>NW_022060748.1:0-1378647 GCF_003285725.1 Scaptodrosophila lebanonensis | reverse complement strand
TGTAAATAATGGAATAAATGTAAATAATCATAATATAAAACGAAAAATGCTGTATACCAAGCAATAGTAATCTCTTTGTTAGCTATTTGTGGTCCTGAAAAGGACCGATTATGATTTATAATTTGGAAAATGAAGCGCTGAAATTTCAACTTATGCACGTTCACCACGAATACGTTGGCCAATTGAATGTCTTGGGCATGATTGTAACACGCTTGGCATGAATTGAATGCGCACAATTTGTATCTTCAAAAAGACCAACCAGATAGGCTTCGCTAGCTTCCTGTAATGCCATTACCGCTGAACTTGGGAATCGCAAAATCAGTTTTAAAGTCCTGTGCTATCTCACGAACAAACGCTGGGAATGGCAGTTTGCGAATCAATAGCTCAGTGCTTTTCTGGTAGCGGAGGATCTCACGAAGTGCAACTGTACCGGGGCGATAACGATGTGGGCTTTTTTACACCACGGTGGCTGGTGCACTTTTACGAGCAGCTTTGGTAGCCAGCTGCTTGCGAGGCGCTTTGCCAACGGTCGATTTTCGGGCAGGCAGTTTGCTTGGTGCGAGCCATTATACAAGTATGTATTCCGTACTAATCTACTACACTGTATACACTGTCACTGATGAAAACACAATATTCGTATGCTTGCTTTGCGCCTTCTTTATATAGAAATTTGGCCGCACAATGCGATTGGTGGTTGTTTGAACGAGATGTGCGAAAGAGAGATAGGAAGATTATCCGACTCGCTCGTGTTTTCGTGTTATTTTTGTATAAATACGAGCGTATGTGGCCGCCAACAGCGTTAGTTTCGTTGTGAATTTTGGCAGTTAAAGTAAAATTAGTGAAAAATGACTGGTCGTGGTAAAGGTGGCAAAGGCTTGGGCAAGGGTGGCGCAAAACGTCATCGCAAAGTATTGCGTGATAACATTCAGGGTATCACAAAGCCAGCTATCCGTCGTTTGGCTCGACGTGGCGGCGGTGTAAAACGCATCTCTGGCTTAATTATGAAGAGACCCGTGGGGTGTCAAGGTGTTTTGGAGAATGTTATTCGTGATGCTGTCACCTATACGGAACATGCCAAAAGGAAACAGTCACAGCTATGGATGTTGTATATGCATTAAAAAGACAAGGCAGCACCCTTTACGGTTTCGGCGGTTAAGAAGTTACATTTGCCCAAATGTGCAAATAAAGAAAACAATCGGTCCTTTTCAGGACCACAACATATATTTTTAAAAGAGAAAAATATTCAAATCATACTTTTATTTTACAAAAAGCTGTACAATCGATACTTCATTTATATTTTCATAATATATTGAACCTTTTCAGGACCACAAATATTTTTTTAAAGAGAAAAAATATTCAACTCATATTTTTATTTACATACGCATATTAAAAAAACAAACATATTGTACAGCTTACATTCCATCCATTTATTTTTCATAATTTAGGAGTAAAATATGGCAAACGTTGGCAGTGTTAAAAATTCGAGTATAGTATAATACTGAGTAATACATATTACACTCAAGTAATTATTATACGTATTGACCAAATTCAAAGGGATAAAAAATACTTTCGAATTAAAAATATATAATACGCATTATATACATACAAATAGTATATTTACGGTTCATGACATGCTGCCCGACCAAATGCTAAGCCTTCATATTTATACTTTATTCAAATTCACGTTGTATGATGATGAATTAAAATCTCTTCTGAATTAAATTGGTCGTCCTGAAAAGGACGGTTGGTTTTTATACAGTATTGTTTTATTTATTAAAGGTTGCCGCCAATTAAGCCTTCTTTTCGGTCTTTTAGGTAAAAGCACCGCCTGGATGTTAGGTAGAACACCACCCTGAGCAATGGTTACGCCCGAGAGGAGCTGTTTAACTCCTCGTCATTACGAATAGCCAGTTGCAGGTGACGTGGAATATGCGCGTCTTTTTATTATCGCGTGCTGCATTGCCAGCCAACTCCAGAACTTCAGCGGCTAAATATTCCATAACAGCAGCCAGGTAAACAGGAGCGCCGGCACCAACACGTTCAGCATAGTTACCCTTGCGAAGCAGGCGGTGGATACGGCCAACTGGGAATTGAAGGCCAGCTCGATTCGAACGCGACTTTGCCTTTCCCTTTACTTACCACCTTTACCACGACCAGACATTTTATATTTTTTTTTTTTATTTCACAAATACACTTTCACTGGCTCAATGGCTCACACCAAATGTTGATGTCCGACCAAGTGTTAGGCCTTTATATTATACTTTTTAAGCATCATATACGCTCTGCTAAGGGTTGGACGGCTTCTTATAAGTTAAACCTGAAGGCGATGTAAACAAAAATATACAAATATGTAGCAATTCAGTGGTAGAAAAATATTGCTAAAGCAACTGTGAAGTGTTGTGTTATTTTAACTCAAGTGAATTAAATTATCTGAAGTGAAAAATGCCGCAAAGACCAGTGGAAAGGCAGCGAAAAAGGCTGGTAAAGCCCAGAAAAATATAACCAAGAACGAAGAAGAACGACAAGAAGAAGAAGCGCAAGAGGAAGGAGAGTTATGCCATCTACATATACAAAGTTCTGAAGCAGGTTCATCCTGATACAGGCATTTCATCGAAGGCAATGAGCATCATGAACAGTTTTGTGAATGACATTTTCGAGCGCATTGCTGCTGAAGCTTCCCGTTTGGCCCACTATAATAAACGATCGACAATAACGTTCCAAAAGGCCCTTTTCAGGGCCATCAAATTTTTCATAAGCAGAGTTAATTATTTCATACATTTCTTTTAAATAAAATTTACATGGCACCCCTTTACTGTGATAAAAAAACAAAATCTATTATAATGGGCGAACATATATATTAATATAACTATTTTGGTCAATATTTATAAACAAACTATTTTTACAAATCATATCGTTCACCTATATGATATGCAGTTCTTATTGCTTGAAATCGACTGAAACAAAACAATTTTTAGTCACCCATTTTTATGAGAATCGTGGAGGAGGACCGACCGTATACAATTCCATTGTATTTGCATCAGCTAAGGTTTATCGTAATTTGCTTCGAAAAATGATTAAATTATTTATTAATTTTATTAATATACGTTTTTTTTTAAACTTTTGTGCTCAAAGTGAAACATTTTTCAATTCTCATTATTTTTGTTACAAAATTAACTAACAAATTATGGTCTAAACCCTTTGTAACAGTTTTAAACAAAAATTGTTAAATTTTTCATACATATACTGTACACCTAGAAGTAATAACAATATATTAACAAAATTAGAAAAAGATAAGATTATTGAAACCATTTAATCACATTTGAAAATTATTTTTTCTCTTTCTTAGTTGTTTGTAGCCCTGAAAAGGGCTTTGTTTCAAATGAATTTTTATATTTGCATATACAAAATTTCACATATGCATTCATTTCTTGACTACTGCTGTCTTTGCCTTTTTGGCGGAAGCTGCAGCCTTTGGTTTTTTCGGTGCCGATGCTGTCTTCTTTGGCTTGGCACTAGTAGTAGTAGTTTTGGCCTTTGGAGTTTTTGGTTTTACAGCACTCGATTTAGGCTTCGATGTAGTTGATTTTGCCTTAACTGTACACTTTTCTTTGCGTCTTTTGCCTTTGCCTTCTCCTTTGTCTTTTTCTCGGCAGTCTTTTTAGTGGCAACAGATTTTTTAACTTTAGATTTCTTGTCACCGGCTGCAGAGGCCTTCTTGGCGACGCCGCTCGACTTCTTTTTAGCTGCTCCAGATGGTGCAACTTTTTTCTTACTTTTCTCGACGGAACTGACTTTTGGCTTTGGCTCTTTTTTAGCGGCCCGCAGATAATTTAAACGAACCAGATGCGCCTTTGCCTTTTGTTTGGATGAGTTTTCCATTTGCAACAGCTGACTTCAAATATTTCTTAATGAACGGGGCCAATTTCTGGGCATCGCATTTATATGTGGCACTAATGTACTTTTTAATTGCCAAAAGTGATGACCCACCGCGCTCCTTCAAATTCTTGATTGACGCGTCGACCATTTGCTGGGTTGGCGGATGTGATGGTGGAGCTGTAGCTTTTTTTCGATTTGGCGGCAGTTGCCTTCTTGACAGTGACCTTTTTCTCCGCTTGTGCAATGGCAATCGGAGAGGCGGCCGATTTGTAACAGCAACGATAGAATCAGACATTTCTTTTAACTTCACTTTCACACTTGTAAAATTATAAAACGGTTTGCTTTCAGAAATTTTACGAATTTTTAGTCACCCATTTTTATGAGAATCGTGGAGGAGGGCGGTATACAAATGAATGTGGCATTGGTCGTTCTCGACAGCTAAGTTTATGGCAATCTAAAAGGTAATTTGCTTCGAAAAATGATTAGATGTAAAAAAAATCATTTGAAATGCAATTTAATAATATCTATAAGCTTGACAGAGTTTAATAAACTTAAGTTTGTGTTGATACTTTTGTGAGTTCATTTTTAAATGGCACTCAAAGTGAAACATTATTCTTTAATGGTCAATAATTTTGCTTACAAAATGAATTTATTATAAGAAATTATGCTATAAAATCATTTGTAACGGGTTTTAAACAAAATTTAAACAATTTTGTATACAAATCTAAACGAATGATTTATTAAAATGCAAAAAAATATATTTATTGAATGCTTTCAAAGTAGCCCTACCTTGCATAAAACGACCATCGGAGTAGCATATAGCATTCAAACAAATTACCAAATATAGTTTAAGAATATAGTTTTAAAAGTCCAATTTATTTTAGCATTCATTCAAAAGAAGTTAAACTTGCTTTAATAATTTGTTAAGTATTTAAGATTTTATATTATCATTTCTGGACCCATTATAAGTTGTTAACGAATTTCCAAGGAGTCATAAAAAAATGGAGTTTGATAACTTACAAGTACTAACAAATGTATTAACAAAACTAGAAAGAGTTAGTTATTAAATAAATAATAAATTCCGAGTTTTAAACGTGTTTTGTTATGTTATAAGTAGTTTCGCATGTTTGTCTAAATAGCAGGAAAATCCATTGCTCTATTTAATTCAAGTGCTTTATTTTGTATTTTGAAAAATATAACAATATACAAGTATATATTTAAGTAAAAAATTTATTAAATAAATAACAAAATTGACTTTTTTTTGGGAAAATCATATTTTATTTATTTGTTTGAATACCAGTAATAACCATTAAATCTTATACTATATAACGTGTGTTTCGCATTCAGAAAAAACAATCGATTTTCTTGTCTAAATAGCAGGACAATCCATTGCTCTATTTAATACAAGTGGTTTATTTTGTATTTTGAAAAATATAACAATATACAAGTATTTATTTAAGTAAAAAATGTATTAAATAAATAACAAATTTTACATTTTTTTGGGAAAATCTTATTTTATTTATTTGTTTGAATACCAGTAACAACCATTAAATCGTATATAACGTGTGTTTAGTATTCAGAAAAAACAATCGATTTTCTCAATGTATATTTCTTTTAATTGAGAAAATGATAATCGCAATAGCATGATTTAATTTACTTGATGAATGAAAAATACATATACAAGTATATGACTTCATATTTATATATTTGCATTGTTATGTGAAATGCCAGGCATTTGTGTAAATAATGGAATAAATGTAAATAATCATAATATAAAACGAAAAATGCTGTATACCAAGCAATAGTTAATCTCTTTGTTAGCTATTTGTGGTCCTGAAAAGGACCGATTATTGATTTTATAATTTGGAAAATGAAGCGCTGAAATTTCAACTTATGCACGTTCACCACGAATACGTCTGGCCAATTGAATGTCCTTGGGCATGATTGTAACACGCTTGGCATGAATTGCGCACAAATTTGTATCTTCAAAAAGACCAACCAGATAGGCTTCGCTAGCTTCCTGTAATGCCATTACCGCTGAACTTTGGAATCGCAAATCAGTTTTAAAGTCCTGTGCTATCTCACGAACCAAACGCTGGAATGGCAGTTTGCGAATCAATAGCTCAGTGCTTTTCTGGTAGCGGCGGATCTCACGAAGTGCAACTGTACCGGGGCGATAACGATGTGGCTTTTTTACACCACCGGTGGCTGGTGCACTTTTACGAGCAGCTTTGGTAGCCAGCTGCTTGCGAGGCGCTTTGCCACCGGTCGATTTTCGGGCAGTTTGCTTGGTGCGAGCCATTATACAAGTATTTATTCCGTACTAATCTACTACACTGTATACACTGTCACTGATGAAAACACAATATTCGTATTGCTTGCTTTGCGCCTTCTTTATATAGAAATTTGGCCGCACAATGCGATTGGTGGTTGTTTGAACGAGATGTGCGAAAGAGAGATAGGAAGATTATCCGACTCGCTCGTGTTTTCGTGTTATTTTTGTATAAATACGAGCGTATGTGGCCGGCCGCAACAGCGTTAGTTTCGTTGTGAATTTTGTGCAGTTAAAGTAAATTAGTGAAAAATGACTGGTCGTGGTAAAGGTGGCAAAGGCTTGGGCAAGGGTGGCGCAAAACGTCATCGCAAAGTATTGCGTGATAACATTCAGGGTATCACAAAGCCAGCTATCCGTCGTTTGGCTCGACGTGGCGGTGTAAAACGCATCTCTGGCTTAATTTATGAAGAGACCCGTGGTGTGCTCAAGGTGTTTTTGGAGAATGTTATTCGTGATGCTGTCACCTATACGGAACATGCCAAAAGGAAAACAGTCACAGCTATGGATGTTGTATATGCATTAAAAAGACAAGGCCGCACCCTTTACGGTTTCGGCGGTTAAGAAGTTACATTTGCCCAAATGTGCAAATAAAGAAAACAATCGGTCCTTTTCAGGACCACAACATATATTTTTAAAAGAGAAAAATATTCAAATCATACTTTTATTTTACAAAAAGCTGTACAATCGATACTCTTCATTTATATTTTCATAATATATTGAACCTTTTCAGGACCACAACATATTTTTTTAAAAGAGAAAAATATTCAACTCATACTTTTATTTTACATACGCATATTTAAAAAAACAAACATATTGTACAGCTTACATTCCATCCATTTATATTTTCATAATTTAGGAGTAAAATATGGCAAACGTTGGCAGTGTTAAAAATTCGAGTATAAATACTTGAGTAATACATATACACTCAAGTAATTATTATACGTATTGACCAAATTCAAAAGGGATAAAAAATACTTTCGAATTAAAAATATATAATACGCATTATATACATACAAGTAGTATATTCTACGGTTCATGACATGCTGCCCGACCAAATGCTAAGCCTTCATATTTATACTTTATTCAAATTCACGTTGTATGATGATGAATTAAAATCTCTTCTGAATTAAATTGGTCGTCCTGAAAAGGACGGTTGGTTTTATATACAGTATTGTTTTTATTTATTAAAGGTTGCCGCCAATTTAAGCCTTCTTTTCGGTCTTTTTAGGTAAAAGCACCGCCTGGATGTTAGGTAGAACACCACCCTGAGCAATGGTTACGCCCGAGAGGAGCTTGTTTAACTCCTCGTCATTACGAATAGCCAGTTGCAGGTGACGTGGAATTATGCGCGTCTTTTTATTATCGCGTGCTGCATTGCCAGCCAACTCCAGAACTTCAGCGGCTAAATATTCCATAACAGCAGCCAGGTAAACAGGAGCGCCGGCACCAACACGTTCAGCATAGTTACCCTTGCGAAGCAGGCGGTGGATACGGCCAACTGGGAATTGAAGGCCAGCTCGATTCGAACGCGACTTTGCCTTTCCCTTTACTTTACCACCTTTACCACGACCAGACATTTTCTATTTTTTTATTTCACAAATACACTTCTCACTGGCTCACTGGCTCACACACAAATGTTGATGTCCGACCAAGTGTTAGGCCTTTATATTTATACTTTTTTAAGCATCATATACGCTCTGCTAAGGGTTGGACGGCTTCTTATAAGTTAAACCTGAAGGCGATGTTAAACAAAAATATACAAATATGTAGCAATTCAGTGGTAGAAAAATATTGCTAAAGCAACTGTGAAGTGTTGTGTTATTTTAACTCAAGTGAATTAAATTAATCTGAAGTGAAAAATGCCGCCAAAGACCAGTGGAAAGGCAGCGAAAAAGGCTGGTAAAGCCCAGAAAAATATAACCAAGAACGACAAGAAGAAGAAGCGCAAGAGGAAGGAGAGTTATGCCATCTACATATACAAAGTTCTGAAGCAGGTTCATCCTGATACAGGCATTTCATCGAAGGCAATGAGCATCATGAACAGTTTTGTGAATGACATTTTCGAGCGCATTGCTGCTGAAGCTTCCCGTTTGGCCCACTATAATAAACGATCGACAATAACGAGTCGCGAAATCCAAACGGCAGTCCGCCTACTTCTGCCCGGTGAATTGGCTAAGCACGCCGTAAGTGAAGGCACCAAAGCCGTTACCAAGTACACCAGCTCAAAGTAAATGTCTGATCGCCCGCTTCATAGCAGCAACAACGTTCCAAAAGGCCCTTTTCAGGGCCATCAAATTTTTCATAAGCAGAGTTAATAATTTTCATACATTTCTTTTAAATAAAATTTACATGGCACCCCTTTACTGTGATAAAAAACAAAATCTATTATAATGGGCGAACATATATATTAATATAACTATTTTGGTCAATATTTATAAACAAACTATTTTTACAAATCATATCGTTCACCTATATGATATGCAGTTCTTATTGCTTGAAATCGACTGAAACAAAACAATTTTTAGTCACCCATTTTTATGAGAATCGTGGAGGAGGACCGGACCGTATACAATTCCATTGTATTTGCATCAGCTAAGTTTATCGTAATTTGCTTCGAAAAATGATTAAATTATTTATTAATTTTATTAATATACGTTTTTTTTTTAAACTTTTGTGCTCAAAGTGAAACATTTTTCAATTCTCATTATTTTTGTTACAAAATTAACTAACAAATTATGGTCTAAAACCCTTTGTAACAGTTTTAAACAAAAATTGTTAAATTTTTCATACATATACTTGTACACCTAGAAGTAATAACAAATATATTAACAAAATTAGAAAAAGATAAGATTATTTGAAACCATTTAAATCACATTTGAAAATTATTTTTTCTCTTTCTTAGTTGTTTGTAGCCCTGAAAAGGGCTTTGTTTCAAATGAATTTTTATATTTGCATATACAAAATTTCACATATGCATTCATTTCTTGACTACTGCTGTCTTTGCCTTTTTGGCGGAAGCTGCAGCCTTTGGTTTTTTCGGTGCCGATGCTGTCTTCTTTGGCTTGGCACTAGTAGTAGTAGTTTTGGCCTTTGGAGTTTTTGGTTTTACAGCACTCGATTTAGGCTTCGATGTAGTTGATTTTGCCTTAACTGTACCACTTTTCTTTGCGTCTTTTGCCTTTGCCTTCTCCTTTGTCTTTTTCTCGGCAGTCTTTTTAGTGGCAACAGATTTTTTAACTTTAGATTTCTTGTCACCGGCTGCAGAGGCCTTCTTGGCGACGCCGCTCGACTTCTTTTTAGCTGCTCCAGATGGTGCAACTTTTTTCTTACTTTTCTCGACGGAACTGACTTTTGGCTTTGGCTCTTTTTTAGCGGCCGCAAATAATTTAAACGAACCAGATGCGCCTTTGCCTTTTGTTTGGATGAGTTTTCCATTTGCAACAGCTGACTTCAAATATTTCTTAATGAACGGGGCCAATTTCTGGGCATCGCATTTATATGTGGCACTAATGTACTTTTTAATTGCCAAAAGTGATGACCCACCGCGCTCCTTCAAATTCTTGATTGACGCGTCGACCATTTGCTGGGTTGGCGGATGTGATGGTGGAGCTGTAGCTTTTTTCGATTTGGCGGCAGTTGCCTTCTTGACAGTGACCTTTTTCTCCGCTTGTGCAATGGCAATCGGAGAGGCGGCCGATGTAACAGCAACGATAGAATCAGACATTTCTTTTAACTTCACTTTCACACTTGTAAAATTATAAAACGGTTTGCTTTCAGAAATTTTACGAATTTTTAGTCACCCATTTTTATGAGAATCGTGGAGGAGGGCGGTATACAAATGAATGTGGCATTGGTCGTTCTCGACAGCTAAGTTTATGGCAATCTAAAAGGTAATTTGCTTCGAAAAATGATTAGATGTAAAAAAAATCATTTGAAATGCAATTTAATAATATCTATAAGCTTGACAGAGTTTAATAAACTTAAGTTTGTGTTGATACTTTTGTGAGTTCATTTTTAAATGGCACTCAAAGTGAAACATTATTCTTTAATGGTCAATAATTTTGCTTACAAAATGAATTTATTATAAGAAATTATGCTATAAAATCATTTGTAACGGGTTTTAAACAAAATTTAAACAATTTTGTATACAAATCTAAACGAATGATTTATTAAAATGCAAAAAAATATATTTATTGAATGCTTTCAAAGTAGCCCTACCTTGCATAAAACGACCATCGGAGTAGCATATAGCATTCAAACAAATTACCAAATATAGTTTAAGAATATAGTTTTAAAAGTCCAATTTATTTTAGCATTCATTCAAAAGAAGTTAAACTTGCTTTAATAATTTGTTAAGTATTTAAGATTTTATATTATCATTTCTGGACCCATTATAAGTTGTTAACGAATTTCCAAGGAGTCATAAAAAAATGGAGTTTGATAACTTACAAGTACTAACAAATGTATTAACAAAACTAGAAAGAGTTAGTTATTAAATAAATAATAAATTCCGAGTTTTAAACGTGTTTTGTTATGTTATAAGTAGTTTCGCATGTTTGTCTAAATAGCAGGAAAATCCATTGCTCTATTTAATTCAAGTGCTTTATTTTGTATTTTGAAAAATATAACAATATACAAGTATATATTTAAGTAAAAAATTTATTAAATAAATAACAAAATTGACTTTTTTTTGGGAAAATCATATTTTATTTATTTGTTTGAATACCAGTAATAACCATTAAATCTTATACTATATAACGTGTGTTTCGCATTCAGAAAAAACAATCGATTTTCTTGTCTAAATAGCAGGACAATCCATTGCTCTATTTAATACAAGTGGTTTATTTTGTATTTTGAAAAATATAACAATATACAAGTATTTATTTAAGTAAAAAATGTATTAAATAAATAACAAATTTTACATTTTTTTGGGAAAATCTTATTTTATTTATTTGTTTGAATACCAGTAACAACCATTAAATCGTATATAACGTGTGTTTAGTATTCAGAAAAAACAATCGATTTTCTCAATGTATATTTCTTTTAATTGAGAAAATGATAATCGCAATAGCATGATTTAATTTACTTGATGAATGAAAAATACATATACAAGTATATGACTTCATATTTATATATTTGCATTGTTATGTGAAATGCCAGGCATTTGTGTAAATAATGGAATAAATGTAAATAATCATAATATAAAACGAAAAATGCTGTATACCAAGCAATAGTTAATCTCTTTGTTAGCTATTTGTGGTCCTGAAAAGGACCGATTATTGATTTTATAATTTGGAAAATGAAGCGCTGAAATTTCAACTTATGCACGTTCACCACGAATACGTCTGGCCAATTGAATGTCCTTGGGCATGATTGTAACACGCTTGGCATGAATTGCGCACAAATTTGTATCTTCAAAAAGACCAACCAGATAGGCTTCGCTAGCTTCCTGTAATGCCATTACCGCTGAACTTTGGAATCGCAAATCAGTTTTAAAGTCCTGTGCTATCTCACGAACCAAACGCTGGAATGGCAGTTTGCGAATCAATAGCTCAGTGCTTTTCTGGTAGCGGCGGATCTCACGAAGTGCAACTGTACCGGGGCGATAACGATGTGGCTTTTTTACACCACCGGTGGCTGGTGCACTTTTACGAGCAGCTTTGGTAGCCAGCTGCTTGCGAGGCGCTTTGCCACCGGTCGATTTTCGGGCAGTTTGCTTGGTGCGAGCCATTATACAAGTATTTATTCCGTACTAATCTACTACACTGTATACACTGTCACTGATGAAAACACAATATTCGTATTGCTTGCTTTGCGCCTTCTTTATATAGAAATTTGGCCGCACAATGCGATTGGTGGTTGTTTGAACGAGATGTGCGAAAGAGAGATAGGAAGATTATCCGACTCGCTCGTGTTTTCGTGTTATTTTTGTATAAATACGAGCGTATGTGGCCGCAACAGCGTTAGTTTCGTTGTGAATTTTGTGCAGTTAAAGTAAATTAGTGAAAAATGACTGGTCGTGGTAAAGGTGGCAAAGGCTTGGGCAAGGGTGGCGCAAAACGTCATCGCAAAGTATTGCGTGATAACATTCAGGGTATCACAAAGCCAGCTATCCGTCGTTTGGCTCGACGTGGCGGTGTAAAACGCATCTCTGGCTTAATTTATGAAGAGACCCGTGGTGTGCTCAAGGTGTTTTTGGAGAATGTTATTCGTGATGCTGTCACCTATACGGAACATGCCAAAAGGAAAACAGTCACAGCTATGGATGTTGTATATGCATTAAAAAGACAAGGCCGCACCCTTTACGGTTTCGGCGGTTAAGAAGTTACATTTGCCCAAATGTGCAAATAAAGAAAACAATCGGTCCTTTTCAGGACCACAACATATATTTTTAAAAGAGAAAAATATTCAAATCATACTTTTATTTTACAAAAAGCTGTACAATCGATACTCTTCATTTATATTTTCATAATATATTGAACCTTTTCAGGACCACAACATATTTTTTTAAAAGAGAAAAATATTCAACTCATACTTTTATTTTACATACGCATATTTAAAAAAACAAACATATTGTACAGCTTACATTCCATCCATTTATATTTTCATAATTTAGGAGTAAAATATGGCAAACGTTGGCAGTGTTAAAAATTCGAGTATAAATACTTAAGTAATACATATACACTCAAGTAATTATTATACGTATTGACCAAATTCAAAAGGGATAAAAAATACTTTCGAATTAAAAATATATAATACGCATTATATACATACAAGTAGTATATTCTACGGTTCATGACATGCTGCCCGACCAAATGCTAAGCCTTCATATTTATACTTTATTCAAATTCACGTTGTATGATGATGAATTAAAATCTCTTCTGAATTAAATTGGTCGTCCTGAAAAGGACGGTTGGTTTTATATACAGTATTGTTTTTATTTATTAAAGGTTGCCGCCAATTTAAGCCTTCTTTTCGGTCTTTTTAGGTAAAAGCACCGCCTGGATGTTAGGTAGAACACCACCCTGAGCAATGGTTACGCCCGAGAGGAGCTTGTTTAACTCCTCGTCATTACGAATAGCCAGTTGCAGGTGACGTGGAATTATGCGCGTCTTTTTATTATCGCGTGCTGCATTGCCAGCCAACTCCAGAACTTCAGCGGCTAAATATTCCATAACAGCAGCCAGGTAAACAGGAGCGCCGGCACCAACACGTTCAGCATAGTTACCCTTGCGAAGCAGGCGGTGGATACGGCCAACTGGGAATTGAAGGCCAGCTCGATTCGAACGCGACTTTGCCTTTCCCTTTACTTTACCACCTTTACCACGACCAGACATTTTCTATTTTTTTTTTTTTTATTTCACAAATACACTTCTCACTGGCTCACTGGCTCACACACAAATGTTGATGTCCGACCAAGTGTTAGGCCTTTATATTTATACTTTTTTAAGCATCATATACGCTCTGCTAAGGGTTGGACGGCTTCTTATAAGTTAAACCTGAAGGCGATGTTAAACAAAAATATACAAATATGTAGCAATTCAGTGGTAGAAAAATATTGCTAAAGCAACTGTGAAGTGTTGTGTTATTTTAACTCAAGTGAATTAAATTAATCTGAAGTGAAAAATGCCGCCAAAGACCAGTGGAAAGGCAGCGAAAAAGGCTGGTAAAGCCCAGAAAAATATAACCAAGAACGACAAGAAGAAGAAGCGCAAGAGGAAGGAGAGTTATGCCATCTACATATACAAAGTTCTGAAGCAGGTTCATCCTGATACAGGCATTTCATCGAAGGCAATGAGCATCATGAACAGTTTTGTGAATGACATTTTCGAGCGCATTGCTGCTGAAGCTTCCCGTTTGGCCCACTATAATAAACGATCGACAATAACGAGTCGCGAAATCCAAACGGCAGTCCGCCTACTTCTGCCCGGTGAATTGGCTAAGCACGCCGTAAGTGAAGGCACCAAAGCCGTTACCAAGTACACCAGCTCAAAGTAAATGTCTGATCGCCCGCTTCATAGCAGCAACAACGTTCCAAAAGGCCCTTTTCAGGGCCATCAAATTTTTCATAAGCAGAGTTAATAATTTTCATACATTTCTTTTAAATAAAATTTACATGGCACCCCTTTACTGTGATAAAAAACAAAATCTATTATAATGGGCGAACATATATATTAATATAACTATTTTGGTCAATATTTATAAACAAACTATTTTTACAAATCATATCGTTCACCTATATGATATGCAGTTCTTATTGCTTGAAATCGACTGAAACAAAACAATTTTTAGTCACCCATTTTTATGAGAATCGTGGAGGAGGACCGGACCGTATACAATTCCATTGTATTTGCATCAGCTAAGTTTATCGTAATTTGCTTCGAAAAATGATTAAATTATTTATTAATTTTATTAATATACGTTTTTTTTTTAAACTTTTGTGCTCAAAGTGAAACATTTTTCAATTCTCATTATTTTTGTTACAAAATTAACTAACAAATTATGGTCTAAAACCCTTTGTAACAGTTTTAAACAAAAATTGTTAAATTTTTCATACATATACTTGTACACCTAGAAGTAATAACAAATATATTAACAAAATTAGAAAAAGATAAGATTATTTGAAACCATTTAAATCACATTTGAAAATTATTTTTTCTCTTTCTTAGTTGTTTGTAGCCCTGAAAAGGGCTTTGTTTCAAATGAATTTTTATATTTGCATATACAAAATTTCACATATGCATTCATTTCTTGACTACTGCTGTCTTTGCCTTTTTGGCGGAAGCTGCAGCCTTTGGTTTTTTCGGTGCCGATGCTGTCGTCTTTGGCTTGGCACTAGTAGTAGTAGTTTTGGCCTTTGGAGTTTTTGGTTTTACAGCACTCGATTTAGGCTTCGATGTAGTTGATTTTGCCTTAACTGTACCACTTTTCTTTGCGTCTTTTGCCTTACTTTTCTCGACGGAACTGACTTTTGGCTTTGGCTCTTTTTTAGCGGCCGCAGATAATTTAAACGAACCAGATGCGCCTTTGCCTTTTGTTTGGATGAGTTTTCCATTTGCAACAGCTGACTTCAAATATTTCTTAATGAACGGGGCCAATTTCTGGGCATCGCATTTATATGTGGCACTAATGTACTTTTTAATTGCCAAAAGTGATGACCCACCGCGCTCCTTCAAATTCTTGATTGACGCGTCGACCATTTGCTGGGTTGGCGGATGTGATGGTGGAGCTGTAGCTTTTTTCGATTTGGCGGCAGTTGCCTTCTTGACAGTGACCTTTTTCTCCGCTTGTGCAATGGCAATAGGAGAGGCGGCCGATGTAACAGCAACGATAGAATCAGACATTTCTTTTAACTTCACTTTCACACTTGTAAAATTATAAAACGGTTTGCTTTCAGAAATTTTACGAATTTTTAGTCACCCATTTTTATGAGAATCGTGGAGGAGGGCGGTATACAAATGAATGTGGCATTGGTCGTTCTCGACAGCTAAGTTTATGGCAATCTAAAAGGTAATTTGCTTCGAAAAATGATTAGATGTAAAAAAATCATTTAAAATGCAATTTAATAATATCTATAAGCTTGACAGAGTTTAATAAACTTAAGTTTGTGTTGATACTTTTGTGAGTTCATTTTTAAATGGCACTCAAAGTGAAACATTATTCTTTAATGGTCAATAATTTTGCTTACAAAATGAATTTATGTAGGTTTGAAATACAAATTAGTTTATTTGGGATGTCTTGTAGTATACATAAGTTTTAAAAGTTAAATGAGTAGTTAATATAAAAGAAATGCGCAGCACTTCCGCGAACAATACTTTAAACTGGCCTTGGCAACAACACTCACTGTCTACACTCTGACTCGCAACTCTCAAACAACTGACTTCAGCCACTCCACTCAAGCGAATGCCTTATTCTCCTCTTCTGTTCGATTTTAAGCCTATCGATACTCGCCGATGCCATATTAGACCAGGGTTGCTAAAAGGGTATTCTACTCCCGCCTTATTCCCCACATCCTACATTCGGCCTTCCTGACAATTCGTTCGTCCCGAACGAACACCATTTTTTTACAAACTCTGCGGCTGTTGTTGTTAAGTTTGGTCCCTCCTGATTGCCAACTTTTTAAACTTCATAGCGCCCATGTTTCATTATCTTCGTTACCTTATACGGTCCAAGAAACTTTGGTCTTAACTTCATGTCTGTGCCATATTGTGTTCTTTTAATCGCTACCAGTTCCCCTACTTTATAAGTTTCTTCGACTTTCCTTTTTTCGTTAAATCCCTTTCTATTCTCTTGTTGTATCTTCTCAATGTTCTCCTGTGCTTTAATCCTTACTAATTCTCGCTCTTCATTAAAAATGTCCATGTCCACTTCTTCTAGAATTTGCCTTATGTCTTCGTTTTTAGTTTTCATGTCGAGTCCTGTAAGAATTTTAAAAGGAGTGAATTTCGTGCTTCGTGGAGGTGTGCTGTTTATAATTTGTTGAACGCGATCAACATGACAGTACCAATTCGAGGGATTGCTCTGACACATTTTGGTCAACATTGGAATGACAATTCTATGAATGCGTTCTACCTGTCCGTTACCCCTTGGCATACCTGTTGTAATGTGTAGGAGTTGGATGCCCTCATTCTCACAATATTGTTTAAATACATTTGATGTAAACGCTGTGCCTCTATCAGTAACTACTCTTTTCGGGTTACCAAAAATATACGCCTGTTTTTGGAGCTTATCTATGACTTCATCTGTTCCCGTCGATTTAGTGGGATAAAGCCAAACAAATTTCGAAAAGGCGTCTACCACCGTTAAAATATGCATATATTTCTTTTTTGTACTCGTGAGAGGACCGACGTGATCTATATGATATGTTCCCAATGGATCTTGGGCCTTGTCAATAGGTACTAAAAGTCCTTCTTTTTTGCCTCGTTTTGCATCTGATATAAGACATTCAACACAACTACGGACCACTTTGCCTACTTTTTCTTGCATATTGTAAAAAAAATATTGTTTACTCAGCAAGTCGACAGTCTTCTTTGTGCCAAAATGGCCCTCGCGGTGAGCAATAGTTATAATTTCATCCTGCATGGTCTCAGGGACAACCAGCAGCTCTTTGTTAAGGTCCTTGTATAATATCACGTTTCGAACAAAATAATCTTCATAGCTGTTAGAGCTTTCCAAAACTTTTTTGACTGCCTTTATCCAATTGTCTGCCTCTTGTGTTTCCCGCAACCTATACTTTACTGACTCTTTAATTATTAGACAAGACAATCTGCTTAATGCATCAACGTGCTTCATTTGGCTTCCCGATCTATGTTCAACTTGGTAGTCAAATTCTTGCAGAAACATAGCCCATCTAGCAACTCGCACTGGTACATCGTCTTTCTTAACTGTCATCGCAAAAGCATTGCAGTCCGTCACAATTTTGAATTTTTATGCCTAATAGGTATATTCGCCACTTTTTGATTTCTGTTATAACTGCCAAGATTTCCAATTCGTAAGAACTGTACTTTTCTTCTCACGGATTTGTTTTCTTGCTCATAAATTCTATCGGGTGGAAGAGTTGATCTTCTGAGTCCATCTGCAGCAAAACAGCCCCAAACCCATGCTTACTTGCATCTGCATGCACTTCTGTTACTGCGCTCGGGTTATATAACTTTAATAGTGGAGCTGAAACAAGCAAATGCTTTAAGAATTCAAAAGCAACGAAGCCCTTTTGATCTAACTCAATTTTTCTATTATTCCCTTTTGGATTGTCTCTACGAAGCATGTCGGTTAGCGGCTTGGCCTCTAGTGCATAGCTTTAAATGAAGCGTCGTAAATATGACGTAAGACCCAAAAATCGTTGAAGAGCATTTTTGCTTTTAGGTACTGGGAAATTTACTACCGCATCAATTTTGTCCCGTGTTGGCGAAATGGTTGCGTTTTCAATAACATACCCCAAAAATTGAATTTTCTTTCTGAGATACTGTCCTTTTTCCCATTTTATACGTAAACCGGCCCTACCTGCGACTTGCAAAAACTCTTTTAGCATTTCTATACCCTCATTCTCGTCCCTTGATGGAATAATTATGTCGTCCATGTAAATAATTATTTTCTTCGCTTGCAACAGGTCTCTAAGTACAGCGCTAATATATCGACAGAATACAGCTGGTGAATTTGTAATACCAAAGGGTACGTGTGTGAACTCGTACTGGCCATTGTGGGTTACAAAAGCTGTAAATTTTCTGGATTCGTTTTCTATGGGTACGTGGAAAAATCCGTTTGTAAGATCTAGTGTGGTAAACACTTTCGAACCCTGTAAGCGATCTAACACGTCATCAATGAGCGCCATTGGAAAATTGTCTTTTTTCATTTTTAAGTTTAACTTCCTATAGTCGCAGCAGAACCTCTTCGACCCATCTTTTTTCGACACTAGCACAACTGGAGCAGCATATTCTGAAGAGCTTGGTACTACGATTCCCTCATCTAACCATTGCTGAACTTGTTTTTCAATAATCATTCTGTTTAAATACGAAGTCCTGCGAGGGTGGTGAAAAACTGGAAAGTCATCTTCTAGAACTATCTTCATTTTAACTAGTGACTTAATGACCTTTTGGGGAGAGTAATTGTTTATCAACCCCTCTACTACAAGCTTCTGTTCCTCCTTCAGGTGACTTAAATCGACCCTGTCTGATGCCAATCGTTCCTGTGACATTTCCTCAACACACATTCCACTAAACACGTTTGCAGATTCTTTATTTCTACCTTTAAACTTGACCCCTTCTGCGCTGAATGTTATGTCAAAAGACTTTAGAACATCTTTCCCGATTAACACCAAAACATAAATCCTCGACCTCTACATCAGTTGTGAAATACCCTATAGTAGTTAATTCGCCCTTGCCTATGCCTCGTAATTGTTTACTGTCCTTCACCAAATTCTCTCCTTCCAATCTTCCCACTAAATCTTCTCTCATAAGACACAAATCGCAGCCAGTATCGACCATCGCTAAAAACGGCATGACAAACTGTTTATAGGTTAAGTCTTTTCCCACTGATTTTAATCCGGCAAACGCAACTTGCTCTTTTTTTTTTACTTTTTTTTAACAATTTTTGGCGATGTGGCCCGGCTTGTTGCAATTATAGCATGTTGATGGTTCCTTGCATTCCCTTGCCTGATGACCTTCTTTATTGCATTTAAAGCATCTCCTAGTATTTTGTCCCTGTCCTTTTTTCATTACAATTTCTTTGTTTCCACCCTCGATCTTTTCGTAGAGCTTGATTTCCCTTTTAAATCTTTTATAGTTTTGCAACGATAAAGACTTGCCTTGTTGGATTTTGTGTCTGGCACACCATCGGCAAAGTAAGAGATCAAGCTCTCATCATCGAGTTGAATTTGTTTCCCCATCTCAATCAGGCTGTATAAATATTCGGTCAAAGTCTCTTTCGGTAGTTTTCGTCTTTTCCTTAGCAAACTGTGTACCTCAGCTGAGCTCAATTTCTGGCCAAATTCAGATTTAAGATTTGCCTTCAATTGTGTCCAACTGCGGGCTCCAGTCAATCCTCTTGTAAACAATTTTGCTGCCCCAATCAATAGCTGTTTGGCGTAAATAAACTTTTGGAGGTCATCCCATCTCACGGTTATGGCTACATCTTAAAATCTGAAATCCACTGTTCTACGTTTGGCTGACTTGTGCCAGAAAAAGCTGTAATGCTATCCTGCACGTCGCGCAATGTAAAACGTGAAATGCTGTTATTACTATGTACATCTTCATACACGCTTGCCTGTTCTGATTTGTCTTCCTCTACATCTAAATCAACCTCCTCCAAATCATAGTGGTCCAACAATCTATCCTGCAACACACTTTTTCTGCCCACTGTACTAAGTTTAAGCTCTTTTAAATGCTGCCGCAACTCTTCTACTTTCAATGACATAATTGTTTTCGAATCCATTATTGTTTGCGCAAGTACTACTGCTTTGTACAACAAAATATTTTCTTAAATTATGTTAATTTACAAAATGAATGGAGGCTTCACCTCTCATTAAAAGAATTGACAAAATTTTAAGTTTTTTTTTTTTTAAATTGTTAGGCGCCTGCACATACACTCACCAATACCGCGTTCTCTGGTATTTGGATTTGCCTACCGCTTGTACTGCTGCTCTCCACTGTTTCAAACTGTTTCTACTGCTTGCTGTTGTTTGTATGCAGTTTCTCACTGCCTGCGTCCCGCGTCGCACTTCCCACGCTGCGCTGCTTGCAAACTGCTTGGCGGCCGTTAACTTGCTACACAGCGATATTTTGTTGCGCTATACTTTTTTACGATGCTTATTGCTAACGTAACCCAGTATGTATGTCACAGCTTGCAGATAAACGTATACACGCACACACACTTTGCGTTGTTACGTTTTCTGCGCTCTTCAAGTGTGACTCCCTCGCTGCCGTCGCTTTCGATGTCGCAGCCTGCAGATCAACGCACACACGCACACACACTTTGCGTTGTTACGTTTCTGCGCCCTTCAACTGCGAGTCCCTCGCTGCCGTCGTTTTCGCTGTCGCAGCCTGCAGATCAACGCACACACGCACACACACTTTGCGTTGTTACGTTTCTGCGCCCTTCAACTGCGACTCCCTCGCTGCCGTCGTTTTCGATGTCGCAGCCTGCAGATCAACGCACACACACTTTGCGTTGTTACGTTTCTGCGCCCTTCAACTGCGACTCCCTCGCTGCCGTCGTTTTCGCTGTCGCAGCCTGCAGATCAACGCACACACGCACACAAACTTTGCGTTGTTACGTTTCTGCGCCCTTCAACTGCGACTCCTTCGCTGCCGTCGTTTTCGCTGTCGCAGCCTGCAGATCAACGCACACACGCACACACAATTTGCGTTGTTACGTCTCTGCGCCCTTCAACTGCGACTCCCTCGACGCACTCTTCACTGTTGCAGCATCTCATATACGAGTACGTGAGTATTCGTATAGTTCAGCTGTACTTCTGCCTTGTCGCCAGCCACTTTACTGTTTGTTTTTACCGTTAGGCCTCTCGCATTCATCGATGTAGAGTCGTTGTTGCCGTTTGTCGCTTCCACGTATATGGCGATAGAATGAACAAATTTTTGGCCTTGAACGCGGCTGTACACCTTTAACACAGAATTTTCGTGCTGCACACACTCAAAGTATACGTTGACGCGTATGTAAAAATTCACATCACTTCTTTTTATACTTTAGACAAATCCCGGACGAGCCCCCAATTATTTGTAGGTTTGAAATACAAATTAGTTTATTTGGGATGTCTTGTAGTATACATAAGTTTTAAAAGTTAAATGAATAGTTAATATAAAAGAAATGCGCAGCACTTCCGCGAACAATACTTTAAACTGGCCTTGGCAACAACACTCACTGTCTACACTCTGACTCGCAACTCTCAAACAACTGACTTCAGCCACTCCACTCAAGCGAATGCCTTATTCTCCTCTTCTGTTCGATTTTAAGCCTATCGATACTCGCCGATGCCATATTAGACCAGGGTTGCTAAAAGGGTATTCTACTCCCGCCTTATTCCCCACAACCTACATTTATTATAAAAAATTATGCTATAAAATCATTTGTAACGGGTTTTAAACAAAATTTAAACAATTTTGTATACAAATCTAAACGAATGATTTATTAAAATGCAAAAAAATATATTTATTGAATGCTTTCAAAGTAGCCCTACCTTGCATAAAACGACCATCGGAGTAGCATATGGCATTCAAACAAATTACCAAATATAGTTTAGGAATATAGTTTTAAAAGTCCAATTTATTTTAGCATTCATTCAAAAGAAGTTAAACTTGCTTTAATAATTTGTTAAGTATTTAAGATTTTATATTATCATTTCTGGACCCATTATAAGTTGTTAACGCATTTCCAAGGAGTCATAAAAAAATGGAGTTTTATAACATACAAGTACTAAGAAATGTATTAACAAAACTAGAAAGAGTTAGTTATTAAATAAATAATAAATTCCGAGTTTTAAACGTGTTTGGTTATGTTATAAGTAGTTTCGCATGTTTGTCTAAATAGCAGGAAAATCCATTGCTCTATTTAATTCAAGTGGTTTATTTTGTATTTTGAAAAATATAACAACATACAAGTATTTATTTAAGTAAAAAATGTATTAAATAAATAATAAATTTTACATTTATTTGGGAAAATCATATTTTATTTATTTGTTTGAATACCAGTAATAACCATTAAATCTTATATAACGTGTGTTTCGTATTCAGAAAAAACAATCGATTTTCTTGTCTAAATAGCAGGACAATCCATTGCTCTATTTAATACAAGTGGTTTATTTTGTATTTTGAAAAATATAACAATATACAAGAATTTATTTAAGTAAAAAATTTATTAAATAAATAACAAATTTTACATTTATTTGGGAAAATCATATTTTATTTATTTGTTTGAATACCAGTAACAACCATTATTTATTTATTTATTTAAATCAACAAGTAGTTCTGTCGATTTATTCCAAAACAATATATATGTATTAACATATTATATATATATTAAGATTAAAATTAAAAATACAAATATGATTAATATAATTACTGATAGTTGTCTACTTTCTGCTATCAAATCCTTGAAGTCTTCATACTCTCCTGGAGCAGACAACATTCCTAGTTGTGTACTCAAGGAATGTTCTAGTTCTCTTTTACAACCATTGCTTAAACTTTTTAATCTGTCGCTTAGTTCTTCAATCTTTCCAGCTATTTGGAGAGAATCTTTTATAATTCCTTTATATAAAAAGGGTGGTAAGTCTGATATTTCGAATTACAGAGGTATTGCAAAGTTGTCCGCTATACCAAAATTATTTGAAAAAATAGTTTGCGGCACTTTGCAGCATCTCTGCAAATCTGTCATATCTCCTGCTCAACATGGTTTTATTAAGAGACGGTCTACTACGACCAATTTGCTGGAATTTACTTCTTTGGTAAATGAGGCATTTATTCTAAAAATGCAGACTGATGTCGTTTACACTGACTTCAGTAAAGCATTTGACTCTGTTAACCATGACCTTCTGCTCTTTAAGCTTAGCCGCATAGGATTTCCTGCCGATTTGTTGCGTTGGATTTCGTCCTATTTAAAAAACAGGACCCAACGAATTTTGAAGTTCAATTTGGAATCAAAAAGAACCCCAAGGTCTTCAACAGTCGATATACGTTGCAATGGCACATTGTCAATCGTATACGTAACTAAATGAGGCAAAGTTCGGTGAAATGTCATGAACTTACACTTAGCGCAATTGAGGTACAAGTGGTTAGCTAAGCACCACGATTGCATGCAGTTCAGATCATCCTGCAGGCGATGAGAATGAGTATGGTCTTTATAAGTCAGAATAAGTTTCACATCATCAGCATACATAAAAATATGAGAGTGTGACAAGGTAGAGGGGAGGTCATTAATAAATAATGTAAAAAGTAAGGGGCCAAGATGGCTACCTTGAGGCACACCTGATGATGCAAACACGGGCTTAGAAATGTGCGACCTAAGCAAGATCCGTTGGGTCCTATTTTTTAGATAAGACGAAATCCAACTCAAAAAAGCGGAGGGAAATCCTATACGACTTAGCTTAAAGAGCAGAAGATCATGGTTCACAGAGTCAAATACTTTACTGAAGTCAGTGTAGACGACATCAGTCTGCATTTTTAAAATAAATGCTTCATTTACCAAGGAAGTAAATTCCAGCAAATTGGCCGTAGTAGACCGTCTCCTCATGAATCCATGTTGAGCTGGAGATATGACAGATTTACAGAGGTGCTGCAAAGTGCTGCAAACTATTTTTTCAAATAATTTTGGTATGGCAGACAACTTTGCAATTCCTCTGTAGTTTGAAATATCAGACTTACCACCCTTTTTATAAAGAGGAATAATAAAAGATTCTCTCCAAATAGTTGGAAAGATTGAGGAACCAAGTGACAGATTAAAAAGTTTAAGTAATGGTTGTAAAAGGGAACTAGAACACTCCTTGAGAACACAACTAGGAATGTTGTCTGCTCCAGGAGAGTATGAAGATTTTAAGGATTTGATAGCAGAGAGTAGACAGCTATCAGAAATTATGGGAGCGTAAATAGTGTGGGAAGATGAAATGCTATAAGGATAAGAGGTATTACTAATAGAGACAGAGGAATATGTTGATTGGAAGAAGTTGGCAAACAAGTCAGCAGCTTCAGAATCGTTGCTGGCTTTTTTGTCACCAAGGAAAAATGACGAAGGAAGGGAAGCAGATTTACGTTTAGAGTTAACGAACTTATAGAATTGTTTAGGGTCCTGTGCAAATTGTATCTTGCATCGGGCAAGGTAATTATTATAACATTGTGAATTAAGGAGAGCAAAATTGGATTTCGCTAAAGAGTATTTATAGAAGTCAATAGATAGGCCCGACTGCTTATACTTTTTAAAGCATCTAGATTTAACATTTTTTAAGTTTGAAAGTCTTGGTGAAAACCAAGGAGGTTTTGATGACGCAGATGAAATGACACTTTTTGGGATGCAGACATCAAAAAGAGCATTAATAGTGTCATAGAAAAACTTTACGGCTATGTTGATGTCAACAGCACTATACAAATAGGACCAATTAGTTGCTGCAATGAGTTCGTTTAGCAAAGAAAAATTTCCTTTGCGAAAGCACAAACTAGTATTTTTGGGAATAAGTGCTGGAGTAGAGCTAGGGTTTGAAATTGAGAGGGAAATTTGCAAAGTAGGGTGGTAAGAATCTTCAGGCAGTATAAGGGGAGAAGACCTACAGATAACTTTACTAGCAGGGTCGGTGACAAAGACGAGATCAAGCGTTCTGCTTAAGTGATTAGGTATAGAATTAATTTGGAACAATGAAAGGTCAAAAAAACAGTCTAAACAGGCATGCTCTGCCGAGGGTACCAAATAATTAGACTGATTGAAGAATGACCATTCAATGTTAGGCAAATTAAAATCACCTACCACAACGAACGCGTCACTGTCACGTAGGAGATTAGAGATTCCTTTTATACAGGTTATATGTTCCATATAGACCTGTATATCAGAAGAGGGAGGTATATAAGAACAAGAGATGTATAGTGCAAAAGACGGAAAAGATACTCTTACAGCAACAAATTCAACATCATTAGGTACATTTACATCAATTATTTCTGACCGATAGGAGGAATTGACTGCAATCAGTACGCCTCCGCCACATCGAGCCGGACGATCTCATCGAAAGATACAAAAATTATTTGATAAAATTTCGTTATCAGAAATCGTGGGATTTAACCACGTCTCTGAGAACGCAATAATATCAGATTCAAACGAAAAACTACTAAGAAATAAACTACTGAGCTTGGACACAATACCCCTAACATTCTGATATAGAATGTTTAACGAAAGTGGACGACCTCCTAGTTTTTTGAAGTCGAGCTTGAGGTTGGCTGCAAAGGTTGGCCAGCAGACTGTAAGTTGACCGGCAAAGAGCGAGATCGTTTTTTCTGCCTAAACTCATGTACAATCATTTGTGGCGGCCAAAATTTTGGGTCACAAATAGTTGTAAATGATTCAGGCGGTACACTTATTTTGAACGAGGCTATTTCTCGGGGCTCGGAAAAGAACTTAGAAATAGATACAGCAGCTGTCAACTTACTTGCGATATAGGCAGCGATAGCCTCACAAGAAGTATCAGGGGACAACCGAGACACGAAAACTTGCTTTCTAGGAGCTACCACTGTAAGAGACGGGGGCAGAGGAAGGGCTGGGACTGCCGCACATTCTACAGCTCCTGAAGAAACTATAGGAGGTGGTGCCGACGTTTTAGAAGAAGCCCTTGTTCTTACAGGTTTAGATATATTAGGCACAGGAGGAACTACCAACGGGGCCAACATAACATGAGCCGGCGAAGGCAGAGGGGAAATTTCAAATAAATTTCCAGGCGAAGTAGACAATGAAATTGCCGGCGACACATCTACATTTAATAGCGAGGGAATCGGAGAAGCTATCTGAGCCGAGCTAGGTGGCACCTCTAAGAATTGAGGTTCAAGCCTACGCTTGGGAGGAGATTCGAACTTATATTTACTAAGCAAGTCGGTCCCTGTGTCAAACTCACTTGAGAGTTGCTTAGTAATTCTATGCAAGCTCAAAAATTTATTTCTCACATTGTCATACATACGATAGAAATGAAATTGTATGTCTATGCAAACAGGGCATGACCATTTCAAGCCACCACAAAATTTTTTAGGCGAGTAAATTTTATCAAGGTCACGACCACTTAGTCCAGCACACTTAATATGCATAAAATTCTCGCACAACCAACAACTTACAAATCGTTGTTGTTCGACGATTGTTTATTTATTTGTTTGTATATAACGTGTGTTAAGTATTCTTTTTTTCTTTCTTTTAATTGAGAAAATGATAATCGCAATAGCATGATTTAATTTACTTGATGAATGAAAAATACATATACAAGTATATGACTTCATATTTATATATTTGCATTGTTATGTGAAATGCCAGGCATTTGTGTAAATAATGGAATAAATGTAAATAATCATAATATAAAACGAAAAATGCTGTATACCAAGCAATAGTTAATCTCTTTGTTAGCTATTTGTGGTCCTGAAAAGGACCGATTATTGATTTTATAATTTGGAAAATGAAGCGCTGAAATTTCAACTTATGCACGTTCACCACGAATACGTCTGGCCAATTGAATGTCCTTGGGCATGATTGTAACACGCTTGGCATGAATTGCGCACAAATTTGTATCTTCAAAAAGACCAACCAGATAGGTTTCGCTAGCTTCCTGTAATGCCATTACCGCTGAACTTTGGAATCGCAAATCAGTTTTAAAGTCCTGAGCTATCTCACGAACCAATCGCTGGAATGGCAGTTTGCGAATCAATAGCTCAGTGCTTTTCTGGTAGCGGCGGATCTCACGAAGTGCAACTGTACCGGGGCGATAACGATGTGGCTTTTTTACACCACCGGTGGCTGGTGCACTTTTACGAGCAGCTTTGGTAGCCAGCTGCTTGCGAGGCGCTTTGCCACCGGTCGTTTTTCGGGCAGTTTGCTTGGTGCGAGCCATTATACAAGTATTTATTCCGTACTAATCTACTACACTGTATACACTGTCACTGATGAAAACACAATATTCGTATTGCTTGCTTTGCGCCTTCTTTATATAGAAATTTGGCCGCACAATGCGATTGGTGGTTGTTTGAACGAGATGTGCGAAAGAGAGATAGGAAGATTATCCGACTCGCTCGTGTTTTCGTGTTATTTTTGTATAAATACGAGCGTATGTGGCCGCAACAGCGTTAGTTTCGTTGCGAATTTTGTGCAGTTAAAGTAAATTAGTGAAAAATGACTGGTCGTGGTAAAGGTGGCAAAGGCTTGGGCAAGGGTGGCGCAAAACGTCATCGCAAAGTATTGCGTGATAACATTCAGGGTATCACAAAGCCAGCTATCCGTCGTTTGGCTCGACGTGGCGCTGTGAAACGCATCTCTGGCTTAATTTATGAAGAGACCCGTGGTGTGCTCAAGGTGTTTTTGGAGAATGTTATTCGTGATGCTGTCACCTATACGGAACATGCCAAAAGGAAAACAGTCACAGCTATGGATGTTGTATATGCATTAAAAAGACAAGGCCGCACCCTATACGGTTTCGGTGGTTAAGAAGTTACATTTGCCCAAATGTGCAAATAAAGAAAACAATCGGTCCTTTTCAGGACCACAACATATATTTTTAAAAGAGAAAAATATTCAAATCATACTTTTATTTTACAAAAAGCTGTACAATCGATACTCTTCATTTATATTTTCATAATATATTGAACCTTTTCAGGACCACAACATATTTTTTTAAAAGAGAAAAATATTCAACTCATACTTTTATTTTACATACGCATATTTAAAAAAAAAACATATTGTACAGCTTACATTCCATCAATTTATATTTTCATAATTTAGGAGTAAAATATGGCAAAAGTTGGCAGTGTTAAAAATTCGAGTATAAATACTTGCACTCAAGTAATTATTATACCAAATTCAAAAGGGATAAAAAATACTTTCGAATTAAAAATATATAATACGCATTATATACATACAAGTAGTATGTTCTACGGTTCATGACATGGTGCCCGACCAAATGCTAAGCCTTCATATTTATACTTTTTTAAAATTCACGTTGTATGATGATGAATTAAAATCTCTTCTAAATTAAATTGGTCGTCCTGAAAAGAACGATTGGTTTTATTACAGTATTGTTTTTATTTATTAAAGGTTGCCGCCAATTTAAGCCTTCTTTTCGGTCTTTTTAGGTAAAAGCACCGCCTGGATGTTAGGTAGAACACCACCCTGAGCAATGGTTACGCCCGAGAGGAGCTTGTTTAACTCCTCGTCATTACGAATAGCCAGTTGCAGGTGACGTGGAATTATGCGTGTCTTTTTATAACATTTATTTTAAATACAATTTACATGGCACCCCTTTACTGTGATAAAAAACAAAATCTATTATAATGGGCGGCGCACATATATATTTATGTGCCAGAAATAAAACTATTTTGGCCAATATTTATAAACAAACTATTTTTACAAAACCAACCAATCGTACTAAATCATATAGTTCACCTATATGATATAGCCATTGTGACATGGTAAAGAAGAAGCTTTAATGCAGTTTTTATTGCTTGAAACCGACTGAAACAAAACAATTTATAGACACCCATTTTTATGAGAATCGTGAAGGGGGACCGTATTCAATGAGTCCGGGTAGCTATTTTCAATGCATCCCATGGCGTGACTCGCCTCAAGAGGATATTCAAGTCTTGCGACTTGATACGGTACAAAGCCTGCGTCGTTTCTCTCCGTTCGCACTATGCATCAGCTGGCTGAGGGTGATCATGAGCTATTTCCTATTGCCTCAGATATCTTGCGCCCTGATTTCTATGTAGATGATTTAATCACTGGTGGTGCTTCTACAAACGGAGTCATAGAAATTATGAGACAAGCCACAGGGCTGCTTGCCAAGGCTAATTTCAAGCTAAGGAAGTGGTGCTCCAGCAATACTGATGTTCTTAAACAAGTTCCGCAAGAGGACAAGGAAACTCTAGTCAAGTTTGATGATGGCAGTAACATTATAAAAACTCTAGGACTGTCGTGGGATCCTGCAACGGATTTTTTCATGTTCACCTTTTTGCCAACATCTGGTTGTATTTGCAAGCGTACTGTGTTGTCGAATATTGCCAGATTTTATGATCCGTTTGGTCTTATTGGGCCAGTAATAGCAAAGACTAAAATATTCCTGCAGGCGCTTTGGAAAGAAAAGATCGATTGGGATGAAAGCCTTTCAGCATCTTTGACTACAACTTGGTATAATCTTATTGCAGATTTTGAGAGCACAAAGCATCTGAAATTTCCAAGCCTTGCACTTTCTCCTGGTGGTTCAATTGAAGTGCATGGCTTTAATGATGCCAGCATAGTTGCCTATAGCGCTTGTATCTACATCATTTCGACAACGCAAGGCCAATCTCGTGCGGAGCTGCTATGTTCCAGATCTCGTGTATCACCATTCAAATCGTTGACCATGCCACGACTAGAGTTGTGCGGACACAACTCATAAACGAAATATCTCGCATGGAGTTATTCGACTGCAAATTCTATTGTTGGTCTCATTCTGCAGTAGCGCTATCTTGGGTACGTAGCGAGTCATCGAGGTTTCAAATTTTGGTTTCAAATCGCATCGCAACTATTCAAGAGTTGACCGCTGGCATGGAATGGTGATATATTCCAACCGATTTGAATCCGGCGGACATACTTTCACATGGAGCATTACTCAGAAAATTAGATCAGTCGAACTTATGGCTCCATGGTCCCGCATTTCTGACGAAAGGCAAATCCTCGTGGCCAGAATCCTGCAATTCCGTCTCGTCGCTGCCTGAGCAGCGCTCCAAAGATGTTGTAAACACCACACTGTGCGAAGACATTGCAACACATTTGGAAAACTGCAGCGCGTTTTTGGATATATACACAAGTTCCTACATCGTGTTCGAATTCCTTGGCTATCTGTGGACTGCATCCGTCATGGAACACTGCTGTTAATGGGCTAATGCGGCGTAGTCAGCAAATGCACCATTTGTTGAATGACTGACCAGCCAAAGGATCGAGTTGATCCTTCGCATACTTTGATGGTCTATCATGGAACACTGCTGTTAATGCGCTAATGCAGCGTAGTCAGCAAATGCACTATTTGTTTTGCCTTGTGGAGCATATTATGGCTGACCAGCCAAAGGATCGAGTTGATTCTTCGCATACTTTTATGGTCACTGGTGTAGATTTTTGCGGACTGTTTTTCTACAAAAGCGAGTTCCGTAATAAGGCACCAATAAAATGCTATATTTGCATTTTCATTTGCGTCGCCACCAAAGCTGTGCATTTGGAGTTGGTGAAAGATTTAACAACCAGAGCTGACAACGCTTCTTTGGCGCACGGAATGAGATGGCTGAGCTGAAGCGTCTTTTTGAATCCAGCGAGCACCTGCGTGCTGTGCAAGAATTATGCCTTGCTGACGGCATTGATTGGCGTTTCATTCCGCTACGCTCATCTCACTTCGGTGGTCTATGGGATGCGGTGGTGAAAACTGCCAAGCATCATTTTTACAGATCTGTCTACCATCGTCCGGACCATCGCTGCTCGAATTTGATGAGCTGCGCACAATCATTAATTCTCGCCCTGTTGGAGCACCATGTATAGTTTCTAAGTCTCTCTGTTCCGCTCTCTATCGCGCCCTTTACTGCGCTCTCTTTGTGCATTACCTTTTTTATGCCGGCCCGCTGACTTGTAGCGGCAGCAGGCAAAATCACTTCTTAAATACTTCTCGCACGCTCAACATCGTTATTGCACAATTACCAAGCCATTAAAAGCCATTTTAATAATCAAAGAACACCGCGTCTCATTTAATAAATAGTTAAATCTTGTTATCGTTTCGCTAAAAAGCTAGCGATTTTTCATTGGCGCCCGAGCAGGGACATCGGTTTTCATAAGATTATTTCCTCGTTTGTTTGCGGTCTTTGTGGCTTGGTTTTGTGCGCGGTCGTGTGATTACCTCGTTTGATTTGGATCTGGATACCATATACATAAATTCGTTTGGACTGTGGAGCTGCTGTCTGCCCTACTTGTGGTACCGTCGTTTCGCTTGGCTAATGGGTGATCGTCGCTCGGAATCCAGGGAAGTTTCGGTGGACTCTTTTGAGAGCTTGCAGGTATTCTGTGCCAACAATTGAGCATAAAGCATTAACAAGTTTAATTGCTGCAATTCGTGCAAGTGTAAAGTGGAGAAAAATCTATTTACATACATACATACGTATGTACATATAGTACGTGTGTGCTTATGCCGACTCAATTTTTGGCACTTGATTTATTTTGTGCAACAACATTACATACACAAATTATATTATATACATACATATACACACATACACCACACCTTGCATAAATTAACATAATTATACACCCTCATAAACATAACTACTAACAAAACCTAGAGGCAAAACAAACCACAACAATTAAAAAAGGGCTACTAAGCTGATTTTTAACATAAACAAATATTTTAAAGTTATTTGTTTCTATTGTGTTGGTTTTTTGGTGAAGATTTGTTGCATCAGCTGCACACATACAACCATAGCTTTGTTGTTGCTTGAGCCGCTAGCGTAGCAAAAGAATTTTGTCGCTTTCTCCTTTGTGCGCGCCTTTTTTCAGCTACACTTGTCGCTGGGCCAACGAACTTCCCCCCGCTACCCGTTCGGATTAGCGTTGCCTACAAGCGTGCTTGCGGTAATCGACGCCTATTTTCTGAGTACAGCTGAGACTGCTTGCAGATTTCGTTGTTGTTTGTGCGGTCGCTTGGACTGCTACTTTGCTTGCGTGCATACTGTATTGAGTGCATGTGTACGTAATCTGTGTGCATCTCAGTTGGTCTCTTGCTGTTAGCGCGTTGTTATTTGCGAGGGCTGTTAGGAAAGTTCGGTTTTCAGTTTTGTTTGATTTGCAACTTGTTTAGAGTTTATTTGGTTATACTCTACCATGTCGGAATCTGAGAAGCACCAAGTAGTAGCTAAATCTAGTTCTAAACTTGCAGAAATTTTATAAGGTTAGCGCTGATATTGCTCGTATGAGAACATCATTTCAGTTAAAGACAATTTCGTTTGAGCAAACAGAACTCGAGTGTCGTCTCGAGCTGTTGGAAGATTACATAAAGAAAGCTATGGGGCTTCAGGCAGATTTGGATAGTCTCAATCCAAGTAACGATAGTAGAGGGCCACTTGAGGATTTGTGCATTTCAACTAAGGCGTTGTATGTGAAGGCAACGAAACAAAAAGTTGAAAGTCAGACTTCTCATGACTGTTCTATGATGGCCAGTCAACGGTCCCAGTTACCTAAAATGCGGCTGCCTACATTCAGTGGAAAGCATGCCGAATTTAAGAATTTTATGTGCTTATTTGAAAGTCTAGTTCATGACGATCCTTCGTTGACCAACGTCGAGAAGTTTAATCATTTGGTGTCGTGCTTGTCAGGTGAGGCTCTAGGAGTTGTGAAACCGTTTCAGTTAACGGACTGCAATTACTCAAAAGCCATTGCTAGCCTCAAGTCTGTGTACGACAACAAATGTTTGATATTTTTCGACACTATCTCGCAATTGTTTGACATCCCAAGTATGACCAAACCTATTACGTCTAGTTTGCGGTCCATCATTGACACTGTTTCTGCCATTTATGCGTCTTTAACTTCGTTGGGAAGTGAAAAGGACATCTCAAACGCAATGATCATACATATGGTTATGGCCAAGGTTGATCATGTAACCAAATCTCGTTTTGAGGAACAGCTCGACTATGACAAGTTCCCTTCTTGGGATGACTGCGCTAAGCAGTTAAACAGGCGTTACCAATATTTAGCGGCTGAAGAGACAACTCGGGTTCCAAATAAACCGCGAGTAGAACCTGCAAAAAACAGTAAAGCTTCGTTTTCTTGCACAAAGGGTCCTTCAAAGCCTGCAAAACCGATCTCGAAGTGCACATACTGTAGTTCTGCGGAACACAATATCTATACTTGCCCTTCTTTCGGATCTATTCCCGTTATGCAGCGATTTGAGTTCGCCAAGACTCAAAAAATGTGCCTCAATTGCTTGAATGTGGGTCATGTAGTTTCCAGTTGCAAAGCTTCCAAGTGTCGGGTGTGTTCAAAACCACACCACTCGTTGTTGCACAGATACTCTGTAGCTGTGCCAAATTCACCCGTTCTACAAGCGGTCGCACCTCAAGAACCATATTTAGGTCACGTTTTAAGTGCCGACCAAGTCATTCTTGCCACAGCATTGGTGAATATTAGAGATAGATTCGGCCACTACCATCCTGCACGTGTGTTGCTTGACGGCGGCTCGCAGTTGAATCTCATGACTGAGAACCTTGCGCAGCGCTTGCGACTAAAGCGTGAAGACACGGCAGTGAGTATTGCAATGGCAGGTGGGACCACAACTGATAGTAAGCACAAGGTGTGTGCTGCTATTCAATCTCGTTTGAATGCACACAACTTTGCCACTGATTTTTGGGTTCTTAAATCCATATCCACTTGTCAACCTTGTAACTTTTTGCCCACAACGAGCTGGAAAATACCCGAAAATCTGGAGCTGGCTGACCCAGAGTTTTACAAACCAGCCAAGGTTGACATTCTTCTAGACGCTGAATTCTTTTACGGCTTGTTGTGTGTTGGGCAAATCGAGCTCAATTCTGGTCTTCCATTGTTGCAGAAGACCTTGCTGGGATGGGTTGTTGCTGGTAGGTACACAGGACAAATACCTCGTCAACAACTTAGTGCTAATATTGCCGCTCAAGTTAGTGATTGTTCTCTCGACACATAGTTCAACGCTTTTGGGAACTCGATCGGAGCCCAAATGAGTCGAAGGCTGTGCGCCAGACAACTGAATAAAAGGCCTGTGAAGCTCACTTCACCAAATCAGTACAGCGCCTGTCTACAGGACGTTTTCAAGTCGAACTTCCGTTCAAATCCGATCCCACTGTACTAGGGCTTTTCTTTCAAACTGCTGAAAGACGATTTCTGCAACTTGAGCGCAAACTCGCAAGAGACAAAACTCTCCATGACATGTACCATGACTTCATGAGAGAGTATCGTGATCTTGGGCATATGTCTGCTCTTGAATCTCCTCCTCCAGGACAGCACTACTATATTCCTCATCAGTGTGTCCTGAGACCTGAAAGCACCACAACCAAATTGCGTGTGGTGTTTGACGCTTCTAGTAAAACGTCAACGGCCCTATCATTAAATGACACTTTAATGGTTGGGCCGACTATTCAGAGGGAGCTTTATTCAACACTTGTAAATTTTCGGTTGAATAAATACGCAATTACTGCCGACATCTCCAAGATGTACAGGCAAATAAACGTGTCTGAAAAAGACAAAAATTACCAGCTCATTCTTTGGCGAGAAAGCGCCTCTCATGAGCTGCAGTCCTTTAAGTTGAACACTGTCACATACGGGACTGCATCAGCGCCATTTTTAGCTGTGCGCTGGGCCCCTCAAGATGATGTATTCCGGTACCATCTAGATGTGGATAGCTTTACTTCGTTAAAGCCAAAAAAAAAAACGAAACATCTTGTCGGTAGCGTCTCGTCTGTATGACCCACTTGGGCTGTTGTGCCCCATCGTCACAAAATCGAAAATTCTGTTGCAAGAGTTGTGGCGGTTAAAACTAGAGTGGGATGAAACTATTCCAACGAGTATGCATACTTCGTGAAATAAGTTCATTGAGACTCTGAGAGACAGTGCAAATTCATGGTTTCGCAGACGCCTCAAGTCAGGCATACGGTTGTTGCATATTATTTATTTATTTAAGTATTATTTATTTATTTAATTGACAAATAACTGTCAATGTTAAACATAAAGAAAAGAAATAACAATCTAGATAATATACATTCAAATATTGGAAAAGAACATAAAAAATAAAAATTTAAATTAAATAGAATTACAAACGATTTAAAGAGATTCAGACCGGATCAGAAAATTAAGTAAGCAAGATTTAATCGAACTAACCGAACTCTCATGGCCAAAGAGATGACTCAAATTATTGTAGTTGCTACACAGAACCCGAAACGGACTGTGCAAAGCATAGTTGCTTGAACAGCGATTTAGGCTTATGGGAACAAAAAATCTTGAAGGTCTTTGTGGTACCGTAAAGTTAATTTGCCTGACAAGCACCGAAGACTCGATGTCGCCGTTAATTAATTTATGTATAAAAACATACATATACATATACATTAGGACTTGCAACAATGATAGCGTAGGTGTTTCGTTGCTTACAGCCAAATCCAGAGTGGCATCACTCAACGTAAAGACGATTCCTCGACTCGAGTTGTGTGCGGCACTCTTACTAGCGAAACTCTGGCATCATGTTTGCGCCAAGCTGAGTAAGTTTGTTATAGAAAGTGTAAACTTCTGGTCAGATTCTCAGATAGTGTTGTATTGGTTGGAGAAAGACTCATCCACGTTGTCCACATTCGTGGCAAATAGAGTGGCTGAGATCCAAGAGGCTTCTGAGAATACTGTTTGGCGTCATGTGCCTACAGACTGCAACCCTGCTGACCTAGTTTCTCGTGGAACTGATATAGACGAAATTGCATCGTCACTGTGGTTTAAGGGCCCTAATTTTCTAAAGCTCGGTGAATATGATTGGCCCAATCTTCACCATGTTGAATTATCGTCAGACGTTAAGGCATCTGAAGATAAAAAGAATGCGACTGTACTTACAGTCATTCGATCAGACCTAGAGTCAAATTGCATACTGGACCTTATGTTGAAACTGTCGTCCTTTCCTAAATTAATTCGGATATTGGCATATGTTTTGCGATTTTGCTACAGGAAAAATCGCAGTGATTCTTTAATTGTGTCAGCTTTAGAACGAAGATTATCGTTTTTTAAGCTGATTGAAGTGCTGCAAGCTGATATATACAGCCGTGAGATCAAGTCTCTACAAAAGTCGGCGCCACTTCCCCCAAGTTTGCAATCTCTTAATCCCTTTATACACGAGTTCGAAGACACTGGGATTAAGTTTCGTTTGATTCGAGTAGGTGGACGTTTGTTGCATGGTCCAATTCCTTATGACGCACTATTACTGCCTAAAGATGCACCAATAGTAGCATTGTATATTCGGCATTTACACCTCAAGCACTATCATGCAGGTGCAAAGGTATTAATTGGGCTTCTTAGGCAACAGATCTGGGTGGTGAATGCTCGTAGTGCTTGCTCAGCAGTTGTACGTAATTGTGTACACTGCTTCCGATACAAGCCCAAGTTGTTAGGGCAAATAATGGGAAATTTGCCAGGTGATCGCCTTCGAGAAGGTCGACCGTTTAGGGTTTGTGGTGTCGATTTTTGCGGTCATTTCCATGTAAGCTACCGCATACGAGGAAGACCGCCCGTTAAAAATTACGTCGCCGTGTTTGTTTGTTTGTTTTGCCTCGAAGGCCGTTCACCTCGAGCTGGTAACAGACCTATCGACTGACGCCTTTCTTAATGCTTTCAAAAGGTTCATCGGGAGACGCGGCCTGCCGGAGACAGTTTACAGCGGCAACGCGACCAACTTTGTAGGAGCGAGCGGCGTGCTGAAGGAGCTGACGTCGGCGTTCGAGAGGAGCAAAGCCGCCTTGATGGACTTAGCGGCAGAGCGAGGGATCGATTGGCGGTTCATTCCTCCCAGGGCTCCCCACTTCGGAGGACTGTGGGAAGCAGCGGTGAAGGCGGCGAAGGCTCGACTAGTCAGGGGCGCAGGCAACGCGAACCTGACCAGAGACGACCTGGAAACGCACCTGGTGGACGTGGAGGCAATTCTCAACTCCAGACCTATGGTGGCAAGCGGCAGCGATGCCAGCGATGGAGAGGTGCTCACTCCGAGCCACCTGCTCATCGGACAACCGCTTCTTACTCTGCCGCACGAAGGCGTGCAAGAAGGGTCTTTGAGCAGAGCCGGGTCCGGATTTTTGAAGCGGTGGCGGCAGCTGTCGGAGCTCAAACTGCAGTTTTGGCGCAGGTGGTCCAAGGACTACCTGCTCAGCCTGCAGCAACGGACGCAGTGGGCCAAAGGCGAGGCCAACCTGGACGACGGAGCAGTGGTGCTCGTCCACGACGACAACGCCCCCCCACAGAAGTGGCTCATAGGGCGCGTGGTGGGCGTGATTTCCGGCGAGGACGGCAAGGTGCGGGTGGCCGACGTACGAACCAGGACCGGCACTATTAGGCGACCAGTCCACAAGTTGGCGGTGCTCCCAATGGACTTGAAAGACCGCTAGTCTTTCAATGGGGCCGGAATGTTGGAGCACCATGTATAGTTTTTAAGTCTCTCTGTTACGCTCTCTATCGCGCCCTTTACTGCGCTCTCTTTGTGCATTACCTTTTTTATGCCGGCCCGCTGACTTGTAGCGGCAGCAGGCAAAATCACTTGTTAAATACTTCTCGCACGCTCAACATCGTTATTGCACAATTACCAAGCCATTAAAAGCCATTTTAATAATCAAAGAACACCGCGTCTCATTTAATAAACAGTTAAATCTTGTTATCGTTTCGCTAAAAAGCTAGCGATTTTTCACGCCCATTGTTACCCCTTTCAGAACATCGAGCAGATCATGATGTTTTGACTCCAGCTCATTTCCTTGGTGCTGCTCTGCTGTCAACGTACATTGCGCTAGATCTGACGAAGCTTAATTTAAATCGGTTGGATCGATGGAAACGCGTGACGTACTACCAGCAGATATTTTGGGCTCACTGGCGTGAAGAGTAATTGACGCGTCTTCAACAGCGCTGAAAATGGGGTGGTCAGCCTCATCAGTGGTGAAGATGGCGTTTCGAGAGTTGCAGAATTAAGGACCGCCACTGGAACCATTCGACGAGCCGTTCGCAAAGTGTGCCCGCAACCGAAGCAATATGTTGTTGAAGAGCCTGGTTCTCTAACGGGGTGAGTATGTTTGGTCATGCGGCCGAAAACAGCCAAAGCAAAAAAAAAACAGCAAAGTGCTCATTTTCTTTTAAATTGATTTGCACAGCAAGCTGAGCGCTTTGCTCTTCCCTTGTTGCCATAAATTTGCATATGTATGTATGTTTTAGTTTTTGTCGCTAACTCAGCAAATTCAGTTCGACCCTTTCGTTATCGTATCTGGTACGGAGAAGCCTAGCTTTCCGTCAGCATACATTTTGTAAACCGCGCAAAGCATACTAAATCGTATCGGTGCTCAGTACCTATGTAAATACAAATAAACGTTGTGATCTCCTTTTAAATGGAACATTTTCGCTTGTTTTATTTCGCTAACATTCGCTTATTTCGAGACAAAAAAAGCTTATGATTATAAGTACAATAGCAGAAGCTAATTTGGAAATATTTTGATGATTTATTTCCTCTTCAGACCAATTAATTTTTGGTTAAAAATTCCGCTCTGATTATTCGCCGCGACAGCGTGACCCAGCTGCATATACACACACTGTGTGTGTTATTACAAACTTTGGAAAATAGCATTAAGCAGACAGTGAAAACTTAAAATTTACGCAGCTTAAGCTTGCCTAACAGGCAGCTTATTTGTCCGCTTCCCCCCCCCCCCCCCCCACCCCTTTAGACACCGTCCATCATGGACTGGCAAGCCGTGTCTAGCGCTAGGAAAACGAATGGCAGCAAACCGAAGAAGAAAAAGAACTCCTTTCCCTGGGACTCCGACGACACACTTGAACCGGACGAGCCAAGGAGGAAACCCCCGCGCAAGCATTCCCGTGGAATAGACGGACCCAGTACGAGCAAGGCCGCTGCCGAAGCTCAAGCGAAGTTGGTGACCAATCGATTCGCACCTTTATCATCGGATGAGGACGACGAGTATGATGAGGACGATGACCTGCCAGCCAATTCTCCTCCAAAGGAGAAAGAAAAGGAGAAACCTAAGGCGATCAAGCCGCCACCGATCTTTATCCCGGACGTGACCAACATCAAGGCCCTTGCCAGTAACATCACTACTGTGCTCGGCAAAGACGTGGAGTTCACCTTCAAGGCGACCAGCAACAACAACGTTCGCGTGATGACCCCGGACAAGGAGAGCTACTCCGCTGTCAAGAAGTTTTTGAGGGAAACCAATAAAAGGTTCCAAACCTTCCAGCCCCGAGACGAACGCGCCTATCGGGTCGTCATCAAAGGTCTTCATCACTCAATGGATCTGGAGGAAATTCGGGAAGGGCTAAGCCATCTCGGGCACAAGGTCAGAGATCTCTTCAATCCCACCCAGAGAGGCACCAAAAAGCCTCTTAACATCTTCTTCGCCAACCTCGAACCGGCCAGGAATAATAAGTTTAACGATGTGCCCCAATGCTATCGCTGCCAGGGATTTGGACACACCCAACGATACTGCCACCTGGAGCACAGATGTGTCAAGTGCGGAGACGGGCACCCAACCTCTGAGTGCACAAACACCAGCAAACCGGCACACTGCCTGCACTGCGAAGGCCCACATGCGGCCTCCTACAAAGGTTGCCCCGCATATAAGAAAGCAAAGAACATGCTCGCTCCAAAGCAGCCAGCTTCTCGTGTCCAACATCCCGCGAACTCCAGTAGGGTTAATCCCAACCTCAGCTATGCCAACGCAGCTAAACAGGCAACCGGTGGGACTCACACCTCCCCGCAACAAGACAGTCTGATGGAAGCAATGATGACCAGGATGGAATCCATGTTCGAGAATGATAAAGAAAATGATGAGCCAAATCACGCAAATGATGGCCACCGTTTGCAAGTCCCTATGCAAACGGGATTAGACATTACCATTTGGAACGCAAACGGCCTGATCAAGAGCAGGCCTGAGGTCGAGCTATACTGCAAGACCAACCAAGCTGACATTATACTCATTTCCGAAACCCACTTCTCCGCCAGGTCTTACTTCACCTTAAGAGGGTATGACCTTATCCCTGCCAACCATCCAAGTGGTTCGGCCCGCGTCGGGGCGGCCATCCTCATCCGCAGCAGCATCAAGTTCGAGACCCTACCGGCCATCCAAGAGGATTGGGTGCAATGCGCCCGAATTTCCGTCAACACCACTCATGGCGACATCACTGTAGGCGCTGCCTACTGCCCTCCAAGGCATAGGGTCAGAGACGAGGATTTCGAAATGCTCCTGGACAGCCTGGGCCCCAAATTTGTCATAGGAGGGGACTTCAATGCCAAGCACACCTGGTGGGGATCCAGAGTCTGCAATCCAAAAGGCAGAGTGCTGTGCAGGCAGGTTCTGTCCCGCAATCTCAAATGCCATGGGACTGGTGCACCGACCTACTGGCCCACCGATCCTGCAAAAATCCCAGACGTTCTGGACATTGCCATCTCCGGTGGCTTGGATTCTGCAAGGATTCTAGCCAGAGAGGTCGAGGATCTCCTTTCGGACCACAGCGCCATAGCTATTTCCGTGTACGCTTCAGCCATGCTGCGAACCGCCCGTAAAAAGCTGATATACAAAACCTCATACATCAGCAGATACCATCACTGGCTGAACTCCATGAACCCGAACCCACCACTGGACACTCCCGAAGATATCGAGACTGCCGTCGAGAATCTCACCACGCAAATTAAGGAGGCAGCGGCACGTGCGGCACCAAGGCTCTCAAACCAGCTGAGAGCTACCAGCAGAGACGTCCACTTTTGGAATCCCCAAGTAATCGAGCTGAAGACCGAGAAACGGCGTCTCCGACGAGTATGGTTCCTCTCAAGAAATCCTAGAGACAAGACCGCTCTTAACAGAGCCACAAAGGAGCTTAAGGAGGCTTTGACAAACCTGAGGAAGGAGGCCCTTGACAGCTTCGTAGGACAGCTTGCGCCTGGTGACCCTTACCACAATTTATGGAATGTCACCAAGCACATTAAGCGGCCGCTCAAGAGGATTCCGCCCATTAAGAAACCAGACGACTCATGGTGCAGAACAGAGGCGGAGAGGGCCAACGCATTCGCCGAGCACCTGGAGGGAGTCTTCACACCAATTCTTCGATGCTCTCCCTATGACGCAACGGAAACGGCCAGATTCCTGGATGAACCTCTCGCAGACTCTGAGCCGATTCCCCAAGTTACGGAAGAGGAGACTGCCGAGCTAATAGCTGCAATGCATAACAACAAGGCACCAGGCGATGATGGCATCAATGCAATCGCATTAAAACTTCTCCCACCCACAAGCAAGAAACTCATAACGCTCATATTTAACAAATGCTTGCAAATGGGGCACTTTCCATCATCATGGAAACGTGCAGAGATAGTTATGATACCTAAGCCTGGAAAACCTGAAGCTAATCTTGCCTCCTATCGGCCGATCAGCTTACTGCCAGTACTCTCAAAGATACTCGAAAGAGTATTCTTAAATAGAGTATTGCCGATAATGGTCGAGGCTGGTCTGATCCCCGATCACCAGTTTGGATTTAGGCGCTGCCACGGAACCCCAGAGCAATGCCATCGAGTGGTTCAATATATCTTGGACGCTTTTGAAAACAAGAAATATTGCCTAGCGGTCATGCTGGACGTCAAGCAAGCCTTCGATCGGGTCTGGCACCCTGGACTCCTCCTCTCCGCATCGCCACCAGCGCTCATCCTCTGCACGACAACGACACTATTCATGAAGTCCTCAGCTTCCCTTGGGTGAAGGACGAAGTTAAGAAAATCAGCAAGCGGTACATGCAGAGGCTACATGACCAACCAACAACTTGGCGATGAACTTGCTGGACAACAGCGAACGGACCAGGAGGCTGCTCAGGACCCATCCTCTGGACCTCCCCAGGGACTAGCCGGATACTACAACTACACTCTAAATGAAATAATAAACTGAGAAGTTTATCTTTATCAAATTTAATGATTGTCCATGATGGACAGTTTTAAATAAAATACGAAGAAAAAAAAAAAAAAAAAAAAAAAATCGCTTATTTCGAGACAAAAAAAGCTTATAATTATATGTACAATAGCAGAAGCTAATTTGGAAATATTTTGATGATTTATTTCCTCTTCAGACCAATCCTCAACCTGCTTGCCTAAGTTTTGTTGCTCTACACTTGGTTCATCGTCTATAATGCCCATTTCGACTGGACTACTCTCTTGCTTTCTACTCATGGTATTATTAAACATTTTCTCAGCTTCGGTTTGTAGATGGGATAATTCTGATCCAAATTTTCCTACAGGTTTCCACTCTCTACCTGATGCTCTTGTCTGATACATTCTTAACGTGTCACGTAACTCTTTTATAGTAATTGCCTTGTATAGAATAGAATCCCTTAATAATGTATTCAATAATACCCTATTCATCAACTTCTGTTTTATTTGCGAGACTGATCATGCTGTGGCAATACTCCATTAAACTTTCATCTGACTTTTTCTCTCTATTTTCCAGTAAGTTATGTATCTGTTTTGCCGTGAATTTAATGCTCAACTAACTTTTTAGTGCTTCTTTAGAATTTATAAATAGCTTTGCAGCTCCGTTAAGTAATTGTCTGCCATATACAAATTTCTGCAAGTCGATCCACTGTATGCTTAAAGCAATACTTTCAAAATCTTTTAACCAATCGACAATAGCCCCCGCTGCCATCGAAACTTGTCATTGACTCTTGAATATCTCTTAATGTGAACTGATCATGCTGTAGTAATACTCCATTAAACTTTCATCTCACTTTTTCTTTCATGATGCTACTGTACTCGGATACTCTCTCTCTAGGACTTCTTACTCTATTTTTAATTTAATCTGACCTGACCTGGCAGTACCAGGTACTGAGTGAAAGGGATCGCCCTACAAAATATATACACAAGCATACCATCATAACAAGAAAGGAATGCTAAAGTCATATCCTCCCCACAAAAAATTATTAATTAAAAAATTTTAATTAATGTAATTAATAATTTAATTAAATATAAAATATTCAAAACATGCATACACACATTAGTGTTTATGTACAATTTCAACAGCATACATTTACATCAGAATCGTGTCTATGCGTGCTTGTATGCAGTAAACAAAAAAGTCAAAGCAGCAACAACAACAACAGCCTCCGGCAGAGTTTGGGTAGAGCATCGGCAGAGCTCCGGTAGAGATTATGATTATGGCTATAACTTTCTTCATAATTGACCTATCATGATGAAACTTGGCATACAGACACATAATCACTATATGGAGGTATTTGCCAAATATGAGCACAAAATTATGAGAGCGCGAAAGCGGCCGTTTTACAGACGTCGCCTTAGCGTAGCATGTAAGCCGAAATTGAAGTTTAGTTGTAAAGTATACATATATAGTTCAATATACGCAATTGTCGCACATCATCTTCGTTGTCGTTCTCGCATTAAATTTCGTATTAAAAAGCAAACGTCCCATTTCTTTGTTGAATAATTTGTATAAAATAATATAAATTTTCATTGGCGACCAAGCAAGGACTTGCTTGTTAAAAAAACTTTAATTTTTGCGGAACCGCGTCGGTTGTGTTGTGTTGCTGCCTACGTTGGATCACTGGGTTGAGTCAAGTCGGCCAAAGGGAAGTTTCGGAGCCAAAGTCGATTTCCAGGTACTGTGATAACGCTTGGAAGTAAAATTTAACCAGCGAATTGCTTATTTGTTTGGCACATACATACAAGTACGTAAAAATAATTTAATACGGTAGATAGTTGAGCATAATTAAAACAAATATAAATCGCATGACGTACTAATAATATTTAAAAGTGAACATATACATGTCAATGTTGTCAATGTCAACAGTGTATGGATTTATAATAATGACTATAAAAGCACACATATATACATATGTGTGTATTTGTGCAAATGAACTGAGAAATTAAGACGACCTAATAGGAAAGTATAATCAACACTACCGGCAATCAGTTTGTGGAGAAATACAGCACCAAGGACCGTCCTCCGATGACGGAACATTAATAAGCAGAAGTCAGCTCGAGTAAGGCGGTATAGAAAGGTTAGGATCCCAGTTTAAACCGCGAAGAGCAAAAAGAAGGAATTGTTTCTGAACAGACTCAATTCGATCCTGATGCCTTTTGTACTGCGGACACCAAACGCATGAGCAGTACTCTAGAATAGGCCGTACCAGTGAACTGTAAAGTAGTTTAGTGGTATAGGGATCATCAAATTCTTTGGACCAACGTTTAACGAATCTAAGAACGGACTTAGCCTTGTTTATGATGTGAGAAATGTGAAGATTGAAGTTTAATTTAGAATCAAACAAGATCTTCGACAGTAGAAATACGTTCCAATAATTCATTGTCAATCGGGAGAGGCTTTAGCTGACAAGATGAGGTCTGCTCTGATAAAAGGACATAAACTTACATTTGGAGCAGTTAAGGTGTATTGGTTAACCAAGCACCATCTCTGCATGCAGCTCAAATCATCTTGCAAACGAGTGTGAAAGAGAGGATTCTTATATGGAAGAATGAGATTCACATCATCAGCACACATCAGTATGTGAGAATGTGACAGGATAGAATTAAGATCGTTTATAAAAAGAGTGAATAACAATGGGCCTAGATGACTACCTTGAGGTATACCCGAAGTAATACGAACAGGTTGAGAGATATCCGATCTGAGTAGTACTCTCTGGGTCCTATTTAAATTTGAAGGAAACCCAATATGATCAAGCTTCAACAGGAGTAGGTCGTGATTCACTGAATCAAATGCCTTACTGAAGTCAGTATAAATAATATCAATTTGCATTTTAGCTAGGAATGCATCATTTATCAATGATGTAAATTCCAGCAAATAGGGGAGATAACCGACTTACACAGATGCTGCAAAGTGGAAGTAATTATTTTTTCAAATAATTTAGGAATGGGGGACAACTTTGCGATACCTCGATAGTGTGAAATGTCTGCCTTACATCATTTTTTGTGGAGCGGAATAATAAAGGAGATTTTCCAAATAGTTGGAAAAACTGCAGTGTCAAGCGACCAATTGAAAAGCTTCAGCAATGGTTGGCATATGAAGGTAGAACACTCCTTAAGCACACAACTGGGAATGTTGTGGAGAGTACAGGCTATTTTACTGTCGGGCAGACCCCACAAAGTATATATATTTTTGATCAGCATGACGAGACGAGTCGATTTAGCCCTGTCCGTCTGTCCGTCCGTATGATCACCTAGATCTCAGAGACTATAAGAGATAGAGACACCAAATTTTGCACAAAGATGCCTTATGTGTGTATTCTATACGAGTTTGTTTTATTTTTTGTTTCCCCCCCCCCCCCCCCACTTCCCCCCTATGGTGGTTTTCCCGATTTTCCATTCGTATAATCGCCTATATCTCGGAGACTATAAGACCTACGGACACCAAATTTTAGTCCCAGATGCCTAGTGTGAATACGCAGAAAATTTATATTTTGGAATTTCCCTCCCTCCCCCCTCTCCCATGCAAATCGCGATTTTCTCTAACTCCCGTAATTCTTGGAATTTCGAACTAAAATTTTGTAGATACCCCCAGTTAGTAATTATGTATCCGTACGTTTCACTATGATAGACGATTTAACAAGAAGTTATAGCCATAAATATATTTGCTGCTGCATCGCTGCCCAAGCGCTGCCCGCGGCTGTTGTTGATGTTGCTGTTTGGTTGACTGCTAACATGTTTACTCAGACACGAATATACGAGCATATACATACATACAGGAGAGTATGAAGATTTGACTGCCTTAATACCTGACAGAATGCAGGAACTGCTAATTATGGGTGAAAAAATATAATTAGAATAAGGAATTTTGTAAGGGTATGAATCACCATTAAAACTAATAGATGAATAAGTTGACTGAAAAAACTTAGCGAATAAGTCAACAATAGCTGAATCATTGCTTGCATTTTCAAAATGAGCTTTACAGCGCTCAAGATACTCAGTGTAACACTGAGAATTGAGAAGAATGTTCGATTTGGCTATAGAGTATTTTAAAAAGTCCAAACAAGATTCAGTTTGCTTGAACTTTTTAAAATACCTAGATTTCCTATTCTTTAAAGTGGAAAGTTGCCGATTAAACCGAGGAGGCTTAATTGAGGAAGATGGTAGAACGCTATAGGGAATGCAGACATCAAAATGGGAGAGAATGGTCTCATAGAAAAAAGTAGACGCGATTTATATGTCAACGGATTCGTATAGAAATGACCAATAAGTTTCTGATATTAATCTGTTGAGCTTATTAAAATCGCCTTTCCGAAAACTACGGCGTGAACTTTTATGAGTCAATGATTTTATGAGGGAGAGCCTTTAGCTTCGTAAAGAGAAATCGAGATTTCAATAGTAGGGTGATACGGATCTTCGGGGATAGAGGTGAAGATCTAGATCTTACAGCATCTGTGCCCTCGTTTACAAAAATGAGGTCAAGCAATCTTTAGGTTATTAAAAATTTAATTAATTTGAACCAAAGACAATTCAAAGACAGAATCAAGAAAGTCATGATGTGATGAGGGAATAAGGTGATTACAGCCATTAAAAAAAGCCAAGGGAATATGTGGCAGATGAAATCACCGACCACAATGACGGCGCATTATCCCGTAAAGAAGATCAAGAGACTTCGCTGATACAATTTATTTGGTGCATATAAACTTGAAAATCAGCAGAAGGGGGAATATAAGAGCAAGTGATAAATACAGCATGCGAAAATAGAACTACTTTAACCGCAATAAATTCTATTTCAGCATTCATATTTACATAAACAAGTTCTGATCGAAGGGTGGATTTGACTGCGATCAGTACACCACCACCTCGACGATTTGGGCGATCGCGCCTAAAAACGGTAAAGATATTTAACCATGTTTCCGAAAATAAAATAATGTCAGATTCGAACGCTATGCTGTCTTTAAATAAGTTTTTAAGCTTAGATAAAAGACCTCTAACATTTTGGTAATGTAGAGTAAGCGAAACGTAAACATGGTGTAGTTTATTGAGGCATTACTAGTGGTAGGTTGAGAAGAGGGGGCAACAGGCAATGAAACAGGAGCTGTTTGAACTCATGAACAATCATATGAGGGGGCCAAAATTTAGGGTCACAAATAATAGGAAACAGTTCAACGGAGACGCTTATTTTGAACTACGCTATTTCGCGAGGTTCAGAGAAATTAAATTTAGAAATTGAAACACTAGCAGAAGTTTTGCTAGCGATATAAGTTTTAATAGATTCGCAAGTCGTATCAGCGGATAACCTCGATACAAACACTTGTTTCCGAGGGGCCACGACTTTGAGAGTAGGAGGATTGGGAGTAGAAGCTGCAACTTCCGCCAATTTAGGCATTAAGTCTGAAACGCGTGCGGACCTTTTTGAAGCAGTACTCAAGACTGATTTCTCATTGTTCGCTGCGGAATGTTAACCAGCGTCGATGAAACTTCAATTGGAGAAGGCGGGGGAGCCATATATTAGGGGAAGCTGACAGAGATAGAACTGGAGAACAAATCTCATAATGAGGAGTTGCCGGGGCAAATGCGGCAAGGTTGAGCTAGAAGGGATAGATGCGGAACATTTAAAAATTGCGAGTCCAACCGGCGTTTTCCTGGAGACTCAAATTTATATTTCCTTAGCAAGTCGATATCCAAATCGAAAACGCTGGCAAGTTTTTTTTGAAATCTTGTGCAATTTTCCAAATTGGTTTTTAACGCTGTTATACATATGTATGTATGAAAAATCAAATTGCATATCAATACATACTGGGCATGACCATTGCAAGCCGCCGCAACCATTTTTGGCCTTAGCAACCATCTTGTCGTGGTCACGACCGGTAAGCCCTGCACACTTAATATGTCTCATATTGTCACACAATCAGCAGCTAATATACTGCGGTTGAGCAACATCATAAGCATCCTTAATAGTGCCAACTTTTTGCAGCAATCCATATTCAAAAACAGATATGAAATTTCCACTTTGGCTAAAAACGGTGTAAAGTACAAGACAAACAGACTGAAAAGACGGGAGAGGATACTGGCAGCAGCAAAAGCGAAACACAACAAAGTGCGTGGGCGTGATGCACAAAAATAATAAAGCACAAGCAAACACACTTGTGTTTAAGAAAGGGAGCACGAAAAAGAGCGTAGAAAAAAAGGGCACAAGCACCAAAAACAGGCGTCACGCTGTTTAATTAAAATGAGTATAACACACAAAATTGCAGTGCACAATTGATACCACAGAACACAAAACTCGGGCTTACCGATTAGGCGACAAATTTCTACAAATTAGGGTTATATAAAGTAAGATGTATCGCAAAAAACAATAAAGTTAAGGAGCGCACAAAAAATACGACTGACTCTCTCAACAGAACTTATTCTTTATACTATACTTAGTCTTACATATGTAAGACTACAAAATAAAGCACCGTTGGCAACGTTCTAGCACGACTATTCCGTACTAACACGTAACTTACGTTTCTTATGAAGCTCAGTTTTTGAAGCATAGTCAGTAATTTATTTATCAGTATCTTTTTTGGTACCAAGAGCTTGATTTAACACGGTGATGAATTTGCAAATTTGTTTCTTATTCATCTCAAATACCAATTTGTTATGTTTAGTATTTGTTTGACGACAGTACAAAACAAATGTCGTTGCTTGGCGAGTATTTCTACTAAAATTGTCGCCCAAAATTAAACGTAAGTCCCAGAAGAATGATTCAATAAGGGGATGATCATTAGAGCATTCGTATCGCTTGAGGTAATCCATTAGCTCTGGATGACGTGCAGCTATTACCGTCGCCAAAAGTCCAGTTAGCTCGGGAGAACTAAAACGAGCCATATGACTAATGGCACTTTCAGAAGAGTTTCCAAAGTATTTTGATATCGTTCTAGTGGCATGCAAAAAGTCGTCTGGATTCTGAAATCCAAATTTATGGCAGATGCGTATACTTTGCTGATCTTCAAGGTTTCCGATCAAATAATCAATTGAGTGGTGGAGAACCTGCGGCGAAATAGTATACAATTTAGTAAAAATTAAGATGAGGAATAGGTCCGAAAGATTATTTAATACTGTTTAATTGTTTTGCCAAAGGGCCCTCTCTTTCAATGTGCCGACGAGTACCTTTGACCGACTAATTGTGTTTAAATTCGGTAACGTACTATGACAAATAGAAAACAAATATGCCATTTGCATTAATATTAGCCCGCGAGTATTTGCGAAAACGCCAATTAATTGTCGAAAATACAACACACACTTTTAAGAAGCGCATCTGATAAAACAATGTTTCTTATTAAAATTTTAATTTATGTTACATTTTTTATAACATCATTTCGATTTTTTCGCAATTACTTCCATAAATTGGACGATCTATGTTTTGCAAAAATTAGAATTTGAAATTAAATTCAGAAATTACAAAAATGTACTTACATTTTGTTTCCCTGGTCCGTATTGTATATTCAAATGGCAGTTTATGACCATTCACATTTTCGCTAACAGATTTTCGCCATGTTTGTTTAATTAATACACAGTATAATTAATTAATAATTAATTAATTACTTAATTAATACAATTATTTGGAAAAGGAATTGCGTCAAATATATATTTTATTATACTCTGCACATAAAATGTACAAGAGTATATTAGGTTTGCGGGAGCTGAAAATGTAACAGGTAGAAGGAGGCGTGGCAGACCCCACAAAGTATACTTATATATTCTTGATCAGCGTGACAAGACGAGCGGATCTAGCCCTGTCTGTCTGTCTGTCCGTATGAACACCTGGATCTCAGAGACTTTAAGAGGTAGAGACACCAAACTTTGCACAAAGATGCGTTATGTGTGTACGCTGTGCAAGTTTTTTTTTTTTTTATTTCTTCCCGATTTTCCATTCGGTTAATCGCCAATATCTCGGAGACTATAAGACCTATGGACACCAAATTTTAGTCCAAGATGCCTTTTGTGAATACGCAGAAACATGCTTACACAGACACGAATAGACGCGCATAAACATACATACACTCACATAGACGCAATTGCTATGTAAATGTGCAATTATACACCCTTTACGTGAGTTCGAATACCAAGTGAGGTAAAATAGATCAAACATTTTTTTGTTAATATCTATAATTATTCTAAACATATGTATAGAGTATTGCAATGTCGGGACACCCGACTTTAGTTTTTTACTTGATTTTAACTTTCGTTTGACTGACAACTTCTCAGTTGTGCGGTTGTTTTGGATACTGTGTGTGAATTCTGGTGTTTTAAGTAAACATTTAGTAATTTGCTAATTTAATAATATTCACTGTGGCACCGAGGATTGGTTTTGAGGCGAAACTTGGGCGGAAGAGATTTCTGTGGCAACCCTGTATATATAAAATAGTTTGTATAATATATCTGCTTTTTCAACACATTGAGTAGATTTCTGTTTGATCAGTAATTCCAGAAGGAGATTTTGATTGCGCATCGTTTGTTGTATTGCTACCATTGTATTTGTTAGAGTTGCCAGAATTGATTCAATCCCACTAGGCAATTGGGATGGATTTTCAGTGGTATGTTGGGTAGTAGTTTCTGGCCCCTGTTGCGATGTCTGACGATTCATTATTCCTGAAGTGGTTTGTTTAGAGACTGAGGCGTACGACTCGTTGGTGTAACCTAACGCCTTAGCAAAAGATACTCCTGGAATCGTAGTTGATGGTATGTACGGCAAGCTTTGTTGGATGATTGGATTTCGAGCGGCGGATTTTTGTTGGCTTATTCGACTTTTTAACTCTTTGTATACAGGGCAACCTGTATAGTTAGCAGTGTGGTTTCCGCCACAGTTGCTACACTTTTTAGCAGAGGGGTCCTCCTTACTTACAGGGCAGGCCTAATTGATATGTAAATCCCCGCAGGCAACACAGACTGCGCGTAGGGAACAATAGGTTTTTGTGTGTCCATATTCCTGGCAGTTTGTGCATTGCACAGGTCAATTTCGTTTGTGCGGTTCCTAAACGGTGATTTTACGGTGCAGTAGATATTGCAGCTTGTAAATTGGGTGAACTTCGTTTTTATTTATAGGCGTACAGTCAGGTGTCAGTTCTACATTGAACATTTGTTGGGAAATTTTATTTCTATTTATTATGTTCATTGCCATTTTGATTTTAAAGCCCTTATCTTTAAGTCCATCTTTTATCTCGCTGACTGGAACTGTTGGCTCGATTTCTTTGATAACCACTTGTAATCCCTTGCTACTTTTAAGTTGGTAGGTGTAGTAGTTCATCTTTTCATCGTCGAAGTATTTGACCAGTGATCGATAGCTGTTTTCATCATTGACTTGTATTTTAGTTTCATTTATGCTACCCCGCCAATTTTTGTAGTGATTTTTTTTAAGTAATTCTGTACAATTTGCCTGACGCACATAAATAAGTGGCGGCTTTAGTTGCTTGGCATTAGATGTTTCAGCGTTATCATTTTCAGGTAATAATCTATTGTTTTTCAGCACCTCAGTTGGCACAGTGTATTTTGCTATTTTAGTTATCTTGGATGCGTTATTTTTCTTAGCGGAATAATGAAGGAATTTTTCCAAATAGTTGGAAAAACTGCAATGCCAAGCGACAAATTGCAAAGCTTAAGCAATGGTTAGCATAGGGAAGTAGAACACTCCTTGAGCACACAACTGGGAATGTTGTCTGGCCCAGGAGAGTACGAAGGTTTGACTGACTTAATACCTGGCAGAATGCAGGAACTGCTAATTATGGGTGAAAAAATATAATTATAATGAATTTTCATTATGAAGAAAAACAAGAAGAAAGCAAAGCTGACGATTTACGTTCCCAGTTCACAAAATTGTAAAACTGCTTAGGGTCTTGAATAAATCGAGCTATACAGCGCTCAAGATACTCAGTGTAACACTAAGAATTGAGAAGAAAGTTCGATTTGGATATAGAGTATTTTGAAAAGTCTAAATAACATCCATTTTGCTTGAACTTTTTAAAATACCTAGATTTCCTAGGTCTCAAAGAAAAAAGTTGACGCGATTTCAATGTCAACGGATTCATAAGAAATTACCAATCAGTTTCTGAAATTAATCTGTTGAGCTTATTAAAATTGCATTTCGAAAACAACGGAAACCACACTGCTAACTATAGAGGTTGCCCTGTATACAAAGAGTTAAAAAGACGAATAAGCCAACAAAAATCCGCCGCTCGAAATCCAATCATCCAACAAAGCTTGCCGTACATACCATCAACTACGATTCCAGGAGTATCTTTTGCTAAGGCGTTAGGTTACACCAACGAGTCGTACGCCTGTCTCTAAACAAACCACTTCAGGAATAATGAATCGTCAGACATCGCAACAGGGGCCAGAAACTACTACCCAACATACCACTGAAAATCCATCCCAATTGCCTAGTGGGATTGAATCAATTCTGGCAACTCTAACAAATAAAATGGTAGCAATACAACAAACGATGCGCAATCAAAATCTCCTTCTGGAATTACTAATCAAACAGAAATCTACTCAATGTGTTGAAAAAGCAGATATATTATACAAACTATTTTATATATACAGGGTTGCCACAGAAATCTCTTCCGCCCAAGTTTCGCCTCAAAACCAATCCTCGGTGCCACAGTGAATATTATTAAATTAGCAAATTACTAAATGTTTACTTAAAACACCAGAATTCACACACAGTATCCAAAACAACCGCACAACTGAGAAGTTGTCAGTCAAACGAAAGTTAAAATCAAGTAAAAAACTAAAGTCGGGTGTCCCGACATTGCAATACTCTATACATATGTTTAGAATAATTATAGATATTAACAAAAAAATGTTTGATCTATTTTACCTCACTTGGTATTCGAACTCACGTAAAGGGTGTATAATTGCACATTTACATAGCAATTGCGTCTATGTGAGTGTATGTATGTTTATGCGCGTCTATTCGTGTCTGTGTAAGCATGTTTCTGCGTATTCACAAAAGGCATCTTGGACTAAAATTTGGTGTCCATAGGTCTTATAGTCTCCGAGATATTGGCGATTAACCGAATGGAAAATCGGGAAGAAATAAAAAAAAAAAAAACTTGCACAGCGTACACACATAACGCATCTTTGTGCAAAGTTTGGTGTCTCTACCTCTTAAAGTCTCTGAGATCCAGGTGTTCATACGGACAGACAGACAGACAGGGCTAGATCCGCTCGTCTTGTCACGCTGATCAAGAATATATAAGTATACTTTGTGGGGTCTGCCACGCCTCCTTCTACCTGTTACATTTTCAGCTCCCGCAAACCTAATATACTCTTGTACATTTTATGTGCAGAGTATAATAAAATATATATTTGACGCAATTCCTTTTCCAAATAATTGTATTAATTAAGTAATTAATTAATTATTAATTAATTATACTGTGTATTAATTAAACAAACATGGCGAAAATCTGTTAGCGAAAATGTGAATGGTCATAAACTGCCATTTGAATATACAATACGGACCAGGGAAACAAAATGTAAGTACATTTTTGTAATTTCTGAATTTAATTTCAAATTCTAATTTTTGCAAAACATAGATCGTCCAATTTATGGAAGTAATTGCGAAAAAATCGAAATGATGTTATAAAAAATGTAACATAAATTAAAATTTTAATAAGAAACATTGTTTTATCAGATGCGCTTCTTAAAAGTTTGTGTTGTATTTTCGACAATTAATTGGCGTTTTCGCAAATACTCGCGGGCTAATATTAATGCAAATGGCATATTTGTTTTCTATTTGTCATAGTACGTTACCGAATTTAAACACAATTAGTCGGTCAAAGGTACTCGTCGACAGTCAGCTGTTGCTGACAGCTGAGTGCGTTACAGGATTTTTACAGAATTAGTCAGTCAAATGTTAGCGCAGACAGTTAGCCGTTGCTGACAGTTGGCTTGGAGGGGAAGTTCGAGCGGGTTTTCAAAAACAACTGTTGCCGAAACCACCGGAGGTTTCTGTGGCACCCCTGATATATATATATATATATGTATGTATGTACATACAAACCTACATAAACATGTATCTACAAAAAATACACACATATGTATGTAAGTACATACATATGCATAAATATAGGTTGTGACATTGATGGCTAGTAGTTTCTATAATTCAACACTGTAAAATTTAACGACATACATACAGCCAAAGGCGTTGGCAGGTTTTACCAAAAAATTAAAATTTTGATTACATAATGCTCGATGCATTTAAAAAATAACTTATGCATATGATCAATGAAAAAACTTCAACAAATCCAACTCAGATCAATTTTAAGGCGAAATAGTGAGTCATAATAATGAACGTGTGGTCGACTTTATATGGCAAAAATGTTTGTAGGGGGCAACGCCGCCCGCCCTGACTACGCCCTTGCATACAGCCCATATGCATGTACATATACATGCATATAAGTGTATTCAATTGTACAGTTCAACACTTATCCATATGTGTTTTTTGAATATGAATGTTGTGAGTGTAGAAGGATTGTTTCTGCTTTCGTAAATCGCAAGAATACATTCACGGAATAAGCTTAACGCATAATGTTTCCCAGAATTCTTCAGAATACATTTGTAGCGTTGTTAGCTGACGCAACCGTTTAACACAAACGGTAAATCGCTTGTTAATATGCGATCGGTTGAGATGCTAGAGATGGGCATGTGCAAGCTTTTTTCGGTCCGTCACCTAATTGGCTGTAAAAATACACGAATCCGTATGCACGGTGAATGGATACAGACATTTTTCTTTGTAAATCGAATAATTAGGAGAATGACGATATTTAATTTATGATTGTATACATGTGTGTATGGAAGTCCAATTTTAAGGACCGATATATGTACATAATATTACTTTTTCGTAAAATATTAATTTATTTTATGCAAATGTGTGGAGCTTGTTTCCCCCCTTTGTGGCTCGAATTTTCCAAAATCCCTTATTATTGTGCACGTACATTATGATAGGATACTTGACCCCAAATTTCAGCTTTCTAGCTCTTACCGTTTGGGCCGTGGGCTCTTGACGCGGTTTCCTTTTGTGCCCCAACATTTGTTTTACAGGAAAACTCCCATATTTCAGGCCCCAATTTAAAAAAAAACCGAGTATGCAGTTTTATTTGTTATTTTTTATTGTTTTTAGAAACCAAGTTTTAAGTCGATCGAAATATTCACAAATCACTTCTACGCTATGATAGAATATTTGAGCCCAAATTTCAGCTTCCTAGCTTTTACCGTTTGGGCTGTGCATTGATCACCAATCAGTCAGGACAAAGTTTCGTCTCAAAACCAATTCTCGGAGCTCTTTTGGGTGGTTCCAAATCTGCTTTGTTTTGCCAGGAGATTTGATTTAAAACACTAAAAACCTTAGTTTCCGCAAATTCTCGCCATTATTAATGCAAATGGCATAATTGTTTTTTATTTTTCCCTGTACCCAAAGGGTGAAAGGGTATTCTAGTTTAGTACGAATGTATGTAACACATACTTAAGAAGACGTGGCAGACCCCACAAAGTATTATTGATCAGGATGACAAGACAAGTCGATATAGCCATGTCCGTCTGTTTGTATGAGCGCAAGGATCTCAGAAGGTACAAGAGCTACAGTTACCAAACTTGGTATCCAGGTTCCCCTGAGCCCTAGGCAGGGCAAGCTTGTTTTTTATTCTGATACACCCCCACTCCCACGCAATTCGTGTTTTTTCCATAATTTTTGGTTATCTGTCCATATGCAAAGTTTCATCATGATAGGTCAATTCTGATGAAAGTTATAGCCATAAATAAAATAGCTGGCTATGCTTTGCCTGCAGCTGTTGCTGCTTCGGTTCCACTGTGTTCTGCATACATACACGCAGAGACACGAATGTCTCCACTTTTGTGTACATGTATTGAATATTTTGTGGGAGGTACAGGAGAGAGTTGAGCCTGCTCGACATTAACATTCCTTTCTTGTTTAACTTAGTACATTACAGAATTTGAACATAATTAGTCAGCCAAACCTAATCGTAGACAGTAAGCTATAAATGAAATCTTTGGAAGTTCTGTGGCACCGACGGATTTTGTTTGGAGATTTAACACATTCGGCCGGTCATAAGGCTAGGGAACAAACTTAATCCCCTGTACGAGGAAGTTACAATAGAAACTGACTTCGGAACAACAGTTCTAATAAGTGGGTCGGAGGTCCATAAGGACAATATATGTTCAATCCTATCGAGATCCTAAATAAACGTAAATTTGATAAGCTAGATTTGCTCTGTCTAGTCCTCGATTGGTACATTATTGCATTCTTATAAATAAAAACTCGATAAGAAACACAGACATGCTCTCTTATACAGATAATGAGTTCGGCCTCAGATGCCGAACACCAACCTTTACGTAGCTGGCAGACGCCAGCTCAATAGATAAGGATGTGTAGGTACACAAATCATTAGCTCAGGCTCGCCACCATTCTGCGGCTGGCTGACATGAGCTACCTGATAAAGTACGCACACATGGTAGAAGATAAGGAATCGATGATAGTATGTAGACGATAGCATAAGAACTAGGATAATAATTTATATATAAAGCCGTCGAGCTATCGACGTTGACCATTCAACCACAAAGTTTGTCGCGTATTATTGTTCCCGCACCAATTCTGCTCCGCTCAATACAATATACGAAAAGTTTCTACTCTATTTATTATTCTATTCCATTTATCTTATTTAGGTTTCTGACTATGCGGCTTTTCGTTACAATAACAACCGCCAACCCAACCATGTACTCGGAAATAACCGAGGAAACAAACTTATAATGAACCATTTTCCCCAGTCCCACATAAAAATAAGATAGAACGCTATAGTCGAGCAAGACCGACAGTAAATACCCTGCACTCTCCACAAAAAAGGAAAATTTAGGAAAAAAAAGTATTTAAAAAAATGTTATTAATTTAATAAATTAAATATAAAATATTAAACACATGCACACATACATACATAAGTGTTTATGTACAATTTCAATAGAATAAATGTACATCATCGTGTATCTGCGTGTTTATATGCGTGAATGTATGCAGCCAAAAGTTGAACCAAAGCAGCAACACAGCTGCGGGCAGAGCATGGGCAAGGGTTTTGCTTTCTTTCAATTAACGGACATATAATCACTAACTGGATTAAATAACCCAATTTTCAAAATTTTAAGAATTACGGGAGTTATGGAAAAGACACGATTTGCGGTGGTGCATCGAAAAAAACTCAAATTCGTACTTTCTCGGACTTAGGAAAATCTGGATAGCTCTTATACTTTCTAAAATCCTTCCGTTCATGCAGACGGACGGACATGGCTATATCGACTCGACTTGTCACGCTGATCAAGAATATATAAGTATACTTTGTGGGGTTTGCCACTCTTCCTTCTCCCTGTTACATACATTCGCACAAAACTAGTATACCCTTTCACCCTTTGGGTACAGAGTATAAAAATATTAGAATCCAACATAGGCCATACAAAAACCCTTTAAGAATTTGTTTACATACACCACAGACATACAAGAAAAAAAAAATTAGCTGAAACTGTAAATCTGATTGTCAATCGAAACCGGCTACCTCTACGAAACACTCGGTTACACTTGCTAACCCCGCTTGATTCTTGATTCTAAAGATGGTACTATAATAAATTCAGCGGAAGATAATAATGTCGCAGACTGTGGCAATAAAATCCTGCCAATCGGAAATTGCACCGCTACTCTCACGACAACATTTTGCAAGGAGCTATCCTCCACGACATGTGCGCAATAACTCCTCGCCGATGGTACCGCACACTGCAGCACTCGTCCCAGTCATCTAGGAACGCTACAGGTAGTGGGCGAGGGTATCAACATAATAAATGAGGGAACTGCTGAAATAACAAGTAAAAAAGCTAAAGTCGGGTGTCCCGACTTTGAAATACTCTGTACATATGTTTACAATAATTATAGAAAATAAAAAAAAAAAGAAAAAAAAATTGGATCGATTTTACCTCCCTCGGTATTCGAACTCACGTAAAGGATGTATAATTGCACATTTACATAGCAATTGCGCCTGTGTGAGTGTATGTATGCCTATGCGCATCAATTCGTGTCTGTGTAAGCATTTTCGCAGTCAACCAAACAGCAACATCAACAACAGCCGCGGGCAGCGCTTGAGCAGCGCTGCAGCAGCAAATATATTTATGGCTATAACTTCTTGGTAAATCGGTCTATCATAGTGAAACTTGGCATACGGACACATAATTACTAACTGGGAGTATTTGCAAAATTTTAGTTCGAAATTCCAAGAATTACGGGAGTTAGAGAAAATCGCAGTTGCGGGGGAGAGGGGGGAGGGAGGGGAATTCCAAAATATATATTTTCTGCGTATTCACACAAGGCATCTTGGACTAAAATTTGGTGTGCCTAGGTCTTATAGTCTCCGAGATATAGGCGATTATACGAATGAAAAATCGGGAAAACCCCCATAGGGGGGAAGTGGGGGGGAAAATCAAAAAAATAAAACAAACTCGTATAGAATACACACATAACGCATCTTTGTGGAAAATTTGGTGTCTCTATCTCTTATAGTCTCTGAGATCCAGGTGTTCATACGGACGGACAGACGGACAGACAGACAGGCAGGGCTAGATCGACTCGTCTTGTCACGCTGATCAATAATATATATACTTTGTGGGGTCTGCCACGCCTCCTTCTGCCTGTTACATTTTTCAGCTCCCGCAAACCTAATATACTCTTGTACATTTCATGTACAGAGTATAAAAATTGATAACAGTGCAGAGAAACGTATCCATGGTAGCAACATCGGCATGAATATCACTGGACACCACGAAATTTTGAGCCTGTCATATCTGCAAAGGTTAAATATTGAAAATCTGCGGTACATTGGTTATATAGAGGATAAGTTGACAACAAGACCGGCGATGTTCAGCGCATCCATTCTTTTCTTCATAGCTATTGGATTCCTTCTCTTGAAGTTGTACTAGAAACGGAGAAGGGCTAGCCGCCAATCTTCCCTACAGATTGTTATCAAGAGTCTGAGGAAAACAGAGGACGGCCTTCAAGTCAGTGACCGCCCGATCATGCAGAATAAGAACGATTTTGGGCATGATCATCAATTTTAGCGTATGGCTCGTGCACGTGCACTGTAGAATAGTCGCGCGTCAGCAACAACATGGCACTTGCACTTGCAGAAAATGCCATATCAGCAAATATGGGTCACGGGGCTAGCTTTCATTTTAAGAACCTTTCTGTACGTAGAGTTAGTTGATTTTTGGAAATAAATCGCGGCGGTCATCGCCACGTGAAAACTTTACCTTAAACGTCTACTCATTTGTGCGACACCGCGCATCTTATTAATTCGCTCAAAGCGAATCGGTGTAAAAACCTACCTAAATAGTGCTACAACGCGCACCCCATCTATTCATCTAACAGCGAACTTGCTTAATTTATATATGTATACCTTGTCGGAGATGCTTTCTTCTGCAAGTTACATACTTTTTGTGCAAAGTAATATACATATGTACATATTCTTTTTACCTTACGGGTACAGGGTTAAAATCCAGTACTGATCAAAAAGTTCCACTCGTGTGAAAAATATGATTTAAAAAATAAAGAAACATAAACAAATTGAATAATGCTTTAAAGGGTGTAATTATTTACATACATAAATGTACATATGACACATCGAAAATAACACCACCTTAAATTGTCCCGCTTTGGCTATTGAAAAAGTTGGTCGCCTTCCTATTATCAGAGTTACATATATGTACATACATACAGTGCACTTCGTGCAGGCGTTATACAAATCTTTAAAACGCCGTAGCAAGAAAACGCTTCGTTAAATCAAAATTTGTTAAATGCAGAATTGTAGCTATTTACTTATAATATATTAAATAAGTTTAGTGAATTTCGAGCAGTGCTTTATTTTTCAACAAAACAGAAATGGATCATATTGCAACCAAAAAAAGGTCACAGCTTATTTCGTGCAGTGATTTACGTTCGCCAGCAATGTCGAATGGGTAACCGAAATGGAGTTCTTCTTCTTCCATTGTAATTAGCAATGGGTTAACTAATTTATTTAAATACATTTTCCGGTTTTTCCCAATTCAATATAAATATTTTAGCATTTCTCAGTATGGGTCGCTTATTGGGTGGTTTATTGGTGCTCCCGAATTATAAAGAAGGCATGAACCAATAGAAAATAGCGGGTCTCGTAGATCTGAGTCCTGGTAAAGTGCAGAGCATCATCGAACGCCTTGTACGTGAGAATAGGGTCGCCATTAACGGTCTAAATACTTTAAATTAGATTTTCACGGATTCGGAATAGCGGCGTACAGTACGGAAAATTAAAGAAAGCCCCATGCTATCACCCCAAATTAGCCGTACAAATAGAGGATGAACTGGGCAAGAGAAATACACTTTCAATGGTTGACAACCTTTAGGAAGCCGTTTATGCTCACAGGAAATAAGAGGTGCCATTTTTAATTTGCCAAGGATTTCGTTCTGAAGCCAATCTCAAGGTGCAACGACGTAATTTTTGCAGACGAGTCCATATTTAATATCAATGGGTCCAACGGACTGCAGCAGGAATGGCTAATGCCGAATAATTTTCTTCAAAAGAAACATCTTATTCCTACATTTAGGCCCGGAGGAGGAGCTGTACATGTTTGGGCCTGTATGTCCGACTCCGGAGTCAGGAAATTGGTTTTCAGGAAATAATCATGGATAAGAATAGGTTTGGGGATCTTTTTCCATTTTACCAAGGCAATGACCCAAAACATAAAGCGGGAATTGTGCAGACCTGGCTGATCTGGAACTGTCCACACATGATTCCAACATCTCAGTCACCAGAATATCATATCAAATTGTTTGGCTATTTTGGATTTAGCTATTAGCAAACGGCAAATTTAAAGCATAAATGACCCAAAGAGGCCATATTGTAAGAATGGCGAAAAACACCATTAGAAACTACAGACAAATTTCTGGCTTCTATCAATAGCCATTTGAAAGCTCTTATCCAATATAAAAATGGCCAAACCAAATATTAATTAAAAGTACATTTTTTTAAGTATGAAGCCACTGCACACCACCAAATAAGCTGTGACATAAAATTGTGGTGCCTTTTAAATTTTTTTTATTTAAATATTAATAATATAAATGCAATCCATTCTAAAATATATATTAAGTTATCAACAAATTGGCGTTTAAATTTTTTGGCTATTGATCATATTTTGCCTGTAATGGCATTTCAAAGAACATTTTTGCGCATGCACGAAATAAGCTGTGACTCACTGTATGTAAATGTAGATATGTACATACATATGTATGTACATATATAAGTCAGTTTATTATCATTGTGGCTAGTTGTATTCGCATCACTTGGACGTTACGCGACATAAATATATATTACTTCTGTTGATATATGTATATAAACACACCTCAATCATGACTTCTTTATTGTTTATCTTCAAAAACTCCATTTGTTTGATTTGTACATACGACGTACTGAGCTAGAGATGAGCAAATATGGCTACTACCGATTAATATCGATATAGAGATGTCGATATAATATGGGTGTTAATACATGAAACATGATATATTATCACGATGTACGGTAAAATATTTATTCTCATTATTTATATTATTTTAACGCTATTCATCTTTTCAAGGAATAACCCAAAAGTAAATCAAGAAGTAGAACTTACAACATTCTGCAGCATCTGTATACGGCATTACAGCCCACCCAGACGCCACAAAATTTCGGATATAATGGACACAAATTGCACAGAAATATCAGGCAAGTGGAAAGTGGCTAGCTTATTGGACCCTTTTCTTAAGTGTGCTCCATGGAAACAGTGCTGCTATTTTTTTAATTAAAAAAGAAGCTGTTTTTAACTGGAATAAAGGGCAAATAAGTCGAAAATTTGCAGAAAAAAACCTGCTAAATGGAATAGAGTCGTGTAACAATATATACAATTTTTAATTTTCACACCGTGTTAAATTAAAACCGTGTAAAAACAGATATAGGTACATATTCATGTATATTCCTTTGTCATTTTACAAATATGTTACTATTGGCTCTCCCTTTTGGTAATGAGATGATAATTTACCTTAAACAAGTAGTATCATATCGATAAAAATAATGAACATGCTAGTTTTTTTTATTGTTTTATGTGTCCGGTGGCAAAATTAAAGAAAGGGGGAAAAAAGCCAAACACATTTCATAAGCATCCAGAATACCCGCTTCCCGCAATTTCCAAATTTTTTCCGTAAGAACAACCAGATTTGACGCGAAAAAGGCGAAATTGGTAGACCTCCATAGAAACAATAACCGATTGCTGGATCCTCCTTAGCGATGGATATCGGCGAGAAAATGCCGATATTTATACCGGGCAAAATATCTCATAGAATATCATATCAAATGTCAAAAATCGGCGATTGCGCATGACCAGTCTGATTTTGAAACTCTGTACATGAAATGTACAAGAGTATATTAGGTTTGCGGGAGCTGAAAAATGTAACAGGCAGAAGGAGGCGTGGCAGACCCCACAATGTATATATATTCTTGGTCAGCGTGACAAGACGAGTCGATCTAGCCCTGTCTGTCCGTCTGTCCGTCCGTATGAACACCTGGATCTCAGAGACTATAAGAGATAGAGACACCAAATTTTGCACAAAGATGCCTTATGTGTGTACGCTATACGAATTTGTTTTATTTTTTGAATTTTCCCCCCACTTCCCCCTAATGGGGGTTTGCCCGTTTTTCCATTCGTATAATCTCCTATATCTCGGAGACTAAGACCTAGGAACACCAAATTTTAGTCCAAGATGCCTTGTGTGAATACGCAGAAAATGTATATTTTGGAATTTCCCTCCCTCCCCCCTCTCCCATGCAAATCGCGATTTTCTTTAACTCCAGCAATTCTCAGAATTTCGAACTAAAATTTTGTAAATACTCCCAGTTATTAATTATGTGTCCGTATGCCAAGTTTCACTATGATAGACCGATTAAACAAGAAGTTACAGCCATAAATATATTTGCTGCTGCAGCGCTGCTCAAGCGCTGCCCGCGGCTGTTGTTGATGTTGCTGTTTGGTTGACTGCGAACATGCTTACACAGACACGAATAGATGCGCTTATACATACATACACTCACATAGATGCAATTGCTTTGTATATGTGCAATTATACACCCTTTACGTGAGTTCGAATACCAAATAAGGTAAAATCGATCAAAATTTTTTTTTAATTCTCTTACTTTTTTTAATTTCTATAATTATTCTGAACATATGTACAGAGTATTTCAAAGTCGGGACACCGGACTTTAGCTTTTTTACTTGTTATACTCTGTACATGAAATGTACAAGAGTACATTAGGTTTGCGCGAGCTGAAAAATGTAACAAGGAGAAGGAGGCGTGGCAGACATCGCGTGTGGGTATCGGTTTCAAGTTGTTTTTTCTGCCAACTGGCAGTTTGTGGAATCTTAGTTTTCTCAGCTGTTTTTTCAGAGTTTATGTGCTACAGCACATTATTTACTCTTTCAACTATTGAATTAACAAAAAATTTAATCCCAACAGATTTTCAGCACTTGTGCGAAAACGGGAACATCGAGGTGTTATGACAAAAGATGTTTTCGAGTACGCGGCATCCCTGGGCACTGCTTCTCTAATCTGTGGGGATTTTAATGCAAAATCCACTACATGGGGCAGTAGCGATGGCAAAGGGTACTGCTTAGAACGGGCGGCTCTTAATATTGGCTTTGTCTGTATTAAGGACAGTTCCACTACATTCTCACGTTGTCCAGGTGAAACATGAACAATATGGATTTTAGATGGCAGGCTTTAAGCTGCAAGTTAACTAACAGTAACCATTTCCCGGTCATTATAGATCTAGATCACATTAACTCGGGTTCCATCCACAAAAAAGGCCTCCACAATAGGATAGCGAGAGTCTTTGCAAACAGTGATTTCTCCAATTTGGTTTCACTCATTGGCAATGTCCGTGTGGTTACCAAAACTAACACCGTCACTATTTTTGGAGGGAACAAATATGTACCCAAGAGATGGTGGGACGAAGAAGCCAATAAACTATTTAAGAACTTAGGAACGCTGGCAGGAAAAAATTCTACTTCTCCAAGAAGCTTGAGGATGCGCAGCTTCTCATGGTGGGGGAAGCAAAATTACAAAACCACATAAGAAACTGCCGCAGAGCCAACTTCAGGAAATATGTAGATAAGATGTCAACAATTCCATCATTGTGGCGTGGTACTAAACAATTAAAACTCTATAAAAGTGTAAAAAGGACAGCGAACAGCTGGTTCAAGGCCAAGACGCCAATCATAATATACAGTTCTCCTAGTATGGTGGGATCCCCAGTCCAAGAAGGGGCCCCAGGTTCTTTCAACTTTGATGATTTTATCTCTGTGCTGAATGCGAGAAATCCTGATTCGGCAAGGGGACTTGATGGCATCTCTGCAACTGCAGTCGTTACCTAACCCTAAGAAGATTCAACTCTTCAATCTTCTAAATGACATCTGGCTGGCTGGAGTTTTTCTGGAATCCTCGAGACAAATCAGGCTAGTGCCGGTACCCAAAAGGGGCTCCAGCTCTGACCTTGTATGCAACCATAGACCTATCTGCCTGATTAGCACACTTCTGACAACTGTAGAGGAACTAATTAAAATAAAATTGGATGAACATATCACAAGTCGTGACCTGCTGGCGGAGAGATCCTATGCTTTCAGAAAGGCAGAAACCGTGAAATTGCTTCTTTTAAGATTAGTGTTCCGTTTGAAGCTTTTGCAACTATTTGTGACCCAAAATTTTGGCCACCGCATATAATAGTTCATGAGTTCAAAAAGAAAAATCGCACTATTCCAATTCCGGTGTCCCTGCCAGTTAGTGCTTCAATACCACCTACTAACAATGGTTCAAAAAACTAGAAATTTTTCCTAAATCTCTTAGTTTACATTACCAAAACGTTAGAGGTTGTAACGTTGTTACTCTGCCGCGGGTATGCTCGCCGGCCAGAGTATGCTGAAATAAATTAGGCACCCCAAAGTGCCGAGGTGTCCAACCAATAAAAGAGGGCGGTGTGCCAAAACTTCTCCACGTGTTTTATTCCAAAAGAATCAAAAATGCAGCCAGCGCTTCAGTGCGTGTTGGGCATGAGCCAGAAGAGAACTAAACTTAAAACGAATTTACAATTACTTGCCTTCATGGCTTACTGTTCTTATAATTACTTGTACTTATAACTACTCGTAATGACGCACAGCTGGTTGCTGCGCAACGCGTCGTTACACCTCCCCCTTTCCCCAAGGGGTCGAACGGCCCGATCGGTGGTTTTCTTCGAATTTTCCTTCACCGCGCCATAATCGAACGGCAGATGCGTAGCAGCTGGGTGGCAGCGCTGCCACCCCTCGCGTTTGGCCACCTGTCAACGCCACCTGTACCTTCACCGTCAGCTGTTCGCTCTGTCATTCGGTCGCATTGTTGTTTTCTGCATTTCCGCCGCGTGGTGCTGACGTGTCGTCATCCTCTGGATTCTGTACTGGGTGCTGTAGTGGCTGCTGTGGGACTGGCTGCTGTTGCCGTAGCTGTTTAGGGATCGCCAATGGAATTATCATACCGCCCATCTGCTGCGTCTCTGGTATATTCGGCGCTGAGTGTGTATCTCAGGCGGTGCGGTAATCTACATCGCTTCACATGGCCTGAAACGTAACAACAAACTGCGTTTAATTATGTTTGTAGGCTTACATGGGCATCTTCTTCGGCTAGAACGGCAGCTTTGCTGTTCCCGCTTTGGTGGACGCCGGTGGTGTTGCCGTTGCTGTTGTCGGTGTGGCTGCTACGAAGCCCTGGTTGCTGTTGCTGCTGTCGTGGCTGTCGTGACCGTGGCTGCTGTCGTCGTGCTCGTTGATATGGCCGATTTTGTTGCCCGGACTGCCGCTGTGGCTGCTTTTGTTGGCGCTGAGGAGTGGCCTGCTGTGAAGCTGTCGGTGGCGTGGCCCTGGTGACCATACTAACGCTGCCTCTGTCGTCGCTGCCTCTGTCGTCGCTGCCTCTGTCGTCGCTGCCTTCGTCGGCTTCGCTGTCTTCTGCGTTCACCGCTTTTAGATCTAGTTAGTTCTTCCAGGCGGGGTCGGTACTCTTCTTGGGCCGACTTCACGAACGTTGCCAGCCGCACCCGCAAAGCCTCCACGGTGCCGGTCTCCTCGATGTCGAACTCGCGCAGCACCGTGCTGAGCTCTTCCTTCCGCAGCACACGAATCCAGCTCGTTCGTAGCATCGTAGGTCCACGCTCTCTCCCCTACTTGGTCGGATCTAACCTCACACTTCTTTGGGGTCCCTGCTCGGGCGCCACTTGTAACGTTGTTACTCTGCCGCGGGTATGCTCGCCGGCCAGAGTATGCTGAAATAAATTAGGCACCCCAAAGTGCCGAGGTGTCCAATAAAAGAGGGCAGTGTGCCAAACTTCGCCACGTGTTTTATTCCAAAAGAATCAAAAATGCAGCCAGCGCTTCAGTGCGTGTTGGGCATGAGCCAGAAGAGAACTAAACTTAAAACGAATTTACAATTACTTGCCTTCATGGCTTACTGTTCTTATAATTACTTGTACTTATAACTACTCGTAATGACGCACAGCTGGTTGCTGCGCAACGCGTCGTTACAAGGTATTGCATCTAAACTTACTGATTTATTTAGGGATAGCTTTTAGTTTGAATTTGACATAATTGCATTGTCAGAGTCGTGGCTAAATCCTACCATATCTGACTTTGAAATTTTGTCGAATAGAGCTATAATCTATAGACGTGATAGACCTGTTCGCCGCGGGGGGTGGTGTACTGATTGCAGTTAAAACCACTATCCAGTCGGAAATTGTCCACCTTAATATGCAGGAAGACCTAGAATTTATTTGCGTTAAGGCAACATCTCCTTCTCGAGCCCTATATATCACTTGCTCCTATATTCCTCCTTCTTCTGATATTCAAGTTTATTTGGTCAATATTACTTGTATCAAAGAAGTATGTTCCCAACTGCGTCATAACGACTTGATTCTTATGGTGGGGGATTTTAATTTACCAAGCATTTCTTGGTCATTCTTTAATAGTTCCCCTCACCTTATTCCTTCGTCACAGCATGACTTTTTGGATTGCCTTCTTGAACTCTCTTTAGTTCAAATTAATCCAATATACAATCACCTTCATAGATATCTCGATTTGGTGTTTGTTAATGATATCACTAATGTTGTTGTTTCTAGATCTTGTCCTTTAACACTGCCTGAAGATATTTATCATCCTACTCTAGAAATTTGTCTTCCCTTTTCCAGATCTAGTGCACGTTCTTCTGAGTGTAACATGCCTCGGAAATGCTTTCGCAAATGTGATTTTGTTATGCTTAACCGTTTGATTTCTAATGCTTATTGTTGTTTCTTGTATAGCTCCGTCGATATAGATGTTGCTTCAAAATTATTTATGACACCATGTATTCTATCTTCGATGTCTGTGTTCCCAATAGCGTCGCATAATTTTCTTCTATTCCTCCATGGTTTACGCGTAGACTTTCTAACCTTAAAAACATAAAATCCAGATGTTTCAAAATTTCAAGCAGTCAGGCGTAGGCGTTGACTTCTCTGTATCTTCGACTTTGCCATCGTCATTTTTCCTTGCGAATAACAATTCTTGTAATGATTCTGTAAGTGCTGAATTAATTGGAAATTTGTTCCAGTCGACGTACTCCTCCGAGTCTTTTAACGGTAATTCTTACCCCTTCCGCATTATGCCTTCAAATTCTATATTTGGTCCAAAAAATACAGATTCTTGTATTTTATCTAATACACAATCTGTAAAAGCTTCATTCCTAGTTGTGTGCTCAAAGAGTGTAGTACTTCCCTCTGCAAACCGTTGCTAAGGCTTTTTAATCTATGCCTTGAGAACGGAATCTTTCCACAAAAAGGGCTGTAAGTCAGATATTTCCAACTATAAAGGCATAGCTAAACTTTCTGCTATTCCTAAATTATTTGAAAAAATAATTACTTCCTCCTTTCATCATCACTTGCTGTAATCTCCTCTGCTGTGCATGGATTTTTTAAAAATCGGTCAACAGCGACGAAATGATGCATTCATAGCAAAGATGTAAGCTGATGTTATATATACTGCCTTCGGCAAAGCATTTGATTCTATGAATCACGACCTCCTCCTCTTGAATCTAATTTGTATGGGATTTCCCTCAAACTTTTTGAAATGAATTTCCTCGTACCTAAAAAATAGGACATAGAAGGAACTACTCAGGTCGATTATTTCTAAACCTAACCTAACTTCTGGTGTACCTCAAGGTAGTCATTAAACGTTGGTCCAGAGAATTTAACGGCCCCTACACCACCAAGTTACTGTACAGTTCTCTAGTACGGCCAGTGCTAGAATACTGCTCATGTGTTTGGTGTCCTCAGTATAAATTGTATCAGGGTCGCATTGAGTCGGTTCAGAAACAAATTCGTCTTTTTGCTCTTCGTGGTCTAAACTGGAATCCTAATCTACGATTACCTTCCTACTCCAGTAGACTTCTCCTTATTAACCTGCCTTTTTAAGCTCACCGTATAATAGTTCTTGGTGTTCTGTTCCTCCACAAATTGATTGTCGGAGATGTTGATTCCTCTATGCCAACAAGGAACTTTCTGCCTCTTCAACTTAACAGAAGCAGTAGTGATTACGCCATGCACAATCCTTTTCGAGTATTATGCGCTAATTATAATACTTTTCAACTTTTAATTTCAAGTGAGCTCTCTCTCCCCTCACTAAACTCTTCTATTTTTAGCTACCTCCGGTAGAATCACTGATCACCACTGCTGTGAGTAGGGGCATAGCTTCCCGGATTGACTAATAAATTTTCCCCCAACGGGTCAGTGATTCTTCACCTTTAATTTTTAATTATATTTTATATTTTATTATTTAAGTATTTAAATTTTAGTTTGTTATATTCTATCTTTTAATGCTATATTTTTTTATCTTCACTTCTTTCTTGATAAGTCTTATAACGTATCTGACTACTGCTGTGAATCGGGGCATAGCTGGCCGTTTGGCAAATAAAATTCCCCCATCGTGTCGGATTCGTTATTAGATATTTTTTATCATTTTTATAGGCTTTTTTATTTCTTTAGTTTTACTTAGTTTAAGTTCTGTATTGTATTGTATTGATTATTTTAAGTACATCGACTGCATTGTTTGTCGCTGAAAGAAATAAATAAAACAGCCATGTGCATAAATGATCTAATCAAGAAGATCCAATATCTCAAACCTGACGGATTCCAGGCGGTGGCAGCATGTCTGGACCTTAAAAGGCTTTCGATTGTGCTGACGTTCAAATTCTCAGCTACCAGCTCAGTTGTATGGAGTTTGGATTGCAGATTTCCTCAGGAGCAGAACATTGCTTAAGGGTTCCAGCAAAGTTGAAGTAAACAGAAGAGTCTGTCAAGGCAGCTGTGCTTGAGTCCCACACTTTTTAATCTGTACACAGCCAAATTTCACAACATTAACAATTCTAATTGCCTGCTTTTTCAATACGCCGATGATTTATTCCTCGTTTGCTTTCACCGGAGCTTCGACTCAGTCGTCTTAGCTCTAAAAGACAGAGTGGAAAATTTTGGGATGAGGGAATGTAGTGGGTTCAATTTGTCCTTTAACACAGCCAAATCAAAAGCCATACATTTCAGCGCGCGCAGGATACAACTCAATTTGTTACACCAAGGCATTAAGGAAGAAGCACAAATTAGCTACTTAGGTATAACCATCTCTGCTAATAATTCGGCTGGCGCCCATATAAACTAGGCTATTTCGGATGCCAACAGATCCTGTGCGTTCTTTAAGCAATTTACTGGCTGCCAATTTGGTGTCAGCCCAAAGCAGGGAGTTCTATTGCACAAGTTGTTTGTTAGAAGCAGACTCGAATACGCATGCTCTTCTTTTAACAACTTATCCAGGTCTGCCCTAGCCAAGGTCCAAAGGCATACCAATATGCACCTTAGGAAGGCACTAGGACTGATAAAATGCACGCCCGTCCCTATTATATACCACCTTACAGCTGCGATGCCTCCCGAATTCAGGTATAAATTCTTACAGCAAGAGAGCTGGCCAAAGCTTTTGTCTTCAATCTAATTTGCGAAACGCTGCCCTGCTCTAGTACGGTAAATACTAGTTACGCGAGGGTATACAGACAATTTGCCACCATTCTGGACCACATTGAAGAAGCTTCTTCTCTAATAAAATACTTTTATCTCTCTCGTCAGAGCTAATTGCAATAGAGAAGGCGGTTGACCATGCCATCCTTCTGAGCATTCCCATGGTGACAATCTTAACAGACAGCCGTGGCAGTGTATAAACCCTAATGAAGCAATCTCAAAACAACTCCATAGCCAACAATATTAAAAGGGAAATTAACGATTGCTCCAAGGTTTCAGCATGATCCATTACATACTGGGACACGTGGGTATTCCACAAAACAGCGCAGTGGGCTCAGTGATAAAATGAAGACTTAAGGACGCAGTGCGTACAGATTAATACGCTAACTTTGTTGCAGAGAAGGAACGGGGATACTGCGCTCTGTTTCCGACTATTCTCGGTAAACCGTGGTTTCAGGACAAGAACTGCAAATAGTATAAAATTAGTTAACAGACTGCTTAGCGGTTACTCATTCGACAATGCCGCACTCGCAAAAATGCTTGTTATCGACGATAACACATGTAACAGCTGCAGAGTTCCAGACAACGCATCACAAATTATTTATGAATGCCCGAAACATAACACAAATCGTCAACGTTTCCCATCGCTATCCAAATACAACAATGTGCACACTTTCTTTAAGGAAGAACCCGTTCTTGAATATAATTCACTAATAAACTTGATAAATGATATAAAAGTCGAAAATATAAGTTGATACAACTCACCACAAATAACAAGCGTTGCAATTTTCACTTTACCAATAATTGGGCGGCCAAATAATTCCACAATACCCAAGGGTATCGTGGTAACTTAAACCCAAGGTTTACTATAAGATATTTCTCTTCCGACACTCTCTAAAGTTTCTAAAGAGTTCATTTCCCAAATAGCAAATTACTTTGGTACGATTCGAGAGCTAGGACATATAGTACAATAAATACTATGCATGGTTATATGTACATACATACAAATGTATATATATTTATGTATATAGTATGATAGAGATAAATCAAGGTAAGTAATTTCTAGAAATAAAAGTTGTACAATTTGGCAACTTATGCAACTGCATAACATTTAAATGAGCATACATATATGTATATAAATTAAGAAGTTCCTGACATCGGTGATTATTATGTTCGACCGACTGAGGATTAATTATTAAATTAACACAGTGTTTTCTTTGTTTGCACAAATAAAATACGAGAACTCGTGTGTTCCGAACGGCTTAATATCCAAAAATCAACTAACTCCTAAGAAAATTATTTCTTACAACTAAAGCTAGCCTCAAACATGCTGACAATGCGCCTTGTGCATGGAGTAGCATATCGGCTGCTTATGTCGTGGAGAGTTGCACTCAACATTGATTGTTTTCGTAGTGCAATAGAATCTGAAAGAGGCGTAACAACAAACCAAAAAGGTGACCAGCGTAGACGCTGCTGGGCCAGGAGACTTGTTCACACTTGTTAGGTTACGGTATAAAGAACCATTAAAAAAGACATCTTCGTGGAAGGTAAGAAGGAACGTACCGGTTACAATTTTGACTTCAATATCACTAGTCGTGATCGCCGCCGTTTCGTCGTTGATGATGATGACGCCGTCGTCGATGACCGCGTATGGCTGGGTCGAGTGGTACAATGGGCCTTGCCACCACAGTGCAGTCGTTGGGCGAACGTGGTATAGGGCAATCTTCTACAGAATGTTGTTGTGAGCGTAGCGCTGCAGTTTACGATTGGAAATATTTCATTACCGCTGTCGGCTATGATGTTTCCGTCAGCTATATTAAGGATGGTGTTATTGTGTTGTACAGGGTACAAGAGAATCTACTTACATATTAAACTTGGCTTAGGGTATTTAGTTATAAAATGTAAAAAATTGTTACTTAATATAACCTAGATTTGGGCTACTTCCAACAAGGCAGTAATGATTAGGTTCGTAGAACGCTCATTGATTATGTTATTTAAATCTCTAGAGTCTAATATTGTTGGGTTAATAATTCCAATATTCGTGAGTGTTGTATCGTTACTCTGCCTCGGGTATTCTCACCAGCCAGAGTGCTCAAATTTGTTTTACGGGCTCCAAAGTACCACGAAATAAATGGACGCAGATACACGCGAGTATATATGGTTAAGCAAATAACATGTGTTTTATTTAGATCCAACTATTATACGTGCTGTTTATTAGCACACGTGTGATAGTGCGAATCGAAGTCAAGATCAAATTTCACAAATGCGAAGTGCTTGTGTGACGTTTGCGTTTGTAAATTATTTTGTGAAATGTTGCATGTGTCGATTTGTGGCGACCAGCGGTTGGTGTTGTGTATTGGTAGAAAAACCTATTCTAAAAAATTCTTTGAAGCTTATTCTACTACTTCTTAATGTAATTTGCTTCTGAGTACCGGCTGACCTTCCTTATGGTGAGTGTTTAGGCAGAGTAAGCTGGTATGTATGTATAGGTGTCATTGTGTTAAATCTTTGCTTACTTATATTGATTCCGATATGATGCCGATTTTATGGTTGCGGTGTAGGCCAGATTGGAAGCGGTATTGATATTGCTCAGGCTGACGTCGGAGCCACAAATTGATGCCTATCGAGATGACCAGAGTTACTTAGGTGCCAATGGTGGCGATGACTGCTACTAAGTGAAACTGGCTAAATGTCTTCGAGTAGTATATTTGCCAGAATGGTGAGTTGTGCTTGCTGCATCAACATGGTAACTTGGTCTGCACTTAGTGTTATTCGTTGTGACTGCTTATTAAACGTTGATTGCCTTTTAGGTTCTTCTTTGTCGATGGATACACAGGCTTGCACAGATATGCTTATAGTACTTGCGACGTAAATGTAGGGTGCTCCGGTAGAAAGTAATGTGAACTGGTTGGTGAGCACGCAGGGTCAATGGGGGTGATAGATGTTGTCTTCATGTTTACGAACTGCCAGTCAAACGCCTTGTAGTCAGCTTTGCCGTTGCTGTTTTCATTGACCTGCGTCCGAAATGCTTCTAGTCATGCATTGCTGTCAATTTCGTTCTGTTGTGCAATGTTCAGCGTGCTGTCTTGAATCAAGTCTTGCTTTCGGGCCGCGTCTTTCATGTGATTTTTCTTCACCATAATCTGGATGATGGGCTTAGCCATGGGTACCGTATACCTTGAGTTCCGTACTTCAAATAGCCTGGTGGTAATATTTCCATCGATTTCTTTTTCGTCATCGCTTGCAGTTTCATTATTGGTCGATTTCGGTCTTGATTTGTCGGTTCTGATGACCGGCCGACGGCTCCTGGTAGAGCGATACACGTTATTTAGGATGCGTGGCTCATAGATTCGTTTAGGGATGGTCGGCTTCAATGACCTCCGGAAAATTACTTGTTTTGAAGTTGGTAGATTGCTGTATCCAATGCTCTGCAAAGTATACTCTATTCGGTGTGACCTGATCTTCAAGTCTGTCAATAAGCGACTGGATACAAAGGCTTGGGATCCATAATCCAGTAATCCTCGCACGATTTTGTGCTGTCCATTGTGGGCTACTACTTTCACCTGTGACGTGGCCAATAACACGTATTGGTTCTTAGTTCTGGAAATCGCTGGTTGGCTGAAGGCTGCTGCCGCCGTTATTCCGATGTCCTTGTGTAGCAATGTATGATGCGGCTGTTGGCATCGGAAGCACTGTCTGTGCGTGGCGATGATGCACTTTGGGCATCGGTTAGTTTCTCGAATCCAGGCCCATCGCCGGTCCACGTGCGTTGCCTTGAACGTCACGCATTTGTATACTGTGTGCCCAGTCAGCATGTAGTAGCAGCAGACTCTTTTAGACCTTAGCTCTCTGGTCAGTGCCGCTCCGGTGGTGGCTTTGGCTGGTCGGTTGCTGTTCCTTGTTACCTCCAGTGCTCGGAAGCGACGGTTAAGAAAGTCCAGGAACAAACTAACAGATTGCAATTCTGTTAACATTGGATCACGTCGGGGTCACCAATGTTTATGCGCATACGTGCGGTAGTGCGAATCGGCAGGACGATTGTGGTCCTGACGAGTTAAGCTAAAGGACGCTTGTTGTCCTTCTGTTGATCAAGGCGGGATCCTAGTGGTCTGGTTTGATATTTGAGTGGACACTTGTGGTCCGTTTCATTAAAGGCATTTGTGGCCCTGCTGCTTCAAGGGACCCTCTTGGACCAGTTGGTGCGAGTAGCACCGGTTGTCCTGGTTGCGCTTAAGTGAAACGACGCAGGACGTTTGCAGTGACCAAGGATACCGGATGGCAATCCTTGGGAGGATGTAGTCAACGTGTCAGCGGTTCCTGACCCAAAGTAACAGGCCGTTCGTTGATAATTTGCATACTGATTTTATTCTTACAAATCATGGCTTATATAGCCATGTTTAAAACTAGCTTTTGACTATTTTCATTTACTATTTCTATGTGGTGGCGGTTTCACAATAATGATGCCAACGCATATACATATTATGAACTTAAGTATGCTGGTGTCAGCACAATTTGGCTCATAAACTATGACCTGGATATGCTGGGGTTGCAGAATAATATGTGTGCTTATTATTCTTGCTTATTATTGCTTATGTTGGCTGGCCAGTGTCAATGCACCTGTAATTGTGTGCGCGTGCAGACTATGGTGCCAATATAATCTATGATAAAACAATATGGGTGTACAGGTTTATGTGTACTGTATATGTATGATATGTGTTGCCAAGCTATTTTATTGAATGTCTGTTTGAGTCGCGTTGATGAGATGTCATATACTCATTCGCGTCGCAGCACTTGCGCTCCAGTGCGACTTCTCCTGACTCCAAAGATAGACTAACCTCAAACTAAAACCTTCGGCCACGTTGCTTACTTCAAAATTAGCGATGGCCTCACTTCAGTCCGCCGCTCTGGTAGCTCGTAATTTCCGCCACGCATGTTTACGTTGTAAATTGTTGGCAATTGTTAAACAACGTGTCAATTTCCCGTCGCTCTGGCCTTTTGGCACCCGATGCGTATATCGAAGGTTTTGAGGTATGCCTCGATTTACATGGCCTGAAACGTAACAAATTTTTAATTATATCTGTAGGCTTACATGGACACTATCTTCGACTAGAGCGCTCGTTGTGTTGGCAACGGCGTCGTTTCATGGTTGCTGCGTTGTAGCGTTGTCTCCGCTATTGGCCCTGGCTCTGCTGTATTGGTGTTGTGGTTGTCGCCGTCGTCGTTATTTTTGCCGCTGCCATTGTCGGTGGCTTGCTGGAACTGCCGGGGTTGCTGCTGGCTTGTCACTACCCTTTGGAATTCTTGACTACTGCTGCTTGTGTTCTGTTGTTGCGACTGTCGTCGTGGCCGCTGTTGTGACTGTTGGGAAATTGTCGGTGGCATGGCCGCTGTCGTTGCACTCTTCGGCGTCGCTGTCCTCTTCGGCGTCGCTGTCGTCTGCATTTAACGCCTTCAAATCTCGCACATGTGCTGTTCTACACCTGCCTCCCGCTACCGGTGCTATGACCGTTGATATGAATGCAGGTGCTAGCTTGGCCGCGAACTGTTCTGCGGCGTTGGACAGGTGATGTTGTCGCAAGAGCACCTCGTCGTCCAATCGTGGTCGCCACTCGCGCTTCCGCAGATTATACTGGCGCGCCTGGTCCTCGCTTTTCGCTATTCGGGCAACGAACTGTAACAGTGTCGCGTTTGTTTCTGGGCTACTTGGTGTCGCCTCCGGGGCGTGTGGATCCTCTCGATTCAGTGTGCATGGACGCCTTGGTTCTCTTCCAAATAGGATGAAGACAGGTGAGTAGCTTGTTGCGTCTGAAAGCGCTGTGTTGTGCTGCCCGTCTGCCAACTGGGCGATCAGGGTTTTGATCGACCTATTGGTCCGCTCCGTGGGATTTTCTTACGGCGTGTATGGTGCCGTAAGCTGCTGCTGGATGCCCGACTCGGCGAGAAACTGTTTCAGCGCGCAACGCGCAACTTCCGCGGCGTCCCAAAACGAGCCAAAATCCGCTCTCGCAAAGCCATTTTCACTGCCGCTGTCGTCGCCTTGCGGATGGGACTAGTTCGACCCATTTGCTAAATTTGTCCACCAGGACCAGCAGATGTGCATTGCCTCGTTTGGACTGCGGCAACGGCCCTGCCTCCGCTGGTTTGAAGCGCAACTTGCCGGATGTCAGCTGTTGCTGGGCTTTGTATCGTTGACAGAGCACCATTGTGTGAAATCGGGGGCGGTGTTCCCTAACTCCACTTTTGGCTGTCTTCAACAGTTCGGTGAGTGGGCCGACCGTTGCGGCGAAATTCGGTACGAAGCGTCGGTACCACGAGGCCATCTCGATGTTTGGCCGCAGTTGTTTCAAATTCGATGGTGAGTTCAACTCGCGCGTCCGTCGAACGTCCTGCCAACCACCACTATGTCGTCGAGGTACGCAAACGCGTGCGGTGCCATATCCGGGCCAATAACGCTGTCCAACTGAAATGTTGCGGACCCGAGTGGAGGGCAAATGGCATCACTCGCCACTGGAACAGCCCGTGAACTGGCACTATGAAAGCTGTGTATCGCTGGCTGTTGCACTCCATTGGAATCTGCCAGTATCCATTCCACAAATCGATGCTATTTGGGCTGGCGCAGCTGCTCCAAAATGTGTTGGATCAGCGGAATTGGATTCGCATCTGGTTCTGAGCGTTCGTTAAGCTGCCGGTAATCGATGCACATTCTCCAGGGGCCTGTCTTCTTGCGCACCAACGCGATGGATGGGTGCGCTGTAGGCTCTTGATGGGCCGCTCGTCTTTCATTCGGATGGTGTGTGCCGCTGCTGACGAAACTCCGGTGACGCTCTCAAAGCGAGGAACGTAGCGGCCCTCTGTGCCTGCTGTTCCGTTAGGTGGGCTGCTATGGAGGGCTCGAACCGCATATTTGTCGCCAAAGCGGCATGTCGAACCCTACAGCTTCGCCTCCGCCGCCACGTAGTTGCCGCTCGCCCGCGTCCCGCAGTTCCAGTGTTCGGCGGCCCACTGTTACTGCCCCGCCGGCTCTATGAACATAATCCAATCCCAGTGTGAGCTCGTCGATGCACCCGGGGAGTGCGAGCAGTGGCAATACTACCCGACTGTCGTTCACCGTTATCGTCGCCATCGTCGCCATTTATAAAAAAATAGAATAACAATGGGCCAAGATACACGAACAGGTTGAGAGATATCCGATCTGAGCAGTACTCTCTGGATGAAATTTTTTAGATAAGACGAAATCCAAAGCAAAAAATTTGAAGGAAACACAATATGATCAAGCTTCAACAGGAGTAGGTCGTGATTCACTGAATCAAATGCCTTACTGAAGTCAGTATAAATAACATCAGTTTGCATTTTTGTTAGGAATGCATCATTTATCAATGATGTAAATTCCAGCAAAATTGGATGTTGTCGAACGATATTTGATAAAATCATGCTGAGTAGGGGAGATAACCGACTTACACAAATGCTGTAAAGTGGAAGTAATTATTTTTTCAAATAATTTAGGAATGGGGGACAACTTTGCGGTACCTCGATAGTCTGAAATGTCTAGCTTACATCCTTTTTTGTGGAGCGGAATAATGAAGGAATTTATCAAAATAGTTGGAAAAACTGCAGTGTCAAGCGACAAATTGAGAAGCTTCAGCAATGGTTGGCATATGGAGGTAGAACACTCCTTAAGCACGCAACTGGGAATGTTGTCTGGCCCAGGAGAGTATGAAGATTTGACTGCCTTAATACCTGGCAGAATGCAGGAACTGCTAATTATGGGTGAAAAAATATAATTAGAATAAGGACTTTTATAAGGGTATGAATCACCATAGAAACTAATAGATGAATAAGTTGACTGAAAAAACTTAGCGAATAAGTCAACAATAGCTGAATCATTGCTTGCATTTTCATTATGAAGAAAAAAAGAAGAAGGCAAAGCTGACGATTTACGTTTGCAGTTCACAAAATTGTAAAACTGCTTAGGGTCTTGCCCCAAATGAGCTTTACAGCGCTCAAGATACTCAGTGTAACACTGAGAATTGAGAAGAAAGTTCGATTTGGCTATAGAGTATTTTAAAAAGTCCAAACAAGATCCAGTTTGCTTGAACTTTTTAAAATACCTAGATTTCCTATTCTTTAAAGTGGAAAGTTGCCGATTAAACCGAGGAGGCTTAATTGAGGAAGATGGTAGAACGCTATAGGGAATGCAGACATCAAAATGGGAGAGAATGGTCTCATAGAAAAAAGTAGACGCGATTTATATGTCAACGGATTCGTATAGAAATGACCAATAAGTTTCTGATATTAATCTGTTGAGCTTATTAAAATCGCCTTTCCGAAAACTACGGCGTGAACTTTTATGAGTCAATGATTTTATGATGGAGAGCCTTTAGCTTCGTAAAGAGAAATCGAGATTTCAATAGTAGGGTGATACGGATCTTCGGGGATAGAGGTGAAGATCTAGATCTTACAGCATCTGTGCCCTCGTTTACAAAAATGAGGTCAAGCAATCTTTAGGTTATTAAAAATTTAATTAATTTGAACCAAAGACAATTCAAATACAGAATCAAGAAAGTCATGATGTGATGAGGGAATAAGGTGATTACAGCCATTAAAAAAAGCCAAGGGAATATGTGGCAGATTGAAATCACCGACCACAATGACGGCGCATTATCCCGTAAAGAAGATCAAGAGACTTCGCTGATACAATTTATTTGGTGCATATAAACTTGAAAATCAGCAGAAGGGGGTATATAAGAGCAAGTGATAAATACAGCATGCGAAAATAGAACTACTTTAACCGCAATGAATTCTACATCAGCATTCATATTTACATAAACAAGTTCTGATCAAAGGGTGGATTTGACTGCGATCAGTACACCACCACCACGACGATTTGGGCGATCACGCCTAAAAACGGTAAAGATATTTAAACATGTTTCCGAAAATAAAATAATGTCAGATTCGAACGCTATGCTGTCTTTAAATAAGTTTTTAAGCTTAGATAAAAGACCTCTAACATTTTGGTAATGTAGAGTAAGCGAAACGTAAACATGGTGTAGTTTTTTGAGGCATTACTAGTGGTAGGTTGAGAAGAGGGGGCAACAGGCAATGAAACAGGAGCTGGTGGTGTGTGCGGCTTTCCTCCATGAGACGTATGTCTCATGTTTTCCTTCACAGTCCGGCAAAGATTTCACTGTGTCTAATGTTTCACTGCACTTAATAATTAAACGAATGTCTGCGTCCTTGTATTTCTCTACTTCTGGAGCCCCAACGCAGACACTGCCTAAACGCTGGTTCAGATCCTGTATCTGTGCATCAAAACTTCTTTTTTGAGCGACAAGTGCATTGTTAACTGCCGCTTCTATTATTGACTGCAATTGTTCTGAGGACATTGCCATACCTAACTCTTTTTCGTACTGGTTTTTTACTGTCGAGTTTTTTGAATCTGTCTAGCTAATCTTCTATGTCACTGTCACACATAAGTTTTGTTACTACGCAAAGATTGGTATTCTAACTTTGCAACAAATTTTATTATATTTTTCTTTAAATTTGAATTAATTTTTTTTTTTCAAATTTTATTTATTTATCGAATCTTCTCTCACGGAGACTTACGATAAGTAGTCTAATCTTAATCTTATTTAGTTATTTAATTAATTACAATTAAATACTTAAATTACAGCTGGATGGGGAGGTATCTTCGCCGGAGTCGTGTATGGCTAGTCTGCCAAGTAAAATTCAGCGCAAGTCGATTTGGATGGTTCCGAAGCTTAAGCTGGTACTTTGCTTTTACCTTGGCGATTTCATCATTAACAGGTCCTACATTTAAATCTTTAGGGATATTTTCACTCCGTATGTACCTGGGTGCCCCAGTGATGGTTCTCAGTATCTTTGATGAGCTCTCTCGATTAACTCTAAATTACTAATGGAAGCGTTCAGAGCCGTATGTCCAAATTGGTTTGAGAACTGCATTGTACACGAGTACTTTATACTCCAGTTTTAGTGGTGAACGAATAATAGTGGTGAACGATTAATAGCTTTTAGTTTCAGTTGATCTCTCTTCGCTTCGATGTGTTTGCGCCAAGTGAGCCGTCTATCCAAGGTAAGCTACATCGTTTTTTTTTAAATATTGATGTTGTTTAGCGAGAATGGAGGACAAGTTTGTTTATTTAGGGTAAAGGTGACATGTTTGCACTTTTGCTCGTTTACCTGTATGCGCCTGCCTGCTAGCCATTCTTCTATGGCCACGAGGTGAGATGATAAGAGTTCTGAAGCTCTTGTTGGGCACTTGGAGCGACTTAGGATGGCAGTATCATCAGCAAATGTTGTATGACAGTTTATCGGTATATCTGCTGTGTAAATGATATACAGTGTCGGTCCAAGCACGCTTCCTTGGGGTAAACCAGCTTCAATTGGATGGTATTCGGAGAGGAAACCTTTGCATCTAACTACGAAACTTCTTTGTTGTAGGTATGACTCCAGAATTTTATGGATATTCTGTGGAAGTAATATTTTGATTTTATGAACTAAGCCATCCAGCCAAACGCGGTCAAAGGCTTGGGCGACATCCAGAAAAACAGCGGAGCAATACTCTCATTTTTCAAATGCATTTCGAATCTCAGAGGTTATTAGGTTGACTTGTTCAATGGTTTTTCGCGAAAACCAAATTGGTTATTTGGGAATGCACTATTCGTGTGTATATGCTATTTGATGAGATTCAGGAGCAGTTGTTCGAATATCTTCGATAGGCAGGAGACTGATGGGTCTATATGATGATGGCTGAGGCTTGTAGCCTTGTAACTTCTCCTGCCTGGAATAAGATAGGCGTGGTAGCTTCAAGATGGTTGGTTAGGGGGAGCACAAAGCTATTTGTTGCTGGATGTGGTTTGAAGACTTTTTCTAAATGGGCGGCAAATAGATTTTCCTTCTCTGCGTTGCTGCGAGCCCACTTTCCTCTTTGTGTACATAATGGTGATTCACTCTCGATTGGTGGACATACGCCTGATTTAGCTTTCCACAATGGGAATCGTTTGCTCTTTGGGGAGAGTTGCTCCATATAGTCCATTTGAGTCTGGTGTTTCTAATCTTCTAGGGCTTTGCGTAGTAGATGGTTGGCTATTTTTAACCGCTCCTTTGAGTCAGGTGATCTGTGCGCTTGCCACTTCCGCCGAAGCCTACTCTTATTTCGTAGCAGCTCCTCAATATGCCTTAGAACACGATTGCTTTTGTAAGGTTTATAAGCTGTGTTTTCTGGAGTGGAATGTTTTGCCGCCAGTGACATTACAGACACTAATGCTTCAACTGAGGTCATCTTTGCAGTTAATGTTTGGGCAGCCATCAATATGGGAACTTACGTACTTCCTTCAGTTTTTCTAGAAGTTAAAAAGTGTGGGCGCTCAGAGTACTGTGGGTTGTCATAAAGGTGAAGGAAAATTGGCGAGTGATCCGATGATAGATCTGTTAAGTGCTCCACACAAATCTGAGCATGTGGCACTCTTCTTGTAACAGCAAAATCAATCAAGACTGGTTGCTTCTTTGGATCTGTGGGCCAATATATAGGCCAGCCTGGAGAAATAAAGTCAAGCTTGTTTCGTGGTGTTATTATAGCATTATATAGTTGTCTTCCTTTTGGGTTGATGAGTCGGGATCCCCAATGTGTGAGTTTGGCATTGCAGTTACCAGCTGCTATGAAGCGGTCACCTAGTAGGTCAACTTCTGCCTCTGAAACGGACAAGCGCGGTGGGCAGTATACTACGGGCAGTAAATTTTTGTGTTTCGATGTGAATTGTTGTGGCCTATAGATAAGATGTAGCAAATGATGGTAACGGATAGTACCTGATGCGACGCTTTATCAGGATGCCAGTATAGAAGTTGTAGCCATTGAGATGAAAATAATTTTTGTTTGTTAGGTGAGTCTCTGATATGAGCATGGCGTCAATGTCATGTTGATTGAGGAACTGCAAGAGCTCGCATTTGTGATCTGAAATGCCATTCGCATTCCAGAAACATATTTTTAGTGAAGCCATTTAAGTAGATTTCTGTTTGATTAGTAATTCCAGAAGAAGATTTTGATTGCGCATAATTTCCTGCATCGTTTGTTGTATTGCTACTATTGTATTTGTTAGAGTTGCCAGAATTGATTCAATCACACTAGACAATTGGGATGGATTTGCAGTTGGTATGTTGGGTAGTAGTGGCCCCTGTTACGGTGCGTGGCGATGCATTATTCGTGCAGTGGTTTGTTTAGAAACTGAGGCGTACGACTTGTTGGTGTAACTGAACGCCTTAGCAAAAGATACTCCTGGAATCGTAGTTGATGGTATGTACGGCAAGTTTTGTCGGATGATTGGATTTCGAGCTGCGGATTTTTGTTGGCTTATTCGACTTTTTAACTCTTTGTATACAGGGCAACCTCTATAGTTAGCAGTGTGGTTTCCGCCACAGTTGCTACACTTTTTAGCAGAGGGGTCCTCCTTACTTACAGGGCAGGCCTAATTGATATGTAAATCCCCGCAGGCAACACAGACTGCGCGTAGGGAACAATAGGTTTTTGTGTGTCCATATTCCTGGCAGTTTGTGCATTGCACAGGTCAATTTCGTTTGTGCGGTTCCTAAACGGTGATTTTACGGTGCAGTAGATATTGCAACTTGTAAATTGGGTGAACTTCGTTTTTATTTATAGGCGTACAGTCAGGTGTCAGTTCTACCTTGAACATTTGTTGGGAATTTTTATTTCTATTTATTATGTTCATTGCCATTTTGATTTCAAAGCCCTTATCGATTTCTTTGATAACCACTTGTAATCCCTTGCTACTTTTAAGTTGGTAGGTGTAGTAGTTCATCTTTTCATCGTCGAAGTATTTCACCAGTGATCGATAGGTGTTTTCATCATTGACATGTATTTTAGTTTCATTTATGCTACCCCTTTTTATAGACGTAACATAGAATTTGTTTTCGCCAATTTTTGTAGTGATTTTTTTTAAGTAATTCTGTACAATTTGCCTGACGTACATAAATAAGTGGTGGCTTTAGTTGCTTGGCCTTAGATGTTTCGGCGTCATCTTCTTCAGGTACTCTGAGAATCGCGAATCTATTGTTTTTCAGCGCCTTTGGGACAGTGTTTTTTTGCTGTTTTAGTTATTTTGTTTGGGGTGCGTTGTTTCTCTTAGTTGCTTGTGGGCATAGTTTTAATTTGCACATAGCGATCAAGCCCAGTCTGTATTAACGCTCCGTCAGTGCTTTGCGTACTTTCCGAATTAGCTTGCAGTAATGCAGTTGTTGTTGGTACCGTTACATCGGGTGCGCGTATAGAAAAGTACGCGTTATTACGAAGTGACGAAAGTCGACGTTCGTCTTGTTGTTGTTGCTGCTGAGCACGATTCTAGCTCACTTTTCTTTGTTGTTTACAGAGCTTATGCTCTTATTCGTTGGCACTACTTTATTTTTTTTTCACAAAATTTAGTTAATTTTTCTTAGTTCTAATCACAATATATCATCAATTTACATGGGTCACACGAGCATAAGTGACCATGCATGCCCTGAGCGTCTTTGCGCGAATTAATTTGGTTAATTTGGCGTTAATTACACTATATTTTTACACACGGCGGAGCGAAATAAAAATACGTCCGACGTCTACGACGTTCACTTTTGAATTAATTAAAAAACTTTTTTTTAATCTTTTTTTAAATTTTTTTATTATATATTTTATCTTTTAGTTTGTAAATTATCAATGAGCGATCTACTTATATGCTCTTATCTAGATTGTATAATTCTAGTGCTACCGCTGCCGTCGGTGTTGACATTGCCGCTTCTGTTGTTATTGTTATTCTCGTTCTGTGGCTCCCGTCGGTGTTGACGCTGTATGCTGTTTCAGTTGTTGTTGCAACAATTTTATTAAATTAATTTGTTTATTTAAGTTTTATAGCCTGTACCCAAAGGGTAAATGACTATACTAGTTTTGTGCAGACCCCACAAAGTATATATATTATTGATCAGGATGACAAGCCGAGTCGATATAGCCATGTCCGTCTGACCGTGTGTCCCACAACTCCGCAATTAATGTTTTCTTTTTATGTGTCCGTTTGTTAATCATGATGAGACTGGTCAATTCTGAAGAATGTTATAGCCTGCAGTTCTACCCGCAGCGCTGCCCGCAGCTATTGTTGTTGCTGCTTTGCTGCTGCTGCTTGAAAAAAATTTTTTTTTTCATTTTTTCCTTTTGGGTGGGAGGTTCAGGGTATTTAAGAGTTGAGCCTGCTCGACTTTAGCATTCCTTTCTTGTTTGTCTTCTGTTGCTGCTGTCGGTGGTGATCTGTTATGCTGCCTCAGTTTGAGTGAATTTAGGATATTTCCAGTTGGGCGCCAAGTAAGAATTTCCTGACGTCGGTGATTATTATGCTCGATTGACTGAGGATTAATTATTCAATTAACACAGTGCTTTGTTGCACTAATAAAATACGAGAGCTCGTGTGTTCCGAACGGCTTAGCCCTGTGCCTCAATCATGCTGACACTGCGCCTTGTGCATTGTGTAGCATATCGACTGCTTACGACGCGGAGCGTTGCACTCAACATTGACTGTTTTCGTTGTGCATTATCCGCGGATGTTTCTGATCTCGCACTATTACCACGCTGGCAGCGTGGTCGGTTTGGCAACGTCTTTGTTGCTGGTCGTGTTAACTTATACATGTATGTATGAACCTTCATTATCACAATTATTACTTCTACTTTATAATGAATAGTTACAAAAATATAACTCAGTTTATCTTGTATTCTATCTCAGAGTAAATGAACCAAGTTAAAAGTTAATCGGATTTCTAATTTTCTAAAACCACTTCTTCACCCACACTCTGACAGCTTTTTAACGATTAACATTTGGGCTGTGCATTGATTTCACCTACATATTTACATACACATACATATGTTCATAAATACATAAATTTTTTTCGTGCACCAATAAAGCCCCAATGCAAAAAATGGGTTTAAAAGCAGATATATTATACAAACTATTTTATATACATATATGATGTATATATATACATAAACATGTATCTACATAAAATACATACAGAGAACTGCAACGAGTACTACATTTTCGGTCATACTCAAGTATTTACTTATACTCGGTATGATTATTTTATTTATATAGTGACAAGCAATGATTGGTTGTGAACGAACGCTCACTAACCAGTCAGTTCGACTAACAACTGGAAAAACTCAGAATGAGCGGCGGTGAAATTATCGAAATGATCATCTAATGATATCGGCGGGTGCACGAGCACTTGCATTTTCTATTGTTTTTGCGGCTATTAGTTCAATAGTAACTACGTATACAAGTATGTTGTTACGACTACGCTTTTCCTCTTGGGCAACGCCGGCTGGCTCAGCGGAATTCTCCTTGGGTGTGTTGTTCCAACCCTATGCCCGCGTGAGTCGTACAATAACCGATAACACGGTTCCTCCATCGATTTTAACCAAAATGCCGTCCCTTACAATAAATTCGACGCGCAATAACAAAACAAAATTCAAAAATGTAAACAAACCAAAAATAACTAACATGACACAAACGAAACACTTACGTAACAAAAAGGAAACGGATCTACACGGATACGGACTCAAAAAAAAAAACAAAAGGAACTACATCTGTATGTGCGGACGGACAGGAATTGGTGGCATCGGACAACTGTATGGGATTTAGCTGTTGATATCCCAGGCGTACCCACCCTGCCTGTATCCAAAGGCAAAATGTTTCTTGGATACCCTAAATTGGGCCGTGCTTGGGCTATTCCATGGCAAAGGTGAGTCTCCCGCCCCTACTGATGCTGCTTTAATGCATCATCACCAACGGTGCGACCATTAAAATTAACAATTAATTTTCAGTTTATGTGGCTACAAACATACATATATTTCAATGTGATTGAGTGTGAGTGCAAACAATGTAAACATGGAACAAGAATTTTTATATAAAAACAAAATAAAGAAGGCTTGCCAACGGCCAATGCGGTTCTTTATGTGCGCCAACATGCAAGTATGTTTATGGCAAATAAATATGTATATAGATATATGTGTATGTGTATGATTAAAATATGCGCGGTACAAAAAATTATAGAAAAATGTCTAACCAAATCCTAACGAGAGCTCTCGACGGTCATGGGCGCAATAGAAATATAAGAATACATATAAAACACTGCGCGCTACTGCAATTGGCAATCTTCGTACAAGATAAGTGTGTATAAGAGTGTGAATTTTTTATTAATTAAATAGAGCGCCAAGCTCTGTTTAGGTGCCACTTTCTGCCTCGTTTTGGTTTTAATTATATATGTAGATATTCTTTCTTTTGTATTATCTTCTTTTTTTTTTTTTCTTTTGCAGAAACTTCAATGGGGCGGCGTGTGGGACCCTGCAGGCGCAGCCCATACAAAACGACACGACGTAAGGCGCGCGGGATCTCTGCCTGATGTTGCTGCTCAACCGCGAACAACAGGCACGGCGCGTGGCCAAGGAACGGACTCACCGGCTTTTCTATCCTCCGCTGCTGATGGCGCAGACGGACGTGTCTGCTGTTGCTTTGTGGTGGCGCCGCTATTGCTGCTGCTACTTCTTGGGTGGGCGCCTTTGCTCCGGCTGCCACTGTCGTTGCTGCTGCTGTCGTTGAAGACGCTGGTGCTGGATCTGCTGCTGTCGTTGAAGACGCTGGTGCTGGATCTGCTGCTGTCGCTGTTGCTCCTGCTACGATGCAGCTCGTGCTGCTACTTATGACAGCCGCTGCAGCTGCTGTGTCCGGTTATCCGCTGTCCAAAAACTTGGCGATATGCCGGAAAATCTATATGCCAAGGAACAAAAGGCATTTAAGCACTGGTCGGCACATTTAAGTGGATATACAGGTATGCATACATCGGCATTAGTTCTGCCTTGCATCTATATCCTTATGCTCACCTTCGAACGGCTTCTGGTTCTTCCTTTCCTTTTGCAGGTTTCAGCACGGCCTCCAGTTCACCAAAAGAAAACACTGCCTCGTGGGTCTGCACCGTCGCCCCAAAAACAGGAATGGCGTGTTGCGGCTTGCCTTTTATAGGCCGGATGTCGTATGCCTGCGGATTTTTACGTCCTTGCGCATCCGTTCATCACGGCCTTGACGTTTCCCCACTTTGAGGTGCCATCGGGACACAACCCTGCGCCTGCGCGGCTGCAGTTGCCACCATGGTGCCTCGATCGGTACCGCTAGATGGCGCTGCAGTGCCTTTATAAATTCTTGGCGCCTTCCGTAGCGCTGCCACCTTTTATTCTTCGTGACCAGCCCGATGCAACACCACCGCAAATATCCAAGTGGGCGGACGCTCGTGCCCCGAAGTGATGTTTGCGCGCATCAAACGGCTAGTGTTGTTGGTGTCCTCTGCTTCGAGTCCGGCGTTGCCTCGGATGACTACTACGGCGCCCAACGTAGGCCACACCCACTCTTGGTCTTCAGGTGAGTAGCTCTGGCTGCATCCTCCTCCCTATATTCATCCATTCTGCCTTAGGACAGGCGTCACACTCGGATATCCTTTGCGTGGAATACCCCCAGCAAGTTCCCTTGCAAATCTTCCAGCTCGTATGCGTTGGTGCCGATGGATTTCCTTACGCGAGCTTTTAGAAATTTCCGCGCGAATTTCGCATTGAACGCGCGGCTGAAATCACTCAATGCAAAGTTTCGCCGGTATACCTCCTGACCGGGCGCTAGTCTTAGCCGCCGCGCACGCCGGTTATAGCGAACGCTACTGCGCTCATACGCCGCATGCAATTGTGCCTGGATTTTCTGTTGCAACAGGGATTGCCTGTCTGCTGTACTCAACGCTGCGAATTCGTGCTCGTCTAAGGACCTTAATTTCCTCGCCAATCGGTACTGCGAACCGTGCAACATCATATGTCGGCCGAATAGTGCGAAAAAAGGCGTTACTCCAGTCGCAGAATGCACGCTGTTTCTGATGGCCACCTCAATTTCCGGAAGGTGTAGGTCCCACTCGCGGTGATCCTGCCCCAGATACGCCCGTATCGCGGACAGTATCGTCCGGTTCACCCTTTCGGACGCGTTGCTTTGCGGCGAATACACCGGTGTCCGAAGATGCTTAACACCGTAGCCCTCCATCATGTCTGCAAACTGCTTGGACGTGAATTGCTTACCATTATCGGAGTGTATGACTTCTGGAACGCCGAACGTATGGAACACTTCGTTCACCAAGAAGTCGACGACGCTCCGAGTGGTGGCCTCTCGCATCGCCTTCAGGAACGTGAATTTGGTGAAGTGATCTACCACTATGAATATGAAGGCGTGTCCCTTCCTTGATCGCGGATACTTGCCCAAGAAGTCTATGTACAACTTCTGGAACGGCCTCTCCGTGACGATTTCTGCACCAATTCCCACCTGCATCCCGTGATTGGTGGCTTTTGTCTCCTTGCAGACTACGCATTTTTGGACCATCGCAGCAACGTCTTTGACCATTCCGGGCCAATAAAACTGCCGCCGTAGCCAGGACAACGTCTTCAACACTCCTCCATGCGTTGACGCCTCGGTATGGGCCTTTACTAAAAGCATGCCGGTCAGCGAACGCGGAACCCACAGTTTCCACACACTGCCTTCGAGCTGATCTTCTAGCCGATTGAAGGATGTCTTTTTGTAGATCACTCCGTTCTCAATTTTCAAGTCAGGTAATTTGTTTTTTTGCTTTTGAATCTCGCTAATCAGCTCCCGATACTCCTCTGATTCGAATTCTGGGGTTTCGATACCCAACAGGTCTCCTGGGAAGAAATCCAACTCCTCTAAAGTTTCGGCTTCGGTGCTCCTGGACAGCATATCCGCCACGATGTTGTCGGAGCCCTTCCGATGCGTGATTTCAAAGTCGAAGCTTTGCAGCAGCAACGACCAACGTGCGAATCGCCCGGACAAATCCTTCATGGACATCAGCCATTTCAAACTGGCGTGATCGGTTATAACCGTGAACGGCATCATTTCGATGTATGGCCGGAATTTTTGTATCGCCAATACCGCCGCCAAGCACTCCTTCTCGGTCACCGAGTAGTTTACCTGGTGCTTATTCATCTTAGCCAAGAAGCACGCAATGGGCCTCTCGTTTCCCTCTAAATCCACTTGGAACAATACCGCTCCGACGCCAATATGGGATGCGTCACATTGTACAAAAAATGGGCGTGAAAAATCCGCGTGTACCAGCACTGGCGCAGATGTGAGCGCCTTCTTCAACGCCTCAAATGCTGCAATCGCTTCGCCACCGAGTGAGAACCTACCTCCCAATCGCTTTTTCAAAGCCTCAGTGAGTGGAGCCGCTAAGGTGGCAAAATCTTTAATAAATCGCCTGTACCACCCGGCGGTTCCTAAGAAAGCTCGAACCTTCTTTACGGACCTTGGCACCTGTATGCGCTGTATCGCCTGCACCCGTTCTGGATCTGTTCGAAGCACGCCGCCGCCCACGATAAATCCCAGGTATTTCAACGTTTTAAAGCAAAACTTCGACTTTTGTAACCCTATCGTCAGATTTGCCTTCTTGAGGCATTCAGCTACTCTCTTCAGGTACTCCAAGTGATATCAAAATCAGCCGCGAAGACTACCAAATCGTCCAGATATACTTTAACGTTGGACCTCAGTTCATTCGGTATGACCTTGTCCATCAGCCGGCACAACCTTTGAGCGGCGTTACACAATCCAAATGGCATCATGCGGAATTGGTGCAACGGTCGCCCTGGTACCGTAAAACCAGTGCACCTTCTACTGGACTCCTCCAACTCCACCTGCCAAAACGCAAATTTCAGGTCCACACTGGAAATATAATATGTCTGATCGATTCCAGATAGGATTCCCTCCACGCAAGGTAGCGGATAGGCATCTTTGACTGTCAGTTTGTTCAACTTACGGGCATCGAGGCAAAAGCGGTTCTTGCCCGGCCGTCGCACTATGGTGGTGTGGTTACTCCACGGACTATCGCTTACCTCGATGACGCCAAGCGCCAGCATGCTGTCCACCTCATCCCACACAATCTTCTGCATGGCGGGTGATAGAGGGTAGTGCCTGTCTTTCACTGGTTCTGCTCCGCTGACCAATTCAATTCGGTGAGTCTCCAAAGTAGTCTTGCCTAATCCCGCTTCTTCGAAGGTTAAAAATTCTTTTTTTACTTTTTCCAATTTCAGCTTTTGGTGTTCATCCAATTCCCACATATCTGGTTCGGGCCTTACTTCATCCTGGTCCGCATAATGCGCCACTCTATCAGCTAGCAATTCATCGAGGACAAGTCTTTTATCGTCTGGCTTTTCCGGAGGAATTAATAGTGGTGCCAAATTAAACAGCCGCCAAAAGTCGATGCCGAAATACGAAATACTGTTCGAGTGATGGGCATACGTAAAATTCCACTTCTTTGGCCTCTTCTCGATACACCACTGGTAAACGCACTCGCCCAATTACGGCTCTGTCTTCACCGCCTGCTGTTTTAATTATCGAAATGTAATTTCTGGGCACCATGCCAATCTCTTTGAGCACTTCCAGACTGCCCTTGCCTAGCACGCTTACCGAGGCCCCGGTATCCAGCAAACCGCGTAGAACATGGCCTCGTACCAGTACTTCGGCAAAAATCCTCGGATCTGCTGCTCCTTCGCGTCGCACTGCCTCGGCTACCAGCTTCTTCGTCTGCCTTCTCACTCGGAATCGTGCTCGGGCCTTCTTAACTTTGGCTGTCACCATCCTCATCCCATCTAACTGATGTTGGGCAAAAATTCTATTGCGCGCCTCCAGATATGCCCGCATCTTTTCCTCGTACGGTAAAAATTTCAACTTATTACTAAATGGGGTATTTTTCTTATGAAATTCTTCTTTCAGGACCGCTCCGCTGTCATCCTGGTGGGCACCTGTGTCGAGCGCGATTCGCCCACTTGCTCCGCACTCCGACGGCCGTTTCCCGTGCAATCGGGACAGGTTGGGCTATAGGTGTCGGGCCTGCCACACCTATAACAGAAGACGCGCCTTTCCGGTGACATGCAGTCGCGGAAACTATGGCCGGCTTGTCTGCAGTTCCAGCAAACTAACGCCTGCTGCGGACGCCTTGCCAAACGCGCCTCTTCAACTACGCCGAAATCCGCCGACTCCTCGCCGTTAGTGTCGTCGATCAACTCCTCCACTGCCGGTGGACGGTTTCCGCCACTAAAACGTGTGCCGCTGCGTGTTGGGAACACGCCTTCTAGCCGCTGGACCATAGCTTCCACCTCTACGCATTCGTCTCGTAAGTGGTCTACCGTGTACACGCGCATCGCATACACATAACGAGCTAATTCTATTTTTAATCCTTTTTTTTATATATTTCATCATCTCGTTTTCAGATGGTGCTGTGTGGAGACGCGACGCCAGTTTCCTCATGGCATGGAAGTACTCCTCAACGCTTTCGCTTGCCTTCTGCCGTCTTTCGCGCAATTGACGCATGCGCTCGAATTCATCGGCGGCGCCTTTAAAACGGGACAGCATGCTTCGTTTTAGTTCTGGCCAGCTGTCTGCCCGGTGGTCCCTGACGTACTGCCAGTACCACTCGCGAGCGTGCCCAGTTACTAACAGATGGAAACTGTTTAATACTTCGGACCATGCGCAGCGACACTGCCTCTGAAGGAACTCTATTTGGAAAACGAAGTCTTCAACAGCCATTTTTTCCTTATCGCCGCTGAAAACGATGTCCCACTTTTCAACGCGGCACCATCCGGATCTGCCATTCGCCGCTACATACGGAGGAGGCGGGTCCAGCTGACCACTCCCATCGTTACGCCTGTTGCCTCTTCGACGGGCCGACGGTGCTGCGGGATTTTGCCAATTTCGAGCTGTGCTGCTGCTATTGCCAGCTCCACTGGAGGAATTAGCTGCCGCTGGCCTTGCTACTGGACGCGAAGTTCCTCTTGCTGGTGTTAGAGGTTCAGCCTGGTATTGATGCGGCCGTTTTGGCACCGCACCCCGATTCTGGCTGACTGGCGGTTGCCATGCTCCATTTGCAGCTGAATCGCCGCTATTCGCTCGCGGTTGCAAAACTTCTTTCAACGCGCCCATCAAGTCTTGAAACCCCATTCGGATTTCCTCCTGCAACACTTTGTTGATGCCCTCTTTTTGCGATTGGCGGTATGTTTCGTTCGCCTGGGCCACTGCTGCTTCTACCACCGACGCGACTACTGGCTCGGCGTCCCAGTGTACTGCTGGTGCTATGGACGGCCTCGGAGGAGTGTGCATGAGGCCACCGGTGGAAAAACCTACGGCTCCTTCTAGGTGTTCCTCCAGATCATCATTTCTGGCAGTTCTCGACCTTGTGTTATACGCCCGCGCAGAATCCTTCTCCATTTCAATCCAAAAAAAAAATACGCTCTGTTTTTTTATAATATTTATTTATATTTTGGATTATGAATTTGTTCAGCTTTCAAGCAGGCCCCGAAGAAAAATTCGTATTAATTGGATAATTGTATATATGTATTCCAAACAATGAAAATGTTTGCAAACGCCCAAAACAACAAAAACAAATGGGCAAGAAAATATGTAGATGTACGTTGAATATGTATGATGGATAAATAAATAAATAAATAGGTACAATAATAAATAGATAAATATGTGAATTGAAATAAATAAATATGAATACAGTAGTAAAAATAAAAAAACAAATCTTTAAATAAATTCACGTCCAACTTTGCACGGAAACCAAAAAAAAATATATACGCTCAACCACAAGACAAATGTAACATATGTATATGCACCAAACGTAACCACAAAGACTTAATAAAATGTAAGCAATAAACAAACAAATTTTCTTTTAAACTTCTGTATATAGGGGCTGAGACTCACACTCAGCCGGAACCCAAACACGGCTCCTATAATATCTACGCCTGTACAGCTGCCCTACGCCACAATCCTGCTATATTTGTTCGCTGCTACATTTATCGCCTTGACGGCGATGAACGACAGCCAATAAATTAAATGGTTGCTTCTTGACACCCAAATCTGTTTTGTGCACCATCTGCTCTGGCTCACCGTGCGTAGCGGTGCATCGCAGGCGACTTTCCTTGTCATCCTGGGCCACCGGTACTCTACGTAGGCAAACACGATGACACCACAGCGACAGTGCACCAACGAATTGACGCAAGAAATACAACAAAAACACTGAAACGAAATAACAAAAAAAACGCGCATTGGAATCCCCCCATAGTACCCCTTGCCTAGCGTCGTTCCAAGTGGCAGTCGCAAATGAAGGGCTCATACTCGCTCCTTCGTGACTTACTGTCCATGTCACACACGCTTGCAGTTGGTGCTATAAGGGATTCCGTCCCTACCATACCGATCGTCGGCCCCTAGCCATCGGCTTAATTTATTTTTTTCCTATCTAAATTCTCAGCCTGCGTACGGCGGCTGCCTAGACTCCTCCCCAAAAGTGGTACAGGGCCCTAAACAACTCCACCTACTCCTTGGCATTAAAAATTCAAACATCCAAAATTGGGCGCCATATCGTTACGACTACGCTTTTCCTCTTGGGCAACGCCGGCTGGCTCAGCGGAATTCTCCTTGGGTGTGTTGTTCCAACCCTATGCCCGCGTGAGTCGTACAATAACCGATAACACGGTTCCTCCATCGATTTTAACCAAAATGCCGTCCCTTACAATAAATTCGACGCGCAATAACAAAACAAAATTAAAAAATGTAAGCAAACCAAAAATAACTAACATGACACAAACGAAACACTAACGAACCAAAAAGGAAACGGATCTACACGGATACGGACTCAAAAAAAAAAAAAACAAAAGGAACTACATCTGTATGTGCGGACGGACAGGAATTGGTGGCATCGGACAACTGTATGGGATTTAGCTGTTGATATCCCAGGCGTACCCACCCTGCCTGTATCCAAAGGCAAAATGTTTCTTGGATACCCTAAATTGGGCCGTGCTTGGGCTATTCCATGGCAAAGGTGAGTCTCCCGCCCCTACTGATGCTGCTTTAATGCATCATCACCAACGGTGCGACCATTAAAATTAACAATTAATTTTCAGTTTATGTGGCTACAAACATACATATATTTCAATGTGATTGAGTGTGAGTGCAAACAATGTAAACATGGAACAAGAATTTTTATATAAAAACAAAATAAAGAAGGCTTGCCAACGGCCAATGCGGTTCTTTATGTGCGCCAACATGCAAGTATGTTTATGGCAAATAAATATGTATATAGATATATGTGTATGTGTATGATTAAAATATGCGCGGTACAAAAAATTATAGAAAAATGTCTAACCAAATCCTAACGAGAGCTCTCGACGATCATGGGCGCAATAGAAATATAAGAATACATATAAAACACTGCGCGCTACTGCAATTGGCAATCTTCGTACAAGATAAGTGTGTATAAGAGTGTGAATTTTTTATTAATTAAATAGAGCGCCAAGCTCTGTTTAGGTGCCACTTTCTGCCTCGTTTTGGTTTTAATTATATATGTAGATATTCTTTCTTTTGTATTATCTTCTTTTTTTTTTTTTTCTTTTGCAGAAACTTCAATGGGGCGGCGTGTGGGACCCTGCAGGCGCAGCCCATACAAAACGACACGACGTAAGGCGCGCGGGATCTCTGCCTGATGTTGCTGCTCAACCGCGAACAACAGGCACGGCGCGTGGCCAAGGAACGGACTCACCGGCTTTTCTATCCTCCGCTGCTGATGGCGCAGACGGACGTGTCTGCTGTTGCTTTGTGGTGGCGCCGCTATTGCTGCTGCTACTTCTTGGGTGGGCGCCTTTGCTCCGGCTGCCACTGTCGTTGCTGCTGCTGTCGTTGAAGACGCTGGTGCTGGATCTGCTGCTGTCGTTGAAGACGCTGGTGCTGGATCTGCTGCTGTCGCTGTTGCTCCTGCTACGATGCAGCTCGTGCTGCTACTTATGACAGCCGCTGCAGCTGCTGTGTCCGGTTATCCGCTGTCCAAAAACTTGGCGATATGCCGGAAAATCTATATGCCAAGGAACAAAAGGCATTTAAGCACTGGTCGGCACATTTAAGTGGATATACAGGTATGCATACATCGGCATTAGTTCTGCCTTGCATCTATATCCTTATGCTCACCTTCGAACGGCTTCTGGTTCTTCCTTTCCTTTTGCAGGTTTCAGCACGGCCTCCAGTTCACCAAAAGAAAACACTGCCTCGTGGGTCTGCACCGTCGCCCCAAAAACAGGAATGGCGTGTTGCGGCTTGCCTTTTATAGGCCGGATGTCGTATGCCTGCGGATTTTTACGTCCTTGCGCATCCGTTCATCACGGCCTTGACGTTTCCCCACTTTGAGGTGCCATCGGGACACAACCCTGCGCCTGCGCGGCTGCAGTTGCCACCATGGTGCCGCGCTCGGTACCGCTAGATGGCGCTGCAGTGCCTTTATAAATTTTCGGCGCCTTCCGTAGCGCTGCCACCTTTTATTCTTCGTGACCAGCCCGATGCAACAATGTATATGCATATAACTTAAAGAACCAAAAAAAAAAAAAATCTATTAGCGAGAAGAAATACCTTCCTTTTTATTTAAATTAAAAAAGTTATGCTATTTTAATTAATATTAACTTGTTTATTTTAAGATATTTGAGTTCCCTTTTTAAGAAATAAAATGATGCTAAATATCATAATATAAAAATAAATATATGTATACATACAAGATGTGTTCCAAAGTAAACAGGACTTTAAAAAAAAACATTACAAATGATTTTTTCCGGCAAAATCAATTTATTTTATTCAAAATAGTCTCCTTCTGCTTCAATACAGCTTTTTGCACGATCCAAAAGCATGTCGAACTAGTGTTTTAGCTCGTTGGCCGGTATGGTCGCCAGTATGCCGGTGCAAGCCTTTTGAATGGCCTCTACGTCTGCATAACGCCTTCCTTTCATGGGCAAATGCATTTTTCCGAAAAAGTAGAAGTCGCACGGTGCCATATCAGATGAATTCGGCGAGTGGTTAATAGTTAAAATGTAATTTTTGGTCAAATAATCGGTCACAAGCGTCGATCGATAAGATCAATTTTTGGTCGTCAGTCAAATTGTGCGGAACAAACCTTTCGTAAGCCAAAATGTTCAGTCAAAATGCGATAAATCGATGTTTTGGAGATGTTGAATTCCATTTCTATCAATTTCAATGATGATTTCGGCTGATTTTTGATGAATTCACGCCCAGTTTCGATGGAATTTTCGGTGATCACGAATTTTGATTGGCCCACATGTTGATCGTCATTTATGTCCTCACGACCACTTTGAAAACGTTGAAACCACTCGTGCACTCTGCTACGGGATAGGCAATCATCGCCATAAACTTGTTCCATCAATTGAAACGTTTCGGTAAAAGTTTTACCAATTTTAAAACAAAATTTAATGTTGGCTCTTTGTTCGAAGCTCATTTTCGCACCGATAACACAAACATACTGACACTTAAAAAGCAATAACTTCACTTCCAATCGATGAAATATCATGAAATTCTCACTTGACAATTGATAGAGAGAGATAGCAGATTCTAACGTACGAGTCGACATGTAGATAGCGCCACTAGGGGGCTCTAGATTCAAAAAGTCCTGTTTACTTTGGAACGCACCTTGTAGGCTGTTACGACTACGCTTTTCCCTTGGGCAACGCCGGCTGGCTCATCGGAATTCTCCTTGGGCGTGTGGTGAGTCGCACAATAACCGATAACACGGTTCCTCCATCGATCACCAACAAAACGCCATCACTACTATTAATTCCACGCGCAATAACAAAACAAAATTCAAAATGTAAACAAACCAAAAATAACTAACATGACACAAAAGAAACACTAATGCAACAAAAAAGAAACGGATCTAAACGGATACGGACTCAAAAAAAAAAAACAAAAGGAACTACATCTGTATGTGCGGACGGACAGGAATTGGTGGCATCGGACAACTGTATGGGATACAGCTGGAAATATCCCAGGCGTACCCACCCTGTCTGTATCCAAAAGGGGCCGTGCTTGGGCTATTCCATGGCAACAGGTGAGTCTCCCGCCCCTACTGATGCTGCTTTAATGCATCACAATAGACAATACTTCCATAAAAAAAATAATTTAAATTCGTGTTACGTACATATGTTTTAATGTGTCTGAGTGCGAATTTAATAAATAATAAATGCGTTTATACATGAGTTTACTAGACGTGAAACAACATTTAAATTAATACAAACAAATGAAAATAAATTAAAGCAAAATAATGAAGGCTTGCCAACAGCCAATGCGGTTAGTTTGTGCTTAAATAAATAATGATAAAAAAAGTAAATATATGTGTGTATATATATACATATAATAAGTGTAAATATGGGTGAACAGTCGGGGAACAAATACGATACAGTACCCCAAAAACCTTAGTGAGAGCTCTCGATGGTCGTGGGCGCAAGATACCTATATATGACCCAATACTGCGTCCATGTATATATTTAAGTTCAAAAAAAAAAACGAAACGCGCTACTGCAATTGGCAAACTTATACAACTTTGTAGACTGAAACATCTACGATTTCTTTATAAATGTAAGTATAAATTTTTTTTATTAAATAGAGCGCCAAGCTCTGTCTTGGTGCCGCTTTCTGTCTCGCTTTCGGCTTGTTAAGATATATTTATATATTTTAATTGTATTATTTTACTTTACTGCATAAACTTAAAATGGGGCGGCGCGTGGGACTCGGAAGGTACAGCTCACATTAACGGCGCGTGGCCACGGAACGGACTCACCGGCTGATTCTTCCTCCGCTGCGGATGGCGCAGACCGACATGGTTGCCGTTGCTCCTGCTACGATGCAGCTATTGATGGCGCTGCTGTTGCGCTGTGGATGGCGGTGTCGCTGCCGTTGTGGAATTGGCTGCTACTGTTGGCTGCTGCTGGTGCGCCAAAATTACGCTACTGCCGTCGCGATGCAGCATATGCTGCTGCTTGTGATGGCCGATGATGGCGGATGTCGTATCGCTGCGGATTTCTATGTCCTTGCGCATCCGTTCATCACGGCCTTGACGTTTCCCCACTTTGGGGTGCCATTGGGACACAACCGTGCGCCTGTGCGACTGCAGTTGCCACCCCGGTGCCTCGTTTGGTACCGCTAGATGGCGCTGCAGTAACTTTCTAAATTTTCGGCGCCTTCCGTAGCGCTGCCACCTTTCTGTTTTGTGCCCAGCCCGATGCAACACCACCGCAAATATTCAAGTGGGCGGACGCTCGCGCCATGAAGTGATGTTTGCGCGCATCAAACGGCTGGTATTGTTAGTGTCTTCCGCTTCGATTCCGGTTTTGCCTCGGATGACTACTTCCGCGGCGCCCAACGTCGGCCACACCCACTCTTGATTTTCTGGTGAGTAGCTCTGGCTGAATTCTCCTCCTTCTACTCATCCATACTGCTTTATGACAGGCGTCACACTCGGATATCCTTTGCGTGGAATACACCCAGCGGGTTTCCTTGCAAATCTTCCAACTCGTATGCGTTGGTGCCTATGGATTTCCTCACGTGAGCCTTTAGAAACTTTCGGGCGAATTTCGCCTTAAACGCGCGACTGAAGTCAGTCAGCACGAAGTTCCGCCGGTATACCTCCTGACCGGGCGCTAGTGCGCTCATACGCCGCATGTAATTGTGCCTGGACTTTCTGTTGCACCAGGGATTGCCTGTCTGCTGTACTCAACGCTGCGAATTCGTGCTCGTCTAAGGACCTTAATTTCCTCGCCAACCGATGCTGCGCACCGTGAAACATCATATGTCGGCCGAATAGTGCAAAAAAAAGGCGTTACTCCAGTCGCAGAATGTACGCTGTTTCTGATGGCCACCTCAATTTCCGGAAGGTGGAGGTCCCACTCGCGGTGATCCTGATCCAGATGCGCACGTATCGCGGCCAGTATCGTCCGGTTCACCCTCTCGGACGCGTTGCTTTGCGGCGAATACACCGGTGTCCGCAGATGCTTGACACCGTAGCCCTCCTTCATGTCTGCGAACTGCTTGGATGTGAATTGCCTACCTTTGTCGGAGTGTATGACTTCTGGAACGCCGAACGTATGGAAAACTTCGTTCACCAAGAAGTCGACGACGCTCCGTGCAGTGGCCTCCCGCATCGCTTTCAGGAACGTGAATTTGGTGAAGTGATCTACCACTATGAATATGAAGGCGTGTCCCTTCCTTGATCGCGGATACTTGCCCAAGAAGTCTATGTACAACTTCTGGAACGGCCTCTCCGTGACGACTTCTGCACCAATTCCCACCTGCATCCCGTGATTGGTGGCTTTTGTCTCCTTGCAGACTACGCATTTTTGGACCATCGCAGCAACGTCTTTGACCATTCCGGGCCAATAAAACTGCCGCCGTAGCCAGGACAACGTCTTCAACACTCCTCCATGCGTTGACGCCTCAGTATGGGCCTTTACTAAAAGCATGCCGGTCAGCGAACGCGGAACCCACAGTTTCCACACACTGCCTTCGAGCTGATCTTCTAGCCGATTGAAGGATGTCTTTTTGTAGATCACTCCGTTCTCAATTTTCAAGTCAGGTAATTTGTTTTTTTGCTTTTGAATCTCGCTAATCAGCTCCCGATACTCCTCTGATTCGAATTCTGGGGTTTCGATACCCAACAGGTCTCCTGGGAAGAAATCCAACTCCTCTAAAGTTTCGGCTTCGGTGCTCCTGGACAGCATATCCGCCACGATGTTGTCGGAGCCCTTCCGATGCGTGATTTCAAAGTCGAAGCTTTGCAGCAGCAACGACCAACGTGCGAATCGCCCGGACAAATCCTTCATGGACATCAGCCATTTCAAACTGGCGTGATCGGTTATAACCGTGAACGGCATCATTTCGATGTATGGCCGGAATTTTTGTATCGCCAATACCGCCGCCAAGCACTCCTTCTCGGTCACCGAGTAGTTTACCTGGTGCTTATTCATCTTAGCCAAGAAGCACGCAATGGGCCTCTCGTTTCCCTCTAAATCCACTTGGAACAATACCGCTCCGACGCCAATATGGGATGCGTCACATTGTACAAAAAATGGGCGTGAAAAATCCGCGTGTACCAGCACTGGCGCAGATGTGAGCGCTTTCTTCAACGCCTCAAATGCTGCAATCGCTTCGCCACCGAGTGAGAACCTACCTCCCGATCGCTTTTTCAAAGCCTCAGTGAGTGGAGCCGCTAATGTGGCAAAATCGTTTATAAATCGCCTGTACCACCCGGCGGTTCCTAGGAAAACTCGAACCTCCTTTATGGACCTTGGTACTTGTATGCGCTGTATCGCTCCCACCCGTTCCGGATCTGTTCGAAGTAAGCCGCCGCCCACGATAAATCCCAGGTATTTCAATGTTTTAAAGCAAAACTTTGACTTTTGTAACCCTTTGTAACCCTTTGCCTTCTTGAGGCATTCAGTGACTCTCTGCAGGTACTCCAAGTGTGTATCAAAATCCGCCGCGAAGACTACCAAATCGTCCAGATATACACGTTGGACCTCAGCTCATTTGGTATGACCTTGTCCATCAGCCGGCACAATCTTTGAGCGGCGTTACACAATCCAAATGGCATCATGCGGAATTGGTACAAAGGCCGCCCTGGTACCGTAAACGCGGTGCATCTTCTACTGAACTCTTCCACCTCCACTTGCCAAAACGCAAAATTTCAGGTCTACACTGGAAATATAATATGTCTGATCGATTCCAGATAGGATTCCCTCCACGCATGGTAGCGGATAGGCATATTTGACTGTCAGCTTGTTCAACTTGCGGACATCGAGGCAAAAGCGGTTCTTGCCCGGCCGTCGCACTATGGTGGTGCGGTTACTCCACGGACTATCGCTTACCTCGATGACGCCAAGCGCCAGCATGCAGTCCATCTCATCCCACACAATCTTCTGCATGGCGAGTGATAGAGGATGGTGCCTGTCTTTCACTGGCTCGGCTCCGCTGACCAATTCGATACGGTGAGTCTCCAAAGTAGTCTTTCCTAGCCCCACTTCTTCAAAAGTTAAAAATTCCTTTTTTACTTACTCCAATTTCAGCTTTTGGTGTTCATCCAATTCCCACATATCTGGTTCGGGCTTTACTTCATCCTGGTCCACATAATGCGCCACTCTATCAGCTAGCAATTCATCGAGGACATCATCATTTAACGGCAGGATTTTCCGGAGGAATTAAAAGTGGAGCCAAATTAAACAGTCGCCAAAAGTCGATGCCGAAATACGCGTTCTGTTCAAGTGATGGGCATACGTAAAATTCCACTTCTTTGGCCTCCTCTCGATACTCCACTGGTAAACGCACTCGCCCAATTACGGCTCTGTCTTCACCGCCTGCTGTACCAGTACTTCGGCAAAAATCCTCGGATCTGCTGCTCCTTCGCGTCGCACTGCCTCGGCTACCAGCTTCTTCGTCTGCCTTCTTACTCGGAATCGTGCTCGGGCCTTTTTAACTTTGTTGGGCAAAAATTCTATTGCTCGCCTCCAGATATGCCGGTATCTTTTCCTCGTACGGTACAAATTTCAACTTATTACTATATTGGGTATTTTTCTTATCAAATTCTTCTTTCAGGACCGCTCCGCTGTCATCGATTCGCCCACTTGCTCCACACTTCGACGGCCGTTTCCCGTGCAATCGGGGCATGTTGGACTATAGGTGTCTGGCCTGCCACACCTATAACAGAAAACGGTGACATGCAGTCGCGAAAACTATGGCCGACTTGTCTGCAGTTCCAGCAAACTAACGCCTTGCCAAACGCGCCTCTTCAACTACGCCGAAATCCGCCGACTCCTCGCCGTTAGTGTCGACCAACTCCTCCACTGCCGGTGGACGGTTCCCGCCACTAAAACGCGTGCCGCTGCGTGTTGGGAACAAGCCTTCTCGCCGCTGGACCATAGCTTCCACCTCTACGCATTCGTCTCGTAAGTGGTCTACCGTGTACACGCGCATCGCATACACATACCGAGATAACTCTGTTTTCAAACCTTTTTTGATGTATTTCATCATCTCATTTTCAGATGGTGCTGTTGGCATGGAAGTACTCCTCCACGCTTTCGCTTGCCTTCTGCCGTCTTTCGCGCAATTGACGCATGCGCTCGAATTCGTCGGCGGCGCTTTTAAAACGTGACAGCATGCTTCGCTTTAGTTCTGGCCAGCTGTCTGCCCGGCAAAGCTGTCTGCCTCAAAGCAAAATAATGAAGGCTTGCCAACAGCCAATGCGGTTAGTTTGTGCTTAAATAAATAAAGATAAAAAAAAGTAAATATATGTGTGTATATATATGCATATAATAAGTGTAAATATGGGTGAACAGTCGGGGAACAAATACGATACAGTACCCCAAAAACCTTAGTGAGAGCTCTCGATGGTCGTGGGCGCAAGATACCTATATATGACCCAATACTGCGTCCATGTATATATTTAAGTTCAAAAAAAAAACGAAACGCGCTACTGCAATTGGCAAACTTATACAACTTTGTAGACTGAAACATCTACGATTTCTTTATAAATGTAAGTATAAATTTTTTTTATTAAATAGAGCGCCAAGCTCTGTCTTGGTGCCGCTTTCTGCCTCGCTTGTTAAGATATATTTATATATTTTAATTGTATTATTTTCTTTACTGCAGAAACTTAAAATGGGGCGGCGCGTGAGACCCGGCAGGTACAGCTCACATTAACACACACATAAACGAACAGCGCGTGGGGTCTCTACCTTATTGCAGCTCAGACGCAAACAACAGGCACGGCGCGTAATACCGACATAAAAGATGGCGCACCCTGTACAACTAGCCGAAGGGCAAATAATATTCCCCCACCACAAAGTTTGTTGACATAAATAAATAAACAAATATTTGAAAATGTACAACGGAAAGGTGTCTATGTGATTCTATACGTGTATAATCACGCATGTATGTACGTCTGTGTGTGAGTATGTATGCAGTACAAAGATAAACAAAAGCAGCGGCCACAATAACTGCTGCGGGCAGCGCTTGTGCAGAGAGAACTATAACTTTAAAATCGGCCTATCATAATGAATCTTGGTATATGAATTCATAATCAATAACTGAAGGTATAATAATAATAATACAAGGTGTGTTCCAAAGTAAACAGGTCATTGAAAAAAATAGAACAAATGGTTTTTTCGGCTAAATCAATTTATTTTATTAAAAATAGTCTCCTTCTGCTTCAATACAGCTTTTTGCACGATCCAAAAGCATGTCGAACGAGTGTTTTAGCTCGTTGGCCGGTATGCATTTTTCCGAAAAAGTAGAAGTCGCACGGTGCCATATCAGGTGAATACGGCGAGTGGTTAATGGTTAAAATGTGATTTTTGGTCAAATAATCGGTCACCAGCGTCGATCGATGAGAGCAATTTTTAGTCGTCAGTCAATTTTCGCGGAACAAACCGTACACACACCTTTCGTAAGCCCAAATATTCGGTCAGAATGCGATAAATCGATTTTTGGATATGTTCAATTCCATTTCCATCAATTTCAATGATGATTTCGGCTGATTTTTGATGAATTCACGCACAGTTTCGATGGGATTTTCGGTGATCACGAATTTTGATTGGCCCACATGTTGATCGTCATTTATGTCCTCACGACCACTTTGAAAACGTTGAAACCACTCGTGCACTCTGCTACGGGATAGGCAATCATCGCCATAAACTTGTTCCATCAATTGAAACGTTTCGGTAAAAGTTTTACCAATTTTAAAACAAAATTTAATGTTGGCTCTTTGTTCGAAGCTCATTTTCGCACCGATAACACAAACATACTGACACTTAAAAAGCAATAACTTCACTTTACCTTTAAACGATGAAATGTCATAAATTTCTCACTGGACAATCGATAAAGATAGCAGATTCTAACGCACAGTTGCAGACTAGCGCGGCCGGGCAACAGTTGCAGACTAGACTTGACGAACGCACGCGCTACCACTTTAGCTGCATTTGCAAATCAGCTGCAAATGAGAGCGAGAGCGTTGCCAAATTTCAATGTTAATTATAGAAAGAGAGCGCTGCAGAAGCAGCCGAATTACATGATGATATGTTACTGAGCTTTATGCAAATGGCAAACAATGATGTGTTATAAATTTACGTTACAAGTTATCAACTGTTAAATCTATTTGAATGTCTTCTTCCTTTCCAGGAATGAGTTTGGCTACTCGAGCCAGCGGCCATCGCACGGGAGGAAGATTCTCGTCCTTACCGAGCACAACATCGTTGACACACAATGGATGCGCAGGCATGCGCCACCTGGCACGTTGCTGGAGGAGAGTAAGGTACTCCTCACGCCAACGGGCCCAAAACACCTGTTGCAACTGGGATACGCGCTGCCAGCCATCTAGACGATTGTAGTTCATAAGATCAGGCTCGATGATGGTTGCTGAAGGGCCACATAGCAGGAAATGGGCAGGCGTCAAGACATCTATACCATCGGGGTTCTCTGAAATTGACAGAATTGCGCGTGACTTTATAACTGCTCCTATTTGCGAAACAAGCGTGCGAAGCTTATCAAAATTGAGCAATGCGCTTCCAGCACAGCGATAAAAATGGTGTTTCGCCATCTTCACCGCCGACTCCCACAGTCCCACAGGGATGAAACGCCAATCGATCAGCCAAGCAAAATTCATGAACTGCTTCCATGTGAGAATCGCTTAGTACGAGCTGCCTCAATTCCAGTAGTTCATTTTTGGCGCCGACAAAATTGGTAGCATTATCAGACCAAATTTGGCTCGGCTTGCCACGAGTAGATATAAAACGCTTCGCTTAAATCGACTTCAGTGATCGTGAATGCCAGAACGGCCTCAAGACGCTTCCTCGGAAGATCCGCCATAATATGCTCAACAAGTCTTGGCCGGGCTCTGAAGCACTTCACACTTTGACACCGTTCGCAGGCCGCCGATCGTTCAGTACTGAAGGCGAATTTTGGCAAGAACAGAACGAGGACCGGCATGCAAGTTCGTTTCATGTGAATGAACGATGAGTGCCTGTGTGATTGGATGACGGCGAGGCAGAATAATAGGATTCCGAGCATCATATCCAAGTGACGAATTTCCAAGCCGTCCACCAACGCGAAGAACTCTGTTGTCAATAAACGGAGCGAGGAACTCGATTGTTTGACCATGCCGTCCGACTGCAACTCCTTGATGTCATCATACAGATTAGCCAGTTGCACAATAGGAAGCAAAATCTGGGTGCCATGATGCACGACCGATACAGTACAGATACAGATTAATAATCTTGTGAATGTAGCCAAAAGTTCGCTGCATTGAAGTAAAAGAGTTTGTGTGCTTACATCCAAGAGTGGCATCCAAATGCGGAGATGTCAGCAGCAGCGAACTTTTCCGCAATTCAAGTGTCTGCCTTTCGTGGAGGCAAGAAACTGGCCAGTCGGCGTGATCACCCACCAAATATGAAGGGCCATGCAACCAGAGCTCAGATTGGGCTAGAGCTTCAGGAACAGCGCCTCTCGACAGAATATCCACTGGATTGAGTGTTGTGGGAACATAATGCCACTCCATATTGAAAGTCAGCTCCTGTATGTATCGATTTGCCACGAATACGTTGAACCGGTAAGGTTCGTCTCTGATCCAGGAAAGAGCCACGGAGGAATCGCACTAGCAGTAGAACTTCCCGACGAAAATGCCTGTGTGCTGGATCTCATGCATAAGCTGAGCTAGAAGTTTAGCACCACTAACTCGAGTTTTGGCACCGACAGCGTCTTTAACGGCGCAACTCGAGACCGATCGTCTGCAAGGCTTCAGAGTTGCTTCTAAAGGCTCTAAAGAAAACAACAACTGGTCGGATGCGGGATCCCAAGCAAGGCCAAGTGCTGGTAATGTTGCTGCCGTCATCAAGATGTGAGATATTTCTCCTTGTGTTCTTCGTCTACTCCCTCGAGGACCTCTTGATGACTAGAGCACCATTTTCGCAGTTTAAAGTTGCCAAGAAGCAGAATGCCGGCTGTTAGATGCATTTTATCTCTAGTTTGTACTTGCACAAGCCAAGAAGAAAGTACTTGCACAAGCCAACGGACTCAGGACCGACCCGAGACATGTGCTTCAAATCAGCATATTCATTGATGAAATCAGAATATTGCTCTTTAAGATGCGGATGCCGCCTGAGAAATCGACGATAGGCACGGCTTTAAGATTCTCCCAGTTGATCAGCGTTGTGCTTTAAAGGCAATCGAACAGAATATTCATCGGAAGCTAAGCGAGAAAAGTTGTTAACAAAGTGCTCTTCGTATTCTAATTCTTCCTTGCTGGCCTTAACAACGGCTTCTTCACAGCTCTCAATTTCCCAAAATCGGCGAACTAGTTCATCCAGCCGTACATCAATATGAACTTCATCTTCCCTTTCCTCGCAGCGAGCTCCCCATAGCGAAGTGTTGCTTAACCGTTCGCCACCACCAGATACGATCCAGCCAAGGCGAGTTTTTTGTAGGAGCGGCAATTCTGCAATCAGCTTGATTTGGCCGACACAAAGAAGCTCATAAAAAAGGCTCACACCAATAAGTAGATCTACACGCTGTGGTCTGTTGAATAAAGGATCAGCTAATTCAATGTTCGACGGAATATTCCACTCTGATGTATCAATAGCGAAACTAGGCTGACTATCCGTGATCGTAGGCGCAACGAGTGTTGAGAACCTGGTGACGTATTCCGAGGCTCGACATTTCAGGCAGATATGGACAGCGTTTCCATCAGTTGACACGCTTGTGTCACCAAGGCCTGAGACGGTAGCTGAAGATCTTGTTTTCTTAAGACCCAATTGCTGCGCAAAGCGAGAAGTGGCGAGATGCAATTGAGAACCTGAATCAAATAAAGCTCGACAAGGAACGAGTGAGCCGGAGCAATTCTTAACAAGAACGATAGCTGTAGCCGGGAGCAGAACATTAGATTGGAGAACCTGGGCAGCAAGAGAGGTAGACGTTTGACGCTGAATTGTAGGACTCGCAACATGAGCTGGCGAAAACAATGCAGCGACCTGAGGCGCTGCCGAAACATTTTGCAAAGTGGACATCGAGTTGCCAAAGTGCAGCAAGGTGTGATGCTTTCCACCACAAACGCGACAGTGGCCACTGCTGCAAGACCGAGTTTGATGCCCTTTTTTAGGCAGTTGTAGCAAAGAGCGAGTTCTTTTACTTCCTTGTGGCGCAGAGGAGAGAAATTTCCAAATCTACTGCATGAGTAAATTCCATGCCCAGTCGCTTCGCAAAACAGACAGTTATCTTGGTTAGTTCGGGCAGCAACGAAAGCCTTTCTACAGTGGTTAGTATTTTGGTTGGGTTTTTCCACCTGAATGCTCGGCGTCATGGTTGCCATACCGTGTTGTACGTTTTCCAATCTTCGGCATCGCTTTTCCAAATAGTCATAAAACTCCGAGGCAGACGCTATCTGGTCCACTGACGTTGCCTCTTCCCAACTGGTCTAAGTTGCAGCGTCGAGTTTTTGAAGCAGAATGCACACAATCATACAGCTTGAGATTTGCTCCAAATTACTCAGCGTTTGCAAAGCGCGCATGTGCGAGTTCACCTTGTCCGAAAATTCACGAAGTTTTGCAGCAGACGACGAATCTACCCTCTTGAGCCCAAGAATCTCCTTTATGTGTGTCTGGAAAACAAGACGTTTGTTACTAAAACGATCAAATATCCAGTGCCACACGATAATTGGCACTAGATAATTCAAGCGATCTCACTGCTTCTAGTGCTGGGCCTAGCAGGCATGCCCGTAAATGCTGAAGTTTTTCAATATCAGTCAGGTCGGCATCTTTGTCGATGACTGAATTGAACAATGCAATTGCAATGAAGTCCGCATATTCCGTATATCCACCAGAAAAAGAAGGAAGCTTTATTTCTGGAAGACGTGGCCTACTTGCCATGATCACGGTTTGGCTTACAGATTCCTCCAGACGGCCAAGTGTGGAATGGGCAGGCAAATGAGATTGGCGGCAACGTATGTTCTCACGTACGCGAACATCTAATGCGTCTACCAACAAATTAAATTCAGTTCGCGACGGACTTCCAATTTCATCATTATCCAGCTCTTCCAATGAGCTATGTGCGCCCTTGAACTCTAATTTTGACTCATCTATGCAATGCTGAAGCACCTCCAGGTCGTCGATGGTGCAACGATTAAAACGTTCATCAGTGTAGGCCTGATTAATATTTTTCATCTCCTCAAGCATTGCGGAGACTTTGCGCATCAAAAAAGGCACCCTTTTGGGCCCTGACGCGCCAGCTTGCACTTCATCCACCATTTTGACAGATGGCAACCGCTAAACAACAACACGTAATCGGCCGATAAAACAGCTATGTCTTTGCGCGGGCACTGATGACAACGAACGGTAAACCAAGAGCAATTGCTTTTGCGCGGCTGTTAGCATATACGTATGTATGCTAACGCAACGAATTTGACGAACTGCAAGCAACGGTTCTTACAGCGTCCACTATGCATGGGCATATGTATGTAATGTTCAAATGTAGCAGTTTTTAACAATGCACTTGCTTGGGCCTCCAAATGTTGAGCGACCAATATTTTTTGGCAGGTGTATTGAAAACGATAATCAAGACTTGCTTTTCAGCAAATAAAACAAGATGACTTTCAGCAACAACTTTATAAATGTTTATTGCAAATATGCACTGGCAATTACTATTATGGCTGAGGCTCAGACCAATTGTCTTGCTTCACCAAACACAAACAAAATGCGAGATCAAATTAATCGAGTGCGAAGAGAAAGAACTGCGCGGGCGGGCAACAGTTGCAGACTAGACTTGACGAACGCACGCGCTACCACTTTAGCTGCATTTGAAAATCAGCTGCAAATGAGAGCGAGAGCGTTGCCAAATTTGAATGTTAATTATAGCAAGAGAGCGCTGCAGAAGCAGCTGAATTACATGATGATATGTTACTGAGCTTTATGGAAATGGCAAACAATGATGTGTTATAAATTTATGTTACAAGTTATCAACTGTTAAATCTATTTGGATGTCTTCGCTGCCGCTGCGCCGAACAAGTATACAAACAAAGGATACTTGACTCCGAATTTCCTTCCTAGCTTCCTAGCTTTTACCTTTACACCAAATCAGGACAAACTGTTTTATTTATATATATATATATATATATATATATATATATATATATATCAATCAGTCAGGATATACATATATAGAGATAACGCAACGTTTTAAGATAGACTATGTGCAAAAAGGTTTTGAATATTTAAATAATAACATCTTATAATTTATTGAGATTAATTATAACAAATCATATACATATGTACACACATCTGCCCGCAATGCGAAGCAGAATATGCGTAGCTCCGTTATTCGGATTCTGCTTTACTAGCGCTTACTTAGTCGCTGCCTAGCGACGGTAACTGTAAACTTTTTGCAAAAAATGTGGTCCACTGTATGCACTGTATGCATACAAACATATACATACATACATAAGTATATGTACATATGCATGTATATACATACATATGTACATATGCATCCATGGGTTTTGTTTTTTTTTACTTTTCATAGAGAACCGGTTATTTTCCAAAATGGTTCCAAATAATTCTAATTTTGATTAAATAATGCACGATGCGTTTAAATAATAAATACATAATGTCAAATGTACTAAACAAAACAAGAAAGGAATGTGTTGGAGCACCATTTATAGTTTTTAAGTGTCTCTGTTGCACTCTCTATCGCGCCCTTTACTGCGCTCTCTTTGTGCATTACTTTTCTTATGCCGGCCCGCTGACTTGTAGCGGCAGCAGGCAAAAGCACTTGCTAAGTAATACTCGCACATTTAACATCGTTTGTACAATTATCCAAGCCATTAAAAGCAACATTAACAATCGAAGAATACCGCGTCTCATTTAATAACTAGTCAAATATCGTTTGTTGCAATCGCTAAAAAGCTAGCGATTTTTCATTGGCGCCCGAGCAGGGACTTTGGTTTTCTCAAGATTATTTTCTCGATTGTTTGCGGTCTTTGTGGCTTGGTTTTTGTGCGCGGTCGTGTGCTTAGTACCTCGTTTGATTTGGATCTGGTGTCGTTTGGATACCATATACATACATTGATTTGGATTTGGAGCTTGGTGCCTTTCTGGATATCATCAACTACAACTGCTCGTTTGGACTGTGGAGCTGCTGTCTGCCCTACTTGTGGTACTGTCGTTTCGCTTGGCTAATGGGTGATCGTCGCTCGGAATCCAGGGAAGTCTCGGTGGACTCTTTTGAGAGCTTGCAGGTATTCTGTGCCAACAATTGAGCATAAAGCATTAATAAGTTTAATTGCTGCAAATTCGTGCAAGTGTAAAGTGGATAAAAATCTATTTACATACATACATACGTATGTACATATAGTACGTGTGTGCTTATGCCGACTCAATTTTTGGCACTTGATTTATTTTGTGCAACAACATTACATACACAAATACATAATCATACATACATATTCGCCAATAACCACTGCATGATTATATTATATACATACATATACACACATACACCACACCTTGCATAAATTAACATAATTATACACCCTCATAAACATAACTACTAACAAAACCTCGAGGCAAAACAAACCACAACAATTAAAAAAGGGCTACTAAGCTGATTTTTAACATAAAAAACAAATATTTTAAAGTTATTTTGTTTCTATTGTGTTGGTTTTTTGGTGAAGATTTGTTGCATCAGCTGCACACATACAACCATAGCTTTGTTGTTGCTTGCGCCGCTAGTGTAGCAAAAGAATTTTGTCGCTCTCTCTTTTGTGCGCGCCTTTTTTCGGCTACACTTGTCGCTGGGCCAACGAACTCCCCCCCGCTACCCGTTTGGATTAGCGTTGCCTACAAGCGTGCTTGCGGTAATCGACGCCTATTTTCTGAGTACAGCTGACACTGCTTGCAGATTTCGTTGTTGTTTGTGCGGTCGCTTGGACTGCTACTTTGCTTGCGTGCATACTGTATTGAGTGCGTGTGTACGTAATCTGTGTGCATCTCAGTTGGTCTCTTGCTGTTTTAGCGCGTTGTTATTTGCGAGGGCTGTCAGGAAAGTTCGGTTTTCATTTTCGTTGATTTGCAACTTGTTTAGAGTTTATTTTGGTTATACTCTACCATGTCGGAATCTGAGAAGCAATAAGTAGTAGAGCTGGAAAATACCCGAAAATCTCAAACTGGCTGACCCAGAGTTTTACAAACCAGCCAAGGTTGACATTCTTCTAGGCGCTGAATTCTTTTACGGCTTGTTGTGTGTTGGGCAAATCGAGCTCAATTCTGGTCTTCCATTGTTGCAGAAGACCTTGCTGGGATGGGTTGTTGCTGGTAGGTACACAGGACAAATACCTCGTCAACAACTTAGTGCTAATATTGCCGCTCAAGTTAGTGATTGTTCTCTCGACACATAGTTCAACGCTTTTGGGAACTCGATCGGAGCCCAAATGAGTCGAAGGCTGTGCGCCAGACAACTGAATAAAAGGCCTGTGAAGCTCACTTCACCAAATCAGTACAGCGCCTGTCTACAGGACGTTTTCAAGTCGAACTTCCGTTCAAATCCGATCCCACTGTACTAGGGCTTTTCTTTCAAACTGCTGAAAGACGATTTCTGCAACTTGAGCGCAAACTCGCAAGAGACAAAACTCTCCATGACATGTACCATGACTTCATGAGAGAGTATCGTGATCTTGGGCATATGTCTGCTCTTGAATCTCCTCCTCCAGGACAGCACTACTATATTCCTCATCAGTGTGTCCTGAGACCTGAAAGCACCACAACCAAATTGCGTGTGGTGTTTGACGCTTCTAGTAAAACGTCAACGGCCCTATCATTAAATGACACTTTAATGGTTGGGCCGACTATTCAGAGGGAGCTTTATTCAACACTTGTAAATTTTCGGTTGAATAAATACGCAATTACTGCCGACATCTCCAAGATGTACAGGCAAATAAACGTGTCTGAAAAAGACAAAAATTACCAGCTCATTCTTTGGCGAGAAAGCGCCTCTCATGAGCTGCAGTCCTTTAAGTTGAACACTGTCACATACGGGACTGCATCAGCGCCATTTTTAGCTGTGCGCTGGGCCCCTCAAGATGATGTATTCCGGTACCATCTAGATGTGGATAGCTTTACTTCGTTAAAGCCAAAAAAAAAAACGAAACATCTTGTCGGTAGCGTCTCGTCTGTATGACCCACTTGGGCTGTTGTGCCCCATCGTCACAAAATCGAAAATTCTGTTGCAAGAGTTGTGGCGGTTAAAACTAGAGTGGGATGAAACTATTCCAACGAGTATGCATACTTCGTGAAATAAGTTCATTGAGACTCTGAGAGACAGTGCAAATTCATGGTTTCGCAGACGCCTCAAGTCAGGCATACGGTTGTTGCATATTATTTATTTATTTAAGTATTATTTATTTATTTAATTGACAAATAACTGTCAATGTTAAACATAAAGAAAAGAAATAACAATCTAGATAATATACATTCAAATATTGGAAAAGAACATAAAAAATAAAAATTTAAATTAAATAGAATTACAAACGATTTAAAGAGATTCAGACCGGATCAGAAAATTAAGTAAGCAAGATTTAATCGAACTAACCGAACTCTCATGGCCAAAGAGATGACTCAAATTATTGTAGTTGCTACACAGAACCCGAAACGGACTGTGCAAAGCATAGTTGCTTGAACAGCGATTTAGGCTTATGGGAACAAAAAATCTTGAAGGTCTTTGTGGTACCGTAAAGTTAATTTGCCTGACAAGCACCGAAGACTCGATGTCGCCGTTAATTAATTTATGTATAAAAACATACATATACATATACATTAGGACTTGCAACAATGATAGCGTAGGTGTTTCGTTGCTTACAGCCAAATCCAGAGTGGCATCACTCAACGTAAAGACGATTCCTCGACTCGAGTTGTGTGCGGCACTCTTACTAGCGAAACTCTGGCATCATGTTTGCGCCAAGCTGAGTAAGTTTGTTATAGAAAGTGTAAACTTCTGGTCAGATTCTCAGATAGTGTTGTATTGGTTGGAGAGAGACTCATCCACGTTGTCCACATTCGTGGCAAATAGAGTGGCTGAGATCCAAGAGGCTTCTGAGAATACTGTTTGGCGTCATGTGCCTACAGACTGAGTTTGTGCACATTGCACTATGGTCCAAAATGCCGTTTTTTTTGGCATAATTTCCGAAAAGTAAGGTATCATCTTCAAAATTGGCACATATAATATTGACTTTATTAGAAATTACTGGAAAAAAGTTTGGTCCACGCCCACTCGTACCTCACATACGACTCTATGAGCCTGTGATAATTATACTCTGTACATAAAATGTACAAGAGTATATTAGGTTTGCGGGAGCTGAAAATGTAACAGGCAGAAGGAGGCGTGGCAGACCCCACAAAGTATATATATTCTTGATCAGCATGACGAGGCGAGTCGATCTAGCTCTGTCTGTCTGTCTGTCCGTCTGTCCGTATGAAACCTGGATCTTCATAGAAACTTCTGGTGTTCAAATAAATTAAAGGAATCTTTAATAAAATCACAAATTAAATAAAAGTACATTCAAGCGCGAAAAACCAATCTATACAAACACATAGATCAACACCAACACCGAGACACTGAACTATAACCTTAACTGTATTAACGCTCAATAATCACTAAAAAAAAATCTCTCATCTGTGCTCAACAAACCACTCAACAAAACACAAACGAAAACTTACACTGAACAACATGGCACCTCAGCCCAACAAACGCGCACGAGAAAACACCGTCACTGATCTTAAGGAGGGCCGCCAGTCAGAGGGAATCTCGGCAAAGATAATGGCTACAATAAACCTGCGTTTTAAGGAGCAGACCAGCCTCATCACTGCCAATATGGGAGATGCTGAGCAGCGCATCCTAAACGTGCTGCTGGAGCGTTTCGACCGCATGGCAGAAGAGATGAAGCAGCTACATGTTAGGGTGGATCAGCTTCATGAGCGGGTGGATAATATGGAGCGCGAGGTCGGAGTGTTGTCCACGCTGAGGGAGCGGGTTGGAGTGCTGGAGGCGAAGCTCGCTGCGCAGCTCAACGTCAATGCTGCCTGCGACTTGCGCATACACGGCGTCCCTCACACGTGCGTACTTTGTACAACACGCTCTGCTTCGCCATCGACACTACACCACCGCCTAGGATACGGGAAATTTTTCGTGTTCGGAATAAGCAGGTAGCAAATGTTGATCCCGATATCATTATAAAATTTGAAAATTTTAATGAAAAAGCCACGTTGCTGAAGGCAGCGGCAGCCTACCGTCGACAAAGCAAGAAAGCACTAAGCTTAGAAATGCTGGGCTTTGACTCTCCAGCCCCCATTTACATTAATGAGCAGCTGACTAGAGATACCTACATAATCTTCAAAGAGGCGATAAAGCTTAAAAAACCAAAACGTCTTGTGGCTGTGTTCTCACGTAGAGGCTTAGTGCAAGTGAAGCTTAGAGTGCGCAGAGAGTGCGCAGCCCATACAAAGCAGGGACGAGCTTTTACAGCTCTCTCACCATAATGAGAGTGGATTACGCTCTCTCACTGCCTTTAACACTGCGGTGTAAACATATGTTAGCTTTTACTATTAATATAAGTTTTAGGTTTAGTTTTTGGATAAATTGTTTTTGTAATATTTGTTTTCTTGTAAATGTTAATGTATTAATAGTGTGGAGATCATCTGTTAGTGCTCTTGATCGCTGTATAATGCGTGAGCGTATGATTGTTTTATGGACTCAATGCAAGATAACTTAAGATGTGCTTCCACAGCGAACAGTAATTCTATTATTCGGGTTCTATGTAAACAAAAGAATGATATACACATATGCCACCTTAACGCGCAGAGCTTAGTAAAAAAAAATGGATGAGTTTAGGTATTTGTTTGTTAATTCTAATGTAGACGTAGTTTGTGTATCTGAAACTTGGTTTGTGTCTTGTCGTAATGATAATAATATATGTTGTGATGGGTTTAGAGTTTACCGTTCAGACCGTGTGGGGCATGCGGGGGGTGTAGCTATATATGTTCAAAATAATATCAAAGCTAATGTGATTTGAAAACAGCCAGTAGACAGCAATATTGAGTACTTGTTTTTGCAATCATCAAACAGTAGAAATATGGAAAGCATATTAGTCGGATGTGTGTATAGACCAAACAGAAACACTGACTACACTGATTTCTTGAGCATTCTCTCCTCTGTGTCCCTGAAGCATAACAATATTGTCCTGGCTGGAGATTTCAATAGCAATATGCTTTTTGAACGACATTTAAAGGACGATATGGTGTCTCTTGGCATGAAGCTAGTAAACTCTACAGTACCTACACATTTCTCTAACACCTCTGATACCCTTCTTGACTTATTTTTTGTAAATGACACTGAAAAAATTCTCCTTTTGACCAGTTGTCCGTACCAGCTTTTTCCAAACATGACTTGATTTTCATAACTTACGATATTTTCCTGGACCACACTGACCACTCATTTAGTTATAGGGACTTTAGGAACATTGACCATAGACTACTGTTTGACTTTTGTGATAACTTGAATTTTGATGACATTTACCTAAAATCCACCGTAGACGAGCGGCTCCAACTGTTTAATGACAATGTTGAGCTACTGTTCAATACCTTAATGCAGCTGCGGCACAAAGTAATCAGGCCTGTAAAACATGAATGGTTTAATAGGGATATCGAATGTGCAATAAAATGCAGGGACGACGCATATAAAAAGTGGAAAAGGTACAAGACAACGGCTCACTTATCGCAATATAAGAAACTGAGACGTAGAGTTGGGCTGAAAATTATGAATGCGAAGCGTGCTCACTTTTCCTTGAAATTTTCATCGGTCACCTCGTCCAGACAAGTTTGGGCCGAAGTTAATAAGTTAGGAATCGGAAAAAGTAGACCTTCTTTATGTATTGATGTCGACGTGAATGAACTAAACAACAAATTTGTACAACTAGCAGTACCTGAAGTCCTTGAAAATACGTACCTGAATTCTACCTCGTTATTAAACTGTGATACTTCTTTTAGTTGTATGTGTTTACGTCAATGTGATGTCTTAGATGCAGTTCTTAAAGTTAGCCTAGATGGTGGAAATCAGGAAAAATTATTCCTATCCCGAAAGGAAGCAATGACTTCAGGCCAATCACAATTCTACCGTTTCTATCAAAAGCCCTTGAACACTTGATGACCAAACAAATTAGCAATTACATGGTAGAAAACTCACTCTTGAGTGATAAACAATCGGGCTTCAGATGTAATAGAAGTTGTATTACATCATTAATTAAAATTACTGACGATATTAGGAAAGAAATGGACGACAGTAAGGTAACTTTCCTAGACTACTCAAAAGCTTTTGACTCTGTTAATCATAACATACTGTATACGAAATTAAAAAGACTTTATAATTTCTCCGGCTCAGCTACTACATATTTGTCCTGTCGTCACCAAGCAGCAGTTACTTCGCATAATTTTTCGTCTTTTTTATTCATAAAGCGTGGAGTCCCTCAGGGGTCTGTCTTCGGGCCACTATTGTTCTCAATTTATGTCAATGATCTTTCATATTGTGTGTCTAATTCCGAGTTACACATGTATGCTGATGATGTCCAGATGTATGTTAGTCGTCCGTTATGTAGAATAGATGAATGTATACGTGTCTGCAATGATGATCTCTTCAAAATCAGCAAATGGGCAAGTATTAATGGATTGGAGGTCAACCCTAAAAAGTCAAAATGTTTAGTAATATATAAAAAAAAAAATCAACACACTCAATCTTGAGCAAGTACGCCTCAACAATGAACCCATTGCGTATGTAGAGCAGGCAATAAACCTGGCAATAAATATAAAGCAAACATTAACTTGGTGTGACCATGTCAATAAGGCAGTAGGTATACTATATAGCGCACTAAGGCGTCTGTCTTTGACGCAGAATTTTCTTCCTATAAAACTAAAGCTCCTTATTGCCAAAACATGCCTGACACCCTTGCTATTTTATGGGATTGAACTTTTTGGATACTGCGATGCAGTAAGTCAAAACAAATTAAAAGTAGCCTTTAATAGCATAGCACGGTACATTTTCAACATTCAAAGAAGAGATTCAATAACGACATACACCAATAAAATATTCAATCTGACCCTTGACTCCTGGATTAAGCTTAGAACCCTAATCTTCTTGCACAAAATTATTGCACGTAAGGAACCAAATTATCTGCACGACAAAATTGCTTTCACGACATCAAGAAGAACGAACAACATAGTTTGCACTAAATTTAAATTAGCAATCTCGGAAAAACACGCACTTTAGGGTTAAGATTCTAGCACACTTACAAAACATTAACTAAATTAACGTTACCGAGAATTATAATATTAACGACACACTTAGTTTAGTAGGCAATTTAGATTAAGTATAAAACTATCAAACTATTCAATTAAAAATATATAATTATAAAGAATAATGAAAATGTTTAATGTGAAAACTAAAACTATGATTAAATTGTAATGACTAGCGTAATAATTTAAAAGTAACCGATATTTGTAACGCTAGGATAAGGTTAATAAATAATAATAATTATCTCTATATATATAAAACAGTTTGTCCTGACTGACTGACTGACTGACTGATTGGCAATCAACGCACAGCCCAAACGGTAAGAGCTAGGAAGCTGAAATTTGGACACAAGATCCCTCTTATAGTGAAAGTGAGCACTAAGAAGGGGTTTCGGAAAATTCGAGCTCCAAAGGGGGGAAAACGAGCTCCAACGTTTGTATGAAAAATCTACAATTTTTATCCGATTTACTTCAAACTTAGTTTGTATACTCTCAAAGAATACAAAAAAAACTGTATACTTGGATTTTCAATATTTTTCCTGCGGCCTGAATAATAATGATTTTCCGGTGGAAAATTCGGTAAACGAAAAGCTATTTGCAATCAACGCACAGCCCAAACGGTAAGAGCTAGGAGGCTGAAAATTGGACACATGTTGTCTTCAGTGGCGTAGGTGAGCAGTAAGAAGCGGTTTTCGAAAATTCGAACGCCAAAGGGGGGAAAACGGGCTCCAACGTTTGTATGAAAAATCTACAATTTTCATCCAATTTACTTCAAAATTAGAGTGTATACTCTCAAAAAGAATACAAGAAAAACTGTATACTTGGTTTTTCACCATTTTTCCTGGGGCATGAAAAAGGGGGGGTTTTCCGTGGAAAAATTGAAACACAATCAACACCCTACAGCCCAAACGGTAAAAGCTAAGAAACTAAAATTTGGGCTCAAGTATCCTATCATGGTGTAGATGCGCACTAAGAAGGAATTTTGGAAAATTCGAGCTCCAAAGGGGGGAAAAGTAGCTCCAAAGTTTGTTTGAAAATTCTGCATTTCTGAATCGATCAACTTTAAATTTGGTTTTTATAATCTATAAAAGAATACAAACAAAACTGCATACTTCGAAATTTGTGTTGGAGCTTGAATTATGGGGTTTTAATATTTATTCATTTTTTCAAATGAAAAGTTTGTGTTATAAATTTTGTCAGATCGATTTCAATTTTGGGTAATATAATCTACGTAACTAAAATTACAACTTTGCATTTAACGATTTTTAAAATATGCATTTTACAAATGCAGGCAGAACAAACAATACAAAATATCAAACAGTTGGGGACAACTAAGTATACATACACACACACAAACATACATACAAGCAGCTGTTCGTGTAGTTGCGTGCAAACGGTTGAAGTAGCCAAAGCAAAATGTGAGGCACTAATGTGTGAATGTTAATTTGTACACATGTATGTACATACATATGTATAAAAGTACATTCGTCTTGCACTGACAGGGCAAGAAATGTTAATTAATTAAAAATTATTAACATTATAACATAAACATTTTTATGTTATTTTTTCTTTGTTTAGTACATTTGGCATAAGGGGTTTTTAGGACAACGGACTACAAGGGCGTACGCAGGTTGGGCAGGGGGGACATTGCTCCCCTTAGAAAGAATTTCGCATTATGAATTACACCAGTACCATATGTATTACATACGTACATACATATGTACATACGTCTGTATGTATATTATGTACATATGTACATCAATAAGTATGTATGTACATACATTCTTAAATACATATATAGGTTTGTGTGTATGCAGTGGGCCATCGAACACTGTTGTTTAATTGTAATAAATAGTGTTCTATGTTTTCAAATCAAAATTTTTAAAACAACAACAACAAGTTATTGGCTCGCAAATCTTCTTTCGTTTTGATCATTTACGGCTGTTAATTGCATACGCAAAATGCCAAAAGTTTACAGTTACCGTACACATACAAATACATTTGTATGTATGTATGTACATATGTGTACAGTGAACAATCGAATACAGTATTATAATCAATAACTCTCCAACGATGTTTTTCGATGTATTTGTATTCGACATGTATTACGATATATCAACACAAGTATCGATATTTTGCGATATATCGCATTTAATTTTATTATTGGGGTTTTTATATTAATTCACTTTTTCAAATGAATAGTTTGTGTTATAAATGTTGTCCGATCGATTTCAAATTTGGGTAATGTAATCAACATAACTATATCAACAAATTGGCATTCAACGATTAAAATATAGCAATATGTTTTTTACTTGCCATATACTTATCAAATATCAAATAGTTGGGGATATCACATACACATACTCACACATACATACAACAAGCAACAGTTCGTGTCTATGTGTGCCTATGCCTGTATATGTATGTAGCATGTACATACAAAACAACAACAACAACTGCAAGTCATTGGCTCGCTCTTCTTCTTTCGTTGTGACCATTTAATGTTAATTGCAAAGGCAAAACGCCAAAAGTTAACAGTTACCGTCGCTAGGCAACGACTGCGTAAGCGATAGTAAAGAAGAAACTGAATAACGGAGCTACGCATATTCTGCTTCGCATTGCGGGCAGATGTATGAATGTATATGATTTGTTCTTATTGATGTCAATAAATAATTAGATTTTGTTATTTAAATATTCTGCTTATTGCATTCAAACTTCGATATTTTGATGGTATCGGTGGCTTCAACTATCGAAAGTTTTACTCTAGCAAATTGAGATGAGAATTGTCAGTGCTTTTTGATCGTGGCTCATCGCTGCACGGCATTGACACGAGTGCCGTGTTTCATATTCCGAGTTTGTGCGTGACCGTATTGACTCAATATGGCACGAAAAGGCTCAAATGTGCATTTAAAATTAGGATATACCCTTATAATTATTCCCCTTTTTTGCAAATCGTCTATCTTAAAACGTTGCGTTATCTCTATATATAAAACAGCTTGTCCTGACTAATTGGTGATCAACGCACAGCCCAAACGGTAAAAGATGAAATTTGGACTTAAGTATCCTTTCATAGTATCCATCATAGTGTAGGAACACACTAAGAAAGGCTTTTGGAAAATTCTAGCTCCAAAGGGGGGAAAACGAGCTTTAAAAATATTAGTTATAGTGGTCATGTTCGTTTAACGAAATAGTTTGGCAAGAACAAAAATGTAACGGACTACTGAACAATTTTTTGTCAAGAACAGAAAATGTTCATTTAAATACCTTAAATGCCTTCCTACTGGTAACTTCTAAGGTGAAAACATATGGGTAGGTTATGCACGAACAAAATAAATACAATTGGAAACATTATATTGAGCCGGGTTAAGACGGGCAATACCTGCTAGTTCTAAGCATATGTACAGAGTATTTCAAAGTCGGGACACCCGTCTTTAGCTTTTTTACTTGTTTTTAATTATAATAGTAATACAAATATAATTTTAAAATTATATAAATATCCAGATTCCAGTTGTTAGCTGCATGCATCGTTGTAGGCTGCAAAAGTAATACTTCACAAAACACAATTACTTTTGTAATACATTCCTGGTAAATAAACATACACAAAATACAGGATAACACGAACACACATACAATGACGTCACGGTATGGATTGTAAATTGATTCTACATGCCTTGATCTTTATTTTCCATACTTATACTTTTATTTTCACTCAAAGAAATACATTTTTTTTATCAGGGCTGTCACCGATCAGCTGAGTAAATAATGCATGCCAAATCAACAGGGTTGCAATAAAGCTCAACCAAAAACACTTTTATTCTGATTGGTGTGTCTATTTATCGAAATTTTCTTATAGTCCAAAAATATTTTAATACATAGTGCATTGTAGGTAGCTAACTCAAAACTGTCCGGTCTAATATATTAGCCATTGTACCTGTGCATTAGTACATTGGCGTTGTACTTGAAAAACGCCCGTTATTAAAGTTTACTTGCTTTAAAAAAGAATCAAGATGCCTAGTAAAAGATGAAAGCAAGTTCAGAGCAGAGAATTAGAGGAGTTTTATTCTAATAAAGTCGAATGGCTACAGTCGCATGATAAAGTAGTTCGCGACAATTCCACAATGAGTGGATCATCTCATACCCGGAAACTTCCACCAGTTAAGTTTCCCGGATTTAGCGGAAACTATTCCGATTATAAAAACTTGGTCGGCAACGATCCATCCTTGTCCAATATTGAAAAGTTTAACCACCTGCTTTCATGCTTTCGAACTTAATGTTCATACTACATGTTGAAAGTGGGAGGAAAGTCTTGACTACATCCATCTTCCGTCTTGGGAAGATTGCGAGGCTGCGCTCAATAGACGTTATTAGCACTTGTCCGCTGAAGAATCGTCTTCAGGCCGTAGTCAAAAAAGTTGTGCCAATTATGCAAAAAAAAGGTAGTACCAGTTGCTCAGCATAGTCAGCCGTCTGGTCCGAGAAAGGGTAATTCAACGAAAGTGTGCAAATCAGTTGGGTGTAGAGTTTGTTCGAAACCACATCATACAATCCTGCACAAATATGCCACAAACTTGCCACATCTTGCACCTGTTAGTCAGTCAGTAGTTGCCCAGCCGGCAACGCCAGCACAAACTTCGGTTGTTAACCCTGCAACTACTGTATCTGACCAGGTCATATTAGCTGCGGCAGTTGTTCGAGTTATGGATCAATCAGGATCCTTCCAACTTGTCAGGGCCTTACTCTGGCTCCCAAGTCAATTTTATGACGGAAGAGTTGGCCAAATCGGTGAATTTGAAATGGGAAAGGAAATATATAAGCTTGTTTGGTATAGGTAAACGAAAATCTACTGTAAGACGTATTGTGCGAACGTCAATAGCATTGGCAATTTTACTTTCGATTCTGAATTCGGAATATTGAGCGAATATTGACGTCACGGTACACATATAATGCATCTTTGTGCAAAGTTTGGTGTCTCTACCTTTTATAGTCTCTGAGATCCAGGTGTTCATACGGACAGACGGACAGACAGAGCTAGATCGACTCGTCTCGTCATGCTGATCAAGAATATATATACTTTGTGGGGTCTGCCACGCCTCCTTCTGCCTGTTACATTTTCAGCTCCCGCAAACCTAATATACTCTTGTACATTTTATGTACAGAGTATAATTATCACAGGCTCATAGAGTCGTATGTGAGGTACGAGTGGGCGTGGACCAACATTTTTTCCAGTAATTTCTAATAAAGTCAATATTATATGTGCCAATTTTGAAGATGATACCTTACTTTTCGGAAATTATGCCAAAAAAAACGGCATTTTGGACCATAGTGCAATGTGCACAAACTCAAATGTTTTACTAATATTGACGCAAAGCAAATACAAGTTCAATAACTCGAAATAAAATTTATTTACTTGAGTTACCAAACGTTGGCAGCGCAGTTACAATTAAACGAATATTCTGCAGCGACGAAGAAGCTAGCAGAACAAAGATCGGCGACCACCCTTTCTGAAAATTCAATCAAATCAGATCTTTGCTTGGCTGCAAACGAGCTCGAACGAGTTGAGTACTCTCAGCATTTTTCTTATGATCGAACTTGCATGAGCAATCATTCTATTTTTACGAACAAGCACGGGTCTTGATTGGTTTGCTTTCAAACAGTTCAGGCTCGCTCACTTCGTTTAAGATGATCGAAACAAACCAGACTTTGCAGTATTGCATTGTTTGGGTATTGCGCGAGCTATACTCGGGTATTACTCGAGTATTGCGCAGTTTTTTTTTATTTTTTTTTTACCCGAGTATGTGTTGTTTGCAATTATGCGGAAACATGTATACAAGTATATGTATGTATGTACGTATTTTAAATAAAGAGGTACAGGATGAAAACAAAACATACACATATATTTATTTTAATATTATATTATTTAGCATGATTAAATATCTTTAAAAAGGAACTCAAATATCTTAAAATATACAAATTAATATAAATTAAAATAACATAACTTTTTTTAATTTAAATAAAAAGGAAGGTATTTCTTTTCGCTAATAGTTTTGTTGGATTCTTTAATTTATATGGCAAGAAGTTTCGGTCACCGCCGATCATTCTGAGTCTTTGCAGTTGTGAGTCGAACTGACTTGTTGGTGAGCGTTCGTTCACAACCGGTCATTGCTTGCATTCATGCAAGAAATTTCGGTCACAACCGCTCACTTCTGAGTTTTTGCGATTTTGATTCGAACTGAGTGTTCGTTGAGGGCTCGTTCGCAACCAGTCATTGCTTGTCACTATACCCAAATGAAATAATCATACCGAGTATGGGTAAATACTCGAGTATGACCGAAAATGTAGTACTCGTTGCAGACCGAGCTGCAACGACGCACTGTGGGGCCTCAGGCCGAAACAGCTTGCGAAAATAAAAAATTTCATGAACGCTTTGGGGATTATGAATAAGCGTATCTAATAATAAATTTCCCACAAATAACGAAAATCTCACTTTCAAAGAAATCGAAATTATAATGTAGTAGATATGTGCACTCAATGTTGACCCTTTTTTTAGTCCGCAACGATCTACTCAATTTTATGCAAATTTTTGGAAAAATTTTGGTAAAATCGATTACAATTTTTTTTTTTTAATTTTCTTAATTTTTTACTCTGTACATGAAATGTACAGAAGTATATTAGGTTTGCGGGAGCTGAAAAATTTAACAGGCAGAAGGAGGCGTGGCAGACCCCACAAAGTATATATATTCTTGATCAGCATGACAAGACGAGTCGATCTAGCCCTATCTGTCTGTCTGTCCGTCCGTATGAACACCTGGATCTCAGAGACTATAAGAGATAGAGACACCAAATTTTGCACAAAGATGCGTTATGTGTGCATTCTATACGAGTTTGTTTTAATTTTTTGTTTTTCCCCCCACTTCCCCCCTATGGTGGTTTTCCCGATTTTCCATTCGTATAATCGCCTATATCTCGGAGACTATAAGACCTAGGAACACCAAATTTTAGTCCCAGATGCCTTATGAGAATACGCAGAAAATGTATATTTTGGAATTTCCCTCCCTCCCCCCTCTACAAAGCAAATCGTAACTCCCGTAATTCTTGGAATTTCGAACTAAAATTTTGGAAATACCCCCAGTTGGTTATTATGTGTCCGTATGCCAAATTTCACTATGATAGACTGATTTAACGAGAAGTTATAGCCATAAATATATTTGCTGCTGCAGCGCTGCTCAAGCGCTGCCCGCGGCTGTTGTTGATGTTGCTGTTTGGTTGACTGCGAAAATGCTTACACAGACACGAATAGATGCGCATAGGCATACATACACTCACACAGACGCAATTGCTATGTAAATGTGCAATTATAAACCCTTTACGTGAGTTCGAATACCGAGAGAGGTAAAATCGATAAATTTTTTTTTTTATTTTCTTAATTTTTTTATTTTCTATAATTATTGTAAACATATGTACAGAATATTTCAAAGTCGGGACACCCGATTTTAGATTTTTTACTTGTTTATTTCTATAATTATTCTAAAGATATGTACAGAGTATTTCAAAGTCGGGACACCCGACTTTAGCTTTTTTACTTCTTTTGGTATTATATGTGCTAAATTATGAGACGAATCATTGTTGTTTTGATTTGTATTGCTAGATGTATTAACTTTATGCATTACTTAATAAAAACAAGTAAAAAAGCTAAAGTCGGGTGTCCCGACTTTGAAATACTCTGTACATATGTTTACAATAATTATAGAAAATAAAAAAAATTAAGAAAATAAAAAAAAATGTAATGATCGATTTTACCTTTCTCGGTATTCGAACTCACGTAAGGGGTGTATAATTGCACATTTACATAGCAATTGCGTCTGTGTGAGTGTATGTATGCCTATGCGCATCTATTCGTGTCTGTGTAAGCATTTTCGCAGTCAACCAAACAGCAACATCAACAACAGCCGCGGGCAGCGCTTGAGCAGCGCTGCAGCAGCAAATATATTTATGGCTATAACTTCTCGTTAAATCAGTCTATCATAGTGAAATTTGGCATACGGACACATAATAACCAACTGGGGGTATTTCCAAAATTTTAGTTCGAAATTCCAAGAATTACGGGAGTTACGATTTGCTTTGTAGAGGGGGGAGGGAGGGAAATTCCAAAATATACATTTTCTGCGTATTCTCATAAGGCATCTGGGACTAAAATTTGGTGTTCCTAGGTCTTATAGTCTCCGAGATATAGGCGATTATACGAATGGAAAATCGGGAAAACCCCCATAGGGGGGAAGTGGGGGGAAAATCAAAAAAATAAAACAAACTCGGTGTCTCTATCTCTTATAGTCTCTGAGATCCAGGTGTTCATACGGACGGACAGACGGACAGACAGATAGACAGGGCTAGATCGACTCGTCTTGTCACGCTGATCAAGAATATATATACTTTGTGGGGTCTGCCACGCCTCCTTCTGCCTGTTACATTTTTCACCTCCCGCAAACCTAATATACTCTTGTACATTTCATGTATATAAAAACACCCCGCCCTTTTCAAAATATGTTTCTTATATATTCCTTTATCTAACTTAATAAAACTTTCTTCCGTCTTGATCCGACTTAAACTTCTAGAGAAAAAACAGTGTCGGAAAAAAAAAACAGACAAAATGGCGCTGCCGCTGTAAGAAAAGCTCGCATTGTTCTAGGCCTAAGCATAATTTGAAAATAACTCGCACAAGTAAAATAGCATTGAAGCACCACACACGAACTTCTTCCGCTTTAATAAATTTCGTTCGTTTTCTCCAGCAACCCAACTGTTCTCATTACCGCGGTCAAATTATTATTTCGATTATATATACTATATACGTAAGTATACAAATATTTATAGTATATAAATATAAAGTGTTGCAAAAACGCTTGCTATTTTTACATTGGTGCCCGAGCAGGGACTTCGGTTTTGACTTTCGTAGCAATAATTAGTGCATTCGGCACTTCTTTTTCATTTTTTCGTACTGGACGTGCCACTAATATAGACGATAGATGTCCCGTGTTGAGCCAAAGGCTAAGAGGGAAGTGTCGGAACAATCCACGGACAGTTCACAGGTATTTCGTACTAAAAATTGAATGTTTCCTCGAGCATTGTTATTAAAAAACAAAAGTAAATAAATACATAGAAACAAAATAATTCACTTTTTGCTACGGTGAATTTTGCATGTTCATTATCGCACATATACATAAACATCTATAAACATACATATATCGTAAATTGAAATTGCACTTCTAGGCATTTCTATCTTGCGTCATTGTGGGTAGCTTAAGAGATCGATCAAGCGGTCTATTTTCGTTGCAATTGCAATTCTCTTTAGCTGCTAGCGCGCTACATAAGATTGAACTTACTTGTAGGAAGCTGCAAACTAGATAATGCCTAAACATACATAATTGTATTTACGCTTGCGCTTAACTCACTGTTTCCTTTTTGTTGGTTGCTGGTACAGTGAAAGCAATATAAGGCGTTCAGTATGGATCCGTCAAAGTTAAGTGCCAAACTCACTTTAGCAGTGCAAAGGTACGACAGGATCCTCAACAACAATAAATATCTGCAAAATGGGTTTCCAATTAAAATGTCGTTTGGAAATTCTGACTGATTACATTGATAAAGCAATGGCAGTTCAGGCAGAGATAGATACACTAGATCCCGCCAATGACAGTAGGTGTGCGCTTGAGGATATTTGCGTGACTACGAAAGCATTGTTTGTTCCGGCAGTGCAGCAGGATGAGCCACACATCGAACACAATTGTTCGGCAAGCAATTCCCATGGCCACCTCTCTCAGCTGCCAAAGATGCGCTTGCCCAAGTTTAGCGGCAAGCACGCGGACTTCAAAAGCTTCATAAATTTATATGAAAATGTTTAAAAATGTTGAAAAATTCAACCACTTGGTTTCGTGTCTGTCCGATGAAGCGTTAGGTACAATAAACGCATTCCCAATAGCAGACTGCAATTATGAAAAGGCTCTAGCATGTCTTAAACATTTTGTTACTAGATTTAAGATTTCACTTTGTACTAGCCGTAAGATTCCATTATTACTGAATTACTAGATTTAAGATTTCCTTTTTTTATATTGCACAGTTTTGAATATTGCACATTTTGTTATTAGCCTTAAGATTTCACTATTATTGAACTAGATCTAAGATTTCCTTATTTTTTCACCACGCTGCATACAAGTAGAGTTACGAAGCAATGATCTTTTGAATAGAGGGAGAATAAACGGGCCGGCATCACCGCTCACGTTTGCATAGAAAGGCGAGCGAAAACGGAAGCTCGCTCTCTTTTCCGGCGACCACCCAAACACATGGACGAGTGCCCGCAGCGAGGCATAATATAAGTTAACCTAGCAAGAATAAAATCCGAGTAAGACTAAACAATCAAGGCAGAAATTTGGTGCAGCGTAGGGCCAACACTGAACAAACTATGAATAAAAGGCATCATGAATAATATTTTGAACGCGCGTTGGTTATTTCCGATATTGGCGACCACTAAGCAGCAAATGTAACACTATTGCGTTATAGGCAACGGGATCGGCGGATCAGATAAATGTAAAACGGCGACAGACTGATAGATGCGTCGAATTTGCGTTTATCGGGTGTTGTGTCAAGGAGCGTTTTCCTTGCCAACATGAAACTTCAGGTCTGGGCGGTGTGTGAATTAATTTGAACATAGATAACAATGCAATTGACACATAACCAAATGACTTGTACGCGATAGACAGTGGTTCTTCTTCAAGAGTTGATTACAAACTGTTTATTGGTATTTTCGTACTGATGCTTTAGAGTTCAACTTACAGTGTGGTGAATTTAAGTGTAAGAATGTAGGACGTACAAATAATAAAGAGGGAAGTGATATTTGCAGTTGCGAGGGTTAATTGACTGATTGTGACATGAGAATATTTCCAATAGATATTGACAATTATTCTAGTATAATAGGGTTTAGTAATTATAAGGTTATTTAACTGCGAGTGTGGCTAGTTTGACCCAACATCCCGGCCCCTTTGAAAGGACCCTTTCAACAAGCAGGTAGTATCGCTAGTTTGTGTATGGGTCTGCAGCATGTTCCAGTGGCAGTGCGGAGGTGCACCACCCGAATTCGTCCATCTCTTCCGATCACGGTTGACTCAACGCGACCCAATTTCCATCGAAGCGGTGGCAGATTGTCTTCGTGTACAACTACCAACGTTCCTTCAGTTAAGTTCGGTGACGTTGATGTCCACTTAGTACGAGCTCGTAGCTCGTTTATGTAGTCGGCGTTCCAGCGTTTCCAAAATCGTTGCTTAATAGCGGTCATCATGTCATACCGATCCAAATTAGACAAGTTGCATGGTTCTAATGATCTTTCAGGCAATGAGCGGAGTGAGTCTCCGACCAAGAAATGTCCGGCAGTCAGTGCGCTGTAATCGTTTGGATCTGATGACAGCGGCGACAGAGGGCGCGAGTTGAGGATGGCTTCGATTTCCACAACGACGGTGCTCAGCTCTTCGAATGTGAACCTCGTATTCGCCAATGTGCGGTTTAGAAGACCCTTGGCGCTCTTCACTGCAGCTTCCCAAAGGCCGCCAAAATGGGGTGCCCTGGGTGGAATAAAATGAAAATTAATAAAGTCCGACGCACAAAATTGTTGAATTTCCGTTTGAGTCTCCTTCTTAAACATGAATTTCTTTAATTCATGTAACTGGTTAGAAGCTCCGACAAAATTAGTAGCGTTGTCGCAAAATATATCTGTTGGCATTTTGCGTCGTCCTCCCATTCGTTTCAAGGCATTCATAAACGACTTGGTTGACAAATCTGATACTAGTTCGATGTGAACAGCCTTTGTGAGAAGGCAGACGAATATGGCTATATATGATTTGGTAGGACCCTTTCCTCGAATTCGAACATATGTATTGACAGGTCCACAAAAATCGATCCCACAGCGTTCAAATGGGAAACCAGGTATGAGACGTGTCGGTGGCAGCGATCCCATAATTTGCTGTAATAATTTGGGCCTGTAGCGAACGCAATGGATGCAGGAACGGACGATGCGCCGAGCCAAGTCTCTAGCGTTGACAATCCAGTGCTCCAAGCGAACTAGCGCGACTAATGCCTTAGGGCCCGCATGAAAATTCTGAATATGCAGATGACGAACATAGTTCCGAACGAAATGCGAACTACTGGGCAGCAGCAATGGATGCTTTTGTCTATCTGGTAGCTCCGAATAGTCCAGTCGCCCACCAACCTTGATCAGCTCAAAGCTACTCGACGAATCTAAAAAAGGAGTGAGAAATTTCAAGTTGTTTTTTAATGGTTTCTGTTTCCGAAGTGCGAGAATATCATTTGCGAAATGAGTTTGTTGAATGTTCCAAATTATGCAGTTCGACGCGAATCGAAGTTCTTCTGGCGAGAGTACAATTGTCGATGCTATTGGTTGCTTTCTGCATTTCTTTGTGAATCTAATCATCCAAGCGATGAGACGAATAGTGCGAGTATGTGAGCTTATTTTATCGATGACCTCCAGTATGTAGTTTGTGTCCCTTATAGCGGTAAACACTGTTTTGCGCTTCTCCGAGTTAACAATATTTATGTCGACATCAAATGATTTCCTTTTGGTTGGCCATTGTGACGGATGGTCGCGTAAGAATGCGGGACCAGTGAACCATATTGAGGCTCTCAATTCTTCAACGCGGCAGCCTCGAGATATAAGATCAGCTGGATTGTGATGAGTCGAAACGTAGCGCCAAATACCATCCGAAGTCAATTCCTGAATGTCAGATACTCTGTTTCCCACAAACGTGGACAAAGTAGTTGAGTGTTGTTGCAGCCAATACAAAACGAGTTGGGAGTCACACCAAAAGTATGATGTAATGGTTCGATGTTTAAATATGCTATTTGTCTTGCTGTACAATTCAGCTAACAAGTGAGCACCACATAGTTCCAGTTTTGGAAGCGACTGCTTTTTCACTGGTGCTACTCTTGATTTTGAAGTCATCAAGTGCACGTTAATGTGTCCATTTGCGTCTTCCGTGCGCATGTACAAGCAGCAACCATATGCTCTGATTGATGCATCACAAAAGCCATGTAACTGAATGCTGCAAGGGCTTGGTTGCAGACAATATCGAGGAACAGTTAGCGACGAGACCGAGTTCAGGGACTGTAAGCATTTAATCCAAGAATTAAGTAAGGGTTGTGGGACTGACTCATCCCAGTCGAGTTTCAGAAGCCATAGTTCCTGAAGGATAATTTTAGATATTACGACGAGTGGGGACAATAGGCCGATCGGGTCAAAAAGCGATGATGCGGTAGCTAAAATTGTCCGTTTTGTAGCAGTGGTATACACTTCCTTGGGCCGAAAGGTAAAACTGAACGCATCATCTTGCTGATGCCAAGTTACACCAAGTGTACTACTTACGAAGTTTTCGGAGATGGTTATCTCTTTAGTAGTTTGGTCTTCCATAAGTTCTTGAAGATTTGAGTGCCATTTGCATAGGGGAAAATGTCCACGACTGAGTATTTCAGTAATCTCCCGTTTCAGTGTTTGCACGGCATCGATGTCGTCTGCTCCACATAGCAGATCATCCACGTAAAATGACGACTTGACAGCAGCAGCTCCAACAGGCAACTCGTTTTCACATTCATCCGCTAGATACTGTAAACTACGAGTTGCGAGATATGGCGCTGACGCCGTCCCATACGTAACTGTGTTGAGCTGGAAAGTTTGTAACTCCTCATCTGGACAGGCTCGCCAAAAGATATACTGAAACCTTCTTTTATTTTTTTTGGTAACGAGTACTTGCCTGTACATTTTTGTAACATCAGCTGTGATGGCGAACCGATGCATCCGAAACCGTAGCAGCTGCATGTAGAGCTCATCTTGAATGGTAGGGCCGATCAAAAGCAAGTCATTAAGCGATTTTTGAGAGGTCGTACGACATGATGCATCGAAGACGACTCTGAGCTTCGTTGATGAGCTACTCGGTTTGAGTACAAAATGATGTGGAATGTAATAGTGCGGTTCCTTTAGATTTGGGTTCTGTACGCGCGACATATGACCAAGATCTTCATATTCTTGCATGAAGGATATGTACTGTGAGCGGATATCGGGTAGACGCGACAGACGTCTTTCAATGGCGAAAAATCTATTTCGAGCTGTTTCGAAAGAGCTTCCAAGGCAATTTGGATTCTCCTTAAAGGGCAGGCTGACGACAACGCGCCCAATAGCATCCTTATGTGTGGTGCCTACAAAATGGTCTTCGCAGCGACGATGAATTGGGTGAAGCTCCTTAATCGGGCGTTCGATAGACTCAATTTTCCATAAGTGTTGCAAGTGTTTATCTATCGAGTCCTCAACTGTGGCCAAGCACAATGGTGGTCGTTGGCTACGTTGATGCTGATATTTGCCGGAGATGACCCAACCAAACAGAGTCTTCTGCAGAGTGGGTAAATTTGGTCCGATACGAATTTGACCAATAGCAAGCGCTTCAAAGAATGCTTCAGTTCCCAACAGCAAGTCGATACGTCGAGACTTAAAGAAAGTATCGTCTGCCAACGGTGCATTAGCAGGCAAATTCCAACTTGAGATGTCGATCTCGGCGTCAGGCTGGTACGCAATGTGCGACGTAATTCCGAACTGCAGCGTCAACTGATAATTCGATGTTCGTGATTTGATTGATGTTGTTGTACGAGCCTTGAGATTAGTTAGGGAGTCACCGATACTACGGATCCCGATGTGATGCCTTTCTCGATGCAAGCGAAGTTTTTGGGCGAAGTGTTCAGTTATGAAGTTAACCTGAGAACATGAATCTAGCAGCGCTCTCCCAAGCTTGTATTCACCTGATGAATCCTTGACCAAAACCATAGCAGTTGCCAATAGAATCTGATCACCAGGAGAAATTTCCATGTGAGAATGTGAGGCAGCTTGAGCCTGGTGAAACGCGTCGTTTGGTGCAGCTGATGCTTGCGTGAACGATGTTTGCGAGAGTTGCGATGGTTGTCCATGATGTAGCGATGAATGGTGCCCTCTATTACAAGTGCGGCAACGATAAGTCGATGGACATTGTGCCATTTTATGTCCACTTCCGAGGCAGTTGATGCAAAGTCCAAGTCTTTTGACCTTGTCGAAACGTTGGTTGCTATTCATGGCCCTGAACTGGGCACAGTTGTTAATTTTGTGAGCAGGGCTAGAACAGAGTATACAAGATGCATTAGTGATAGCAAAGGTTGAGCTATTAACACGAGTTGTGGATTTGTTATTGTCGAACTTGCGCTGAAGAGAGGTTCCTGATGACTGTAGAAACTGACAATGGCGTTCTAAAAGCTGTGTGCATGTAGACCAGCAGGGCAGTGTCTTGTAGTCCAGCGATTCATTCCATTTGCTTCGAGTTTGCTGATCACATTTGTCAATGACAATATATATGAGCATGGCTTGGACAATATTAGTTGAATTGCCAATGGACTCCAACGAACTAAATATTGCGGATGCCTTATCCACTAGGCTACGAAGCTGTTGACTGTTTGCCTTTTCAACTGGCTGTAGCGCAAACAATGCGGCAATACTTTCTAAAAATATGAGAGTGGGATTATCAAACCGTTCTTTAAGCCTTCCCAGGGCTTTAGGATAATTTGCACTCGTAACTTGAAATGCCTTTATTGTTTCTAATGCCGGCCCCTTTAGACAGGACAGCAAGTAATTGAACTTTTCTATATTTGATAGCCCAGACTCACGTGCAATTATTTGTTCAAACGAATTGATGAAATTGCTGTAATTGGCGTAATTTCCATCGAATGTCGGTAGCGACAGCCTTGGCAGCGACGACGACTTTATGGTTGCTACCGGCGGTTCTGAATCCGAGGGCAGCACAGTGGTATTTAATTCTCCTCCAAGCTGCTCCTTAATGCACAGCTTGATCTCCACGTATGTGTCTTCCATATCTGCGCGACCATTATCGGTAGGGTCCAAGTTTTCAATATCAGTTTGCACAGTTAAAGCCATTTTAAAATATGACTCTAATATACCCAAGCGACATTGCAATTCATCATTGGACAGTTTAGGTTTACACTCATCCTTTATTTCAACCAAAGACCTTATGCGAGATATATTACGTTTAATATTACCTCTCTTGGCCTTAAGTTCTTCGATCGACATATTGCTGAACAAATTAAATTGAACAAACGCGAATTAAATAATTGTTAATGCAGCAGCCAAAGACACCAACGCAGCTGATAGTGACGAATTAATGTGCGACGAAGTGAAGATTTTTACAGCGATTATTCGGTTGCCGACGAATAAACGATGTAAATTCCAATAAATGATGCGTCTGCTGTCAAACAAAGGCAGCAGCAAAGCGAACGAGAGCGAAGTAGTTTCCTACTTCCAACAACGATAAGTGATGCAGCGACCAAATACGGTCCAAGTGACGATGAGCGAAGGCAGAAGCAAGGCGGACAAGAAAGAAGTAACGGCGCACTTCCAACAGCGAGTAATGTTGTCTTCGAGAAATAATGTGTATGCTTTGGACGAAAGCAGTAGCGAGGCGAATTAAGGCGAAGTCGTGCCGTACTTCCAACAAATCGAAGTACAGTCGGCAAGACTGATCCAAAAGATGGCGAGCGAAGTCCACAGCAAGGCGAATAGGAACGAAATAGCGGTGTACTTCCAACAACGATAAGTGATGTATGTATATGCCGGCAATTAGCTGTGTGCGTGTGTACAGCAACTGCAGCGAGATCGAAGCGACAAAAAATGCGAGAAACGCGTCAAGTCAATGCGAAGCTGAAGGCCACAAAGTATTTATATGTAAATTACAAAATTTAAATTTCTTCGCAGTAAAATTCACACACGAGCCCCACGTTGGGCGCCAAAATGTTGTGTCAAGGAGCGTTTTCCTTGCCAACATGAAACTTCAGGTCTGGGCGGTGTGTGAATTAATTTGAACATAGATAACAATGCAATTGACACATAACCAAATGACTTGTACGCGATAGACAGTGGTTCTTCTTCAAGAGTTGATTACAAACTGTTTATTGGTATTTTCGTACTGATGCTTTAGAGTTCAACTTACAGTGTGGTGAATTTAAGTGTAAGAATGTAGGACGTACAAATAATAAAGAGGGAAGTGATATTTGCAGTTGCGAGGGTTAATTGACTGATTGTGACATGAGAATATTTCCAATAGATATTGACAATTATTCTAGTATAATAGGGTTTAGTAATTATAAGGTTATTTAACTGCGAGTGTGGCTAGTTTGACCCAACATCGGGCATTACCCGGTAAGTTTGAATTCCACGTGTCGCTGCGGATTGTCCCCTACAGTGTGCATCGAGCCCTTTGGTCGCACGGTCCCGCAACTTACAAATTTCTTATAAGAGATCCTGGACAGCTGAGCCATTACCCCAGGTGGAAAAATAACTTCTTTACATGACAATAAATGTCTAATATTCTTCGACACAGTTTCCCAGCTTTTCGAAATTTCTGCAATCAACTATGGTCCCAAATCCACATTTTTGGCATAAATTCGAAATATTAAGATATTTGCCCCAAATTTAGTTTGTACGCATATTTTGGCCCTTTAAGACGACATACCAAGCTTGGTTCAGTTTGGGCCACTAATTCATATAGCTGCCATATCGGTTGATATGGCCGACTTTTACTATCTTTGGTATTTTTTGCCGTATAAAAACAGCAATTGGCCTATAATTCTCCCCAGCGCAATATATTTCAGTTTACAAGATAGTTTATTTTATTTTTTAAATATTCACCCCTCCCCTCTCTCTCCTATACAGAATATTGTCAATACTTTCCATATTTCGAAAGCTACATAAACAAACCTTTTTACCCGGATTTAATTTATAGAAAAGTTGTTTGCGAAACAATTTCAGTCCAGTACTATGCCTACAAAATGCAGCATCAAGTTCGCTCTTCTTCTTCCTTTTGGCGAAGTCTTTTACTTTTTCCGATATCAACATACAAGTAGTACTATGTTCATATACGAATTTTACTTTAATTTTACTTTTTTCTGCAATATATACTGCTGAAATGCGTTTTTTGAGTCTATGTTGGTGCTCTAAATGTAAATAATGTAAATGTAAGTATTCGAACTCACGTAAGGGGTGTATAATTGCACATTTACATAGCAATTGCGTCTGTGTGAGTGTATGTATGCCTATGCGCATCTATTCGTGTCTGTGTAAGCATTTTCGCAGTCAACCAAACAGCAACATCAACAACAGCCGCGGGCAGCGCTTGAGCAGCGCTGCAGCAGCAAATATATTTATGGCTATAACTTCTTGTTAAATCGGTCTATCATAGTGAAACTTGGCATACGGACACATAATTACTAACTGGTGGTATTTGCAAAATTTTAGTTCGAAATTCCAAGAATTACGGGAGTTACGATTTGCTTTGTAGAGGGGGGGGGGAGGGAAATTCCAAAATATACATTTTCTGCGTATTCACACAAGGCACCTTGGACTAAAATTTGGTGTTCCTAGGTCTTATGGTCTCCGAGATATAGGCGATTATACGAATGGAAAATCGGGAAAACCCCCATAGGGGGGAAGTGGGGGGAAAATCAAAAAAATAAAACAAACTCGGTGTCTCTATCTCTTATAGTCTCTGAGATCCAGGTGTTCATACGGACGGACAGACGGACAGACAGATAGACAGGGCTAGATCGACTCGTCTTGTCACGCTGATCAAGAATATATATACTTTGTGGGGTCTGCCACGCCTCCTTCTGCCTGTTACATTTTTCACCTCCCGCAAACCTAATATACTCTTGTACATTTCATGTATATAAAAACACCCCGCCCTTTTCAAAATATGTTTCTTATATATTCCTTTATCTAACTTAATAAAACTTTCTTCCGTCTTGATCCGACTTAAACTTCTAGAGAAAAAACAGTGTCGGAAAAAAAAAACAGACAAAATGGCGCTGCCGCTGTAAGAAAAGCTCGCATTGTTCTAGGCCTAAGCATAATTTGAAAATAACTCGCACAAGTAAAATAGCATTGAAGCACCACACACGAACTTCTTCCGCTTTAATAAATTTCGTTCGTTTTCTCCAGCAACCCAACTGTTCTCATTACCGCGGTCAAATTATTATTTCGATTATATATACTATATACGTAAGTATACAAATATTTATAGTATATAAATATAAAGTGTTGCAAAAACGCTTGCTATTTTTACATTGGTGCCCGAGCAGGGACTTCGGTTTTGACTTTCGTAGCAATAATTAGTGCATTCGGCACTTCTTTTTCATTTTTTCGTACTGGACGTGCCACTAATATAGACGATAGATGTCCCGTGTTGAGCCAAAGGCTAAGAGGGAAGTGTCGGAACAATCCACGGACAGTTCACAGGTATTTCGTACTAAAAATTGAATGTTTCCTCGAGCATTGTTATTAAAAAACAAAAGTAAATAAATACATAGAAACAAAATAATTCACTTTTTGCTACGGTGAATTTTGCATGTTCATTATCGCACATATACATAAACATCTATAAACATACATATATCGTAAATTGAAATTGCACTTCTAGGCATTTCTATCTTGCGTCATTGTGGGTAGCTTAAGAGATCGATCAAGCGGTCTATTTTCGTTGCAATTGCAATTCTCTTTAGCTGCTAGCGCGCTACATAAGATTGAACTTACTTGTAGGAAGCTGCAAACTAGATAATGCCTAAACATACATAATTGTATTTACGCTTGCGCTTAACTCACTGTTTCCTTTTTGTTGGTTGCTGGTACAGTGAAAGCAATATAAGGCGTTCAGTATGGATCCGTCAAAGTTAAGTGCCAAACTCACTTTAGCAGTGCAAAGGTACGACAGGATCCTCAACAACAATAAATATCTGCAAAATGGGTTTCCAATTAAAATGTCGTTTGGAAATTCTGACTGATTACATTGATAAAGCAATGGCAGTTCAGGCAGAGATAGATACACTAGATCCCGCCAATGACAGTAGGTGTGCGCTTGAGGATATTTGCGTGACTACGAAAGCATTGTTTGTTCCGGCAGTGCAGCAGGATGAGCCACACATCGAACACAATTGTTCGGCAAGCAATTCCCATGGCCACCTCTCTCAGCTGCCAAAGATGCGCTTGCCCAAGTTTAGCGGCAAGCACGCGGACTTCAAAAGCTTCATAAATTTATATGAAAATGTTTAAAAATGTTGAAAAATTCAACCACTTGGTTTCGTGTCTGTCCGATGAAGCGTTAGGTACAATAAACGCATTCCCAATAGCAGACTGCAATTATGAAAAGGCTCTAGCATGTCTTAAACATTTTGTTACTAGATTTAAGATTTCACTTTGTACTAGCCGTAAGATTCCATTATTACTGAATTACTAGATTTAAGATTTCCTTTTTTTATATTGCACAGTTTTGAATATTGCACATTTTGTTATTAGCCTTAAGATTTCACTATTATTGAACTAGATCTAAGATTTCCTTATTTTTTCACCACGCTGCATACAAGTAGAGTTACGAAGCAATGATCTTTTGAATAGAGGGAGAATAAACGGGCCGGCATCACCGCTCACGCTTGCATAGAAAGGCGAGCGAAAACGGAAGCTCGCTCTCTTTTCCGGCGACCACCCAAACACATGGACGGGCGTGGTTGCGACGAGTGCCCGCAGCGAGGCATAATATAAGTTAACCTAGCAAGAATAAAATCCGAGTAAGACTAAACAATCAAGGCAGAAATTTGGTGCAGCGTAGGGCCAACACTGAACAAACTATGAATAAAAGGCATCATGAATAATATTTTGAACGCGCGTTGGTTATTTCCGATATTGGCGACCACTAAGCAGCAAATGTAACACTATTGCGTTATAGGCAACGGGATCGGCGGATCAGATAAATGTAAAACGGCGACAGACTGATAGATGCGTCGAATTTGCGTTTATCGGGCATTACCCGGTAAGTTTGAATTCCACGTGTCGCTGCGGATTGTCCCCTACAGTGTGCATCGAGCCCTTTGGTCGCACGGTCCCGCAACTTACAAATTTCTTATAAGAGATCCTGGACAGCTGAGCCATTACCCCAGGTGGAAAAATAACTTCTTTACATGACAATAAATGTCTAATATTCTTCGACACAGTTTCCCAGCTTTTCGAAATTTCTGCAATCAACTATGGTCCCAAATCCACATTTTTGGCATAAATTCGAAATATTAAGATATTTGCCCCAAATTTAGTTTGTACGCATATTTTGGCCCTTTAAGACGACATACCAAGCTTGGTTCAGTTTGGGCCACTAATTCATATAGCTGCCATATCGGTTGATATGGCCGACTTTTACTATCTTTGGTATTTTTTGCCGTATAAAAACAGCAATTGGCCTATAATTCTCCCCAGCGCAATATATTTCAGTTTACAAGATAGTTTATTTTATTTTTTAAATATTCACCCCTCCCCTCTCTCTCCTATACAGAATATTGTCAATACTTTCCATATTTCGAAAGCTACATAAACAAACCTTTTTACCCGGATTTAATTTATAGAAAAGTTGTTTGCGAAACAATTTCAGTCCAGTACTATGCCTACAAAATGCAGCATCAAGTTCGCTCTTCTTCTTCCTTTTGGCGAAGTCTTTTACTTTTTCCGATATCAACATACAAGTAGTACTATGTTCATATACGAATTTTACTTTAATTTTACTTTTTTCTGCAATATATACTGCTGAAATGCGTTTTTTGAGTCTATGTTGGTGCTCTAAATGTAAATAATTTCTATGTGCCCAAACACGAGTTTTTCTGCAATGAAAGCGATGTTTTCGAAAACGGGCAAAAACGGGAAAAGGAGACTTATTAATTACGAATCTGTGTACTTTTGTTAAGACGTTGACGTTGTTAGCTGCTTGCATCATTGTAGGCTGCAAAAGTAATACTGCACAAAACACAATTACTTTTGTAATACATTCCTGTTAAATAGACACACACAAAATACAGGATAACACGAACACACATACAATGACGTTACGGTATGGCTTAGAAATTGATTCTACATACCTTGATCTTTGCTTTCCATACTTATACTTTTATTTTTAAACAAAAAGTTTCCTCCAATTTGCAAATGCCAGGCTGTCACCGATCAGCAATCGATGGCCAAAATTAGCCAAAGGCCAATTCAAATCAGCATTTTCTTGTGCAAAAAGTGGAAAAATCGCAGATCTGCGCACAAGTGCAACTACTGCAACTCAGCAGACCACGACATAGCTGATTGTCAACCTTTCGCAGTAATTCCTGTTGCAGAGCGTTTCACTTTCATCAAAGCACAAAAGTTGTGTATAAATTGCCTAAAAATAGGTCATGGTGTGTCAAAGTGCAAGGCTTCCAAGTGCCGAGTCTTTTCAAAGGCTCATCATACGTTCATTGGTATGAATGGCCAGGTTTCAGGATCCTTGGGCATTGTTGGACTCTGGGTCCCAAGTCAACTTCATGTCGGAGTCGCTGGCTCAACGCTTACGCGTACACCGAGAAAACGGTGCTCTAAATATTGTAACAGTTGGCCACCACGGCATACAGTTTCGCGGCAGATTTTTGGGTGCTAAGCTCAATATCTGCTTGTCAGCAAAGCGATGCCGTGCGTCTCGACCAGTGGAAGGTACCACCAAATATCGAACTGGCTGATCCTGAGTTTTTCAGACCAGCTAAAATAGACCTTCTGCTGGGAGCTGAAAGATATTTTGAGTTTCTGTGCGTTGGCCAAATAAAACTCGGTCCCACGCTTCCAATTGTACAAAAGACGCTGTTAGGTTGGATTGTGTCTGGAAAATGCACCCATAGGGCACCTTCTGCATCAGCAATATTGCCACCCAAGACAGTGAATCTTCTCTCGATTCTCTGGTTGAACGTTTTTGGGAGTTAGAGAAAGTCCCAGAGAAATGGAAGTCTGGTTTTTACTCAGCTGAACAGTTAGCCTGTGAGCAAAGCTTCGTTCAAACAGTCCGCAGGCTACCTTCTGGCCGTTTCGAAGTAAAACTTCCCTTCAAACGAAACCCTAACTTGCTTGGCCATTCCTTCGAGACAGCAAAAAGGCGTTTCTGATCGTTAGAGCGGAGGCTGCATAAAATTGCAAGCTCACATGACATGTACAATAAGTTCATGAAAGAATATTTAGATCTCGGTCACAGGTCAGAGCGTTATGTTACTCCTCCTGAACCACGCTGCTATATTCCTCATCAGTGCTTTCTAAGGCCTGAAAGTAGCACCACTAAGCTCCGCGTAGTTTTCGACGCGTCTAACAAAACCTCTTCGCTAGTGTCGCTGAACGATACTTTAATGGTAGGTGCTACAATTCAGAGGGACTTGCCACTATGCCACTCTAATTAGTTTTCGTCTGCATAGATACGCAGTAAGTGCCCACATTTCTAAAATGTACCGGCAAGTAGAAGTGGCTGAATCAGATCGCAGCTGGTTCTCTGAAGATCTGAAAACGTACCGTTTGAACACGATCACTTATGGAACTGCTTCGGCGGCGTTTCAGGCGGTTCGATGCCTTTTCGAACTGAGTGAGTAGCAGCGTGTCATAAAATATGACTTTTACGTCGATGACATGCTCACAATAGCTGACACTTTGGCAGACCTAAAAGTAATCTGCAAACAAGTGTCAGAAATATTTGAATCTGGTGGTTTCCAGTTAGCCAAATGGGCATCAAGACACGCTGACGGAATCGGTAGAGGCATTAGGTATGAGATGGACACCACAGCGTGACACTTTTTATTATTATTTGGGCAATACTTTTGAGCCTCCGAAGCCCACTAAACGCAACATTCTGTCGGTCGCTTCCCGTTTATTTAACCCGCTTGGGCTGCTTTGCCCGGTTGTTAGAAAGGCGAAGAAATTGTTGCAAGATTTGTGGCGGCAGGAATTTGATTGGGACGAGGCAATCCCAATGAGCTTGCATACGTCAAATCTGCTTAAACTCGACCAAATTATAATACCGAGATATGTAGGTCTCCCCTGATGTGGAACTATCCAAATACATGGTTTCGCAGATGCATCCAGCCACGCTTATGGCTGCGGCATCTACATTCGAACTGACAACGGAAACAATGTGGTTTCTGTTTTGTTGACCTCAAAGTCTCACGTTGCTCCTCTAAAAACAGTGACAATTCCACGCCTTGAATTGTGCGCTGCGCACTTGCTTGCTAAGCTGTGGGTTCAAGTGTCGCCTTTGTTGTCCCAATTTAAAATAGAGAGCATACATTTTTGGTCAGACTCGCAAGTTGCGTTGCACTGGCTTAAACGAGATCCATCTTCGCTGTCGACATTTGTCGCCAATAGTGTTGCAGATATACAAGTAAAAGCAAGTCAGACGGTTCGGCGCCACGTACCGACCGAATGGAACCCCGCCGATTTATTGTCCAGAGGCACTAACGTTGACGAGTTGGTATCGTCCATTTGGTTTAGCGGCCCCGAATTTTTATTGAAACCTGCTGACCATTGGCCAAACTTACATCAATTTGAGTTAACTCCAGATTTAAAGTCGTCTGAGGACAAAAAAAGTGTGTCGGCATACACTGTCACTGAGACATGTTTAAGCCCAATTGAGTCCTTAATTGAGAGGTGCTCCGATTTCAGAAAGCTGGTTCGTATAATGGCATACATGAATCGGTTCTGTCTCAAATCGAAATTCAAAAGCAGAGGCTTGCTTACTGCGCCAGAAGATTGAAAATTTAAAGGCGTCCAAATTGCTTTAACTAAAATATCAGCGTCTGAATCCGTTCTTGTATCAGTATGTGCAAAACGAAGTTAACTTGCAACTTGTGCGAGTAGGTTGACGCCTGCTTAATGCTTCTCTGCCGTACGACGCGAAATTTCCTCTGCTAATGCCACGAAACTTTGATCGAACGAAAATTGTAGAGTGGCAAACGAGAAATTGAAAATAATATGCTATTCTCAGCAAGTGTAGGGGAGCGCTACAGATGGTCGTCTAGGCAATACTTTCGGAAGCAGCAGCGAAAGTGGAGACAAACGAAAAGAATAATTCTAATACAGTGCTTGTGTGCGTTAGAAGAACAGCTAATTATTATGCATGTATTATGTGAAGAGCAGGAAAACAAAAAATGAAGCAGCTTAAGCACGAACACGGCAGCAATGTATTAGCTAAATTATGTGTGCGAGTACGGCGAATTTGATGAGAATCAATGAGAGCAAGTAACAAACGAAAACTACCGACAGTTGACTGAGATTTATGTAGGGGGATGCCGTATGTTAAAGTGGCTATGTATATTTATTTCTATAGAAAAAAGAAGCAAAGATAAATTTGACCCTTTAAAAAACGCCATTCGCGGTTCTTTTTATATAAAATTAGTACGACATGCGATTTATATTTATGTTAAATTAAGCTCAACTGTCTACCGTATTAAATTATGTTCACCAATGTGCCAAAGGTTAAAAGTTGAAGGCCGAAAAAATAAATTCGCTGGTTAATTTTACTTTCAAGCTTTACCACAGTACCTGTGTAGTCGAATTTGACACCGAAACTTCCCTTAGGTCGACTTGACTCATTCCAGTAATCGAACTGACGGCATAGGCAGCAACCACAATGCAAATCAATATCTTTTTGGCAGCACAGCTTGGCAACAATGCAACCGACGCGGTTAAAACACAACTTAAAGTTATTTAAAAAACAAGCAAGTCCGTGATCGGGCACCAATGAAAATTTATTTTAGTTTATTGAATTTATCAAAACAAAAGCGCTGCAACCGAACATGCACTCACGGTGCCGGGTCGAGGCGTGTTTCAATGGCAAATTATGCCTTTCGGCCTGCACCTTGTACTAGCCATTTTCCAACGAGCGTGCAGATATATTGTGAGTGAACCAGGAGAAGTGTAACTTTTCCGCAAATTTATACGCTACCGGGGATTTGGTGTGTCGGCAAGGTCCAAGGCCCTAAAGCACCATCAGAAATATCCCGACTACGTCGTACAGTATGACAGATTGCACAGGCGCATCGTGCAGGTTCTAGGTTCCCCATGGAAGGTGTGTATGGTCACGCCTCTGCGACAACGTGACCGCAGGTCACATGGGTGTCCGAAAGACCTGCACACGCTTTGTTCACCGGTATTACTGGCCAGGTATTGCTCCAAGATGTTGCACAATATGTCCAAAGGTACATGTCGTGCCAACGGTTTAAAGCAGGGACTGTAATCATTATAAGTGTTATTAAAAAAATTACAAAATAATGATTATTTTTATACCCTGTACCCAAAGGGTGAAAGGGTATACTAGTTTTGTGCGAATGTATGTAACAGGCAGAAAGAGGCGTGGCAGACCCCACAAAGTATATATATTCTTGATCAGGATGACAAGACGAGTCGATATAGCCATGTCCGTCTGTCTATCTGTCCGTCTGTCCGTCTGTCTGTATGAGCGCAAGGATCTCAGTAAGTACAAGAGCTAGGATAACCAAAATTGGTATCAAGGTTCCTATAAGCCCTAGGCAGATCGGGTTTGTTTATTTTTTCTGATACACCCCCCACTCCCCCGCAATTCGTGTTTTTTCTTATAACTTCCGTAATTCTCATAATTTTGAAATCAATTTTGGTAGGTACATCCAGTTAGTACTAATGTGTCCGTGTGCCAAATCATTATGATAGGTCAATTCTGAAGAAAGTTATAGCCATAAGTAAAATCGCTGCTCATGCGCTACCTGCAGCTCTGTCGGCAGCGCTGCCCGCAGCTGTTGTTGTTGTTGCTGCTTTGGTTCAACTTTGTGCTACACACATACACGCATATAAACACGCATAGGTACGTGATGTAAATGTATGCTGTTAAAACTGAACATAAACATGTATTCTAATTTAATTTAATTAATTAATTTTAATTAATTAATTCATTATTTTTTTTTTAATAATTTTTTTTTTTTTAATTTTTTTTTTTTTAATTTTTTCTTTTTGTGGAGAGTACAGGGTACTTTGCTGTCGGGCTTGCTCGACTGTAGCGTTGTCTCTTGTTTAATTTTAATCATTCGCTCACAATTTAATGATTAATTTTGAGTTTTACTTTAAAACTTAACCAATATTCATTATTGATGAGCAAAAAAATAAAACTTATAAAATAATGATTATTCTTTGAGTTTTATTTTTTTGATCAAAAATAAAACTCAAGCTGAAATTGTTTCTGTTCCATGAGGATTAAGGACATAATTTATATATATTCTTAATCAGTTAGTCAGGGCGAACATTTTGAATTAATTAATTTTTAATTAATTAAAATAATAACAATTATTTGCGGTCCCTGGTTTAAAGCCCAAGAACGGAATCTACAGCCAGGGAAACAACATGTACTTTGCCACATGTTGTTTGTTTGTGGAATATGAAGACCAAAAGCTACACCAGACGACAACGACGCTGCCAAACTAACTAAAAATTGCTAAAGAAACACGAGCGAACGCCAGTTGCCAATAAAATGCACGCTCAATTTGCACGAAAGCGGCGCATGAAAGCAGCACAGCGACAGAAGATGGATCATAACGAGTTGGAGTGGAAACGGCAGTTAGACCATCAGCATTCAAAACTGCAGCGGCGGGCCAAGCAGCAAAACTAGTTGACACGGCTTGCGTTCGACCGCTGCCTTCAGGAGCTGCGGAGACGGTATAACCACAGAAATGCTCCACCAGTGGCATTTATTAGCGTGTCAATACCGCTGGCCAATCTACCTGGCGTGGACTTCAGGACTAGGCGTGCTTGGATCGAACGACCCACGGTTTTAGTAGAATGAATGCCCAAGGCGTGTCCACCCATCGAGGGGTGGACTTATGCATGCCGAAAGAGCTCAGCGATCCCGTTGCCATATCCTGCAATACCGTTACCGTGTATACCCAGCGCCGCTAAAGTTGGGAGGAACGCAGGCAAGACGCCCTGGTGACCATCACAGGGGGTCGTTACGTGAAAAGGAGGGACGGCGAGGAGTAGTTAAACAAATAATGCGTAAGATAGGCAGAGGCAAGTAAGGAAAGTATTCGGTGAAGCAGCAGAAAAGTCAACCTAAATTAATTATTGTTTGCCTTAAAGTTACATACATCTCATTGCAGCAGATGTAGTGGTAGGGTGATGCGTTAGCCAAAGCTAGTCTTGAATTTACCATCGACTCACACTCTAACACTTGAGATCCTGATCAGGATAGCATGCAGTAGTTAAGACACATATGATAAAAGTTGGTACGTAAATGGACACTTGTGGTCCTTGTGGGTGCATTGAAATACACTCTTGGTTTTGGTGAGTACGTGGTAGACATGTGGTTCTAATGGGTGGCTTATATAGCCATGCTTAAAACTATGTTATGACTATTTTCCTTTTTGTGTAGAAGTGTTAATTATTGCTCCATTCACCGTCAATCATAATATATGGCAAGACTCTCTAGCTAAATGTGCTGTTTTAGTTTGTATGATGGCGGTTTCACAATATTTCACCAGTGCAATGAACTTAGCATTCAGTTCTAAAGATACCATTGTATGCTATTGTTATTATTACCTGTATCTGCAATGCACTAAACTATAACCTATTGCGACCATCAGTGCACTGACTTGGCTGTGCTGGTGTCAGCAAAATTGTTGCGTTGATTTCAGGAACTCCAACCCGAGATAGGTCAACATACAATTGTCCATGAGTAAAACATTCCTTTCGTAGGTGGATCCCTACTAATTCGAAAGTTCGGCCTTGGCTCTTATTAATACTTAGTTAACGCCTAACAGTCGATTCTTTAATTATAATATAATTTATTTTTTTAAATACTTATTTTAATATTCTTGACATCAGGTCAGCTAGTAATATAAAAAAAAAAATAAAAATAAAAAATACAGACGAATTGATAACCTCCTCTTTTTTGAAATCGGTTAAAAAGAAACAAGTTGATAAGTCAACAATTATGTTATCTCTAAAAATAAAAATTATAAAACATTAAAAATTCCTTTAATAGTCGTTAAAAAATCCCAATGAAAATTGCAATTTCGGATTTTTTAATTTGATAGCTACTTATTAAACAAACCTTGAAAGTTCGCCTGATTTTTCCGTAACTACTTTTGCTGCTTCAAATGAAGTCAGTTGAAAGGAGTCGTGGTATTGTTGAATATTCTTTAAAAAGTGTATGGAATCTAGTCTTATTCCTAAAACCAATGAGTACAATGGCTCTGGAGGTGGAAGCAATGGTATCAATTTCACCTTTCCATTTGCGCAACACAATCCATTGGATTAATTTTTGTATTTCAATGCTTTACAATATTGGCAAACTGAGTGCATAGGTCGAGTAGCAACACAGTTGTAGGAACTCTAATCAATTCACAAACTTGCACCATTATTAGTCGAATGACTCACTTCTCGGGTCTGTCTTAGCCGAATTCTTTCATGTACATTGCGATCCTCACGTTCCTGGCCAGTACGATTAATTGATAATTAATTTGATTCGTTGCATTTCTGGTTCTTCTACCTAAATTTCTCCGCCGCCTTATAGTAGGCATATCACAAACACACATATACATTTTTAGGTTGATTCTGAACTAACAGCATACTGTTCAGGAATTTTTAACGTAATTTTTTTACACCTTTGGTTACAGGGTTTTTACCATTTTTCTCTTCGTCAAATATTATAAAAAAATAATTAGCGAAATCGGTTCATCTGCTCACGAGACTTAGCAACACTTAGCAACACATTCAGCATTCCATTTTTATACCCTGTACCCGTAGGGTAAAAAGGGTATATTAGGTTTGTGCAAAGTATGTAACATGCAGAAGGAAGCATCTCCGACCCCATAAAGTATATATATTCTTGATCAGCATGACGAGAGAAATCGATCTAGACATGTCCGTCCGTCTGTCCGTCCGTCTGGATGAACGCGAGGATCTCAGAAACTATAAAAGCTAGAATAACCAAAGTTGGCATCCAGATTCTCCTAGATCCGAGTAAGGACGAGTTTATTTTATTTTTTGGAATTTTCCCCCCCTTCCCCCGCTGCAGAATTTCGTCAATAGCGTCCACATTTCAAATGCTACCTAAACCAAACTTTGCACACATAATTTATAAATAAATATCTACTGTTGTTTGAAATTCAATTCTGTCGATTCTAAGAAAAGTTATTAGCGAAACAAATTCTCGCCAGTACAACCCCCACAAACTGCAGCAACAAGTTCGCTCTTCTTCTTCCTCTTTTTGCTGCTGCTTTGGGCGCATATAACTCAGTGACGGAAGTTTACCTGGGTACAGGGTATTACACTGTCGGGCTTGATCGACTGTAGCGTTCTCTCTTGTTATATTATATATATATTAATAAATATTAACATTAGGGATTCTTTGCATCCCGTATGTTAAATGTCATATGATCATTCGCGTCGTGACATTTTGGTTGTTTCGCATGACCTAAAACACTTGATCGTTGTAATCGTTGCTTCACAACGTGAATTTAATGTGTTTGTTGAAGTGGCAACGCTCTGCTAGCAACACTCGTCGTAGGCTAGCAACATCTGCCATCAGAGCGCCGCTGGCGTCAGTATCCTCTCTCCCACACACGTTAGTTATGCCTATACAAATGTAATTACAAGTATGTTAAGTTAATACATTAATGCAAATGAATATAAGCACAAGTGCACGTACCACTGAAAATTGAGTTGCCGCAATCATATATTTGAGGTACAGGGCTAGCTTTAGTTATAAGAAATAATGTTCTTAGCAGTTAGTTGACTTTTGGATATTAAACCGTTCGGAATACACGAGCTCTTGTCTTTTATTAGTGCAACAATGCACTGTGTTAATTGAATAGTAAATCCTTAGTCGGTCGAACATAATAATCACCAACGTCAGGAACTTCTTAATTGGCGCCCAACGTGAAAAAAACCAAAAGTCACTCAAATTGCGGCAGCATAAAACGTCACCATCGACAGCAGCAGCAAAAGAAAAAAATTAAATAATAAATTAATTTGATAAAACTGTTACAACAACAGTAACGGAAGCAGCGACAGACAAAATTGTTACATCAACAACAAAACACAACGTCACCATCGAAAAAAAAAAATTTTTTTTAATCAATTCAAATTTAAAGAAGAATATAATAAAATTTGTTACAAAGTTAAAATACCAATCATTGCGTAGTGACAAAACTTATGTGTGTCCGTGTAGCAGAGTCCGTGTAAAAAACCAAAACGAAAGAGAGTTAGGAATGGCTATGTCTTCAGAGCAATTACAGACAGTAATAGAAGCGGCAGTCAACAATGCACTTGCCGCTCAAAAAAGAAGTTTTGATGCACAGATACAAGATCAGAACCAACGTTTAGGCAGTGTCTGTGTTGGGGCTCCAGAAGTAGAAAAATACAAGGACGCAGAAAGCGGCACACACCGCCTTTAAAACTTACGAGAAATATGACGGTAGTTCAACACACTACCAGGCTTTAGGTATAATGAGAAACAAGATTAAGGGACCAGCTGACATGGTACTAGCATCATTCGACACGCCCCTGAATTTTAAAGCGATTATAAATCGACTTTACTTTACGTATGCGGACAAACGCCCCATATATTTAATAAAGCAAGAAATGTCGACACTCCAACAGGGAAATTTGACACTCCTACAGTACTACGACGAAGTAGAAAAGAAACTCACCTTATTAACGAACAAAACGATCATGACTTACGACAACACCATAGCTGTCGCACTGAATGAAAAGTATAGAATGGACGCTTTACGAGTGTTCATTTCAGGAACTAAGAAATCATTGAGCAACGTTCTGTTTTCGGCAGGACCGAAAGATCTTCCTTCCGCTTTGGCTCTGGCCCAAGAGGTTGAATCTAATCACGAACGCTACACGTTCGCCAGTAATTATGCTCGAAGTGTTGAGGAAAGGGCCCAAAGGAACGAACATAGGCAACAAGACAGAGACAGAATGCCGGCAGGGGAAAACGGTAATAACACATATTGGAAAAACCCCCACTTTAGTAAACGACAGGCACCTCCTAACGGACCTCCTCAGAGACAAGAATAACCTCAACCAATGGAAGTAGACAATTCATCAAGGTTTATACAAGTCAAACACTCAGGGACAAAAGATCAAACTGTGGAACTGCAAGGTTTACGGGACCAAAACACCAAAGAATGAATCATTTGACCCAAGATGACTCTCTGCCGGACCCAGACACTTTTGAATACCAGACTGACCAAACCAAAAGGCAGATGACATTAATGATGACCTTGTAGTGTACGACCAAGTTAATTTTTTAGGCACAACTCCCTGCTACCGAGACGAGCATAATGCTCAAATATTTTACAAGCCAAGGAAGGAAAATTGCGTTGCAGATGCATTGTCAAGACAAGGCATCCACGCTTTGGAGGAAGATGCACAGTCCGATATTGCAACGATACATAGCGAGTTGTCACTCACTTACACTGTTGAATCAACAGACAAACCAGTCAACTGCTTTCGAAATCAAATGGTAATAGAAGAAGGTGGATCTGCCTCAGATAGGACTGTTATTATGTTTGGTGAGAAAACTCGTCACCTCATACATTTCTCAAGTAGAGAAACGTTAATTCAGAGGGTATGTGACGCGGTCAAGAAGGACGTAGTAAACGCAATTTTCTGTGAACTACCAACACTAGCATTCATTCAACATAAACTAATAGAAACATACCCTACGACGACATTCCGTTATGCAAAACATATGGTAATCGATATTTTGAATAAGGGCGAGCAGAAAGAAATAGTTGTCACAGAGCACAATAGAGATCATAGGGCCGCTCAAGAAAACGTAAAACAGATTCTCCAAGATTATTTTTTTTCCCAAGATGACCCAACTTGCAAACGAGGTGGTTGCCAATTGCAGAATTTGTCAAAAAGAGAAGTATGATCGGCACCCTCAGAAGCAGGTACTTGGAGAGACACCTATTCCATTGCGTGTGGGCGAGATATTGCACGTCGACATATTTTCAACTGACATGAAATATTTCCTCATTTGTATAGACAAGCTTTCAAAGTTTTCGATTGTCCAACCTATCGCCTCCAGAAAAATAATAGACATACAGTCGGCAATCTTGCGGCTCATGAACTTCTACAAGTACACTAAAAGAAGATATTGCGATAACGAACCTTCCATAAAATCAGAAACAATAAAATCACTTCTAAATAATCGATTTAACGTTCAGGTTGTAAACGCACCACCGCTTCATAGCACTTCGAATGGACAGGTAGAGAGATTCCATAATTGTTGAAATCGCAAGATGTCTGAGAGCTGGAAGAAATATTGCCGATACAACCGAACTAATACTTCAGGCAACTATAGAATACAACCGGACAATACATTCAGTTACCTACAAATGACATATTGATGTGATTCATTCTTCTCCTCCAGAGATTGACGCAGAAATGAGAGATAAAGTTCTTAAAGCACAGAATATACAAATGCAAAGGTTAAATGAAGTAAGACAAAATAGAAATTTCCAAGTAGGGGACAGAGTCCTCGTAAGATCAAATAGGAGATTGGGAAAAAAACTCCTTGTACAACAAAGAAACGGTAGAAGCAGACTTGGGGACCACAGTCTTGATTAAAGAGAGGGTGATTATATAAGGATAATACAAGGTAACTATAATATGGGTTTCCTTTCTTACTTAGGATCTGGACTATGCTACTTCTTGTCACAATGACAAACGCTAAACTGACTGACTACTCGAACGCGGACTACATACCAATCATGGACGGAGACACGACAATTTGGAAAGATTTCCAATATTTAAAACACTCGACTAATCTAACAATGTACGCGGAAATCATTTTCCTCAATCACACATGAGACAGATACTACACTCGGACATACGACACACTCTAGAACACTCTTAGCAACAATAGACATTCACCATTGGCACGTCAGAAGCATTAATATGTTAGGCACTGTTTTAAAGGTAGTAGCTGGGACTCCAGATTTTGACGACTTTGAAAAATTGAAACTGACACAACAAGAGCTCATTGAATTTGCAAATAGGCAGGTAAATATTAATACAAAAACGCAACGAGAGCTAAATAAGTTAACAGACACAGTAAACATGCTAATAAAGAATTTAAAGAATAGCCATATAAACACAGAACACTTATACGAAACTTTGCTCTCAAGAAATAGAATATTAATTTCGGAACTGTTATCTGTTACACTCACAAAGATTGGAATTATTAACCCAGCAATATTAGACACTAACGATTTAAAAACATAATCAATGAGCGTTCTACGAACATAACCATTACTGACTTGATGAAAGTAGCCCAAGTAACTCTGGTTATACTAAGTAATAATTTTTTACATTTTCTAATTAAATACCCTAAGCCAAGTTTAATATGTAAGAAGATTCTCTTGTACCCTGTACAACACAATAACACCATCCTTAACATAGCTGACGAAAACATCATAGCCGATCGCGGGAATGAGATATTTCCAATCGGAAACTGCAGCGCTGCGCTCACAACAACTTTCTGTAGAAGATTGCCCTATGCTACGTGCGCTCAACAACTACACTCTGGTGGCACGGCCCATTGCACCACTCGACCCAGCCATCTCGAGTCATTCACGGTCATCGACGACGGCGTCATCATCATCAACGACGAAACTGCGGCTATTACGACTAGTGATAACGAAGTGCAAATTGTAACCGGCACGTTTCTCCTTACCTTCGACGAAGATGTCTTTTTGAATGGTTCTTTATACCGTAACCTGAAGAGTTATGTGAACAAGTCTCCTGGCCCAGCAGCGTCAACGTTGGTCAACATAACAGCCCACCAGGAGATATTAAGCCTACCATACTTACAAAGACTGAGTCTCGAAAACACGCATTACATTGGCGAAATCGAGAAGGAACTGATAAAACAGCCCATAATGTCTGGATTGACTGTGACTACCTTTTTGGTTTGTTGCTACGTCTCTTTCAAATTCTACAAGAAGCGTCAGGCGTTTCGAAGTCAACAAGACTTCCTGGCTGTCATCGATGGTTATAAGAAGTCCGAGGACGTCATTCACTTAAGTGGGCGAGGAGTTAACACGACCACTCAGCGACAAAGAAGTTGCCAAATCGACATAGCAGAGCGGGCGTGATAATAGTGCAAGATCAGCAACGTCCGCGGATATTGCACAACGAAAACCGTCATTGCAGAGTGCAACGCTCCGCGATGTAAGCAGCTGATATGCGACACCATGCACGAGTCGCAGTGTCAGCATGTTTGAGGTACAGGGCTAGCTTTAGTTATAAGAAATAATGTTCTTAGCAGTTAGTTGACTTTTGGATATTAAACCGTTCGGAATACACGAGCTCTTGTCTTTTATTAGTGCAACAATGCACTGTGTTAATTGAATAATAAATCCTTAGTCGGTCGAACACAATAATCACCAACATCAGGAACTTCTTAATTTGTATATAAACCCGAATCCATGATAACCATACTTCTGCATACGCTCATATATACTTTACATTCACAATAAATATATTCACATACTTGTACATACAAGTAGTGTTCCAAAATAAACAGGACTTAAAAAAAACAGAACAAATGGTTTTTTCGACAAAATCAATTTATTTTATTAAATATAGTCTCCTTCTGCTTCAATACAGCTTTTTGCACGATCCATGTCGAATGAGTGTTTTAGCTCGTTGGCCGGTATGGCCGCCAGTATGCCGGTGCGAGCCTTTTGAATGGCATCTACGTCTGCATAACCCTTTCCTTTAATGGGCAAATCCATTTCTCCGAAAAAGTAGAAGTCGCACAGTGCCATATCAGGTGAATACGGCGAGTGGTTAATGGTTAAAATGTGATTTTTGGTTAAATAATCGGTTACAAGCGTCGATCGATGAGAGCAATTTTTCGTCGTCAGTGAATTTGTGCGAAACAAACCGTGCACACACCTTTCGTAAGCCCAAATGTTCTGTCAAAATGCTCATTTTTGCACCGATAACACAATCATACTGTCACTTAAAACGCAATAATTTCACTTCCAATCGATGAAATGTCATGAAATTCTCACTGGACAATCGATAAAGATTGCAGATTCTAACGCACCAGTCGACATATAGATAGCGCCACTAGAGGGCGCTAGATGCAAAAAGTCCTGTTTACTTTGGAATGCACCTTGTATGCTTATATTTACATTGACACATATTTATACTAACACATAATCCTAAAATATACACATACCTGGTCAGTCCACGAATCCCAGCAGCTTCCAGCGGCGACGTGCAATTAAGGGCGGAAAATTCCGTTTTCGCTTAAAAAATTTAATTGCACATTTCGCGTAAGCAAGTGATGCACACTTGCTTGAGAACCGGTTATCGGAACTCATTGTCATCGAGATTGCAGTGCGACCAAATATGAGTCACGGTCACGAGTACTAAGGAATTAATTTTGTCAATACCAACAATTAACGTACAACCAATTATTACTGGCGGCAGTTATTTTGTCGCAGCAGTAATTAAATAAAATTAAATATAAATTTATTTATTGGTTGCGTTTATTTCTTTTGGGTTTTTCTCGCCGCAATATTTCAGCGCCTCCAGTTGAAGTAATAAAATTATCTGCACAGATATTTGGAAGCTGCGTTTTTTTTCTCAATTGCTCATAATAGTAACCCGGAATATAATCGGTTACCGTTTCCACGCCTCTACGTCGAGAGTTATTGGTGACAACATTTATTGTTTTTCGGACATCAACTTTTTTTTCGAAAGTTTTCAGCGCTTCCAGCTGAAACAAAATTTAGTTGCTCTGTTTTTTTTCTTTCATTTTTTATCTCTCCTGATTTGAGATCAAGTGCGGGAGTTCCTTGTTGCAGGTTTCATTTCTGTATCGAGTCGTCCGTGCCACATTTCAGCGCCCCCAGCTGAATAACCAAATTTGAACGTGAACACAATCTAAGCAGAGGCGTCGTTCTAAACGCCACTCGTTTCATTTGTGCTCATATTCGATCCGCCTTAAGTAGGTCCACATTGTCAGGCTCGTGTGAGGGCCTAGTAGGAAGTGAAGGTGAAGAGGACACGAAGAAGCATTTGGTGATTCCGTCCACTTCCCAGCAATCGGTCGTTCCATCGACTGCTCCACATGTGGCCGTTCCTTCTTCTGGTACACAATCTAGTTCGGTTCTTTACCGTCTATTGTGAAAATAGTCTCGCCTTCTGCGTAAAAAAAGGTTAGTCCGAAACCACTGTCGTCTGTAAAGAAAGTTTCTCCGTCTGCTTCCAAGAAAGGCGCTTCACAGTTGTCTTTGAAAACAGTTTCGTCTCCTGCTCCAAGGAAGACCAGATTTTCGCCACAGCTGTCCGTGAAGGTGCCTGCCACAGTCAAGACTGCACCGACCACTCGGTCAGCCAGTGATAAGCTCTCCAAAAGCATCAGAATGGCATTAAATGACTTTATTTCGGTTAGTGATAACCTGAGGAAGTTCGAGGCGCGAGTTACGTTGTCGTCCATCTCGGACACATCGCTTTCCCTGCTCAAAATTCGCCTAGATCAAGTCCGTTGGCAGAAACAAGTAAAAAAGCTAAAGTCGGGTGTCCCGACTTTGAAATACTCTATACATATGTTTACAATAATGATAGAAAACAAAAAAAAAAAAATTGCGTCTGTGTGAGTGTATGTATGCCTATGCGCATCTATTCGTGTCTGTGTAAACATGTGTGCAGTCAACCAAACAGCAACATCAACAACACCCGCGGGCAGCGCTTGAGCAGCGCTGCAGCAGCAAATATATTTATGGCTATAACTTGTTAAATCGGTCTATCGTAGTGAAACTTGGCATACGGACACATAATAACAAACTGGGAGTATTTGCAAAATTTTAGTTCGAAATTCCAAGAATTACGGGAGTTAGAGAAAATCGCATTTGCTCGGGAGAGGGGGGAGGGAGGGAAATTCCAAAATATACATTTTCTGCGTAGTCACATAAGGCATCTGGTGTTCCTAGATCTTATAGTCCCCAAAATATAGGCGATTATACGAATGGAAAATCGGGAAAACCCCCATAGGGGGAAATGGGGGAAAAATCAAAAAAATAAAACAAACTCGTATAGAATACACACATAAGGCATCTTTGTACAAAATTTGGTGTGTCTATCTCTTATAGTCTCTGAGATCCAGGTGTTCATACGGACAGACAGACGGACAGTCGGACAGACGGACAGACAGACAGGGCTAGATCGACTCGTCTCGTCATGCTGATCAAGAATATATATACTTTGTGCGGTCTGCCACGCCTCTTTCTGCCTGTTACATTTTCAGCTCCCGTAAACCTAATATACTTCTGTGCATTTCATGTACAGAGCTTAAAAATCCTCGAGCTGAACCCTCCAAGAGGGTGCCGACTGGTAATGGCACTTCAGTTTGTCCCGTACGATGTCGGTTGACGGTGTCCAGCTAAGCTCAGAGACCAGAGCCACACAAACTCACTCCTTAATGGCTATGGTCCCTGAGCATGGCTTCGAGGTGAGGGCTGAATCAAGGTGTCATGCGACTCGTGCCGAAGATTACTTAGCCGGATTACTTAGCCTAGCCCGGGTATGCGGATCTCTGCCCGGATGGTCTAACCCCTACTCCGCCACTCGTGGGAACCTAATATATATACAAAATGAACACTTCAACGCCAAATAAACAAGACAACAAAACAAGCAACAAAAAAACGGAGACCGTCCCTCCCCGAAGGACGGAAGGAACTGATAATTCCGTAAAGAGAGGAGCTGTGAACCCAAGCTCCGGAGATACAAGGACGAAGCAGAGCCAAATCGGCAAGCCTAGTCGTCATGCTTAGACTTCCACTGCCAACCCAAATTCTGTCCTGGGCATACTTCCCGGCAGTGGGCCCTTGGCTGCTGTCGTGCTTGCAAGGGATGCGCCCGAGGGAAAAGCAGTGGCTGTAAAGAGAGCAACCAACTACACAAGAACAGATCCGGAAAGGCCGGATACAGCGAGTGACGCACAGCGGCTCGGATGCGCCAATAACGCAAGAGCAAGTGTCGAAGGAGGACTATGAGAAGGTCCAGGAGGATATTCGGTGGGCGAAGCTAGTGCTTCCCAATTTTGTATACAAGTTGGAAACTAGAAACTCCAAACGGCAGCGCTCTATGGACGAGGACCAACAGAGAGCTACAAAAAGACCTAAGACGCAGGGAAAGTCCTGGTCTAAGTCCTTTGCGGAAGTGGCCAAAGACCGGAAGGTCGTAGGTGTCATTGACCGCAGCAATGAAGAAGGAAGGATCCCCAGACACCAATGGCGGTGGGTCCAGGTAGCTATAGCTACGGTAGCAGTTTACGTGCTGCGAGACAACCCAGGCGAGCCGCTGCAGTGCACCGATGCTGGGTGGTACCAAGGAGCTGTTAAGCTCATTGCATGTGATGACGAGAGGTCTGCAGATTTGTGTAAACAGGCGATACGCAGGGTGGGAGAAGTATATCCGGGAGCACAGCTCGTTTTGGTGGATGCGAAGGACATACCATCCCGCCCGAAAGCTAGAGCGTGAGTCCCGGCTAAGCCCGTGGAACCTGCGAAGATATTGGAGCGTTCAACCCAAAGGTCAACACCAAGGGCTGGAGAGTTTTGAAGGCAGAAGCGACGAAACTAGCGACTATGCAGGTCGTAATAATGCTCAACAACGAATGCATTGAGCAGCTGAACGCGACGAAGGTCGAGTCAACAACGGCTTTGATAATATCAAACTCAATGTTTACAAAACAGATACCGGAGCATTGACCAGTATGACCGATAACATAAATACCATAGAGCCACCCAGTGAAGACGAGATGGACATCGACGTGGAAGACCCCTCTGGGGATCTGCGAGATGACATATCGTTGGATTCCGATTACGGAAATGCTCTGGGTTGGCTCTATACGGATCGGGAGCTTCTCGGAGACAACAGTGGAGAGGCCGACGCTACACTCACGGGGGAGAGAGCGGAAAAATCTGTTGATGCAGGTCCTCCAAGTCAACCTGCATCATAGTAAGGTAGCGACAGCTGCCCTAATGCTTCGTCTGGCAACAGGCGAAATAGACCTAGTCTTGATTCAAGAACCCTGGGTGAACAACAACTCAATCCGGGGCCTTGGATCACCAAGTTTCACCCTGTTCTCCGTACCGTTCGTGGTAAAGGTAGACATAGAACCTGTATCTTAGGGAAAAAACAACTTAACGCTATTCTACTTCCCCAATTTAGCGATGGCGACCTCACGACGATCGGTCTAAGACTAGGGGATCAAACTGAGGAGACTACTTCGATAAGGATAGCATCCTACTAGCTGGGGCACGACCACGAAGGTGACCGCCCCTCTAAGCTGATAAGAGCCCTAGTCGGCAATGGCAGCAGAAGAAAAATAGGCACGATCCTGGGAGGAGATGCCAATGCTCACCATACCCAATGGGGGAGCAGTGATATTAACGAAAGACGTGAGTCAGTATACGACTACATAATAAGTAGCAATTTGCTAATTTGTAACATAGGGAACGACCCCACCTTTGTCACCAAGAATCGTAGGGAGGTGTTAGACGTCTAGACGTCTAGACGGACTAGCGTCCGACTGCCTTGCTCATAGGGTTCTCGCCTGGAGGGTCCTAGATGAACCCTAATTCTCGGACCATAGACTCATACAATTCAAGCTAGGGTATCAAGTCCCAGCCGTTATCAAAAGAAAAAACCCTAGGAAGACCAATTGGGGGTATTATCTCCGATTGATTACCAAAAATCTACCCTCCCTGCATAACTCTGAACCCACTACGGGGGACGAGCTGGACAGGCTTGTAGACATCTTCACCAGAACGTGCTCAGACTCGCTTAATAAAGCCTGTCCGAGCACGGTCTACAAAACCAAACGTAAGCCACCTTTGTGGTCCACTGAGTTAGACATCCTTCGAGATGAGTGCAGGCCTATCAGCCTATCGTCTTTCCTATTAAAAACTCTGGAGAGACTTATAGAAATATACAATCAATCCGGTTCTAATGTCGAGTTCGCAGCACGCGTACAGCAAAGGCAGGTTCACGGATACGGCCCTCCACTCTCTGGTCTCTAAAATAGAGAACTCACTTTAGGCTAAGGAGTATTCACTAGTAGCCTTTCTGGACATCGATGGCGCCTTCAACAATATACTACCCTCGGCAATCACCCAATCCATGGCGGATCTTGGGGTGGACGTCTTCCTAATCGACTTCATCAGCCAGCTGCTCACTAGCAGGGCTGTGAATGGCGAACTGGGTGGACAGTCCTGCAGAAAGTTGGTAAGCAGAGGCACTCCACAGGGTGGAGTCCTCTCCCCACTACTATGGTTGCTAACAGTCAACCAGTTACTTCGGCGTATGGAAGCGGAAGGCCATACGATCATAGCCTATGCCGATGATGTGGCCATAATATGCAACGGTAAATACCCGCAGACACTGTGTTACCTAATAAAGGCGGCATTGTCGACGCTCTCGCAATGGGCGTCCCCTTGGGGTCTGGGAATAAATCCCACAAAAACGGAGCTAGCACACTTCACTAGGAAGTACAAGATCCCGGAACTTGAGACACCCACTCTAAAGGGGGTCCCCCTTAAATTCAGTCGTAGTGCTAAGTATCTGGGAGTCATCCTGGATAGCAAATTGCACTGGAACGACAACATAACTGAGCGAGTGAAGAAAGCTACGATTGCACTCTACACTTGCAAGAGAACCATAAGCACCAGTTCGGGGTTCTCGCCAGGCATAGTGCATTGGATTTACACGGCTATCATCCGACCGATTCTGCTCTACGGGATCTTGGTATGGTGGCCTGCGCTAAATAAATCGACCGCCCTCACCCTACTCAGCAGGGTGCAGAGATTGGCGGAAGTGAGCATCAGCGGGGCGCTCCGAACTACACCAACAGAGGCCCTTAACATATTTCTTAATCTTCTCCCATTGGACATCGCAGGGAAAGAACTAGCCACGAACTCGGCCCTACGGTTGAGAGAAACCTCTGATTGGAAGAGCTCAACAAGAGGACATGCCAGCATACTCCGTCTGCACCCGGAGGTTCCCACCTACACGGACTACCGCATACCCAAACTTATTTTTGAAAAAGAATACGTAGTCAAAATTCCCACTCGGACAGATTGGGAAACCCTCCCACACAGGAAAGACAACGCCATCAACTTCTACACGGATGGCTCCAAGCTAGATCAGAGAGTAGTTGGAGGCGTCTACTCTCTGGCCTTGAACATACGATTGTCCTTTCGCCTCCCTGATCACTGCAGCGTCTACCAGGCGGAAGTCGCTGCAATACATGAGGTCACACCTAGCACCCAGTATGACAGGTGGCAGACCGATATTCGTATACTCTGACAGCCAAGCGGTCCTTAATGCGTTGGAATCCAATGTGGACAACTCCCAAGTTATCGCTGACTGCCACAAATCTTTCAATGAGATGGCCCAGCAAGTCAGTATCACCCTCACATGGGTGCCAGGGTACCGGGACATCGAGGGAAATTGCATTGCAGATGAGTTGGCAAGGAAGGGAACTACTGCATGCATCCCTTCAGACAGGGAAGGAACGGGCATGCCGTTAGCCTCCTTCCGGCTTCTGACACGCAACCATGCGCGGTCTATGGCACAGCAGCGCTGGGAGAACACCAACACATGTGTTCGAGCAAAGCTCACCTGGCCAGTCCTTGACGCAAGCAGGACGCACAAGCTTGTAAAACTAAGCCGAACGGATATCTCATTGGTAGTCGGGGCGTTCACGGGTCATTGCCCGATTGGCAGGCACACTGCGAGACTGGGAATCCCACATAATGACTTCTGCAGAAGCTGCAGAGACGAAGAAGGAGGAAGAGAGCGCAGAGCACCTCCTATGCTACTGCCCGGCACAAAGCAGGCGTAGACTACTTACCCTAGGGAAACCCTTTCTAAACGATCTCTCAGAAGCAACCAACATTGAGTTCGTGTGCCTAATTAGATTCCTAAAGGCCACCGGGTGGCTAAGGGTAGACTAAGAAAGATTATATGGCATCACAATGGGCCTAATAGGCCTAAGTGGGAGGGTGAGCGCTATCACCCCGGCCATTGCAACCTAACATAAGTCCGTACTCTGTGGGAGAAGGTCGAGCAGGAACATGAGCGCTGCTTTGGCACTTTGAATCAATTGGAGTCCAGTGTCAGTGACATGCAAGCGATGGAGGCGAAATACGAGCACTGTTATACCGTCTATGAGCGGTGCGCTGCACTGCTCACTGAGCAGATTGATTGGGCGTCCGTTCAGAGCATTGTTCTAGATTCCGATCTTCAATTCTTCTGGCCTTCCGCCAGTTGACACCGAGGTGTTCACTGGCGACTACCAGAAGTGGCCCACGTTTAGAGACCTCTTCACAGCATTGTACCTCCGCAATCCGCGGCTGACTGAGGTTGAAAAACTGTTTCACCTCCGCTTCAAAACCAGCGACGAAGCAGACGACGTTGTGTCTAAATCCCCACTAACAAACGACGGTTTCGCCCCCCGCTTGGTAAAACTTAACCGAACGGTTCGAGAATAAGCGATTGTTGGTCAACAGTCAGTTGAAGATTGTCGCCACCCTCCAGCCTATTTCTTCGGAGTTTGGCATTGCCATAAAATAACTCCAGAGCACCATCGGTGGGTTCATTTCCGCCTGCAAAGTACATTCCAGTACCACGGCTTTTGTGACGCATAGCAGCAGGCATACTGGGCGTCCATCTTCTTGCACGTCGAGACGCACAGGCACGTGCAAGTCCATCTCCTGGTCGTCAAGACCAGGGTGGCGCCAGTCAAGACGGTGTCGCTGCCGCGCCTGGAACTGTGTGTGGCGAAGTCCTCCTAGCGGACATGTGTGCGGCCATTCTGCCCCACCTTCCACTCAGTAGCTATCCAACGGCGTGCTAGACTGACTCCACCATCGTGTTGGCTTGGCTGCGCAAGCCAGCGTGCAGTTGGACCACCTTTGTGGCGAATCGCGTATCCAGGATCGCCCTATCCCCAGATGTAAAGGATTGGCTGCACGTGCGCTCCGAGCACAACCCCACTGACCTCGCCAGCGGAGGTATTTCGCGGCAGTACTTGTCGGATAGCAGTCTGGCACGGACCGGCCTGGCTCCAGACGCCACGGGAGAGCTGGCTCGTGTCAAAATAGGTGCCTCAGGACACCATCCTCGAGCAGCGCACTATACGGGCACATTTCGCGACATTGCCCAAAACGCCTAATTTCCTCGAGCGGTTCTCCGATCTCGGGAGAGCGCTCACGGTGCTGGTGTACATCCAACGGTTTGTGCGGTGCTGCCGGAAGCTTCCTCCGCCGCAGTCCACGGAGGTCACCCAGCTAAGGCTAATGGAGGGCCAGCGCATACTGGTGGTCTGCACCCAGCGGACCGGAATTTAGTCAAGGCCACCATAAGCTCCTGCAAGGTCTTCGTCGTCTTTAAGAAACGGCTGCAGGACCAACTGATGGGAAGCCTCCCGGCGCCAAGAGCCACCTTTTCTCCATTGACTTTGCCGGTCCGTTCGAGGTAAAGAACTATACCGGACGGGCGTGCCTCATTACGTGTGTGTGTTTGTGTGCTTCAGCACCAGAGCAATCCATCTGGAAGCCACGTCGGATCTCACTACATAGAAGTTCCTGGCCGCTTTCGCGCGTTTCGTGGCGCGGCGCCGATGCCCTCAACGGATGCACTCAGACAACGGCAAGACGTTCGTGGGGGCGTCTACGGCTCTGGAGCGCAATTTTCTTGAGGCTACTAAAGCCCAGATCACGATCTCCTATGGCACTCAGATCCTGTTCTGGGCATTCATCCCATCTGGCGCACCTCATATGGGTGGCCTATGGGAAGCTGGTGTCAAGAGCTTCAAGGCTCTCGTTTACAAGACGGCATCTAACTATAAATACACATTCGAGGAGCTATTCACGCTGCTGTGTAAGATTGAGGCCGTCCTCAACTCGGGCCCGATATCCCCTATGTCCAAGGACCCCACGGATTTAATCTATTTTTTAGGCCACACACTATGCCGTCTCGCCGTCCAGCGAAAGCTCCTGCCGCAAATGCCCCACCAGGGTTGGGCTCGTACCGATGTCGGCTGTGTCGCGGTGTGCACTCACTCCGGAAATGCCCGCGTTTCCTGGCGCTGCTACCGATTAAGCGGGCACAGGCAGTGCTCATAAACCAGTACTGCCTGGCTCCTGAGCAATCGGGTGGTACCTGCCGGAGTGGAGACCGCTGCCAAGCCTGCGGGAAGCCACATCATACGCTGCTGCATTCCCCATTCCCCGCACACGATCGGGACAACGATACCGCCCGCATCGCCGCACCAACTCGCCACGGCGCATCACCTCACCTGGCCGCATCAACTCGCGACTCCGTTTTCGCTCACCAAGCCGCATTCGCTGGCCGAGTCGCATTCGCCGAACCGCAGCCGCACGCCAAGCCTCTCACGCACGCCGAGCCGCTCCCGCTCGCCACTTTCCGTTCCGCCATGCTCCGAGCACGCCAGCTCCCGTATTCGTCGTCCTGTTGGCGCCATAAGCGCATTTAATGAATTATTTGAATTTATGTTGGCGCCATAGGCGCAGTTAATGAATTAATTGAATTTTGTATCGGCTATCGATTACAATTAGATTTAAGAAGAAGAAGAATGTTTTTTATCTATTCAACTTTTGTCATGAAGAGAGCACGCAATGAATGCGGTGAAATAAATTAATACAAGAAATAGGAACCAAATACTACGGAGCAGCCTTCGATAATTCTATGGGAATTAGCTACACAGCTGGCAGAAGACTTGGGCCGAAACATTGGCGCCCGAGCAGGGGTTTGAGGAGAAGGTTCAACACCCGGCAGGAGCTCAATCGCTTTACATGGATACTGGCTTTAGCGTGTACATCTCTGGAGACAAGACACGGCCGCGGCAGCTCTAAGGTCGAATTGTGAGTATGTATTGTACTGGTGCATTAAATATTTTATGCAGAGGCATGTAAGCTCAACTTCGGCGAATGTAAGGCAATCAATTAATTAATTAATTTCTTATAACGACATCGGCTTTAGTTAAATGCAAGTATATGGGTAAAAGGTATCACAGGCACATACACATATACATACAGGCATAGCGGTAATCTTTACAAGTTGACATTGAAGTGACATTTGGGTCTTTCAGTCAAGTTCAAGGGCATAGGCAGCATGGTATATACATATGTACATATGCATGTGAACAAATGCAAGTGGATTTTTACCACCGACGCATACATACATATGTACATACATAAAGCTGCGGTGCATGAAGTAAAGTTGTACTTTAAACATAATTTCGTTATTTTAGTAGCGTGTTCATTTAATCGAACGTATATTGTTCGTATAAGGTAAAAGTGTACCTTGAACATAATTACGTTATATTAGTAGCGTGTTCATTTAATCGAACTTATATTGCACATTGACTAGGTGCATTCAATAATTTGTTCGTATAAGGTAAAAGTGTACCTTGAACATAATTTCGTTTTATTAGTAGCGTGTTCATTCGATCGAACTTAGATCGCGCCTTAACTAGGTGCATTAAATAATTTGGCTATTTAAGTAGCAAACAAGTGTAGACTTTTGACTTAAGCGTTGTATCTACAGACTTGGCAAGGTTTGCAAAATGGCACCTAAAAGAACTAAAGAAGCGGAGCTCATGAGCGCACGTGATGGTCTAATGAATTCTTTTAATAGAAATAAAGGTTATGTTGCCAAGCACAATGCGTCCATGACCGCTGCTGACTTGGAGGCAGGATTGAGTTTAGTAGAAGCTAATTTTAGTCAGCTTTCAAGCTAAAATTGAGCAAGAGACTAACGATTCTTTAGAATCACAGTGTCGTTTCGAGGCTGAGGATCTATATAGCGAAATAAAGGCAAAGTTACTAAGTCGCATGAGACATCGTGGACGACGCCAGTCAGATGCAGACATCCTAAACAGCACAGCTATTACACGATCGTCTAAGCTGCCGGCTATTCAAATACCACACTTTTCTGGAAAATTCACTGAGTGGACAAGTTGGTTTAATACGTTTAGCACACTTGTAGGGTCGGACTCGGAGTTGGATGACTTGTCAAAAATGATACATTTGCGAGCTTCGTTAAGTGCAGTTCCTCTGAGCACAACAGATTGTCTGGAGTTATCAGGGGCCAACTACAAAGAGGCATTGCGATTATTGCAGGATAGGTTCGAAAATAAGGCCATTATTACGCAGTGTCATATAAATGAGTTATTTAACTTAAAACGCATCAAGCAAGCTGATTCCGAGTCGTTAAGAGGGCTTATAGATAGCGTCAATTCGCAACTTACGGCGCTTCGGTCGATAAGTGAAGAAGCAGACCTATTCAACTTTTTTATTTTTAATTTGATTAGAGGCAAGCTTGATGACGAGACGGTGGATAGATGGGATAGTGACTGGGATTGTCAAAAGATGCCATCATGGTCTTCGTTATCTCAGTTTTTAGCTCAGAGAGCCATAAATTTAGCCAATAAAGAAGTTCGCCATCAGAAGGGTGGTCGAAATATTAATAAGGGCGAGTTTAAAAGGGCTAGTTTAGCTGCTGCACTTGGCAGTAATAGCAACAACATATGTTACTGTTGCTCGGGACCACATTATATAAAGGTATGCCCAAAATTTAAGGACTTAACTCCAGTACAAAGGTACCAGGAAGCTAAAAGGCATTCGTTATGCTTAATTTGCTTTAGTAAGCGCCATGCAACTAAAGGTTGCAGTGGACCACGCTGCGCGCGGTGCAGCAAACCTCACAACGAACTACTGCATATGGAAGGTAGTGCAGTAGAAGTTCCTAGCAAGAATGTTAAAGAATCGCCAGCCAACATTCATTCGGGATCAAGTTCTTTGCACAGCACACTGCTTACCAGAGCTTCGACTAACTTTTTAGCCACCGCAGTAGTGCTAATAAAGGACGATGAAGGAATTTACCATAGCTGCAGGTGTGTATTAGATTATGGCAGCCAACTTAATCTTTTGACGCATAGCTTGGTCACAAGATTGAAGTTAAAAATGCAAGACTCGTGTATTCATCTCAGGGGTATAGGAAATTATGCTTCTCAAATTCTCGGCGAGGTACAGGCAACTTTTAAATCTAGTCACAAGATTTGAAACAAGTGCGAATTTTTGCGTACTAACAAAAATAACTCAATATAATCCGACTAGTTCTCTGTTGGGCTCGACTTGGCAAGCACCAAACGGAGTAAAGTTGGCTGATCCTGCGTTTTATTCGGCAGAAAATATTGACATGTTAATTGGAGTTTCGTTGTTCTTTAATTTGATGGTAGCAGGCCAAATCCGACTAGGAGACAACTTGCCAATATTACAGAAATCGTTATTAGGATGGGTTGTTGTAGGCGAGTGTTGCGATACTGCAGGCATTTCACTTCTCGTATATCAGGAAGCTCAAAGAAAAGACACAGACAGATTGAGCAAGTTGGTTGAAAAATTTTGGAAATGTGAGAAAGTATCGAAGCCAGTAAGTCCGCTGATTGAAGAGGAAATTCAGTGCGAAAATAACTTTAAAGATACCGTAAGTCAAGACGATTCTGGTCGTTTTGTGGTTCACCTCCCCTTCAAGGTGCCCACCCCAGAGTTAGGCGAATCCTATAACATCGCGTTGAATCGATTCTTAAACCTAGAGAAAAGGCTCAATCGAAATAAGGCATTAAAGAAAGAATATTGCAATTTCATTGAGGAGTACAAGCAATTAGTTCACTTGGAGGTAGTAGCACCCACAAAGATGCATGAAGTGCAATATTTTATGCTTCATCATCCAGTCATTCGGCCAGAGAGCACAACCACCAAACTTCGCGTGGTCTTCGATGCCTCTTGTAAATCCAGCAACGGGGTATCTTTAAACGACACAATGTTGGTAGGTGCAACATTGCAACCAGATTTATTTGACATTCTGGTAAGATTCCGATTTTATAAGTATGCTCTTACAGCAGATATTGCCAAAATGTATCGGCAAGTGCTCGTGGAGAGCTCGCAGTGCAACTACCAATGCATTTTGTGGAGAAGTGACAGCCACGAACCTTTAAAGGCGCTTCGCTTACGCACAGTCACTTACGGTACCAGTTCGGCTCCTTTTCTGGCTGTGAGATGTTTGTCGTATTTGGCGGATAAGCATGCCGAAAAGTATCCATTAGCATCCAAAGCAGTCAGATGCAATTTTTATATGGACGATAGCTAAGCGGTGCCGATTCCATCCCTCAGTTATTAACATTGTGGCAAGAAGTGACAGACATGCTTAATTTGGGAAAATTTGAGTTGCATAAGTTTCGAAGCAATTGTCAGGAAATAGTGAGTCAGCTGCCTAAATTGGACCCATTGGTTTTTGCAAGCGAGGACGTTGCAAAGACTTTAGGTATCAGTTGGATTTGTAAGGAAGACACTATTCAGGTTTTCATTTCATCCAAAAGTTTCTCCTGTTATTACCAAGAGAGCAGTCCTGTCTGAATTAGCTCAGTTGTGGCGGTCTTAAGTCCAGTAATCATTCTCGGAAAAATATTTGTGCAGGAGCTGTGGCTGCTGAAACTTCAATGGGACGATGAACTTTCAGCCAGCTTAAAGGCATAATGGCAAAAATACCGAGAAGAACTGAATTCAATTAGCCAATGCATTTTGCCGCGTTCGGTGATGGCAAACATTAGAGAGGTAGATAGTTTAGATTTGTTTGGATTTTCTGATGTGTCCAGAAGAGCCTATGGCGGTGCGATTTACGCACGTGTCAGAGACAAGGCTGGACAAATCGCGATACACTTGGTGGCGGCCAAGTCAAAGGTTGCTCCAGTGAGAGTCACGTCGTTGCCACGCTTAGAACTAAAAGGAGCAGTGATAATGTCAGAACTAATGGCAAAGGTGCAGTCCTGCATACAGTTAAAGGTAGCACAGTGTCGTTACTTTACAGATTCCACTATTGTTCTAAACTGGATTTCATCGCACGCTAGCCGATGGACAACTTTCGTCGCAAATAGGGTTCCAAGAATACAAGAAATGTCGATCATCCAAGATTGGTTTAAGGTTGAGTCGAAGTCAAATCCAGCGGACATAGTTTCCCGTGGGATGTATCCACCTGGCAAATTTCTCATTATTTGCTCAACTGAGCAAGACCTACGAGTATTTATCACCCAAATCTGTTGCTTTAGCAGCCCAACTAACATCTTAAATCGCCACAGCTCTTGCCACAGAGTTTTGGCCGTTGTGACGATGGGGCACAAAAGTCCAAGTTGCTCAGACACACAAGATAATATATTCCGCTTTGTCGGTTTCAACGAAGTAAAGCTATCCTCATGCAGATGATAACGAAATACATCATCTTGAGGAGCCAGCATGTCGTGAACATAAAAACAATTTTTAATGACATTTAGAGCCGTTGACGTCTCACTAAAAGCGTCAAACACCGCACCCAATTTGGTTGTGGGACTTTCAGGCCTCAGGACACATTGATTAGGAATATAATAGTGCTGCCCTGGAGGAGGATATTCAAGGGCTGACATATGCCCAAGATCACTATACTCTCTCATGAAATCGTGGTGCTCATCATGGAGAGTTTTATCTTTTGTGAGTTTACGCTCAAGTTGTAGGAACCGCCTTTCAGCAGTTCGAAAGGAAAGGCCTAGTATAGTGGGATCGGGTTTGAACGGAAGTTTGAATTGAAAATGTCCTGTAGACAGGCACTGTACTGAATTTGTGAAGTGTGCTTCACAGGCCCTTTGTTCAGCTGTCCGGCGCACAGCCTTCGACTCATTTGGGCTCCGATCGAGTTCCCAAAAGCGTTGAACTAAGGTGTCGAGAGAACAATCATTAACTTGAGCGACAACGTTAACGCTGAATTGTTGAGGAGGTATTTGCCCTGTATATCTACCAGCAAAAACCCATCCCAGCAATGTCTTCTGCAACAATGGAAGACAAGAATTGAGCTCGATTTGCCCAACGCATAATAACTTGTAAAAAAGTTCAGCGCCTAGGAGAATATCAACCTTGGCTGGCTTATAGAATTCTGGGTCAGCCAACTCAAGGTTTGCGGGTATTTTTCAATTCGATGTGGGCACAAAGTTACCAGGCTGATAAGTAGATATGGATTTAAGAACCCAAAAATCAGTACCAAAACTCTGAGAATTCAAACGAGATTGAATATTAGCGACACCTTGTGCCTACTACCAGTAGTGGTTCCACCTGCCATTACAATACTCCCAGCTGTGTCTTTACGCTTTAAACGAAGGCGCTGCGCAAGATTCTCAGTCATGAGGTTCAACTGTGAGCCGCCATCAAGTAACACACGAGCAGGATGGTAATGGCCGAATCTATCTTTTATTTTTACCACTGCCACTAAGTACGCTTCTGGAGGTGCAACTGCTTGTGGAGCGGGTGAATTTGGCACAGCTACAGAGTATCTGTGCAACAACGAATGGTGCGGTTTTGAACACACCCGACACTTGGAAGCTTCGCAGCTGGAAACTATATGACCCACATTCAAACAATTCAGGCACATTTTTTGAGTCTTAGCAAACTCAAATCGCTGCATAACAGATAAAGAACCGAAGGAAGGGCAAGAATAAATGTTGTGATCCGCCGAAATCGGTTTTGAAGGACCCTTTGTGCAAGAAAACGAAGCTTTACTATTTCTTGCAGGTTCTACTCGCGGTTTATTTGGAACCCGAGTTGTCTCTTCAGCCGCTAAATATTGGTAACGCCTGTTTAACTGCTTAGCGCAGTCAGCCCAAGAAGGCAACTTGTCATAATCGAGCTGTTCCTCAAAACGAGATTTGGTTACATGATCAACTTTGGCCATAACCATATGTATGATCATTGCGTTCGAAATTTCCTTTTCACTTGCCAACGAAGCTAAAGACGCATAAATGGCAGAAACAGTGTCAATGATGGACCGCAAACTAGACGCATTAGGTTTGGTCATACTTGGGATGTCAAACAATTGCGAGATAGTGTCGAAAAATATTAAACATTTGTTGTCGTACACAGACTTGAGGCTAGCAATGGCTTTCGAGTAGTTGCAGTCCGTTAACTGGAACGGTTTCACAACTCCTAGAGCCTCACCTGACAAGCACGACACCAAATGATTAAACTTCTCGACGTTGGTCAACGAAGGATCGTCATGAACTAGACTTTCAAATAAGCACATACAATTCGGCATGCTTTCCACTGAATGTAGGCAGCCGCATTTTGGGTAACTGTGATCGTTGACTGGCCATCATAGAACAGTCATGAGAAGTCTGACTTTCAACTTTTTGCTTCGTTGCCTTGACATACAACGCCTTAGTTGAAATGCACAAAACCCTTTAGTGGCCCTCTACTATCGTTACTTGGGTTGAGACTATCCAAATCTGCCTGAAGCGCCATAGCTTTCTTTATGTAACCTTCCAACAGCTCGAGACGGCACTCGAGTTCTGTTTGTTCAAACGAAATTGTCTTTAACTGAAATGCCGTTTTCATACGAGCAATATCAGCGCTAACCTTATCAAATTTCTGTAGGCATTGTACTAGTTTAGTGCTAGATTTAGCTACTACTTGTTGCTTCTCAGATTCCAACATGGTAGAGTATAACCAAAATAAACTCTAAACAAATTGCAAATCAAAGAAAATTAACACCGAACTTTCCTAACCGCCACCGCAAATAACAACGCGCCAAAACAGCAAGAGACAAGCTGAAATGCACGCAGATTACGTATGCACGCAGATTACGTACACACGCACTCAATACAGTATGCACGCAACCAAAGTAGCAGTCCAAGCGACTGCACAAACAACAACGAAATCTGCAAGCAGTCTCAGCTGTCCTCAGAAAATAGGCGTCGATTACCGCAAGCAAGCTTGTTGGCAACGCTAATCCAAACGGGTAGCGGGGGAATGTATGTATATGATGTATGTATATAATATGTGGTTATTGGCGAGTATGTATGTACATACATATGTATGATTATGTATTTGTGCATGTAAAGTTGTTCAAGAGAATAGTTTAAGTGCCAAAAATTGAGCCCGCATAAGCATACACGTACTATATATACATATGTATGTATGTACGTATGTGAATAGGTTTTAAACACCTTTCGCTTGCACAAATTTGCAGCAATTAAACTTTTTAGAGCTTTATGCTCAATTGTTGACACAGAATACCTGTAAGCTCTCAAAAGAGTCCACCGAAACTTCCCTGGATTCCGAGCGACGATCACCCATTAGCCAAACCAAACGACAGTACCACAAGTAGGGCAAACAGCAGCTCCACAGTCCAAACGAGCAGTTGTAGTTGATGGTATCCAGAAAGGCACCAAGCTCCAAATCCAAATAAATGTATGTATATGGTATCCAAACGACACCAGATCCAAATCAAACGAGGCACTAATCACACGTACCGCGCACAAAAACCAAACCACAAAGACCGCAAACAAACGAGAAAATAATCTTAAGAAAACCGAAGTCCCTGCTCGGGCGGCAATTAAAAATTGCTAGCGTTTTAGCGATTGACAACGAAAATCAATTGTAATTAAATGAGACGCGGTATTTTTTCAATTATTAATATGGCTTTAATGGCTTGGAGTATGTAGAAAGCGAAGTTTAATGTGCGAGTATTACTTCACAAGTGATTTTGCCTGCTGCCGCTATAAGTCAGCGGACCAGCACAAGAAAAACGTACAAAGAGAGCACCACAGAGAGCGCAGTAAAGGGCGCAATAGAGAGCGCAAAATAAAGGCTTAGAAGCTAAGTAGGGTGCTCCAACAATATACTCTTGTATATTTTAGGTGCAGAGCATAATTAAACAAGTAAAAAAGCTAAAGTCGGGTGTCCCGACTTTGAAATACTCTGTACATATGTTTACAATAATTATAGAAAATAAAAAAAAATTAAGAAAATAAAAAAAAAATTGATCGCTTTTACCTCTCCCGGTAAAAGCGCGTAGAGGGGGGAGGTAGGGAAATTCCAAAATATACATTTTCTGCGTATTCACATAAGGCACCTGGGACTAAAATTTGGTGTTCCTAGGTTATACGAATGGAAAATCGGGAAAACCCCCATAGGGGGGAAGTGGGGGGGGAAAATCAAAAAAAATAAAACAAACTCATATAGAATACACACATAAGGCATCTTTGTGCAAAATTTCTTATAGTCTCTGAGATCCAGGTGTTCATACGGACGGACAGACAGACAGACAGGGCTAGATCGCCTTCTTCTGTTACATTTTTCAGCTCCCGCAAACCTAATATATTTCTGTACATTTCATGTACAGAGTATAAAAAATAAAATTGTTCCTAGGTCTTTCACTTTATTATATCTTTTCATTCATGCCCGCATTGGCTTAAGGAAATTAGATGGCTTATCTATTTGGTTTGTTGATACAAATGTATATACATACAAGGTGCGTTCCATAATAAACAGGAATTTTTGAATCTAGCGCCGCCTGGTGGCGCTATCTATATGTCGACTGGTGCGTTAGAATCTGCTATCTTTATGGATTGTCCAGTGAGAATTTCATTACATTTCATCGATTGGAAGTGAAGTTATTGCGTTTTAAGTGTCAGCATGTTTGTGTTATCGGTCGGAAAATGAGCTTCGAAAAAAAGAGCCAACATTAAATTTTGTTTTAAAATTGGTAAAACTTTTACCGAAATTGATGAAACAAGTTTATGGCGATGATTGCCTATCCCGTAGCAGAGTGCACGAGTGGTTTCAACATTTTCAAAGTGGTTGTGAGGACATAAATGACGATCAACATGTGGGCCAATCAAAATTCGTAATCACCGAAAATTCCATCGAAACTGTGCGTGAATTCATCAAAAATCAGCGAAATCATCATTGAAATTAATAGAAATGGAATTAGACATATCCAAAACATCGATTTATCGCATTTTGACGGAACATTTGGGCTTACGAAAGGTGTGTGCACGATTTGTTCCGCGCAAATTGACTGACGACCAAAAATTGCTGAGAATCCGACCGATTATTTGACCAAAAATCACATTTTAACCATTAACCACTCGCCGTATTCACCTGATATGGCACCGTGCGACTTCTACCTTTTCGGAAAACTACATTTGGCCATGAAAGGAAACCGCTATGCTGACGTTGATGTCATCCAACAGGCGGCGACCGCCATCCTCAACGCTATACCGACAAATGACCTAAAAAAGTCGTTCGATCACCTTCTTGAACGTGCAAAACGTTGTATTCAGGCGGAAGGAGACTATTTTGAAGGCGACCAATAAATTTTTCAAAAAAAAAAAAAAAAAAAACATTGTTTTCGTTTTTTAATAAAAGTCCTGGAACTTTTGAATTGGACCTTGTATGTACATATATCAGTTGCATAGGTTAACCAAATATTGTTGAGATTACTTGAGTTAGGCAAAAATTTCTCATTTGTTTTATTCATTGCCCTGACAATTAATTCATAAACAATACCGATTATTTGGAAATTAGCTCAATGTGAGAAGCCAGGCAATGACGGGCAAGATCTGTTAGTATATATATGAAAGTGAATCTGGACACGTGAAATTTCGTTTAATACAAGTAGGTAACAGGGTAAATGGATCAATTACGCCTTTTTTTATTCTTTTTATCCATGCATATTAATACACACAAAAATACAAAACCATAAACACGACTAGCATTCTGATCGGGTCGCTTATACTTAGCATGTTAAAAATTCCACTAATTATGTATTTAACAATTTTACGGACTTATAATATTGCTAAATACAATGTTATTAATAAAAGGAAAAGCCAACCATTAAGCTCCATTTTGTTTGGATGGAACAACGGTGCGCAAAACATAGTGTAGGATTAAGATTCTCAATTACTCAGCTGATGCCCGGATACTGATTTTTGTAGTAAAAAGCGCATATGCCAACTACAATGGATAAAGCAGTTGTCACAATCATTGACCTTGGTGTAAAGAAACGCGGCAACCAATGTCTCAATGCAGAGCCCTTATTAGAGGATGTAGATCGTACCACTTTTTTACGACGGTCCAAAATCAGCTGATCTTCCAATTGACGTTGTTTTTTTCTACAGTTTATAACAAATACAGATATATTTACAATTGTAAATTTCGAAATGTGTTCTTACTCTTGCCAAATGAGTTTTTCCACTTCCTTCTCTATTACTGTCAAGCTGTATCTCTCATATAGTTTACTAGATGTTTTCAGCAGATCCTCAAATGGCAAATCTTCTGGAAGCTGATCAGAAAATAAGCAATGATGAACAGAAAACATTGGATCATAAAACTTGGTTTGCTAACCTTTGATAAAAGGCAGTGCACGGATGCCATATCACAGTCTTCTTTTAGTATTTCTTCCGCGCGATGCAATAATATTGATGCAGTCACAAAAATTGGTGAATACACAGGTGAAGCTAAAAAGTAGTCATACAGACGTACAACAGCTTTGTATGAATTTAAACTGTGTCCAAACCAAGTCAAGTACCACGGCAATGCAAACAGTGTTCCCACTGAAGAACTACGCAAAAACTGAAATAGTTCTGAATTTTCAAAATTAACAACAGGCCAAATGAACATTAAGCGCCTTTGTGTCGCCTCCATTGTTTCTTGCATGCATTCGGAAAAGTGAGTGGTCGAAAGCTGCTCCATAATTGCATAGGCAACTTCTTCGCCAACAACTAATAAAAATGTAACTGCAACATCGTGATAGCCTTGATAGTAGCGCAAGTTTGGATACTTTTTAATGACTCGCAGTATGAGTACCGTGAGTTGATCTTGTAAGGCTATGCGTTGATCGTAAGGAATTCCCGGAGGAAAGCGTTTCAACGATCGATTAACGTCCAGCACAACTTGGTGATACTCAGGGTGTGCTTGTAATTCATGAAGGTTGGGGACACGTTCTAGTGATTCAGAATCTATTCCTGCTAGCTGCGGCCACAAAATTTGTCGTAGTTCATCATTGACTAGGCCGAATTCAGATATAGCAAGCTTTCGAAGCTCGATTAATCTGCCTTGACTCTTGTCTTGTTTTATAAATTTTTCTATTTCCAACCGTTTTTCGGTTTCCTCGGCACTTTCAGGACCTGAAATAAAGAGCACATTATGGTATTAAACTACTATATGTATGTATGTACATATATGTATATTTGCAATATCCATATTTCTATACTTATGTACATTTTTCGAAGCTCAGATCTTCAGGCTTATTGATTTTTATCACTTCAGCAGCGCTCATGGCTAAAAAAAAAATCAAAGATTAATAATTTTTTATTAAATGTAGTACTATAATACAATAAAAATGAACCTTAATCTTAGCTGAGTAAAACGAAATCTATGACAATTCGTACCTTAGGGATAAGCAACCTTAGGGATGAGCTAAAATACCACATCTGTGATTTGTAACTAGTATTTAAAAGTCACAAATCACATATGTGATAAAATGATATCAGTCACACGTTTAAAAACAGACTCCACACTGACATAACTACTTGTATAACTAAGCCAGGGGCGGCACAGAAATCTCTTCCGCCCAAGTTTCGCCTCAAAACCAATTCTTTGTCCCAATCTCGGTTGTTTTTCCAGGAGTTTTGATTAAAAACACTAACAAAGAACTTTTTCCAATTAAAAAACACAGGGACTGTAATCATTATGTGTTATTAAAAAAATTACAAAATAATGATTATTTTTTAATTTTATTAATTCGCTCACAATTTAATGATTAATTATGAGTTTTACTTTAAAAATTAACCAATAATCATTATTGATGAGCATAAAAATAAAACTTATAAAATAATGATTATTCTTTGAGTTTTATTTTTTTGATCAAAAATAAAACTCAAGCTGAATTTCTATGTATTTACACCATGATTTATACATTTTAATTTGTATTCATTCGCTCACAGTTTAATGATTAATTTTGAGTTTTACTTTAAAAATTAACCAATAATCATTATTGATGAGCAAAAAAATAAAACCTCTAAAATAATGATTATTCTTTGAGTTTTATTTTTTTTATCAAAAATAAAACTCAAGCTGAAATTTTGTGTGTTTCATAAGGATTAAGGACAAAATTTATACATATCCTTTATCAGTGAGTCAAGTGCAACATTTTTAGTTAATTAATTTTTTTTTTAATTCAGAAAAAAAATTAATTTTTTTAAATTTTATTTTTATTTTATTAAATTTTACCTTTAACTATTAATTATTTAATTTTACAAAAAATATTTTTTGTAATGAGTACGGCGTAAGGTTGCACCTTAGATCCGATAACACCAATTTAAGGGCAGAAAATGCCCATTCGACAATCACTTGCATTGAATATAATTCTGCCTGTTACATACATTCGCATTTGTGATTTTAAAAATAATTAATTAATAAATTAATTATTTAGTTAATTAAAAATTTTCCCCTTGACTCACTGATTAAGGATATATATAAATTTTGTCCTTAATCCTTATGAAACAGACAAAATTTCAGCTTGAGTTTTATTTTTGATCAAAAAAATAAAACTCAAAGAATAATCATTATTTTAGAGGTTTTATTTTTTTGCTCATCAATAATGATTATTGGTTAATTTTTAAAGTAAAACTCAAAATTAATCATTAAACTGTGAGCGAATGAATACAAATTAAAATGTATAAATCATGGTGTAAATACATAGAAATTCCTTAAAAAGGATGACAGTAAATTCCTCGCATTCCAAAAGTTACTATAAGTGAATGATTTTTTCGTTTAAAAAAAAAAAAACAAAATAATCATTATTTGCGGTCCCTGAAAAAAAAAAACATTGGGATACAAGCTGAAAATTTATATGAATTTATATAAATTGTATAAAAACAAAGAAAATGGGACGCTTGCTTTTTAACTACTTTTATGCGGAAAATTACGAACGATTCGGTGGCAATTGTGCTTCTATTTAGTTCTATTTTACAACTAACTTCAAAATTCGGCTTACATGCTAAACTAAGCCTAAGGCGGCGAAAAAAGGGCACGAGGCGACGTCCGCAAACGGCCGCTCTCGCGCTCTCTTTTCGCCCTAAACTAAAATTCAAATATTTCTCTTAAACTATCCTAATCTAAAACAGCATCTGCGCCAACACCGGCCCCCTTGGAGGGACATCGTCCTTCAACGGGCAATGGCGCCAGCCGGTGAATCGCCCTTCGAAGATTGCCGCTACTCGTGGCGACGTCGACCACCCGCACCTTCCCGTCTGTCCCGGCGTGAGTTGTGGTGTCCCTGCCAAGTACCCACTTTTGTGGCGGCACGATGTCTTCGGCCACCACGACGATTTGTCACACGACGACGTTGGGTTCCTCCTGGAACCACTTCGCTCGCACCTGGAGGCTCGAAATGTACTCCCGGGACTATCGCTGCCAAAACCTGTGCTTGAGACACGAGGCATTGCGCCATCGCCTTAAGCAGGTTTGGCTGTCGATGTCCGGGAGCGGTGGAGCTGGAGTCGCCAGAAGAGGCCGCCCGATTAGAAAGTGGCCCGGGGTTAGCGCCTCGCCGTCGCTGGGGTCCGCGCTGAGTGGTCCCAGTGGCCGAGAGTTCAGCACCGCCTCGACGCTCGCCAGGAGTGTTCCGAGCTCTTCTGCGGTTAGGAGCGCATTGCCCACCGTCCGTAGGAACAGGTGCTTTGCAGACTTGACACCTGCCTCCCATAGACCGCCGAAGTGAGGTGCTCTGGGTGGTATGTACGCAAACTCGCATCCTTTTCTTGATGCGAATTCACGTACGCCTTCCGCCTCCTTCTCCCATCTCGCTCGGAACTCCTGCAGCTTCCTGTCGGCTCCCACGAAGTTCGTTGCGTTGTCGCAGTAAACTTTGCGAGGGACGCCTTTCCTGCCGACGAACCTTTCAAAAGCCAAGAGAAAAGCATCAGTGGTTAGATCTGACACAATCTCTAAGTAACCGCTTTTGAGGCAAAACAAACGAAAAGAGCCACGTTCGACTTGTACGGTGGTTTGCCACGGATGCGGAGCGTTGTGCTTATAGGGCCACAAAAATCAACACCACATACTTCGACCGGGTGGAACGGCTGGAGCCTGTCTGCCGGAAGATTTCCCATTACTTGGGAGGCCAACCGGGGCTTCCATTTGAAGCAGAGGATGCACGAACGTACTGTTCGGCGACACACTTCCTGAGCGTTAACCAGCCAAACTTGCTCACGAAGCAGGCTCACCAGCGATCTAGGGCCAGCATGGCAATTTGACACATGCAAATAAGATACGTACGATCTTATGAATTGCGACTTTTTAGAAAGCAACAACGGAAACTTGGCTTCATACGGGATAGGAGCATTTAATAATCTTCCCCCCACTCTCAGCAAGGAAAACAAGAAACCGCCTTCTCTAAACTCATGTAGAAATGGACTCAGACGCTGTAAGTTAGCGTTAAGTGTTCTCTTTTTTCGAACCTTGTCAATTTCGTCACTGAACTCATTGTTCTGGATGACTTGAACAATTTTGTTGAATACCAAATTGAGTTCGCTTGGCTTGACTATAAGGTCAAAGGGCTTCGAGACCTTTCTGCACCTTTGTATAAATCGAAAAACGCAAACGAACACCCTCAGCAATTTTGAATGTGACGAGTAGCTTTCGATAACTTTGAGAATGTAATTGGCTTGCCGATCTGTGAGTAAAACTACAGCAGACTTACGAATTTCCAGGGCAGCTGAATTTTTAGGCGGCTCGAAGTGAGCATTCACAGGCCAATTTTCTTCCGTTCCCATGAGGAAGGCTGGCCCTGTCAACCAAATGGAGCTACGCAACTCGTCTACATTACATCCTCTGGACACGATGTCTGCTGGGTTGGATTTCGTTGGGACATGTCGCCACGTTGCATTCTCGGACCACTCTTGGTTTTGAGAAACCCTGTTCGAAACGAAAACTGAAAACCAGCAATTCGCTGGTTAAATTTCACTTTCAAACTTTAGCACAGTACCTGTGAAGTCGACTTTGGCTCAGGAACTTCCCTTTGGTCGACTTGACTCATCCTCCAATAATCCAGTTGACGTGGCAGCAACACAACACAATCCCCAGTGCAGCAACAACAACACGACCGACGCGGTTCCGCACAAATTAAAGTTTTTAATTAAAAAAAAACAAGCAGGTCCCTGCTCGGGCGCCAATGAAAATTTATATGAATTTATATAAATTGTATAAGAACAAAGAAAATGGGACGCTTGCTTTTTAACTACTTTTATGCGGAAAATTACGAACGATTCGGTGGAAATTGTGCTTCTATTTAGTTCTATTTTACAACTAACTTCAAAATTCGGCTTACATGCTAAACTAAGCCTAAGGCGGCGAAAAAAGGGCGCGAGGCGACGTCCGCAAACGGCCGCTCTCGCGCTCTCTTTTCGCCCTAAACTAAAATCCAAATATTTCTCTTAAACTATCCTAATCTAAAACAGCATCTAGTATTTTCTTTCACCCTTTGCGTACAGGGTATAAAGAGAGTATATTTGTGTTTGGTTTGTACGAAGTATGTAACAGGAAGAAAGAAGCATCTCCGACACCAGAAAGTATTTACATAAGGATGCCTTATGTGTGTACGCAAGTTTGTTTTATTTTTTTATATTCCCCCTCACTTCCGCCTTATGGGGGATTCCCCGATTTTCCATTCGTATAATCAGCTATATTTCGGAGACTACAAGACCTAGGACACCAAGTTTAAGTTGCAGGTGCCTTATATGAATCTGCAGAAAATGTGTATTTTGGATTTTCCCTTCCGCCCACCTCTCCCTCGCAATCACTAATTTTCCATAACTCCCGTATTTCTTGGAATTTTTCATTGGCTTTTGGGGAATCTCTCCAGTTAGTAATAGTGAGTCCGTATGCCAAGTCATTATGAAAGGTGGACTTAACAGAAAGGTATAGCCATATATTTCATTTTGCCCATGCACTGCACGCAACTGTAGTTGTTGTTGCTGCTTTGCACAGGCACATAAGACATACACAGGCGAACAAACACGCATAGACACGCATATTTATTCAACACATACATATGTACAGAGTACTACAAAGTCGACTTTCTGTCTGTCCGTCTGTATGAACGCAAGGATCTCAGAAAGTATAAGAGCTAGAATAACCGAACTTGGTATCCAGATGCTCCTAAGTCCGGGAAAGACCGAGATGGTGTTTTTTTGCTCGCTTGCATTGCTGGTCATCGCTATGTTGCCGCTTGCTGCCGTCAACAACAACAACGCCGTCGCCGACAGCGCTGCCGCCACCGGTCCTCGGTACGCTGCAAGAGGGGCAATAGCAATGCTCTTAATGTAAGTTAGAAACTAAGTGAAAACTAACTGGCAAATAAAAATTATTTAATACGAAAAAATCAAGTGGAGGAAGAAAATGAACTACCATATAGTAATACTTGTATTGCTAAAACAAGTGGATTTAAAATAAGAAAGGAAACATACTAAATTGAAGTGAAAAGTGAACACGAACAGAGCAACCAAAGTGATTGTATAATCAAGTAAAAAAGCTAAAGCCGGGTGTCCCGACTTTCAAATACTCTGTACATATGCTTAGAATAATTATAGAAATTAAAAAAGTAAGAGAATTAAGAAAAAAATTTTGATCGATTTTACCTCTTTTGGTATTAGAACTCACGTAAAGGGTGTATAATTGCACATATACAAAGCAATTGCGTCTATGTGAGTGTATGTATTCGTGCCTGTGTAAGCATGTTCGCAGTCAACCAAAGCACCAGCATCAACAACAGCTGTGGGCAGCGCTTGAGCATCGTTTGGGCAGCGTTTGAGCAGCGCTGGAGCAGCAAATATATCTATGGCTATACCTTCTTGTTAAATCGGTCTATTATGATGGAATACTTGGCATACGGACACATAATGACTAACTGGGGGTATTTCCAAAATTTTAATTCGAAATTCCAAGAATTACGGGAGTTAGAGAAAATCTCGATTTTCTTGGGAGAGGGGGGAGGAAAGGAAATTCCAAAATATACCTTTTCTGCGTATTCACATAAGGCATCTTAAACTAAAACTTGGTGTTCCTAGGTCTTATAGTCTCAGAGATATAGGCGATTATACGAATGGAAAATCGGGAAAACCCCCATAGGGGGGATGTGGGAGGGAAAATCAAAAAATAAAACAAACTATAGTATGGCGTACACACATAAGGCATCTTTGTGCAAAATTTTGTGTCTCTACCTCTTATAGGCCCTAAGATCCAGGTGTTCATACGGACAGACAGACAGACAGGGCTAGATCGACTCATCTCGTTATGCTGATAAAGAATATATATATTTTGGAGGGTCTGCCACCCCTCCTTCTGCCTGTTACATTTTCAGCTCCCGCAAACCTAATATACTCTTGTACATTTTATGTTCAGAGCATAAAAACCGTAGAAAGATAAAGTACTACGTCTAACCGCGTTTGAAAGGAATTGTTCCGGACAAAAAGGCGGTATAATCTAGCCGAATCCTGCGAATCCTTAAAGGACCGTCCAGGGTATAAGGGACAAACCAGCTACTATTTTTCAAAGTAAATTTCCCTAAAACAATAAACAAAAATTCGAAATAAAATAAATAAAGATTGAGACAAAAAAAATACATTTAAAACAAGTGGGGAAGCTTAAGTCGGGTGTCCCGACTTTGAAATACTCTGTACATATTTTTAGGATAATTGCGTCTATGTGAGTGTATGCATCTCTATGAGTGTCTATTCGGGTCTGTGTGAGCATGTTTGCAGTCAACCAAAGAACCAGCATCAGCAACAGCTGCGGGCAGAGCTTGCGCAGCAATTATATTTATGGCTAGAACTTCCTGTTCAATCGGTCTATTTTAATGAAACTTGGCATACGGACACATAATCATTTGCCGAATTTGAGTTGGAAACTTCAAGAATTTGGTGTCCCTAGGTCTTATAGTCTCCGAGACATAGGCGATTATAAGAATGGAAAATCGAAAAAAAAAACCCATAGGGGAAGTGGGGGGAAAACAAAAAACCAAAACAAACTTGCACAGCGTACACACATAACGCATCTTTGTGCAAAATTTTGTGTCTCTAGCTCTTATAGTCTCTGAGATCTCTTAATTTTTTTATTTTCTATAATTATTCTAAACATATGTAGAGTATTTCAAAGTCGGTACTACTTGTTATTTTTGAAAATGTAAAATAGTTTTAAAGACTAATGTACATACATATGTACTGTAATAAAAGAGTGAAGCTGGTTCGTTTAGCTTCAAGACTGCACTGTGTCTATGTTTCTATGTGTCTATGTTTATTTAGCTCTTTTTATACAAAATGTGACTTATGTACTAATTATGTATATAATGTCTTATGTATTAACAATATTTGCTTAATGTCTAATGTGTGTAAGTAGATCAACTGTGTAAGTGTAAGTGAAGTGGAGTGGCATACGACCCTTGGTTGTTCCTATTCTTTTCCCTATTCATCGATCGTCAATTCGTTTGTTTTGTTCGCTACATTGATTGGTCATTGGGCACTAGGTATTGATGAACCGTGGCTATGCTACAGTACACGCATTCACAAATTAGTGTCTCACATTTTGCATTGGCTATTTCAATCGTTAGTACGCAACTACACGAACACTTTCTTCTATATGTGTGTACTTATGTATACTAAGCTGTCGCCAACTGTTTGATATGCATTTAATGGTGTGTGTTCTGTCTGCATTTGTAAAGCGAAACCCGTATTTCTATTATTTGAAAATCCTTGAATGCAAAGTTTTAGATTTAGTTTCACAGATTATATTACCCAAATTTGAAATAGATTGGGCGAAATTTATAACACTCACTTTTCATTTGAAAAAGTAAATAAATATTTTGTTGTTTTTTACATTCTTTTATAGATTATAAAAATTTTGGAGCTCGTTTTTTCCCACTTGGAGCTTGAATTTACCAAAATCCCAAACCTTCACTATGATGGGATACTTGAGCTCAAATTTCAATTTCCTAGCGTTTACCGTTTGGGCTGTGCGTTGATCACCAATCAGTCAGTCAGTCAGTCAGGACAAACTGTTTTATATATATAGATGAAAGTATGTGTGTATGTGAGATGGTATAGAGGCATATGAGTAGCACCGGTTGGCTGGACTGGCAGCGACGAAGAGGAGAGTAAGAGCAGCGAGTAGGGGCAGACGTCAAGTAGCATCGCCGTGGGTCGCACGTACATACAGAATCTAGAGTCGTACAGTCGTGTTGTAATTTTCTATAAAGTTGTTGTTAAGCGAGCTGTCTTTAATTGTTGTCACATATTTGGTTATACATACCTATAACCATAATTTGTTAGCATTTAATATTGATAAACACAGAATAGCATAGAAGAAGAGATTTTCGGAAGAAGCAAAAAGATCGTTCGATCTCCAACAAGAGTGGGGCCTGCTCCCCAGATGTCTACAACGGCAGTAACTGACGAAGGACAGGTATCAACACCTCTCACAATTCGGCAGAGTGTGGACACAACGTCGTCACCCCGCCAGGAGTTCATCCTGAAGATGAGAAAAGAAGAAGAAGCCGCACTTCTAGAATGTCGGAGAGTACTCCAACACATGAGAGCCGCCATGAAAGTGCAGAAGAACATCAGCAGAGATGTTAAACAAGGCGTCGGTGAAATAGACGAGATCCTTGACCAAGTCGAAGCATACCGGCGAAACTGGCTCAAAGCAGAGGCAGAGACTAGGCGGAGCAGCAATGAAAGGAGCAATGCTGTAAGCAAGCCAATAGAGGAAAGCAACGAGAATGGTGGAAAACGACCACTCACGAGCTCGGCGGAAGTAAATACGCCAAAGGGAAAAAGAGTTTGCGATAAGGAACCACTCGAATGGCAAACAGTCAGAAAGAGGAGATTGCGAAAGGAGAGGACAGACCAGAAAGGCCCTCCTGAAAGAGACTCCGCAACAAAAGATTCGAGGGGAAAGCAGGAAGCAAAAACGAAAGCCAGAGGTCCGAAAAATGAAGCTGTTCTTATCAGGCCAACCGAGGGGCATAGCTATGCCGATATTCTAAAATGTCTCCGGACCAAAGTTGTGCCTTACGATACTGGCCCGAAGATCCGCGCAGTTCGAAAAACCAAAGCGGGAGATCTGTTACTGGAGCTTGAAAAGGGGGCAAAAATTAGCTCGGAGTTCTGCGAGAAAATCAAGAACTCGTTACAACAGACAGCAGAGGTGGCAGGACTAAAACCAATGTCCACAGTAGAGATAAGAGATCTTGACGCCCTCACGACTGCAGATGAGGTCGAAGCAGCTATCAGGAAAATTATCACGGACGCAGCGGAGCAAATTAAAGTTACAGTCACGGTGCCAAACAATCGAGAAACAGTGCGCGCTTTCGTAAGCATGCCCACAAACGCGGCACAAACACTCCTTGGGATAGGCAGTATCACCATCGGCTTTATAAGAGCTAGAGTGCGGAGCCGGGTAAACGTTAAACGCTGCTTCAGATGCTTTGGAGTTGGTCATATACAGACAGACTGTAATGGCCCAGACAGGAAGGGTAAAGGTGTCTGCATTCGTTGTGGTGAAACCGGCCATAAGATGAAGGAATGCAAAAGGCCTCCCAAATGTTGCTTGTGTACTGACGCTGTGCTAAAAACAGTTTATCACATTCCCGCCTCTGGTAAATGTGCATCGCTAAAGTCTCGTCTATGATGAAAATTCTCCAAGCCAACATGCACCGAAGTAAAACAGCAGACGCACTCCTAGCACAGCTTGTGCTGGAAGTGGAAGCGGACATTGTCATCATCAGCGAACAGTACAAGCCCATCAACAGTGGAATCTTCTTAGCTGACAATACGGGCACGGCAGCATTATGGATACCAAGTCCCAAAGACTTCACAATTCTAGGCAGCGGATCTGGAAACGGCTTCGTTTGGGCCCGCAAATACCGGTACACGGTATTGAGTTGTTACCTCTCTCCTAGCGACAACATGAAGGAGTTCGAGACTAAGCTAGACGCTATAGAAGACCACGTTCGTCAGCTAAGCGGCGACGTGATTCTAGCTGGCGATTTCAACTCGAAAGCCATAGAGTGGGGCATGCCGACAACCAACTCCAGGGGAAGACTAGTTCTCGACATGGCTGCCAGATTAGGACTATTTGTTGCTAACGTTGGAGGAAATACAACCTTCCGAAGACCTGGCTGCGAGCCAACAACGCCTGACATCACTCTGTTATCAGACAGGCTGGCAAACAAGATAAAAGACTGGAAGGTCCTAGAAGTTTACACGGGCAGCGACCACCAATACATAAGCTATACAATTAGCTTGGAAAGCAGAATGAGCCGTGACTGCCAAAATGGATCTACCCGCCGATGGAACGCAAATAAGCTTAATCCTGAGGCGCTAATTGGTAAACTTGATCAGCATCTGAATATAACAGAGCCGGAGGGCGATGCTAAAACACTGGTGCGGAACACAATGAAGTACATCACGCAAGCTTGCGATGCCGCGATGCCGAAAGCACACCCAAACCAAAAGAAAAAAGCTGCCTACTGGTGGAATGATGAGATTGCCCAATTGCGAAGAGTCTGCCTCCAAAAGCGAAGGACACTTACTAGGGCCAGAAGACAAGACGTTACCACCGCTGACCGGGAAGAGTACAAGTCAGCCAGAAAAACCTTAATGATGGCCATCAAAAACAGCAAGAGAAGCAAATGGGAGGAACTACGGGATAACATAAACAGTAACCCTTGGGGTCTCGGCTACAAGCTCGTGATCCGGAAAGTCTGTGGTAACGCACCAGTCCCCGTGCTCGAGGATAGACTGATGCAAAAAATCGTGGATTCTCTTTTCCCTGAACATGAGAAGCGGACAGACCCAGAAACGTCAGATTATATTCCAGTAACGCTCTTCAACGAGGACGAGCTCAAACTCGCAGCGCGCTCTTTAAAGAGAAACAAAGCCCCCGGACCAGATGGGGTACCAGCGGAAGTACTCAAGATAATAGCAGATGATCGCCCGCAATACCTGCTAGAGATGTTCAATGCGTGTCTTCTGCAAGGAATCTTTCCCGAAGTCTGGAAGAAACAGCTGCTGACCCTGATAAGTAAAGGAAAAGGTGATCCTGAAACCCCGAGTGCATATCGGCCACTCTGCATGCTTGACACTTCGGGCAAGCTACTAGAAAAGATGCTAAAACCTCGTCTGGCAGCAGCAATCGAAAACGGTGGAGGCCTTTCAAGTAGACAACACGCTTTTCGCCCCAAGAGATCCACTATCGGTGCCATAGAAGAAGTGATGAGTACAGTAAGGAAGACATAGAGAGGTAACCACTACTCTAGACGCCTGGTGCTTTTGGCAACACTGGATGTCAGGATTGCCTTTAATAGCCTTAGGTGGGTTGATGTAATAGATGCCTTGGAAAGGCGATTCCAAATACCAGCGTATTTAGCCCGGATGATTCGAAGCTATTTGAGCGATCGTGAGCTGCTGTACCGTACACGCAATGGAAAGCGCCGAAAGATGCTAACATCGGGTGCAGCTGAAGGGTCCATTCTCGGTCCTGATCTTTGGAATGCTGCCTATGATGAGATCTTCTCTGTTCAGATGCCAGAGGGAGCACATTTAACCGGCTTTGCAGACGACGTTGCGGCTATCATACAGGCAAGGGATATGATAGAAGCACAAAGACTGCTAAACCAGGTGATGATCCGCACCGGCGCTTGGCTAGAATCCCACGGTTTGAAGCTGGCAGTAGAAAAGACTGAACTGACTATCCTAACCCGGCAACACATTCCACTAGAGGTACCAATGAATGTGGGGGGGTCTTCCATTGTCACGAAAACAGCTGTGAACTATCTGGGCCTGCTTCTCGACTCAAGGCTGACATTCTGGGCACAGATAAAACATGCAGTGGAAAAGCATCGAAAGCGCAAAGCCATCTGAGCAAACTAATGGCAAATGTTGGTGGCCCAATTGCGAGCAAACGGCGACTTTTGATGTCCACAGCAAACGCGGTGCTGCTTTATGGCTCCGAAATATGGGCAGATGCCCTTAAGTCGAAACAAAAAGCTAAGGCCCTCATTGCTTCTCAAAGAACGGCTGCACTCAGAGTTGCGTCTGCATACAGAACGGTATCAGCAGCAGCGGTGCTAGTAGTCAGCGGCTCTATACCGATGGATCTAATAGCCAGTGAGAGAAGACGACTATGGCTAAACTCTCAAAACGAAGAAGGATCCTTAAACAAAACACAAGCAAGGCAGGACACAATGAACCAGTGGCAAAATAGGTGGACCGCAGAAGCCAGTGGAAGATGGACAGCCAGACTGATCCCCGATGTGCATATATGGTGCAACAGGAAATTCGGTGAAACGAACTACTACGTCACGCAGCTGCTCTCTGGACACGGATACTTTCGTAAATACCTTGCAAGGATGGGAAAGACCGTGGACGCCTGCTGTATATACGGAGATGCTAGCATGGATGTGGAGTTGCTTTAGAAGAGGGTACATGAGAGTACAGTAGAGTCGAACGCACTTGCCTTGGAAAGTTAATGGGTAGAACAAACGCTGCGGTACAGGCAATCACAAAACCCGCTAGGAATTTGAAAGACGCACTGATTTCTGGCGCCAAGGTACAGACGCATAGCACGGTGGTGAGAGTGGGACAATCATATAACACATGGGCAATAAAGAGGAGTACAGAGATAAAACCAGCGAAACGGGAGCTAGCAAGCACCAAAAAGATCAGTCGATAATAATAATAATAATTTTGTTCTACCCATTAACTTTCCAAGGCAAGTGCGTTCGACTCTACTGTACTCTCATGTACCCTCTTCTAAAGCAACTCCACATATGCATTTAATTGGACACAACTTTTAATCGTGAACCCCGAGACTCTTTGCCAGAGGTCCCTCTGCCCATGCTTTGCATCTGCTTCTACGAGTTAGGTCCCGCTGCTGCATCTAAGTCACGTTTTTTAGCGCGCAGGATGCTTTCGGCGAATTGCGCCACCGCAGCCCAGCTTTCCTTGCTAGACAACATTTTCCCAACTATGCTTTCAGGTGAGCAGGCGCCAACTAATGCCTCTAACCTTTCCCTTTCGCGGTAGAATTTACGACATGCGAAGAAGGTGTGCTCGGCGTCATCCATGCTAGCATCTCCGTATATACAGCAGGCGTCCACGGTCTTTCCCATCCTTGCAAGGTATTTACGAAAGTATCCGTGTCCAGAGAGCAGCTGCGTGACGTAGTAGTTCGTTTCACCGAATTTCCTGTTGCACCATATATGCACATCGGGGATCAGTCTGGCTGTCCATCTTCCACTGGCTTCTGCGGTCCACCTATTTTGCCACTGGTTCATTGTGTCCTGCCTTGCTTGTGTTTTGTTTAAGGATCCTTCTTCGTTTTGAGAGTTTAGCCATAGTCGTCTTCTCTCACTGGCTATTAGATCCATCGGTATAGAGCCGCTGACTACTAGCACCGCTGCTGCTGATACCGTTCTGTATGCAGACGCAACTCTGAGTGCAGCCGTTCTTTGAGAAGCAATGAGGGCCTTAGCTTTTTGTTTCGACTTAAGGGCATCTGCCCATATTTCGGAGCCATAAAGCAGCACCGCGTTTGCTGTGGACATCAAAAGTCGCCGTTTGCTCGCAATTGGGCCACCAACATTTGCCATTAGTTTGCTCAGATGGCTTTGCGCTTTCGATGCTTTTCCACTGCATGTTTTATCTGTGCCCAGAATGTCAGCCTTGAGTCGAGAAGCAGGCCCAGATAGTTCACAGCTGTTTTCGTGACAATGGAAGACCCCCCCACATTCATTGGTACCTCTAGTGGAATGTGTTGCCGGGTTAGGATAGTCAGTTCAGTCTTTTCTACTGCCAGCTTCAAACCGTGGGATTCTAGCCAAGCGCCGGTGCGGATCATCACCTGGTTTAGCAGTCTTTGTGCTTCTATCATATCCCTTGCCTGTATGATAGCCGCAACGTCGTCTGCAAAGCCGGTTAAATGTGCTCCCTCTGGCATCTGAACAGAGAAGATCTCATCATAGGCAGCATTCCAAAGATCAGGACCGAGAATGGACCCTTCAGCTGCACCCGATGTTAGCATCTTTCGGCGCTTTCCATTGCGTGTACGGTACAGCAGCTCACGATCGCTCAAATAGCTTCGAATCATCCGGGCTAAATACGCTGGTATTTGGAATCGCCTTTCCAAGGCATCTATTACATCAACCCACCTAAGGCTATTAAAGGCAATCCTGACATCCAGTGTTGCCAAAAGCACCAGGCGTCTAGAGTAGTGGTTACCTCTCTATGTCTTCCTTACTGTACTCATCACTTCTTCTATGGCACCGATAGTGGATCTCTTGGGGCGAAAACCGTGTTGTCTATTTGAAAGGCCTCCACCGTTTTCGATTGCTGCTGCCAGACGAGGTTTTAGCATCTTTTCTAGTAGCTTGCCCGAAGTGTGAAGCATGCAGAGTGGCCGATATGCACTCGGGGTTTCAGGATCACCTTTTCCTTTACTTATCAGGGTCAGCAGCTGTTTCTTCCAGACTTCGGGAAAGATTCCTTGCAGAAGACACGCATTGAACATCTCTAGCAGGTATTGCGGGCGATCATCTGCTATTATCTTGAGTACTTCCGTTGGTACCCCATCTGGTCCGGGGGTTTGTTTCTCTTTAAAGAGCGCGCTGCGAGTTTGAGCTCGTCCTCGTTGAAGAGCGTTACTGGAATATAATCTGACGTTTCTGGGTCTGTCCGCTTCTCATGTTCAGGGAAAAGAGAATCCACGATTTTTTGCATCAGTCTATCCTCGAGCACGGGGACTGGTGCGTTACCACAGACTTTCCGGATCACGAGCTTGTAGCCGAGACCCCAAGGGTTACTGTTTATGTTATCCCGTAGTTCCTCCCATTTGCTTCTCTTGCTGTTTTTGATGGCCATCATTAAGGTTTTTCTGGCTGACTTGTACTCTTCCCGGTCAGCGGTGGTAACGTCTTGTCTTCTGGCCCTAGTAAGTGTCCTTCGCTTTTGGAGGCAGACTCTTCGCAATTGGGCAATCTCATCATTCCACCAGTAGGCAGCTTTTTTCTTTTGGTTTGGGTGTGCTTTCGGCATCGCGGCATCGCAAGCTTGCGTGATGTACTTCATTGTGTTCCGCACCAGTGTTTTAGCATCGCCCTCCGGCTCTGTTATATTCAGATGCTGATCAAGTTTACCAATTAGCGCCTCAGGATTAAGCTTATTTGCGTTCCATCGGCGGGTAGATCCATTTTGGCAGTCACGGCTCATTCTGCTTTCCAAGCTAATTGTATAGCTTATGTATTGGTGGTCGCTGCCCGTGTAAACTTCTAGGACCTTCCAGTCTTTTATCTTGTTTGCCAGCCTGTCTGATAACAGAGTGATGTCAGGCGTTGTTGGCTCGCAGCCAGGTCTTCGGAAGGTTGTATTTCCTCCAACGTTAGCAACAAATAGTCCTAATCTGGCAGCCATGTCGAGAACTAGTCTTCCCCTGGAGTTGGTTGTCGGCATGCCCCACTCTATGGCTTTCGAGTTGAAATCGCCAGCTAGAATCACGTCGCCGCTTAGCTGACGAACGTGGTCTTCTATAGCGTCTAGCTTAGTCTCGAACTCCTTCATGTTGTCGCTAGGAGAGAGGTAACAACTCAATACCGTGTACCGGTATTTGCGGGCCCAAACGAAGCCGTTTCCAGATCCGCTGCCTAGAATTGTGAAGTCTTTGGGACTTGGTATCCATAATGCTGCCGTGCCCGTATTGTCAGCTAAGAAGATTCCACTGTTGATGGGCTTGTACTGTTCGCTGATGATGACAATGTCCGCTTCCAGTTCCAGCACAAGCTGTGCTAGGAGTGCGTCTGCTGTTTTACTTCAGTGCATGTTGGCTTGGAGAATTTTCATCATAGACGAGACTTTAGCGATGCACATTTACCAGAGGCGGGAATGTGATAAACTGTTTTTAGCACAGCGTCAGTACACAAGCAACATTTGGGAGGCCTTTTGCATTCCTTCATCTTATGGCCGGTTTCACCACAACGAATGCAGACACCTTTACCCTTCCTGTCTGGGCCATTACAGTCTGTCTGTATATGACCAACTCCAAAGCATCTGAAGCAGCGTTTAACGTTTACCCGGCTCCGCACTCTAGCTCTTATAAAGCCGATGGTGATACTGCCTATCCCAAGGAGTGTTTGTGCCGCGTTTGTGGGCATGCTTACGAAAGCGCGCACTGTTTCTCGATTGTTTGGCACCGTGACTGTAACTTTAATTTGCTCCGCTGCGTCCGTGATAATTTTCCTGATAGCTGCTTCGACCTCATCTGCAGTCGTGAGGGCGTCAAGATCTCTTATCTCTACTGTGGACATTGGTTTTAGTCCTGCCACCTCTGCTGTCTGTTGTAACGAGTTCTTGATTTTCTCGCAGAACTCCGAGCTAATTTTTGCCCCCTTTTCAAGCTCCAGTAACAGATCTCCCGCTTTGGTTTTTCGAACTGCGCGGATCTTCGGGCCAGTATCGTAAGGCACAACTTTGGTCCGGAGACATTTTAGAATATCGGCATAGCTATGCCCCTCGGTTGGCCTGATAAGAACAGCTTCATTTTTCGGACCTCTGGCTTTCGTTTTTGCTTCCTGCTTTCCCCTCGAATCTTTTGTTGCGGAGTCTCTTTCAGGAGGGCCTTTCTGGTCTGTCCTCTCCTTTCGCAATCTCCTCTTTCTGACTGTTTGCCATTCGAGTGGTTCCTTATCGCAAACTCTTTTTCCCTTTGGCGTATTTACTTCCGCCGAGCTCGTGAGTGGTCGTTTTCCACCATTCTCGTTGCTTTCCTCTATTGGCTTGCTTACAGCATTGCTCCTTTCATAGCTGCTCCGCCTAGTCTCTGCCTCTGCTTTGAGCCAGTTTCGCCGGTATGCTTCGACTTGGTCAAGGATCTCGTCTATTTCACCGACGCCTTGTATAACATCTCTGCTGATGTTCTTCTGCACTTTCATGGCGGCTCTCATGTGTTGGAGTACTCTCCGACATTCTAGAAGTGCGGCTTCTTCTTCTTTTCTCATCTTCAGGATGAACTCCTGGCGGGGTGACGACGTTGTGTCCACACTCTGCCGAATTGTGAGAGGTGTTGATACCTGTCCTTCGTCAGTTACTGCCGTTGTAGACATCTGGGGAGCAGGCCCCACTCTTGTTGGAGATCGAACGATCTTTTTGCTTCTTCCGAAAATCTCTTCTTCTATGCTATTCTGTGTTTATCAATATTAAATGCTAACAAATTATGGTTATAGGTATGTATAACCAAATATGTGACAACAATTAAAGACAGCTCGCTTAACAACAACTTTATAGAAAATTACAACACGACTGTACGACTCTAGATTCTGTATGTACGTGCGACCCACGGCGATGCTACTTGACGTCTGCCCCTACTCGCTGCTCTTACTCTCCTCTTCGTCGCTGCCAGTCCAGCCAACCGGTGCTACTCATATGCCTCTATACCATCTCACATACACACATACTTTCATCTATGTATATATAAAACAGTTTGTCCTGACTGACTGACTGACTGATTGGTGATCAACGCACAGCCCAAACGGTAAACGCTAGGAAATTGAAATTTGAGCTCAAGTATCCCATCATAGTGAAGGTTTGGGATTTTGGTAAATTCAAGCTCCAAGTGGGAAAAAACGAGCTCCAAAATTTTTTTAATCTATAAAAGAATGTAAAAAACAACAAAATATTTATTTACTTTTTCAAATGAAAAGTGAGTGTTATAAATTTCGCCCAATATATTTCAAATTTGGGTAATATAATCTGTGAAACTAAATCTAAAACTTTGCATTCAAGGATTTTCAAATAATAGAAATACGGGTTTCGCTTTACAAATGCAGACAGAACAATAAAGAGGAGTACAGAGATAAAACCAGCGAAACGGGAGCTAGCAAGCACCAAAAAGATCAGTCGATAATAATAATAATAATTTTTTATTATTATTTATTTTTTATTTTATTCAGAATATCAACAATAGTTCTCTCGATTATAAAATAAAACTTAATATAACAATTTAAACTAAACTTAAAAGAAAAGAAAGCCTAACGCAAAGCTGTACAATGACGTCTATTAATGCCTCCGACACGTTGGGGGAATTTTATTTGCCAGTTGGCCAGCTATTAAAGACCTAAAAAACTACACAAAAAGTAGATAAAAGTGGAAAATTAATTCTATTTAACAACTACTTTAAAAAAGTACGATATAGAACGAGAAAGAGAAAAAGAAAGAAGGAAAGAAAGGTAGAGAAACAGAAAAAGAGAAAGGTGGAAAGGGAGAGACGAAACGAAAAAGAGGGAAATCTCCAACCCGGTGAGGGAAATTTTAAATGCCAGTCCGGCAAGCTATGGCCCAACTCACATCAGTAAGTGGTCAGAGATTTCCTCGAAGATAATTATAAAGAATAATTTTGATAGAACAGAGAGAGAGTCCTGTCGGTAGTAAATGTGAAAGATCATTATAATGTCTGCACATGACCCGAAAACGATTGTGCAAAGCGTAATCAGTTGTGCATCTTGCCATTATGAATGGCAAATAATTCCTTGTTGGTCTACAAGGAACTGAAAAATTAAGGCTACCTAAGAGGGCAGAGGAGTCAACCTCACCGATAACCAACTTGTGGAGAAAAACTACTCCAAGAACCGTCCTACGATTCACTTGTACTAAGGAAGGAAGGTTTATAAGCATCAGTCTACTAGAGTACGATGACAAGCAGAGATTGGGATCCCAACTTAAGCCACGTAGAGTAAAAAGAAGGAGTTGCTTCTGAACAGACTCAATACTTTCCTGATGCTTTCTATACTGCGGAGACCAAACGCAATATCAGTATTCAAGGGCGTACTAGAGCAGTGTAAAGAAGCTTAGTGGTATAAGGGTCATTAAATTCCTTGGACCAACTTTTAATGAAACCAAGTAATCCCTTGGCCTTATTGACAATACTAGATATGTGAAGGTTGAAGTTCAATTTGGAATCAAAAAGAACTCCAAGGTCTTCAACAGTCGATATACGCTGCAATGGCACATTGTCAACGGTATACGTGACTAAATGGGGCAAAGTTCGGTGAAATGTCATGAACTTACACTTAGCGCAATTGAAGTACAAGTGGTTAGCTAAGTACCACGATTGCATGCAGTTCAGATCATCCTGCAGGCGATGAGAATGAGTATGGTCTTTATAAGTCAGAATAAGTTTCACATCATCAGCATACATAAGAATATGAGAGTGTGACAAGGTAGAGGGGAGGTCATTAATAAATAATGTAAAAAGTAAGGGGCCAAGATGGCTACCTTGATGATGCACACACGGGCTTAGAAATATGCGACCTAAGCAAGATTCGTTGGGTCCTATTTTTTAGATAACACCGAAAAGCGGAGGGAAATCCTATACGACTTAGCTTAAAGAGCAGAAGATCATGGTTCACAGAGTCAAATGCTTTACTGAAGTCAGTGTAAACGACATCAGTCTGCATTTTTAGAATAAATACTTCATTTACCAAGGAAGTAAATTCCAGCAAATAGGTCGTGAATCCATGTTGAGCTGGAGATATGACAGATTTACAGAGGTGCTGCAAAGTGCTGCAAACTATTTTTTCAAATAATTTTGGTATGGCAGACAACTTTGCAATTCCTCTGTAGTTTGAAATATCAGACTTACCACACTTTTTATAAAGAGGAATAATTAAAGATAAAGTAACAGATTAAAGATTTTAAGTAATGGCTGTAATAGGGAACTAGAACACTCCTTGAGAACACAACTAGGAATGTTGTCTGCTCCAGGACAGTATGAAGATTTTAAAGATTTGATAGCAGAGATTAGACAGCTATCAGTAATTATGGGAGCGTAAATAGTGTGGGAAGATGAAATGCTATAAGGATAAGAGGTATTACTAATAGAGACAGAGGAATAAGTTGACTGGAAGAAGTTGGCAAACAAGTCAGCAGCTTCAGAATCGTTGCTGGCTTTTTTGTCACCAAGGAAAAATGATGAAGGTAGAGAAGCAGTTTTACGTTTAGAATTAACGAACTTATAGAATTGTTTAAGGTCCTGTGCATATTGCATCTTGCATCGGGCAAGGTAATTATTATAACATCGTGAATTAAGAAGAACAAAATTCGATTTCGCTAAAGAGTATTTAAAGAAAACAAGAGATAGGCCCGACTGCTTATATTTTTTAAAGCATCTAGTTTAACATTTTTTAAGTTTGAAAGTCTTGGTGAAAACCAAGGAGGTTTTGATGACACAGACGATATGACACTATTTGGGATACAGACATCAAAAAGAGCGTTAATAGTGTCACAGAAAAATTTGACGGCTATGTTGATATTAACCGCACTATACAAAAAGGACCAATTAGTTGCTAAAAGAAGTTCGTTAAGCACCAAATAATTGGACTCATTGAAAAATGGCCATTCTATGTGAGGCAAATTAAAATCACCTAGCACAACAAACGCATCTCTGTCACGGAGATGAGTGGAAATTGCTTTAATACAAGTTATATGTTGCATATAAACTTGAATATCGGAAGAGGGAGGTATATACGAGCAAGTGATGCAAATTCAACATCATTTGGCACATCACCATCAATGATTTCCGACCGAAGGTTGGATTTGACTGCAATCAGTACCCCTCCACCTCGACGACTCGGACGATCATGACGAAAAATACAAAAGTCATCTGATAAAATTTCATTATCAGAAGGATTTAACTACATTTCTGAAAACGCAATAATATTAGAATCAAAAGAAAAACTGCTCAGAAATAAATTCCCGAGCTTGGACAAAAGACCCCTAACATTCTGATACAGAATATTAAGCGAAAAAGGTCCCGAGTCTAGTTTTTTGAAGTCAAACTTGACGTTGGTTTCGAAGAAAGAGTACTATCCTGTAAATAAACAGGCAGTGACGAAACTCGTTTTTTCTGCCTAAGCACAAAACAATATGTGGAGGCCAAAATTTTGGATCACAAATAATTGTAAAAGCCTCATGCGGAACACTTATTTTAAACGAGGCTATTTCACGGGGCTCAGAAAAACTGAACTTCGAAATAGATGCACTAGCCGTCGATTTACTGGCAATATAGGCTACTATAGATTCACCAGTGGTATCGGAAGATAATCTTGATACAAAAACTTATCTTCTGGGAGCTATAACAGTAAGAGCCGAGGGCTGAAGCAGAGCAGCAACTGACGCACTTTCTGCAGCTCGTGATGAGACTGCGGGGGAAATGGTAGAAAATTTTATGGAGGAAGCTTTCTTAGAAGCAACAAGTGTTGCAAAAAGTAATTCAGTTACAATCGTTAAAAATAAAAGCAGATGAAATTAAACAAAATTAGCCAAAAATTAGTGCGGAGAGCTTTACAACAATAATACTAGACTTTGACGATAGTAGCATTTCTGTAAAGCATTGGCTTAACAATTTCGAAATAAATGCGCAGGCTTATGGTTTAAGTGATGCAGAAAAAAATGTTTTTGAGCGCGTGCAAAAATAACACAAACGGCCAAACTTGTAAGTATTTCAGTCTGCAGCAAACTTATGCTAAGTTGCGCGGACATAAAAAAATGGAAAGCATAGCAATAGCAGCTTTGTATTTCGATATGGATTGTTGTGGCCTGTAGATAAGTTGTAGCAAATAATGGTAACGAATAGTGACCGATGCGACGCTTTATCAAGATGCCAGTAACTCCACGAGCCATACTATCGGGATGATTGGTCGCATAGAAACTGTAGCCATTGAGATGAAAATAATTTTTGTTTGTTAGGTGAGTCACTGATATGAGCATGGCGTCAATGTCATGTTGTTTGAGGAACTGCAAGAGCTCACATTTGTGCTGTGAAATACCATTCGCATTCCAGAAACATATTTTTAGTGAAGCCATTTAATTAGATTTCTGTTTGATTAGTAATTTCAGAAGGAGATTTTGATTGCGCATAATTTCCTGCATCGTTTGTTGTATTGCTACCATTGTAATTGTTAGAGTTTCCATAATTGATTCAATCTCACTAGGCAATTGGGATGGATTTGCAGTGGTATGTTGGGTAGTAGTTTCTGGCCCCTGTTGCGATGTTTGTTTAGAGACTGAAGCGTACGACTCGTTGGTGTAACTTAACGCCTTAGCAAAAGATACTCCTGGAATCGTAGTTGATGGTATGCGTGGGGATCTTGTTGTGATAATCATAATAATTGTAACAATAACCACTTTATTTAATAACTTTGAATTATACAATGTGCGAAATTAACGTGCGGAGATGGTGGACGACGCTGGTGTGTATCGAAGCTCAGTTCGATCGTAGGCGGTACTTGCGCTTTGTCCAAAAATTCAGCTTTCAGACGGTCGATGGAGATGTTTACATCTCTATTTGCCAAGCGGACTTTAAAGAATTTTTCCTTTCTGCTTAGAACCTCGAATGGGCCCTCGTATGGAGCTTCCAATGGAGTACGAACACGATCCAGACGAAAAAATACGTGTGTTGCTTTTTTAATATCGGGCTGCAGGAAGGTCTCATTGGAGCTATGGCAGGAAGTGTTGCTTTGTCGGAGAGATCTAATTTTCTCTCGAAACATTTTTATAAATTCAGTTTCGTTTGGCTCGTTCTTCCCATGTGTGACGAACTTACCGGTAATGCGGTCCTGTAACATTTTATGGCTACTTTGAGAGTTCGGTGCCAGCGCTCTACCAAACCATTTGACTGTGGGTGGTAGGCGGTTGAGCGTAATAGGTTAATACCCAAAATTCGCATCAATCCAGAAAAAACGGCTCACTCGAACTGGCGTCCACGATCGCTACTGATTTGAAGTGGAACGCCAAATAAAGAAATCCATCCATTTATCAGCGCTGTGGCTACAGTTTCAGCTGATATGTCGGGAATTGGAATTGCTGTAGGCCATCTGGAAAATCGATTTATGCAAGTCAAGCAGTATCGGTTTCCTCGTGAGGTTGGCAATGGTCCGATGATATCGATGTTTATGTGATCAAAACGTTGATCTGTTGGTCCATAGCTCCCGGTTGCTGTTTTGTTGTGACGTTGAACTTTGCATCTCTGGCATTGTGTGCATGTGCGTACATAATTGCCAACGTCTTTTGACAATGACGGCCAAACAAATCGTGTTGAGATGAGCTTTTGTGTAGCTCTCCGCCCTGGATGTGATAGACCATGTATTTTTTGCAGCACCTTCTGCCGAAGCTGTTGTGGTATGAATGGTCGAGCTATGCCTGTGCTAACGTCGCAGTTGAGGGAAAACGACGTGTTCGGCAAGGTGATCTTCTTTATATTTAATGAGGTTTTGTTATCCTTCAGCATTTGCATCAGTTTCGGATCAGATTCTTGGGCAGTAGCAATGGCGTCGAAATTTATTTCGGTGATTGCATTAATGCGAGAGAGTAAATCCGCAACTTCATTGTCTCTACCAGACACATGTTTGATGTGCGTGGTGAATTAGCTTATGAATTCCAAGTGCCTTCCTATTACGGGTGGAGTTTTGTCCAATTTTTGCGAGAATGCGTAGATAAGTTGTTTGTGATCTGCGTAAACAGTAAATTGTCTGCCTTCTAGAATATATTGAAAATGACGTATTGCCAAAAAATATTGCCAGCAGTTCGCGGTCGTAGGTTCCATACCTAGATTGTGCAGGATTCAGTTTTTTTGAAAAAAAATAACCAAGCGGCTGATGTTTGCCATCCACAGGTTGGTATGCTACAGCTCCAACAGCGGTGTCAGAGGCATCTATGCTTAACGAGAGTTTTGCATTTGGGGCGAGAAATGTCAATAAAGTAGAGTTGGCAAGTTGGTCCTTACATTCCTGGAATGCTCTTACAGTATTAGGAGTCCATTCCACTGGAGTTTTATCGTTCTTCTTGTTTCCCTTTATCAGCGATTGCAGTTTGCTTTGACTGTTTACCGCATTCGGTATAAATGGACGGTAATACTTTATCATGCCTAAAAATTTCTTCAGTTGACATGCTGTTGTAGGTTGCTGAAAATCTCGTATGGCTGAGGCTCGTGCTTCCAATGGTAGAAATCCATTTGCATTAATTTTATGACCAAGGAATTGGACCTCATTCTTTGCAAACTGGCATATGTCAGCGTTGATTGTTAACTTGTTGCGCTGAACTCGTCCAAACACTGTTTGTAAATGTTGCTTATGTTCCTCCATACTGTTAGAAACGATGAGAATGAGTCGTCGACATAAACGAATGCGAATTCGAGATCACGCAATACGTTGTGCATAAATCTTTGAAATGTTTGGGCTGCATTGCGCAAACCAAAGGTCATGTAACAAAACTCAAACAATCCGAAAGGTGTGGTAATTGCGGTATTCGGTATGTCCTTTGGTTCGACTGAAATGTGGTGATACGCCCGCTGCAAGTCGATGACTTAGAATATCGTTTTGTTGTACAAAATATTTGTGACATCATGCACGAATGATAGTGGGTAGCGATCAGGCACTGTCTTTGCATTTAGTGCTCTATAAACGCCACATGGTCTCCATTCGCCGTTGCCCAACTACTACTAGAGGGACGACAAATTCCACGTTCTACCATGTAAGCAAATTCTTTCTTTGCGGCAGCTAGTTTGTCACCAGTGAGCCTCCGTGGTCAGGAAAAGACTGCTGGTCCATTGGTCTCGATGACGTGCGTTACGTCGGAAGGAGACGGCTGTGTGTTATGGTTGAGGATTGCCAGTTGTTTGAATTCAACGAGTAAATCAGCAACATCGTCGTTAGTGATGTGCGATACTATCGTCGGGTCGCACGCTCGGATAACGATGCCTCGTGATTGTAGCGATGTTTTTGTGTCGATCAATGTGCGCCGCCTAACATCAACCAACAGGTCAAAATGGCTCAGAAAATCTGACCCAATGATTGGCATGGAAACGTTTGTCAATATGAATGTCCAAACAAAATCGCGTCTCAGTCCAAGTGAGAGTTTGAGGCGCCTTTTACCAAACGTTTTGATAGGCGTGCCGTTTGCTGCGAATAAACTGAAAGAGTTTGAAACGGCAGCACCTGTGTCAATTAAAAATTTGTGTTGAGTGCCCTTGTCGTAAATTGTGATGCGTGCTACGTAGCTTTTGACTTCTGGTTCGGTGGGCGGCGGAACAGAAGTGGTTTTTAGTTTTTTGAATCGTTAAATGAGCATGGTGGCTTGCATTTTTTAGCCTTGTTGCCAAATTTCTCATGGAACCAGCAAACTGAGGAAGAAGCGTTACGGGTATTAATTCCTGGTGAACGATTTCGAGAACGGAAACGAGAACGAATGCATTTCTCCAAATTATCCAAGCGAGCAATAATTTTGTCTATTGGGTTAGATGGCGTTGCGGTACTAGAAGTTACGTTGACTTGGCCGAATCCTCCAACTTCGAGGACCTTGTCAGCTAATTTCGCCAAGCCTTGTAAATCATCGCCTAATGCTTGAAGAATGGCACGTGCATGTGGTGGCAGAGGTTGCATCCACAAAGATTTGAGAAAATCTTCACTTATGCGGTCTGTGGCCAGTCCACGGAGTTCATTAAGGAGCTGCGTCGGGCGGCGATCACCCAAGTCAATATCAGAAAGAAGTTTTCGAACGATTTCTGTGGAATTACACACATACATACAAACGTAAACACATTAAGTGCCCGCGTATATATGTATGAGTTACGCGGGCACTTAATGTGTTTACGTTTGTATGTATGTGTGTAATTCCACAGAAATCGCCGTAGCATTTGATAGTTTATATTCTTTAAAATTTGACGTCTTCGCAGTGTTAAATCACGTCGGGGTCACCAATGTGGGGATCTTGTTGTGATAATAATAATAATTGTAACAATAACCACTTTATTTAATAACTTTGAATTATACAATGTGCGAAATTAACGTGCGGAGATGGTGGACGACGCTGCTGTGTATCGAAGCTCAGTTAACAAGTGTTTCTAATGCTATCGATAGGTTGCTATCGATTAGGGGTGTATACATTGGTGTATACCGACTGCATGTAACCGCCACATATGTATGACAAGTTTTGTCGGATGACTGGATTTCGAGCTGCGGATTTTTGTTGGCTTAGGCGACTTTTTAACTCTTTGTATACAGGGCAACCTCTATAGTTAGCAGTGTGGTTTCCGCCACAGTTGCTACACTTTTTAGCAGAGGGGTCCTCCTTACTTACAGGGCACAGACTGCGCGTAGGGAACAATAGGTTTTTGTGTGTCCATATTCCTGGCAGTTTGTGCATTGCACAGGTCAATTTCGTTTGTGGGGTTCCTAACCGGTAATTTTACGGTGCAGTAGATATTGTTCATTGCCTATTTTGACTTCAAAGCCCTTATCTTTAAGTCCATCTTTTATCTCGCTGACTGGAACTGTTGGCTCGATTCCTTTGATAACCACTTGTAATCCCTTGGCCACTGATCGACAGTTATTTTCATCATTGGCTTGTATTTTAGTTTCATTTATGCTCCCTCTTTGTATAGACGTAACATATAATTTGTTTTCGCCAATTTTGGTAGTGAGTTTTTTAACCAATTTTGTACAATTTGCCTGACGCACATAAATAGATGGCGGCTTTAGTTACTTAGCCTTCGCTGTTTCGGCTTTACCTTCTTCAGGTAAACTGAGAATCGCGAATCTATTGTTTTTCAGCGCCTCAGGTGGCACAGTGTTTTTTGCTGTTTTAGTTATTTTGGGTGCGTTGTTTTTCTAAGTCACTTGTGGGCTTAGTTATCGTTTAACTTGCACATAGCGATCGAGCCCAGTCTGTATTAAGGAACCGTTAGCGCTATGCGTACTTTTCGGCTGGGAGAGGGGGGGGGGGGGGGGGGGGGGGGGTCGCAGTGAGATGACAATACCGGATGTTGAGAGACTGCTGTTGCTGTTGTTGTAGTTGTCGTTGTCGAAGTCGAAGACGCAGTTGTAAGCGAGGGCATTGTACTGGTCGTTATTGGTGTCAGCAATTCAGCAATTTTAATTAAATATGAAATATTCAACACATACATACATAAGTGTTTATATTTATTTACATCAGAATCGTGTCTCTGCGTCGATATCCGAGTATGCAGCACAAAGTTGAACCAAAGCAGCAGCAACAACAACAGCTGCGGGCAGAGCATGGGTTGCGATTTTATTTATAGCCATAACTTTCTTCAGAATTAACCAATCATGATGAAACATACGGATACATAATCACTAACTGGAAGTATTGGGTACAAAATTCCAAAAAGTTCGGGAGTTATGCAAAAAACACGAATTATGGAGTAGTGGGGGGTACATGGAAAAAAACTCAAACTCGTACTTTCTCGGTCTTAGGAGAATTTGGATACCAAGTTTGATTGTTCTAGCTCTTATACTTTCTACGATCTTTGCGTTCATACGGACGGACAGACAGGCGGACATGGCTATATTGACTCGTCTTGTCATCCTGATCAATAATATATATACTTTGCGGGGTCTGCCACGCCTCCTTCTGTGTGTTACATTCGCACGAAACTAGTATAGCCTTTTACCCTTTGGATACAGGCTATAAAAACAATCAACATTGTATTTATTCTATTTCTATGTAGCAATTCCAGTTTTCTTGGGTACTATTCTCTAATGCCATGCATTGCAGTAATGTTGAACACATTTCGTACTTGAAGTTCCAATTCTTACACTTTTCGGTTTGTCAACGATAAATCCCACTTTTGGGGGTCTGTTAAATACATGTAAGATGTTTATTATAAAAGGAATATTGAACAAGTAAAAAAGCTAAAGTCGGGTGTCCCGACTTTGAAATACTCTGTACATATGTTTACAATAATTATAGAAAATAAAAAAATTAAGAAAATAAAAAAAAAAATTTGATCGATTTTACCTCTCTCGGTATTCGAACTCACGTAAAGGGTGTATAATTGCACATTTACATAGCAATTGCGTCTGTGTGAGTGTATGTATGCCTATGCGCATCTATTCGTGTCTGTGTAAGCATTTTCGCAGTCAACCAAACAGCAACATCAACAACAGCCGCGGGCAGCGCTTGAGCAGCGCTGCAGCAGCGCTGCATCAGCAAATATATTTATGGCTATAACTTCTTGGTAAATCGGTCTATCATAATGAAATTTGGCATACGGACACATAATAACCAACTGGGGGTATTTCCAAAATTTTAGTTCGAAATTCCAAGAATTACGGAAGTTACGATTTGCGGGGTAGAGGGGGGAGGGAGGGGAATTCCAAAATATACATTTTCTGCGTATTCACATAAGGCATCTGGGACTAAAATTTGGTGTTCCTAGGTCGTATAGTCTCCGAGATATAGGCGATTATACGAATGGAAAATCGGGAAAACCCCCATAGGGGGGAAGTGGGGGGGAAAATCAAAAAAATAAAACAAACTCGTATAGAATACACACATAACGCATCTTTGTGCAAAATTTGGTGTCTCTATCTCTTATAGTCTCTGAGATCCAGGTGTTCATACGGACGGACAGACGGACAGACGGACAGACAGACAGACAGGGCTAGATCGACTCGTCTCGTCATGCTGATCAAGAATATATATACTTTGTGGGGTCTGCCACGCCTCCTTCTGCCTGTTACATTTTTCAGCTCCCGCAAACCTAATATACTCTTGTACATTTCATGTACAGAGTATAAAAATCGCTAGCGTTTTAGCGATTGACAACGAAAATTAATTGTAATTAAATGAGACGCGGTATTCTTTCAATTATTAATATGGCTTTAATGGCTTGGATAATGTAGAAAGCGAAGTTTAATGTGCGAGTATTACTTCACAAGTGATTTTGCCTGCTGCCGCTACAAGTCAGCGGACCAGCACAAGAAAAACGTACAAAGAGAGTGCCACAGAGAGCGCAGTAAAGGGCGCAATAGAGAGCGCAAAAGAAAGGCTTAGAAGCTAAGTAGGGTGCTCCAACATTCCGGCCCCTTTGAAGGACTCCCGGTCTTTCAAATCCACAGGGAGCACCGCCAACATCGTGGACTGGTCGCCTAGCAGTGCCGCCTCCAGTGCCTCCAACAATCCTCCTACGTGAGGAGGTCGGGGAAGAATGAACCAATCGATTCGTCGCTCTGCTGCAGAGTCCGTCAGGGCGTCCTTTCTCCGCTCGAAAGCCGACGGCATGTCCCTCAGCAAGCCGCTTGTTCCCGCAAAGTTCGTCACGTTGTCGCTAAAGACCATTTCCGGCAGGCCGAGCTTCTAGATGAACCTTGTAAAGACGTTAAGGACAGTATCAGTGGATAAATTAGCTACCAGTTCGAGGTGAACGGCCTTCGAGGCAAAACAAACGAATACCGCTACGTAATTTGTAACGGGCGGTCTTCCGCGTATGCGATAGCTACCATGGAATGAGCCGCAAAGTTCGAGTCCACAAACCCTGAAAGGTCGACCTTCTCGAAGGCGATCACCTGGCAAATTTCTCATTATTTGCTCAACTAACTTGGGCTTCCATCGAATCCAGTTATGTAAAACTGCTGAGCAAGACCTACGAGTATTTATCACCCAAATATGTTGCTTTAGCCCAAAAGGGGGCACAAAAGTCCTAGTTGCTCACCCAAACGAGATAATATATTCCGCTTTGTCGGCTTCAACGAAGTAAAGCTATCGTCATGCAGATGATAACGAAATACATCGTCTTGAGGAGCCAGCATGTCGTCAACATAAAAACAATTTTTAATGACATTTAGCGCGACATGGTGACATCGAGCATAAATATTGGCCAATTCAAACAAACAGTGCACAACTAAAAATGGCGCTGATGCAGTCCCATATGTGACTGTGTTCAACGTGAACGACTGCAGTTCATGCGAGGCACTTTCTCGCCAGAAAACGAGCTGAAAATTTCTGTCTTTTTCAGACAAGATTATTTGCCTGTATTTGCCTGTATTGCCATAAAGTTTTTATTAAACCGAAAGTTTACAAATGTTGAATGACGCGCTGATAGAGCCGTTGATGTCTCACTAAAAGCGTCAAACACCGCACCCAATTTGGTTGTGGGACTTTCAGGCCTCAGGACACATTGATTGGGAATATAATAGTGCTGCCCTGGAGGAGGAGATTCAAGGGCTGACATATGCCCAAAATCACTATACTCTCTCATGAAATCGTGGTGCATATCATGGAGAGTTTTATCTTTTGTGAGTTTACGCTCAAGTTGTAGGAACCGCCTTTCAGCATTTCGAAAGCAAAGGCCTAGTACAGTGGGATCGGGTTTGAACGGAAGTTCGAATTGAAAATGACCTGTAGACAGGCACTGTACTGAATTTGACTCATTTGGGCTCCGATCGAGTTCCCAAAAGCGTTGAACTAAGGTGTCGAGAGAACAATCATTAACTTGAGCGACAACGTTAACGCTGAATTGTTGAGGAGGTATTTGCCCTGTATATCTACCAGCAAAAACCCATCCCAGCAATGTCTTCTGCAACAATGGAAGACAAGAATTGAGCTCGATTTGCCCAACGCATAATAACTTGTAAAAAAGTTCAGCGCATAGGAGAATATCAACCTTGGCTGGCTTATAGAATTCTGGGTCAGCCAACTCAAGGTTTGCGGGTATTTTTCAATTCGATGTGGGCACAAAGTTACCAGGCTGATAAGTAGATATGGATTTAAGAACCCAAAAATCAGTACCAAAACTCTGAGAATTCAAACGAGGTTGAATATTAGCGACACCTTGTGCCTACTACCAGTAGTGGTTCCACCTGCCATTACAATACTCCCAGCTGTGTCTTTACGCTTTAATCGAAGGCGCTGCGCAAGGTTCTCAGTCATGAGGTTCAACTGTGAGCCGCTATCAAGTAACACATGAGCAGGATGGTAATGGCCGAATCTATCTTTTATTTTTACGACTGCTGTGGCAAGAATTACTTGATCGGCACTTAAAACGTGACCTAAGTACGCTTCTGGAGGTGCAACTGCTTGTGGAGCGGGTGAATTTGGCACAGCTACAGAGTATCTGTGCAACAACGAATGGTGTGGTTTTGAACACACCCGACACTTGGAAGCTTCGCATCTGGAAACTATATGACCCACATTCAAACAATTCAGGCACATTTTTTGAGTCTTAGCAAACTCAAATCGCTGCATAACGGGAATAGATCCGAAAGAAGGACAAGAATAAATATTGTGATCCGCAGAACTACAATATGTTCACTTCGAAATCGGTTTTGAAGGCTTTGAAGGACCCTTTGTGCAAGAAAACGAAGCTTTACTGTTTCTTGCAGGTTCTACTCGCGGTTTATTTGGAACCCGAGTTATCTCTTCAGCCGCTAAATATTGGTAACGCCTGTTTAACTGTTTAGCGCAGTCATCCCAAGAAGGCAACTTGTCATAATCGAGCTGTTCCTCAAAACGAGATTTGGTTACATAATCAACTTTGGCCATAACCATATGTATGATCATTGCGTTCGAAATGTCCTTTTCACTTTCCAACGAAGCTAAAGACGCATAAATGGCAGAAACAGTGTCAATGATGGACCGCAAACTAGACGCATTAGGTTTGGTCATACTTGGGATGTCAAACAATTGCGAGATAGTGTCGAAAAATATCAAACATTTGTTGTCGTATACAGACTTGAGGCTAGCAATGGCTTTCGAGTAGTTGCAGTCCGTTAACTGAAACGGTTTCACAACTCCTAGAGCCTCACCTGACAAGCACGACACCAAATGATTAAACTTCTCGACGTTGGTCAACGAAGGATCTTCATGAACTAGGATTTCAAATAAGCACATAAAATTCTTAAGCTCGGCATGCTTTCCACTGAATGTAGGCAGCCGCATTTTGGGTAACTGTGATCGTTGACTGGCCATCATAGAACAGCCATGAGAAGTCTGACTCAACTTTTTGCTTCGTTGCCTTAACATACAACGCCTTAGTTGAAATGCACAAATCCTCTAGTGGCCCTTTACTATCGTTACTTGGGTTGAGACTATCCAAATCTGCCTGAAGCGCCATAGCTTTCTTTATGTAACCTTCCAACAGCTCGAGATGGCACTCGAGTTCTGTTTGTTCAAACGAAATTGTCTTGAACTGAAATGCCGTTTTCATACGAGCAATATCAGCGCTAACCTTATCAAATTTCTGTAGGCATTGTACTAGTTTAGTGCTAGATTTAGCTATTACATGTTTCTTCTCAGATTCCGACATGGTAGAGTATAACCAAAATAAACTCTAAACAAATTGCAAATCAAAGAAAATGAACATTGAACTTTCCTAACAGCCCCCGCAAATAACAACGCACCAAAACAGCAAGAGACAAGCTGAAATGCACGCAGATTACGTATGCACGCAGATTACGTACACACGCACTCAATACAGTATGCACGCAACCAAAGTAGCAGTCCAAGCGACTGCACAAACAACAACGAAATCTGCAAGCAGTCTCAGCTGTCCTCAGAAAATAGGCGTCGATTACCGAAAGCAAGCTTGTTGGCAACGCTAATCCAAACGGGTAGCGGGGGAATGTATGTATATGATGTATGTATATAATATGTGGTTATTGGCGAGTATGTATGTACATACATATGTTTTTTTTTTTAATTCGTTTATTGAAAGAAAAGAAAAGAAAAGGATATACAAGTAATATGATGTAGAGCAGAGGAGTAAAGAGAAGGTTGTGAAGAAGTGGTTGAGACAAGCCCGCGCCCAGGCGGTACGGCCGTGGAGCATTGCTTCGCCCGGGCGTCGACCTGACTACATCTCGCCTCGATGTCGTTCCCGCTCAAGTCTGCGCAACTCCCCCATGACTGTGGCTGCAAACTTGCAGCAGGCATTCCAGAATTGCTCGTCCGCTATCATGTTGCTGATGAAGTTCAATGGAGACACGGGTTCACCTAGCCAGTTGTTGAGGTGACTTCTTGCTCTCTCAAACCTGGGGCACACAAAGGTCACGTGGTGTGGGTCCTCTATTACCCCGCGCCTGCAGAAGGTGCATTCTTCTCCGTCGTCATGTCCGAAGCGGGACAGGTAACTACGGAAGCACCCATGGCCGCTCAAAATCTGCGTGAGGTGGAAAGTGACGAAACCGTGCTTCCGCCCGACCCAAGCCTGAATATCTGGAATCAGATGGTGCGTCCAGCGTCCCTTGGAGGAGACATTCCATCGCTCTTGCCATGCCCGTAGACTTTCCTGCCTCGCGTTAGAGTGTAAAGCCCTACGCAGTGAGGGCATCACCGTCGCGCTCGTGCCATCTGCTCTCGTGCTCCGATGAAGAGTGGCGGCCTCGTTTGCCAACAGGTCTATAGGCACCATACCCGCGATGACCAGGGCTGCGTCGTCCGACACGGTCCTGAACGCGCTGCATACGCGCAAAGCGCCAAGGCGATATGTTACTTCCAGTGGCTTTATGTAACTCTTTGTTTTTGTGGCCTCAACCCAGACGGGAGATCCGTATAGCATCATTGCCCGTGTGACTCCCATTAGGAGAAGTCTGCTTCCTTGCCTGGGACCGCGAGTGTTTAGCATTATGCGCGCCAGAGATCGCGCCATCGTGGACGCTTTCTTCCCAGCATGGGCGAGGTGCTCTCGGAAGGATAACCTAGTATCTAGCATGACGCCCAAGTACATAATTGCACGCTTGGACGCCAACACCAGGTTGCCGATGGTGACGTGCGCTACCTCCACCACTTTGCGGCTGCTTATTAAAACGGCCTCCGATTTATGTGGTGCCAGTTCTAGGCCCACTGTGCTCATCCAGGCTATAATTCTTCTGATGGCTACGTTGCATTTGTCCTCGACGGCTGCCAGATCCTTTGCAACCGCTACTATCGCGACGTCGTCTGCAAATCCGACCGCTTCTGTACCTGCTGGTAGCTCTAGCCGCAGGACGCCGTCATACATTGTATTCCACAGGAGTGGCCCCAGTACAGAGCCTTGGGGCACTCCTGCAGAGACCTTATACGTCTTAGTGCCAGTCGACGTTTCATACATTAGCACCCTATTTCTAAAATAGCTGCGAATACATTGGTAGAGGTACGCGGGGATACCTCGTTCTCCAAGTGCGTTAAGTATGGATATCCAGTTGGCCGAGTTAAAAGCATTTTTTACGTCCAGCGTAACCACCAGGCAATACTTCTTAGTGCCACCCTTCCAGCGCGTCCCTGAAATAGCGTTAGCGGCTATCTCGACCACTTTTCCGATGGCATCAATCGTTGAACGCGCCTTGCGGAATCCATATTGGTTTGGGGATAGTCCGCCAGCAGTGCTTAGGGCTGCCTCCAGTCTCGTGCAGAGAAGCTTCTCTAGCACTTTCCCCGCCGTGTTCAGCAGGCAGATCGGTCTATAGGATGATGCTTCTGCTGCTTCGACTCCGCTTGTGACGTTTTCTTGCTCCAATAGTACATTGGATGGAGCCTTCCATTGAATGACTGCAGCAACACCGCTCCATAACCAAAACCCGCGTCTGTATGTAGCTCGGTGGGTGCTTCTCTGGCGTAAATATGCAAAACTGGTTCACTCGTAAGCATATTCTTCAACTGTTGTATGGACTCTACACCTGTGCATAGCACGGCATAAATTTCCGGAAAAATCCCGTAAGTCCAAGGAACGACTGAACGCCTTTTATATTTTTCGGAGTGGAAAGCCGGCTTATTTATTTAATCAACAAGTGGATCTGTCGATTTATTCAATAACAATATATAAGTAATAACATTTTATATATACATATATTAAGATTTAAAATTAAAAATTCAAATATGATTAATATAACATAGTCTCAACTTAAAAGATAAGAAAGCCTACGAAAAAGCTGTACAATAACGTCTATAAATGCCCCCGACACGTTGGGGGAATTTTATTTGCCAGTTGGTCAGCTATGCCCTGATTCACAGCCATATGTGGTCAGAGACATTATAGACCTAACAATCTAAACAAATAGTATGTAGAAGAGGAAAATTAATTCTACTTAGGAGCTAATTAGAAAAAGTAAGGAGTAGAAAGAGACAGAGGTAAAGAGGGAGAGAAAGGAAGAGGAAGAGAAAGGGGAAGAGAGAAACAGGGAAAGAGAAAGATGGAACAAGAAAGACAAAAGGAGAAAGAGGGAAATCTCCAACCCGGTGGGGGAAAGTTTTAAGCCAGTCCGGCCAGCTATGCCCCGACTCACAGCAGTATGTGGTCAGAGATTTCCACGGAGATAACTATAAAGAAGAACTTTTATAGAATAAAGAGAGAGTTCTGTTGAAAGTTAATGAGAAAGCTCATTATAATTGGAAAAAATAACTCGAAAACGATTGTGCGCAGCGTAATCGGTTGTGCACCTAGACAAGACGAATGGCAAATAATTCCTTGTTGGTCTACAAGGAACGGAAAAATTAAGGCGACCTAAGAGGGAAGAGGAGTCAACCTCGCCGATAATCAACTTGTGGAGAAAAACTACTCCAAGAACAGTCCTAGGACGAACTAAAGAAGGAAGGTTTATAAGCATCAGCCTGCTAGAGTACGATGGCAAGCGGAGGTTGGGATCCCAGCTTAAACCACGTAGAGCAAAAAGAAGGAATTGCTTCTGAACAGACTCAATACGTTCCTGTTGCTTTCTATACTGCGGACACCAAACGCATGAGCAGTATTCAAGCACAGAGCGTACTAGTGCAGTGTAAAGAAGCTTAGTGGTATAAGGGTCATTAAATTCCTTGGACCAACTTTTAATGAAACCAAGTAATCCCTTGGCCTTATTGACAATACTAGATATGTGAAGGTTGAAGTTCAATTTGGAATCAAAAAGAACTCCAAGGTCTTCAACAGTCGATATACGCTGCAATGGCACATTGTCAACGGTATACGTGACTAAATGGGGCAAAGTTCGGTGAAATGTCATGAACTTACACTTAGCGCAATTGAAGTACAAGTGGTTAGCTAAGCACCACGATTGCATGCAGTTCAGATCATCCTGCAGGCGATGAGAATGAGTATGGTCTTTATAAGTCAGAATAAGTTTCACATCATCAGCATACATAAGAATATGAGAGTGTGACAAGGTAGAGGGGAGGTCATTAATAAATAATGTAAAAAGTAAGGGGCCAAGATGGCTACCTTGATGATGCAAACACGGGCTTAGAAATGTGCGACCTAAGCAAGATTCGTTGGGTCCTATTTTTTAGATAACACCGAAAAGCGGAGGGAAATCCTATACGACTTAGCTTAAAGAGCAGAAGATCATGGTTCACAGAGTCAAATGCTTTACTGAAGTCAGTGTAAACGACATCAATCTGCATTTTTAGAATAAATACTTCATTTACCAAGGAAGTAAATTCCAGCAAATAGGTCGTGAATCCATGTTGAGCTGGAGATATGACAGATTTACAGAGGTGCTGCAAAGTGCTGCAAACTATTTTTTCAAATAATTTTGGTATGGCAGACAACTTTGCAATTCCTCTGTAGTTTGAAATATCAGACTTACCACACTTTTTATAAAGAGGAATAATAAAAGATTCTCTCCAAATAGTTGGAAAGATTGAGGAACCAAGTGACAGATTAAAAAGTGTAAGTAAAGGTTGTAAAAGGGAACTAGAACACTCCTTGAGAACACAACTAGGAATGTTGTCTGCTCCAGGAGAGTATGAAGATTTTAAGGATTTGATAGCAGAGATTAGACAGCTATCAGTAATTATGGGAGCGTAAATAGTGTGGGAAGATGAAATGCTATAAGGATAAGAGGTATTACTAATAGAGACAGAGGAATAAGTTGATTGGAAGAAGTTGGCAAACAAGTCAGCAGCTTCAGAATCATTGCTGGCTTTTTTGTCACCAAGGAAAAATGACGAAGGAAGGGAAGCAGATTTACGTTTAGAGTTAACGAACTTATAGAATTGTTTAAGGTCCTGTGCAAATTGCATCTTGCATCGGGCAAGGTAATTATTATAACATCGTGAATTAAGGAAAGCAAAATTGGATTTCGCTAAAGAGTATTTATAGAAGTCAATAGATAGGCCCGACTGCTTATACTTTTTAAAGAATCTAGATTTAACATTTTTTAAGTTTGAAAGTCTTGGTGAAAACCAAGGAGGTTTTGATGACACAGACGAAATGACACTTTTTGGGATGCAGACATCAAAAAGAGGCTATGTTGATGTCAACAGCACTATACAAATAGGACCAATTAGTTGCTGCAATAAGTTCGTTTAGCAAAGAAAAATTTCCTTTGCGAAAGCACAGACTAGTATTTTTGGAAATAAGTGCTGGAGTAGAGGTAGGGTTTGAAATTGAGAGGGAGATTTGCAAAGTAGGGTGGTAAGAATCTTCAGGCAGTATAAGGGGAGAAGACCTACAGATAACTTTACTAGCAGGGTCGGTGACAAAGACGAGATCAAGCATTCTGCTTAAGTGATTAGGTATAGAATTAATTTAGAACAATGAAAGGTCAAACAAGCAGTCTAAACAGGCATGCTCTGCCGAGGGTACCAAATAATTAGACTGATTGAAGAATGACCATTCAATGTTAAGCAAATTAAAATCACCTACCACAACGAACGCGTCACTGTCACGTAGGAGATTAGAGATTCCTTTTATACAGGTTATATGTTCCATATAGACCTGTATATCAGAAGAGGGAGGTATATAAGAACAAGAGATGTATAGTGCAAAAGACGGAAAAGATACTCTTACAGCAACAAATTCAACATCATTAGGTACATTTACATCAATTATTTCTGACCGATAGGAGGAATTGACTGCAATCAGTACGCCTCCGCCACATCGAGCCGGACGATCTCATCGAAAGATACAAAAATTATTTGATAAAATTTCGTTATCAGAAATCGTGGGATTTAACCACGTCTCTGAGAACGCAATAATATCAGATTCGAACGAAAAAGTACTAAGAAATAAACTACTGAGCTTGGACACAATACCCCTAACATTCTGATATAGAATGTTTAACGAAAGTGGACGAGCTCCTAGTTTTTTGAAGTCGAGCTTGAGGTTGGCTGCGAAGATTGGCCAGCAGACTGTAAGTTGACCGACAAAGAGCGAGATCGTTTTTTCTGCCTAAACTCATGTACAATCATTTGTGGCGGCCAAAATTTTGGGTCACAAATAGTTGTAAATGATTCAGGCGGTACACTTATTTTGAACGAGGCTATTTCTCGGGGCTCGGAAAAGAACTTAGAAATAGATACAGCAGCTGTCGACTTACTTGCGATATAGGCAGCGATAGCCTCACAAGAAGTATCAGGGGACAACCGAGACACGAAAACTTGCTTTCTAGGAGCTACCACTGTAAGAGACGGGGGCAGAGGAAGGGCTGGGACTACCGCACCTTCTACAGCTCCTGAAGAAACTATAAGAGGTGGTGCCGACGTTTTAGAAGAAGCCCTTGTTCTTACAGGTTTAAATATATTAGGCACAGGAGGGGCTACCAACGGGGCCAACATAACATGAGCCGGCGAGGGCAGAGAGGAAATTTGAAATAAATTTCCAGGCGAAGTAGACAATGAAATTGCCGGTGACACATCTACATTTAATAGCGAGGGAATCGGAGAAGCTATCTGAGCCGAGCTAGGTGGCACCTCTAAGAATTGAGGTTCAAGCCTACGCTTGGGAGGAGATTCGAACTTATATTTACTAAGCAAGTCGGTCCCTGTGTCAAACTCACTTGAGAGTTGCTTAGTAATTCTATGCAAGCTCAAAAATTTATTTCTCACATTGTCATACATACGAGAGAAATTAAATTGTATGTCTATGCAAACAGGGCATGATAATTTCAAACCACCACAACCTTTTTTAGGCGAGTAAATTTTATCAAGGTCACGACCACTTAGTCCAGCACACTTAATATGCATAAAATTCTCGCACAACCAACCACTTACAAATCGTTGTTGTTCGGAATCAATTGCATCCTTAATTGTGCATGACTTATTGCAGCACGACATTATGACACGAGCAAGTAGAGGGTTAAAAATGTAAGTAAATGCAAGAGCGCACATAAATGAAATTACGGTAAATGAACAAGAATATACACTCACTGAGCGGCGATATATGTGGACTCTTATATTAATAAGAGCGAAGAGAGCAAGAGCAATGCACCAAAAACAAATTATGGACAGCGAACAAACGGACAAACCTTTAACACAGCTGCCGGGCGCCAAAGCAAAACAGGCAAAATAAATGCACAAACAACAAATACTGAGATGACGCTGTTTATATTAAATCACATTAATTTACCCAAACAAATGGACGCAATAGATGCACAACTTCTTGCACTAAGCACAATATTAATACTTTAGAAATTGAGCACAATTTAATGCTTAAATTCAAAGAGTAAACAAGAAAAATTAAATAAATTTGCGGAGCACAGATAAAACACGTCGATTACACTCAACAGAATCTCTCTCTCATCTGCAACCATGGGCACAGGAAAGAGATCCTGTAACACCATACTGCTCAACTTGCGGTAGTCGATGCATACTCTAAGCGTCTGATGATGTGATGACGATTTCCGTACAATGCCTTTCTCTATCCATTCTTCGACTTGGAACTTTACAGCTTCAGCTTCTTTGACAGACTTGGCGAGTGACAAAATGATTTCACCACTACATCGGGAATAATCTTCAGCTCGATTGGGCTCTGTAACTGGGCTGCAGATGGCTGACAACTGTTCTTGATCAACTGCTCGACGACTTTTTGAAACTGCGGAGGGGCTGAAACGACACAAGACTCTTCAAAAACACTGTAAACATCGAGCGGATATTCATGGATTTCTGTTCGGCTTGCAACTATTCAAAAGAATAGCCATTCCTATCGGCAGAGTACTTGAATTTTTGAAGAAAGTCGTGTCCCAACAGCGCATTACAATCCATCCTGTGACTTGGTACGACCAAAAACTTCTGCTCTGTACACAACTGGTCTACCTCGACCTTGGCAAGAAAGCATCCAACTGGCTTCGTGCTGGCATAACCCAATCCGCGAAACGTAGAATAACTTTTCTGCATCTCGACATCGTTTAAATATTTCAGTATACGTTAGTTCAAAATTGTTACATCCGATCCTGTATCAACTAGGCATGCAACACTAGCCCCGTTGATAACAATTGTTTTTAAGCGTCTTTGATCTGCAATTACTCGCACTTTCTCGACTTTTTTCTTGCAGTCCTATATGTCCGCTTTCGCTGCAATTGAAGACAAAGTGCTTCCGCTCTCTTCTTTTGTGGTCTGGTGAGCCACAATTAAAACAGAACTCTTTTCTTTTGTCTCTATTGTATTGTTTACCAGTTGCAATAGTTGTATTTTTCTCGGTGCGTTTTTTCTCTTGCTCATGAACTAGTTCGTAAATTGCGTACTCCTCTTTGAGCGACTTATACGACTTACATCGATACATGGCACATTCAAATTAATTCTTTATATTGAGGCCATTAACTATGTGGCGTAAAACGGCTGCCTCTTCTACATCTCCTACACTTGCCAACTTTTTCATATGCAAAATGTATTCATGAAAGGACTCAGGGCAGCTCCCGACATTTTTCCCCTCGCTTGTACATATCTTTGCTTTTCCGACAATTCGTAAGCATCGGCATTGCGCTCAAATATTTCGAACCATTTTACAGCTGGCACCGAATAACCGTCGAAATCGCTTTAAAAATTATCGGCCGTTATTTTGATTTGGTTTTCTTTGCGTTCATCCACTTCAACTTTGAATGCTAGCAACTGTATAAGCTGCTGCCTTTGGGCTGTGACGTCACTGTTGCTCTCTATAGCTGTTTCGCTGACTTTCAGAGACATTGTTGCTCTCTCGTTTTCTTCTACCATGTCAATAGCGTCGGTGTAACTGGTACTTATGATCCCTTTATGCGGCGTTCGTCTGGTTTCGTTATTCTGCTCTGTATTTGCAAAATTCCTTACGATACTTTTGCGTGTGTATCTGTAGAAATTTCTAGACGCGATCGCTTGGCATTGAATACTACGCTGCTTTTGGCTTGATGGGCTGAATTATTTTAATTGCTTACTTTTACGGCTGCACAACTTCACAACTTTTCGGTTTTAGCAATCTACAAAAAATAGCCCTCTACGTTCAACTTTTAGCCCGTACAACTTTTCAAACGGTTTTTTTTTTACCTCCGCAATTGAGTAAAACTTCATTGATCATTGTTTTTTTTTTTTAAATTTTACTGCCACTGTTCTTTAAATTTCGCGCACATTGGACCGGTGGAGCCCCCAAATGTAAGATGTTTATTATAAAAGGAATATGATATAGTATTATAAACCAATGTGGGATAAGTCAAATACAACTGATTTAAAGGAATATGAATTACAAACTACAACGTTGACACACTGCTCCGGACGTAACAACTTCTCTTCACGACGTTGTCAGCTCGACCTCTTTCTCACGACTGCCTGCTCTCTTGTGTCTCTCTGTACGGAATAGGCTGGTAATACTCTTGTGTGTTGCCACCTTACATACATTCGCACAAAACTAGTATACAATGAAAGATTATTTATTGTGGTGGAGAGGGGGAGCAAGCGAAATTCGAAAATACACATTTTCTACGTATTCACAAAAGGCAACTTGAACTAGAATTTGATGCTCCTAGGTCTTATAGTCTCCGAGATAAAAGTAATTATACGAACGATCCGAAAATCCCCCAGAAGGGGGGAAGTTGCGGGGAAATACAAAAAATAAAGCAAACTCGTAACACATAAGGCATTTTTGTGTAAGATTTGGTGTCTCCGTCTCTTATAGTCTCTGAGATCCAGGTTCATACGAACAGACAGAACGACATAGATCGACTCGTCTTGTCATGCTGATCAAGAATATATATACTTTGTGGGGTCTGCCACGCCTCCCTCTGCCTGTTACACTTTTCAGCTCGCGCATACTCAGTATACTCTTGTACATCACGGTACGGTTGTACGGTTACATCATCGCAGGAGGGAAGAAAAATTTTACCAGATGGCGAAATTGTTCCTTTTCGGCAAGCACCGAGTCGTCTGGCAATAGCTGAAAAAGAAGAAGTTGACAAGAAGCTAAACCAATGGCTACATGAAGGGATAATTGGAGAGTCGCCTGGTTTTGGTAAACAAAAATGATGGCAGTCGTATTTGCGTCGATTTTCGTAAATTTAACTCCATGGTGCTGAAAGATTGCTTTCCGGTACCCCTAATTCACGATATATTGGAAAAGCTGCAAAAGTCGAAGTATTTTTCTGTTATGGATCTGGAGAACGGATTTTTCTTTGTGACCATGGAACAGAGCAAAAATTCACTGCGTTTAGTACCAAGAATCTCTAAGAATTCCATAAAGTGCCGTTTGGATTTCGTAATTCGCCAGCAGTTTTTATTAGATATGTGATTTACATCTTCAGAGATTTAATGAACCAAATCGTGTTATATATGGATGATATTGTAGTTCATTCAGCAGCAAAACATTGGCTGAGAATCAAATGGAAGAAATGTCACTTTCTTCAGTCGTCAATATGTTTTTTGGGCCAATAGCATGAATTTGGCTAGGTAGAGAGAAGATAGCGGATGTCAATAAATACTCTCTAATAAAGAATATCAGAGCTGTACAAGCTTTCTTGGGCTGCTGCTAAGAAAGAGCGCTTTCTGAAGTTGTACAATAGGGATGCAGGTTTTGGAGCGGTATTGCTGCAATGGTCCGTCCGTATGAACGCCTGGATCTAGAGACACCACAAAGATGCCTTATGTGTGTACGCTATACGAGTTTTATTATTTTATTTTTCCCCCACTTCCCCCTATGGGGGATTTTCGGAAACGCCGTTCGTATAATCACCTATATTTCGGAGACTATAAGACCACTGACCACCAACTTTCAATCCAAGATGGCTTTTGTGAATACACAGAATGTGTGTATTTTGGAATTTCCCTCATTTCCCCCTCTCCACCGCAATAAATGATCTTTCATACCGTTCGCGACATATCTGCACTGACATCGAGTTCGATGTGGTATTGTTTACGGATTTTATTGCCGCTTGGCTATCAAAATATATGCAAATTTCTCTTTCTCTACGCTTGGCAGTATAAGTAAAGTTTCTTGAAAAGCTGTGATTTCGGCATGGAACACACTAAAGTGAATCGGGAGCCTGAATGCTTTTCTGAAGTCAAGTTTTTTGCAAAGACGCCCCCGCCTACGCGGTTGTCCAGCTTAGAACCGTCTGTATAGATCTTGATTGAATTGGTGGGGAGGTGGGGGTACTCCCCGGGGATGCAGTAGTCAGTAACTGAAGGGATAGTGCCGTTTCCTCTCAGGATTGGTTGGTTTCTCTCATGCGAAGAGTCGCCAACGTGGCGTTCATCTTTCCCATGAGATGTTTTGGGAGTATTCCCAGAATCGCATCTAGTGCGTCGCTGGGAATGGTGCGGAGTGCGGACCAGAAATCGTTAGTTCAGCCAGTCGTTGAATTTCATTTATTCTCTGAAGAGACGAGTTTTTCGTAAGGGATGGCCACCATATAGAGACTCCATATAAGAGCATGGGTCTGATTATTGCAGTATATAGCCATTGGACCACATAGGGGGCCATGGCCCATTTCAGTCCAATGAATTTCCTGCCGGTATAGAGTACGACTTCATACATCATCTTCCTATCTAGTATCAAACCTAGATATATGGCTGAGCTGCTGAAGGATAATGGTAATGCTGGGGCTTACACTTAAGCCACTTGACGTCGCCCAAGTAGCCAGTGTGCTAAGTGCATTGGTCATGCGTTTGCACAGAGTTTGAGCGAATATATCCAAGAAGGATATGGTCACGTTATCGCATGAGCCACGGCTCGGCATCCCCCTATCCCATCCAAGGATCGTAGAAGTGTGTTGAGTGCCACGCTTCATAGGAAGGGTGGGATGACTCAACCTTGAGGTGTTCCGCTACTTACATATCTGGATATCGTGGACAGCCCCAGTGTGGATCTGATAGATTGCCTGGTGAGAAACTGTCTTACCAGTTCCGCAATGGAGTCGTCCACACCCAGGTTTGTAAGTGAGCTTGTGATGGTGTTTGGGGAAACATTATTGAAAGCACCTTCTATGTCTAAGAAGGCGGTAAGGGTGTTAAGTTTGGTATTGAGGCACTTTTCAATATTGGAAGTAACGGCGTGAAGTGCCGCTTCTGTAAATCTGTCTTTGCAAGGCGTGTTGAGAGCTTGAAAGTGCTGAGAGCGGGATCTTGCTTCTTAAGAGACCCAATAGTGTCTCGCACGTCTTTAATAGAAAAGATGAGAGACTTGTCAGTCTGAAATCTTTCGGAGTAGTGTGCGAGGCTGTACCTGCTTTGGGTATGAAAACCATTTTTGATCTAAGCCGAGCTTCTGGGATATTCCTTGTCAGAAAGATTTTGTGAAAAATATCCGCCACCCATCTGATGGCAGTATTTCCTGCGTGAAGTAGCTGTGCGGAATAATGTTATCCGGCCCTGCTGATTTATGAGGTGGACCATCGCTTGGCGCATTGCTGGACAGTTTGATGCTTGTGGAGTTGGGAAAGTGGGTACATAGTAGCCAAGAAGATCGTTTCGCCTGTCTGAGTATTTTCTTGTACTCTGACAGACTCCTATTTTTATGCACACCAGTGTTGTTCTCCCCATTATCTGGCTGCAGCGCGATTTCGCATGCTGCAGTGATCTTATTTATTAGAGTCAATGTGAACTGAAATATTCCCAGACTTCAATTCAGAACACACGTCTAGTTTAGTTTTTAACTTTTATTCGATTGAATTCATATATAAAATGTTCTTAGCCTAAAGCTGCGTTGCTGCTTCAGCAGAAGGCAGCGGCAGAGCAGCCTTATGTATATATGCTTATATATAACGTAAGAGAGTGGTATGCATATATGTCTCATGAGCGGTCAATGCATGAGAATGCTGACGCGGCTAATTGCGCCAGCTACTTTCAAGTCATTGCACTGTCGCTGTTTAAATTATGTTTATGCAGCAACAAAGTGTTGCTGTTGTATATATTTGACGGGCACTGGATACAGTGCACTCTCGACATATGCGCATACTACATCTCTCTCCTTTTGAAAAATGACGTAACATAGTGTAGTTATTTTTACTTAAAATTATACATTACGTACTAATAAGTATAATTTGGAAAATACATTTTTTTTTTTTAAATATATATATATATTTATTATAATTATGTTATTATTATTATTTTTTTTTTTTTTTATATTTTATGTATTTATTTGTTGTTTATTTTATGGCTGATCGATCATGCATAAAATTTGAGTGTATTCTAGTTCAGGTTAATCTAACTTTTGAATAATTTTAACCGGTTCTTATTTACTATCTGTGGTTTCCTTTTTCCCCCATTTATTTTTATGTTGTTCCTACCTTCTATACTTATAACGTTATAGGGACCTAAATATTTTCTTTCCAGCTTATGGGCTGTATCGTTCTTTAATAGTACTAAAGTTCCTATCTCTAGTTCTATGTCACTCTATTAAAGTTTTCGCTCTTTTATAAGCTGTTTCCAATCTAAACTTAAACTCTTTAGCATAATCATCTATGTTATATATGGGGTCCATTTTTGTTTTATTATTAAATTCTATGAACTGTCTAGGCAATCTACCATAGACGAGTTCGTATGGACAGTATTCGTGTACTGTCGATGGAGTAGTATTGAAACAATAGGTGAAATAATTCAACCATATGTCCCAATCATCTTTGTCAATTGAAATATATGAACGAATAAACTCGTTAAATGTTCGATGGCTTCTTTCAATTGTTCCAAGTGTCTGGTGATGATGTGCTGTTGAGTGTATATTATTTATCTTCATATACTTGCACAAGCCATTTATGAGTGAATTCTTGTATTCAGTACCCATGTCCGTTATGAACGTCTTCATAGGACCGTACTTTAATACAAAGGATTCAAATATACCCTTAGCAACTGTTTTCGCACTTTTATCTGCTACTGGTATTGTAACTAGATATTTAGTGAGATCGCATATTATGGTTATTGCGTACTCATGGCCATTCTCTGTACGAGGTAATGGTCCTATTGTATCTATTATAACAGTGTCAAATGCTGTGTTTGGGGTATTTGTTAATATCATGGGAGCTTTAGTATGTCTAGTAGTTTTTGCCTGTTGGCATTTCATACAAGTTTTGACATACTTCTTAATTGTCTTAGTCATTTGGGGCCAATAGTAGTATTTCCTAATTTTTAATAGGGTACGCGTAATCCCTGTATGGCCTCCTTCTATAGGATCATCATGGTATTTCGACAGTATTGCATTAATTTGACTTTCGTCATTTTTGTCTATGTGTGTCACTTTTGTTAGTAGCGCTACTTTTAATGTTTTCAAGTAATTATTGCCCATATTTTTAAATTCATTTAGTGATACAAATTCGAAAATTTGTTCACTTTGTGACAACTGTAAATTAACAATTTTATGTAATCCGGCTTCTGAATTAAGCCTTTGAAAAAATTGACCTAAGTCGAACTTTTCATTGGAGTACAAATTATTAATTGAAAATTGTGAAATAATTCGTTTTCCTTGCTTAAATAAACAATTCGATTTACCGATTTTTAGTTTCACAAATTTTCTTACGTCATTATTGCTAATGACTTCATAGACATTGGGCTTTTTTTGTTTTTTCTGCAATTTTATTTTATCATCTGCGCAGATGTTTTCCTGTCGTATTGATGATCTGGACCATCATTATGTTCCTATTCATTTCTATTAGCGAGTCTATGTTAATTCTAGACAACGCATCTGCTACGTGATTATCTTTCCCCTTGAGATATTCAACAGTAAATTGGTATTCTTCTAAATCTAGTCTCATTCTCGTTAGTTTGGAAGTTGGGTTTTTCATTGAAAACAGATACGTTAGTGGTCTATGATCTGTTTTAACCAAGAAATGCCTGCCGTAAACATATGGTCTGAAGTGTTTTATTGCCCAGTGAATTGCAGCTAATTCCTGCTCTGTAGTTGATTTATTGCTTTCTCCCTGTGTGAAAGATCTTGACGCGTATGCAATTGGTAGTTGCATACCGTTGTACTCTTGGGATAGTACTGCACCACATGCATGTTTACTTGCATCTGTGGTTATGCAAAATTCTTTGCTGAAATCAGGGTACTGCAGCAATGTTGGCTTCATTAGTGCCTTTTTTAAATAATTAAATGCGCCATCGCATTCTTTTGTCCATTCGAATTGAACATTCTTTTTGCACAATCTAGTCAAGTGACGTGAATATTGTGCGAAATTGTGAATAAATCGTCTGTAATAATTACAGAACGCGACGAATCGTCGTGCACTATCGGCATCAGTCGGGACTGGATAGTTTTTTATAACATCGTATTTTTTATCATCCGGAAGGATGCCATGGTCTGTGCATTTATGGCCTAGGAATGTAACTTCATGCATGAAAAAGGAACATTTCTCTGGGTTTAATTTTAAGTTGTGTTTTCTACACAGGTCAAAAATATTTGACAAGTTTTTAAACATGTGCTGTTCAGAACAGCCAATGACTACCAAGTCATCCATGTAGAGAAATGCTTGTGATGGTTCAAGACCGGAAAATGCGAGTGTCATCATTCGCATAAACGAATTTGGAGCTACCTTTAACCCGTACGGTAATCGCGTGAAGCGATAAGAACCGGAGTTCGTGGAAAATGATGTTATATTTCTAGATTTCTCATCTAGTTCTATTTGGTGAAATCCAGACATAAGATCGAGACATGAAAAATATTTAGCTCGTCCCAATTGGTCTAGGATTTCTTCTATTCTTGGTAATGGGTATTTGTCTGCTAAGAGTTTTTTATTTATCTGGCGATAATCAAATACTAAACGCCATTTTTTTTCCTTGGAGTTTGGAAGGGATTTCTTGGGTACCAAGAGAAGTGGGCTGTTATATTCGGAAATAGATGGTTCAACTATACCATCTTTTATTAGTTTTTCGACCTGTCTACTTATTTCTGGCCTTTCTGTCTCTACGCTTCTATAATTTTTAATATATACAGGGGTTTTGTCTGCCAATCTTAATTTCTGTTTGTAAAAATTATTACTCGAAATTGGTTCTGTTTCTAAACCAAATATGTTACTGTACTCAGTACATAGATCAGTTAATTTCTTTTTGAATTGCTCAGGAAAATTTAGTTTTTCCAAAACTTCATTGCATCTACTTGTATTGTCTTTGTTTGTAAATAGTGTTTTAATTTCGTAATTTTGTACTGACTCAAATTGTATTTTTGGATTCAATATTTTTATATTTTCATTTGTTGTATTTAAAATACAGTATTATTATTACAGTAGCTAGTAATATAATAAATACTGTTAGCTATTAATACCCCAGGATGAATTTCCTGGTTTGGTATTAATACAATTTCTTCATTTGTCAGTAGCGTAATATTTCTCATTACCTCTGATCTAGCTGGTAACAATATTGAATTGTCAACATCGGTATGCAATAGTGGTACATGTATTTGACAATTAAGCGATTTTGGTTTCATAATGAATTCATCTTGGTGATAATCTATTATACAATTAAATTTTCTAATGAAGTCTAGTCCAAGAATTCCATCACATGGTATGGGAAAATCATCGTACACAATTTGGAAATCATGACTGATTACGAAGTAATCGAAAAGTAGATCAATTGTCGATCGTCCAAGTGACTGTATTGTGCCCTGTCCAATTCCTGTTATATTTGTTTTAAAATTTTGATTGATATTTGAATTTACGTTATTGTTTTTTAAGATCGATACATTTGCCCCTGTATCTACCAGTAATGTTAATAGAATATTATTTTTTTCATTTTTTACTTTAACGAGACTACTGAGACTTAGACTTAGAATTTTCACTGTTGGTTGCTCAAGGGGTTTATCTGGTTTTCCGAGTTACTCTGTGTAACTCGGATCCGATACTGTTGTCCGCGTCCTCTATATTGGCCCCCTGTGTAAGAGGTGCCTCGAGGATTGCCGCTGTGACTATTGTACCTATTACCACCTTGGTTGTTGTGCCTGAAGCCGCCTCTGTTGTATGGTCGGCCCCTGTAATTACCTCTGCCGCGGCTTCCGCCCCGGTGAGAGTAATTCTGGCAATACAAGACAGTGTTGGTTTGCCCTGTAGCTTCTGTGCAACTATCAACAAATTTTGATATGGCATCATTCATGTTATTGAATGTGCCTGCCTGCATGATAAATTTTACCCTATCAATTGCGCAGTTTTTGGTCATTGCCTTAACCGCTTGAGCTGTGCTATATTTGGTGGCTAGATCATAATTTAGTCCATCATTAATATAAGCACCTTCAAGGGCTTTTGTTAGCTGCTCAACCTCTTGTGTATAGAAGTTGGCAGTTTTGCTCTTTTGTTGCAAATTTAGGAGTTTGGCTGATAGCACTTCAACCGATTCTCCTTTTACAGTCGAAGACAGTTTGCTCACAATTTGTGCAATTGAGTTTTCATCGCTAATCAAATTGCGTGCGTGGCCTTTAAGCTTTGATTTTATCAATTGGACTGCCGTTGCCTCGTGTGTCTCTTTAATTGAGTCCACCAACTGCAACGCGTCCACGAAGCTTCTTAAATTTTCGGCCTTGCCATCAAACTCTGGTATCAGCGATGACGCTGTCTTTATAAACTGAATCTTTGTTTGCGACATATCTGGCAATTGCGAAATAGTTGGGTCTAAATTAACGTTATCAGCCGTTTCGCTTCTTGCGGGGCTGTTGTTGGGAGTAAGTCCACTTTTGGAATCTTCTTCCGAAACTATGCTTATCTACGCCGTATTTGGCGATTTTGGTGTGGGGCTTATTGATCTTACGTCCTCCTCATCTACAGCTATATATGTTACTGCACTACCTAATGTATTTGGCAAGTGTATATCTAAGCCAAGCCTTTCTTTTACAGCGTTCAGCTTTTCTCTTAGGCATTTTACAACGTCCGAAGCCTGAGTCCAATGGAGATCCGTGAGTCTAGATTTGTTCTCTAGAAATATCTCTCGGATCTCATTATATAATTGCACCAATTTAATGGTGTGCCTATTCAACGTACCTATCTGTGTTGGTCTATTTTGAGTGAGGCTTTTGTACGATTTTTCGAACTCGGCTCTCAGCTCACCTACTCTCTTGCATAGCATTCCAATCCATGTATTATGGAAAGTTCGGATGCTCCGCAAAGGGTTTTTTTTTACTAATTCTCCTGAACACCTTTTTTTTCATGTTATTTACTTTTAATTCATTTTTATTTATTTATTTTGAAATTCTATTTCCAGTTATAATTTCTTATCTTAATAAGATACTTATATTTATATATATATTAACGAACTCAGGTTCGTTTCGTACTATTTCTAGTACGCATTATCTTATTTGCTCATACATGTCTACATACATATAAAAATGATTTCGAGCCCTTTGCTTTTCAGATGTACAATAACAAATTTATTATTTTTCTTAGTTTTTTTTTTTCAATTTAAAAAAAAAATTTCAAATTTTATCTAAATCATTAGCCCTACTTAAATATTTTTTCTTAAGGCATTTGTTGTGCAATTTGTACAATTTGAAAAACAAATTTGCGCCCATCAATATAACTATTAATATTAACAGAATTATAATAGTGTCCACGTCTACTTTTTGGGACTCTACTTTATTTATGATACCTGCAGTGGAATCCACTACTTTTGTATCTATCAAACCCATCGTGGGTATACTACTTAATTTTACCTCGACTATGCCACGTATATGTGGCTTATCTATTTCTACCTGACCTGTCTTGCTTATACTATTGCTATTCACTCATAGCCGTGGTAGACCCAAAAAGGGTTTTTTTTTTACAATTGATCCCTACCTAGTTTATATCTTTACGGGCCATTTGCAGGGACAGCTCGTAATTACAATATTTCTTACAATTTTTCTTATTAATTATTTTACTATTTTCTTATTGGCTATTTTTTTTTACAATTTTCTTGTGTCTAAAATTATTTTACAAATTTGGTGTACATATAACATAATTTTAATTAGTTTAAGCCTTTATGTCCATCCTGTCCATTTGATGGATCCCGTAGCATCAGCTGGGCGTCGCCAGATGTGGCACGCTGATGCTCCCTCGAAGGCGCAAGTGACGGTGTGCCCCTCGCGCTTCAGTTCTTGATGTTGAGGTGATTGTTGGTGGTTTCCAACGTTGGTGCAAAAGGCGGTCCTATGCCTTTCGCACTTGTTGATCCACTGGCCGTAATCACTGCGTGTGCATGCACGTTCCCTCGCAAGCTGGTGTGAAGAGAGGTCCCTCGCAGTCCATTGGGCAAGCTTCTTTGTAGACAGGTATTTCTTTCTTTTCTGGAACTTTTATTTTTAATTTAATATTTCCAATTACTGGTATTATTTTTTCGCTTTCGAATGCTAGTGTGCCTTTTTTATTTTGAATTTCTTTTTTTAGAAATTCTAATTCGGCCTGGAGTTTACAAGCTAACTCCCAGGCGGGGGGTTGTTGCGTATTCAAAGCCGTTTTTATTTCTGCTATTCTTTCAGCTATTTTCCGGCGTACGCCCCCTCTTCTATTTTTCATTTTTTTATAGCCTGTACCCAAAGGGTGAAAGGCTATACTAGTTTTGTGCGCATGTATGTAACACACAGAAGGAGGCGTGGCAGGCCCCACAAAGTATATATATTCTTGATCAGGATGAGAAGACGAGTCGATATAGCCATGTCCGTCTGTCCGTCTGTCCGTCTGTCTGTATGAGCGCAAGGATCTCAGTAAGTACAAGAGCTAGGATAACCAAAATTGGTATCAAGGTTCCTATAAGCCCTAGGCAGAACGAGTTTGTTTATTTTTTCTGATACACCCCCCCACTCCCCCGCAATTCGTATTTTTTCTTATAACTTCCGTAATTCTCGGAATTTAAAAATCAATTTTGGTAGGTACATCCAGTTAGTACTAATGTGTCCGTGTGCCAAATTTCATCATGATAGGTCAATTCTGAAGAAAGTTATAGGCATAAGTAAAATCGCTGCTCATGCGCTGCCTGCAGCTCTGTCGGCAGCGCTGCCCGCAGCTGTTGTTGTTGTTGCTGCTTTTGTTCAACTTTGTGCTGCATACATACACGCATATAAACACGCATAGGTACGTGATGTAAATGTATGCTGTTTAAACTGAACATAAACATGTATTCTAATTTAATTAAATTAATTATTTTAATTAATTAATTCATTCATTTTTTTTAATAATTTAATTTTTTTTAAACTTTTTTTTTTTTAATTTTTCCTTTTTGTGGAGAGTACAGGCTATTTTACTGTCGGGCTTGCTCGACTGTAGCGTTCTATCTTGTTTTTTTTTATTTATTTATATATATATATATATATATATATATATATATATATATATATATATATATATATATATTATTTTTGTTCTTGGCACATCACTACTCACTCTACTCACTCAGACTTTTGTTTTGATTCCTTCCATTGTTGTGGTAGTAGGTCAGCGCGGTATAATGCCACTCTCATCCTTTTCCATACAACATTTTTCCGTAGGTTTTCCTCCTTAGAAGAGCGGCTGCTTTTTCCTTCATCGACGGCAGGGTTCACTTTAATTTTTTACTGGAGTTTTCTCTCCCCGTTTGCTTGTTTCTTCTGTATTAATAACATCATCCGAAGATTGCAGCTGTCATGGTCGCCATGAAATATTCCCAGACTTCAATTCAGAACACACGTCTAGTTTAGTTTTTAACTTTTATTCGATTGAATTCATATATAAAATGTTCTTAGCCTAAAGCTGCGTTGCTGCTTCAGCAGAAGGCAGCGGCAGAGCAGCCTTATGTATATATGCTTATATATAACGTAAGAGAGTGGTATGCATATATGTCTCATGAGCGGTCAATGCATGAGAATGCTGACGCGGCTAATTGCGCCAGCTACTTTCAAGTCATTGCACTGTCGCTGTTTAAATTATGTTTATGCAGCAACAAAGTGTTGCTGTTGTATATATTTGACGGGCACTGGATACAGTGCAGAACTACAGAACTCTATTTTGCTAATATATTTGGAATACGAGGACCAATTAGTGCGTCTGGGATTTCTAAACGCGATTTTTCTTTGACTCACTGACTTGTGGAGTCCACCAAGAAGGCTTGACTTTGCCCCTTGGTTTCCTAATGGGACATGATATCTGCAACGAGATTTAGCACGCTGCAGTGAATTTATTTATTAGAGTCGATGAGAACTCGACTGAATCTGGGACCCGGGGAGGGTGGTCTTGTAGTATTTTGCTAATATGTTTCGAATACGAGGAGCAGTTTGTGCGTCTGTGGTCTCTCGCTCTTTAAAGATACTTCGAATTGAATATATCTATGGCCGAGGAGTGGTCGAAAAAAAACTCTCCTTCCTTATCACAAAAGTTGGATCTGAGCCAACATTACAAAGCAGTATGTTAATAGACAGGATGTAGTTAAAAATTAACTCACCCCGTTCGTTAGTGTCAGTGCTACTCCACTGAGTATGATGAGCGTTGGCGCTGCATCCTATGAGCAGATCTATATTTCTCTGTCTGCCGTCCTCTATGAACTGTCTCGTCACCAGATGCGGGGGGTTAGCTTCCTCAAAAGCCATGTATGTGGAGCATATTCTTATAGGCTTTGGCCTCCTCTATGCATGTCGTCGTGTTGTCGCCGTCGTTAAAATTAGATAGGCAGAAAATATTTATGTTGTATGATGCCAGTCTGCATCATCGCAGATCGGTGGAGCTCGTCGTCGACTCCTGTCCATCTGTGTCTTGGGATAAGACCATCTCAGCCAAGGATCCATCGGCTTAAGCTGTTCCGCCTTGGATTGGGGAAAATTTTATGGAGTTTTCAGCCCTCGCCCGACTACAATTAGTTAGCACCACATGGCAGAGACATGACCGTGCCATTGGCCTGCTTCCAGCCGCCCTGGCGTGGAGAGTATAGTCGCACTACCAGTGGTAGAGCACAAATACGGCACGTACCACTTGGCTTGGTGATTACACGTTGATCCCCATTGACGGACGGCCACCGTAATTTTCTTAATTTTTATAGCCTGTACCCAAAGGGTGAAAGGCTATACTAGTTTTGTGCGCATGTGTGTAACACACAGAAGGAGGCGTGGCCGACCCCACAAAGTATATATATTCTTGATCAGGATGAGATGCCGAGTGGATATAGCCTTGTCCGTCCGTCTGTCCGTCTGTCCGTCTGTCTGTCCGTATGAACGCAAGGATCTCAAAAAGTATAAGAGCTAGAATAACCAAACTTGGTTTCCATATTCTCCTAAGACCGAGAAAGTACGAGTTTGAGTTTTTTTTCGATGCACCCTCCACTCCCCCGCAATTCGTGTTTTTTCTTATAACTTCCGTAATTCTCGGAATTTAAAAATCAATTTTGGTAGGTACATCCAGTTAGTACTAATGTGTCAGTGTGCCATTTCATCATGATAGGTCTATTCTGAAGAAAGTTATAGCCATAAGTAAAATCGCTGCTCATGCGCTGCCTGCAGCTCTGTCGGCATCGCTGCCCGCAGCTGTTGTTGTTGTTGCTGCTTTGGTTCAACTTTGTGCTGCATACATACCCGCATATAAACACGCATAGGTACGTGATGTAAATGTATGCTGTTAAAACTGAACATAAACATGTATTCTAATTTAATTTAATTAATTCATTCATTCATTCATTTTTTTTAATAATTAAATTTTTTTTTTTAATTTTTCTTTTTTGTGGAGAGACAGGCTATTTTACTGTCGGGCTTGCTCGACTGTAGCGTTCTATCCTGTTTTAATTTCTTTAATTATTCTACACATATGCACAGAGTATTTCAAAGTCGGGACATCCGACTTTAGCTTCCCTACTTGTTAATTCCTATAATTATTCTACACATACTATATGTGCATTTTAAAGTCGGGATATCCGACTTTATTTTCTCTACTTGCTTTCAACAAGAAACTTACCAAGAAGAAAGGATACTTGCAAGGCATTGAGAAGGGAGATCTGCCACTTCATACGTTGCATATAGATCATTTGGGTCCAATGGACACATCGTGGAAACAATACAAGTGCATACTGGCAATGGTGGACGCCTTTTTCCAATATTTCGGATCAAGGCGCGGCATTCATGGCCGACATTCATGCAGAGTTCACGAGGGAACATGGAATTGAGTATGTGTGGAGTACAACCGTCGTACCGAGGGGAAACGGCCATTATCCATTATAGCAAAATTGTCAGCCGACAACTAAATGGTATATCTTTGTACAGAAAGCCATAAAATTTCACGTTCACTCAACAAGGGAAAAAACTGCATTTGAGCTGTTTTTTTGGGCTTAAATTTAATAATAATAAGGTGGATAATATAAAGCAGATTTTGCAAAGTGCTCGACTTGCAATTCAGAAGGCTCAAGTATCCTACAAGAAGCAACACAACAAGAAACGCAAAGAAGGACATGGATACCAAGTTGGTGAGTTGGTGGCGATACGAAGAACACAATTTATAGTTGGAAGGAAAATTGCGAATTATTAGTCCCTTATGAGATATCGAAGGTCAAACAGAAGGGGCGGTATAATGCAAGAAAAATGTCGCAAAACGAAGCTCCGATAAATATATGCACGAGTTAGGACAATATTAAATTATGGTCATATGTAGCAGCTAACGACGAGGAGCTTGATTAATCTGAGACAGATAAATAGCCAGGATGGCGTGTGAGATGGCATAGAGGCATATGCATCTATGTGTGTCACAGTAGCATCGTCATGAGTCGCACGTACACACATAGTTCAACTGATCTAGAGTCGTACCGTCGTGTTGTCATTTTTGATAAAGTTATTGTTAAACGAGCTGTCTTTAATTGTTGTCATATATTTGCCTTTTTATTTATTTCTGACAAATATTTGTCAATATCATAAACATAAAACATAACATAACACAAAAACATTCGGGATATGCATTAAGATACTAAAAATCAAAACAATAGAAACAAAGAAAAAAAATTGAATAGAATTATAATCATTTTTTTTAAAGTAAAGATATTAAAGGGCAACAACAAATATTATTCACACGTTAAGAAATTAAGTATGCATGATTTAATCGAACTGACAGAGCTCTCATGGCCAAAGACCAATGATATCTTTATGAATTGCATATTGCGGGCACCAGACATTACAACAATATTCTAAGGTAGGCTGCAAAATTGTATACGGTTCATACAAAACTATAGTTTTATTGGGGTCCTCAAATTCCTTCACCCAACGTTTAAATTTATTTATTAATTTCCATCGACAAACAATGTACATCGACAAGATGTACATAAAAAAAATCAATACAATACAATAGAGAACTTAAACTAAGTAAAACTAAAGAAATAAAAAAGCCTATAAAAATGACAAAACGGCCAGCTATGCCCTGATTCACAGCTGAGAGTAGTCAGATACGTTATTAGACCTATCAAAAAAGAAGTGGAGATGAAAAAATAGCAATAAAAGATAGAAGAAAACAAATTAAAATTAAAATACTTAAATAATAAAATATAATTAAAAATTAGAGGTGAAGAATCACTGACCTGTTGGGGGAAAATTTATTAGCCAGTCCGGTAAGCTATGCCCCCACTCACAGCTGTGGTGATCAGTGATTCTGCCGGAGGTAGCTGCAAATAGAAGATTTTAGTGAGGGGAGAGAGAGCTCACTTGAGATTAAAAAGTGAAAAGTATTATAAGTAGCGCATAATACTCAAAAAGGATTGTGCATGGCGTAATCACTAGTGCATCTGTGAAGTAGAAGAGGCAGAAAGTTCCTTGTTGGCCCAGAAGGAACCGAAAATTTGATACGACCTAAAAGCATAGAGGAATCAACATCTCCGACAATCAATTTATGGAGGAACAGAACACCAAGAACTATTCTACGGTGAGCTTAAGAAGGCAGGTTAATAAGGAGAAGTCTACTAGAGTAGGAAGGTAATCGTAGATTAGGATCCCAGTTTAGACCACGAAGAGCAAAAAGAAGATATTGTTTCTGAACCGACACAATGCGATCCTGATACAATTTATACTGAGGACACCAAACACATGAGCAGTATTCTAGCACTGACAATACTAGAGAACTGTACAGTAACTTGGTGGTGTAGGGGTCGTTAAATTCTCTGGACCACCGTTTAATAAAACCAAGAACACAATTAGCTTTTTCAAAGATAGTGGAGATGTGAAGATTGAAATTCAATTTGTGATCAAAAAGAACTCCAAGTTCTTCAACTGTAAATATACATTGCAATGGTATATTGTCAATCGCATAAGTACCTAGATAAGGTTTGGACCGGTGAAAAGTCATAAACTTGCATTTAGAACAGTTAAGGTGCAGGTGGTTGACCAAGCAAAACCGTTGAAAACAGCTTAGATCGTACTGCATCTACGGCATACATTAGTATACGGGAATGCAGCAGGATAGGCGGAAGGTCATTAATAAATAGAGTAAATAATATGGGGCCAAGATAACTTGAGGTACACCAGAAGTTATGAGAATAGGTTTAGAAGTATTCGACCTGAGTAGTACCTTCTGTGTCCTATTTTGAGGGAAATCCCATACAATTAGCTTTAAGAGGAGGAGGTCGTGATTCACAGAATCAAATGCTTTGCTGAGATCAGTATATATAACATCAGCTTGCACCTTTGCTAGGAATGTATCATTTATCAAAGATGTAAATTCAAGCAGATTAGTCGTTGTTGACCGATTTTTAAAAAATCCATGCTGAGCAGGGAAGATTACAGAGTTACAATGATGTTGTAAAGAGCACGTATTATTTTAGGAATGACAGAAAGCTTAGCAATGCCTCTATAGTTGGAAATGTCTGACTTACAGCCCTTTTTGTGGAGTGGTATAATTAACGATTCATTCCAAGATGCAAGAAAGATTCCGCTCTCAAGGGATTAAATATGCATTATATGGTGTCATAAAAAAATTTTTAAGCAACATCTATAACAAAATCACATTTGCGAAAGCATTTGCGAGGCATGTTACACTCAGAAGACCTAGACCACTAGATATAGAAAAGGGAAGACAAATTTCTAGAGTAGGGTGATAAATACATTCAGGCAGGGCTAAAGGAGAAGATCTAGAAACAACAACATTTGTGATATCATTAACAAACACCAAACCGAGATATCTATTAAGGTGATTGCATATTGGATTAATTTGAACTTAAAAGAGTTCAAGAAGGGAATCCAAAAAGTCATGCTCTGACGAAGAAATAAGGTGAGGGGAACTATTAAAGAATGACCAAGAAATGCTTGGTAAATTAAAATCCCCCACCATAACAATCAAGTCATTGTCACGCAGTCGGAAACAATCTTCCCTGTTACAAGTAATATGGAGCATATAAACTTGAATATCAGATGAAGGAGGAATATAGGAGCAAGTGATATATAGGGCTCGAGAAGGAGATGTTGCCTTGACGCAAATAAATTCTAGGTCTTCCGGCATAAAAGGTGGACAATTTCCGACTGGATGGTGGTTTTATAGATTATAAACTATTCGACAAAATTTCAAATTGAGATATGGTAGGATTTAGCCACATCCTGATAATGCAATTAGGTCAAATTCAAACGAAAAGCTATCCTATATAAATCAGTAAGCTTAGATGCAATTCGTCTAACGTTTTGGTAATGTAAACTAAAATATTTAGGAAAATTGTCTAGTTTTTTGAACAATTGTTAGTAGGCGGTATAGAAGAACTGGCAGGGACACCGGAATTGGAATAGTTCGTAATTCTGTTTGAACTCATGAACTATCATATGCGGTGGCCTAAATTTTGGGTCACAAATAGCTTCAAACGGAACACCAATCTTAAACTATTTTTCTGGGAACGGAAAAATTAAATTTCGAAACGGAAACGCTAGCAGAGGATTTGCTAGCGATGTAAGCTGCGATAGACTCACACCTGGTATCAGCAGATAGCCTTGAAACGCTACGACTGTAAGGGAAGGAGGGCATGCAAGTGAGGTAAAAGCAGTATCAACCATTACATCAGAGGGCAGTTCGTATTGATTCTTGTGAACGCGAGAAACAGGCCCAGATGGTTTATCAGACGACGCTGCTGTTTCGCTAAGTGCGGGTGGGTCCAAAATAGAGGTCGCTGAAACGGTAATCGGCGAGAGTAAAGGGGAAGTATAAAAAAAAATACCTGGAGAGGTTGACAGAGACAGCATTGGAGAGCAGTCAATGTTTTGAGGAATTGATGGGAGAGGAGCAAGCGATTGAGGCGACAAAGAGGACGCAACGGAGGGAATATTTAAAAATTGAGTTTCCAACCTCTTTTTAGGTGGAGAGTCAAATTTATACTTGCTAAGCAACTTAGTTCCTGAGTCGAAATCACTCGCCAACTACTTAGTCAACTTGTGCAGCTTTACAAAAGGATTTCTCACGATATTGTACATCCGCGAGAAATCAAATTTCATATCAATGCACGTAGGACAAGACCATTTTACACCGCCGCAGTCTTTTTTGGGCTTGGCGATGATCTTATCATGGTCCCTCCCACTGAGACCAGCACACGTAATATGCATCGGTGGAACGGTATTAGCTTACATTAAACAACATTTAGGTTCAACCGATTCCGGGAACACCGCAATTGGAGGGCATTGAGATCAAACTGTAAATTTTCACCAAGGTAAGTTACATCGTTTTTTTTGTGGAATATTGATGTTGTTTAGCGACAATGGAGGACAAGTTTGTTTATTTAGGGTAAAGGTGACATGTTTGCACTTTTGCTCATTTACATGTGCTAGTCTGCTAGCCATTCTTCTAAGGCCACGAGGTAAGATGATAAGAGTTCTGTAGCTCCTGTTGGGCACTTGGAGCGACTTAGGATGGCAGTATCATCAGCAAATGTCGAAATTGGGGTACACCAGTTTCAATTGGATGGTATTTGGAGAGGAAATCTTTGCATCTAACTACGAAACTTCTTTGCTGTAGGAATGACTCCAGAATTTTATGGATACTCTGCGGAAGTAATATTATGATTTTGTGAATTAAGCCATACAGCCAAACGCGGTCAAAGGCTTGGGCGACATCCAGAAAAACAGCGGAGCAATACTCTCGTTTTTCAAATGCATTTCGTATTTTAGAGGTTATTCGGTTGACTTGTTCAATGGTTCCATGTTTTTCTCGAAAACCAAATTTGTGATTTGGGATTGCACTGTTGGTATGTAGGTGCTGCCTGATGAGGAGTAGTTTTTCAAATATCTTCGATAGGAACGGCAGGAGACTGATTGTGATGACAGATTTTCTCCATTGTTGAGGATAATAGCCCCATTTCATCATACTGTTGAAAATGATGGTGAGAAAATTTACTGCACAGCTCGGCAATACAATGATCATTTTGGGAGAAATTAAATCGAGGCCCGGCACTTTTTTTTGCTTTGAAACTTGGCCCTTAATGACACTTGTAACTTCTCCTGATTGGAATACGATAGGCGTGGTAGCTTCAAGATGATTGTTTAGTGGGAGCACAAAGCTATTTGTTGCTGGATGTGGCTTAAAGACTTCTAGATGGGCGAAAAATAGATTTGCCTTCTCTTCGTTGCTGCGAGCCCACATTCCTCTTTGTGTACATAATGGTGATTCACTCTCGATTGGTGGACATACGTCTGATTTAGCTTTCCACAATGGGAATCGTTTGCTGTTTCGTAGCAGCTCTTCAATTTGCCTGGGAACACGACTGCTTTTGTAAGGTTTATAAGCTGTGATTTATGAAGTGGAATGTTTTGCCGCCAGTGACATTACAGTCACTAATGCTGAGGTATCTATGTCATCTTTCCAGTTAATGTTTGGGCAGCCATCAATATGGGAACTTACGTACTTCCTGTATTTAAGCCAGTCAGTTTTTCTAGAAGTTAAAAAGCGTGGGCGCTCCGAGTACTGTGGGTGGTCATAAAGGTGAAGAAGGATTGACGAGTGATCCGATGATAGATCTGTTAAGTGCTCCACACAAATCTGAGCCTGTGGCACTCTTCTTGTAACAGCAAAATCAATCAAGTCTGGTTGCTTCTTTGCATCTGTGGGCCAATATATAGGCCAGCCCGGAGAAATAAAGTCAAGCTTGTTTCGTGGTGTTATGTGTGTTTGGCATTGTAGGCACCAGCTGCTATGAAGCGGTCACCTAGTAGGTCGAAGAAATGTACAAATTCTGCCTCAGAAACTGCGCTTAAATAGCCGCTTTGTGTTTCGATATGAATTGTTGTAGCCTGTAGATAATTTATAGCAAATGATGGTAACGGATAGTGCCTGATGCGACGCTTTATCAGGATGCCAGTACCTCCATGAGTCTTACCATCAGGATGATTGGTCGCATAGAAGTTGTAGCCATTGAGATGAAAATAATTTTTGTTTGTTAGGTTAGTCTCTGATATGAGAGAGAGCTCGCATTTGTGCTCTGAAATGCCATTCGCATTCCAGAAACATATTTTTAGTGGAGCCATTTAATTCGATTTCTGTTTGATTAGTAATTCCAGAAGGAGATTTTGATTGCGCATAATTTCCTGCATCGTTTGTTGTATTGCTACCATTGTAATTGTTAGAGTTTCCATAATTGATTCAATCTCACTAGGCAATTGGGATGGATTTGCAGTTGGTATGTTGGGTAGTAGTTTCTGGCCCCTGTTGCGAAGTCTGACGATTTATTATTCCTGCAGTGGTTTGTTTAGAGACTGAGGCGTACGACTCGTTGGTGTAACTTAACGCCTTAGCGTTGACAAGTTTTGTCGGATGACTGGATTTCGAGCCGCGGATTTTTGTTGGCTTATTCGACTTTTTAACTCTTTGTATACAGGGCAACCTCTATTGTTGGCAGTGTGGTTTCCCCCACAGTTGATACATTTTTTAGCTGAGGGGTCCTTCTTATCTACAGGGCAGGCCTCATTGAGATGTACATCCCCGCAGGCAACACAGACTGCGTGTAGGGTACAATAGGTTTTTGTGTGTCCATATTTCTGGCAGTTTGTGCATTGGACAGGTACATTTCATTTGTGCGGTATCTTTAACTCCATCTTTTATCTCGCTGACTGGAACTGTTGGCTCGATTCCTTTGATAGCCACTTGTAATCCCTTGCTGCTTTTAAGTTGGTAGATGTAGTAGTTCATCTTTTCCTCGTCGAGGTATTTGACCAGTGATCGCTTGGTATTTTCATCATTGACTTGTGTTTTATTTCATTTATGCTACCCCTTTTTATAGACGAAACACAGAATTTGTTTTCGCCAAATTTTGGTAATAAGTTTTTTAACCAATTCTGTACAATTTGCTTTTCTTTGTGGTTTAGAGAGCTTATGCTCTTACTCATTGGCATTACTTTATTTTATTCACAAGATTTAGTTTGTTTTTCTTAGTTCTAATCACAATATATGATAAATTTACATGGGTCACATAAGTGCCCATGCATACACTGAGCGTCTTTTCGCGAATTAATTTGGCTTATTTGGCGTTAATTACACTATATTTTTACACACGGCGGAGCGAAATAAAAATACGTCCGACGTCTACGACGTTCACTTAATGTCACAACATGATGCCGATTGGGATGATCTGCGAAATGGAACTGGCTTTATGTCTTCAAGTAGTGCATTTGTCAGAATGTTGCGTTGTGCTTGCTGCATCAACATGGTAAGTTGATCTGTAGTAGCTTACGAAACCTTACGAAACTTTGGTTGCCTTTCAGGTTCTGCTTGTCGATGGATACACAGCCCGAATCAGCTTCAAGTACTTGTAACGTTAGTGTAGGGTGCTCCGGTAGGAAGTAATGGGTACTCCTTAGTGAGCACGAGTGAGTGAGTCAATGGGTGCGATAGATGTAGTCTTAATGTTTATGTGGTGCTAGTTCAACGATTCGTTGTCAGCTCTGCCATTGCCGATTTTTATTGAGATGCGTCCGAATGGCATCTATCCTTATATTGTATTCAGTCTTACTTGTATGTCTTTGTAAACTGTGGAGTGCGCTGTCTTGTAGCGTAACTTGCCCTCGGAGCGTTTCGTTTGCGTGATTTTGACCCTCTTTGATATGGGTATTCCTTGAGTCCAGTGTTCTAAACAGCCCGTTGGTATTGTTTGAATAGATCTCTTGTTCGGATCTGCGTTACCTGCCTCCTTTTATAGGTGCCTTCGTGTGCCGCAGGGTATCCATTCCATGCGGTCGGAATTTGAGCAGTGATTGACATAACTAGACTTGGTGAGAAGTATCATTAAATAGACGCTGTAACGTATCAATGCCTTGCTTGACAATCCTCATGTCTTGCCATAATGGTCGCAGGCATTGTAGCTAACGAATTTCCATTGGGAATCTATTGTGGCCATGGGTGGCTTTGCTTGACAGTGTATGCCAGGTGCATCTGGCAGTTTAGTATCGGTGACTCTGGGAGGCCTGGCTGCGGATAGTAATAAAAACGCCAATAGAAACAGGGCGTTGATCCATTTTGTGGGTGATAAAGCTGTTGATATTGCCGGTTTGACTCTCATGTCATCCTTCGTCTGTTTATTATTGGTCGATTTCAGTCTTGATTTGTCGGTTTTGATGACCGGTCGCCGGCTTCAGGTAGAGCGATCCACGTTATTTAGTATGCATGGCTCATAGATTCGTTTAGGGATGGTCGGTCTGTCTTGGATGTTTCCCGAACATTTACTGGTCCCGACACAATCCATCCGAGTGCAGTACGTTGTAATATGGGTTGGCCAATTCCTAGTGGTAGCTGATGAGGCTGCATCAGACGGTGATAAAACTCGGCTCCAATCAACAAGTCCATTTTGGTGGACCGGTAGAACTCAGGATCAGCTAATTCCATTCCCATAGCAATTTGTACTTCATCTCTGGTGATCGTTGCCGATGGTTGGTCGGGCATAATTGAGCTTTTACTTGCATGTTATGCTTGTTGTTTACCGATGACACCTGTAGACTTACTTGTTTTGAAGCTGCTAGATTACTGTATCCAATGCCCTGCAAAGTAGTAGCTGTTCGTCGCGGCCTGATGTTCAAGTCCGTCAATAAGCGACTGTATACAAAGTTGTCCTGGGATCCAGAATCCAGTAATGCTCGCATGACTGTGCTGACCGTGAAGGCATTTCAATTAGTTTTAAGATTATGTAGGAGAATTATAATTGAATGCAACGCATTAGTTAAGAGTACACTGCAGCTGCCTGCGACCAACATAATTGCAATTGCCGCTCTTATGTAGAGCTTACGGCGGCGGCCGTTGTATTGTTTGTAGCTTCGCTACAATTAAAGACACTTGTAATATTGAAGTCGAGCTGTGCGAATGTGTTATTCTTTGAGCCAATAAATCCCGTAGAAAGACACAAGTCTTTATTTTACATAATTTTGTGAACCTTTCGTTTTTGCCATACCGGCAAGTTACCGGCTTAAAGCCTTAAAGCCTGGACTACTGGAGTCTACTCCCTCGTTGGATCTAACATCGACTCGGCTTTCGACTTGCGATTGCCGTCGTGGTGGTGTCTACTGGTATCTTCGATCTTCGCGAGATTATTGGAGTTATTCTCCTGGACAATTGGACGTTTGATGAGTTGCCACTATTTTCAGGGAAGTTCACATCAGGTAACGAGTGCGAAAAATAAATTGCGGCCACATTTGTCGACTTGTGTGTGTATTTAAACGCCAAGTTGCGACACATATGTACATACATACAAGTGCATAAATATATGTACACATATAAATTTGTACAACTCACTAATAAATATATATGCACAAATGTATATGTATATGTATGTATATGTATTTGTACATTTAGCAAATAGAGTGGACCGTGATTTATTTGGCAGTCTGCATCTCACTTAAAGAAATATATAATTACTAACGCACAGCGCTTGGAGCTTTATACAATAAATAAAGTTTAAAAGAAAACATACATACATACATATATTTGCGTGGAAAATTGCATTTAATTATTTCTTGCTATGCTATACATACATACATATGTACATTCTCGAACATACAGAATACATAAGCACATAACCAAACGTTGGTTAGAAATTTGTCACGCCAAATCAGTGTATGGAAAAGGTCACTGCACTGCGCTAAGTCGCCGTTGCTTAATTTCTTCTGTACTTGCTTTCTTGCTGCACTGGTCAAGCCTAGCTAGCGGCCGATGTACATAGGTACATACTTAGGTACAAGTGCAGCAGGATAATTACAGCTGTACATAAGCAACAGGCGAGACTGCGTTTGCGTGCACTGATTTTGGCAGTTTTGGTTTGCTTTGCCGTTCTGCTAATTTGTTCGTCTCGATATTGTTGTTGTGCCGCTGCGGTGTGACCGCAACAGCGTTGGCTCGTCCGCATACCGCTGATTCTCTCCCGCTCTCTTTGCTTCGGTGCCCATATCGTTGGTGCACTACTGGCTCGCTGCGTTGGTAGAAATCAGCTGGACAGTTCGCTGTTTGGTAACTTTAGCGTTTGGTGTGCTATTTGTTTGTGCGCGCCAGCTGCAGTGTACACGTAAACAACAACATAAACACACTTTCGTTTAGCAGAACAGTAAAGGCTAGCAATTTAGTATTACTGTACTACAATTGAAATACTTTATTTCAGCCTTTTGTATACCTTTATTTTGTAACTATGACTGGCAAAAGAAGCAAGCAAAACCGAAGCAGGGCATTAGACGACTCTGAATCAATTAAATTTGACTCCTTGCTTCAGTCACATGCCAATGTCGTTCGCGATATTGAACGAATAAAAAGTTCTATCCAGACAAGTTCTGGCAGCATCGAGCCTTTTGCAATTGAGTGCTGATTGAAAATTTTGTCCCGGTACATTCATAAAGCCTTTGACCTGCAGGAAGAATTAGATAGAATTGATCCGGCCTTAGTGTCAAGGGCAGATTTGGAGATTCTCTGCGTCTCGACTAAGGCGCTTTTGATGAGCAAAGGCGGACGGCCAAAGCTCCACAGGGACAGTGTAGCAAATTCCACAATGTTTGGATCGCATAGCAAACAGTTGCCCTCAATGAAGTTGCCACGGTTTGGTGGCAGCTACTGCGACTATAAGAACATCATTGGGCTGTTCGAAAATTTAGTGGATAACGGCGCATCACTTTCAAATATTGAAAAGTTAGAGAAAGCGGCATTAGGAACGGTCAAGGCTTATCAAGTTACCGACGAAAATTATCCAAAGGCACTGATAGCTTTGAAGTGCGTTTACGATAACAGCTGTCTGATCGTATTTGATAGCATTGCCAAACTAATTGACCTTCCGAAAATGCAAAGCTCGTCTGCTAGTTCTTTGTGTTCGTTGATTGATAACGTTCGCGCTAGATACGAATCACTGCTATCCTTAGGCAATGACAAACAAATTTCTAACGTCATGCTCATACACTTGGTCATGAGTAAAGTTGATCCCAATACTCGTTCGAAGTGGGAAAAGAGCCTCGACTATAGCAAACTTCCGTCTTGGGAAGACTGCGAGGCACCTCACAACAGACGCTACCAGCACTTATCTGCTGAGGAATCATCTTCTGGTCGTCCACGGACTCAAAAACAAAATTTTGATGCATCAAAGAAAGGTGGCAAAATAGGCAACTGCCAGTGCTATTCGCCACCGAGTCCGAAGTGTTTGTTCTGCCTCAGTTCGCAGCACTTAACCGCGACGAACGATTTAAGTTCGTGAAAATGTGCCCTTTGTGCATAAACTGCCTAAGGAAAGGTCACACAACAAAGGTATGCAAATCGACTACATGCAGAGTATGTTCGAAACCACATAACACACTTTTGCATAAATATTCTGTCGACTCAGCGCAAGCTGTAACTTCCAGCCAATCATTTGTGGTGCAAGCTGAAACGCCAGCTCAAACTTTAGCTGTTAATCACGCCGTGTAATGGATCAATCGGGCTCCTACCAATTTGCTAGGGCTTTGCTCGACTCAGGGTCTCAAATTAATTTTATGACAGAGGAACTAGCCAAAACTTTGCATCTGAAAAAAGAGAAAAAAAATAATTTGCTTGGCATTGGTATGCGCAAGTCTGCATTGCGTCACATTGTGCAGACGTCAATTGCGTTGTAGTAGCAATTTTGACTTGATGACAGAATTTGGTGTACTGAGCACTATTTCGTCATACCAGCCTGAAAAGGTAATTGTTAACGTTGACATGGCAAAAGATCTGGAACAGATCCTCAGTTTCATAGGCCGCACAGATCAATGCGTTGCGACCTATGAAACTGAGGATCTGTTCCAGATCTTTGCGCTGCGAATCAATGCGTTGCGGCTTATGAAACTGAGGATCTGTTCCAGATCTTTTGGCACGTCAACGTTGACAATTACCTTGGCGCAGATGTATTCTTTGACCTATTACGAGAAGGCCAAATTAAAGGAATCAGTGAGTCGCCGACTTTGCAAGCTACAGCACTCGGCTGGATTGTAGCAGGGCGTTGTCGATCTGCTGACTCATCTGCACTTTGTTCTGCTTCACTCATTAGTTTGACTCAGAGTTTTCTGCTTGGTAATGAACAAAGTTCCTTAGATGCATTAGTTCGCAAGTTCTGGGAGTTGGAAGAAGTTCCAAATTTGACAGACTCACATTTATATACTCCAGAACAAATGCTTTGCGAGAAGTCATTTGTGAACTCGATCACTCGCTTGCCCTCGGCCCGTCTTAGTGTATCGTTGCCATTTAAGTCCAGTCCGCAGTGACTTGGCAGCTCCTACGAAACAGCTAAAAGGCGCTTTTTAGCATTAGCGTAGGAGATTGTCCAAGCAGCCAGACGTACATGAGTACATAAGTTTCATGACTGAATACATATATTTGGGACATATGAACGCAATCGACAACACGGTCCCGAGAGAGCCACACTATTTTATTCCGTATCAGTGCGTGCTAATACCGCAAAGCACCTCAATAAAGTTGCGAGTTGTATTCGACGCGTCGAGCAAGACGTCGTCCCAAGTGTCGTTAAATGACATACTCATGGTTGGACCGACTATCCAGCCATGCTTATATTCAACTTTGTTGCGGTTCCGACTTCGGCTGTTTGCTTTCTCCGCTGCCATTGCCAAAATGTATCGGCAAGTCGAAGTCATGGAATCACAACGCAACTTCCAATTGATTATTTGGAGAGAATACTGTTTGAACACGCATCCATTGGCGTCTAAATCTCTGGCCAACGACTTTTATGTGGATGACCTGCTATCTGGTGCAGAAACTGTGGAGGAGTTTTAGTTGCTATATATTGAGCGAAACTGAGTTTTAAAACCATTTGAATTTATGCTCACCAAATGGTCATCAAATTGCGAACAGTTTCAAATTCAGCCTTCTGACGATCTTCTTATAGGCCATCAGGAGGATACCAAAACACTAGGACTAGTTTGGTGTCCTCGTGATGATGCGTTTAGGTACTGTGTCGAAAACCTTTCTGTTCAGATATCGCCTACTAAACGTGCGATACTGTCGTTTATTTCGAAACTATACGACCCACTTGGTCTGCTGTGCCCAATAATTACGCGAGCAAAAATTTTAATACAGGAGCTTTGGCTTCAAAAATTCTCTTGGGACGACCAAATTCCCAGTCATCTTTTAAAAGACTTGAATTCTATTACTAGCTCTTTTGATGCACTGGAGTCGATTCGCATACCCCGATACGTCGGCGTCTTCAAAAATGAAAAATGCCAAATTCATGGCTTTGCTGACGCCTCAACGGGAGTGTATGGGTGATGTCTCTACGTTCGAGTAGAACAGAAGCAGAACGTAGCTGTTTATTTGTTGACAGCTAAGTCCAAAGTCGCGCCGTTGAAATCCAAGTCGGTTCCGCGATTGGAACTTTGTGCTGCACAGCTGCTAGCGACGATGTGTACCTATTTCTTGAAGCACTTCGTGCCTTCAACGTGGCCGATGTAAAGGCATTTTACTTAGTTTTAAGATTATGTAAGAGAATTATAATTGAATGCAACGCATTAGTTAAGAGTACACTGCAGCTGCCTGCGACCAACATAATTGCAATTGCCGCTCTTATGTAGAGCTTACGGCGGCGGCCGTTGTATTGTTTCTAGCTTCGCTACAATTAAAGACACTTGTAATATTGAAGTCGAGCTGTGCGAATGTGTTATTCTTTGAGCCAATAAATCCCGTAGAAAGACACAAGTCTTTCTTTTACATAATTTTGTGAACCTTTCGTTTTTGCCATTCCTGCAAGTTACCGGCTTAAAGCCGTTCACTGACCATTGCCGCCTACTACTTTGACCTGTGCCGTAGCCAATAAAACGTATTGGTTCTTAGTTCTGGAAATTGATGGTTGGCTGAAGGCTGCTGCCGCCGTTATCCCGCTGTCCTTATGTAGCAATGTATGATGTGGCTGTTGGCATCGGAAGCATTATCTGCTTGAGCATTCCCGAGAGCTGTGCGTGGCGATGATACATTTTGGGCATCGGTTAGTTTCTTGAATCCAGGCCCATCGTCGGTCCACTTGCGTTGCCTTGAACGTCATGCACTTGTATACTGTGTGTCCAGTCAACCTGCAGTATCAGCAGACTCTCGCAGGATTTAGCTCTCTGGTTATTGAAGCTCCGGTGGTGGCATTGGCTGGTCTGTTGTTGTTCCGTGTTACCTCCAGTGTCCGGAAGCGACGGTTGAGGAAATCCAGAAATGTTTTGACTGATTGGAGCTCAGTTGAGACTTGTGTTTTCTGTTCTCGTAGCGCCAGGTTTAATTTATCCAGCTTGTTACGCAGGACATACAAGAGTATGCTGTCCTGTAGCTTGACGGGATCTAGGCCTACTTGTCGCAGTGCGCTCAATGATTTGATGGTGGTGTCGTGCAGTGCCTGTATGGTCTTTGTGTCGTTTGCCGCCATGGGTTGCTTCATGAATCCTTCCAAAACAGCCGCCGTGATTGCCCTGGGCTTTCGATAGCGTTGCACTAATGTCTACCAGGCCACTGAATAGTTTGAAGCTGTTCTGCTTATATGGTCGATGAGTTCAGCTGCCTCTCCCGTCACGCAGGATTTTAGATAGGACATCTTTTGTACATCTGGTAAATTGGTATAGTCAATGTAATTGATTATTATATAAAACAAGAAAAGTAAACAGGACTTTTTGAATCTAGCGCACCCTGGTGGCGATATCTATATGTCGACTGATGCGTTAGAATCTGCTATCTTTATCGATTGTTCAGTGAGAATTTCATGACATTTCATCGATTGGAAGTGAAGTTTTTGCGTTTTAAGTGTCAGTATGTTTGTGTTATCGGTGCAAAAATGAGCTTCGAACAAAGAGCCAACATTAAATTTTGTTTTAAAATTGGTAAAACTTTTACCGAAACGTTTCAATTGATGGAACAAGTTTATGGCGATGATTGCCTATTCCGTAGCAGAGTGCACGAGTGGTTTCAACGTTTTCAAAGTGGTCGTGAGGACATAAATGACGATCAACATGTGGGCCAATCAAAATTCGTGATCACCGAAAATTCCATCGAAACTGTGCGTGAATTCATCAAAAATCAGCCGAAATCATCATTGAAATTGATGGAAATGGAATTGAACATCTCCAAAACATCGATTTATCGCATTTTGACCGAACATTTGGGCTTACGAAAGGTGTGTGCACGGTTTGTTCAGCACAAATAGACTGACGACTAAAAATTGCTCTCATCGATCGACGCTGGTGACCGATTATTTGACCAAAAATCACATTTTAACCATTAACCACTCGCCGTATTCACCTGCTATGGCAACGTGTGACTTCTACATTTTCGGAAAAATGCATTTGCCCATGAAAGGAAAGCGTTATGCAACGAGCTAAAACATTCGTTCGACATGCTTTTGGATCGTGCAAAAAGCTGTATTGAAGCAGAAGGAGACTATTTTGAATAAAATAACCTGATTTTGCCGAAAAAACCATTTGTTGTTATACCCTGTACCCAAAGGGTGAAAGGGTATGCTAGTTTTGTGCGAATGTATGTAACAGGCAGAAAGAGGTGTGGCGGACCCCACAAAGTATATATATTTTTGATCAGGATGACAAGACGAGTCGATATAGCCATGTCCGTCTGTCTGTCTGTCCGTCTGTCTGTCTGTATGAGCGCAAGGATCTCAGTAAGTACAAGAGCTAGGATAACCAAAATTGGTATCAAGGTTCCTATAAGCCCTAGGCAGATCGAGTTTGTTTATTTTTTCTGATACACCCCCCCGCCCCCACTCCCCCGCAATTCGTGTTTTTTCTTATAACTTCCGTAAATTTTAATTTAATTCTCGGAATTTTGATTTTGGTAGGTACATCCAGTTAGTACTAATGTGTCCGTGTGCCAAATTTCATCATGATAGGTCAATTCTGAAGAAAGTTATAGCCATAAGTAAAATCGCTGCTCATGCGCTGCCTGCAGCTCTGTCGGCAGCGCTGCCCGCAGCTGTTGTCGTTCAACTTTGTGCTGCATACATACACGCATATAAACACTCATAGGCAAGTGATGTAAATGTATGCTGTTATAACTGAACATAAACATGTATTCTAATTTAATTTAATTAATTAATTCATTCATTCATTTTTTAATAATTTAATTATTTTTTTAATTTTTCCTGTTTGTGGAGAGTACAGGATATTTTACTATCGGGCTTGCTCGACTATAGCGTTCTCTCTTGTTTTTTTTTTTTAAAGTCCTTTGGAACACACCTTGTATTATTATTATTATTATACCTTCAGTTATTGATTATGAATTCGTATACCAAGATTCATTATGATAGGTCGATTTTAAAGTTACAGTTCTCTCTGCTCTCGCTGCCCGCAGCAGTTACTGGGCCGCTGCTTTTGTTGAACTTTGTACTGCATACATACTCACACACAGACGTGCATACATGCGTGATTATACACGTATAGAGTCACATAGACACCTTTCCGTTGTATATTTTCAAATATTTGTTTATTTACAACTATTTATGTCAACAAACATTGTGGTGGGAGAATATTATTTGCCCTTCGGCTAGTTGTACAGGGTGCGCCATCTTTTATGTCGGTATGTAAACATTGAATATCTTTGAAAATAAACAACCGATTTTCAAGTATGAGATATTTTTATTTAATTTGGTTCTGTACAATTTCTTGAACTGAGGTTTTCAACACTGGTCTATTCAAGTCAATCGGTTCACTAATGACAACGTTATTCAATATTTACATATATTTTTTAATTTTCTTAATTATTTTAGCTTCTTTAATTATTCTACACTTATGTACAGAGTATTTCACAGTCAGGACACCCGACCTTAGCTCCTCCACTTGTTTGATTTTTGGTCCATGGACGCAACCACTAGGGTATGACGACTCTACGCTTAGACGGATGTGTAAAGACACTGTATAGAGCGAGCTCAGTTCGCTTATGTCGACTGCAGACTGTCATACCGAATGGTAAAAGCGGTTATCATTCCCTCATTACCCTTTACACTACAACTTTAACCTTGTGCCTATTCTACATTCGATCCTTTGTTCGTCCCGATCAATTCCCATTCTTTCTTAAATTCGCCAATAATTAAAGAATGTATGTATCTAATAAAATCCTACGATTAGCAAGTAATGAAAGATCTAATAGTGAGAATAAGGTGGTAAAGGGTGGGTTCTACTCCAACAAAGACCACGTAAAGCAAAGAAAAGAAATTGTTTTTCAGCAGATATAATGGGATCTGCATACTGCATACAACAACATTCTAAGGTAGGCCGAACAAGAGCCATATACAAAACTATACAGAACTTTACTCTTTGGGTACAGACTTAGAGTTGTGTAGGGGTCTTCAAATTGTTTTGCTCAACGTTTGTTAAAGCCTAGAGTGCCCTTTGCCTTTAATTTAAATAATAACAATCAAAATTTAAACAAACCGGACTTTTAAATATTCAATCTTCTTATTAGTAATCTGTTTTTTTTTTCTAAAAAATCTAACGGGACTTTCTCAAAATAGCATTGAAAACATTCATTTTTGCAATGCAGCTGAGCTGAGAAACCATTTTTTCAAAATATAAACGAAGTTTAAAGTGGTCATACGTTTTCTAAAGTGTTTCTAGTGAAATGGATTTTCATAGTTGTGTATCCAACAAGATTAAAATTGAGCATTGTTTGCAATTAACAATGGTGGATGGAAAAATCATTTGTGCTCTAAGGCAAACATCGTCTTCTAAGTGCTACATACTTGTATGACGCAAACCCTACAGAAATGAATTATTTGAAAAAATGCTTCGAAGCTCGTTATGAGTTTGGGTTGTCTCCATTACACTCAAACATTTTGTTTTTTTTTTAAATATTTTTTATACTCTGTGCATGAAATGTCTGTCTGTCTGTCCGTATGAACACCTGGATCTCAGAGACTATAAGAGCTAGAGATACAAAATTTTGCACAAAGATCCCTTATGTGTGTTCGCTGGCAAGTTTGTTTAATTTTTTTTTATGGTATATCGATGTTTGGGCAATATCGACCACATCGATCTTTTAGTTGCCAATATCGATAATCGGGTACTTTCTGAAAATTTTAAAGTGAAGACGCAGGATGAAATATTTAAGTCCCAGTTTTTAAAATGTATTATTTGGATTTTAATATTTTTTTTATTAATGTAATACAAGGTGCTTTCCAAAGAAAAAAGGAGTTTTTGAATCTAGCGCCCCCTGGTGGCGCTATCTATATGTCGACTGGTGCGTTAGAATCTGCTATCTTTATCGATTGTCCAGTGAGAATTTCATGATATTTCATCGATTGGAAGTGAAGTTTTTGCGTTTTAAGTGTCAGTATGTTGTAACGTTGTTACTCTGCCGCGGGTATGCTCGCCGGCCAGAGTATGCTGAAATAAATTAGGCACCCCAAAGTGCCGAGGTGTCCACCAAATAAAAGAGGGCGGTATGCCCAAACTTCTCCACGTGTTTCTTTAATTGTAAAACAACATACAGAGCGCTTCAGTGCGCGTTGGGCCTGAGCCAGAAGAGAACTAACTTAAACCGAACTTAAAATTGCTCGCCTTCATGGTTTACTATTCTTACAATTACTTGTTCGCTTAAACATTACTCGTAATGACGCACAGCTGGTTGCTGCGCAACGCGTCGTTACACCTCCCCCTTTCCCCAAGGGGTCGAACGGCCCGATCGGTGGTTTTTTCGAATTTTCCTTCACCGCGCCATAATCGAACGGCAGATGTGTAGCAGCTGGGTGGCAGCGCTGCCACCCCTCGCGTTTGGCCACCTGTCAACGCCACCTGTACCTTCATCGTCAGCTGTTCGCTCTGTCATTCTGTCGCATTGTTGTTTTCTGCATTTCCGCCGCGTGGTGCTGACGTGTCGTCATCCTCTGGATTCTGTACTGGGTGCTGTAGTGGCTGCTGTGGGACTGGCTGCTGTTGCAGTAGCTGTTTAGGGATCGCCAATGGAATTATCATACCGCCCATCTGCTGCGCCTCTGGTATATTCGGCGCTGTGTGTATATCTCAGGCGGTGCGGTAATCTACATCGCTTCACATGGCCTGAAACGTAACAACAAACTTCGTTTAATTATGTTTGTAGGCTTACATGGGCATCTTCTTCGGCTAGAACGGCAGCTTTGCTGTTCCCGCTTTGGTGGACGCCGGTGGTGTTGCTGTTGCTGTGTGGCTGCTACGAAGCCGGCTGCTGCCGTTGTGCTCGTTGATGTGGCCGATGTTGTGGCCCGGACTGACGTTGTGGCTGCGGAGATTGGTGTTGCGGCTCCTGTTGTGGTTGCTGAGCAATGGACTGCTGTGGCTGCTGTGAAGCTGTCGGTGGCGTGGCCCTGGTGACCATACTAACGCTGCCTATGTCGTCGCTGCCTTCGTCGGCTTCGCTGTCTTCTGCGTTCACCGCTTTTAGATCTCGCAAATGTGCCGTTCTACCTCTGCCGCCCGCTACTGGTCGCACACGCACTATAACTGGGGATATGAATGCTCGCACCGTGAATGGTCCATCGAAGCGAGGCGCCAGCTTGGCCGCAAACTGCTCGGCTGCGTTGGACAGGTGATGTTGTCGCACGAGCACCTCGTCGCCCAGTCTGGGTCGCCACTCGCGTCTCCGCAGATTGTACTGGCGTGCCTGATCCTCGCTTGTCACCAAGGCTGCATGTCGGGCTCTGCGATTTCGCCTCCGCCGTCTGCGTGGCCGTGGATCGTTTGTTCGCAATTCTACGGTTTGGCCGCCCACAGTCACCGCCCCGTTGGCCATTTGGACATAATCCAGTCCCAATGTGAGCTCATCTATGCATCCGGGGAGTGTGAGCAGCTGCAGTACTACGCGACTGTCGCCCACCGTGACCGTCGCCTTCGTTTCTTCACGGACCGTCTTCTGTGTCCCGTCAGCCATGGACACAGTCACGCTCACGGACCGTACATTTCCTCCGTCTGGCGCCCGCAGGCGTTGCGCCAGCCTCGGACTCGCGAAGCTGCGTGTCGCTCCGGTGTCCACGACCGCCTCTACCAGTACACCATCGCAGTCCACTGGTAGCGCGGCCGCTACCCTACGTGTCGTTGTTAATTGGAATCTGCCTGCGTGGGCTCGCCGACTGTTGATGTGGGACGAGCCCCCCCTGGCGTTTCCCGTCGCGCGTCGGCAGCATTCGTTCGCTCGTATGCCCAGCCTACCGCAATCCCAGCAGTATAGTTGTTGTTGGTTTGGGCAGCATTCGTTGTCGTGCCCCGCCATACCACAGCGTTTGCAAGACCGCCCCTGGTGTACCGACGAGCTCTGCATCTCGGGCCCGGTTGCTGTTGTTCGCGCGGGTGTAGTCTGTAAAGGGACAAAGTCTCGCCTGTTTAACTCACCACCAGATATGGGCTGCATATCCGTTGGCTCCGGACGTCGGATCGGAAACCCCCGTGGGCCCATGAACGCTGGCTGGGATGGCCCTGCCCCAATGGTACAGGCCGGAACCAGGCCCAACTCCTCCAGCTCTGCTGCTTGCCGTTTGAATTCTGCCACAGTATGGACATCCTGATGCCGTATCCTGATGTTGATCGCTGGTCGGCTGTTGCGGTAGATGAGCCTCAGCTGCTCCTCTCCGGGCATGTCTGCATCGAGCATCAATTCCAGCATCGCTTGGACGTAGGTCGCAGTGGACTCCGACTCGCCCTGAAAGCGTCGTTGCGCATTCTGTCGCCACCGCTCAATGTGAGGAGCGGCCGGGTACGCTTCTAGCAGTTCCGCGCGGAACTCTGCCCACGACTGGCGCTTCGCCTTGTGCGGTCCCACGTCAGTGCCGCGCCCTCCAGAATGTTTGGTAACATCGGCACCAAATTATCTACCGGCTCCCCACTCACTTCCGCTTTCTCTTCTAGCCTGCGCAAGAATGCCCGTGGGTCCCCGCTGCCGTCGAAACGTACTCCCCACTGTGCCACCTCCGTGCTCAGGGCTCTCCGCTCCGCTCGTGACATTGTCGAGTGGGCCGAACCAGCCGCGGATGCGGTTGACACGGCTGATGTTGGCGCCTGTGGTTCTGCCACAGCCTGCGCGCTTGCGAGCGGTGACGCTGGAGTCGGTGCTGCTGGGTCATCTTCGTCAGGCGCATTACCAGCAGGCACGGTGGAAGCGCAGACCTGGCTCGACAGTTTCTGGAACCCATCCTCCATAGCCTGGGCCAACCGGTGGGTGTACTGAGCCAACGCAACTGTCACCGAATCGGCGATCGCTTGTGTCAGGTCCGCCGTTGAGAGCACTGGAGCCACTGTTGGCGTCGCTGAGGCTGCCGTGGGCTCGGTTGTGGTAGCTCCCGGCGAGGCCGCGACCGCTACCGAAATGGTCGGCACTGTCGCAGGAGTTAGCGGTGTCGTGTTTGCCTCTGTCACGACGAGCAGCCCCTCCGGTACGTCCTCTTGTTTCGGGACTCCCAGCCGTCCGCCGGGCACCGGGCTCAACTGACCTGTCGCCGCGGTACGCGACGACATGTTCTCATAATACGCCGCTAGTTCTTCCAGGCGGGGTCGGTACTCTTCTGGGGCCGACTTCACGAACGTTGCCAGCCGCACCCGCAAAGCCTCCACGGTGCCGGTCTCCTCGATGTCGAACTCGCGCAGCACCGTGCTGAGCTCTTCCTTCCGCAGCACACGTATCCAGCTCGTTCGTAGCATCGTAGGTCCACGCTCTCTTCCCTACTTGGTCGGATCTAACCTCACACTTCTTTGGGGTCCCTGCTCGGGCGCCACTTGTAACGTTGTTACTCTGCCGCGGGTATGCTCGCCGGGCAGAGTATGCTGAAATAAATTAGGCACCCCAAAGTGCCGAGGTGTCCACCAAATAAAAGAGGGCGGTATGCCCAAACTTCTCCACGTGTTTCTTTAATTGTAAAACAACATACAGAGCGCTTCAGTGCGCGTTGGGCCTGAGCCAGAAGAGAACTAACTTAAACCGAACTTAAAATTACTCGCCTTCATGGCTTACTATTCTTACAATTACTTGTTCGCTTAAACATTACTCGTAATGACGCACAGCTGGTTTCTGCGCAACGCGTCGTTACAATGTTTGTGTTATCGGTGCAAAAATGAGCTTCGAACAAAAAGCCAACATTAAATTTTGTTTTAAAATTGGTAAAACTTTTACCGAAACGTTTCAATTGATAGAACAAGTTTATGGCGATGATTGCCTATCTCGTAGCAGAGTGCACGAGTGACGATCAACATGTGGAAATTAAACATCTCAAAAACATCGATTTATCGCATTTTGACCGAACATTTGGGCTTACGAAAGGTGTGTGCACGGTTTGTTCAGCACAAATTGAGTGACGACTAAAAATCGCTCTCATCGATCGACGCTGGTGACCGATTATTTGACCAAAATTCACATTTTAATCATTAACCACTCACCGTATTCACCTGATATGGCACCGTGCGACTTCTACCTTTTCGGAAAAATGCATTTGCTCAGTGTTGAGACACCGAGATTTTTAGTCTATGGGTTTTGTCTGAAGCGGGCGTCAGACACGACAATTAAAACAAGAACGATTTTTTTTAAATGTACATATGTATATTTTGCCGCGCAGGGCCAATTATGGTAGTCTATAAACCGAATTGATATACACGAACTTAAGAGGCCACCAACTCAAATAGTTGAGCCTTTAAACAATATACAACAGCACAGCGAGAAGCGTTAGACTGGCACGGCGAATCTAGGTCAACTAACTTCGATTGCAGCTGCACTGGCAGCTGCAGAGACTAAGAAAAGGATAACAAAAGGAAATGTACAAAGAGAGCAAATATTGAGCGCGATCAAAGCAAACATTATAAGAGTTATTAAACGTTTAGCGCCTCTTGCTTCGCAGAGCAAGGTACATTTTGTATATATGAATAATTAAGCGTCTGCTGCGGACGACTTCGCTGCCTGTGCCTGCTGCTTGACCAAACAAAAAGAAAGCGTTATGCAGACGTAGAGGCCATTCAAAAGGCTTGCACCGGCATACTGGCGGCCATACCGGCCAACGAGGTAAAACACTCGTTCGACATGCCATTGGATCGTGCAAAAAGCTGTATTAAAGCAGAAGGAGACTATTTTGAATAAAATAAATTGATTTTGCCGAAAAAACCACTTGTTCTGTTTTTTTTTTTTAAAGTCCTATTTACTTTGGAACACACCTTGTATTAATTAAATTAAAGACATGTTCATGTACAGTTTCAACATCAAACTTTTACATAAGAATCTCTGAGTGTTTATATGCGTGTATATATGCAGCTCAATGTTGAAACCAAGCAGCAACAGCTGCGAATGGGCAGCGATTTTATTTATGGGCAGCGATTTTATTTATGGCTATAACTTTCTTCAGAATTGACCTATCATGATGAAACTTAGCACACAGACACACTACCTATCATTGCTACTTTAGAGGTGATCTGTTCACTTCTATTTTTTTCCTGCTGCTTACAAGTAGCCTTTTGCACTACGGGTACAGGGTATAAACATGATTCGAATAACAGCGACAAACGCTGTTAGCTGAAAATGTCTTTCGGTTGTCATATCGACGTATCGGTGCCGCCAATTAAAAGAAAAATATAAGACGCCATAGTTATTAGTGTATAGATTTCTACCCTTGGTGATAAGAGTCCTTAGTGATAGGAGTAGGCACCAAATTTATGTTATATATTGTAACGTTGTTACTCTGCCGCGGGTATACTCGCCGGCCAGAGTTTGCTGAAATAAATTAGGCACCCCAAAGTGCCAAGGTGTCCACCAAATAAAAGAGGGCGGTACGCCAAGTGAATAAATTCCACGTGGTTTAATTGCTAAATACAAAAATAGGAGGGTGCGCTTCAATGCGCGTTCGATTACCTCTAGAACAGAACTAACTCCAAACTCTCTTCAACTTACAACTTCAAACTACTTATTTCTCCTAATACTTAAACTATTTCTTAAAACTCTTCGCCTACTCAGGCATCGTGACGACGCACAGCTGGTTGCTGCGCAACGCGTGTGTATCTCAGGCGTTGTGGTAATCTACATCGCTTTACATGGCCTGAAACGTAACAACAAACTTCGTTTAATTATGTTTGTAGGCTTACATGGGCATCTTCTTCGGCTAGAACGGCAGCTTTGCTGTTCCCGCTGTGGTGGACGCCGGTGGGGTTGCTGTTGTTGCTGTCGGTGTGGCTGCTAGGAGCCTGGTTGCTGTTGCTGCTGTTGTGTCTGCTGTGCGGCTGCTGCCGTTGTGCCGTTGGCCGTAAACTGCTCGGCTGCGTTGGACAGGTGATGTTGTCGCACGAGTACCTCGTCGCCCAGTTTGGGTTGCCACTCGCGTCTCCGCAGATTGTACTGGCGTGCCTGATCATCGCTGGCCACCCCTTGGTTTCTTCTTGCTATACGGGCAACAAACTGTAGCAGCGTCGCGTGTGTTTCTGGGCTACCTGGTACTGCCTCAGGGGCGTCTGGATCCCTGCCGAACAGTGTGTGTGGATGCCGTGGTTCTCTCCCAAATAGGATGAACGCCGGTGAGTAGCCCGTTGCGTCTGAAATTGCTGCATTAATGGCCAATTGTGCTTCCGGCAGTTGTTCGTCCCACGTGTTGTGCTGCCCGTCCGCCAGCTGAGCAATCAATGTTTTGACCGTTCTATTGGTCCGCTCCGTGGGATTCTCCTGAGGTGTATATGGTGCCGTCAGTTGTTGCTGTATGCCTGCCTCAGCGAGGAACTGTTTCAGCGCGCGACTTGTAAACTGGGCTCCATTGTCTGTGATGAGTTTTCGCGGCGTCCCAAACCGCGCCAGGATCGGCTCTCGTAGGGCCAGCTTCACTGCCGCCGCTGTTGCCTTGCGGATGGGGACCAGTTCTGCCCATTTGCAGAACTTATCGACCAGGACCAGTAGATACGCGTTGCCTCGTTTGGACCGCGGCAGCGGCCCTACGAAATCGGCGCATACGACGTCCCACGCCGCCTCTGCTGGTTTGAAGTGCATCTTGCCTGCTGTCAGCTGTTGCTGGGCTTTATAGCGTTGGCACAACAGGCACTGGTGCACATACTTCGCGACGTCGCGATACAGACCAGGCCAGTGGTATCGGTCTGCGACGCGCGCACATGTTCGGCGTACTCCCATATGGCCCGCCGTTGCGTCATCAGGCGCGGCCACGCATAGCCTCCACGGTGACACCTCATCTTCTCCCAGCACGTGGGCGATGCGTCTGTATAGCCTTTCATTCTGCATGGCGTAATCGGAATATTTGCTGGGGTTCTCCAACACCGCTGTCGACAGCCGCTGTAACCATTTGCAGGTTGGCGTCGCCTCTGGCTCCACGTGTGCGCGGCCGGCCATCTCGCGCGGTTGCCGTGACAGCGCGTCGGCCACCACGTTCAAGGCTCCTTTTCGGTACTGGACATCGAAGGTGTACTGCTGTAGCTCCAAGGCCCAGCGTGCGATGCGGCCGGTGGGGCTCTCAATCGAGTTGAGCCAACGTAACGCCAAGTGGTCGGTCACGACGGTAAAACGATAGCCCTCCAGATTGTGTCGCAGCTTTCGGATTCCCCAAACAATGGCCAGGCACTCCTTCTCCGTGGCGCTGTAGTTGAACTCTGACTTCTGCAGTTTCCTACTGGCGTAGGAAATCACGTGCTCCTGGCCGTCTACGTTTTGTGTCAAAACCGCGCCCAGCCCGTACTCGCTGGCGTCAGTCTGTAGGCAGAAGCGTTGCGTGAAATCGGGGTCTTTGGATGCACTAAAATGCCTCCTGCTGCGGTGTTCCCCAACTCCACTTGTGGCCTTTCTTTAACAGCTCGGTGAGTGGGCCTACCGTTGTGGCGAAATTGGGTACAAAGCGGCGGTACCACGAGGCCATCCCGATGTACTGCCGCAGCTGCTTCAGATTTGATGGTGGCTTCAGCTCGCGAATGGCTGCCAATTTCTCCGGATCCGTTTGGATGCCCGCCTCCGTCACCAGATGCCCCAGGTACCTAATGGATTTACGAAATAATTCGCACTTATCCCGATTTATTCGCAGATTGGCCGCCCGCAGTCGCCGGAACACCTCGCGGAAGTTGTTCAAGTGTTCTTCGAACGTCCTGCCAACCACAACCATGTCGTCGAGGTACGCAAACGCGTGCGGTGTCATGTCCGGGCCGATGACGCTGTCCAACGTCCTCTGGAACGTCGCGGGAGCCGAGTGCAGGCCAAACGGCATCACTCGCCACTGGAACAGCCCGCGTCATGGCACCGTGAACGCTGTTTATCGCTGGCTTTCGCGCTCCATCGGAGTCTGCCAGTATCCATTCCGCAAATCGATGCTGCTTATGTATTTGGCCTGGCGCAGCTGCTCCAAAATATGCTGGATCCGCGGAATTGGGTACGCATCTGGTTCTGAGCGTTCGTTTAGCTGTCGATAGTCAATGCACATCGCCCAGGCACCTGTCTTCTTGCGCATCAACACGATGGGTGCGCTGTAGGCACTGTCGGAGCGCTCGATGCAGCCCTTTGCCAGCAATTCGTCGACTTCTTGGTTGATCACTGCTTGCATGGCCGGATTCCGGGGGTAATACCGTTGCTTGATGGGACGCTCGTCTTTCATCCGGATTGTGTGCACCGCCGCCGACGAGACTCCTGTGACGCTCTCGAAGCTCGCCAGTTCCCCCTCGAGGAACCTGGTTGCCGTCTGGGCCTGCTGCTCCGTCAGGTGGGCAGCTATAGTGGGCTCTGCCTGCGCGCTGGTCACCAAAGCAGCATGCCGGGCCCTGCGGTTCCGCCTCCGCTGCCTGCGTGGCTGTTGATCGTCCGCTCGCAGTTCTACAGTTTGGCCGCCCACAGTCACCGCCCCGTTGGCCATATGGACGTAATCTAATCCCAGTGGGAGCTCATATATGCATCCGGGGAGTGTGAGCAGCGGCAGTACTACGCGACTGTCGCCCACCGTGATCGTTGCCTTCGTCTCTTCACGGACCGTCTTCTGTGTCCCGTCAGCCATGGACACAGTCACGCTCACGGACCGTACATTTTCTCCGTCTAGCGCCCGCAGGCGTTGCGCCAGCCTTGGACTCACGAAGCTGCGTGTCGCTCCGGTGTCCACGACCACCTCTACTAGTATACCATCACAGTCTACTGGTAGCGCGGCCGCTAACCTGGAATTTGCCTGCGTGGGCTCGCCGGCTGTTGGTGTGGGGCGAGCCCCCCTGGCGTTTCCCGTCGCGCGTCGGCAGCATTCGTTCGCACGCACACCCATCTTACCACAGTCCCAACAGTAGAGCTGTTGAGTGTTCGGGCACGCGTCCATATTGTGTCCTCCCATCCCGCAACGTGTGGGTGTGCGACGATGCGTGTCCGCTGGGCCAACAGCCACCGGCTGTGGGCTCGGCGCAGGGTGTGTGGCGTTCGTCTCATCATTGCCGGCCACCTGTGCCCGTGCCAAGACTGCTTGGTACACGCCATGTGCCGCCTCTACGTACCCATCGAGCGAGCTCACTTCTTCGCCTGCCAGGCGGAGGTTGGCGCGTACTTCTGGTAGCCCGTTGGCGTGCACGAGTCTCAGATGTTCCTCTGTAGTCTTCTCCGCGCCGCGCATCAGCCGTCGCATCGCTCGGACATACTCGATAGGTGTCTCTGATGCACCCTGGACCCGGCTGTATGCTTCCCGGCGGCGCTTTTCTATATGGGGGCCGGCTGGATACTCTTTTAGTAGGTGTTGGCGGAACTCGGCCCACCGTTGTGCCAAGTTGCGCCTTAACCACTCCCTTGCCTCGCCGACCAGGACTACCAGGACTACTACTTTCTGCAACGAGCCGCGTCTGTCCCGTTCGGCTGGTGTTGGCGCGTGCTGCTCTGCCACCGCCAGCGCATTCGTGAGTGGTGGCGCTGGAACCGGTGCTGTTGGGTTGTCATCGTCAGGTGCACCACCAGTAGGAGCAGCAGGCGTGGTGGGAGCGTGGGTCTGTCTTAACAGTTTCTGGAAACCATCCTCCATGGCCTGGGCCAACCGGTGGGTGGACTGGAGACCATCCTCCATGGTCTGGGCCAATCGGTCGGTGTACCGCGCCAACGATTCCAACGAATCGGCAATGGCCTGGGATGGGTCAGCCGTGGAGGGCCCTGGGGTCGCTGGTGGTGCCGCTGCGGTTGCCGTGGGCTTGGCTGCAGACGCTGCAGGCGACGCCGCGACCGCTACCGATATGGTCGGCACTGACGCTGGAGTTGGCGATGTCGCCCGCACTGGAGTCGGCGACGCGGCTCGCACCGGGGCCACGGTTGGTGTCGTATTTGCCTCTATCGCGACGAGTAGATCCTCCCGTACGTCCTCTTGTTTCGGGACTCCCAGCTGTCAGCCAGGCACCGGGCTAGCCGCGACCGCAACGCCTCCACGTTGCCGGTCTCTTCAATTTCGAATTCACGCAACACCGCGCTGAGCTCTTCCTTCCGCAGCGCCCGTATCCAGCTCGTTCGTAGCATCGTAGATCCACGCGCTTCTCTCTCTCTCTACTTGGTCGGATATAATCTCAATCTTCTTTGCTCGGGCGCCACTTGTAACGTTGTTACTCTGCCGCGGGTATGCTCGCCGGCCAGAGTATGCTGAAATAAATTAGGCACCCCAAAGTGCCGAGGTGTCCACCAAATAAAAGAGGGCGGTATGCCCAAACTTCTCCACGTGTTTCTTTAATTGTAAAACAACATACAGAGCGCTTCAGTGCGCGTTGGGCCTGAGCCAGAAGAGAACTAACTTAAACCGAACTTAAAATTACTCGCCTTCATGGCTTACTATTCTTACAATTACTTGTTCGCTTAAACATTACTCGTAATGACGCACAGCTGGTTTCTGCGCAACGCGTCGTTACAATGTTTGTGTTATCGGTGCAAAAATGAGCTTCGAACAAAAAGCCAACATTAAATTTTGTTTTAAAATTGGTAAAACTTTTACCGAAACGTTTCAATTGATAGAACAAGTTTATGGCGATGATTGCCTATCTCGTAGCAGAGTGCACGAGTGACGATCAACATGTGGAAATTAAACATCTCAAAAACATCGATTTATCGCATTTTGACCGAACATTTGGGCTTACGAAAGGTGTGTGCACGGTTTGTTCAGCACAAATTGAGTGACGACTAAAAATCGCTCTCATCGATCGACGCTGGTGACCGATTATTTGACCAAAATTCACATTTTAATCATTAACAACTCACCGTATTCACCTGATATGGCACCGTGCGACTTCTACCTTTTCGGAAAAATGCATTTGCTCAGTGTTGAGACACCGAGATTTTTAGTCTATGGGTTTTGTCTGAAGCGGGCGTCAGACACGACAATTAAAACAAGAACGATTTTTTTTAAATGTACATATGTATATTTTGCCGCGCAGGGCCAATTATGGTAGTCTATAAACCGAATTGATATACACGAACTTAAGAGGCCACCAACTCAAATAGTTGAGCCTTTAAACAATATACAACAGCACAGCGAGAAGCGTTAGACTGGCACGGCGAATCTAGGTCAACTAACTTCGATTGCAGCTGCACTGGCAGCTGCAGAGACTAAGAAAAGGATAACAAAAGTAAATGTACAAAGAGAGCAAATATTGAGCGCGATCAAAGCAAACATTATAAGAGTTATTAAACGTTTAGCGCCTCTTGCTTCGCAGAGCAAGGTACATTTTGTATATATGAATAATTAAGCGTCTGCTGCGGACGACTTCGCTGCCTGTGCCTGCTGCTTGACCAAACAAAAAGAAAGCGTTATGCAGACGTAGAGGCCATTCAAAAGGCTTGCACCGGCATACTGGCGGCCATACCGGCCAACGAGGTAAAACACTCGTTCGACATGCCATTGGATCGTGCAAAAAGCTGTATTAAAGCAGAAGGAGACTATTTTGAATAAAATAAATTGATTTTGCCGAAAAAACCACTTGTTCTGTTTTTTTTTTAAAGTCCTATTTACTTTGGAACACACCTTGTATTAATTAAATTAAAGACATGTTCATGTACAGTTTCAACATCAAACTTTTACATAAGAATCTCTGAGTGTTTATATGCGTGTATATATGCAGCACAATGTTGAAACCAAGCAGCAACAGCTGCGAATGGGCAGCGATTTTATTTATGGGCAGCGATTTTATTTATGGCTATAACTTTCTTCAGAATTGACCTATCATGATGAAACTTAGCACACAGACACACTACCTATCATTGCTACTTTAGAGGTGATCTGTTCACTTCTATTTTTTTCCTGCTGCTTACAAGTAGCCTTTTGCACTACGGGTACAGGGTATAAACATGATTCGAATAACAGCGACAAACGCTGTTAGCTGAAAATGTCTTTCGGTTGTCATATCGACGTATCGGTGCCGCCAATTAAAAGAAAAATATAAGACGCCATAGTTATTAGTGTATAGATTTCTACCCTTGGTGATAAGAGTCCTTAGTGATAGGAGTAGGCACCAAATTTATGTTATATATTGTAACGTTGTTACTCTGCCGCGGGTATACTCGCCGGCCAGAGTTTGCTGAAATAAATTAGGCACCCCAAAGTGCCAAGGTGTCCACCAAATAAAAGAGGGCGGTACGCCAAGTGAATAAATTCCACGTGGTTTAATTGCTAAATACAAAAATAGGAGGGTGCGCTTCAATGCGCGTTCGATTACCTCTAGAACAGAACTAACTCCAAACTCTCTTCAACTTACAACTTCAAACTACTTATTTCTCCTAATACTTAAACTACTTCTTAAAACTCTTCGCCTACTCAGGCATCGTGACGACGCACAGCTGGTTGCTGCGCAACGCGTCATTACAATATACTATTCCTTCTTAAATCCTTTTCTGAACACATAGTCGATTAAAGCTGAAGCTGCTACAGAGCTGAAGCTGTGGTGCAATTCAACACCAATACAAACATTCCTCGGGATCTTGTATCTATTTCACATTAATTTTCAACAAATGTCACCATTTTGATGAGTACATTGATAAGTACATATAGTATGTACGTGTATTTGCATCAGTATGTATATATGTAGTATGTTTTTTTTGCTGCTACGTCAAAATTAAAATAAAATCCATAGAAGAAGATAGAAAACTTATTTTATTTAATTAGACCTCGTGGAGTCACTAAGAGCAATCCCACTCTGTATGAGTTTAATCTCATCATATCCAAAATGTTGTCCATGAAAGTCTTTACATCAACAACAGTATCTGGGAACTGTGCCCCCGATGAAGATACTATGTTGATTAACATTATACAAGACTGTGGGTCAAATCAATCATCATCAGAGCTACCATCTTCTGAAGATAATGATTTGATTTTCATTGATGACGAATTAGAGTTAGAATTGGCCATAGAAGCAAAAGATTTGAATATTCAAGGCGCTTTCAATGAGAATGCTTTACGTTATTTTGCAGGGTATCTCTTGTATAAGCTCTTGAAGAAACACGACTACAAAGTGTGTTTAAATCTGTTGAAACCGTCCGATGAAGTCCAATGTACTTCCGAGTATTTAATACTAAATAAAAACTTGGGTTACGTTAATAGTAACCTTAAACTTAAAGCTCCATCCGATGATTTTTTTACTTTAATTAAAATACACTTCGATGTTTTTAAACGGTATTTCGAGACAAAGTCTCACAGATTCCATTTCAAACAAGAGAGAACGTGTAATACCCTGTACCCATGTAAACTTCCGTCACTGAGTTATATGCGCCCATAGTAGCAGCAAAAAGAGGAAGAAGAAGAGCGAACTTGTTGCTGCAGTTTGGGGAGGTTGTACTGGCGAGAATTTGTTTCGCTAATAACTTTTCTTAGAATTGACCGAATTGAATAAAATTTTAAACAACAATAGACAATTATATATAAATTATGTGTGCAAAGTTTGGTTTAGGTAGCATTTGAAATGTGGACGCTATTGACGAAATTCTGTAGCGGGGGAAGGGGGGGAAAATTCTAAAAAATAAAATAAACTCGTCCTTTCTCAGACCTAGGAGAATCTGGATGCCAACTTTGGTTATTCTAGCTTTTATAGTTTCTGAGATCCTCGCGTTCATCCAGACGGACGGACAGACGGATGGACGGACATGTCTAGATCGATTTCTATCGTCATGCTGATTCAGAATATATATACTTTATGGGGTCGGAGATGCTTCCTTCTGCATGTTACATACTTTGCACAAACCTAATATACCCTTTTTACCCTACTGGTACAGGGTATAAAAACAATAGTTCAATGCGTATTCATTACATCAAAGTTAGATAAATACGCATGCTGATTTACAGAGTGTGGTCCGTGCTATAATCAGAACTCAATTACTTAATGATTTCATTTTGATTTTAATTAGAAAAAATTGTAAATGAGCAGAATATTTAAATAATGAAATCGAATTATTTATTGAGATCAATAAGAACAAATCATATACATACATACATACATCTGCCCGCAATGCGAAGCAAAATATACGTAGCTCCATTATTCGGTTTCTGCTTTACTATCGCTTACGCAGTCGTTGCCTAGCGACGGTAACTGTAAACTTTTGGCGTTGTGCCTTTGCAATAAACATTAAATGGTCAAAACGAAAGAAGAAGAGCGAGCTAATGACTTACAGTTGTTGTTGTTTTTAGAGCATTATTTTTTTTACAATCAAACAACTGTGTTCGATTGCCCAACGTATACATTAATACGAATGTTCATACATGCTGTATTCATACACAGGCATACATACATACATATGTACATATGTTTCTCTTTACTTTTTCAACCGTACGTAGAGAACCGCACACATAGACACGAACTGTTGCTTGTTGTGTGTGAGTGTGTGTATGTGATGTCCCCAACTATTTGATATTTGTTGTTGCTGCATAAAGTTATTAATGAAAACACTAATGCCAAATGCACTAAACAAAGAAAAAATTACTTTTAAAAATGTTATATTATATAATTTTCAATTAATTAACATTTCTTGCTCTGTCAGTGCAAGACGCATGTACATACATACATATGTAGATACATATGTACATACATAGATGTGCACATATGTATGGACATTCACACATTAGTGTCTCACATGTTGCTTTGGCTATTTCAATCGTTTGCACGCAACTACACGAACAGCTGTTTCTATGTGTGTATATGTATACTTAGTTGTCCCCAACTGTTTGATATTTTGTATTGTTTGTTCTGCCTGCTTTTGTAAAATGCATATTTTGAAAATCCTTGAATGCAAAGTTGTAGATTTAGTTACGTAGATTACATTATCCAAATTTTAAATCGATCGGACTAAATTTATAACAAAAACTTTTCATTTGAAATAGTGAATAAATATTAAAACCCCAATAATTCAAGCTCCAACACAAATTGCAGTTTTGTTTGTATTCTTTTATTAATTTTAGAAACTAGGTTTTAAGTCGATCGGTTGAAAAATGCGGATTTTTCAAACAAATTTTGGAGCTACTTTTCCCCCCTTTGGTGCTCGAATTTTCCAAAATCCCTTCATAGAGCGCATCTACACTATGATAGGATACTTGAGCCCAAATTTCAGCTTTCTAGCTCTTACCGTTTGGGCTGTGGGCTGTTGACGCGGTTTGCTTTTGTGCCCCAACATTTTTTTTACAGGCCCCAAAAACAATATCAAACAAGATAGAACGCTACAGTCGAGCAAGCCCGACAGTAAAATAGCCTGTACACTCCACAAAAAAGAAAATTTAAAAAAAAATTTTTTTTTTAAATTAAATTATTAAAAAAATGAATGAATGAATTAATTAAAATTAATTAATTTAATTAAATTAGAATACATGTTTATGTTCAGTTTTAACAGCATACATTTACATCACGTACCTATGCGTGTTTGTATGCAGCACAAAGTTGAACCAAAGCAGCAACAACAGCAACAGCTGCGGGCAGCGCTGCCGACAGAGCTGCAGGCAGCGCATGAGCAGCGATTTTACTTATGGCTATAACTTTCTTCAGAATTGACCTATCATGACCTATATGAAATTTGGCACACTGACACATTAGTACTAACTGGATGTACCTACCAAAATTGATTTCAAAATTCCGAGAATTACGGTAAGTTATAAGTAAAAACACGAATTGCGGGGGAGTGGTGGGGTGCATCGAAAAAAAACTCAAACTCGTACTTTCTCGGTCTTAGGAGAATATGGAAACCAAGTTTGGTTATTCTAGCTCTTATACTTTCTGAGATCCTTGCGTTCATACGGACAGACGGACAGACAGACGGACAGGCGGACGGACGGACAAGGCTATATCCACTCGGCTTCTCATCCTGATCAAGAATATATATACTTTGTGGGGTCTGCCACGCCTCCTTCTGTGTGTTACATACATGCGCACAAAACTAGTATAGCCTTTCACCCTTTGGGTACAGGCTATAAAAACCAAGTATACAGTTTTTCTTGGAATTGTTCTGAGAGTATACAAACTAAGTTTAAAATTAATCAGATGAAAACTGTAGATTTTTCATACAAACGTTGGAGCCTGTTTTCCCCCCTTTGGAGCTCGAGTTTTCTTCTTAGTGGGGACCTAGACTATGAAAGGATACTTGAGTCCAAATTTCAGCTTCCTAGCCTTTACCGTTTGGGCTGTGCGTTGATCACCAATCAGTCAGTCAGTCAGTCAGGACAAACTGTTTTATATATATAGATAGTTGCAAATATTTACTTGTAAGTTATGAACTAAATAAGGTAATATTAAGTGGGGAACATAGATTTGACTTAATTTCAAACACTTATAAATAGTAATTAAATTGTTATGCATTTTTAAAATTAAGTCATTTCAAGTCGACTCAAAGGTCCTTGAAAATTTATATTATTTTATATAAATTATTAAAAACAAAGAAAATGGGATGCTTGCTTTTATCGACTTTTATGCGGAGAAATGCGAACGATTTGGCGACAATTGTGCTTATATTTAGTTCTATTTTACAACTGACTTCAACTTAGGCTTACATGCTAAACTAAGCCTAAGGCGGCGAAAAAAGGGCGCGAGGCGACGTCCGCAAACGGCCGCTCTCGCGCTCTCTTTTCGCCCTAAACTAAAATTCAAATAATTCTCTTAAACTATCTTAATCTAAAGCAGCATCTGCGCCAACACCGGCCCCCTTGGAGGGACATCGTCCTTCAACGGGCAATGGCGCCAGCCGATGAATAGCCCTCCGTAGATTGCCACTACTCGTGGCGACGTCGGCCACCCGCACCTTCCCGTCTGTCCCGGCGTGAGTTGTGGTGACCCTGCCAAGTACCCACTTTTGTGGCGGCACGTTGTCTTCGGCCACCACGACGAGTTGTCCCACGACGACGTTGGGTTCCTCCTGGAACCACTTCGCTCGCACCTGGAGGCTCGAAATGTACTCCCGGGACCATCGCTGCCAAAACCTGTGCTTGAGACACGAGGCATTGCGCCATCGCCTTAAGCAGGTTTGGCTGTCGATGTCCGGGAGCGGTGGAGCTGGAGTCGCCAGAAGAGGCCGTCCGATTAGAAAGTGGCCCGGGGTTAGCGCCTCGCCGTCGCTGGGGTCCGCGCTGAGTGGTCCCAGTGGCCGAGAGTTCAGCACGGCCTCGACGCTCGCCAGGAGTGTTCCGAGCTCTTCTGCGGTCAGGAGCGCATTGCCCACCGTCCGTAGGAACAGGTGCTTTGCAGACTTGACACCTGCCTCCCATAGACCGCCGAAGTGAGGCGCTCTGGGTGGTATGTACGCAAACTCGCATCCTTTTCTTGATGCGAATTCGCGTACGCCTTCCGCCTCCTTCTCCCATCTCGCTCGGAACTCCTGCAGCTTCCTGTCGGCTCCCACGAAGTTCGTCGCGTTGTCGCAGTAAACTTTGCGAGGGACGCCTCTCCTGCCGACGAACCTTTCAAAAGCCAAGAGAAAAGCATCAGTGGTTAGATCTGACACAAGCTCTAAGTGAACCGCTTTCGAGGCAAAACAAACGAAAAGAGCCACGTACGACTTATACGGTGGCTTGCCACGGATGCGGAGCGTTGTGCTTATAGGGCCACAAAAATCAACACCACATACTTCGAACGGGTGGAACGGCTGGAGCCTGTCTGCCGGAAGATTTCCCATTACTTGGGAGGCCAACCGGGGCTTCCATTTGAAGCAGAGGATGCACGAACGTACTGTTCGGCGACACACTTCCTGAGCGTTAACCAGCCAAACTCGCTCACGAAGCAGGCTCACCAGCGATCTAGGGCCAGCATGGCAATTTGACACATGCAAATAAGATACGTACGATCTTATGAATTGCGACTTTTTAGAAAGCAACAACGGAAACTTGGCTTCATACGGGATAGGAGCATTTAATAATCTTCCCCCCACTCTCAGCAAGGAAAACAAGAAACCGCCTTCTCTAAACTCATGTAGAAATGGACTCAGACGCTGTAAGTTAGCGTTAAGTGTTCTCTTTTTTCGAACCTTGTCAATTTCGTCACTGAACTCATTGTTCTGGATGACTTGAACAATTTTGTTGAATACCAAATTGAGTTCGCTTGGCTTGACTATAAGGTCAAAGGGCTTCGAGACCTTTCTGCACCTTTGTATAAATCGAAAAACCCAAACGAACACCCTCAGCAATTTTGAATGTGACGAGTAGCTTTCGATAACTTCGAGAACATAATTGGCTTGCCGATCTGCGAGTAAAACTACAGCAGACTTACGAATTTCTAGGGCAGCTGAATTTTTAGGCGGCTCGAAGTGAGCATTCACAGGCCAATTTTCTTCCGATTCCATGAGGAAGGCTGGCCCTGTAAACCAAATGGAGCTACACAACTCGTCTACATTACATCCTCTGGACACGATGTCTGCTGGGTTGGATTTCGTTGGGACATGTCGCCACGTTGCATTCTCGGACCACTCTTGGATTTGAGAAACCCTGTTTGAAACGAAAACTGACCATGCCGACGGATGCGACTTGATCCAGTGGAGCGTTATTTCCGAGTCAGTCCACATAACTATCTTGTCTATTGGAAAATTAAGCAACGGGCGGACTTGATGAAAGAGATCTGCGAGAAGGTGAGCTGCACACAGCTCAAGACGAGGCAAAGTTTTCGTCTTGAGTGGAGCTACTTTGGATTTTGAGGTCAAAAGTGACACTTTCCAACCATTCGCAGTCGAAACACGAACATAAATACAGGCGCCATAAGCTCGCATTGAGGCATCGGCGAACGCATGTATTTGAATGGGTGACTGCGTATCTGTATGGACGAATCTAGGGACTTGAATACCGCTGAGGTTCAACAAATTCTGCTTAAATGAGTCCCAAACTGTATGAAGATTCTCAGGGATGGATTCGTCCCAATCCAGTTTTTGTAGCCACAAATCTTGCAGCAACATTTTTGCTTTGGTGATCAGCGGGCAAAGAAGGCCCAGAGGATCGAAAAGCCTGGCAGTCACCGATAATATGTTCCGTTTTGTCGAGCGGAGATCTAGGAAGGAATTTTCCAACTGGAACTGAAATACATCTTCCTTCGGCAACCACATAACGCCGAGCGTTTTGGTTGGGTCTGAGTCGACTGTGGCTACTGGAATAACTGTGCTATCAAATGCGGACAGTTCCGAGCAGTTCGAAAACCACTTTGCCAATTCGAAGCCTGCACTTTGAAGAACGTGCGACACTTCTGCTCGAAGCTTTTTTAGCTGTTCAACGCTTTCAGCACCAGTTAACATATCGTCGACATAAAAGTCGCTCCGAATAACTTCAGCAGCTGTTGGATGTGAGGAACGGACCATTTCACTCAGCCTTGTTAAACACCGCACCGCCAAGAACGGAGCTGGCGACGTGCCATACGTTACAGTGTTTAACCTGAAGATTTTCAAAGACTCAGACGGATCTCTTCGCCACACTATGAGCTGATAGTTTCTATCTGCTTCGTGCACCATCACCTGACGGTACATTTTTTTAATGTCTGCCGCTAAGGCGAACTTTCGCAAACGAAAACGAAGCAGCGTAGAATAAAGCTCCTCCTGAATTGTTGGACCGACCATTAAGGTATCATTCAACGCAATCTGAGTGGACGTGCGGCAAGAGGCATCGAAAACGACACGCAACTTGGTCGACGTGCTTTGAGGCCGCAGGACACACTGATGCGGAATAAAATAGTGTGGAGTATCTGGAATTTTGTTGTCCGTTGAGGACATGTGACCGAGCGAAACATACTCGTCCATAAATTCCAGATACATGCTTTTCATTTGAGGGTCTTTTGACAACCTCCTTTCAAGCGACAAAAAACGACGTTTCGCAATTTCATACGATGAGCCAAGATTTTTTGGGTCAGATTTAAAAGGTAACCGTACCTGAAATCGACCAGACGACAAGATTTTTGTATTATCAACAAAGTGTTGTTCACAAAGCTGTTGCTCAGGTGAGAGAACTTTCGAATTATTAGGCAAGTCCTCAATGGACCAAAACTTTTGTATCGTTGAGTCTATCGAAAGTAATTGTTCTTCTTGGCAACTTAAATTCACTGCTCCTTCTATACTCGTTGTAGGTTGAGTAGAGCATCTGCCTGACACTATCCAGCCGAGAAGCGTTTTTTGTAATGTGGGAGACTCAGGGCCTTGCTTTATTTGGCCTACCGACAATAAGTCGAAGAATGACTCTGCTCCAATTAGCATATCAATTTTTTGCGGCTTATGGAATTGAGGATCGGCCAATTGAATATTTTTGGGGACCCTCCACCCGCTGGTGTTCACCGCTTGATCGGGATGATAACCAGAAATCGATCCCAAGATCCAAAAATCTGCGGAAAACTCGCTACAATTGACACGCGACTTCACCACTGTATGAATTCTTTTCTTGGCACGCGCATTGGTGTCTCCAATGCCGCGCAAGACCATACACGTATCCTCTCGTCTGAGCCGTAGCTTTTGAGCTAGATCCTCAGTCACAAAGTTGACTTGTGACCCAGAATCTAACAATGCTCTTGCTAAAACGAAATCGCCACTTTTCGTTTTAACGCTCACGACTGCTGTTGCAAGAACCACTCTATCCGAAGCAGTCGCATGCATGGCATGCGAAGTGGAAGAGCTATCTTGAAGATGTGGTGGCTGAGAGGGTGGTGGTAACGCAAGATTTGTGCTAGCAGTATAAATATGTAGCAGTGTGTGATGAGAACGTTGGCACACGCTACATTTCTTTGCCTTACACTTCGCTACTGTGTGGCCTCGTCGGAGACAGTTTATGCACAAAGGCGCACCTTTAGCGAAGTCAAACCTTTGCTGCACTGACAAGGCAATATATGCCTGGCAATTGCCAATCGAATGGTCAGCTGAATTGCAAAATTGACAAAGGTTATTCTGTTCGTTTTTGGCAGCAACGAACGAATGATTTATCCTGCTAGCATTTTTTACTTTTTGAGTCTGAGTGTTATTGTTCGACTGGCTGCCCTTCGCTTGAGCTTTACTAGCTTCTTCAGCAACAATATGCTGGTAGCGTCTGTTAAGTGCAGTCTCACAATCTCGCCATAGTGGGAGCGTTGTGTAGTCGAGCTGCTCTTCCCACTTTTTTTTTGTGGTAGGATCGACTTTGCCCATAACTAAATAAATTAAAATGGCATTAGCGATTTTCTTGTCGTCACCAATTGACAGAAGTGAGTCATAGGTGGCCGACACTGTGTCGATCAGGCTTCTCAAAGCTGACGCAGATGGCTGGGAAATCTTTTGCAGATTGAAAAGTGTCGATATGTTATCGAAAAATATTAGGCAGTCATTATCGTACACCCGCTTTAGACTTTCAAGGGCTTTGCTATAATTGTCTTCCGTCACTTGGAAGGCGCGAACTGTGCCTAAAGCGTCACCAGCCAAACATGATATTAAGTGATTGAATTTTTCAATATCATGCAGTGTGTCATCATTGTGAACAAAAGTTTCAAAAAGACTCATGAAATTTTTAAATTCAGAATGCTAGCCGCTAAAAGTTGGAAGAGCGACCGCTGGCAATCGACACCTTGGCTTTTTTGAAGTAGGCGGTGCAATACCGTTTGCCGAACTTGAATTGTCGATGCTTTTTCTTCTTAGTTTTTCCAGCTGGCCTTTTAATAAGGATTTGGTCATAATGCAAGTTTCTTCCAACTCTTCACGGTAGTCATCTTCTGTATCTTTTGCTTCAATTTTGCTTTGCAATATATTTGCAGTTTCTATATGAGTTGTTAGAAGCTCTAACCTGCATTCTAACTCGATTGGCTCTAACGAAATCGAGCCTTCTTTTAATTGCCGTTGCATACGACATATACTCCTCATACAGCCCTCGCGCTTCCTTTTAAGTTCTTCGATCAAGTCCTTACTCATATTAATTTAAAGTTTTAAACTTGATCGAACGAAAATTGTCGAGTGACAAACGAGAAATCGAAAATAATATGCTGTTCTCAGCAAGTGTAGGGGAGCGCAACAGATGGTCGTCTAGCAGTGCGAACGAAAACGAGAAGAACTGCAGTTGACTGACCGTCGAAGGCAATACTTTTGGAAGCAGCAGCGAAAGTGGCGACAAACGAAAAGAATAATTCTAATACAAATGCCTTGTGTGCGTTAGCAGAACAGCTAATTCTTATGCATGTATTATGCGAAGCGCAGGCAAACAAAAAATGCAGCAGCTTAAGCGCGAACACGACAGCAATGTATTAGCTATGTTATGTATGCGAGTATGTCGGTATATATTTACATATGTAATAACGACAACGGCGAATTTGATGAGAACAACGAGAGCAAGCAACAAACGAAAACTGCCGACGGTTGGCTGAGATTGACGTGGGGGGGATGCCGTATGTAAAAGTGGCTATGTATATTTATGTATGTATGTATGTATAATAAAATCAAACGACAATAAATTGGCACTTTAAATAATTGCCTATAGCGGTTCACTTTTATTTAATATTAGTACGACATGCGATTTATATTTGTGTTAATTATGCTCAACTATCTACCGTATTATATTATGGTCACGTATGTGCCAAAGGTTGAAAGTTGAAGGCCGAAATAAGCAATTCGCTGGTTAAATTCCACTTTCAAACTTTAGCACAGTACCTGTGAAGTCGACTTTGGCTCAGGAACTTCCCTTTGGTCGACTTGACTCATCCTCCAATAATCCAGTTGACGTGACAGCAACACACACAATCCCCAGTGCAGCAACAACAACACGACCGACGCGGTTCCGCACAAATTAAAGTTTTTAATTAAAAAAAACAAGCTGCTCGGGCGCCAATGAAAATTTATATTATTTTATATAAATTATTAAAAACAAAGAAAATGGGATGCTTGCTTTTATCGACTTTTATGCGGAGAAATGCGAACGATTTGGCGACAATTGTGCTTATATTTAGTTCTATTTTACAACTGACTTCAACTTAGGCTTACATGCTAAACTAAGCCTAAGGCGGCGAAAAAAGGGCGCGAGGCGACGTCCGCAAACGGCCGCTCTCGCGCTCTCTTTTCGCCCTAAACTAAAATTCAAATAATTCTCTTAAACTATCTTAATCTAAAGCAGCATCTGCGCCAACAGTCCTATTAATTTAGGACCCCATTAAAATGTTGATGGCCTCCACAATATGTTTGCTCATATACATTATTAGATCGGTAACAAATTTGAGCGGCGAATTAAAAAAAATATATATATTTATTGAATTATAAAAAGACATACATACATACATATAAACATATATGTATTTTTATTTATTTAATTAGTTTTACAAATTTTACAAGATTTTGAAACCCCTAAATGTACATATTTTCATATAAAATATCGGCCAATTTGTTAACTGACATTTTTACCAAGAACATAAATTAAATTAAATAAAATAAAATATTTTTAAACTAATATTTTTAAATTAATTTGATTTGAATGCCAACTGACATTTTTACCAAATATTTTTAAATTAATATGCAAGTCATTCAAACAAAAATAGGAAATAGTCGATCAACAAAATTGCTTGTGCATAAATACAAGTTGAGGTAGGTCATGACAATGTCAAGGCTACTGTCTGCATATTAACACTACAAGTACATTTGCACACATACACAAATATGTATAAATGTGTGCTTTTATAGGCATTATTAGAAACCTATACACTGTTGATAAAGTTCACTTGCATACGCATGCAATGCGACAGAAGATGGCAACAGTGTATGAAACAGTACATGAAATTCATGTAGCAGGCCAAATCTGAAAACGAAAAGCGAAGCTTCTGCTCGCAAAACAGCAAAAGAACAAATACATATAAACGTCTACATGTATGTGGGAATCCAAGATGCGCCACAAATAGAGAGAGCAACAAGAAGTGGCCGACGCTACTAAATGTCGCTCTCATTTGTAGCTTTGCTCTCTTGCTATTGCATTTCACCATACTACTTGACAGTTGCCAACAGAATCTCGTTTCGATCGCATCGTTGAACCATCGCCGTTTGTAAATTAAGTTAAGCCAATATATGCATTACCCACAACATTAACTATCGTCATTAAACGATATAATATAACCATAATATCATAAGCATATTGTCACCAAACAAACTATAATTAATAAATAATACAATAATAATAAAAGTGTCAAAGTGAATAACTTTCGATTACTACATTATATACTTGTATGTGCACGCACACATTCAAACAGATCGACCGTCACTGCCTCTCTGCGAATGAAATGAAATTCGCTCACAGAGAGCACGAATGCGACAGCTCCCAGTCGGGTTAGCCGAAGTGCGACAGCTCCCATTCGGCAAATACCCGAACAGCTATGGGAGCTGTCGCTCACAATTTTGATGGGACGTTTTCGCTGTATGAAATGAAGCATCTATATGTTGTATGGTTAGTGATTTTGCACAGCTGAAGATTATATGAGAGGCGTTTTCCACCACCTCACATGCGTCACTTATGTTGCAGTTTATCACATTCATTTTTGGCTAGTGTGGCTTTATCAAAACAGTGGCCTGATAAGAGCCTGTTTATTTGTTTATGTTCTGCGCTTGAGAGCTCGCCTTTATATTGATGAAACCATGGTATTTTCACGAGACTGGAGAAGAGTGCGGTGTAACGTCTTGATTGAGTTGATAGCGTCTTTGATTGTCCATCTCATTATTACGAATGTTCCATTCAGAGAAGCCTCTTTTGCGGCGGCATCTACTAGAGAGTTCTGGGGTATGTCATTATGACCAGGTATGTAGTGGATTTCGACGGAGCGGATTTCATTACTCTCTTTTATTTTCATTTATTATTGGCTTTGGCAATGTAGTTGAATTGAGTGGATTTCTGAAGGGCCTGAAGGGCCGCTGCGGCTGTCTGTAAGGATAGCTACATTTGAGAAATTATGAGAGATGGCATGGTCTAAAGCTTTATCCATTGCAATCATTTCTGCAGTGAGCGACGATGTAATTTTGTTGGTATAGAAACTGGCGATGAATTTGGGGTTAATGTGGAGGAATGCAGCGCTTGAGTGAGTATTAGTAACTGAGCCGCCTGTGAAGAAAACTTCAAAGTTACGTTTTTGGAGACCTTCTAGTTTTTCTTTAATAGTTGGTGGATTACGTTCGGATTAGCTTGGTGTTTGTTTATCGCCGATCCTTTAAAAAGTCTGCGTCAGTCCAGAGCTTGAAGCAATGGATATATGTGCTGTCGTGGAGTTGGATATGGTTTAGGATATGTGAAAATTAGTTCTATTCTTTTGCATAGTTTGTATTGCATGATGAATTGTGACTTAACGTTTCGCTAGCCGGTAAATTGTACGCGAAGACTTTGACTAGTTTTTTGGCTGTTAAAAATTTCATCCTGTATTTTGGTGACAGTTCTGCTGCGGGGTGGTAAATAATATTGATTGGAGTTGACTTAATCAATCGCAGTGCTCTTCTTAAGTGTAAATTTGTGTCTATTGCTTTTTGTGAGAGGTTACTGAAGGAAGAACAAGTGTATTCCAACGTAGATCTTATGAATGTTCTGTAAAAGAGCAGGCAACGTTTGGGATTCACACCAAATTGGCATCCATTCAGTAATCTTAGAGAGGCGCAAGATTTATGAGAGTTTGAAATTATATAGGAAATCGGCGAGTTGTTTGCTCAAATGATTCATCCAGAGTATTATATTTGTTGGACTTCTTTTAAAGGTTCTCCTTCGTGTGATATATTTAAAGGATGTCTGCGAGAGCTGAAGTGTATAATGCTCGATTTGTTTGGGTTGAATAACAGGTTTATTTTTTTTAATTCCTGTACAAAGGTTGAAATTTTTTCTTCTAAGAGATTTCGTGCTAAGACGAAGTTAGAGTGGAAGCATAGGAGAAAGAAGTCATCGGCAAATTGAAATAGGATGCAGTTTGAGTCCGTCATTTTGTGCAAGTCCTTTGTGTAGAGATTGAAAAGCGTTAGACTGAGACAGCTGCCTTGACTGACTCCTCTGTCAATTGAAGTGCTGCTGTCGCCAAGAACTAAAATTATTTTTTGAAGGAACCCTAAGATCCAAGCTATAATGTGTGGATTGAATTTCATCATTTGTACTTTACTACAAACAATGGAAATGTCCACACAGTCAAATGTGGGGAAGTAGGTGGAGCCTCGCTCAGACGGAGATTTGATGGATCAAAGTGTGTAGTATTGCTTGTGATAATTGGAATATTTTTTATAAGCTTGAGGATGGACTCGTTTTCATCTTTTGACCAGCTGTTATCGACTTTTTAATTTGTTTGTACTTTTTCAGGTTTTTTAGCTTATTCCACATAATTTGTGGAGAATCAGAGAGCTCTTGAATGAAATTGTTGAAATTTTTCTTTTTACAGATATTTATGCGTTTTTCCAGGTTTTTCTCTGCTTCAATAAGTAGTCTAGCGTCGATGAATTTTTTGGTGAAATAACATTTTCTCCTACAACATTTCTTAGTCTAAAGAGTTTTTCGGCCTCTGGACTCCACAATTTTTTTGGGATATATTTATTGTTAGATGGGATTATGATAGTATTTTGAGCGTGGATTTTTTTGTATTTGTATTTTTTTGCGTTAGCGTAATTAAGTGGATCTCTTAGTTTTAAAAGAAATTTTTTGTGCCGGTCTCTTCGAAATTGTTGTTTTGTTTTTCTATGAATGCCGAAAGTTGAAGTAACACTTGCGTTAATTCTTTTTCGGCAATATGTTCTAAAATTTTGGTAGGGGTGAAGGCGTTTTCTTGAAGATGAAAAGTGTTTTCGGCTATTGTTTGCCTCCATTCATTCATGGTGACAAGAGCTTTTTCGCTTTCTCTGATCCTGTTTTTATTATTTTTTACCGTATTGGCAAATGATTGGAAGGAGTGGATTTCTCCAGCAGCCTCTTTGTTACTGTCATAGATAATTGAGTTGGACCATATGGGTTTGGGAAAAGCCTGTACGTTTAGGTGATCGGGAGCTTCTTTGGTTTGATGTATTTCTCTTGTCAATTCGCTTGTGCACTGTCGCTGTGGGGTCATCTTGTTTGCTTGGGGGACATAGAGTACCGAGGCTGGTGACAGCCAGGGTTAAAAAGGCCCGAGCACAATTCCAATCAAGGAAGCAGACGAAGAAGTTGGTAGCCGAGGTTGTGAGGCGCGAAAGAGCAGCAGACCCGAGGATTTTTGCATAAGTATTGGTGCAAGGCCATGTGCTACGCGGACTGCTACCCAGAAGGTATATCTCGATTATCAAAACAGCAGGCGGGGTAACCAGTGAACTATCGAGAGGATGCCAAGGAAGTATAGTTTTATGTATGCCCATTGAGAAGAACGCGTACTTTGGCATCGACTTCTGGCGCTTGTTCAACTTGGCTTCACTAGTCATCCCTTCAGTGAAGCCTGCCGTGGAAAGACTTGTCCTCGAAGAATTGCTAGCCGACAGAGTGGCTCATTACGTGTACCAGGAGGAAGAGAATCCAGAACCTGGATGAACGGCAAAAGGAAGTGTTGGAATCAGTAAAGGATGAGGTTCTTACGTTTAAGAAGGCAGGACTGGGGAGGACCGAGGTAGATACCCATTAAATCGAGCTGGTTGAAGGGGCGCGACCAGTAAAATATAGGCACAATCTGTTGTCACCAGCAATGTAGGAGCTGGTGTGCAAAGAGGTCGATAGCATGTATACGTTATACATAACCGCACCACCGTAGTGCGACGGCCGGGTAAGAATCGTCTCGATGCTCGAAAGCCCAACAAGCTAACGGTAAAAGATGCGTATGCTGTCCAGGAGCACCGAAGCCGAAGCATTGAAAGAGTTGGATTTCTCTCCAGGAGACCTGTTAGGTATAGAAACCAAAGAGTTCGAGGTAGAGGAGTATCGTGAGCTGATAAGTGAAATCTAAAGTAAAAAGGATATTTTACCTGACTTAAGGATCGAGAATGGAGTGCTATACAAGTCGGCCCATGCCAAAGCGTCAACGCATGGAGGAGTGGCGAAGAACTTGTCCTGCCTGCGGATGTAGTTGTATTGGCCGGGAATGGCCAAATATGTTGCTGAGGTGGTTCCAAAATGCGTTGTCTGCAAGGAGACGAAGGCCACCAATCACGGGATGCAGGTGGGGATCGGTGCCGAAGTCGTTAGGGAAAGGCCATTCCAGAAAATGTACATCCACTTCCTGGGCAAATATCCGCGAAAAGGTGACACTCATTCATTTTTATGGTGATAGACCACTTCACTAAATGCACGTTTTTGATAGCGATGCGCGAAGCCACTGCAAGGAACGCGGTCGACTTCTTGGTGAACGTAGTATTCCATACCATCGGAACACCAGAAGTAATACATTCCGACAATGGACGGCAGTTCACATCAAAACAATTTGCGGTGTAGTATGCGCACATAAAGAGTACACACTGTACGCAGTGCATTTGAATTTGAATACACACTGTAATACTCTGTTGCAGTGGTTACAAAGCTAGAGACCTAAGCATATTTCAGGCACTACGTAGCATGATCGCACTTATGTACCTTAAACGACATATATATATATATATATATATATATATATATATATATATATATATATATATATATATATATATATATATATATATATATATGTGTAGGTGGTGGCTGCTGGACGACAGCCGTGACCGACGACCTCATCATCGCTGGACAGGCTGTTGATGTGGCTCCGGGGCGTGCAGCTGTCAAAGACCGCCCGGACCGGAGGTACGAGTACCAGTGTCGATGAGGACCACCGCAGTTGGTAGCAACACCGATGAAAACAGAGAAGAACGACGGGCTGACGGTTGAAGGGAGCCACACTGTTGCGACGAGTCTGCGCGCTGGGACGAGCGAGCCTGCCGGGAAGAGGAGGACCGCTGGTGCTCTGGCGGCACCGGCAGCACTTGTCCCGGCTTCTGCAGGATCGTCCGGAATGCTCGTGGGCCAGGCAATTCGGGCAGTACTTGTCAATGAGTACAGCCCGAAGGCGTTTCTCCGGATTGCGCCTATTGAGCCGATGACACCGCCGTAGGGCTTGGACATCTCGGCAAACACGGCAGCGGAATGCTGGCTGCTCTCCATCGTCCTAGTCCTGCGTGTTGCCATCTTGAGAAGAAGCCGAAGCTGTAGCAGAAAAAAGTTGGTTGAATGATTAATGGAAACGACACATAAACATGGAAAAAACAACACGGAGCTAGACATAACAGCTACTGGACGGAAACGGTTTCTTGTACGGGAAGTAGGACAAGTTTGGTAATTGGCCGTTTGATAGTGCCTCGTGACGTTAAGACGTCGACTACGCGTGTCCTTCCATGAGAGCCAGAATAGGTCTCTTGATTGTCTCCTTCACGACTACCAAATCCCCTGTCTGAAAGTCCCGTAGAGGCTGTTTTCACTTGTTGCGCTTGTTGCGCAACTCCTTCAGATAGTCGTCTTTCCAACGGAGACCAAATTGCTGGCTGATTGCCTTAAGCCGTTGCCAACGGTTAATTATGGACGAGGCTTCCTGCTTGATTTCAGGCTCGGCAATGGAAAGGTGCGACCCGCCAGTTAGTAAATGGCCGGGGGTCAAAGCCAGAAGATCAGTGGGGTCCTCTGACATTGGAGAAATCGGACGAGAGTTCAGGACTACCTCGATCTTGCAGGCTTTGTAAAAAAGAGTCTTGAAGCTCTTGACTCCCGCCTGCCACAAGCCGCCCATATGGGGCGCGCCGGGAGGAATGCAATTCCAGAAGATTAGGTGCTGGTCGTGGACGTAGGTAATTCGCGCTCGAGCGGCTTCTAGGAAGTCGCGCTCCAAAGCCTTCAAAGACATCGCCTTCTCGCCACAAAGCGCGCAAAAATGGCTAAGAATTTCTCCGTCGTGAGGTCGGATCTAGCCTCGAGGTGTATAGATTTCGCGGTGAAGCGTACAAAAACGCAAACGTAGCCCTTGGTGTTCAAACAGGCTCGGCCTGTGGTCCAGCGAAATCGAGTTCCGTGTGCGTAAAAGGATGAGAGAATATGCTTCGGCGGACTGGAAGTCCGCCCATCAACTGTGTTTGCAACCTTGCACGAGTTGATTTGATGCTGTGCGTAAAAGAGAAGAAGAGACATGAAAAAACGCAGTTTTAAGGTTGCATGACCGGGTGCCGCTCACTGTAGCTTAGAGTATCAGAGGCAGACATGGCCACATGCCCTCATGATGTCGTGGGAATCTATAAATGGTTTCAAGTTAAGGATACTACTTTACGTGGACATGCTTCTCTTGTTTAGTAAGCATTGGTAGTCCTTCGTGTATTCTCTCTGCTGGGCTTCCACCAGCTCACCATTGTTGAGCTCTTTGAACCTTGGAGACGGGATGTCTTGGCAGAAGCGATAGATCTAGGCTAACACGCGCCGGGCGCTGCCGAAATTGGAAAAATGAAAGGGGTCCAATTGCATGGTGGCTTGCTCAACCAGGATAGCACGATCGTCGAGTCTGTCCAAAAATGGGGGCCGAAACTGCTAAGTGCAAGTGTGGAAGCGTGGCTGCGCACATATCGCTTAAGAGGACCGCGCCACATAGTTCTAGGCGCGGCAGCGATGTGGTCTTGACTGGGGCGAATTATTGCCACGAGAAGGTGGACCTGGATTTCCTGCTGGAACTCCACGCGGACAATAAGTGTATGCCCTTTGCGACGCTTCGCAAAAGCCATGGTACTGAAAGGTACCTTGGGGCCGAAAATTGATCCACCTCGGGATCCATATCCGGTCCAAAACTGTTGATCCTCTTGGGCCCAACGTCATTTTTTGGAAGCTTGAGTGGGTTCTGAGCGCCGCGAGAACGTTTTAAATCCTCCATAGACTCCAGAGCCCGATGACGCTCTGTCAGGAAAGAATTCAGCTCCGCCCAGACTCGGATCTCGGCTTTGTCCTTTAAGGAATGCTCCCATAAGGATAGCGTCATGTCCGGAAGCTTAGATGAGCATAAAAACACTAGAACGCAATCCCATTGGCTGGTGTCAACCTTGGAATGCTCCAGGGCTGTCAAGCACCCTTGAATCGTGCTTTGGAGTGCCTTTATTTATTGCAGTTTTATTTTTTTATCAATAATCATTATTCTAGCTTCTGTGAGACAAATTTGTTTATACAGACGAACAGACAGAGAGACGAAGGGACAGACAGACATGGCTCTATCGACTCGACTTGTCATGCTGCTCAAGAATATATATTCTTTGTGGGGTCTGCCGCACCTCCTTCTGCCGGTTACATACATTTGCATTTGTGATTTAAAAAATAATTAATTAATTACTTAGTTAATTAAAAATTAATTAATTAAAAATGTTCGCCTTGTCTCACTGATTAAGGATATATATTAATTTTGTCCTTAATCCTTATGAAACAGACAAAATTTCAGCTTGAGTTTTATTTTTGATAAAAAAAATAAAAGTCAAGAAATAATCATTATTTTATAAGTTATATTTTCTCATTGGCTCATCAATAATGAATATTGGTTAATTTTTAAAGTAAAACTCAAAATTAATCAGTAAATTGTGAGCGAATTAATAAAATTAAAAAATAATCATTATTTTGTAATTTTTTTATTAAAACTTATAATGATTACAGTCTGTTTATTCGCACACGTGCGGTAGTGCGAATCGGCAGGACGATTGTGGTCCTGACGAATTAAGCTAAAGGACGCTTATTGTCCTTCTACTGATCAAGGCGGGATCCTAGTGGTCCGGCTTGATGTTTGGGTGGACACTCGTGGTCCGTTTAATTAAAGGCACTTGTGGCCCTGCTGCCTCACGGGACCCTCGTGATCCAGTAGGTGCGAGTAACACCGGTTGCGTTTGAGTGAAACGACGCAGGACGTTTGTAGTGACCAAGGATACCGGATGGCAATCCTTGGGAGCATGTAGTCAACGTGGTAGTCGGCGATAATAATTTGCATACTAATTTTATTCTTACAAATCATGGCTTATATAGCCATGCTTAAAACAAGCTTATGACTATTTACATTAATAGGCTTTCGCTTGTCTTTGCATTCGGTCGTGTTTTTACTTAGCTCTGCTTTTTATTAATTTTCACTTTAAATTCCGAGCTTTTTTACCATTTAAATAACTCACGCAGATACGGGCTCAACTCCCGCTTCGAGTTGTTATTAAATATCGCCTTGTGAAAGACAGTGATTTTATATATTCCCCAATAATTAATATTGTTTGCGCCGCAGTTTTCTCTGTAATTGTTGTTGCATTCTTGATATATTTTTGCATACACTGTGCTTGAACGTGTAAACAACAACACAAATTCACTCGATTTAAAAGCTCTGCTAACCGCGCTAGCACCAAACACCCGTGTTTGTTTTTGCTTTTTGTTATCTCTGCCTATACTTCTACCGTGTGGACTATACACGTGCCCTCTGCTTGTCATCTCAGCCATCTGTTTAGCTACTGCACTGTCAAACACACATCGTCGCAATGCTTACCTGCTGCATAAAAAATTGTGTGTTTAAAAACAAAATTCCAACCGATCAGTTTTTATCATGCTGGCTTTGCAATAACTTGTCGCATGTTAAATGCGCAGGACCTAATGGACGTGTACTGGATTTTATTTCGCTACGCATGGGACTCAATTGGACTTGTCCGGATTGCAGACCTATTAAAATGGAGATGCGAACTTTCATGGCACAAACCAGGAATGGACTTAAGGATATAAATGATGACTTCAGATCGCTTGCCTCCAAATTTAATGTTCTCGACTCCTTTTTTAACGGATTACAACTGCTGTCTGAGTCTCCTAAAAGGAAAAGGAATAAACGTAATTCGCTGACTGATTCAGATAATAATGTTTTGCAAATTTCAGTTCCTGACCGAGCTACTACGCCAAACTTGCTCATATTGTCGCCTACGTTTGATGCTCCTGCACAGTCCCTTCAAACTGATAATTCTTTAATGAACTCGGATGGAATCCCTTGGTCACAGCAACCATCGTCTCCTCTTTTACCTGGTGCCTCTGTCACTACTACCACTACCACAGATTTAGTTGCTGAATCAGAAAAGGGAACTTCTACAAATGTTACCACAACTACTCCAATTGCTACAGCGGAGGTTTTATCGGCCGAGTGTAACAATATTCAAACAGAACTTCGTCTGATGTTCCTAAAGAACTAGCTGCTGCACCTGTTAATGATCTTAATCATCGCGCCTGCTATCAGATATCTGCCGGTGCTGCTGATGGCAACCCATCGCAACTTCATGTTGTCCAGCCAATGCCCTTGTCCACTATTTTCCCCCCTTCCGTTATGGCACCACCTGCATTATTGAAAACAGTTGCTCCCCATAAATCTATTTTTATTTCGCGATTCCTACCTAACACCTCTGAACTTGATGTTAAATTCCATATTACTAACCACCTTCTGCTTACTGATTCAACCGAGTTAATTGTTAGAAAGTTCAATTTTAAACAGAAAAGAAGCTACTCCTCGTTCAAAGTTGACCTGCCTGAGTCACTATTTTCTAAAGTTGTTGATCCTGTTATTTGGCCTGAACATACTATTGTGCACGAATGTGAAAGGAGAGAAAAGTCGCGTACATCCTCCCAATCATCTGCCTCAGCCCCAAGCACTTCTAAAAATTCAAAAAACTAAAATCACACCTAGTAATTAACTATCAAAGTGTCCGTGGCCTTCGTAGTAAACTTAGCAAACTTTATGTAAACAGTGCCTCTTTCGACGCTGATATCATAGCTTTTTCTGAAACTTGGCTTTGTTGTAAGGATTTAAATGATGAAGTTCTTGTTAATAATTATATAATTCACCGGCTTGATAGACTTAGTCGTGGGGGAGGTGTGTTAATAGCCGTCTCAAAAGATTTCTCTTCCCAGTCTATTCCTTGCAAAGTTGCTCTTGGACATTCCTACTTATTTATCTCCTGCTCGTATATAAGCCCTTCCTCTGATCTTAATGTTTATATGCACCATTTAGCCAAAATTAAATATATATCATCACTTATGTGTGATAATGATCACATTATTGTTTTAGGTGACTTTAACTTACCCTCTATTTTGTGGTCCCCCTCGACAGACTCTAATGCTTTGTTACCTTATATTCAAAATGATTTCGTAAATGGTCTCTCGGACCTCTCTCTAAACCAAATTAACGGTTTCATTCTGTATACCATGTATACGTCATTCGACCATCCTCTGCAACCCTAAAATAAAAGAATCTGATCTTCTCCAAAATTTAAAATCACTGAAGAATTCTTTTCCTGATCTAGTACCCAGCTGTGTCTTAAAATACTGTTCTTCTTCTCTGTGTCCCCCTCTGTTAAAACTATTTAATTGGTCTCTTATAAATTCTAATTTTCCCTCTCTATGGAAAGAATCTTTTCAAGAAGGGGAACAAGGCTGACGTTGAGAATTACAGAGGTATCGCCAAATTATCGGCCATACCAAAAATGTTTGAAAAAATGATTACATCTCAGATACAACATCATTGTAAATCGATTTTCTCTGATGCGCAACATGGTTTTATTAAATCCCGTTCAACCTCCACTAATCTTTTGGAGTTTTCTTCAAACGTTATTGACGGATTTATACGAAATAGACAAACCGACGTTGTTTATACTGATTTTAGCAAAGCCTTTGACTCTATCAATCATGATATACTTATATTAAAGTTATAATTAATTGGTTTTCCGTCCCTACTGCTTAATTGGATTTCTTCATATCTGAGTGGTCGTACTAAAAGGGTTCTTTTCAATAGTGCGATCTCAAAGCTTATATATGTATCCTCGGGCGTGCCACAGGGAAGTCACCTTGGCCCTCTGATTTTTGTCCTTTTTATTAATGACCTACCCCGAGTGATAAATCATTCTCGTGTTCTAATGTATGCAGATGATGTTAAGCTCTGCCTTACGTCATCTGATATCAGAGATCACCAACTACTTCAGTCTGATCTTAATCATTTTCAGTCGTGGTGTACTTCCAACATGTTATACCTTAATGTTGGCAAATGAAAAGTTATGTCATTTTATATAAGTAAAATTAATATTTTCCCTTATCTACTAGATGACTATACTATGGAACGCATTACTTCTAGTTATGATCTTGGTGTAGCATTCGATTGCAAGCTTAATTTTAATACCCACATTGTAAATATGGTTGGTAAAGCTAGAGGTGTTCTGGGTTTCATAAAACGATGGTCGAAGGAATGATGATCCGTACACAACCAAGATTCTTTATACATCTCTCGTTCGTCCCATTTTGGAATATTGTGTATGGTCATCCCAGTATAAAAAATACCAGGAAATGATTGAGTCCGTCCAAAAGCAATTTTTATTGTTTGCCTTGCGAGGCCTTCAATGGAATCCCAATCGACGTTTGCCACCTTATCGTGACAGATTACGTTTGATCGATCTCCCCACCTTGCACGATCGTAGAACCTGTCATGGTGTAGTTTTTATTTACAAGCTACTGGCGGGAGAAATCTCTTCAGGCAACCTAATTCATCGTATAAGCTTCGCAGTTCCCTCTAGACCTTCAAGAAATTTCCGGTTTCTACATCTTCAGCGCTGTACGTCAAATTTCGCCCTTTACTCTCCTTTTCGTGTTCTGTGTTCACAATATAATGAACTCTACCATTTAATTTCTTTTATACAATCCCCTAGTAACTTAAGCAGTAACATCCTTTTTTACTTAACTAATCATCATTAAATACACTTGCACTAATGCAATACTAATCACTCGCTGTGAGTCGGGGCACAGCGTTAAGTTACTTATATATATATATATATGTATATATGTATATATATATATGTATATATATATATATTTCGTTAAACGAACATGACCACTATAACTAATATTTTTTAAAGCTCGTTTTCCCCCCTTTGGAGCTAGAATTCTCCAAAAGCCTTTCTTGGTGTGCTTCTACACTATGATGGATACTATGAAAGGATACTTGAGTCCAAATTTCATATTTTACCGTTTGGGCTGTGCGTTGATCACCAATTAGTCAGCACAAACTGTTTTATATATAGAGATAACGCAACGTTTTAAGATAGACTATGTGCAAAAAAGGGGAATAATTATAAGCGTATATCCTAATTTTAAATTCACATTTGAGTCTTTTCGTGCCATATTGAGTCAATATGGTCACGCACAAACTCGGAATATGAATCACGGCACTCGTGTCAATGCCGTGCAGCGATGAGCCACGATGAAAAAGCACTGACAATTCTCATCTCAATTTGCTAGAGTAAAACTTTCGATAGTTGAAGCCACCGATACCATCAAAATATCGAAGTTTGAGTGCAATAAGCAGAATATTTAAATAATAAAATCGAATTATTTATTGAGATCAATAAGAACAAATCATATACATACATACATACATCTGCCCGCAATGCGAAGCAGAATATGCGTAGCTCCGTTATTCGGTTTCTGCTTTACTATCACTTACACAGTCATTGCCTAGCGACGGTAACTGTAAACTTTTGGCGTTTTGCCTTTGCAATTAACATTAAATGGTCAAAACGAAAGAAGAAGAGCGAGCCAATGACTTGCAGTTGTTGTTGTTTTTAGAGCATTATTTTTTTTACAATTAAACAACTGTGTTCGATTGCCCAATGTATGCATTAATACGAATGTTCATACATGCTATATTCATACACAGGCATACATACATACATACATATGTATGTTTCTCTTTACTTAATCTTTACTCAACCGTACGTAGAGAACCGCACACATAGACTCGAACTGTTGCTTGTTGTGTGTGTGAGTGTGAGTGTGTGTATGTGATGTCCTCAACTATTTGATATTTGTTGTTGCTGCATAAAGTTATTAATGAAAACCCTAATGCCAAATGCACTAAACAAAGAAAAAATTACTTTTAAAAATGTTATATTATATAATTTTCAATTAATTAACATTTCTTGCTCTGTCAGTGCAAGACGAATGTACATACATACATATGTAGATACATATGTACATACATAGATGTGTACAGATGTATGTGTGTACATTCACACATTAGTGTCTCACATTTTGCTTTGGCTATTTCAATCGTTTGCACGCAACTACACGAACAGCTGCTTGTATGTGTGTGTGTGTGTATACTTAGTCGTCCCCATCGGTTTGATATTTTGTATTGTTTGTTCTGCCTGCATTTGTAAAATGCATATTTTGAAAATCCTTGAACGCAAAGTTGTAAATTGTAGAAAATTTATAACACAAACTTTTCATTTGAAAAAGGTGAATAAATATTAAAACCCCAATAATTCAAGCTCCACCACAAATTTCGAAAATCCGAGTATGCAGTTTTTTTTTTGCATTATTTTATAGAAAACCAAGTTTGACGTTGATTGGTGGAAAACTGAAGACTTTGTAAACAAACTTTGGAGCTCGTTTTCCCCCCATTGGAGCTCGAATTCTCCTTTTTAGAGCGCACTTACACTATGATAGGATACTTGTGCCCAAATTTCAGCTTCCTAGCTTTTACCGTTTGGCCTGTGGGCTGTTGACGCGGTTTCTTTCGTGACCCAACCTTTTTATACTGTGTACATAAAATGTACAAGAGTATATTAGGTTTGCGGGAGCTGAAAATGTAACAGGCAGATGCCTCCTTCTGCAGACCCCGATTTTCCATGCGTATATTCGCCTATATCTAAGAGACTATAAGACCTACGGACCTATAAGACCTAAGACCTATTTGCTGCTGCAGCGATGTTCGCGGCTGTTGTTGATGTTGCTGTTTGGTTGACTGCTAACATGTTTATTCAGATACGAATATACGAGCATATACATACATGTAGGAGTGGTAGAATATAACACAGTAGCCCTGCCATACTGCAGCCCTGGTTAGGAAATGACAGTTAGCATATGCAAAAGGAAGAGAAGGAAATGAAAGAAAACGAAGTAACAGCATAAGTAGCATCAGATCAGTTAGTCGGGCCTGAGTTGTTGAGGCAGAAAGAGGTATTGAGTGTGCTCGTGCTAAAATCAAACGATGAATTAAATAAATGTTAAATAATAAATACCCTAACAGACCTACATACCTAATGTTAATTATACAATAAAATAATTGAGAAAACTAAAGTGAGTGTATAATTTAATCGGAGTAAGGCCCTCGACAACCCATGCCCTACAATCTTGGGGGCTCAACCGTTTTTTGTGCAGTGAAACCCGAAGAACAATACCATAAAGGCATCATAACTATCATTAAATTGTTAGTTTTTCGACGTTTCGTAAAATTGCACAGAATACATAAAAAAAAAAAACAATTTTGGAGTGCACGAGGCATAATTTTTTTTTTTTTTGACGCCTAAATGCATAGAAAGCGGCGAACATTTGAGAAACTCAAACCAACAAGGCGCCAGTGAGACAGCCTGTGGGACAGCAGCGTGGCACGTTTAAAACCGACGCATGCGAGCGAGACAAGCAGATGGCAACAAAATCATAAGTGTGCAACAACCGAAGGTCAGAACGATCACAAGGTGTTCATATCGGCATCAACCGTTACACAGCAGAGATCGACTGTACCGAAAAAGAAGCAGCGAGCAGAGTAAGCGGCGACGGCGTAGCAAGAGAGCTACGACAACAGCAGCGAGCAGAGTAAGCAGCGACGGCGTAACAAGAGAGCTACGACAACAGCAGCGACCAGAGTAAGCAGCGACGGCGTAGCAAGAGAGCTACGACAACAACAGAGTAAGCAACGACGGCGGCGAGGTGAACATAGATCAACAACAGCGGTGAGCAGAGTAAGCAACAACAGCGAGAAGAGTAAGCGGCGTGTCTTATTGCCAGAATAAGAGAGTACCGGCGGTGAAGAGATCAGAACAGAAGAAGAAACAACAAGACGCAGCCAAGAGGGTGGAAAATCGCACAACGGCAAACAGTGGAGCAAGTTTGCTAAACAAGTAAATATAACACTAATTATATTTAACAAATTGGCAAATTACAAGCAAAAGAAGATTTTTGAATATATATGTTTACCACAAAAGCACAAATATTCCAATGAATTTTGTAAAATAGAATAAGCTTACTAACTTTGTATTTAAGGCGTATTATGTTGTACCACGAGATAGCACAACTCAAAGTTCCAGAGCTAAAAAAGATTTTAAGTTAATTAGGTTTGCCAACAGAGGGGCTAAAAGTTCAGTTGCAGGAAACTTTATCGAGATATTATTCTGAGGGAGCAGATTCTGAGGCAAGTTCAATATACGAAGAGAGTGTAACAGAAGGTGCAGGTATTTCAGAGCAAATTGAAAATATACTGCAAGACGTTCAAGAGAGAGGATCCGAATCTAGCAACAAAATGACGTTCACATTAAGAGATATTCAAGACTATGACAACTTTCGATGGTAGCGGAAGCTATGACGTTGTCGCTTGGTTAAGAGAGTTTGAAAATAATACTCTTACTGTACAGTGAAACGATTTGCAAAAATTTATATATGGCAGGCAATTACTTCAAGGAGGAGCAAAGCTGTTTATAAATTCTAAAGAAGGGCTAAACGATTGGCGTACGCTAAAAAATGCATTAGAAGATGAGTTCAGCACAAAGTTTACGGCAAAGCCAATACATAAACTATTGGGAAATAGAAAGAAAAAATCCGATGAGAGTTTAAATGAATATTATTACAGCATGATGAGTTTAGCTAATAAAACCAAACTGGATGAGGAGAGTATCATTGAATATATCATTGAGGGTATTCCAGATTCAAAAGTAAATAAAAGTATTTTATACCAGGCAACTACATTAAAAGAGTTACGCGACAAGCTAAGAATTTATGAGAAAATATCATCAGGTAGAGAATGGAAACCGAAAACAAAGTTTGAAACAAATGAACAAAAGAAGTTTAAAGAGGATATTCGTTGTTTTAAGTGCGGAGGGAAAAACCACCTAGCCAAAAACTGCAGAGAACCAAATATAAAATGTTTTAAATGCAATGAGTTTGGACACAAGGCTAATCAATGCGAGGTGAAAAATGAACATGCATTGGTAAAGAAAGATAAATCAAACTTGCAGCAGCTATCGCAAAGCGTTTTTAATAGAGCTTTCATAAATGTCCAGATAGGTAAACATGTTCGCCTTGTCTCACTGATTATATATATATTATATATATATATATTAATTTTGTCCTTAATCCTTATGAAACAGACAAAATTTCAGCTTGAGTTTTATTTTTGATAAAAAAAATAAAAGTCAAGAAATAATCATTATTTTATAAGTTATATTTTCTCATTGGCTCATCAATAATGAATATTGGTTAATTTTTAAAGTAAAACTCAAAATTAATCAGTAAATTGTGAGCGAATTAATAAAATTAAAAAATAATCATTATTTTGTAATTTTTTTATTAAAACTTATAATGATTACAGTCTGTTTATTCGCACACGTGCGGTAGTGCGAATCGGCAGGACGATTGTGGTCCTGACGAATTAAGCTAAAGGACGCTTATTGTCCTTCTACTGATCAAGGCGGGATCCTAGTGGTCCGGCTTGATGTTTGGGTGGACACTCGTGGTCCGTTTAATTAAAGGCACTTGTGGCCCTGCTGCCTCACGGGACCCTCGTGATCCAGTAGGTGCGAGTAACACCGGTTGCGTTTGAGTGAAACGACGCAGGACGTTTGTAGTGACCAAGGATACCGGATGGCAATCCTTGGGAGCATGTAGTCAACGTGGTAGTCGGCGATAATAATTTGCATACTAATTTTATTCTTACAAATCATGGCTTATATAGCCATGCTTAAAACAAGCTTATGACTATTTACATTAATAGGCTTTCGCTTGTCTTTGCATTCGGTCGTGTTTTTACTTAGCTCTGCTTTTTATTAATTTTCACTTTAAATTCCGAGCTTTTTTACCATTTAAATAACTCACGCAGATACGGGCTCAACTCCCGCTTCGAGTTGTTATTAAATATCGCCTTGTGAAAGACAGTGATTTTATATATTCCCCAATAATTAATATTGTTTGCGCCGCAGTTTTCTCTGTAATTGTTGTTGCATTCTTGATATATTTTTGCATACACTGTGCTTGAACGTGTAAACAACAACACAAATTCACTCGATTTAAAAGCTCTGCTAACCGCGCTAGCACCAAACACCCGTGTTTGTTTTTGCTTTTTGTTATCTCTGCCTATACTTCTACCGTGTGGACTATACACGTGCCCTCTGCTTGTCATCTCAGCCATCTGTTTAGCTACTGCACTGTCAAACACACATCGTCGCAATGCTTACCTGCTGCATAAAAAATTGTGTGTTTAAAAACAAAATTGCAACCGATCAGTTTTTATCATGCTGGCTTTGCAATAACTTGTCGCATGTTAAATGCGCAGGACCTAATGGACGTGTACTGGATTTTATTTCGCTACGCATGGGACTCAATTGGACTTGTCCGGATTGCAGACCTATTAAAATGGAGATGCGAACTTTCATGGCACAAACCAGGAATGGACTTAAGGATATAAATGATGACTTCAGATCGCTTGCCTCCAAATTTAATGTTCTCGACTCCTTTTTTAACGGATTACAACTGCTGTCTGAGTCTCCTAAAAGGAAAAGGAATAAACGTAATTCGCTGACTGATTCAGATAATAATGTTTTGCAAATTTCAGTTCCTGACCGAGCTACTACGCCAAACTTGCTCATATTGTCGCCTACGTTTGATGCTCCTGCACAGTCCCTTCAAACTGATAATTCTTTAATGAACTCGGATGGAATCCCTTGGTCACAGCAACCATCGTCTCCTCTTTTACCTGGTGCCTCTGTCACTACTACCACTACCACAGATTTAGTTACTGAATCAGAAAAGGGAACTTCTACAAATGTTACCACAACTACTCCAATTGCTACAGCGGAGGTTTTATCGGCCGAGTGTAACAATATTCAAACAGAACTTCGTCTGATGTTCCTAAAGAACTAGCTGCTGCACCTGTTAATGATCTTAATCATCGCGCCTGCTATCAGATATCTGCCGGTGCTGCTGATGGCAACCCATCGCAACTTCATGTTGTCCAGCCAATGCCCTTGTCCACTATTTTCCCCCCTTCCGTTATGGCACCACCTGCATTATTGAAAACAGTTGCTCCCCATAAATCTATTTTTATTTCGCGATTCCTACCTAACACCTCTGAACTTGATGTTAAATTCCATATTACTAACCACCTTCTGCTTACTGATTCAACCGAGTTAATTGTTAGAAAGTTCAATTTTAAACAGAAAAGAAGCTACTCCTCGTTCAAAGTTGACCTGCCTGAGTCACTATTTTCTAAAGTTGTTGATCCTGTTATTTGGCCTGAACATACTATTGTGCACGAATGTGAAAGGAGAGAAAAGTCGCGTACATCCTCCCAATCATCTGCCTCAGCCCCAAGCACTTCTAAAAATTCAAAAAACTAAAATCACACCTAGTAATTAACTATCAAAGTGTCCGTGGCCTTCGTAGTAAACTTAGCAAACTTTATGTAAACAGTGCCTCTTTCGACGCTGATATCATAGCTTTTTCTGAAACTTGGCTTTGTTGTAAGGATTTAAATGATGAAGTTCTTGTTAATAATTATATAATTCACCGGCTTGATAGACTTAGTCGTGGGGGAGGTGTGTTAATAGCCGTCTCAAAAGATTTCTCTTCCCAGTCTATTCCTTGCAAAGTTGCTCTTGGACATTCCTACTTATTTATCTCCTGCTCGTATATAAGCCCTTCCTCTGATCTTAATGTTTATATGCACCATTTAGCCAAAATTAAATATATATCATCACTTATGTGTGATAATGATCACATTATTGTTTTAGGTGACTTTAACTTACCCTCTATTTTGTGGTCCCCCTCGACAGACTCTAATGCTTTGTTACCTTATATTCAAAATGATTTCGTAAATGGTCTCTCGGACCTCTCTCTAAACCAAATTAACGGTTTCATTCTGTATACCATGTATACGTCATTCGACCATCCTCTGCAACCCTAAAATAAAAGAATCTGATCTTCTCCAAAATTTAAAATCACTGAAGAATTCTTTTCCTGATCTAGTACCCAGCTGTGTCTTAAAATACTGTTCTTCTTCTCTGTGTCCCCCTCTGTTAAAACTATTTAATTGGTCTCTTATAAATTCTAATTTTCCCTCTCTATGGAAAGAATCTTTTCAAGAAGGGGAACAAGGCTGACGTTGAGAATTACAGAGGTATCGCCAAATTATCGGCCATACCAAAAATGTTTGAAAAAATGATTACATCTCAGATACAACATCATTGTAAATCGATTTTCTCTGATGCGCAACATGGTTTTATTAAATCCCGTTCAACCTCCACTAATCTTTTGGAGTTTTCTTCAAACGTTATTGACGGATTTATACGAAATAGACAAACCGACGTTGTTTATACTGATTTTAGCAAAGCCTTTGACTCTATCAATCATGATATACTTATATTAAAGTTACAATTAATTGGTTTTCCGTCCCTACTGCTTAATTGGATTTCTTCATATCTGAGTGGTCGTACTAAAAGGGTTCTTTTCAATAGTGCGATCTCAAAGCTTATATATGTATCCTCGGGCGTGCCACAGGGAAGTCACCTTGGCCCTCTGATTTTTGTCCTTTTTATTAATGACCTACCCCGAGTGATAAATCATTCTCGTGTTCTAATGTATGCAGATGATGTTAAGCTCTGCCTTACGTCATCTGATATCAGAGATCACCAACTACTTCAGTCTGATCTTAATCATTTTCAGTCGTGGTGTACTTCCAACATGTTATACCTTAATGTTGGCAAATGAAAAGTTATGTCATTTTATATAAGTAAAATTAATATTTTCCCTTATCTACTAGATGACTATACTATGGAACGCATTACTTCTAGTTATGATCTTGGTGTAGCATTCGATTGCAAGCTTAATTTTAATACCCACATTGTAAATATGGTTGGTAAAGCTAGAGGTGTTCTGGGTTTCATAAAACGATGGTCGAAGGAATGATGATCCGTACACAACCAAGATTCTTTATACATCTCTCGTTCGTCCCATTTTGGAATATTGTGTATGGTCATCCCAGTATAAAAAATACCAGGAAATGATTGAGTCCGTCCAAAAGCAATTTTTATTGTTTGCCTTGCGAGGCCTTCAATGGAATCCCAATCGACGTTTGCCACCTTATCGTGACAGATTACGTTTGATCGATCTCCCCACCTTGCACGATCGTAGAACCTGTCATGGTGTAGTTTTTATTTACAAGCTACTGGCGGGAGAAATCTCTTCAGGCAACCTAATTCATCGTATAAGCTTCGCAGTTCCCTCTAGACCTCCAAGAAATTTCCGGTTTCTACATCTTCAGCGCTGTACGTCAAATTTCGCCCTTTACTCTCCTTTTCGTGTTCTGTGTTCACAATATAATGAACTCTACCATTTAATTTCTTTTATACAATCCCCTAGTAACTGAAGCAGTAACATCCTTCTTTACTTAACTAATCATCATTAAATACACTTGCACTAATGCAATACTAATCACTCGCTGTGAGTCGGGGCACAGCGTTAAGTTACTTATATATATATATATATATATATATATATATATATGTATATATGTATATATATATATGTATATATATATATATTTCGTTAAACGAACATGACCACTATAACTAATATTTTTTAAAGCTCGTTTTCCCCCCTTTGGAGCTAGAATTCTCCAAAAGCCTTTCTTGGTGTGCTTCTACACTATGATGGATACTATGAAAGGATACTTGAGTCCAAATTTCATATTTTACCGTTTGGGCTGTGCGTTGATCACCAATTAGTCAGCACAAACTGTTTTATATATAGAGATAACGCAACGTTTTAAGATAGACTATGTGCAAAAAAGGGGAATAATTATAAGCGTATATCCTAATTTTAAATTCACATTTGAGTCTTTTCGTGCCATATTGAGTCAATATGGTCACGCACAAACTCGGAATATGAATCACGGCACTCGTGTCAATGCCGTGCAGCGATGAGCCACGATGAAAAAGCACTGACAATTCTCATCTCAATTTGCTAGAGTAAAACTTTCGATAGTTGAAGCCACCGATACCATCAAAATATCGAAGTTTGAGTGCAATAAGCAGAATATTTAAATAATAAAATCGAATTATTTATTGAGATCAATAAGAACAAATCATATACATACATACATACATCTGCCCGCAATGCGAAGCAGAATATGCGTAGCTCCGTTATTCGGTTTCTGCTTTACTATCACATACACAGTCATTGCCTAGCGACGGTAACTGTAAACTTTTGGCGTTTTGCCTTTGCAATTAACATTAAATGGTCAAAACGAAAGAAGAAGAGCGAGCCAATGACTTGCAGTTGTTGTTGTTTTTAGAGCATTATTTTTTTTACAATTAAACAACTGTGTTCGATTGCCCAATGTATGCATTAATACGAATGTTCATACATGCTATATTCATACACAGGCATACATACATACATACATATGTATGTTTCTCTTTACTTAATCTTTACTCAACCGTACGTAGAGAACCGCACACATAGACTCGAACTGTTGCTTGTTGTGTGTGTGAGTGTGAGTGTGTGTATGTGATGTCCTCAACTATTTGATATTTGTTGTTGCTGCATAAAGTTATTAATGAAAACCCTAATGCCAAATGCACTAAACAAAGAAAAAATTACTTTTAAAAATGTTATATTATATAATTTTCAATTAATTAACATTTCTTGCTCTGTCAGTGCAAGACGAATGTACATACATACATATGTAGATACATATGTACATACATAGATGTGTACAGATGTATGTGTGTACATTCACACATTAGTGTCTCACATTTTGCTTTGGCTATTTCAATCGTTTGCACGCAACTACACGAACAGCTGCTTGTATGTGTGTGTGTGTGTATACTTAGTCGTCCCCATCGGTTTGATATTTTGTATTGTTTGTTCTGCCTGCATTTGTAAAATGCATATTTTGAAAATCCTTGAACGCAAAGTTGTAAATTGTAGAAAATTTATAACACAAACTTTTCATTTGAAAAGGTGAATAAATATTAAAACCCCAATAATTCAAGCTCCACCACAAATTTCGAAAATCCGAGTATGCAGTTTTTTTTTGCATTATTTTATAGAAAACCAAGTTTGACGTTGATTGGTGGAAAACTGAAGACTTTGTAAACAAACTTTGGAGCTCGTTTTCCCCCCATTGGAGCTCGAATTCTCCTTTTTAGAGCGCACTTACACTATGATAGGATACTTGTGCCCAAATTTCAGCTTCCTAGCTTTTACCGTTTGGCCTGTGGGCTGTTGACGCGGTTTCTTTCGTGACCCAACCTTTTTATACTCTGTACATAAAATGTACAAGAGTATATTAGGTTTGCGGGAGCTGAAAATGTAACAGGCAGATGCCTCCTTCTGCAGACCCCGATTTTCCATGCGTATATTCGCCTATATCTAAGAGACTATAAGACCTACGGACCTATAAGACCTAAGACCTATTTGCTGCTGCTGCGATGTTCGCGGCTGTTGTTGATGTTGCTGTTTGGTTGACTGCTAACATGTTTATTCAGATACGAATATACGAGCATATACATACATGTAGGAGTGGTAGAATATAACACAGTAGCCCTGCCATACTGCAGCCCTGGTTAGGAAATGACAGTTAGCATATGCAAAAGGAAGAGAAGGAAATGAAAGAAAACGAAGTAACAGCATAAGTAGCATCAGATCAGTTAGTCGGGCCTGAGTTGTTGAGGCAGAAAGAGGTATTGAGTGTGCTCGTGCTAAAATCAAACGATGAATTAAATAAATGTTAAATAATAAATACCCTAACAGACCTACATACCTAATGTTAATTATACAATAAAATAATTGAGAAAACTAAAGTGAGTGTATAATTTAATCGGAGTAAGGCCCTCGACAACCCATGCCCTACAATCTTGGGGGCTCAACCGTTTTTTGTGCAGTGAAACCCGAAGAACAATACCATAAAGGCATCATAACTATCATTAAATTGTTAGTTTTTCGACGTTTCGTAAAATTGCACAGAATACATAAAAAAAAAAAACAATTTTGGAGTGCACGAGGCATAATTTTTTTTTTTTTTGACGCCTAAATGCATAGAAAGCGGCGAACATTTGAGAAACTCAAACCAACAAGGCGCCAGTGAGACAGCCTGTGGGACAGCAGCGTGGCACGTTTAAAACCGACGCATGCGAGCGAGACAAGCAGATGGCAACAAAATCATAAGTGTGCAACAACCGAAGGTCAGAACGATCACAAGGTGTTCATATCGGCATCAACCGTTACACAGCAGAGATCGACTGTACCGAAAAAGAAGCAGCGAGCAGAGTAAGCGGCGACGGCGTAGCAAGAGAGCTACGACAACAGCAGCGAGCAGAGTAAGCAGCGACGGCGTAACAAGAGAGCTACGACAACAGCAGCGACCAGAGTAAGCAGCGACGGCGTAGCAAGAGAGCTACGACAACAACAGAGTAAGCAACGACGGCGGCGAGGTGAACATAGATCAACAACAGCGGTGAGCAGAGTAAGCAACAACAGCGAGAAGAGTAAGCGGCGTGTCTTATTGCCAGAATAAGAGAGTACCGGCGGTGAAGAGATCAGAACAGAAGAAGAAACAACAAGACGCAGCCAAGAGGGTGGAAAATCGCACAACGGCAAACAGTGGAGCAAGTTTGCTAAACAAGTAAATATAACACTAATTATATTTAACAAATTGGCAAATTACAAGCAAAAGAAGATTTTTGAATATATATGTTTACCACAAAAGCACAAATATTCCAATGAATTTTGTAAAATAGAATAAGCTTACTAACTTTGTATTTAAGGCGTATTATGTTGTACCACGAGATAGCACAACTCAAAGTTCCAGAGCTAAAAAAGATTTTAAGTTAATTAGGTTTGCCAACAGAGGGGCTAAAAGTTCAGTTGCAGGAAACTTTATCGAGATATTATTCTGAGGGAGCAGATTCTGAGGCAAGTTCAATATACGAAGAGAGTGTAACAGAAGGTGCAGGTATTTCAGAGCAAATTGAAAATATACTGCAAGACGTTCAAGAGAGAGGATCCGAATCTAGCAACAAAATGACGTTCACATTAAGAGATATTCAAGACTATGACAACTTTCGATGGTAGCGGAAGCTATGACGTTGTCGCTTGGTTAAGAGAGTTTGAAAATAATACTCTTACTGTACAGTGAAACGATTTGCAAAAATTTATATATGGCAGGCAATTACTTCAAGGAGGAGCAAAGCTGTTTATAAATTCTAAAGAAGGGCTAAACGATTGGCGTACGCTAAAAAATGCATTAGAAGATGAGTTCAGCACAAAGTTTACGGCAAAGCCAATACATAAACTATTGGGAAATAGAAAGAAAAAATCCGATGAGAGTTTAAATGAATATTATTACAGCATGATGAGTTTAGCTAATAAAACCAAACTGGATGAGGAGAGTATCATTGAATATATCATTGAGGGTATTCCAGATTCAAAAGTAAATAAAAGTATTTTATACCAGGCAACTACATTAAAAGAGTTACGCGACAAGCTAAGAATTTATGAGAAAATATCATCAGGTAGAGAATGGAAACCGAAAACAAAGTTTGAAACAAATGAACAAAAGAAGTTTAAAGAGGATATTCGTTGTTTTAAGTGCGGAGGGAAAAACCACCTAGCCAAAAACTGCAGAGAACCAAATATAAAATGTTTTAAATGCAATGAGTTTGGACACAAGGCTAATCAATGCGAGGTGAAAAATGAACATGCATTGGTAAAGAAAGATAAATCAAACTTGCAGCAGCTATCGCAAAGCGTTTTTAATAGAGCTTTCATAAATGTCCAGATAGGTAAACATGTTTTGTCAGCTCTATTCGATTCAGGCAGTGATATATGCACCATCAGCGAGAAAAGTTACAAAGCGATACATCCAGTTACTCTAAACCGAGACATAAAAGAACTTATAGGTATAGGAGGCAAAAAAATTTATACATTGGGTTCTTTTAGAGCACATACACAATTGGATTCCAATCCAATAGCGATTAGTTTTCATGTAGTTCGAAATGAAGATACTTTATACGACGGTGTCATTGGAAGCGATGTCTTAGAGTTCGTCAACGTGACCCTTACAGCATTAGTTGCCAAGCCAGAGAAAATGTTTTAAATGAAGCAACAAAATATCAGGAAAGTAAAAATAAAGAAGAAAATAAAATACCGGAGTTAAAAAATACATTTAGCCAGCTACTAACAATGGAAGTTGCTAAAGAGTCGAGTAAGCTTGACTTTTTCCATCTAAAGAGCGAAATTAAAACTGAAGTAGAAAGCATGATTGATAGTTACAAGTATAGAAAGCCAGAGAGTAGTCCAGTAGAGATGAGCATTATATTAACAGACGAAGCACCAATTTATCAGAGGCCTAGGCGATTGTCAATTGAAGAGCAGGAAAAGGTGGACAAGCAGGTTGAGGATTGGCTCAAAGAGGGAATAATTCGTCAAAGTTTTTCCGAATTTGCTTCTCCTATTGTGCTTGTGTCAAAAAAAGATGGTACCAAGATATTATGCTGTGACTATAGAAAGCTCAATTCAAAAATCGTCAGAGATAATTTTCCATGGCAACAATCGACGATGTTCTTTGCAAGCTTCAGAAAGGGAATATGTTCACAACATTAGATCTTAGAAATGGATTTTTCCACGTTCCTATTAATGAAAATTCCCGAAAATATACAGCTTTCGTCACGCAAAAAGGGCAATACGAGTTTTGTTTTGTTCCTTTTGGAATTTCAAACTCCCCTGCTGTATTCATGAGGTATATATTTGCAGTATTGAGACCTCTAATAGACAAAGGAACAGTTATTTTGTATATGGACGATATAATCATTCCTTCAAAAGACGAACAAGACGGTTTAAAAAAGTTAAAGGACGTGTTGAGTTTGGCAGAAGTTTCAGGCCTTAGGATTAAATGGGAAAAATGTCAGTTCTTAAAACGAAGAGTAACGTTCCTAGGGTATATAATCGAAAACGGTTCGATAACTCCATCAAAAGAGAAAACTTCAGCAGTTAACAATTTTCCCGTTCCTCGAAACAAAAAGGCAGTTCAACGTTTTTTAGGTTTAACCTCTTATTTTCGCAAATTTGTACAAGATTTTGCCATAGTGGCCAGACCTTTGACCAATCTAATAAAAAACAATGTGACTTTTAGGATGGAAGCAGAAGAATTAGCATCGTTTCAGGAGCTTAAATTACGTTTGACTAATTCACCAATTCTACGTTTATTTGATACAAAGATTAGTACCGAAGTGCATTGCGAGTATGTATGAATATGGTTCTATACTAATGCAAAAAGATTCCGTAGACCAACTTTATCACCCAGTCGAGTATATGAGTCGTAAAACTACCGCAGCCGAAGAGAAGTACTCGTCTTACGAATTAGAAGTTCTCGCGATAATCCAGGCTTTGAAAAAATGGAGAATTTATTTGCTAGGACGAAAAATTAAGATAGTGACGGACTGCAATGCTTTTGCTATGACCATTAAAAAACAGGATGTTCCTTTAAGAGTAGCAAGGTGGGCGATTTTTCTTCAGGATTTTGAATATATAATTGAACACAGAGCATGAACGAAAATGAAGCATGTTGATGCTTTGAGCAGAGTACACTGTTTGTTGATTCAAGATTCTTTAAGACACCGCATTAAACAGGCACAATGTTACGACGAATGGATAAATGCTATTTTTCAGGCATTAGAAACAGGAATTTATAAAGATTATTATATTAAACACGAAGTATTGTACAAGGATTTAGTGAGAGAATTAATAGTTATACCCTCAAAGATGGAACACGAAATTATTACAATGGCACACCGCCAGGGACACTACGGTGTTAAAAAGACCAGTGAACTTATCCAAAAACAGTATTATATACCAGATTTAGCAAAAAAGGTTGAAGCGATTACAAAATCATGCGTAGAGTGCATCGTAGGTGAGCAAAAACATAGCAAGAAAGAAGGTTTCCTCAATCCAATCGATAAATCAGATGAGCCTTTGAAGACTTTTCACATTGGTCCAATGGACACAACAAAGAAATAGTATAACCATATATTAGTGGTTGTAGATGCATTTTCCAAGTTTGTTTGGCTATACCCAACAAAAAGTACTGGTGCAGAAGAAGTTGTAGATAAACTGCAAAAGCAATTCGGTAATCCAATGCGAATGATCACAGACAGAGGCACAGCTTTTACTTCAAACGTTTTCAAAGAATATTGTGAATCAGAAAATATTCAGCATTTATTAATAGCCACAGGTGTACCACGAGGTAATGGACAGGTAGAAAGAATCAATAGAATTGTCATTACTATGTTGAGTAAGCTATGTGCTGAAAATCCACAAGTCTGGTACAAAAACGTCAATAGAGTCCAGCAGTTTATTAACACATCTCCTCCAAGAAGTACTAAAGTGTCTCCTTTTAAAATATTAACAGGCATAAATATGAGAACAAAAAACGATCCCGAACTCAAGATGTTGCTGGAGGACGAACTCCTCAATGAATTGCAAACCGAAAAAGACGAAATTCGTAAAGCTGTAAAAGAAAATATTGCACATATTCAGGAAGAAAATCGACAGTCATATAATAAATCTAGGAAAACTGAGAATGAGTATGAAGTCGACGACATGGTAGCAATAAAACGTACACAGTTTGGACCAGGACTTAAATTAAAAAGGAAATATCTAGGGCCCTACAAGGTAGTTCGAAAGTTACGACATGGGCGCTATGTAGTGGAAAAGATAGGAGAAGATGAGGGACCAAATACAACAAACACTGTTGCAGAATTTATGAAAAGATGGTGTCCATCATTCGGGACGAATGTCTTGTCGGATGGCCGAATGTAGGAGTGGTAGAATATAACACAGTAGCCCTGCCATACTGCAGCCCTGGTTAGGAAATGACAGTTGGCATATGCAAAAAGGAAGAGAAGGAAATGAAAGAAAACGAAGTAACAGCATAAGTAGCATCAGATCAGTTAGTCGGGCCTGAGTTGTTGAGGCAGAAAGAGGTATTGAGTGTGCTCGTGCTAAAATCAAACGATGAATTAAATAAATGTTAAATAATAAATAACCTAACAGACCTACATACCTAATGTTAATTATACAATAAAATAATTGAGAAAACTAAAGTGAGTGTATAATTTAATCGGAGTAAGGCCCTCGACAACCCATGCCCTACATACATACACTCACACAGACGCAATTGCTATGTAAATGTTAAATTATACACCATTTGTAGCGTGCCGGTGGATTAAACAGAAAATTATTCTATCGAAGTAAATTTCATGACCATGGAGGAGATAGGAGGCGTGCACTTCTCGCTATGCTCGGGATTAGCTCGTCGGATGGGGTGGGGTTCTCCCTCACTCCTACCAGGTAACACACTGCCACAATAATTAAGTGCACATGACAAAGAAAGAAACTAAAGTACATGCAAACTACTAGCAATATTCCCCGAAATAAGCATATAATCGACAGATGCAACCGCGAATTAGATCGATTTGTGAGGGTATCCTGATGTTGGCGGAACCCTATTGTTTACCCACCCTACCTAGACAACACCGATGTTGGTAATTAAGGGTTGTCCCTACTATAACTTCTAATTAAGCTACTCGGTTTGTTTAGTCATTGGCATGGTGTCCAGCGATAGACCCTTAGAAATAAATTTTAAGCGTTCATGTCTATTTTCCTAATAATTCAAAAATTTCTTGGTTTATTTGTATCTTAAAGAGGGAATTAAAATTCATTGTTTCAAATTCGAATTGAATCAAATGTGTTGACAGTTGAAAATTAATAATTAAACATAGTTCCGAAATAATTAGGAGAATATTAATAAAAAAACACAATTAAATTAAATATAGAAAGAAATAGGCGGGTATAGTTTCAAATAAATGGTTTAAATTAAACGCATGTATGTTATGTAAAGGAGTCATGATCAACTATAAAAATACATAGGTTTGACTTACCAAGCAATGCCGTCGTTGAGCTCAATGAGACCATGCTGGAATTCTTAGAAAAATTACAATTATAGTGGATCAAACTATTACATAAACATGCGTGAGTTGAAACTTTTAAAGATTACAATTAATTACCAAAGAAAAATGTAATTACAGTATTTTACTTCTTTTTTTTTTAACGCATGATCCATTATCATTTCATTTAACATTTCTTCCCTTTTTCTTTTCAAATCAGTTAAGATATTAAGAACACTTTTAAGAAAAAACTATTTTTTTAACTGAACGTAATGTGACGCAGCACCCGAATTGCCTGATAAAAAAAATACAAATAAATTAGCAATTCTTTTTAGTCACTTAAGAGTGATCCACGATTTTCATTATATAAAGCAAAGCGAAAATAGCACATCATTGGGAAAATTGGTCGTTTCAGAGATGGCATCGCATTTTTCCTTCGGCGATCCAGAAATACATTTCGGCGACGCTCAGAAAAAAAGGTATTCAAACATTGTCCCGTTAGACAGCATCTGGCTAGGCTTAGAAATCACAACGCCTCCAATTTGATGAAACAGCTGCAGCTCCCATTGATATAAAAACAGCCACAGCGCAGTTGCCGAAATACAGAAAACGGTCGCAGCGACGCTTGCAGCGCTGTCGCCAGTAACTAAAGCGGCGACTGCAGCCTAGCCCTGACGTCACCGTCAGATAAGTGGGTTTTATATGAACCTCCTCATTTGCTTATGCGTGCGAAGATTTACCACGCATAGATATATATATATGTGACATATACCCGAGATTTGGGCGACCCTAATCAGGAGTCAAAAACCCAAGGGTGAGGGTAAGGGCACTGGCACTAGGCACTGTAATTAGTTGAAATTGTAGGCTATATTCATAATAGAACGACACTAAATTACCTGGCCACTCCAGTAGAAAAACTGAATAAACACTGGTTTTTGGGAATTGATATTTACTTTAACTTTTTGTTAAATTCAATTCTTGTTAAATTCCAATTTTGATTTGGGCACCGTTTTTTTTTTCTCTTTTTTTTTCCACGTGCAATGTATTATAATCGGCTCTTGGCCACAATCACTTGGCAGACTTAGTCTGCTTCACTCAGAAGTCGGTATAGAAGTGAACTGTACCTCATGCAAACACTTTAGCTAGCCCTATGCAATTATCAGCCAAAGCCGATCTTGAATCAACAACAACATTAGCGCTTAGCCGAAGTCTGCAAAAAAAAACGTATGTACTGATAAGCAACGGCATAATCGTATGATGCTGCTCCGCTTATCCAAGGTGACCGCAGCATAATAGATAAAATATAAGAGTATGACAACTCAAATTATTTATGACTGCCCCTGTAGGAAATTGGACACTACAGCACAGTTGATGGAACGCTGGTTTCACCAGTGGGGCATAAACTGAAAAAAGTACAATTTTCTAGCACATTATTTCACACCCTTTTGCAGATCTTTGAGGTGAAAAACGCCTATACTTTTTCCCTCTGCGTTGGCCAATTGGTAAAAGGATGGGCTTACTTTTCGTATTACCTCTGCAGGAATGAAAACTGGTGCTAGCTTAGAGCTGAATTTCTTCTTAGCATTGCTTTGACAGAAATTTCGGGCGTAAACTTTTTCGCCAACTTTGAATTGTATTTTTCTACTCCTCAAATTATACGATTTAGCTTTCTCATGTGCATCAGAAATAGCTCTTTGGGCTGGTTGCCGTATAATTTGCAAAGCATCGGGCGGGTTAATTCTTATGTCATCTGTAAGCAATTGCAGCCGCCTGAGTAGGTCGTAGTCTTTGCCATTCATAACCATGTTTTGGCCAAAGACCGCAAAATACGGTGAGTATCCAGTACTTCGGTGGACACTTCCTCTTAAAGCCGCACTTATTCCTGATAGTTTGGCATCCCAGTTGGTGTGGTCTTTGCCAATATAGGCACGAATAGCAGCTAAGAGTGTTCGATTTAGTCTCTCACTAGCATTTGCTTGAGGCGAATAAATGGCCGTGCAGATTTGAGAGACTCCAAATCGCGTTAAGAATGCTTTGAATGCACCAGAAACAAATTGGGAACCATTATCGGTTAGTATGGTTTCAGGGACTCCGAAGGTTGGAAAAGTGTATTTTCAAGATATTCACAAATTCTATGCGAAGTAAATTTTTTTAAAGGACAAAAAAAATGAAATTTTGTGCAATGATCTACGATTATCAAAAGCCCTATATTCCCCATTTTCGACCTAGGGTATGTACCCAAAAGATCCATATAAAGTTTTTGGAACGGTCTATCAGAAACCATCGGCTTTCCTAGAGGGGGTCTTAAAACTTTATTAGGGTTTTTGGTCTGATGGCATACTTCGCAGTTTGAAATATACTCTTTTATTTGACTCGCCATTTTCGGCCAAAACACATATCTTCGCAACTTTTCAATTGTTTTTGCCATGCCACAATGGGCTGCATTTGGAGGGTTGTGTGCCCTTGAAATTACATCAGCAGTTAGTTCATTAGGAATCCACAACTTCCAAGAATATTGACCAGGGATCTCTGTGGTGGACTGTGTTCTTTTATAAACAAAATTATCAACGACCTTTAAATCGGGTAATTTTGCTGGAGCGTTTTGAACTTGTTCTATCAGATTTGTGTATCCAACAGATTTAAACGCAGGTGACCTAACATTGACTATAGGGCCTTGTTCATCTAACTCCACTTCGGCCAATTCCTCCTGCCTGGAAAGTGTGTCAGCGACTACATTTTCAGATCCCTTTCTATGGCTAATCTTGTAATTAAAACCTTGCAATTTGATTGCCCATTGTGCCAATCGACCAGCTAAATCTTTCTGCGCATTTAACCATTTTAATGAGGCATGGTCAGTGACCACTTCAAAGTCTTGTCCCTCAATATATGGCCGGAATTTCTTAATTCCTTTCAATACTGCAAGACACTCCAATTCAGTAACAGTATATTTGCTCTGCGCCTTCGAAAGCTTCTCCGACATAAAAGCAATTGGTAATTCATCACCTGTTTCATTTTTCTGTGCTAAGACACAGCCGATGCCATGCATACTTGCGTCGCAAATCAAAAGAAAAGGTTTTGAAAAGTCAGGAGCACATAATACTGGTGCTGAGGTCAAGCTATGTTTTAGTTGTGTAAAAGCTTTATCCGCGTCGGGATTCCAAGCGAATGACTTGGGGTTTTTCAGAAGGTCAGTTAATGGGACACTTGTCGTAGAAAAGTTATCGACAAATCGGCGGTACCAACCTGCCATTCCTAAGAACCGTCTAAGTTGCTTGACTGTTTTAGGAATAGGAAAATTAGTAATAGCATGTATTTTACTAGGGTCAGTGCGGAGTTCGCCTTCGCCAATTAAAAATCCCAAATATTTTATTTCAGTCATGCAAAAGTTTGACTTTTTAATGTTGATAGTAAGGTTTGCCTTGCGCAAATGTAAAGCTACTTCTTGCAACAACAGTAGGTGTGAATCAAAGTCATCAGACAACACTAGTAAATCGTCTAAGTATACGAATACTCTAGTGCACAATTGGGCCGGTATTACCTGGTCCATAAGCCGGCAGTATCTGCCAGTATCTAGTTCACAAATGGTAGGATTGTCGTCTAAAAGACTCGTTAACAGACCAAATTTTTGAAAGAAATCCATGCCTAGATAAATCTCCTGCTTCAAAGCTGGTATTATAAAAAACTGAATTTCGTCTTTTTGGGTACGGAATTGAATTAGCATGGTTAATCTTGCTTTTACTACACAAGACTCATGGCTTGCGGTTCTTATTTTCCCTGAACACCTTTTTGCCTTGGGGTGCTGTTGAAAATATTCAGCTGCTTTACCACCAATACAGCTAATGGTTGCGCCAGAGTCTAGCAGTGCTTTATAAGTTTGTCCTTCTATTGTCAAATCCGTGTACAGTCTATTGTCTGAACTCATAAAAATTGCCGAGATCAGTTTTTTTCTGACTGTTTTTATATCTTTCCAATATTTCCTTAATCTAATCGTAGATCGTTTAGATCTAAAAATATCACTAAAATAACTAAGATTGCTATCTATATAACTATCATTACTTGTAATTGTAGGTTTAATACTATTATTCAAATTTTCCTGTATATTCTGTTCGGCCAAGCTATCTTCAATGCCTTGGTCCGTAACTTCATTCAACATAATTTCTGTTTTATTAGTATCTAACTGGTTTTCGGATGTGTCACACTGGTAGACCTGTCTGGCACATCCTTCTTGCCATTTCCCGGGTTGCACTTTTCGCATTGAGGCTTGTACGTATTTTTGGCTCCACAGCCATAACAAAAGATACGTCTCTCTCCCATGCAATCATCGAAACGGTGACCGGCTTTGTCACAGTTCCAACACACAAGACGTTTACGAACTATTTCTGAAATGTTTTCCTCTTCAGTATCTGTGAAATCTTCTTGAACCTCGGAAACACTTGGCTTAAAGTGCTTTGGTCGGAGTACAGGAAGGCTAGTGTCTTTCAGAAAGTTCTCATGCTTTCTGACTTCTAATCTCAATTCATTTCTATTGGCAATCTTAAGATGTAGAAGTTCATAACGAAGCGAATTCTTAGAATTACGAATTAAAATATCGACTAACTTTTGTTCACTTATCTCATGGGAAATTCGATTCACTAACTCTTCTAAAGCCATCTGATAATCATCAAGGGACTCTGTCTCCTTTTGACGCCGTCTTCGGATGAGCTCCCATAAATCAAAGTCATCCTTGGCATCGTCGAACCTTTGCCTAAAGGCGGCGGAAAACGCCTGCCAAGAGAACTCACTATGTTTCCTGTGGAAACTCCAAAACCAATCGCTTGCTTTCGCTGAGAAAAGCAAATGCAAATTGTCGCAAAGCAAGTTGTAATCATTATTTAGAGTCTGGGCAGTCAAAGTCGATATAGAAATTCATCGACGGGCATCGCATCTTTTGAGCCATCGAATTTGAGTCGCCAACTAGCCAAGATATTGGCAGCTTTTTCAGGCACGACATTTCGATTCCCACTACCCGAATGGCCTATATTAGAATTTTCTTCGGCTTAAGATCTACTTCTAGCATCTCTTCCTGAGCTGTGCTGATCTCGCTCACTCAGTTGTGGACTGTGACTAACATTTGCCGAAGATGGATTGTTGTTAATATTCAGACTATTCATTCGAACTTGAAGTAAACTTTCAATTGATTTCTTAATTAGATTACTAATTTCCGACATCATATTTCTTTGTTGTTCCTGTATGGCCGAGTGGATATAGTTCGTCATACTTTCATTGGTCTCGCCACCTATGGAGTGATTCCCTAAACTTCCCAAGGATATACGACTTCCTACTAAGTCACTGGGGTACCGGGTTTGTGAACGAGTTTGCATACGACTACGTGGGTATGCGCCTTGACCTCTATGCGGCCTACCTTTTCCACGTGGCTTACCACTGGCTTTGCCTATTGGATGGGTGTCAGCTTGAGTGGTTTGTCTTACAACCACTTCAGGAACCTCTATCGGTCCGACTTCGGCTTCTAACTCAACTGCTAAATTGTTTCCCTCATAACTCAGACAGTCTGAGTCAATGGCTACGTTGCACATAGGGCACCCTTTATTAGTTTTTATGTACTGTACCATACAAGTACTATGAAAGTGGTGTTGGCACGGTGTTGTAGCAACCAACTGATTCTGACCCAAGGCATCATTACAAATAGCACACTGCTGAGGCGAGAAACCAGAGGCAGTGTCGCCTTCAGGACTACGTGTCACGGGCATATTTCAATTACAATAAAAAAGTTCTTTATATAGTTTTAATCAAAAGAAAACAATAATAATAAAAATCTGTGACCTAATATCGTGTAATTTTAGGTCTATCGCCTTTCAAAAATGCCAAATACTAAACAAACAAAACAAATCAATCTTATTCCGAAATCTGTCAATTGCATGTGATACTGTAAAACTACTCTTTGCTATATCCAAGTCACTAAAGAAAGAATATTTTTGCTGGTCAGACTTCCGAAGCTTCTTCAGAGATCTGCTATTCCAAGCCTAAAGTTCTCTTTCGAGTAACTCGGTTGGTGAGTCGAATAAACAATAAGAGCCATTTGAACATTCGGTTAAGTACTGGTCGACCAATCTGGTATTTACCGAATTGCAATCGCAGTTTCCAGGTACTATGACACGAGTTCATTCAGCCTAAAATATTTAAAGACCAGATTCGATGTGGTTGCTCGATCGGTATTCAACGAATCGTAACAAAATTCCTAATACCGAGGTTCCGCGCCATATTTATACCTATCCTTCATCCGATCTCTATATGAATATTAAGAAAAAAAAATGAAAATTATTTTGGATGGATTTTTCGAGCCTTTTGCCGCGAAGCTAACCAATTCATAAACAGCTGTTCGCTAATACCTTCTCTAGTAATTCTTTCCCTATAGACCGAGTCAGAAATCTAGGTCGAATTCTGTACCTATTGAATTAGATAAAGCCGAATTAGGTTTGGCCTCACGTTTGGGCGCCAATTGTGTAGCGTGCCGGTGGATTAAACAGAAAATTATTCTATCGAAGTAAATTTCATGACCATGGAGGAGATAGGAGGCGTGCACTTCTCGCTATGCTCGGGATTAGCTCGTCGGATGGGGTGGGGTTCTCCCTCACTCCTACCAGGTAACACACTGCCACAATAATTAAGTGCACATGACAAAGAAAGAAACTAAAGTACATGCAAACTACTAGCAATATTCCTCGAAATAATTTAGCATATAATCGACAGATGCAACCGCGAATTAGATCGATTTGTGAGGGTATCCTGATGTTGGCGGGACCCTATTCTTTACCCACCCTACCTAGACAACACCGATGTTGGTAATTAAGGGTTGTCCCTACTATAACTTCTAATTAAGCTACTCGGTTTGTTTAGTCATTGGCATGGTGTCCAGCGATAGACCCTTAGAAATAAATTTTAGGCGTTTATGTCTATTTTCCTAATAATTCAAAAATTTCTTGGTTTATTTGTATCTTAAAGAGGGAATTAAAATTCATTGTTTCAAATTCGAATTGAATCAAATGTGTTGACAGTTGAAAATTAATAATTAAACATAGTTCCGAAATAATTAGGAGAATATTAATAAAAAAAACACAATTAAATTAAATATAGAAAGAAATAGGCGGGTATAGTTTCAAATAAATGGTTTAAATTAAACGCATGTATGTTATGTAAAGGAGTCATGATCAACTATAAAAATACATAGGTTTGACTTACCAAGCAATGCCGTCGTTGAGCTCAATGAGACCATGCTGGAATTCTTAGAAAAATTACAATTATAGTGGATCAAACTTTTACATAAACATGCGTGAGTTGAAACTTTTAAAGATTACAATTAATTACCAAAGAAAAATTTAATTAAAGTATTTTACTTTTTTTTTAACGCATGGTCCATTATTATTTCATTTAACATTTCTTCCCCTTTTTTTCTTTTTAAATCAGTTAAGATATTAAGAACACTTTTAAGAAAAAACAAGTAAAAAAGCTAAAGTCGGGTGTCCCGACTTTGAAATACTCTGTACATATGTTTACAATAATTATAGAAAATAAAAAAATTAGGAAAAAACCAAAAAATTTTATGATCGATTTTACCTTTCTCGGTATTCGAACTCACGTAAAGGGTGTATAATTGCACATTTACATAGCAATTGCGTCTGTGTGAGTGTATGTATGCCTATGCGCATCTATTCGTGTCTGTATAATCAATTTCGCAGTCAACCAAACAGCAACATCAACAACAGCCGCGGGCAGCGCTTGAGCAGCGCTGCAGCAGCAAATATATTTATGGCTATAACTTCTTGTTAAATCGGTCTATCATGATGAAGCTTGGCATACGAACACATAATTACTAACTGGGGGTATTTACAAAATTTTAGTTCGAAATTCCAAGAATTACGGGAGTTAGAGAAAATCGCGATTTGCATGGGAGAGGGGGGAGGGAGGGAAATTCCAAAATACACATTTTTTGCGTATTCTCATAAGGCATCTGGAACTAAAAGTTGGTGTCCGTAGGTCTTATAGTCTCTTAGATATAGGCGAATATACGAATGGAAAATCGGGGTCTGCAGAAGGAGGCGTCTGCCTGTTACATTTTCAGCTCCCGCAAACCTAATATACTCTTGTACATTTCATGTACAGAGTATAACAATTTTTATACTCTGTACATGAAATGTACAAGAGTATATTAGGTTTGCGGGAGCTGAAAAATGTAACAGGCAGAAGGAGGCGTGGCAGACCCCACAAAGTATATATATTCTTGATCAGCATGACGAGACGAGTCGATCTAGCCCTGCCTGTCTGTCTGTCCGTCTGTCCGTCCGTATGAACACCTGGATCTCAGAGACTATAAGAGATAGAGACACCAAATTTTGCACAAAGATGCGTTATGTTTGTATTCTATACGAGTTTGTTTTATTTTTTTGATTTTCCCCCCACTTCCCCCCTATGGGGGTTTTCCCGATTTTCCATTCGTATAATCGCCTATATCTCGGAGACCATAAGACCTAGGAACACCAAATTTTAGTCCAAGGTGCCTTGTGTGAATACACAGAAAATGTATATTTTGGAATTTCCCTCCCTCCCCGCTCTCCCCAACAAATGCGATTTTCTCTAACTCCCGTAATTCTTGGAATTTCGAACTAAAATTTTGCAAATACCCCCAGTTAGTAATTATGTGTCCGTATGCCAAGTTTCATTATGATAGACCGATTTACCAAGAAGTTATAGCCATAAATATATTTGCTGCTGCAGCGCTGCTCAAGCGCTGCTCAAGCGCTGCCCGCGGCTGTTGTTGATGTTGCTGTTTGGTTGACTGCGAAAATGATTATACAGACACGAATAGATGCGCATAGGCATACATACACTCACACAGACGCAATTGCTATGTAAATGTGCAATTATACACCCTTTACGTGAGTTCGAATACCGAGAAAGGTAAAATCGATCATAAAATTTTTTGGTTTTTTCCTAATTTTTTTATTTTCTATAATTATTGTAAACATATGTACAGAGTATTTCAAAGTCGGGACACCCGACTTTAGCTTTTTTACTTGGTTTAAACTGAAGTGACGTAATGTGACGCAGCACCCGAATTGCCTGATAAAAAAAATACAAATAAATTAGCAATTCTTTTTAGTCACTTAAGAGTGATCCACGATTTTCATTATATAAAGCAAAGCGAAAATACCTAGCACATCATTGGGAAAATTGGTCGTTTCAGAGATGGCATCGCATTTTTCCTTCGGCGATCCAGAAATACATTTCGGCGACGCTCAGAAAAAAAGGTATTCAAACATTGTCCCGTTAGACAGCATCTGGCTAGGCTTAGAAATCACAACGACTCCAATTTGATGAAACAGCTGCAGCTCCCATTGATATAAAAACAGCCACAGCGCAGTTGCCGAAATACAGAAAACGGTCGCAGCGACGCTTGCAGCGCTGTCGCCAGTAACTAAAGCGGCGACTGCAGCCTAGCCCTGACGTCACCGTCAGATAAGTGGGTTTTATATGAACCTCCTCATTTGCTTATGCGTGCGAAGATTTACCACGCATAGATATATATATATATGTGACATATACCCGAGATTTGGGCGACCCTAATCAGGAGTCAAAAACCCAAGGGTGAGGGTAAGGGCACTGGCACTAGGCACTGTAATTAGTTGAAATTGTAGGCTATATTCATAATAGAACGACACTAAATTACCTCGCCACTCCAGTAGAAAAACTGAATAAACACTGGTTTTTGGGAATTGATATTTACTTTAACTTTTTGTTTTTAAATTTCTATAATTATCTTAACATATGTACAGAGTATTTCAAAGTCGGGACACCCGACTTTAGCTTTTTTACTTGTTTTTTACAGGAAAACTCCCATATTTCAGGCCCCCAAAAATTTCAAAAAACCAAGTATGCAGTTTTTATTGGAATTTTTAGGAGTATACAAACTAAATTTGAAGTTAATCAGATGTAAATTGTAGATTTTTCATACAAACTTTGGAGCTCGATTTCCCCCCTTTGGAGCTCGATTTTCCAAAATCCCTTCTTATCGCCAGCCTGCACTATGAAAGGATATTTGAGTCCAAATTTCAGCTTCCTAGCTTTTACCGTTTGGGCTGTGCGTTGATCACCAATCAGTCAGTTACTCAGGACAAACTGTTTTATATATATAGATGAAATATATATATATATGTATAAATAAGCTACATATAGGCCGCTACAACTTTTCCTTTCTTTTGGTTGACTTGCACTTTCACTGGCACTTGAATCAAATTGCTTATTTTTGGAACGCACTCGAAAAGTGCGGCTAAGAAATATAGTAACGAAACATGAATTGCACTTGTGTACTTATCAGTTTGACGATGGCCCAGTGGTTCCACCGAAGCTAGCTGGGGCGAGAGGATAATGAGGAATCCGGCTCAAAGGACCAAAATGTGTAGGGGTGTGGTTGCTGGGGGCCTTTTAACTTTCCAAATGAAGACGACTGGTGTGTGTGATGGTTTGGAGTTGGTTTATAGTAAACTTTATGTACAATGCACTATGGTTTTTTTGATAGTTTTTTTGGCAGAAAGTCAAAAAAAATGTCAAAATATAAAAAATTTTATTTTTATTTTATTATAAATTGTTTAATTAAGCGAAAACTAAATTAATTCCTGCTGGTAACACCATTTCAAAGTTACCTGATTGACAGCAATTTTTTGGTAAACTTTCAGAACTTGCAGAATTAAGAAAACAACCAACAAAAGTTAAGTTATAAAAAAGACAAGTATAAAAGCTAAAGTCGGGTGTCCCGACTTTGAAATACTCTGTACATATGCTTACAATAATTATAGAAATTAAAAAAAGTAAGAGAATTAAAACAAAAAATTTGATCGATTTTACCTCTTTTGGTATTCGAACTCACGTAAAGGGTGTATAATTGCACTAATACAAAGCAATTGCGTCTATGTGAGTGTATGTATGTATATGCTCGAATATTCGTGCCTGTGTAAGCATGTTCGCAGTCAACCAAAGCAGCAGCATCAACAACAGCCGCGGGCAGCGCTGGAGCAGCAAATATTTTTATGGTTATAACTTCTTGTTAAATCGGTCTATCATGATGAAACTTGATGAAAACGTACGGACACATAATTACTAACTGGGGGTATTTACAAAATTTTAGTTCAAAATTCCAAGATTACGGGAGTTAGAGAAAATCGCGATTTGCATGGGAAAGGTGTGGGAGGTAAATTTCAAAATACACATTTTCTGCGTATTCACATAAGGCATCCTAGGTCTTATAGTCTCCGAGATATAGGCGATTATACGAATGGAAAATCGGGAAAACCCCCATAGGGTAAGTAAGGGGGAATATCAAAAAAAATAAAACAATTTTTTTTATTTTATTTATTTATTATTATTTTTAATTCCTAGTGCTACAAGAATGATTCTTATAAATTAATGCACTAGTCACAACAATTAAATTTCCTTACCACCTACTTCAACCAATAATATACAGTCCACGCCCACGAATGTTCAAAATTATTTTTCCTCCAACACCCAAGGGGTACTCTTAGGCACGGCCATTGTCACCATTGTACAAGCAGGCACTGCTTATCCAGCGCGCGCAATGATCGACTCAGGCTCTGAAGGGACCTTTATTTCTGAAAGACTGAGGAATCGGATAAAGTTGCCCTTCAAAAGGGTCCAAGCCCAAGTGTCCGGGCTTAACCAGACGGTAGCAGGCCTGACGACCAAGATGTGCAACATAAAGTTGGTCTCGCCCACGCATCCAGCCACGGAAATCGAAGCCTCGAAGCTTTCGTGCTACCGCAGCTAGCAGTTAACCTGCCATCTTACTCCTTTCCTCGGGAGGCTTTAAAAGACCTCCCAAATCTGCCGCTAGCTGACCCATCATTCTTCCGAAGCTCTTCCATTGATGTACTAATCGGTGCGGATATACTTCCTTCCATCCTACTTGCATACGGGACCGGTCCGCAAGTGTTAAAATGGCGCTTTTTCCGGTATGTGTTCAGTGCCGATATTACGAAGATGTATCGGCAAATTCTAGTCAATCCTGAACACACCCCATAACAACGAATTCTCTACCGCAATCCATCGGGTGATCTGTGCGACTTTGAACTTAACACAGTCACCTTTGGTGTGAACTGTGCACCATTCCTGGCCATCCGCGTCCTCCTGCAGCTCGCTGAGGACTCCCATCTCAGTATCCGCTTGCCAGTCGGATCCTCACAAACTTTATGTATGTAGATGATGTCCTAGCTGGAGCGCATACGCAGCCGGGCGCGCTCTCATCCATAAGAGAGCTCCAAGCAGCATTTAACGCCGCAGGCTTTCCGCTGCGAAAGTGGACTGCCAACAGCAAGGCGCTCCTATGGGGCCTACCGGAAGAACATCTGTTACACGCCGACTTTCTGGATATTGAGGATGCCAGCGTGACTAAAACGCTAGGCATCAGATGGAAGGCAACGACCGACGAGTTCCGCTTTGTCGCCAGCGACTTGGAGTCGAAATCTAGCTTCACAAAACTTGAGGTCCTGTCGCAGATTGCACAACTGTTCGACCCGGCAGGCTGGTTAGCCCCCTTTATTATCCGTTCAAAGATGTTTATGCTGGAGATTTGGCTAAGCGGGATAGGATGGGACGACCCTCTCCCCTCCGAGTTGCTTCAGAAGTGGCACGAATTCCTCCACAGCTATCCATCGCTAGACCAGATTCGAATCCCTAGGTGGGTACATTTCCACCACCAAGGCTCCTTCCAATACCATGGGTTTTGCGACGCATCGCAACGGGCATATGGAGCTGCCATCTACATCCGAGTGGAGTTACACCGCGCCTCGAGCTGTGTGGCGCGGTACTCCTTGCTGATATGTGCGCAGCGATCCTTCCACACCTTCCACTTAGCAGCTTCGCAACACAGTACTGGACAGATTCATCCATCGTTCTTGCATGGTTGCACAAGCCAGCATGCAATTGGACCACCTTCGTGGCAAACCGGGTATCTCGGATCATTCAGGCCACGGATGGAAAGGATTGGTTCCATGTGCGTTCCGAGCACAACCCAGCCGACCTTGCAAGTCGAGGTGTTTTGCCGCAAGAATTGGCGGATAGCGATTTATGGTGGCATGGACCAGTTTGGCTCCGGACTCCACGTCAGTATTGGCCCATACAGGAGCAGATCTCTCATGAGACAGCTCTCGAGCAGCGCAGCATCCATAGTCACCTCGCAACTCTACCCAAGACTCCGGACTTTTTAGAGCGGTTCTCCGAGTTCGGTAAAGCAATCAGGGTACTGGCGTACGTCCAACGCTTCATCCATCGTTGCCGGAAAGTACCCTGTCCTCCGTCCACAGAACTTAGTCACCGAGAATTAACCAACGCCCAACGCGTTCTAGTGGTCTCCACCCAGCGAAGGGAATACCCCCAGGAATACTGCGCTTTGTCTAATAAAACGAAGATAGCGTCCAGTAGCAGCATCCTGAATCTCAATCCATTCATGGATGACCAAGGAGTCATGCGATCATGTGGCCGACTTTCCGTCTCCAATTCGCTGACCTATAACGAACGCTATCCCATAATCCTTCCATACAGCTGTACCTTGTCGCGACTCCTGGTACTGTTTTCCCACAGGATTTCACTCCATGGAGGAAATCTCATCCGCTCTAAATACTGGATTCCCAGACTACGGAATCTCGTCAAAGCCGTAATCCGTTCATGCAAGGTTTGCGTCGTTTACAAAAATACCAATACCAATACAGGTATCGACTTCGCCGGTCCGTTCCACATCAAAAACTATACAGATCGAGCCTGCCTAATTACAAAAGGATATGTGTGTGTCTTCGTGTGTTTTAGTACGAAGGCCATACACCTAGAAGTCACATCCGACCTGACCGCGGAAAAGTTTTTGGCAGCATTCGCACGCTTCGTGGCCAGACGGCGGTGCCCTCAACAGATTTACTCTGACAACGGCACGACATTCGTTGGAGCATCAAAGGCCTTAGAACGGGACTTCCTGGAAGCCACCAGGACTCGAATAGTCGAATCATATGGGCAGCAAATCGTGTCGTGGCATTTCATCCCTCCTGGCGCCCCTCACATGGGTGGTATATGGGAAGCCGGCATAAAAAGCTTTAAATCTTTGTTTTACAAAGCTACGTCAGGCTTCAAGTATATATTCGAAGAAATGTCCACCCTCCTATGCAAGATTGAGGCAGTCCTCAACTCGCGACCAATTTCTCCGATGCCCGAAGACGTGACAGACGCTCAAGCGTTAACTCCAGGCCATTTCCTAATCGGCGGTCCTCTCCTTTCTATTGCCGAACCGGAAATCGTGCAGGACGCCCCGTCCATTATAAACCGGTCGCAGCGCATCAAGGCGCTCAACCAACAATTGTGCCTCCGCTGGAAGGAGGAGTACTTAAAAGAGCTGCACAAACGCAACAAATGGCAGCAACCACAGGAAAACCTCCAGCCCGGCGCCATGGTCATTGTCAAGGAGGACAATATTCCGGCCAACGAGTGGCGCCTCGGCAGGGTCCAAGCGTCTCATCCGGGCAGCGACTGCAAAGTGCGATGGTCGACGTCCTCACCGCTCGCGGCGTCATCCGACGGCCCGTGGCAAAACTAGTCCTTTTGCCCACTCCATCCAACTAAACCCACTAACCGCTAGCCACTGCCCCTTCCATCCAACTAAATAGTAATCCATCGTTTTGCCTCCATTCAGTTTTTAGATTATGCCGTCTCACGCTTCAGCGCGCCACACCACAAGGGATCCGTTGCGAGGAGTCTCCAGTTTCCGCTGCCGACTTTGCAGAGGCGTGCACGCTCTTCGGCAGTGTCAGCGCTTCATGCAAATGACTCCAGGAGAAAGGCTTCGCGCCGTGAAGGCGAATCGATATTGGGAATGTTTATGCGGCAGCGCGCTGTTAACTACAGCCGAAGCTGGCGCAGCAGCAGCAGTCAATACTAACAGCTGTTAGCGCCTATGTTAGTTAACAGAGCGCTGCCCGCTTCGCTGCCTCTCTCCCCAATAGTCGAATTAGTTTGTAACCGCTTTACTGGGAATTTGTAAGTCAGTCTAAAAGAAAGAATTAAAGTGAACAGAGTGAAAACGAAAAGTGCAAGGTTTTTGTTACGCCGCCATTTTTTAAACCATTGAATTAACCCAACCGACGCCCTACTCCAATACAGATATTATTAAAATTCAAGTGATTTGATTAGCCCACTTAACCTATTTATATTAGATACATTTTAGTTATACATAAATTTAAAGTGTTTTTGGTTTTTTATAGCCTGTACCCAAAAGGTGAAAGGCTATACTAGTTTAGTGCGCATGTATGTAACACACAGAAGGAGGCGTGGCAGACCCCACAAAGTATATATTTTTTGATCAGGATGACAAGACGAGTCGATATAGCCATGTCCGTCTGTCTGTATGAGCGCAAGGATCTCAGTAAGTACAAAAGCTAGGATAACCAAAATTGGTATCAAGGTTCCTATAAGCCCTAGGCAGATCGAGTTTGTTTATATTTTCTGATACACCCCCCCCCCCCACTCCCCCGCAATTCGTGTTTTTTTTCATAACTCCCGTAATTCTCGGAATTTTGAAATCAATTTTGGTAGGTACATCCAGTTAGTACTAATGTGTCTGTCCAAATTTCATCATGATAGGTCAATTTTGAAGAAAGTTATAGCCATAAGTAAAATCGCTGCTCATGCGCTGCCTGCAGCACTGCCGGTAGCGCTGCCCGCAGCTATTGTTGTTGTTGCTGCTTTGGTTGTATGCTGTTAAAACTGAACATAAACATGTATTCTAATTTAATTTAATTAATTCATTCATTCATTTTTTTAATAATTTAATTTAAAAAAAAAAATTTTTTTTAAATTTTTCTTTTTTGTGGAGAGTACAGGCTATTTTACTGTCTTTACTGGCTTGCTCGACTGTAGCGTTCTATCTTGTTTTTATTTGTATTATTAAAAAGTGTTGCCTACTGAGTGTAAATGTAATAGTGTTAGTATTGTGCTCTTTACTTTATTTACATTTAGGTATTTTCTTGAAAATGCGCATGAATTCTATTTCTAAAATGCGTTTCATTGCTGATTGTTTTTAAGCTAAGCGGTAACTCGTTCCACAGACGAACAGCAAATATAAAAAAGTGTTTTTCGGAACAGGATAATCTATATCTTATGCAAACAATATTATGTGTTCTACTTGATGAGGTAAAAGAGATTTTGTAATACAAATAATTCGGTAATGGTTATATGCATAAAAATTAGTGTCCTAAGTTTAATCCAATAGTTGAGGGTCAGGTTAAAAATTTGTTTGGCGTATACCGTTATGGATTCTCTTCTTTTAATATCAAAGACATAACGTGCAATGCAGTTAAAGGCTACTTTTAATTTGGTGTGGCTTACAGCGTCACAGTTTCCGAATAATTCTACTCCATAAAATAATGAGGGTATCAAGTATGTCTTAGCAATAAGGAGCTTGAGTTTGGCTGGGAGGAAATGCTGCGTCAAAGAGAGAAACCTATACGTTCTTCCTACAGCATTATTAACATGATTGTACCATGATATTGTCTCATTAATGATTATCACTCAATTTTTTTCCTGCCTTACGTATTCAATAGGTTCGACTTTCAGTTGTAATTTCTCTAGATTAAGTAAGTTAATTTTCTTTTTATAAATTACCAAGCATTTCGACTTTCAGACCATTTATATCCGCCCATTCACTGTTTTTCAACAGATCGTCATTACAAGCACGTACATATCTTCTAATCTATCTAACGGACGACTAACATACAATTGGACATCATCTGCATCGCAATTTGACACAGAACATGGAAGGTCATTAATATAAATAGCATAAATAACAGGGGCCCTAGCACTGAACCCTGTGGGACTCCACGTTTTATTAACAAAAAAAGACGAAACACTACACGAGGTGACATCTGCTTGATGGCGACAGGACAGGTATGATTGGACTAATTGTATAGCGGAGTCAGAGAAGTTGTAGAGTCTTTCAAGTTTGGTGCAAAGTATGGTATGATTTACCGTGTCAAAAGCTTTTGAGTAGTCAAGAATGGTCAAAAAAGTTACCATACTGTTGTCCATTTGCTCACGAATGTCCTCTGTAATTATGCAATGTACATAAAATGTACAAGAGTATTTTAGGTTTTAGCTATAATCAAACATCTCTCAAACTACAAATACACTAGTACACTACTAAATACACTACTAGTAAAATAAAAACGATTCTCAACGCAGCTATCAGAACATCTTTGGGCGCCTTTCGTACAACGCCCATAAACAACATGCTTTTTGAAGTAAATATTTCTTCTTTAGAAGAACGACGCGACCTCCTTACAGGAAAATTATTTAAGACTTTCTTACAGTCTCACAACAGCCCGCTTAAATTAATTATTAAAAAGCCAAAAAAGATTAAAGCATACTCCAGAGTTATTGACAGAGCCCTGAATATCTGCAATGCCCTTGAACTACCCACATCACCAATAAAAGCATTAAAATCAAAATTCATCAACTGCCAACAAGTTAAAGATTCGATAGACCTATCTCTCGCAGCATTCAATAAAAATTCGACACACCCAGTAATATTTCAACAACACTTTCTTGCTCTTAAAGCTTCATACGCTAATTATAATTTCACATACACAGACGGTTCTAAAACCAAAGATGTTACAGGTTATGCAATCTCATCAGAAACAGAATTAATCCACTATGGGATTCTACCCCATTACTCCTCCGCATTTTCAGCCGAAATCATAGCAATCCAAAAAGCAATCGCAATCTATTTATTAAAACCCGGGAAACATGCAATATGTTCAGACTCACTTTCTTCCCTTATTGCCATAGCCAACTTCGACAACCACCATTACTATCCTACCACAATCAGATCAATATTGCAACACAAATTCCCTAAAATAAAACTTATTTGGGTACCTAGCCACAAGAATGTTACTGGAAACGAAACAGCAGATTCTTTTGCAAAACTGGCCACAGCTCTTCCTCTTATTTACACCCCCAACTACAATTCCTCCGACATAACCCTAGCTCTAAAAAATTATTTTACTCTAAAACAAGCGACTCGATTCAACCAAACATCCTATTGGTACCAGCAAAGCAACGCCGACAATTTATCTCTCCTTGACCTGCACAATAACAATCTGCAAAACCTCCTATCAAGAACAGAACAAATAAAACATAATAGAATTCGCCTTGGACATACCGCATTAACACACACACATTTCATGGACCAAACTCTATCTAAACACTGCCCTTTCGGCAATAACGCGCTAATAAACATTGCACATATCCTCACCTCATGCCCCACACTCCTATCATATAGATTATCTATTTTCCCAAACATTAACCTCATCACCTTAATTGCAAACCCATCAATATATAACTCCAAACTCATATTTAAATATTTAAAAGCCACAAACATTTACAACAAAATCTAAACCCAATTCTCTAACACTGTAAAATGTACATACAAAGTTAGCTGAAGGCCCTAGTAGCCAATAATTCTCTTCTGTTAGTTTTAAGATTTTAATCTTAAGCTAGCATTATATAAATAAATAAAATAAAAAAGTAAGAGAATTAAAAAAAATGTTTTTGATCGATTTTACCTTTCTCGGTATTCGAACTCACGTAAATGGTGTATAGTTTCACATTTACATAGCAATTGCGTCTGTGTGAGTGTATGTATGTATATGCTCGTATATTCGTATCTGAATAAACATGTTAGCAGTCAACCAAACAGCAACATCAACAACAGCCGCGGGCAGCGCTTGGGCAGCGCTGCAGCAGCACATATATTTATGGCTATAACTTCTTGTTAAATCGGTCTATCATAGTGAAACTTGGCATACGGACACATAATAAGTAACTGAAGGCATTTTCATTCGAATTTGCGTTCGAAATTCCAAGAATTACGGGAGTTAGAGAAAATCGCGATTTGCATGGGAGAGGGGGGTGGGAGGTAAATTCCGAAATACACATTTTCTGCGTATTCACATAAGGCATCTGGGACTAAAATTTGTTGTTCGTAGGTCTTATAGTCTCCGAGATATAGGCGATTATACGAATGGAAAATCGGGAAAACCCCCATAGGGGGGAAGTGGGGGGAAAAACAATTTTAGTCCAAGATGCCTTGTGTGAATACGCAGAAAATGTGTATTTTGAAATTTCCCTCCCTCCTCCCTCTCACCCGCAAATGCGATTTTCTCTAACTCCCGTAATTCTTGGAATTTCGAACTAATATCTTGCAAATACCACCAGTTAGTAATTATGTGTCCGTATGCCAAGTTTCATCATGATAGACCGATTTAACAAGAAGTTATAGCCATAAATATATTTGCTACTGCAGCGCTGCGCAAGCGCTTCCCGCGGCTGTTGTTGATGCTGCTGCTTTAGTTGACTGTGAACATGTTTACACAGACACGAATATACGAGCATATACATACATACACTCACATAGACGCAATTGCTTTGTAATAGTGCAATTATACACCCTTTACGTGAGTTCGAATACCAAAAGAGGTAAAATCGATCAAATTTTTTTTTTAAATTCTCTTACTGTGTTTAATTTCTGTAATTATTATTATATAAACATATGTGCGGAGTATTTCAAAGCTTTTTTACTTGTTTTTCTACCTACCATCGGAACGCAACTCTGCTTTGCGACCGCAGTTGGTACTATGCATGGTATGTATGCATGTGTTAAATATTTTATATTTAATTTAATTAATTTTTTTAATTTTCCTTTTTTGTGGAGAGTACAGGGTATTTTACTATCGGGTTTGCTCTACTGTAGCGTTCTATCTTGTTTTTAACAGGAGAGCTTTTCGGGCTTATCGATATCGGTGCTGATGTGGCAACTCTATAAGTGCAATAGATAAAAACAAAAGTTTCTATCTCTTACCTATAATATTATGTATTTCGAATGTTGGAAATGCGGGACGCGTTTGATGCTTTTCGGGACTATTTTATTCGATTATTAACTGCGGGACAACAACTGTCAATGCGGGACTGTCCCACACAATGCGGAACGGTTGTGTGGGACTTATTGTCGGAAGTCTCTCGAGGTACAAGGTATTTCACTGTCATGCTTGTTCCACTGTAGCGATCTCTCTTGCTTATGTTTGTAAACATTGTGGCTTGGTCCTATAATACAGCAACTATCATTCAGGGTAACTTCGATGAAAATGGCTTGATGACTTGGAGCATTCCCATTTTTGCATAAGCAGGCCAACCACTCGCCAATTTGTTCGGCAGCACAAATGCATTTGCCCACTAACGTGGCGAACATGGCCCGCGACCACCATTTGCTAAAAAATTTCAGGAAGTGCCACGTTTAAATAGATGTGCGCAAAAGCTCGGTTTTCGCCTTGATGGCAATTCAAATATGCATATTGAAACAAAATGAGTAAATTTTCCCATGCTTTTTGCGCAAATGTTAATTTTTATAATCTTTAGCCTTATTTTTCTATAATGATGGCTCAGTTTGGGGCATTCAATGATTTTGAGCATAAATTCTTTGCTCATTTGGCATCTCTGTATTTCCCAAATATTTTTTACAAATGATGTTCGAGGAGCAATGCCATGCCCTGTCGAACATGTTCGCTGGCACAGCCGCAAGATAAAAACATTTCTATTCTTCGCAAACAAAACGTCAAATACTTTAATTTAATCCGAACCACTAATGTCGAACACTTGGTCAAACACAATTATAAAAATTACAAATATTAAGAAAAATTAAAAAAAAAATGTTGATCGATTTTACTCTTGGAATTCTAAGAATTACGGGAGTTACGATTTGTGGTGGAGATGGGGGAGGGAGGGAAATTCCAAAATACACATTTTCTGCGCATTCACATAAGGCACCTGGGACTAAAATTTGGTGTTCCTAGGTTATATGGTCTCTGAGATATAGGCCATTATACGAATCGAAAATCGGGAAAACGTACAAACAAAACAAACTCGTATAGCGTCTGCACATAAGGCATCTTTGTGCAAAATTTGGTGTCTCTATATCTTATACTCTCAGAGATCCAGGTGTTCATAAGGACGGACATACAGACAGGGCTAGTTCGACTCGTCTTGTCTGCTGATCAAGAATATTTATACTTTGTGGGGTCTGACACGCCTCCTTCTGTCTGTTACATTTTCAGCTCCCACATACCTAATATACTCTTTTACATTTCATGTACACTAATAAAAGGCTGGTCGGGGAGCATACCTGTGCCGAGCATAGTTGCATCTGATATTGGTTAGCCAGTAGCGACTATGAATGACCAAATACGAAGTGAATAGAATGTATATGTATGTATGTATGTACTTGGTTAGGTATCATATATTTGTTTTAATCAAGTCAATCAATCTATCTACCGGATAGTTTTGGAAAATCCTCAACAACCTGATCAGAAATATATTCCGAAATTATTTGCTGACCGTACTTAGAGAGTTGGTTGAAATGTTTATTTTTGACTTAATTTTTGGGGTTTAATATTACAAATAGAAAATTTATTATTTCTCAGTCACAATCATTAATTTTTTATAATAAAAATTACATGTTTAATGCATTTTTAAGTATAAAAAATAAAACAAAAATATATATGTTTATTTTGTGTGGATTTATCATCTTTTATGTAGATCACATTAAAGTTGTGTTAGATACATATGTATATCGCGCCGCCAGCAAGCGTTGCACCTTTAAAATTGTAGGGTTGGAACTTATAATTTATACTTTTGAACCCACCACACTTTGGCCTCTGCGTTTATTCTTTTTTAATATAAATTAATATATTTGAAGTACTAAAATTAAGCCTATAAGTGTATAGCTAGTATCTTAGTTTATATACAGATAATAAAAGCATTTACAGTTTAAAGTCTTCGTACGAGTATTAAAATTGTGCAATATTAGCTACAGAATGAAATACATTAGAGTTTTACCCTGAAAAAATAAGAAAAACGTTTTAAAAATCCTTATTGCATGCACAAAAAGCAGTTTTAGTTTGACATTGTGACCTCAGACCTTAATTATCCTAAGCAATGTTCTTATTTGCCCTTAATGTTGAATGGACTTAATAACTAAAATAGGTTCACTAAAGACTAACTGCTTAAATTTTGATGTGGTAATAAATAAAAATAGAAAGAATAAATGTATATGGAGACTTAATATTTTTCTGCGTTTGTCAAATATATATTACATACGTGGTACATGGTACAGAAATGTAATAATAAATAAAATATATATATATATATTAAATATATTTATAAAATATTTAAATATGCGCGGTAATATCGATTAAGCATATAGTTAACCGAATTGTGACAGTTCATACATTCATAATTCTGCTATATTTTTTTTTTGTAAATGCGTAAAAAGGTTCTTTTAAAATTGTATAACTTTTAGATATATTTGAAAGTATTATATATTTTTAAGAGTTATATATATATATATATATATATATATATATATATATATATATATATATATATATATATATATATATATATATATATATATATATATATATATATATATATATATATATATATATATATATATATTATATTATATTATGAGTATAGCCTAAGTATCCTATATTCTTGTTATATTGATTGTATCTGTTATAGACTCTCTTCTTAAAAGCTGCTTCGTATCATTTTCTACCTCAATTGGGGATATTCCTGCGCTTCGATCGTTTAAATAAGGAGTATCTTCTTCAATAATCTTTTCAAGTAATATATCACCAGAATTGCTAAGACCTGATGATAGATTACAAAAATTCAATTTCATTTCTGAACATTTTTTCGTGAACTAACCATTGCGCCCAATTATAGCTTCATTTGATATATTTTCTCCCAAGCAATTATTTACGATTGCAACATCAGTCGGTGAGCCGTTTCGAATATTCTTTTGAAGAGCAACAGCTTTGCGCGTATGTCGAGTTGTTAGTACTCCGGTCTCTACATCTCGTTCAAGGCGGTGACCTGTTACTTTGAAATTGTTTTTAAGAAGTAAAACAATTTATAATACCGACGAACCTGAACGAGATCTAGTCAGTTGACGTTGGACATAGTCCTCAAGATCTTCCTCCTCCTTTCGGCTTATTAAACAGTTTAAAATTAGAAGAAACAGGCCCAGCCCTAATGAAAATAAACCGGTACACGTTACTTCGTTCCACCATGCCGAACTTGAACCTGTTGAAAAAGTAAACATCAGGAATCATCAGCGATAAGAAATATTTAGATATCCTTACTAAAAACGTTCCAGGACATTGTTTCATCTGGGATTATACCTGCCCCACACAAAAAAACTCCAAAAACGATAAATACAATCCCTATATGATACATTCCAATACTGGTGACAACCTTTTAAAAAAGTTAATATAATTATGTTTTCGATTTAAAGGTTATGTTATTATTAACCTGGCTATCAAGCATACCGGGTCCAGGTTTTGACGAATGTTGTGAATGATGGTATTTCCGTCTTACAGATCCACTTGGCGAGTGAAAAGTTTCTCCACTCTCTGAACTTTGAGTACTGTAGCGCCGTTCTTTGGCTCGCTTTTGTTCATCACGTCGCTTCCTTTGGCGTTTTATTGCCATAGCGGAGTGGATACCAACCGAATGCATTTTTTTTTTTTTTGACTAAATAATGAAAGATATTCAGTCACGTTAATTTTTTAGTTAGAAAAATTCTTGCATTTTACTGCTGTGCACATACTGCTGTTTTTTGCAGTCACTTTTCGAAGCCTTTATTCTGTGACCTATTTTGTGGCCCTTGTTCTAAAAGCCACGCCCGACATGTCATATGCATTGTTTGACAATTCGTATTAAGGAGTATTACAGTAAATTTTTCATTGCTTAAATACTTTTGTCAGTCATAATTTAATCCAAATTGTTTTAAAAATCTCTTCTTATTTTCGTTTTAATACTTACGAGCGGCAAGCATTTCAACAGGTTCGATCTAAGAATCTACATTTTTTTTACCCGTGTTAGGGAGGTGCGACAAGAAAATGTTGTTTTTTAACTTGTATTTACTTACTTTATTTGAAATTCACGCAGGGATATTTCAATTGGAGAAGTTGAAAACTTTCGAAGACATACAAATAACCAAAAATTTGTTGCCTTTGTGTAAACGATTTAGAAACACGAATACCAGAAATTGCACTTCATATGTCTTTAAACAACTGAAAAAACTCCACTTCTTACCTTTATAACGCAATTTACTTGAATAAAGAAGTAGTGTAATTGTAAGTTAGATATCCATATTGTGCCATTTATGTATTTGAGTTAATCTGAATTGTTAAGATAGCGATATATGAAAATCTCAACCTAAAGAAAAAAGTTCTAAATTGTAATTTTTTATCGATTTTTTGCTTTTATCTAAAGTTTTTGTCCGTTGTTTAAGCGGTTTGTTGTATTTGGCTGCCGTATTCACCCGAAACTTGTTACTATTATTCAATTTTGTTTATGGAATATAAATTGATGTGACTGTATTTTTTAGATTATTAGTAAGTCTCACTACTCAAAATGCTATTATTGGACTAGTATAAAAATGTGTTGCCTGAAAAGAAAACATCCCCGTTCCCCGAACAAAACAGGACCGTGCAAATTGCAGACAAGTATCCTGCAGTGGTTTGTGCATAAACTTTATAAAATTGGACTGCGCAGGTCCATTATTAAGCTTTTAAAAAGCTTTTGAAATGGCGATATACACACTACCACTAATCATACAACATATGTATATACAACCTTGGATTCGGATTAAATTACCTTATTTTAAAACTTCCTAACATTTTTAGAAAATAGTTGTAATATTTGATATTAAGTCGATCCATGTGCCCAAAGTAAAACAAGTGGAGAAGATAAAGTCGGGTTTCCCAACTTTGAAATACTCTGTACATATGTTTGAAATAATTATAGAAATTAACAAAATTAAAAAAAAAAAAAAAAAAAAAACAAGAGAGAACGCTTCAGTCGAGCAAGCCCGACAGTGAAATACCCTGTACCCAGTTAAACTTCCGACACTGAGCTATATGCGCCTCTAGCGGAAGCAAAATGAAGAAAAAGAGCGAACTTCATGCTGCAGTTTGTGGGCGTAGTACCGGACTGAAATTCTTACGCTAATAACTTTTCTTAGAATTAACCGATTTAGATGAAAATGAAACAAAAGTAGATAATTATATAGAAATTAAGTGTGCACAGTTTGATTGGGGTAGCTCTTGAAATGTGGACGGTATTAATGAAATTCTGTAGTGGGGAAAGGGGGGAAAATTAAAAAAAAAAAATAAAATAAACGTCCTTTCTCGGACCTAGGAGAATCATCGGTTATTCTAGCTTTTATAGTTTCTGAGATCCTTGCGTTCATCGATTTCTCTCGTCATACTGGTTCAGAATATGTATACTTTATATGGTCGGAGATGCTTCCTTCTGCATGTTACATACTTTGCACAACCCTAATATACCCTTTTTATCCTACGGGTACAGGGTATAAAGAGTGATCGATTTTACCTCTCTCGATATTCGAACTCACGGCAAGGACGTATAATTGAACATTTACAAAGCAATTGCGCCTATGTGAGTGTATGCATGTCTACGCGGGTCGTGTGTTTGCAGTCAACCAAAGCACCAACAACAACAACAACAGCTGCGGGAATAATAAAACAAACTTGCACAGCGTACACACATAAGTCATCTTTGTGCAAAATTTGGTATCGCTAGCTATTATAGTCTCTGAGATCCAGGTGTTCCTATGGACAGACAGACGGACAGTCGGAGAGACGGACAGACAGAGCTAGATCGACTCGTTTCGTCATGGGGTCTGCCACGCCTCCTTCTCCCTGTCACTTTTTTCATCTCCCGCTAACCTTATATACTCTTATACATTTAATGTACAGAGTATAATAATTTGTCCACTTTGTAGCCTCTGTGTAAGTCGGTTCTCCCCTACTCAGCATGGTTTTATCAAATATCGGTCAACATCAAATTTGCTGGAATTTACATCATTGATAAATGATGCATTCCTAGCTAAAATGCAAGCTGATGTTATTTATACTGACTTCAGTAAGGCATTTGATTCAGTGAATCACGACCTACTCCTGTTGAAGCTTGATCGTATTGGTTTTCTTTCAAATTTTTATATCCTGTACCCAAAGCGTGAAAGGCTATACTAGTTTTGTGCGAATGTATGTAACAGGCAGAAGCAGACCCAACAAAGTATATATTCTTGATTAGGGTGACAATTCGAGTCGATATAGCCATGTCCGTCTGTCCGTCCGTCCGTCCTCAGGATGTACAACACCTAGAATAACCAACCTTGGTATCGAGGTTCCCCTAAGTCCTAGGCAGATGAAGATTATTTTTTTATTCTGATACACCCCCCCCCCCCCACTCCACCGCAATTCGTGCCTTTTTTTTAATAACTTCCGGAATTTTGAAATTAATGAAAATCATTTAAAATTTTGGTAGTTACATTCAGTTAGTGCTTATGTGTCCGTATGACAAGTTTCATCATGATAGGTCAATTCTCAAGAAAGTTATAGCCATAAATAAAATCGCTGTCCATGCTCTGCCTGTAGTTCTGCCGGCAGTTGTTGTTGTTGTTGCTTCTTTGGTTCAACTTTGTGCTGCATACATTATGTATGTTCGCATATAAACACGCATAGACACGTGATGTAAATGTATGATGTTAAAACTGAACATAAACATGTCTTCTATGTGTGTATTAAATACATTTTTTTTTATTAATTTAATTAAATTATTCAATTTTTTAAAATAATTAAATTTTATTTAGATATATTTTATTTTTTATTTTATATATTTTTTTTAATTTTCCTTTTTTGTGGAGGGTACTGGTTTTACTGTCGGGCTTGCTCGACTGTAGCGTTCTATCTTGTTTGCTTTGGATTTCGTCTTATCTTAAAAATAGGACCCAGAGAGACTGCTCAGATCGGATATTTCTCAACCAGTTCCTGTACCTTCGGGTATACCTCAAGGTTGTCATCTTGGCCCATTGTTATTCACTCTTTTTATAAATAACATTCCTCCTATCCCGTTACATTCTCACATAATGATGTAAGCTGATGATGTGACGCTCATCCTATATTACAACGATCCGCTCTTCCACGCTCGTTTGCAGGATGATCTGAACTGAATGCAGAGATAATTAATAATCCCTAGTTTACTGATAAACTACTTTACAATTCACTGGTACGGCCTATTCTAGAATACTGCTCATGCGTTTGGTGTCCGCAGTACAAATCGCACCAGGATCGAATTGAGTCTGTTCAGAAACAATTCCTCCTTTTTGCTCTTCGAGGTTTAAACTGGGATCCCAACTTTCGTTTGCCGCCTTACTCGAGCACACTTCTGCTTATTAATCTTCCTTCATTGGCTAATCGGAGGGCTGTCCTTGGAGCTGTATTTCTCCAAACTGATTGCCGGTAGTGTCGATTCTCCTTTCCTATTAATTTTAATTTCTCAGTTCCTTCTAGAACGACATCACACAATTCTTTTTCGGGTTTTATGCTCAACTTATAATAATTATTTTCACCTGCTCTCAAACGAACTGTCTCTTCCTTTAATAAGAGCCTCTCTTTTTAGCCACCCCCGGAATCTCTGACCAGGAACGGCTGTGAGACGGAGCATAGCTTGCCGGACTGGCTAATAAGTCTTCCCCCACCGGGTCTGAGATTCCATTTTATTTTATTTTTATACACTGTACCCAAAGGGTGAAAAGGTATACTAGTTTTGTGCGAATGTATATAACAGGCAGAATGAGGAGTGGCAGACCATACAAAGATAATATATTTTTTTGAGAAGGGTGACAAACGGAGTCGATATAGTCATGTCCGTCTGTCCGTCCGTCTTTCCGAACGCAAGGATCTCAGATGATATAATTACCAAACATGGTATCCAAGTGCCTATAAGCCCTAGGCAGGTCAAGTTTGTTTTTTTTATTCCGATACACCCCCCACCCCCGCTATTCGTGTTTTTCCCATAACTCCCGTAATTCTTGGAATTTCGAATTCAAATTTGGTAATTACATCCAGTTAGTGATTTGTGTCCGTATGTTAAGTTTCATCAGGATTGGTCAATTCTGAATAAAGTCATAGCCATAAATAAAATCGCTGCTCATTTTCTGTTGTAGCTCTACCCGCAGATGTTGTTGTTGCTGCTTTGATTCACCTTTGTGCAGCATACATACACAAGCAGAGACACGATTCTGATGTAAATGTATGCTGTATATATGTATTTGTATATATGTATTGAATAATTTGTATTTTATTTAATTAAATAATTTATTTAAAAACATTTATTTTTAAATTAATCAACATATTTTTTGTTTTCATTTTTTCCTTTTTCGTGGGAGGTACAGGGTTTTTAAGAGTTAAGCCTGCTCGACTTCAGCATTCCTTTCTTGTTCTTTTTTTATACCCGTAGATAGATCTATTGACCTCTCTGACCACACTTAGCTGTGAGACGGTGCACAGCTAGCCGAAAGGCAAATAATATTCCCCCACCGAGTCGGAGTTAATTAGATATTATTGTAATGTGATTAGATTTCTTCTTAGGCTTTTCTAGCTTATAAGATGCTGTTCCAGACGTGCTCCGGAGGGGTCTTCGATCCACTTGATATGTTTTTTGTTGAGCCGATTTGGCGCTGCTGTACCTTTCCCAAATAATTTAAGGTTCGCCAAGGTTGATTGTGTGTATGTGTGTATATTTGTATGTTATGTGTCGTGCGTGCCGAAATGACTGATACCATGCAAGTCCGAAATGCGAGTGCCTTGTTACAAAAAAGGGCATAGCTAATAATGCGTTATGCCGCTATGAGTGCGTTTGTTCTCTTTCGCAGAAGAGTTGAGTGAAAACATAAGTAAAAAACAAACGTAAATAAAGTTGCCAGATGGGCTACTTAACAAAAGTGAGTGATGTTACTTTACATATCAAATAGCGCTTATATTATTGTGTTGTCCTCCAACATCCTCCCCCCTTGAAAGGATCTACTTTCAAAAGTGAGAATTCGGTAACGGTGCGATCTTGTGAATAGGTCGACGAAAGGCTCCTTTGCTGGTTTTCAGGTCAACCACTCGAACCTTGCCGTCCTCTCCAGGAATAGCCGAAGTTACGCGTGCCAGCTTCCATGTTTGCGGGGGTACGTTGTCTTCATGTACAAGAACCAGTTGTCCCTGTTGAATGTTTGGCTGCGCACAGGTCCATTTCGTTTTCCTTTGCAGCGTGTGAATGTAGTCACGATGCCATCTGTCCCAGAATTGCTGCTTTAGAAAGGTCACCTTTTGCCAGCGGTCTAAGTAGCGTAGATTGGTAGTGTCCTCCTGATTGAAGAGGATCTGCTCTGGTGCGGATACCAGTGATGTACCAATAAGGAGATGGCCTGGTGTGAGTACGTCGCCATCATTTGGATCATCTGACACTGGGGCAATTGGTCGTGAATTCAAAATAGCCTCCACTTCAGTAAACAGCGTTTGCAGCTCTTCGAAAGTGAGGTTGGCCTCTGCGACGTTCTTTATCAAAAGAGACTTTGCTGATTTTACTGCTGCTTCCCACAAGCCGCCAAAGTGTGGAGCCCGCGGCGGTATGAAGCGAAACTCAAAGCCTTTACAGGAAGTAAATTCGTTGATGCTGTGGGTTGCCTCTGAGTTAAGAGCGTCTTTCTTAAAATCAGCTAATTTTGCTGCAGCGCCAACAAAATTTGTCGCATTATCACAGTAAATGCGTTCAGGCAGTCCACGGCGTGAAATAAATCTTCGAATACAAAATAGAAATGCGTTAGTTGAGAGTTCGCTGACCAACTCGATATGAATCGCTTTCGAAGCGAAACAAACAAATACTGCTGCGTAGGACTTGTATGGCGCCCTTCCACGTATTCGATACGACGTCATAAACGGTCCGCAGAAATCTACGCCCGTGATCATAAAGGGGCGACAAGCTCGCAAGCGATCTGCAGGGAGATTTCCCATTACTTGCTGCATGAGACGAGGTTTGTACTTGAAACAGTGTGTGCATGCTCGTACAACCTGTCGAGCTAACAATCTGGCGTTTACGATCCATACCTTTTCTCGTAAGAGAGAAACAAGTACTTTCGGCCCAGCATGTAAATTTTGACGATGTAAATACTCTACGTATAAGCGACTGAAACGATGGTCTCGAGGCAAAATAGCTTGGAACTTAGCATCATAGGGAATTTCGGCCTTAGCTAACCTTCCGCCAACTCTCACAACATCTACACACAATTCTCCTAGTTGCATTGAACATAAAAAGGGTGCAAGGCTTTGCAAGCTTGGCTTTAATTGTTTATTTTTCGCTAATAGAAGAATCTCATCACGATAGGCTGACTGTTGTATGTGCGCTACAATGCGCCAGAACGTTACACATAATTCTGAGGATTGTATTTGCGAGATATCTTTAACCCTTAAGTGGCGATTAGCGGAAACTCTGTTGAATACGCGAAATACATAAGACATGATTCTTAGTATTCGGATGTATGACGATGAGCGTTCGATGACAGTGTCAATGATTGAAGTTGTAGGCTGCAACTCTTCTATGCAGATCAGTGCAGCTCGTTTGCGCACTTCTGTAGGTGCAGGCAATGGCTCCTTAAGGTGTGGCCAGTAAATTTCCTCTTTCTTCAAAAAGTCAGGGCCGGTAAACCACATGTTGGTTTTCAGTTCCTCAATTGTGCATCCCCTTGAAATTATATCAGCAGGATTTTTAGCAGAAGGCACGTGCCTCCATTTTACGTCTCCAGAATGCGCCTGTAACTCAGCAATTCTATTTGCTACGAAGCAGTTTAGTTGAGAAGAATGCATGCCAATCCACTGCAGCACAATTTTTGAGTCAGTCCAAAAATAAATATTGTTGATGTATTGGTCCAGTTTACTTTGAAATTTGCGAAAAGTTCTATTGAGCAGAACTGCAGCACATAGTTCCAGCTTCGGTAGTGTTTGAACCTTAATTGGCGCCACCTTTGATTTGGCTATAACCAAATGCACTTTAGTGTCTGTGCCAATCCTTGTGCGTATGTAAATGCAGCAGCCGTAAGCACGTTCAGAAGCGTCTGCAAATCCGTGTATCTCACTTCTGGCTAATGGCGATGTGCTTACGTATCGTGGAATTTTGAGACTTGAGCTGTTTTCTAAGTCAATCTTAAGTTCGTTCCACATCTCGACAAACCTTGCAGGAAGTGGGTCATCCCAGTCGAATTTCCGAATGGCCAAGTCTTGAAGAAAGATTTTGCAGCGTATTACTATTGGCCCCATTAGGCCTAGAACATCAAAAATCCTTGCTATGGTTGACAGAACTGTGCGGCGTGTAGCAATGCCATCATGTTGCACCTTGTGTTGAAAAACAAAGCAGTCATGGCTCGGCTCCCACGCTAATCCGAGCGTCTTGGTTACAATGTTGTCATCATGGTGATCGATGGAAATCTCCTGATCCATTTGCTGGTCGTTGATGAGCTCGCACGAGTTGCTAGTGAATTTTGTCATTTGCAATCCGGCATTGTTCAAAATTGCAGTCAGTTCATCCTTTTTTCGTTTAACTTCTTCTAATTTGTCGGCTCCTGTAAGTAAGTCGTCAACATAAAAGTCAGATCGCAATACTGCCGCACCTATTGGAAACTCTGAATCAAATAGATCAGCTAAATGAAATAAACACCTTATGGCAAGAAATGGCGCGGATGATAGACCGTATGTCACAGTATTGAGCTGATAGACTCGTAAGTCGTCTTCTTGATTTGATCTCCACAATATCATTTGAAATTGCCTGTCGCGTGGGTCGATGACGAACTGGCGATACATTTTCGTAATATCTCCTGACAGAGCGTATTTGTGCAAGCGAAAAGCAAGAAGTGATGTTATAAGATCTTGTTGTATTGTTGGTCCAGTCATTAGGCAATCGTTTAGCGATATTCCTAAGTTCGTCTTTGCTGACCCATCGAATACGACTCGCAGTTTTGTTGTCAAACTGTCTGGCCGTAATACACAATGGTGTGGGATGAAAAAGTGTTGTGTAGTACGATCAAAGTCAGGGATGAGTGTCATATGACCTAGATCCTCGTACTCTTGCATAAAATCAGCATATGCCTGCTTGAGTTTTGCATCGCGCTCAAGTTTTCGTTCGAGAAAATTAAAACGCTTGCGTGCGATATCGTATGACTGATCAAGATCAAACGATTCGATTCGGAATGGAAGACGTACACTGATGCGGCCATCGCTAAGAGCTGATACGGTTTTGACAAAGTGATTTTCACATTTTTGTTCTTCATCAGTGAATTTGGCTGGTGAGCTCGTATACTCCTCGACATTCCAAAACTGTTGAACAATTTTATCTAGCGCTGGCTCTTCCTTTACGACGTAACATGAATAGTTTTGGTTCCTCGGCTGAATGCCTTGACCGCCTACTATCCAACCGTATGCAGTGTTTAATAAACATGGCATGCTGTTGCCTAGCGATATTTTTCCTTCGCGAACAGCATCGAAGAAACCTTCCGTGTTTATGAGAACGTCGATCTTATTCGTTTCGTAGAAATAAGGATCGGCTAACTCGACGTGGGGTGGAAACTGCCATTTTGATATTTCCAAATTGCGATTTGGCTGGTTACTGCAAATGGACTTTATAACAGCAAACGTTGATGGCCATTCGAAATCCGATATACGCGATTTCAATGTTGTTTGAACTGTGAAATTGATCCTTTGAGGAACTTCCGAAATACCGCATACTGAGCTTGAGACTCGACATTTCTCTAACTTGAGCCGTTTAGCAGTTTCTTCAGTCATGAAACTTATTTCTGAGCATGAATCTAGCAAAGCGCGTACTATGTGATAGTCACCGCATTTGCTTTTGATTTGTATTATTGCAGTTGGGAGAATGCCTCTAGTAGACGCTCGAACTACTAACGATACATTTCCTTGTTGGGCCGATGAAGACGGCATAAACGATGGCGTCGTAAATGATGACGGCATAAGCCCGCTATTCGGATTAGCGCTGGCTGTAAGAGTTGGTCCTTGCGACCTTTGCTCAACTTCCGCGAAGTTGTGCAATAGTGAATGATGCGGTGAATGGCACACTTTGCAGCGTGACTTTGACTGACACTGCTTTTGGTTGTGGTTTTTACGAAGGCAATTAAAACAAAGTTGATTCCTTTTTACCCATTCTTTTCGTTGTCCCAAAAGTAACGCAGTGAATGCAGGACAAGACGAAATGTAGTGCTCTGATGAGCTGCAGAAGACACAAGTTGCTTTGCTCGTGAGGAATGTCTTGGATACATTGCTGAACTTAGCCTTATGCTTGACATCTGGCGTATCTAGTCGCCCTAAGGGTTTGGAACGACTTTCTAGAAATCTACATCTGTGCGTTAATGTAGTACAACAATTTTCCCAAGATGGCAAAGATTCAAAAGTCTGCTTCTCGTCATAATGAAGCTTGGTGTCTGCGTCGACTTTGGATAAAACCATGTGAATCATAATTGAATTCATAACATCCTCAGCTTTACCTAATGACAAAAGCGACGCTCGCATGGCTGAGACAGAATCAATTAGTTTCTGCAGCATCGTCGCATCAGGATTGGTCATCTTCGGCAGACTGAACAAGCTCGATATATAATCAAGGAATATGAGTACATCGTTGTCATATCTCTTTTTTAGTTGACTTAGCGCCTTGGCATAGTTCCCTTCAGAGACTTGAAATACCTGCACGACTTCTAATGCGGGTCCAGACAAACAGTTTAGTAAATAATTAAATTTGTCAATTACCGAGATTGAACTGTCGCTTTCAATAAGGTTATTGTATGCGGCTATAAATCGTTTATAGTTAGCATACTGGCCATCAAAGGTTGGAAGTTTAATCTTTGGGAGCCTACTCTGATGGACAGCAGTAATGCTTGATGTAGAATTTAGAAACGTCGACTCAGAAACAGTTGTTCGCCTTTTCTCGTTGATAAACGTGACAATTGCTGCCTTTGTTGCGATAAAAAGTTCTTCAATGCTAGACCTGCATGTATCCCTGTTATGGATGTCCTCGATTTGTGTTTGTATCTGCATAATCTGACGAAAATAGGACTCCAGTATTTGAAGGTTGCACTCAAGAACTGGTACTTCAGAACCAGCTCCAGTTGTGGTTATTCTGGACTTTAAACTTTCGATGTTTCTTTCCATTGTAGTTCTCTGCACACGAAGTTTGATCAAACGGGGATCGTTAACGTCGACGGCCGCAGCTTTCATAATTACGGCGTCGTCGGATTGACTCATTTTAATTTATTTATCTAAATTAATTACACGCAAAATTTAACCAACGCAGTAACACAACCTCAACAGGTCAACACTAATGCCACTTGAAGCTAAATCTCTTATGCAAATAATTTATTACAAATTTCACTAAGTGTTGTGCCACTGTGCGCTGAGCGCGTTAGGCGAATTTGGTTAAAACGAACTGAAAAGCAATGCACAACAACAAGAATCACAGCCTAGCGGATCTTTCTAGCGAGTTCAAATTTGCAACAACAACCACAATATTTGGCTGTACATCAGTTTAAAAATGCAACTGTATTAAATGTGTGTATTTACCGCTTGATTTTGTGCTCTTCTTTGAGCGCGCTTCTTACATGTTTCGTTGGCGGGAACAATATGTGGGTTGTTGAGAGGGGATGTGCGGAGCGGCGGGTGTAGACGGTCGAACGGTGAAATGCTGACGTCTCCGTTGCTGTTCTATCCAACGGCGTGGCCTTGGTACAGCGGCTTAGTTGACCACAGTGCCTTGTGCACTAGTTACAGTTGATTTATGTATATGTAGTTACAGATAATGTTCTGTCCAGCAGCTCGTTGCCCTGAACCAGACGATTACTATGGCGTTCCAATATTGTTTGGTAATCTGTATAGCAACTATACGATTTCATGAAATCGGCGAATTTTAACATAAAAAATGGAACGAGACTTATCTGTGTCCTGTCATGGTCGCCAAAATGTTCCAGACGTGCTCCGGAGGGGTCTTCGATCCACTTGATATGTTTTTTGTTGAGCCGATTTGGCGCTGCTGTACCTTTCCCAAATAATTTAAGGTTCGCCAAGGTTGATTGTGTGTATGTGTGTATATTTGTATGTTATGTGTCGTGCGTGCCGAAATGACTGATACCATGCAAGTCCGAAATGCGAGTGCCTTGTTACAAAAAAGGGCATAGCTAATAATGCGTTATGCCGCTATGAGTGCGTTTGTTCTCTTCGCAGAAGAGTTGAGTGAAAACATAAGTAAAAAACAAACGTAAATAAAGTTGCCAGATGGGCTACTTAACAAAAGTGAGTGATGTTACTTTACATATCAAATAGCGCTTATATTATTGTGTTGTCCTCCAACAGATGCTTTTCATAATTTTTATGTACTTTCTTCCTATGTCGACAACATATGTTTGTTGACATTATTAAATAAATAAATAAAATTAAATCATCTATATACAGAAAAGCTTGTGAAAGCTTTAGACCCGTAAATGGAGTCGTTTAAATTTGTAGGAGCCATTGCTTGTTGAAAATAATGTTACATTTCTTGATTTTTCTTCAAGTTCTATTTGATGAAAGCCTGACCTTAACTCGAGACAAGGAAAATACATTGCTCTACCTACTAGTTGGTCTAATATATCTTCGAGTTTGTTATTAATTTGGCGGTAGTCTAAAACTAGCCTCCATATTTTCTTTTCACTATTGGGGAGTACAGGGTGCGCCATCTTTTATGTCGGTATGTAAACATTGAATATCTTTGAAAATAAACAAGTATGAGATATTTTTATTTAATTTGGTTCTGTACAATTTCTTCAGACTAATTTTTGAAAACAACATCAAGTGGCCGCCTTTATTGGACACAGCAAAATGTGCCCTTTTTGCTGCGTTTTCCATCACTTTTTCTAGCATCTCAGTTGCCTTGAGATCGTCAATGGCTTGAGGCTTGCTGTCGTAAACTTTGCTTTTCAAATATCCCCACAAAAAGAAGTCCGGAGGCGTCAAATCTGGAGATCTGGGTGGCCAATCAATATCGCCTTTTTTGAATACCAGACGTCCAGGGAATTTTCGTTGTAAAAACTAAATTGTTTTATTTGCAGTATGGCATAGCGCACCGTCTTGTTGAAACCAGTAACCGTTCAGACCTTTTTCACGCATTTGCGGGCAGACATAATGAGCCAACATCCACCGATATCGATTCCCATCAACTGTTTCGCCTTCTTTGAAGAAAAATGGCCCAATGATAGTTTTGACGCAGGCACCGGCCCAAACAGTCACTTTTTGATCATGCAATGGTGTTTCATGAATCTCGTGTGGATTTTGTTCCCCAAATGCGGCAATTTTGCTTGTTAACGCCGCCAGAGAGTGTGAAATGGGCCTCGTCAGTCATTAAAATTTGCTTCCAAAAATCAGGTTCAGTGTCAACCATTCGAGCAAGTGTTTGGCCGTATTCCAAGCGTCGTGGACAGTCTGTCGGCAAAATTCTTTGAGTTAATTGCACTTTATACGGAAACCAATGCAAATCGTCCTTTAAAATGCGACGCAAAGTGGTTTCACTGACGTTAAAATGCTGAGCACGGTGGCGATACGACACATTTGGGTCCTGGGCAACACTCTCTCTTACCATTTCAATCAGTTCATTGGAACGTCTTGGTCGTTGATGAACAACATGTGGACGATCTCCCACTGTCCCGTGCTGAACAAAATTTGAAAACAAACGACGAATAGTGTTGTCAGATGGTGCCTGTTTGTCGCGATATTTTCGACGATATGCACGTTAAGTTAACACAACTGAACGACTGTACACTTTTAGGCTCTAACACAAGTGGTGTTCAGGCACTAGCAAGAACATGAGAACCTGTCACCACGGACCTGCTGCAGATAGACGTCGAGGCTATTTGGTGACATGTGCGATTGCCACATCCGATTGCCATTGCCGATCCTTTTTGCAGCAATAAAATTTTATGACACAACGCTGCAGTCTTACAAACTCAGCATAGTATAAATGGAATTAAGACAACGCTGAGCTACAAACTCTGCGATAGCATAAATAAATGTAAGATAATGCTATTAAGTATGCAGCATAGCATTAAGGGATGAAAATAACTCATTAAAATAACTCATTAAAAACATCTTAAAAGTGTACGCTCGCGTTTTAGTGCATATGTCGGAGTTAGAGTTTTCAAGAATCACTCATTTTAGGAGCGTAACGAGCCTCCGCATGCAGCCGTGTTGATCGATCGACAACACAATACTCCTTCGCCAGCCGCATATTTGCTGCCATAGTATTTCTTAGCGTCCTCACTCACACGCACTGTATACGGAGCCACACTCGACGTCAATACAATTGACGTTCCGCTCTTGTTGGACTCGCCGCTTCAATTCAAAGGAAACGGGATAAAACCGTAGTTGGCAGAATACCGATAACAACGAATATGACACAACAGCTGTTGAACATTATGAAACAACTGATACCCTACTTAATTGCCGACACGGCCATCCTGACACGTCGACGTGTAATCATTACAGTAAACTCCAAACCATAAACTCCTTTTTGTACAGAACATTTAATAATCTCTTAAATTGTAATACAAATTATAGAATTTAATGATATTCCAAATTAGACATAGTACTTAATAACACAACTCTTTTTCTTTTCTTCATTGAATTTTTCTTTGACCAAATATCTTTGCTTAAATATAAAAACAAGTAAAAAAGCTAAAGTCGGGTGTCCCGAATATAATATAGAAATTAAAACAAGATAGAACGCTACAGTCGAGCAAGCCCGACAGTAAAATAGCCACACAAAAAAAAAATTTTTTTTTTAAATTAAATTATTTAAAAAAATGAATGAATGAATTAATTAATTAAGTAAATTCAATTAGAATACATGTTTATGTTCAGTTTTAACAGCATACATTTACATCACGTACCTATGCGTGTATGTATGCAGCACAAAGTTGAACCAAAGCAGCAACAACAACAACAGCTGCGGGCAGCGCTGCCGGCAGTGCTGCGGGCAGCGCTGCCGGCAGTGCTGCAGGCAGCGCATGAGCAACGATTTTACTTATGGCTATAACTTTCTTCAGAATTGACCTATCATGATGAAATTTGGCACACGGACACATTGTACCTACCAAAATTGATTTCAAAATTATGAGAATTACGGAAGTTATAAGAAAAAACACGAATTGCGGGGGAGTGGGGGGTGTATCAGAAAAAATAAACAAACTCGATCTGCCTAGGGCTTATAGGAACCTTGATACCAATTTTGTTATCCTAGCTCTTGTAGTTACTGAGATCCTTGCGCTCATACAGACAGACGGACATGGCTATATCGACTCGTCTTGTCATCCTGATCAAAAATATATATACTTTGTAGGGTCTGCCACGCCTCCTTCTGTGTGTTACATACATGCGCACAAAACTAGTATAGCCTTTCACCCTTTGGGTATGTTCCCTTTTTGGTCCTTTAGACATCATCATCATCACTCTCAACAGTTTCCAAATTCTCAACCGTTTTACTGTTGTTCACATCTTCTTTTTCAACGACCTTCAACGCGCTTATCCCAAATGTCTAGCTCGGTGGGTATTTGCCCGTCTGGCAATTTTCACAAATTCTCATGTGCATACTTGTACAGTCTTTTGTTATTCAACGTCTTTAGCGTCTATCTATCACCATCCAAAACTTTCGTTACCACAAATGGTCCCCTAAACTTTGGGTCTAATTTGGTCTGGTGTCTTTCTTCGTTTTTTAGAAGCACAACATTGCACACATTTGTCAAACCTCGACTTCTCGTAAATAGCGGTACTTAACATGTTTTTAGTTGCTTGAGCCCTTACATTTGACAAGTCAAGTTCGGACACGCTACCTTTCAAATGAACATCTCTAACGGACTTGCTTTCGTAGTGCGATTAATTGTACAATTTAATGGCAGCTGCACTTCACCTAGAGCCTCCTGCCACGACCTGTTACCGGACTCTACAGCAGTCGGCAAACCCTTTAACGTGCTCATGATGCGTTCAACCAAACTTGCACAGCGTACACACATAACGCTTCTTTGTGCAAAGTTTGGTGACTCTACCGCTTATAGTCTCCGAGATCCAGGTGTCCAAAAGGACAGACAGGCAGGGCTAGATCGACTCGTCTCGTCATGCTGATCAAGAATACAATATTTTGTGGGGTCTACCACGCCTCCTTCAATATACTATTGTACATTCCATGAACAGTGGAAATGTTTATCGATTTTACCTCTCTCCTTATTTGAACTCACGTAAAGGGTGTATAATTGCACATTTACATAGCAATTGCGTCTATGTGAGTGTATGCATGTCTCTGCTGGTCTGAGAAAATGTATCGCCAAATTAAAATAGCCAAATACGACCAAGAATACCAATATGTTCTCCGGAGAGATAGTTCTAAAATGGAAGTGAATCAGTTCAAGTTGACTACAGTAACGTATGGAACTTCCGCAGCACCATTTTCAATCATCCGATGTGTTCAAGATTTCGCAAATCACGACTGCAAGGAAAACCATCGATTGTTGACAACAATAAAAGAATACTTCTGCATAGATGATCTTATCACTTGGGGAGACTCAATATACGACTGCATTAAAGCATCATGGAAAAATCTGGGCTTAAATGGGTTTGTAATGATGACAGAATCATCGCTAGAATTCAATATGGCCTACAGTGGGACCCCAGGAAGCATGTCTTAACATTTTTGCATTACAAAGCGTTTAATTCTAACGCAATTCGCAAGAATCTTCGATCCACTAGGATGGCTTATACCGGTAACACTGCAAGGAAATTGCTTATTCAGGAGCTATCGAAACTTCCGCTTACAGGGGATACAGATTTAGACCCCAATCTGGCAAAACTCTGTCAAGAATATGCAAGCGAAATCCCAAGTTTGGTGAAAATCAGCATAAGATCACCTTGCTGGCAACAGAAAGTAAAGTGAATCCGAAAAAAAAGAAAAAGACAATTCCCAAATTGGAACTACGCGCAGCTTATTTGTTGAGTAAACTTCTATATAAACTACAATAATACTATAATAGGCATGGAGTGACTCTCAAATTACTCTGGCTTGTATTCAGAATAAGAGCGGCAATGACAAATTCGTCAAATCACGAGTTGACGATATAAACAACAAACTACCAAACGTAAAATGAAACTACATACCATCAGAGGACAACCCAGCAGACATGGCATCTAGAGGAATATCCCCAAAACACTTGACAGCTCAGTCACAAATCTGCATTCGTTGAGTCCAGACGTGCCTAATCGTTAGTCGCAAGACCATATCTCGAAAAGCCAAAACCAAAAGTTACAGCCAAAAACAACTTCAACGCGCAACAGTTACATTTCAAACACTTCGTATTCTGTCTGCACAAACAATTAACAGCAGCGACCGCTGCAACTCGCTAGCCAAATCTATTTATAGAACTGCATACTGCATACGAACCATGGCAGATCCACCCGATCGCAATCGGTCGGCCGTTGACCCTGCAAACCAACTAGCATTTAAAGTCGATAAAACAAAACTGCTAACTACTCAATCAGCCGGTCCTAAATTTCTAGTAATGAATAGAATAGACAACAATAATTCTCTTTCTGATGTGTCGCCCTTTCTAATAAAAAAAAGTGATTGACAACGTGTGCGGAGGAGAAATCCAAGAGTGTAAAAAACTACGCAACGGAACAATATTGGTAAAAACAAAAACACTTATGCAAGCAGCTAAGCTCGTGCAATTAACTGCTCTCAACAACAATATTAATGTAAATGTGACGGAGCACCAGTCTCTAAACTCTTTCAAAGGCGTAATCTACTGCAACGACTTGCGCAACATTTCGGAAGATGAAATACTCAATGAACTAAAATCGCAAAATGTCATCGAGTGCAAGAAAATCTTAAAAAAAGATAATAACACCCTAATCGAAACTGGTCTAATCATTCTTACTTTTGGTTTACTTGATCTCCCTTCAAACCTAAATGTTGGCTATCAAAAAGTGCAAATCCGGCCTTATATACCCCAACCTCTGAGGTGTAAAAATTGCGGTCGCTACGGCCACTCCACGCTTAATTGCAAAAGCACTAAGCTCTGTCTCGACTGCAGTAATGCCGCCCACGCCGATCAGGATGAACCATGCCGCAATCTCAAATGCTGTATAAATTGCAAAGAAAGCAACTTATCCAACTACCATCACAGTCTTTTCGACCGCAGCTGCCCTGTCTTCATTAAGCAAAAGGAATTGCAGGCCATTAGAACGCCAGAGAAAACAGATATGAGAAATGCAAACTTAATTTATAACGAGCGTTATAACTCCACGAGCTCTTCATCTCCCTCGAGATTCACATCAACATCTCGACAACCTCGCCATGCTGTTTCCTACGCTAACATCGTCACCCCACCAGGTGACACCATCGCTCCCACGACGTCCTCATCTCCCACTACGCAGGCGGTGCCTCCGACGACCTCATCATCATCAGTAGAATCTAAGTTATTATCAGCCACTAAAAATAAAATTAAAATTTCAACAGCTTCTCCATCCACTAGCAACATAATTAAAAAAACACCTTTCAAGCCATCCGCAAACTCCATCAATTCAAAAAAATCCAAATCAAATTGTAATTCTAATTCTAATTCTTGTAGCCCTAAATCAGACATATACAGTTTCTCCGATGATGACATCTTAATGTCACCATAATTCCAAAATTACCGTTTCACTACTGTTCTTAATTATTATATCGTTATGCTTAAGATACTTCAATGGAATATTAACGGGTATATAAATAATTACGACCAACTCCAACTTCTAATTAAAGATAAACTCCCAAAAATTATATCCCTTCAGGAAACGCACCTCCACAATTCAACACCTATTCCTACTCCCATCAACTACACGCTTTACCACAGTAATAAGTCTGCGGGGTCACATGGCGGAGTCGCCCTTCTGATCCACAATTCTCTTCATCACTTCAGCCTTACTTTAACGAGGGCAAACAATAACATAGAATCAATTGCAGCAACTATTCACTCCAAACAAATTTTCAACATTTTCTCAATTTACATACCTCCCAATAACCCCATTTCGGACAAAAACCTACATGACACATTAAATATACTATCCAGGCCGTCTCTCATTACTGGCGACTTTAATGGATGGCATCAATCCTGGGGCTCAAAAAAACCAAATCAAAGAGGCAACTGTATCTTTAAATTCATAATCCAATCACCTCTCGTAATTCTCAACGATGGCTCTCCCACTCATTTCAGTACCCACAGCTCCCTCACTCATATTGACCTATCATTAGCAACTCCCTCAATGGCTCTCGAATCTTCATGGAGCATTGAAAACTACCCTTACGGCAGCGACCACTTCCCTATCACAATTTCTCTTTTCCAATGCAATAGCAAACTTCCTCCACATACCCCAAAATTTAAACTGGATCAAGCCGACTGGCCGAAATTTACTCTGTTATCAGAGCAACTATCTGCCATGAAGCCACCAAGTCATAATGTCAACAAAGAAGCCGCCAACATCTCTAAACTAATCCGCTAATCCGCCAATATGTCCATCCCTCAAACCCACCCTTACCGTCTATCCAAATTCAATGTTCCCTGGTGGAACAGCAACCTACAACATCTCAGAGACACAAAAAATAAGAATTGGCGTTTACTAAAGCAAAATATTTCTACAACAAACATCATAAACTATAAAAAAGCTAATGCTACCTTCAAAAGGGAACTAAAATTAGCAAAGCGCGCCTCTTATCAATCATTCACTTCAGAGATAAACCCCACAACTCCTACTACTAAAATCTGGTCCAACATTCGCACTTTCTGTGGCACTAACCCTCGTCATACTATACACTGCATCACAAAGGAAACCACACACGAGTCTATTATTTCCAAACTTGACATCGCGGAGGAATTCTGCGCACATTGGTCTCAAGAATCCAACGACATCAACTTCTCTTCCACTTTTCGATCCCACAAATCTAACTTTTCGTTCAACAGCACCAATTACTACTCTTGCCACTCAGCCAAATTTCTTGACCAACCTACCGTCCCATTTCACTGAATTCTTGCATCTCCAAACTCCTGGACAAAATTATCGCCAACCGGCTATGGTGGTTTGTATCTCGCAACAAATCAATCGATAGCCGGCAATCAGGATTTAGAAAGGGTAGTTCAATATCCAATTCTCTAGTCTCCCTTGACTATTGGATAACGGCCGCCCTCAGCGCAAAAAACCACATTTCTCTTATATCACTAGATTTCTCAAAGGCCTTTGATAAGATTGGACTACACACAATCGTAGACGAGCTTGTACAATGGAAAATGAGTCCGAAAATCATACAATATATCATTAACTTTATGACCAACCGTAAAATATTAGTGACCCTAAATAATCATAGTTCTAAAATTCGTCCACTATTTAATGGTATTCCCCAAGGCTCTCCTCTTTCAGTCATCCTTTTTCTAATAGCTTTTAACAAATTAAACAGAACTATAGACGTCCACAAGCAATTTAATTTCTGCGCCTATGCAGACGACTACGTTATTTTCAAAAAAGTTGGCAAACAAAAAAATCTCGACATTGACCCTCTGGTGCATGATATACTGTCTTGGTGCGATCACTCTGGAGCCCAACTCTCACTCCAAAAATGTAAGCACCTTCACATATGTAAAAAACACCACTGCCAAGTTAACGTACACACCACTCTCTCCCCTATTGAAAATGTAACAAACCTACGAATCCTAGGTATAACATTTAATCGTCGCTACAACTGGACTAGCCACATAGACAACCTGCTCGCTTCCCTCTCCAACCGACTCAATATAATAAAATGCCTATCCAGCCAAAAGTTCAATTGCCACCAATCTTCATTGTTACTAGTTTTAAAAGCTCTTATCATGTCTAAAATCGACATTGGTCTCTATCTATACGGTTCCTCTCCAATCTCTCAAACCAACAAATTAAAATCTGTATACCATTCCGCCCTGAGACTTTCCCTTGGCGCCTTTCGTTCTTCCCCCATCAATAACCTTCTGTTTGAAGCGAACATTATGCCCCTTGAAATCCGTTACCAGTTCGAATTAGCCAAAATCAACAAATTAATACTAAACTCTTCCGACTCTCCTATCAACCGTCCACTCAATACATTATCCAATTCAAAAAGAAAACCAAAAATTTCCTCAACTCTTCTGGGCTCTTTTTTAATTAGTAAAAACTTGGAACTGCCTTTATGTCCCCCTGTGCCCCCAAAAGACACACTTCCACCGTGGAAATTTCAAGCAGCCTCTATTAACACGTCACTTCACTCTTTTCCCAAAAATATTACAGCAATCTCATCCTACAAACAACTGTTCCTAGAGCTAAAGAACTCACTCCCTGATTATACATTCATCTACACAGACGGCTCCAAATCTCAATCAGGTACTTCCTTCAGCATTACCACCGAGAACTCTACCTTAATCCAAGGTCTCCTTCCCCCATTCTCCTCTGTTTTTACTGCAGAAATCACAGCAATATTACATGCCCTAAAATTCTCCGTTCAAGCTAAAAGAAAATATTGCATTTGCTCCGTTTCGTTGTCCTCAATCGAAGCAATAAACAACACTTTGAACACCTCTTACTATCCTTATACTATTCGTCAACTCCTGTCAAAAAATTTCCCCTACACCATTCTAGCCTGGATCCCTGGCTATATATCTGGAACCCATAGTTACCTTTTCACCAGAACTCCGGCTCCAACCTGCAGCATATGCAACTCCAACACAACACTATCAATCCTACACCTCCTCACCTCATGCCCAAGCCTGAGCTCTCTGCACAGAAAATACTCCCCCACCTCCGCCCTCGATAAACCTGATAAAGTCAACATTCTGAATCTCATCACATTCTTAAAAAAATCAAATCTTTATCACCTCATTTAAAATTAATCCATATTAAAAAAAAAAAAAAATTAACGAATACTACCTGTTGTAATTTACTGTAAATACTTTTTTTACTTTATTAATTTTTAGCAATAAGTATGTAGTTATGTAACTTAGCTTAAGGCCACAGAGCTATAGCTTGTTCTTACTGTTCGTATGTCGTTTTCACATCGCATAGGAACATTTAATAAATAAATAAATAAATAAACTTGACAGCTTGTAACATTTGATGGAAAGGACCGGATTTTTTTTTAAGTTTTATTTATTTATCCAATCTTTTCTCACGGAGACCTACGATAAGTAGTCAAATCTTAATCTAATATAGTTCTTTAATTAATTACAATTATATATTTGAATTATGTCCCTAACTGTTATTGCTGGGTTGGGAGGTCTCTTCGCCGGAGTCGTGTATGGCTAGCCTGCCAAGTTAAATTCTGCGCAAGTCTATTTTCTCAGTATCTTCGAATGACCTCTCTCGATTAGCTCTAAATTACTAATGGAAGCGTTTCCCCATAGTTCAGAGCCATATGTCCAAATTGGGAACTGCATTATACAAGAGTACTTTGTACTCCAGTTTTAGTGGTGATAGCAATAGCTTTTAGTTTCAGTTAATATATCTTCGCTTCGATGTGTTTGCGCCAAGTAAGCCGTCTATCCAAATGGACACCAAGGTAAGTTACATAGTTTTTTTTTGTGGAATATTGATGTTGTTTAGCGACAATGGAGGACAAGTTTGTTTGTTAGCATTCTTCTATGGCCACGAGGTGAGATGATAAGAGTTCTGTAGCTCTTGTTGGGCACTTGGAGCGACTTAGGATGGCAGTATCATCAGCAAATGTCGAAATTGTTGTATGGATGTCGGTATTTCTGCTGTGTATATGATATACAGTGTCGGTCCAAGCACACTCCCTTGGGGTACACCAGTTTCAATTGGATGGTATTCGGAGAGGAAATCTTTGCATCTAACTACGAAACTTCTTTGCTGTAGGTATGACTCCAGAATTTTATGGATACTCTGCGGAAGTAATATTATGATTTTGTGAACTAAGCCATCCAGCCAAACGCGGTCAAAGGCTTGGGCGACATCCAGAAAAACAGCGGAGCAATACTCTCGTTTTTCAAACGCATTTCGTATTTTAGAGGTTATTCGGTTGACTTGTTCAATGGTTCCATGTTTTTCTCGAAAACCAAATTTGTGATTTGGGATTGCACTGTTGGTATGTAGGTGCTGCCTGATGAGGAGTAGTTTTTCAAATATCTTCGATAGGAACGGCAGGAGACTGATTGTGATGACAGATTTTCTCCATTGTTGAGGATAATAGCCCCATTTCATCATACTGTTGAAAATGATGGTGAGAAAATTTACTGCACAGCTCGGCAATACAATGATCATTTTGGGAGAAATTAAATCGAGGCCCGGCACTTTTTTTTGCTTTGAAACTTGGCCCTTAATGACACTTGTAACTTCTCCTGATTGGAATACGATAGGCGTGGTAGCTTCAAGATGATTGGTTAGTGGGAGCACAAAGCTATTTGTTGCTGGATGTGGTTTAAAGACTTCTAGATGGGCGAAAAATAGATTTGCCTTCTCTTCGTTGCTGCGAGCCCACATTCCTCTTTGTGTACGTAATGGTAATTCACTCTCGATTGGTGGACATACGTCTGATTTAGCTTTCCACAATGGGAATCATTTGCTGTTTGGGGAGAGTTGCTCCATATAGTCCATTTGAGATCGGTGTTTCTCATATTCTAGGGCACAATAGATGGTTGGCTATTTTTAACCGCTCCTTTGAGTAAGGTGATTTGTGCACTTGCCATTCCCGCCGAAGCCTTCTCTTATTTCGTAGCAGCTCCTCAGTATGCCTGGGAACACGGCTGATTTTGTAAGGTTTCTAAGCTGTGATTGCTGGAGTGGAATGTTTTGCCGCCAGTGACATTACAGACACTAATGCTTCAACTGAGGTATCTATATCATCTTTCCAGTTAATGTTTAGGCAGCCATCAATATGGGAACTTACGTACTTCCTGTATTTAAGCCAGTCAGTTTTTCTAGAAGTTAAAAAGTGTGGGCGCTCCGAGTACTGTGGGTGGTCATAAAGGTGAAGAAGGATTGGCGAGTGATCCGATGATAGATCTGTTAATTGCTCACACAAATCTGAGCCTGTGGTACTCTTCTTGTAACAGTAAAATCAATCAAGTCTGGTTGCTTCTTTGGATCGCATTCCAGAAACATTATTTTAGTGAAGCCATTTAGGTAGATTTCTGTTTGATTAGTAATTCCAGATGGAGATTTTGATTGCGCATAATTTCCTGCATCGTTTGTCGTATTACTACCATTATATTTGTTAGAGTTGTCAGAATTGATTCAATCCCACTAAGCAATTGGGATGGATTTTCAGTGGTATTTTGGGTAATAGTTTCTGGCCCCTGTTGCGATGTCTAACGATTCATTATTCCTGCAGTGGTTTGATTAGAGACTGAGGCGTACAACTCGTTGGTGTAACTTAACGCCTTAGCAAAAGATACTCCTGGAACGATTCCAGTTAACTACCATCGTAGTTGATGGTATGTATGGAAAGTTTTGTCGGATGACGGGATTTCGAACTCAGGATTTTTGTTGGCTTAGACGACTTTGTTAACTCTTTGTATACAGGGCAGCTTCTATAGTTGGCAGTGTGGTTTCTCCCACAGTTGCTAAATTTTTTAGCAGAGGGGTTCTTCAGGGCAGGCCTTATTGAGATATACATCCCCGCAGGCAACACAGACTGCGCGTAGGGTACAATACGTTTTTGTGTGTCCATATTCCTGGCAGTTTGTGCATTGGACAGGTCCATTTCGTTTGTGCGGTTCCTCAAGGGTGATTTTACGGTGCAGTAGATATTGCAGCTTGTAAATTGGTTTTTATTTATAGGCAAACAGTCAGGAGTCAGTTCTACCTCGACCATTGGTTGGGGAATTTCATTTCTATTTATTATGTTAATGGCCATTTTGACTTCAAAGCCCTTATCTTTAAGTTCATCTTTTATATCGCTGACTGGAACTGTTGCCTCGATTCCTTTGGATCTTGTAGGATCTTGTAATCCCTTTACTTTTAAGTTTGTAGGTTCAGTAGCTCATCTTTTCCTCGTCGAGGTATTTGACCACTGATCGACAGTTATTTTCATCATTGACTTGTATTTTAGTTTCATGTATGCTCCCCCTGTTGGCGCAGATTCTGCATTAGATTAAGATAGTTTAAGAGAATTATTTGAATTTTAGTTTAGGGCGAAAAGAGAGCGCGAGAGCGGCCGTTTGCGGACGTCGCCTCGCGCCCTTTTTTCGCCGCATTAGGCTTAGTTTAGCATGTAAGCCTAATTTGAAGTCAGTTGTAAACTATAACGAAATACAAGCACTATTGCCGCCGAATTGTTCCGTAATTTCCATATTAAAGTTAAAGTTAAAAACAAGCGCCCCATTTTTCTTTGTTTTCAATAATTTATATAAATTCATATAAATTTTCATTGGCGCCCGAGCAGGGACTTGCTTGTTTTTTTTAATTAAAAACTTTAATTTGTGCGGAACCGCGTCGGACGTGTTGTTGTTGCTGCACTGGGGATTGTGTGTGTTGCTGTCACGTCACTGGATTATTGGAGGATGAGTCAAGTCGACCAAAGGGAAGTTCCTGAGCCAAAGTCGACTTCACAGGTACTGTGCTAAAGTTTGAAAGCGGAATTTAACCAGCGAATTGCTTATTTCGGCCTTCAACTTTCAACCTTTGGCACATACGTGACCATAATATAATACGGTAGATAGTTGAGCATAATTAACACAAATATAAATCGCATGTCGTACTAATATTAAATAAAAGTGAACCGCTATAGGCAATTATTTAAAGTGCCAATTTATTGTCGTTTGATTTTGTTATACATACATACATACATAAATATACATAGCCACTTTTACATACGGCATCCCCCCCACGTCAATCTCAGCCAACCGTCGGCAGTTTTCGTTTGTTGCTTGCTCTCGTTGTTCTCATCAAATTCGCCGTTGTCGTTGTTACATATGTACATATATACCGACATACTCGCATACATAACTTAGCTAATACATTGCTGTCGTGTTCGCGCTTAAGCTGCTGCATTTTTTGTTTGCCTGCGCTTCGCATAATACATGCATAAGAATTAGCTGTTCTGCTAACGCACACAAGGCATTTGTATTCGAATTATTCTTTTCGTTTGTCGCCACTTTCGCTGCTGCTTCCAAAAGTATTGCCTTCGACGGTCAGTCAACTGCAGTTATTCTCGTTTTCGTTCGCACTGCTAGACGACCATCTGTTGCGCTCCCCTACACTTGCTGAGAACAGCATATTATTTTCGATTTCATAACGATTTTCATAAATCAATATGAGTAAGGACTTGATCGAAGAAATTAAAAGGAAGCGCGAGGGCTGTATGAGGAGTATATGTCGTATGCAACGGCAATTAAAAGAAGGCTCGATTTCGTTAGAGCCAATCGAGTTAGAATGCAGGTTGGAGCTTCTAATGCTAATGCCATTTTAATTTATTTAGTTATGGGCAAAGTCGATCCTACCACAAAAAAGAAGTGGGAAGAGCAGCTCGACTACACAAAGCTCCCACTATGGCGAGATTGTGAGACTGCTGTTAGCAGACGCTACCAGCATATTGTTGCTGAAGAAGCTAGTAAAGCTCAAGCGAAGGGCAGCCAGTCGAGCAATAACACTCAGACTCAAAAAGTCAAAAATGCTAGCAGAATAAATCATTCGTTCGTTGCTGCCAAAAACGAACAGAATAACCTTTGTAAGTTTTGCAATTCAGCTGACCATTCGATTGGCAATTGCCAGGCATATATTGCTTTGTCAGTGCAGCAAAGGTTTGACTTCGCTAAAGGTCCGCCTTTGTGCATAAACTGTCTTCGACGAGGCCACACAGTAGCGAAGTGTAAGGCAAAGAAATGTAGCGTGTGCCAACGTTCTCATCACACACTGCTACATATTTATACTGCTAGCACAAATCTTGCATTACCACCACCCTCTCAGCCACCACATCTTCAAGATAGCTCTTCCACTTCGCATGCCATGCATGCGACTGCTTCGGATAGAGTGATTCTTGCAACAGCAGTCGTGAGCGTTAAAACGAAAAGTGGCGATTTCGTTTTAGCAAGAGCATTGTTAGATTCTGGGTCACAAGTCAACTTTGTGACTGAGGATCTAGCTCAAAAGCTACGGCTCAGACGAGAGGATACGTGTATGGTCTTGCGCGGCATTGGAGACACCAATGCGCGTGCCAAGAAAAGAATTCATACAGTGGTGAAGTCGCGTGTCAATTGTAGCGAGTTTTCCGCAGATTTTTGGATCTTGGGATCGATTTCTGGTTATCATCCCGATCAAGCGGTGAACACCAGCGGGTGGAGGGTCCCCAAAAATATTCAATTGGCCGATCCTCAATTCCATAAACCGCAAAAAATTTATATGCTAATTGGAGCAGAGTCATTCTTCGACTTATTGTCGGTAGGCCAAATAAAGCAAGGCCCTGAGTCTCCCACATTACAAAAAACGCTTCTCGGCTGGATAGTATCAGGCAGATGCTCTACTCAACCTACAACGAGTATAGAAGGAGCAGTGAATTTAAGTTGCCAAACAATTACTTTCGATAGACTCAACGTTACAAAAGTTTTGGTCCATTGAGGACTTGTCTAATAATTCGAAAGTTCTCTCTCCTGAGCAACAGCTTTGTGAACAACACTTTGTTGGTAATACAAAAATCTTGTCGTCGGGTCGATTTCAGGTACGGTTACATTTTAAATCTGTCCCAAAAAGTCTTGGCTCGTCGTATGAAATTGCGAAACGTCGTTTTTTGTCGGTTGATAGGAGGTTGTCAAAAGACCCTCAAATGAAAAGCATGTATCTGGAATTTATGGACGAGTATGTTTCGCTCAGTCACATGTCCTCAACGGACAACAAAATTCCAGATACTCCACACTATTTTATTCCGCATCAGTGTGTCCTGCGGCCTCAAAGCACGTCGACCAAGTTGCGTGTCGTTTTCGATGCCTCTTGCCGCACGTCCACTCAGATTGCGTTGAATGATACCTTAATGGTCGGTCCAACAATTTAGGAGGAGCTTTATTCTACGCTGCTTCGTTTTCGTTTGCGAAAGTTCGCCTTAGCGGCAGACATAAAAAAAATGTACCGTCAGGTGATGGTGCACGAAGCAGATAGAAACTATCAGCTCATAGTGTGGCGAAGAGATCCGTCTGAGTCTTTGAAAATCTTCAGGTTAAACACTGTAACATATGGTCGCCAGCTCCGTTCTTGGCGGTGCGGTGTTTAACAAGGCTGAGTGAAATGGTCCGTTCCTCACATCCAACAGCTGCTGTAGTTATTCGGAGCGACTTTTATGTCGACGATATGTTAACTGGTGCTGAAAGCGTTGAACAGCTAAAAAAGCTTCAAGCAGAAGTGTCGCACGTTCTTTAAAGTGCAGGCTTCGAATTGGCAAAGTGGTTTTCGAACTGCTCGGAACAGTTATTCCAGTAGCCACAGTCGACTCAGACCCAACCAAAACGCTCGGCGTTATGTGGTTGCCGAAGGAAGATGTATTTCAGTTCCAGTTGGAAAATTCCTTCCTAGATCGCCGCTCGACAAAACGGAACATATTATCGGTGACTGCCAGGCTTTTCGATCCTCTGGGCCTTCTTTGCCCGCTGATCACCAAAGCAAAAATGTTGCTGCAAGATTTGTGCCTACAAAAACTAGATTGGGACGAATCCATCCCTGAGAATCTTCATACAGTTTGGGACTCATTTAAGAAGAATTTGTTGAACCTCAGCGGTATTCAAGTCCCTAGATTCGTCCATACAGATACGCAGTCACCCATTCAAATACATGCCTTTGCCGATGCCTCAATGCGAGCTTATGGTGCCTGTATTTATGTTCGTGTTTCGACTGCGAATGGTTGGAAAGTGGCACTTTTTACCTCAAAATCCAAAGTAGCTCCACTCAAGGCGAAAACTTTGCCTCGTCTTGAGCTGTGTGCAGCTCACGTTCTCGCAGATCTTTTTCGTCAAGTCCGCGCGTTGCTTAATTTTCCAATACACAAGATAGTTATGTGGACTGACTTGGAAATAACGCTCCACTGGATCAAGTCACATCCGTCGGCATGGTCAGTTTTCGTTTCGAACAGGGTTTCTCAAATCCAAGAGTGGTCCGAGAATGCAACGTGGCGACATGTCCCAACGAAATCCAACCCAGCAGACATCGTGTCCAGAGGATGTAATGTAGACGAGTTGCGTAGCTCCATTTGGTTTACAGCCATCCTCATGGAATCGGAAGAAAATTGGCCTGTGAATGCTCACTTCGAGCCGTCTAAAAATTCAGCTGCCCTAGAAATTCGTAAGTCTGCTGTAGTTTTACTCGCAGATCGGCAAGCCAATTATATTCTCGAAGCTACCGAAAGCTACTCGTCACATTCAAAATTGCTGAGGGTGTTCGTTTGGGTTTTTCGATTTATACAAAGGTGCAGAAAGGTCTCGAAGCCCTTTGATCCTATAGCAGAGCCAAGCGAACTCAATTTGGTATTCAACAAAATGGTTCAAGTCATCCAGGACAATGAGTTCGGTGATGAAATCGACAAGGTTCGAAAAAAGAGAACACTTAACGCTAACTTATAGCGTCTGAGTCCATTTCTACATGATTTTAGAGAAGACGGTTTCTTGTTTTCCTTGCTGAGAGTGGGGGGAAGATTATTAAATGCTCCTATCCCGTACGAAGCCAAGTTTCCGTTGTTGCTTTCTAAAAAGTCGCAATTCATAAGATCGTACGTATCTTATTTGCATGTGTCAAATTGCCATGCTGGCCCTAGATCGCTGGTGAGCCTGCTTCGTGAGCAAGTTTGGCTGGTTAACGCTCAGGAAGTGTGTCGCCGAACAGTACGTTCGTGCATCCTCTACTTCCAATGGAAGCCCCGGTTGGCCTTCTAAGTAATGGGAAATCTTCCGGCAGACAGGTTCCAGCCTTTCCACCCGTTCGAAGTATGTGGTGTTGATTTTTGTGGCCCTATAAGCACAACGCTCCGCATCCGTGGCAAGCCACCGTACAAGTCGTACGTGGTTCTTTTCGTTTGTTTTGCCTCGAAAGCGGCTCACTTAGAGCTTGTGTCAGATCTAACCACTGATGCTTTTCTCTTGGCTTTTGAAAGGTTCGTCGGCAGGAGAGGCGTCCCTCGCAAAGTTTACTGCGACAACGCAACGAACTTCGTGGGAGCCGACAGGAAGCTGCAGGAGTTCCGAGCGAGATGGGAGAAGGAGGCGGAAGGCGTACGCGAATTCGCATCAAGAGAAGGATGCGAGTTTGCGTACATACCAAATTGCCATGCTGGCCCTAGATCGCTGGTGAGCCTGCACCTCACTTCGGCGGTCTATGGGAGGCAGCACCTGTTCCTACGGACGGTGGGCAATGCGCTCCTGACCGCAGAAGAGCTCGGAATCCTCCTGGCGAGCGTCGAGGCGGTATTGAACTCACGGCCACTGGGACCTCTCAGCGCGGACCCAGCGACGTCGAGGCGCTAACCCCGGGCCACTTCCTAATCGGGCGGCCTCTTCTGGCGACTCCAACTCTCGGACATCGACAGCCAAACCTGCTTAAGGCGATGGCGCAATGCCTCGTGTCTCAAGCACAGGTTTTGGCAGCGATGGTCCCGGGAGTACATTTCGAGCCTCCAGGTGCGAGAGAAGTGGTTCCAGGAGGAACCCAACGTCGTCGTGGGACAACTCGTCGTGGTGGCCGAGGACAACGTGCCGCCACAAAAGTCGGTACTTGGCAGGGTTACCACGACTCACGCCGGGACAGACGGGAAGGTGCGGGTGGCCGACGTCGCCACGAGTAGTGGCAATTCTACGGCGCAGATGCTGCTTTAGATTAAGATAGTTTAAGAGAAATATTTGAATTTTAGCTTAGGGCGAAAAGAGAGCGCGAGAGCGGCCGTTTGCGGACGTCGCCTCGCGCCCTGTTTTCGCCGCCTTATGCTTAGTTTAGCATGTAAGCCTAATTTGAAGTCAGTTGTAAACTATAACGAAATACAAGCACTATTGCCGCCGAATTGTTCCGTAATTTCCATATTAAAGTTAAAGTTAAAAGCAAGCGTCCCATTTTTCTTTGTTTTCAATAATTTATATAAATTCATATACATTTTCACCCCCTTTGTATAGACGTAACATAGAATTTGTTTTCGCCAATTTTGGTAGTGAGTTTTTTAACCAATTCTGTACAATTTACCTGCCGCACATAAATAGGTGGCGGCTTTAGTTGCTTGGCTTTGGCTGTTTCGGCTTTACCTTCTTCAGGTAAACTGAGAATAGCGAATCTATTATTTTTCAGCGCCTCAGTTGGCACAGTGTTTTTTGCTGTTTAGTTATTTTGGGTGCGTTGTTTTTCTTAGTCGCTTGTTTGCTTAGTTTTCATTTAATTTTCTCATAGTGATCGAGCCCAGTCTGTATTAACGCTACGCCAATTAGTTTGGTTAAATTGGCGTTAATTGCACTATATTTTTAACAAACGGCGGAGCGAAATAAAAATACGTCCAACGTATACGACGTTCATGAAAATATCTATATCTGCAATTTTTCTTGGATACTGATTTATTTCGGCTTTCTTGGGGCACAAAAGGAAACCGTGTCAACAGCCCACAGCCCAAACGGTAAGAGCTAGAAATCTGAAACTTGGGGTCAATATCCTATCATAGTGTAAATTCGCAATTAGAAGAGATTTTTGAAAATTCGAGCTCCAAAGAGGGGGAATAAACTCCAAAATTTGTTTGAAAAATCCACATTTTTCAACCGATCGATTAGAAAGTGGTTTCTCAAATCAATAAAAGAATACAAATAAAACTTCATACTCGGTTCGTATACTCTGTACCTGAAATTTACAGGAGTATATTAGGTTTGCGCGAGCTAAAATATGTAATAGGCAGAAGGAGGCGTGGCAGACCCCACAAAGTATATATATTCTTGATCAGCATGACAAGACGAGTCGATCTAGCCCTGTCTGTCCGTCCGTCTGTCTGTGCGTATGAACACTTGGATCTCAGAGACTCTTAGAGGTAGAGACACCAAATTATGCACAAAGATGACTTATGTGTGTGCGCTATACGAGTTTGTTTTATTTATTTTTTTATTTTCCCCTCCCCCCACTTTCCCCCTATAGGGCTTTTCCCGATTTTCTATTCGTATAATCGCCCATATCTCGGACACTGTATGAGCTAGGGACACCAAATTTTAGTCCCAGATGTGAATACGCAGAAAATGTATATTTTGGAATTTTCCTCCATTCCTCCTCTCCGCCGCAATTAGTGATTTTCCATAATTCCCGTGCTTTGCACAAGCACACGAAATAAACACAGACACATACATACATACATTAACGGCAGAAACTTCTTCTTCTACCAAAGCCTGAAAAACCACCCGAAGAAGCCTCATCGTACAGGCCCCTCTGCCTACTGGACTCGCTTGGCAAGGTGCTGGAAAAGCTCATTAGCTGCAGGCTGTGCAATGCACTGGATAGTGCAGGCGGGCTATCTCCGAACCAATTTGGTTTCCGCAAGGCGAGGTCAACGGTGGATGCCATGGGCAAAGTGGTGAACATTGCTACGGAAGCCACTGCGGGAGCAAGCTGGAAGGGTGGCACAAAAAGATACTGCCTGGTTACTACGCTAGACATCCGCAATGCATTCAATACAGCAGATTGGAACCGAATCCTCTTGGCGCTGAGGAGATTTTCAGTACATTTCGCTTGGAGTGCCCCAGGGCTCCGTTCTGGGACCACTTCTATGGAATGTAATGTACGACGGGATACGACGGCTAGGATGCCGTCAGCCACTTTGCCGCCAAAGTCATGTGTGAGCTTAGGCGGCTGGAGAGAGCCAGAGCAGTAGGGACGTAAAAGGAGGCCACAACTCGTGCGAAGCAATGCTTAGCGGCCGTCCCGCACGAGGATTGTGTCCAATACCCACTATTTACTTAAGTTCTCTACAATGTATTATATGTATATTATTGTATTATACTATAAGTTGTAAATGTTGTAATGTTGTAAATAGAATTAAAAAAAAAAAAAACACATAATTATTTTACACAAGTACAGAGTATTTCAAAGTCGGGACACCCGCCTTTAGCTTAAATTGGTCTTGGTGCTTGAATTATTGGAGTTTTTATATTTCTTCACTTTTTTTCTAATGAAAAGTTTGTATTATTAATGTTGTCCAATTGATTTAAAATTTGGTATCCGTAATTAACATAACTATATTTACGAATTGGCATTCAACGATTTTCGAAATATATAAATCCGTTTTTTACTTGTTAGATGCAGCAGCAATATATGTATAACAAAGAACGCAAAATATCAAACAGTTGGGGACATCACATAAACACACTTACACAGTGACACACACAGACACAAACAGAGATAGGCAAAATCAGTGCTCTTTATTGTTCGTGGCACATCGCTGCACTGCGTGGACACGAGTGCCGTGTTTCATATTCGAATTTCGTGCGTGTTCGTGCAGTCGCAGAAGAGGTGGGAAATTGTTTCCTCCTCTTCTTCGTCTCTGCAGCTTCTACAGAAGTCGTTGTGTTGAAGTCCTAGTCTGGCGGCATGGGAGCCCACCAGCCAGTGCCCCGTGATGGCTCTGATTACAGCTGAGCATTGACTTCTGTTCAGCCTACAGAGTTCTAAAGTCCGTTTCCTATCGCGGATGGGCCACGTTTGACGTGAGATTTTGTAGTTGCTTGTGTCATTGGTCCACATTTGATTTGCCATGAAATCGAAGTGGTTCCGAATGGACAGTTTACAGCTGGCCATAGGTATACTGATGCTCTCCTTGTCTGGGAGGAGGGGAATGGTGGTACCTTCTCTTGCCAGTTCGTCGGCTATGCAGTTTCCCTCTATGTCCCGATGGCCTGGGATCCAAATGAGGTAGACTGAGAACTGTGCTGCCATCTCGTGAAGAGATTTGCGACAGGTCTGCACTGACATCGAGTTCGATGTGATGTTGTCTAGGGGCTTTAATGCCTCTTGGCTATCCGCTTGGCAGTATGAAGAGAGCTTCTTGAATAGCTGTGATTTCGGCCTGGAATACACTACAGTTATCCGGGAGCTTGAAGGCATTTCTCATGCCGAGTTCTTCGCAGAAGACACCTCCGCCTTCGCGGTTGTCCAGCTTAGAACCGTCTGTATATATTTTTATTGAAGGAGGGCCAACGTTCCATTCATCCCTGGAAGGAATGATTGTACGAAAGGGAGTATGGAGGTACTCCTTTGGAGTACAACAGTCAGTGACAGAGGGGATTATGTCATTTCCTCTCAGGATTTTGGCGTGACCAACACCTACCTCTGACCATTGGTTGGTTTCTCTCATGCGAAGGACCGCCAGCGCACAGTGGGGCCTTCGGACTTTTTTCGTTGCAAAAATCATATCTTCTGAACGGCTGAAGCAATTTTCGTCATTCAAATTTTGTTTGAAAGAAAAATTCTTAAGCTTTGAAACAAGTCATAGCGCATTGTGCTGTGATTTGTAGGAGCAATGTGTGCTCAAAGTTGGATTTTGTTGCCAGTGCAATATTTGCCTAATCAAACTAATAAAAAACATTTAATGATACAATTATTTTCAGTTATGTTATATTTTTAGTTTTTAACAAATTAAAAATTGAAAAAAAAATTGTTTAAATATTACAATTTTTTTTTTAAATTTAAAAATATTGAAAATTTTTTTTACATAAAAAAAATTAAAATAAAATATTTTGTTAATATTTTATGATTACATTAATTTTTATTATAAAGTACTGACAGCTGCAATTATTTACATTAATATGTTTTCTTTAAAATAGTCGTCTACATTCGAAGGAATATCTAATAATTTCACCATGTCCGAAGAATAATTACTAACTAATTCTTTGTGAGACCTCACATGTCTAAGGGATGAAACCAGTGGATCTGAAGAGGCTGACAACATATTGAAGAGATCCTCGTTTTGCCTTATTCGTGACGTCTTGCATGTGTTCAAATATCTGAATTTTTTATAGTCCTTGTTCCTCGACTCTTGGGCTTCCTCTGACATTTCTCCAATTGGTCATGAAGTGTTACTTGCACTGACTGTTCCGTCACTATTGTGGGCTGAGGTACTGCCTCTTTCTTAGCCGATCCTATTTGTTTGTACCCAGGAAGAACATCAACATTATGCCGAATTAGGGAATGTCGCAATATTAAATATTTTTCCTTTGACAATCCCAAATCCATAAACAATGCCAAAGCCTCATCGGCACTGAACTGCTTTGGCAGTAAGTTTGGCGGAGTAGGAATGCTTTCCTTGATCCTTTTAAGTCGCACTGGGCTTGCGTCAGCAACCGCTTTTGTGACTTGCGATTTTATTTTTTCCTGATCCTTGGTGTATTTGATGGACAGCGCCTCCGACAAGTGATCCGTAGCTATGGCTTCTGTGACATCGACAAGCTTTCTTTTTCTTGTAAAATCCGAGCATTCTTCAATGGATTTCGTTGGTCTTCCTCTGGCTCGTCCAGTTGATGTAGAGGGTGCATCGTCCATTGATGTATCCAAGTACGTAGTCGTTGATAGCCAGATTTCATATTTTAAATCAAATTTCTGCTTGCTATATTCTACGCTTATCCATTTCTGTTTGATTTTAGAATAAATTAATTTAAGCTTATTTCTCAACATTTTTTGCTGATCTGCACTTTCCAGAGCATAATACAGCTCTTTCAGAACAGCTTCTTCAAATTCCTTCTCATCATTGGAATTCCTAAATAGATCAAATAATGTTGCATTATGCACAGCCATGTTAAAGAAAAATCACTTTTAAGGTATTTAAACGTAAATTATATTGAAAAATACTATTCACTGCTAGTTAGACACAACTGATTGCTTTTTAAGTCAAAATTCGACTATTACGCTGCACCAAAAATATTGGCAATATATACCATTTCTAAACGCATACCTAAGATAATAAACTAAAACCTCTTTTTGCCTGTTCAAATGCTTTAAAGCAAAGAAATTACAATTCATGAAAGGGTCAAAAAGATTGCAAGACCTTCACCTGATATTGTAAATTACACTACCTGTAATAAATGTTATGCATAATTTTGGTTGCACAATATTAAATGTGGATCAAATAGGACCGCTTAGGTATATTTTTGTATCCATAATGCTAAATACAATGTTCCTAATAGCCGTTACTGCGAATCTACCTGCAATGCATTCTTCTTCTTATACCCGCGGCAGCGCCTTTTTCGCTGATTTTTTTTCGAAGTTGCGGCACTCTTTTTGCTCTGGTGCACACCGGCGGATCCGGGCGGATGAAAGTTTTATTGCGTTAGGTAAAAGAATATTTAGGGAACATATTTTGAAAATATGGGCGAGGTACTTTTGGGTACTTTTTTTGTATTTTCCATCAAAGTTGAAAAACACCCTAAAAATAGGTAGTTTAAAAAATAACGTTTTCTAGATAACTACAAATACGAAAGACATAGTTTTTATTAAATAATGCATAAAATTAATTCATCTAGCAATACAAATCAAAACATCAATGATTCGTTTCATAACTTAGCTAATATTATACCTGAAAGATGAAGTATTTGCATCAAATTGAATTAATGGTTGCGAGCTTAAAAAAGGGTCGACTTTGAGTGCACATATGTCCTAAACTATAATTCCGATTTTTTTGAGAGTAAGATTTTCGTAATCTTTGGAAAAAAAACTATTAGACACGTTTATTCATTACTCCCAAAGCGTTCATGAAAATTTTGATTTTCGCAAGCTGTTTCGGCCTAAGGCCCCACTGTGCAGCGTGGCGTTCATTTTCCCCATGAGATGTATTGGGAGTATTCCCAGAATCGCATCTAGTGCGTCGATAGGGGTGGTGCGGAGTGCACCAGAGATCGTTAGTTCAGCTTGCCGTTGAACTTTATTTAGTCTCTGAAGAGGCGAATTTTTCGTAAGCGATGGCCACCATATAGAGACTCCATATAGGAGTATGGGTCTGATAATTGCGGTGTACAGCCAATGGACCACGTAGGGGTCCCATTTCAGTCCAATGGCTTTCCTACAGGTGTAGAGTGCGATTGTGGCTTTTCTCACTCTGTCTTCGATGTTCAGGTTCCAGTCCAGCTTCCTATCTAGTATCAAGCCTAGATATTTGGCTGAACTGCTGAAGGTTAAAGGTACCCCATTCATTGATGGGTGAAGAGGAGGAAATTTATTTTTCCTAGTGAATAGCACCAGCTCTTTTTTGCTGGGGTTTATGTTTAGGCCACTCGACGTCGCCCAAGTAGACAGTATGCTCAGTGCATTGGTCATGCGCTCGCACAAAGTTTAAGGGAATTTTCCCGAGAAGGAGAGGACACCGCCCTGAGGCGTTCCGCTGCTTACATGTCTGGATGATGTTGATAGCCCCAGTGTGGATTTGATGGACCGCCTGGTGAGAAGCTGTCTTACCAGTTCCACAGTGGAGTCGTCCACACCCAGGTCTGTAAGTGAGCTGGTAATTGAGTTTGGGGACACATTGTTGAAAGCGCCTTCTATGTCTAGAAATGCGGTTAGTGTGTAATTTTTGGTACAGAGGGCCTTTTCAATACTTGAAGTAACGGCGTGTAGAGCTGTCTCTGTGGATCTGCCTTTACAGTAGCCATGTTGAGAGCTTGACAGCTCTGAGAGCGAAATCATGCTTCTTAAATGGAGGCCTAGAAGTCTCTCGAACGTCTTTACTAGGAAAGATGAGAGACTTATGGGTCTAAAATCGTTGGGGGTGGTGTGCTAGGCTTTACCCGGTTTGGGTATGAAGATCACTCTTGATCTCAGCCAAGCTTCTGGGATTCTCCTCGTAAGGAAGATTTTCTGAAAAATATCTGCCAGCCATCTGATGGCAGTATTCCCTGCGTGGAGTAGCTGTGCCGGAATGATGTTGTCCGGCCCTGCCGATTTATAGGGCTTGAAGCATTTTATTGCCCACCTGATATTATTCTCGGATAATAGATCAGGCAGCTTGAGAGCTGGACCCGCGCTTGGCGTGTTGTTGGTCAGTCTAGTGTTTGTGGAGCTTGGAAAGTGGGTACCTAGAAGCAGCTCGAGAGACTCCTCACTTGAGGTCGTCCAGGTTTTGTCTGGCTTCTGAAGGTATCCCAACGTGGGGGGAGTTTTAGAGAGAACTTTTCTTAACATTGCGGCGTCAGAAGTGTTCTCGATGTCGGAGCAAAAGTTTTGCCAACATGATCGTTTCGCCTGTCTGAGTATTTTCTTGTACTCTGACAGACTCTGCTTGTATGCACACCAGTTTTCTCCCCCTTGGGATCTGGCTGCATTGAACAGTTTCCTGGCTTTTCTCCTTGACTCGCTGACTTGTGAAGTCCACCAGGTAGGCTTAAGTTTGCCCCTTGGTTTCCCAATGTGACACGATTTTCGCAGCGCGGTTTCACATGCTGCCGTGAACTTATTAATTAGGGTCGAAGTGAACTCGACTGAATCTGGACCCTGGGGAGGGTGGTCTGGTAGTAGCCTACTGATATGCTTCGAATATGAGGACCAATTTGTGCGTCTGGGATTCCTAGTCGCGATTGGTCTATCACTATTTAGAGATACCTCGAATTGGATGTATCTATGGTTCTGAGTGTTCTGAGAGAACTCTCCACTTGGAAATGCGGTTATACAGTGCGTCTGATGCTAGAGTGAAATCAAGAACCTGGCTTCGATTTCTTATCACAAATGTTGGATCTGAGCCAACATTACAGAGAAGTGTGTTAGTAGACAGGATGTAGTAGAAAATTGACTGACGCCGTACGTTGGTGTCAGTGCTGCCCCACTGAGTGTGATGAGCGTTGGCGTCGCATCCTAAGAGCAGATCTATGTTTCTCTGCCTGCTGTCCTCTATGAGATGTCTCGTCAACAGAGGGGGGGATTGGCTTCCTCATAAGCCATGTAGGCGGAGCATATTCTTATAGGCTTTGGCTTAGCCTCTATGCATGCCGCTGCGTTGTCGCCGTCGCTAAAATTAGATTGCAAGAATATATTTATATTTTTCTTGAATAAGATGCAGGTTCGCGTCTTGGCCGTGCTGTTTGCTGTGATCAGCTTGTACTCATTCGTTCTCAATCCAGAAACCTTGCTTCTGCCGACCCAAGGTTCCTGAATGAGAACTACGTCGACATCGTTGAAAAATCGCTAGCTTTTTAGCGAAACGATAAGATTTAACTATTTATTAAATGAGACGCGGTTTTCTTTAATTATTAAAATGGCTTTTAATGGCTTGGTATTTGTGCAGTAACGATGTTGACCGTGCGAGTAATATTTAACAAGTCATTTGCCTGCTGCCGCTACAAGTCAGCGGGCCGGCATAAGAAAAGTAATGCACAAAGAGAGCGCCACAGATAGCGCAGTAAAGGGCGCGATAGAGAGCGCAAAGAAAAGGTTTAGAAGTTAAGTAGGGTGCTCCAACATTCCGGCCCCTTTGAAGGACTCCCGGTCTTTCAAATCCACACGGAGCACCGCCAACATCGTGGACTGGTCGCCTAGCAGAACCGCTGCCTCCAACAATCCTCCTATGTGAGGAGGTCGGGGAAGAATGAACCACCAATCGATTCGTCGCTCTGCCGCATAGTCCGTCAGGGCGTCCTTTCTCCGCTCGAAAGCCGACGGCATGTCCCTCAGCAAGCCGCTTGTTCCCGCGAAGTTCGTCACGTTGTCGCTGAAGTCCATTTCCGGCAGGCCGCGCTTCCCGATGAACCTTGTAAAAACGTTAAGGACAGTATCAGTGGATAAATTAGCTACCAGTTCGAGGTGAACGGCCTTCGAGGCAAAACAAACGAATACCGCTACGTAATTTGTAACGGGCGGTCTTCCGCGTATGCGATAGCTACCATGGAATGGGCCGCAGAGTTCGAGTCCACAAACCCTGAAAGGTCGACCTTCTCGAAGGCGATCACCTGGCAAATTTCTCATTATTTGCTCAACTAACTTGGGCTTGCATCGAAGGCAGTTATGTAAAACTGCTGAGCAAACCCTACGAGTATTTATCACCCAAATCTGTTGCTTTAGCAGCCCAACTAACATCTTCAATCGCCACAGCTCTTGCCACAGAGTTTTGGCCGCTATGACGATGGGGCACAAAGGTCCAAGTTGCTCAGACAAACGAGATAATATATCCCGCTTTGTCGGCTTCAACGAAGTGAAGCTATCCTCATGCAGATGGTAACGAAATACATCATTATGAGGAGCCAGTATGTTGTCAACATAAAAACAATTTTTAATGACATTTAACGCGACATGGTGACATCGAGCATAAATATTTGCCAATTCAAACAACAAGCGCGCAGCAAAAAATGGCGCTGATGCAGTCCCGTATGTTACAGTGTTCAACTTAAAGGACTGCAGCTCATGACAGGCGCTTTCTCGCCAGAGAATGAGCTGGTACTTTTTGTCTTTTTCAGACACGTTTATTTGCCTGTACATCTTTGAGATGTCGGCAGTAATTGCATATTTATTCAACCGAAAATTTACAAGTGTTGAATAAAGCTCCCTCTGAATAGTCGGCCCAACCATTAAAGTGTCATTTAATGACAGGGCCGTTGACGTTTTACTAGAAGCGTCAAACACCACACGCAATTTGGTTGTGGTGCTTTCAGGTCTCAGGACACACTGATGAGGAATGTAGTAGTGCTGTCCTGGAGGAGGAGATTCAAGAGCAGACATATGCCCAAGATCACGATACTCTCTCATGAAGTCATGGTACATGTCATGGAGAGTTTTGTCTCTTGCGAGTTTGCGCTCAAGTTGCAAAAATCGTCTTTCAGCAGTTTGAAAGGAAAGCCCTAGTACAGCGGGATCGGATTTGAACGGAAGTTCGACTTGAAAACGTCCTGTAGACAGGCGCTGTACTGATTTGGTGAAGTTAGCTTCACAGGCCTTTTGTTCAGCTGTCTGGCGCACAGCCTTCGACTCATTTGGGCTCCGATCGAGTTCCCAAAAGCGTTGAACTAAGGTGTCGAGAGAACAATCATTAACTTGAGCGACAACGTTAACGCTGAATTGTTGAGGAGGTATTTGCCCTGTATATCTTCCAGCAACAACCCATCCCAGCAATGTCTTCTGCAACAATGGAAGACAAGAATTGAGCTCGATTTGCCCAACGCATAATAACTTGTAAAAAAGTTCAGCGCCTATGAGAATATCAACCTTGGCTGGCTTATAGAATTCTGGGTCAGCCAACTCAAGGTTTGCGGGTATTTTCCAATTCGATGTGGGCACGAAGTTACCAGGCTGACAAGTTGATATGGATTTAAAACCCAAAAATCAGTGCCAAAGCTGTGAGAATTCAAACGAGATTGAATATCAGCGCACACCTTGTGCCTACTACCAGTAGTGGTTCCACCTGCCATTACAATACTCACAGCTGTGTCTTTACGCTTTAATCGAAGGCGCTGCGCAAGATTCTCAGTCATGAGGTTCAACTGTGAGCCGCCATCAAGTAACACACGAGCAGGATGGTAATGACCGAATCTATCTTTAATTTTTACGACTGCTGTGGCAAGAATTACTTGATCGGCACTTAAAACGTGACCTAAGTACGCTTCTGGAGGTGCGACTGCGTGTGGAGCGGGTGAATTTGGCACAGCTACAGAGTATCTGTGCAACAACGAATGGTGTGGTTTTGAACACACCCGACACTTGGAAGCCTCGCAGCTGGAAACTATATGGCCCATGTTCAAACAATTGAGGCACATTTTTTGAGTCTTAGCAAACTCAAATCGCTGCATAACAGATATAGAACCGAAGGAAGGGCAAGAATAAATATTGTGATCCGCAGAACCACAATATGTGCACTTCGAAACCGGTTTTGAAGGCTTTGAAGGACCCTTTGTGCAAGAAAACGAAGCTTTACTATTTCTTGCAGGTTCTACTCGCGGTTTATTTGGAACCCGAGTTGTCTCTTCAGCCGCTAAATATTGGTAACGCCTGTTTAACTGCTTAGCGCAATCATCCCAAGAAGGCAACTTGTCATAATCGAGCTGTTCCTCAAAACGAGATTTGGTTGCATGATCAACTTTGGCCATAACCATATGTATGATCATTGCATTCGAAATGTCCTTTTCACTTCCCAACGAAGTTAAAGACGCATAAATGGCAGAAACAGTATCAATGATGGACCGCAAAGTAGACGCATTAGGTTTGGTCATACTTGGGATGTCAAACAATTGCGAGATAGTGTCGAAAAATATCAAACATTTGTTGTCGTACACAGACTTGAGGCTAGCAATGGCTTTCGAGTAATTGCAGTCCGTTAACTGAAACGGTTTCACAACTCCTAGAGCCTCACCTGACAAGCACGAAACCAAATGATTAAACTTCTCGACGTTGGTCAACGAAGGATCGTCATGAACTAGGCTTTCAAATAAGCACATAAAATTCTTAAATTCGGCATGCTTTCCACTGAATGTAGGCAGCCGCATTTTGGGTAACTGGGACCGTTGACTGGCCATCATAGAACAGTCATGAGAAGTCTGACTTTCAACCTTTTGTTTCGTTGCCTTCACATACAACGCCTTAGTTGAAATGCACAAATCCTCAAGTGGCCCTCTACTATCGTTACTTGGATTGAGACTATCCAAATCTGCCTGAAGCCCCATAGCTTTCTTTATGTAATCTTCTAACAGCTCGAGACGACACTCGAGTTCTGTTTGCTCAAACGAAATTGTCTTTAACTGAAATGCTGTTCTCATACGAGCAATATCAGCGCTAACCTTATCAAATTTCTGCAAGCATTGTACTAGTTTAGAACTAGATTTAGCTACTACTTGTTGCTTTTCAGATTCCGACATGGTAGAGTATAACCAAATAAACTCTAACAAGTTGCAAATCAAACAAAACTGAAAACCGAACTTTCCTAACAGCCCTCGCAAATAACAACGCGCTAACAGCAAGAGACCAACTGAGATGCACACAGATTACGTACACACGCACTCAATACAGTATGCACGCAAGCAAAGTAGCAGTCCAAGCGACCGCACAAACAACAACGAAATCTGCAAGCAGTCTCAGCTGTACTCAGAAAATAGGCGTCGATTACCGCAAGCACGCTTGTAGGCAACGCTAATCCGAACGGGTAGCGGGGGGAAGTTCGTTGGCCCAGCGACAAGTGTAGCCGAAAAAAGGCGCGCACAAAGGAGAGAGCGACAAAATTCTTTTGCTACGCTAGCGGCGCAAGCAACAACAAAGCTATGGTTGTATGTGTGCAGCTGATGCAACAAATCTTCACCAAAAAACCAACACAATAGAAACAAAATAACTTTAAAATATTTGTTTATGTTAAAAATCAGCTTAGTAGCCCTTTTTTAATTATTGTTGTTTGTTTTGCCTCGAGGTTTTGTTAATAATTATGTTTATGAGGGTGTATAATGTGTTAAATTGTGCAAGGTATGACGTATGTATGTATATAATATGAGGTTATTGGCGAGTATGTATGTACATGCATATGCATGTATGATTATGTATTTGTGAATGTAAAGTGGTTGCACAAAATAATTTATATGCCAAAAATTGAGTCGGCATAAGCACACACGTACTATATGTACATACGTATGTATGTATGTATGTAAATAGATTTTTATCCACTTTACACTTGCACGAATTTGCAGCAATTAAACTTATTAATGCTTTATGCTCAATTGTTGGCACAGAATACCTGCAAGCTCTCAAAAGAGTCCACTGAAACTTTCCTGGATTGCGACCGACGATCACCCATTAGGCAGGCCAAACAACAATAGTACCACAAGTAGGGCAGACAGCAGCTCCACAGTCCAAACGAGCAGTTGTAGTTGGTGATATCCAGAAAGGCACCAAGCTCCAAATCCAAATCAATGTGTGTATATGGTATCCAAACGACACCAGATCCAAATCAAACGAGGTACTAAGCACACGACCGCGCACAAAAACCAAGCCACAAAGACCGCAAACAAACGAGGAAATAATCTCCTGAAAACCGATGTCCCTGCTCGGGCGCCAATGAAAAATCGCTAGCTTTTTAGCGAAACGATAAGATTTAACTATTTATTAAATGAGACGAGGTTTTCTTTAATTATTAAAATGGCTTTTAATGGCTTGGTATTTGTGCAGTAACGATGTTGACCGTGCGAGTAATATTTAACAAGTCATTTGCCTGCTGCCGCTACAAGTCAGCGGGCCGGCATAAGAAAAGTAATGCACAAAGAGAGCGCCACAGATAGCGCAGTAAAGGGCGCGATAGAGAGCGCAAAGAAAAGGTTTAGAAGTTAAGTAGGGTGCTCCAACAATCGTCTTTGCTAAGACGATGCAGTGGGGCAGCTGCTGCTGCTTTGCAGTGGTGTAGAGTAATTTGTAGAAACCTCATGGGCATCTACATCCATCTCCACCACTGTTCTGTCGGCCTCGTCGTCGTCGAGGATGGAGTCCTCATCATCCTGGCCTAAGGTGGCGAACCCTCTCACGAGCTCTGACGTCTCAGAGGAATATCCCTCTAGGATATCCTCTTCGTCCGACGCGACCTCCATTCCAGGATTGTCTGGAACGACTGGCTCCGCGTCAACTAATTCCGCGTTCTCCGTGGTTGGCTTACCACACGCTGTGTCTCCTCTGTAGACTCGTATGGCTACTGACTTGTAGCCATACCTCGCTAGACCACCTCTTTTGGCTAGCTCGTCCACAGATTCTTTGTTTATGACCAGGACGATCTGCCGCGTGGTCCCTTCCGGCTCCTCTACTTTGACCACACTCCAGTCATCTGTCTTCATGTAAGGGTTGCAGATCTGGAGAATTTTCAAAATCTCCTCTGGCTTTTCCGGCTTAACCGATACCCTTACTCTGGCGCGTGGTCTACTGGGTATATCACACCAGTCCACTGCTACCAGTTTTGCACCTGGATATACTTCGCCAAGCGCCGCTATTGATATTTTATATGCCTCGGCCGACCGCTTGTCGTGACAACCGATTACTTGACTCTGCCCTGATGCCAGCCTGCATCACCCTGCAGCTCGTTTTCGACTCCTGTCCATCTGTGCCTCGGGATAAGACCATCTTTGCTGCCCATGTCTAGGACACTAGGATCTTATCCTTTGCCACTTCTGCGAAGATTCGATGCAGAGTCTGCGGTGTTCGCTTCGCTGGTTGTGGCGGCGTGGCTTCTGCCGACCTCCGCCTTTTCGAGGCATTTTTGTGTCTTCTTACCGGAGCTGGCTTGAAATCCGGTAAGATTTTCTTTGCCCATTCTACCATCTTCCGACCATTGGGTGATGACTCGGGGGCAGAATGGTGCTGTATGCAGTATGTCTGCTGCGCGTCTCTTATCTAGAAACGTCGTTTTCTTTTTTGGAGGTGGCATCGCCGAAGTGCCTGCAGAGTTACCAGCAACCTCTCCTTCGACTGCTGGCTTAGCAGCTTGACTTAGCTGCTTCGCCTTCGAGGTGGAGGGTGTCTGATGCTCTCCAGATTCTGAGACAACCGACTGGCTTGTCGGATTGTCTCCACCTGCACTGGCGGCAATGGGATGAGAGCTGTTGGGAGTTCCCATCCTGGTGACAGTCAAGTCAATGACCGTTTGGTTTGAGGGATTAGAAATCCCGTCCGGCTTATGGCGAGTTTCGGTCTCAGTGTTTTTGTTTGTTTTGTTGGTTTTTGTTTTCTTTGAAGGTGTCATATATGGTCCCACGAGTAGACGGGAAGGGGTGGGTCACCCGTGGCATAGCCCGGGTGCCAGTCTGAATTAAAACTGGAGGTCGGCAGGTATCCAGAGTTCGCATAGTAGAGGCTGAGCACCCCCTCAGCCACGCATCCATCAGCCTACGCTGTTCCGCCTTAGATTGGGGAAAGTTAATAGAGTTTTCAGCTCTCGCCCGACTACCATTAGTCAGCACCACGAGGCAGAGACATGACCGTGCCAAGGGCCTGCTTCCAGCCGCCCTTGCGAGGAGAGTATTTTCGCACTTCCACTGGTGTATCACAATTACGGCGCGTACCACCTGGCTTGGTGATTACACGTTGATCCCATTGTGATACCCATTGGCTGACAGCCAACATACATATATAAGTATGTATTAAATTTTTTAATTCAACACTTATTTGTGTCTTCAATTCCAAATATGATTGTTGTGAATGTGTACACTCATAAAATAAGCTTAACGGTAAATGATTCATAGATTTGTTCAGAATACATTTGTAGCGTTGTTAGCTAACACTAAAACGGTAAGTCGCTGTAAATATGCCATCAGCTGAGATGCTAGAGATGGGCATGTGTCGGATGCTCTATGTGCTAGAGCATCAAAACTATCGATATTTGAATCCGTCGATACAATCAATAATTCCATCGTATTAAAAAAAAATTACTTTTAAAAAATGTTAAATAATTTTTAATTAATTAACATTTCTTGCTCTGTCAGTGCAAGACGAATGAACATACATACATACATAGATGTGTACATGTACATAGATGTGTACATATGTATGTGTGTACATTCACACGTTAGTGTCTCACATTTTGCTTTGGCTATTTCAATCGTTTGTACGCAACTACACGAACAGCTGCTTGTATGTATGTGTGTGTGTATGTATAATTAGTTGTCCCCAACTGTTTGATATTTTGTATTGTTTGTTCTGCCTGCATTTGTAGAATGCATATTTTGAAAATTCTTGAACGCAAAGTTGTAGATTTAGTTCAGTAGATTACATTACCCAAATATGATCTCGGTCGGACGAAATTTATAACACAAACTTTTCATTTGAAAAAGTGAATACATATTAAAACCCCAATAATTCAATCTCCAACACACATTTCAAAAAACCGAGCATGCATTTTTTGCATTCTTTTATAGATTATAGAAACCAAATTTAAAGTTGATTGGTGGAAAACTGAAGATTTTTCAAACAAACTTTGGAGCTCGTTTTCCCCCCTTTGGAGCTCAAATTTTAAAAAATCCCTTCTTAGTGCGCACCTACTCTATGATACGATACTTTCAGATTTCTAACTCTTACCGTTTGGGCTGTGGGCTGTTGACGCGGTTGCCGCTTGTGCCACAAAAAAGCCCCAATAATTCAGTCTCCAAGAAAAATTTCAAAAAAAAAACTATGTATGCAGATTTTCTTGGAATTTTTCTGGGACTATATAAACTAACTTTGATGTTAATCAGATGTAAATTGTAGATTTTTCATACAAACTTTGGAGCTCGAGTTCCCCCCTTTGGAGCTCGAATTTTCCAAAATCCCTTCTTATCGCCAGTCTATACTATGAAAGGATACTTGAGTCCAAATTTTAGCTTCCTAGATTTTACCGTTTAGTGTGTGCGTTGATCACCAATCAGTCAGTCAGTCAATCAGTCAGGACAAACTGTTTTATATATATAGATATGTACATTTAAAATTTCAAAATCTTGTAAAACTGGTGTAATTAAATAAATAAAAATACATATATGTTTATATGTATGTATGTATGCACATCTTTTTATTATTCAATAAATATTGTTTTTTTTTTTTAATTCGCCGCTCAAATTTGTTACCGATCTAATAATGTATATGAGCAAACATATTGTGAAGGCCATCAACATTTTAATGGGGTCCTAAATTAATAGGACCTTTGAGTCGACTTGAAATGACTTTATTTCATAACATTTTAATTACTATTTATAAGTATTTGAAATTAAGTGAAATCCATGTTCCCCAAGTTTAAAGTATTTGACAAGTTTAAAGAGTTTATAAAATTTGCAGAAAGGCAAACTGGCAAGAAAATAAAATGCATCAAAAGTGGCACTGACCGTGAATATTTGAGTGGTGAATTTGAGAACTATTTAGTGAGCAATGGTATATTGAGACAGCTACCTGTGCCACACACAACAGAATGGTGTTGCAGAACGCGCAAACAGGACACTTGTAGAGATTGGTCTCTGTGAGAGATTTTGGGCAGAAGCTATAAATACGGCTGAATATCTGCGAAATCGATCAGAGACGTCTACACTGAAAGACATGACGCCCATAGAGTCATGGTCTGGTAGAAAGCCAACTGTAAGTCATCTCAGAGTGTTTGGCATGAATGATATTGGTTATTGCTCTAGCAGTCGAGCATAACATGTACATAAATCAAATGGATGTATCTTCTACGTATCTAAATAGTCAGCTGCACGATGTGGTATACATGCGTCAACCAGATGGTTTTGACCAAGATGCTCCTCAGCGTGTTTTCAGATTGCACAACACTTAACGAGCAACTAAATGGTGTGTTGTTCAAGATTGGCTATGTTCCCTGCATCAGTGAGCCATGTCTGTATACACGTCGCAAGCGCACCAGTTTGGACATCATTGTCGTCTATGTTGACGTGGCCAGTAGCAGCAAAGATGATCTTAACGATGTAAAAATGCGTATAGCAGACGAGTTTGATGTCGTAGATGGCGGCCAGCTGAAACATTTGCTTGGGATGGAAATTGAGCGTAACAGAGAAATAGGCGATATAACCAGTGGACGAAATCGAAGTTTTTTTGACAATCATATTATTTGTGAATTTTGAATTAATTTTTTGTAGCGCAGCAACTACGCCTTTCCACCGCCCACATGAAAGAACTGTATCAAATACACCATGTAGGGATTAGCTTCGGATCTCGGATGAGGGTGTATAATTACGCATTTATATAGGAATACATTCGTGTCTGTGTGAGCATGTTTGCAGTCAACCAAACAGCAACATCAACAACAGCTGCGGGCAGCGCTTGAGGAGCAAATTTATTTATGGCTATAACTTCCTATTAAATAACGGTCTGTCATATTTTCTGCGTATTTACATAAAGCATCTTGGACTTCACATTTGATGTCCCTTGGTCTTATAGTCTCCGAGATATAGGTGATTATACGAAAGGTGTTTCTGAAAATCCCACATTGTGGGGAAGTGGGGGGGGGGGGGGGAATCAAAAAATAAAACAAATTCGTATAGCGTACACACATAAGGCATCTTTGTGTAAAATTTTGTGTCTTTAGTTCTTATAGTCTCTGAGATCCAGCTTTCATACGGACGGACAGACAGACAAATAGGGCTAGATCGGTTCGTCTTGTCATGCTGATCAGAATATATAGAAGTACTAGCAGGTATTGCCCGTCTTAACCCGGCTCAATATAATGTTTCCAATTGTATTTATTTTGTGTGTGCATAACCTACCCATATGTTTTCACCTTATAAGTTACCAGTAGGAAGGCATTTAAGGCATTTAAATGAACATTTGCTGTTCTTTACAAAAAATTGTTCAGTAGTCCGTTACATTTTTGTTCTTGCCAAACTATTTCGTTAAACGAACATGACCACTATAACTAATATTTTTTAAAGCTCGTTTCCCCCCTTTGGAGCTAGAATTTTCCAAAAGCCTTTCTTAGTGTGCTCCTACACTATGATGGATACTATGAAAGGATACATAAGTCCAAATTTCATTTTTTACCGTTTGGGCTGTACGTTGATCACCAATTAGTCAGGACAAACTGTTTTATATATAGAGATAACGCAACGCTTTAAGATAGGCTATGTGCAAAAAAGGGGAATAATTATAAGGGTATATCCTAATTTTAAATTCACATTTGAGTCTTTTCGTGCCATATTGAGTCACTACGGTCACGCACAAACTCGGAATATGAAACACGCCACCCGTGTCAATGCCGTGCAGCGATGAGACACAATCAAAAAGCACTGACAATTCTCATCTCAATTTGCTAGAATAAAACTTTCGATAGTTGAAGCCACCGATACCATAAAAATATCAAAGTTTGAGTGCAATAGCAGAATATTTAAATAATAAAATCGAATTATTTATTGAGATCAATAACAATCATACAATCATATACATACATACATCTGCCCGCAATGCGAAGCAGAATATGCGTAGCTCCGTTATTCGGTTTCTGCTTTACTATCGCTTACGCAGTCGTTGCCTAGCGACGGTAACGACGGCGACTGTAAACTTTTGGCGTTCTGCCTTTGCAATTAACATTAAATGGTCAAAACGAAAGAAGAAGAGCGAGCCAATGACTTGCAGTTGTTGTTGTTTTTAGAGCATTTTTTTTTCAATCAAACAACTGTGTTCGATTGCCCAATGTATACATTAATACGAATGTACATGCATGATATATTCATACATACATATGTATTGTAACGTTGTTACTCTGCCGCGGGTATGCTCGCCGGCCAGAGTATGCTGAAATAAATTAGTAAATTAGGCACCCCAAAGTGCCGAGGTGTCCAACAAATAAAAGAGGGCGGTATGCCAAAACTTCTCCACGTGTTTTATTCAACAAAATAACAAATAACAAATAACGGCCACCTGCCGCTCTGGCAACTCGTCATCACCGCCCACATGTTTATGTCGTGATTGGCTTCCGGTCCTGGGATGTTTTCCTGCGTTGTGCCCAACCTCCTCCTGGTTGTGTTCGTCCAGCTGCCTGCCCGGCACTTGCCCATCCGCTGTGCCCCTGGCATTTTTGGCGCTGTTTGTGTATCTCGGCTGGTGTGGTAATTTACGTCGCTTCATCAGGCCTGAAACGTAACAACATTCGTCTAATTATGTTGTAGGCTTACATGGGCATCTTCTTCGGCCAGAACGGCAGCTTTGCCGTTCCCGCTTGGGTGGACGCCGGTTGGATTGCTGTTGCTGCTGTCGGTGTAGCCGCTAGGGCCCTGGTTGCTGTTGCTGCTGTCGTGGCTATCGTGACCGTGGCTGCTGTCGTCGTGCTCGTTGATATGGCCGATTTTGTTGCCCGGACTGCCGCTGTGGCTGCTTTTGTTGACGCTGAGGAGTGGCCTGCTGTGGCTGTTGTGAAGCTGTCGGTGGCGTGGCCCTAGTGACCATACTAACGCTGCCTCTGTCGTCGCTGCCTTCGTCGGCTTCGCTGTCTTCCGCGTTCACCGCTTTTAGATCTCGCACATGTGCCGTTCTACCTCTGCCGCCCGCTACTGGTCGCACACGCACTATAACTGGGGATATGAATGCTCGCACCGTGAATGGTCCATCGAAGCGAGGCGCCAGCTTGGCCGCAAACTGCTCGGCTGCGTTGGACAAGTGATGTTGTCGCACGAGTACCTCGTCGCCCAGTTTGGGTCGCCACTCGCGTCTCCGCAGATTGTACTGGCGTGCCTGATCCTCGCTGGCCACCCCTTGGTTTCTTCTTGCTATGCGGGCAACAAACTGTAGCAGCGTCGCGTGTGTTTCTGGGCTACCGGGTGCTGCCTCAGGGGCGTCAGGATCCCTGCCGTACAGTGTGTGTGGATGCCGTGGTTCTCTCCCAAATAGGATGAAAGCCGGTGAGTAGCCCGTTGCGTCTGAAATTGCTGTATTAATGGCCAATTGTGCTTCCGGCAGTTGTTCGTCCCACGTGTTGTGCTGCCTGTCCGCCAGCTGAGCAATCAATGTTTTGACCGTTCTATTGGTCCGCTCAGTGAGATTCTCCTGAGGTGTGTATGGTGCCGTCAGTTGTTGCTGTATGCCTGCCTCAGCGAGGAACTGCTTCAGCGCGCGGCTCGTAAACTGGGCTCCATTGTCTGTAATGAGGTTTCTTGGTGTGCCAGACCGTGCCAGAATCCGCTCTCGCAAGGCCAGCTTCACTGCCGCTGCCGTCGCCTTGCGGATGGGGACCAGTTCTGCCCATTTACTGAACTTATCGACCAGGACCAGTAGATACGCGTTGCCTCGTTTGGACCGCGGCAGCGGCCCCACGTACTCGGCGTACTCCCATATGGCCCGCCGTTGCGTCATCGTGGTATTCTCTCAACACCCCCTGTCGTAAAGGCTCGGCCACGCATAGCCTCCATGGTGACACCTCATCTTCTCCTAGCACGAGAGCGATGCGGCGGTACAGCCTGTCGTTCTGTATGGCGTAATCTGGGTACTTGCTGGGACTCTCCAACACCGCTGCCGTCAGCCGCTGTAACCATATACAAGTTGGTGCTGCCTCTGACTCCACGTGTGCACGGCCGATCACCTCGCGTGGTTGTCGTGACAGTGCGTCGGCCACCACATTCAAGGCTCCTTTTCGGTACTGGACATCGAAGGTGTACTGCTGCAGCTCCAAGGCCCAGCGTGCGATGCGGCCGGTGGGGCTCTCAATCGAGTTGAGCCAACGCAACGCCAAGTGATCGGTCACGACAGTGAAATGGTTGCCTTCCAAATAGTGTCGCAGTTTTCGGATTCCCCAAACAATTGCGAGGCGCTGTAGTTGACCTCCGCTTTCTGCAGCTTCCTACTGGCGTAGGAAATTACGTGTTCGTGGCCGTCTATGTCTTGCGTCAGAACCGCGCCCAGCCCACACTCGCTGGCGTCCGTCTGTAGGCAGAAACGTCGAGAGAAATCGGGGCACGCCAACACCGGAGCTTCCATCAGCTGCTTCTGGATACACTGGAATGCCTCCTGCTGCTGTTTTCCCCAACTCCACTTGTGGCCCTTCTTCAACAGTTCGGTAAGGGGCCCAACCGTTGTGGCGAAATTTGGTACGAAGCGTCGATACCACGAGGCCATTCCAATGTACTGCCGCAATTGTTTCAGATTTGATGGCGGCTTCAGCTCGTGGATGGCTGCTACCTTCTCCGGATCCGTTTGGATGCCCGCCTCCGTCACTAGATGCCCCAGGTACCTAATGGATTTACGAAAGAATTCGCACTTATCTCGATTTATTCGCAGATTGGCCGCCCGCAGTCGTCGGAACACCTCGCGCAAGTTGCTCAAGTGTTCCTCGAACGTCTTGCCGACCACCACTATGTCGTCGAGGTATGCAAACGCGTGCGGTGTCATGTCCGGGCCGATGACGCTGTCCAACGCCCTCTGGAATGTTGCGGGCGCAGAATGCAGGCCGAACGGCATCACACGCCACTGGAACAGCCCGCGTCCTGGCACCGTGAACGCTGTATATCGCTGGCTTTCGCGCTCCATCGGAATCTGCCAGTACCCATTCCGCAAATCGATGCTACTTATGTATTTGGCCTGGCGCAGCTTCTCCAAAATGTGCTGTATCCGCGGAATTGGGTACGCATCTGGTTCTGAGCGTTCGTTCAGCTGTCGATAGTCGATGCACATCCTACAGGCGCCTGTCTTCTTGCGCACCAACACGATGGGTGCGCTGTAGGCACTGTCGGATTGCTCGATGCAGCCCTTTGCCAGCAATTCGTAGACTTCTTGATTGATCACCGCCTGCATGGCCGGATTCCGGGGGTAGTACCGCTGTTTGATGGGACGCTCGTCTTTCATCCGGATTGTGTGCACCGCCGAAGACGAGACTCCTGTGATGCTCTCAAAGCTTGCCAGTTCCCCCTCGAGGAACCTGGCGGCCGTCTGGGTCTGCTGCTCCGTTAGGTGGGCGGCTATAGTGAGCCCCGCCTGTTCGCTGGTCACCAAAGCAGCATGCCGGGCCCTGCGGTTCCGCCTCCGCTGCCTGCGTGGCCGTTGATCGTCCGCTCGCAGTTCTACCGTTTGGCCGCCCACAGTCACCGCCCCGTTGGCCATATGGACGTAATCTAATCCCAGTGGGAGCTCATATATGCATCCGGGGAGTGTGAGCAGCGGCAGTACTACGCGACTGTCGCCCACCGTGATCGTTGCCTTCGTCTCTTCACGGACCGTCTTCTGTGTCCCGTCGGCCAGAGTATGCTGAAATAAATTAGTAAATTAGGCACCCCAAAGTGCCGAGGTGTCCAACAAATAAAAGAGGGCGGTATGCCAAAACTTCTCCACGTGTTTAATTCAACAAAATAACAAAACTGACCGCGCTTCAGTGCGTGTTGGGCGAGACCAAGGAAAAGACTAACTGAAACGAACTTAAAATTACCCGCCATCATGGCTTACTATTTTTACAATTACTTATTAACTTACAACTACTTGGCATCGTAATGACGCGCGGCTGCCCGCTACGCAACGCGTCATTACAGTATGTTTCTCTTTACTTTTTCAACCGTACGTAGAGAACCGCACACATAGACACTGTTGCTTGTTGTGTGTGTGAGTGTGTGTATGTGATGTCCCCAACTATTTGATATTTGTTGTTGCTGCATAAAGTTATTAATGAAAACCCTAGTGCCAAATGCACTAAACAAAGAAAAAATTACTTTTAAAAATGTTATATAATTTTCAATTAATTAACATTTCTTGCTCTGTCAGTGCAAGACGAATGTACATACATACATATGTAGATACATATGTATGTACATACATAGATGTGCATATATGTATGTATGGACATTCACACATTAGTGTCTCACATTTTGCTTTGGCTATTTCAATCGTTTGCACGCAACTACACGAACAGCTGCTGGTATGTGTGTGTGTATGTATACTTAGTTGTCCCCAACTGTTTAATATTTTGTATTGTTTGTTCTCCCTGCATTTGTAAAATGCATATTTTGAAAATTCTTGAATGCAAAGTTGTAGATTTAGTTAGGTAGATTATATTACCCAAATTTTAAATCGATCGGACTAAATTTATAACACAAACTTTTCATTTGAAAAGGTGATTAAACATTAAAACCCCAATAATTCAAGCTCCAACACAAATTTCGAAGTAAGTATCGAATCTAAATCTGCAGTTTTGTTTGTATTCTTTAATTGATTTTAGAAACTAAGTATTAAGTCGACCGGTTCAAAACTGCGGATTTTTGAAACAAACTTTGGAGCTACTTTTCCCCCTTTTGAAGCTCGAATTTTCCAAAATCCCTTCTTAATGCACATTTACACTATGATAGGATACTGGACCCCAAATTTCAGCATCCTACCTTTTACCGTGTGGGCTGTGGGCTGTTGACGCGGTTTCCTTTTGTGCCCCAACATTTTTTTACAGGAAAAGTTCCATATTTTAGGCTCCAAAAAATATATCAAAAAACCAAGCTTACAGTTTTTCTTGGAATTGTTCTGAGAGTATACAAACTTGAAGTTAATCAGATGAAAACTGTAGATTTTTCATACAAACGTTGGAGCCTGTTTTGCCCCCTTTGGAGCTCGAGTTTTCCAAAATCCCTTCTTAGTGGGCACCTAGACTATGAAAGGATACTTGAGTCCAAATTTCAGCTTCCTAGCCTTTACCGTTTGGGCTGTGCGTTGATCACCAATCAGTCAGTCAGGACAAACTGTTTTATAAATGTAGATTAAAGATGTATACTTTGTGAGGTCTGCCATGCATCCTTCTGACTGTTACATTTTCAACTCCCGCAAACCTAATATACTCTTGTACATTTCATGTGCAGACTATAAAAATGCATGTTGTAAATCATTAAAAAAAACTATTAATATAAAAATTGCATTAAATTTATGTTTTTATTTGTTTTGTATAAAGTAATATGTTAAAAGTTATATAACATTAATTTTGATTAAAATATATTTTCTGCTTCTTTATCAAAATCAAATTGTTCTTTACTTTCAAACTCGTCTTCATCTCTATATGTCTGGCGTGTTACTTCAAATGTTAGCAACTTTAAACCTGCAATAATTTCTTTTGGCAGTTTATGTGCTTTTGAAAATTTCCTTAAAGCGATGCTTGATAAATAGGGTTCAAAAGAATCCAAAGTACTGTGGAATACGTCTGTTAAGTTGTGTCGGCTGTTTTTCCTGGCATGTAATATCCTATCACGCTTATAGTATTTGTTTGGCCTAAGCAACCAACAGGTAGTACAGATGACTCAATAATTTGTGCACCGTGAACTAAAATTTGGTGGACCGTAGCGATCATTGGGTACCAAGAGAATTTTGTAAATATGCAAACGAAGCGTCTCTACACAAAATTTTTGGAATTTAATCGAACAAATTTCATACTCGCAAGGATATAACTTTTAAAAATGTATACAGTTTATTTAAAAGCTCTTCATCGATTCCAATATAGAGGCAAGTAATGGAACATTTGAAAATGCCCTTCGCGCCGTATTGCCATCGTTGGAATTTCCAGATCCATTCTGGCTTCGTTTGTTTATATGCACTTCAGACCAAAGTTTTCTTACAATGTCTTTTTTGTGTATCAACAATGCTGAATCCGCATTGATTCGCCATTTCTTTAGACCGACGTGAAATTAAATATTCAGAACGAACTCCAAAAACGGACTACTTCCGTACTGAATAGTATTCGGTTTAGGCTTGAACTGTTGACTGTTGACGTCCTCTTCTTTTAAAAAGTCCTGTGGGCTGGCGCCGCAAATCTAGTACCTGTTAAAGTATTTAACACCTTTCTATTGATGAGCGTCATGTGTAAGTCGAAGACAACTTCTACATTCCTTTGGTCTGCTTCAAAAATGGCTTTAGGTGTTTTATTTGAACATCTAAAAATGCTTTTGAGTTCAAAATGTGATCTCCACTTTGTTTAGTGAACTCTTTTTTTAGTGACTTGAAATATTTAACGGATTATGGGATCCAATTTGGAGTGGAATTATTGTTGTAACAAACAAAGATTGGTCCATGTTATTTGGTTCGAGTTCATTACATTTTTATTTATAAACGCTCTAGCCGACAGAACCGTAAAAACCATAGCTTACTATTAGCATTAATTTGCTTATATCAATAAATTTATCAAGTACTGGCTTCTGATATGAAATTATCCGAGATGCAATGTGGTCAAGTAAGTTCTGCAGCGGCACTTCGGCAACAATTTCTAAGACGCTTATATCTATAGGCCGGCAGGCTCCGTCACCTTTTCGTAGCTCGGATATATATTAGAATTATTTTCGATATTCTTTGAGTGTATGTTATTATATTGCTGCTTGGAAAATGAATTTTCTATAATAAATACTAAGACCTCTTCAGGTGATAGTGGTAGTGGTTCTTGCAATGATAGCTGTTCTGTTTATTTTGAAAACCGCAAAAATCCGCTTATGTTTTAAACTCTACACAAATATATAATTATATAATAACACATACTACCACTGTTGGAGCACCCTACTTAGCTTCTAAGCCTTTCCTTTGCGCTCTCTATTGCGCCCTTTACTGCGCTCTCTGTGGCGCTCTCTTTGTACGTTTTTCTTGTGCTGGTCCGCTGACTTGTAGCGGCAGCAGGCAAAATCACTCGCTAATTAATATCGGCACTGTGAACCTCGCTAAGTAATACTCGCACGTTTGACATCGTCTGTACAATTTTCCAAGCCATTAAAGCCATATTAATAATTGAAAGAATACCGCGTCTCATTTAATAACTATTTAAATCTTGTTGTTGCAATCGCTAAAAAGCTACCGATTTTTCATTGGCGCCCGAGCTTTTTTTAGTGACTTGAAATATTTAACGGATTATGGGATCCAATTTGGAGTGGAATTATTGTTGTAACAAACAAAGATTGGTCCATGTTATTTGGTTCGAGTTCATTACATTTTTATTTATAAACGCTCTAGCCGACAGAACCGTAAAAACCATAGCTTACTATTAGCATTAATTTGCTTATATCAATAAATTTATCAAGTACTGGCTTCTGATATGAAATTATCCGAGATGCAATGTGGTCAAGTAAGTTCTGCAGCGGCACTTCGGCAACAATTTCTAAGACGCTTATATCTATAGGCCGGCAGGCTCCGTCACCTTTTCGTAGCTCGGATATATATTAGAATTATTTTCGATATTCTTTGAGTGTATGTTATTATATTGCTGCTTGGAAAATGAATTTTCTATAATAAATACTAAGACCTCTTCAGGTGATAGTGGTAGTGGTTCTTGCAATGATAGCTGTTCTGTTTATTTTGAAAACCGCAAAAATCCGCTTATGTTTTAAACTCTACACAAATATATAATTATATAATAACACATACTACCACTGTTGGAGCACCATACTTAGCTTCTAAGCCTTTCCTTTGCGCTCTCTATTGCGCCCTTTACTGCGCTCTCTGTGGCGCTCTCTTTGTACGTTTTTCTTGTGCTGGTCCGCTGACTTGTAGCGGCAGCAGGCAAAATCACTCGCTAATTAATATCGGCACTGTGAACCTCGCTAAGTAATACTCGCACGTTTGACATCGTCTGTACAATTTTCCAAGCCATTAAAGCCATATTAATAATTGAAAGAATACCGCGTCTCATTTAATAACTATTTAAATCTTGTTGTTGCAATCGCTAAAAAGCTACCGATTTTTCATTGGCGCCCGAGCTGGAGCTTCGGTTTTTTTAAGATTATTTTCTCGTTTGTTTGCGGGCTTTGTGGCTTGGTTTTTGTGCGCGGTCGTGTGATTACTACTCGTTTGTTTGAGGCTGATGTAAATTGGATACCATCCTGCTACATTTATTTGGATTTCGAGCTTGGTGCCTTGGTGTTCTGGATACCATCAACTACAACTGCTCGTTTGGACTGTGGAGCTGCTGTCTGCCCTACTTGTGGTACTGACGTTTGGCTTGGCTAATGGGTGATCGTCGCTCGGAATCCAGGGAAGTTTCGGTGGACTTCTTGGAGAGCTTGCAGGTATTCTGTGCCAACAATTGAGCATAAAGCTCTAAGAAGTTTAATTGCTGCAAAGTTGTGCAAACGAAAGGAGTTTAAAACCTATTCACATACGTACATACATATGTATATATAGTACGTGTATGCTTATGCGGACTCAATTTTTGGCACTTAAATTATTTTGTGCAACCACATTACATACTGTAACGTTGCTCTGGCCCGGGTATACTCGTCGGCCAGAGTCGCTGCAAAATTCTTGGTTTGGTTCCCCAGAAATAAAGCGAGCCCGCAGTTATTTCTTATTTTTTTTATTTCTCCAAATCAAATAGGAGGGTGCGCTTCAATGCCCGTTCGTTTGCCTCTCCAACAGAACTAACTCAAAACTCTCTTCAATTTACAACTACTTACACCTACTTAAAACTACTCATCGGCATCGTGACGACGCGTTGCGTAGCTGGCAGCTGTGCGTGGTTACACCTCCCCAAAGGGTCGAACGGCCCGATCGATGGTGTTTTCAAACTTTGTTAGCATCGCGCCATAATCGAAAGGCAGATGTGTAGCAGCTGGGTGGCAGCGCTGCAACCGCTCGCGTTTGGCCACCTGTCGACGCCACCTGTAACTTTACAGACAGCTGCTCGCGCTGTCATTCTGTCGCATCGTTGTCTTCGCTCTCCATTTCCGCCACGTGTTTGAACCTTATGTGCCAGCGGCATGCACGTGCTGTTACAACACGGTGTACATCTTATACTGCGTCGACTGCAACCAGTGCACCGGGCCTCCCATCGGTGCCGTTGAGGTATCATTTGTGCTATATGTGGCTGAAACGTAATAAAATTCGATTATGTCTGCAGGATTACGTGGACGTTATTCTTTAGCTAGGAGCGCCTGCTTTGGTTGCCCCGACGCTTGACAGCTGGCCTGGCTGTGTTGGCGTCGCCGCCATGGCTGCTGCTGCCTCCGCTGTTGTCGTCACCGGTTGCCGCGGCTGCCGGCTTCGCCACTACTGCCTTCATCAACGTAGCCGCAGCCGCTGCTGCATTGGTGCCGCTGCTGTTGACGTCGCTACCGCTGCCGTCGCTGCGGCCACTACTATCGTGTCGCTGCCGCTTACGCTGTTGCGGCTGTTGTCGTGGCTGTTGTGATGGCTGCTGTTGTGGCTGTTGAGAGATTGTCAGTGGCATGGTCCCCATACCAGCGCAACTGCCGCTATCGCTGCACTCGTCGGCGACGCTGACGTCTGCATTCTGCGCCTTCAGATCTCGCACATGTGCTGTTCTACCTCTGCCGCCCGCTACTGGTCGTAAGCGCACTATGACTGGGGATATAAATGCACGCACTGTGAATGGCCCATCGAAGCGAGGCGCCAGTTTGGCCGCAAACTGTTCTGCAGCGTTGAACAGGTGATGTTGTCGCACGAGAACCTCGTCGCCTAGTTGGGGTCGCCACTCGCGCCTCCGCAGATTATACTGACGCGCCTGATCCTCACTGGCCACCACTTGGTTTCTTTTCGCTATTCGGGCAATGAGCTGTACCAGTGTCGCGTGTGTTTGTGGGCTACCTGGTACTGCCTCAGGGGCGTCTGGATCCCTGCCGTACAGTGTGCGTGGATGCCTTGGTTCTCTCCCAAATAGGATGAAAGCCGGTGAGTAGCCCGTTGCGTCTGAAAGTGCTGTATTAATAGCCAATTGTGCTTCCGGCAGTTGTTCGTCCCACGTGTTGTGCTGTCCGTCCGCCAGCTGAGCAATCAATGTTTTGACCATTCTATTGGTCCGCTCCGTGGGATTCTCCTGAGGTGTATATGGTGCCGTCAGTTGTTGCTGTATGCCTGCCTCAGCGAGGAACTGTTTCAGCGCGCGACTTGTAAACTGGGCTCCATTGTCTGTGATGAGTTTTCGCGGCGTCCCAAACCGCGCCAGGATCGGCTCTCGTAGGGCCAGCTTCACTGCCGCCGCTGTTGCCTTGCGGATGGGGACCAGTTCTGCCCATTTGCTGAACTTATCGACCAGGACCAGTAGATACGCGTTGCCTCGTTTGGACCGCGGCAGCGGCCCTACGAAATCGGCGCATACGACGTCCCACGCCGCCTCTGCTGGTTTGAAGTGCATCTTGCCTGCTGTCAGCTGTTGCTGGGCTTTATAGCGTTGGCACAACAGGCACTGGTGCACATACTTCGCGACGTCGCGATACAGACCAGGCCAGTGGTATCGGTCTGCAACGCGCGCACATGTTCGGCGTACTCCCATATGGCCCGCCGTTGCGTCATCGTGGCATTCTCTCAACACCTCCTGTCGTAAAGGCGCGGCCACCCATAGCCTCCATGGTGACACCTCGTCTTCTCCCAGCACGTTAGCGATGCGGCGGTACAACCTGTCATTCTGTATGGCGTAATCTGGGTATTTGCCGGGGCTCTCCAACACCGCTGCCGTCAGCCGCTGTAACCATTTGCAGGTTGGCGTCGCCTCTGGCTCCACGTGTGCGCGGCCGGCCATCTCGCGCGGTTGCCGTGACAGCGCGTCGGCCACCACGTTCAAGGCTCCTTTTCGGTACTGGACATCGAAGGTATACTGTTGCAGCTCCAAGGCCCAGCGTGCAATGCGACCCGTGGGACTCTCGATTGAGTTGAGCCATCGCAACGCCAAGTGGTCGGTCACGACGGTAAAGTGATAGCCCTCCAGATAGTGTCGCAGCTTTCGGATTCCCCAAACAATGGCCAGGCACTCCTTCTCCATGGCGCTGTAGTTGACCTCTGCTTTCTGCAGTTTCCTACTGGCGTAGGAAATCACGTGCTCCTGGCCGTCTACGTTCTGTGTCAAAACCGCGCCCAGCCCATACTCGCTGGCGTCAGTCTGTAGGCAGAAGCGTTGTGTGAAATCGGGGCACGCTAACACCGGCGCTTCCATGAGCTGTCTTTGGATACAATCAAATGCCTCCTGCTGCGGTGTTCCCCAACTCCACTTGTGGCCTTTCTTTAACAGCTCGGTGAGTGGGCCTACCGTTGTGGCGAAATTGGGTACAAAGCGGCGGTACCACGAGGCCATCCCGATGTACTGCCGCAGCTGTTTTAGGTTGGCCGGGGGCTTCAGCTCGTGGATGGCTGCCACCTTTTCTGGATCCGTCTGTATCCCGTCTTCTGTCACCAGGTGCCCCAGGTAGCGTATGGACCTGCGAAAAAACTCACACTTATCTTGATTTACCCGTAGGTTTACCGTTCTCAGTCTTCGAAACACCTCCCTCAGGTTACATAGGTGTTCTTCAAATGTCATCCCAACCACAACTATGTCGTCCAGATAGGCAAACGCGTGTGGAGCCATATCCGGTCCGATGACGCTATCTAGCGCCCGCTGGAAGGTGGCTGGGGCGGAGTGCAGGCCAAATGGCATCACTCGCCATTGGAAAAGGCCCCGTCCGGGCACTGTGAAAGCGGTGTATTTGCGGCTGTCGGGCTCTAGGGGATCTGCCAATAACCGTTTCGTAAGTCGATGCTGCTGATGTAATTTGCCTGTCGTAACTGTTCGAGAATATGTTGGATCCTCGGAATGGGGTATGCGTCTGGCTCCGAGCGCTCGTTCAGCTGGCGGTAGTCGATGCACATTCGCCACGCCCCATTCTTCTTGCGTACCAGGACTATGGGCGCGGTGTACGCGCTATCGGACCGCTCAATGTAGCCCTTCGCCAGCAACTCGTCAACCTCGTTGTCAATCACCGCTTGCATCGCCGGATTCCTCGGATAGAAGCGCTGTTTAATGGGCCTGTCGTCTTTCACGCGGATCGTGTGTGTCGCCACCGACGACACGCCCACAATGTTCTCAAAGCGCGGTAATTCCTCCTGAAGGAACGTGGCAGCCTGAGCAGCCTGCTCATCTGTCAGCGTAGCCGCCGATAGAGCAATTGGCTCTGTGGTCACCAATGCCGCACATCGTACTCCGCGGCGCGCCTGACGCCTTCTCCGCCGTCGTCGCTCACGCACATCACGCATCTCCAGCTTGTGGCTGCTGGCGGTGAGCGTACCATAGGCCTTCCTGATGAAATCCAGCCCTAGTGAGAGCTCGTCCTCGCAGCCCGGCAGTGTTAACAGTGGTACCGAGATGCATTTGTCGTCCACTGTTATCGCCGTCATCGTCTCCTCGCAAACAGTTTGTCGCGAGCCGTTGGCCATCGACATCGACAAGCGTCGTGCCAGCGCCGGGCTCACAAAGCTGCGAGTGGCTCCCGTATCCACCACCGCGTCGAGGGCAAGACCACCGCAATCCACACTCAACACCATCGCTCGCGAGCGTTCTGCCACTAGTTTTCCTGCGTGGGCTCGTCTATTGGCTGCGCGTGGCGAGCCCCCCTGGCGTTTCCCGCTCTGCGGCGACAGCACTCGTTCGCTCGTATGCCCAGCCTACCGCAATCCCAGCAGTATAGCTGTTGTTGGTTTGGGCAGCATTCGTTGTCGTGACCCGCCATACCACAGCGTTTGCAAGACCGCCCCTGGTGTGCCGACGAGCTCTGCATCTCGGGCCCGGTTGCTGTTGTTCGCGCGGTGCAGTCTCCGGGCATGTCTGCATCGAGCTTCAATTCCAGCATCGCTTGGACGTAGGTCGCAGTGGACTCCGACTCGCCCTGAACGCGTCGTTGCGCATTCTGTCGCCACCGCTCAACGTGAGGAGCGGCCGGGTACGCTTCTAGCAGTTCCGCGCGGAACTCTGCCCACGACTGGAATGTTTGATAACATCGGCACCAAATTATCTACCGGCTCCCCACTCACTTCCGCTTTTTCTTCTAGCCGGCGCAAGAATGCTCGTGGGTCCCCCCTGCCGTCGAAATGCACTCCCCACTGTGCCACCTCCGTGCTCAGGGCTTTCCGCTCCGCTCGTGACATTGTCGAGTGGGCCGAACCAGTCGCGGATGCGGTTGACACGGCTGGCCCGGCCGTCGAGACCATCGACGGTGTGGCGAGGGTCGTTACCACCGTCGTGGCCACGATCAGGTTCGTGGTCACGCATGGCGCCGCTGGCGCTACTGTCGTATAGGTGGTGGTGGCGGTCACGGTCACTGGTGCAGCCCCAGCTGGTGTTGTTGCCGCTAATGGCCCCGTTGATGGTGTCTCGGGATGCTCGGTCGGTGTTCTTGGCGATGCCGCAGCTTCCTTAGGCGGCAGGTGCATGCCGGGCGAACCTTCCTCTTTCTTTGGGGACCTCCAGTTGTGCCTTCGGCGGTACAGGACTCACCGGACTCACTTTATTTTGGGGTCCCTGCTCGGGCGCCACTTGTAACGTTGCTCTGGCCCGGGTATACTCGTCGGCCAGAGTCGCTGCAAAATTCTTGGTTTGGTTCCCCAGAAATAAAGCGAGCCCGCAGTTATTTCTTATTTTTTTTATTTCTCCAAATCAAATAGGAGGGTGCGCTTCAATGCCCGTTCGTTTGCCTCTCCAACAGAACTAACTCAAAACTCTCTTCAATTTACAACTACTTACACCTACTTAAAACTACTCATCGGCATCGTGACGACGCGTTGCGTAGCTGGCAGCTGTGCGTCGTTACAATACACAAATATATAATCATACATACATAATATTATATACATACATATACGTACGCACATACACCACACCTCGCATAAATTAACAAATTATACACCCACATAAACATAACTACTAACAAAACCTCGAGGCAAAACAAACAACAATAATTAAAAAAGGGCTGTTAAGCTGATTTTCAACATAAAAAACAAATATTTTGAAGTTATTTTGGTTCTTTTGTGTTGGTTTTTTTGGTAAAGATTTGTTGCATCAGCTGCATACATAGAAACATAGCTTTTGTTGTTGCTTGCGCCGCTAGCGTAGCAAAAGAATTTTGTCGCTCTCTCCTTTGTGCGCGTCTTTTTTCGGCTACACTTGTCGCTGGGCCAACGAACTTCCCCCCGCTACCCGTTTGGATTAGCGTTGCCTACAAGCGTGCTTGCGGTAATCGACGACTATTTTCTGAGTACAGCTGAGATTGCTTGCAGATTTCGTTGTTGTTTGTGCGGTCGCTTGGACTGCTACTTTGCTTGCGTGCATACTGTATTGAGTGCGTGTGTACGTAATCTGTGTGCATTTCAGTTGGTCTCTTGCTGTTTAGCGCGTTGTTATTTGCGAGGGCTGTTAGGAAAGTTCGGTGTTCATTTTCTTTGATTTGCAACTTGCTTAGAGTTTATTTTGGTTATACTCTACCATGTCGGAATCTGAGAAGCAACAAGTAGTTCTAGTTCTCTAAACTAGTACAATGCTTGCAGAAATTTGATAAGGTTAGCGCTGATATTGCTCGTATGAAAACAGCATTTCAGTTAAAGACAATTTCGTTGGAACAAACAGAACACGAGTGTCGTCTCGAGCTGTTAGAAGATTACATAAAGAAAGCTATGGCGCTTCAGGCAGATTTGGATAGTCTCAATCCAAGTAACGATAGTAGAGGGCCACTTGAGGATTTGTGCTTTTCAACTAAGGCGTTGTATGTGAAGGCAACGAAACAAAAAGTTGAAAATCAGACTTCTCATGACTGTTCTATGATGGCCAGTCAACGGTCACAGTTACCCAAAATGCGGCTGCCTACATTCAGTGGAAAGCATGCCGAATTTAAGAATTTTATGTGCTTATTTGAAAGCCTAGTCCATGACGATCCTTCGTTAACCAACGTCGAGAAGTTTAATCATTTGGTGTCGTGCTTGTCAGATGAGGCTCTAGGAGTTGTCAAACCGTTTCAGTTAAGTCAAGTCTGTGTACGACAACAAATGTTTGATATTTTTCGACACTATCTCGCAATTGTTTGACATCCCAAGTATGACCAAACCTAATTCGTCTAGTTTGCGGTCCATCATTGACACTGTTTCTGCCATTTATGCGTCTTTAACTTCGTTGGGAAGTGAAAAGGACATTTCGAATGCAATGATCATACATATGGTTATGGCCAAAGTTGATCAAGTAACCAAATCTCGTTTTGAGGAACAGCTCGATTATGACAAGTTGTCTTCTTGGGAGGACTGCGCTAAGCAGTTAAACAGGCGTTACCAATATTTAGCGGCTGAAGAGACAACTCGGGTTCCAAATAAACCGCGAGTAGAACCTGCAAGAAACAGTAAAGCTTCGTTCTCTTGCACAACGGGTCCTTCAAAGCCGATCTCGAAGTGCACATACTATAGTTCTGCGGCACACAATATTTATACTTGCCTTTCTTTCGGATCTATTCCCGTTATGCAGCCATTTGAGTTTGCTAAGACTCAAAAAATGTGCCTGAATTGTTTGAATGTGGGTCATATAGTTTCCAGCTGCGAAGCTTCCAAGTGTCGGGTGTTTTCAAAACCACACCATACAGATACTCTGTAGCTGTGCCAAATTCACCCACTCCACAAGCAGTTGCACCTCCAGAAGCGTACTTAGGTCACGTTTTAAGTGCCGATCAAGTAATTCTAGCCACAGCAGTGGTAAAAATTAAAGATAGATTCGGCCATTACCATCCTGCTCTTGTGTTACTTGATAGCGGCTCACAGTTGAACCTCATGACTGAGAACCTTGCGCAGCGCCTTCGATTAAAGCGTAAAGACACAGTTGTGAGTATTGTAATGGCAGGTGGAACCACTACTGGTAGTAGGCACAAGGTGTGCGCTGATATTCAATCTCGTTTGAATTCTCACAGCTTTGGCACTGATTTTTGGGTTCTTAAATCCATATCTACTTGTCAGCCTGGTAACTTTGTGCCCACATCGAATAGACAAAAACCCGCAAACCTTGAGTTGGCTGACCCAGAATTCTATAAGCCAGCCAAGGTTGATATTCTCCTAGGTGCTGAACTTTTTTACAAGTTGTTATGCGTTGGGCAAATCGAGCTCAGTTCTTGTCTTCCATTGTTGCAGAAGACATTTCTGGGGTGGGTTGTTGCTGGTAGATATACAGCGCAAATACCTCCTCAACAATTCGGCGTTAACGTTGCCGCTCAAGTTAGTGATTGTTCTCTCGACACATTAGTTCAACGCTTTTGGGAACTCGATCGGAGCCCAAATGAGTCGAAGGCTGTGCGCCAGACAGCTGAACAAAGGGCCTGTGAAGCTCACTTCACCAAATCAGTACAGCGCCTGTCTACAGGACGTTTTCAAGTCGAACTTCCGTTCAAATCCGATCCCGCTGTACTAGGGCTTTCCTTTCAAACTGCTGAAAGGCGGTTCCTACAACTTGACCGTAAACTCGCAAGAGACAAAACGCGACATGACATGTACCATGACTTCATGAGAGAGTATCGTGATCTTGGGCATATGTCTGCTCTTGAATCTCCTCCTCCAGGACAGCATTACTATATTCCTCATCAGTGTGTCCTGAGACCTGAAAGCACCACATCCAAATTGCGTGTGGTGTTTGACGCTTCTAGTAAAACGTCAACGGCTCTATCATTAAATGACACTTTAATGGTTGGGCCGACTATTCAGAGGGAGCTTTATTCAACACTTGTAAATTTTCGGTTGAATAAATACGCAATTACTGCTGACATATCCAAGATGTACAGGCAAATAAACGTGTCTGAAAAAGACAAAAATTACCAGCTCATTCTCTGGCGAGAAAGCGCCTCTCATGAGCTGCAGTCCTTTAAGTTGAACACTGTCACATACGGGACTGCATCAGCGCCATTTTTAGCTGTGCGCTCGTTGTTTGAATTGGCAAATATTTATGCTCGATGTCACCATGTCGCGTTAAATGTCATTAAAAAATGTTTTTATGTTGACGACATGCTGGCTCCTCATGATGATGTATTTCGTTTCATCTGCATAAGGATAGCTTTACTTCGTTGAAGCCGACAAAGCGGAATATATTATCTCGTTTGTCTGAGCAACTTGGACCTTTGTGCCCCATCGTCACAGCGGCCAAAACTCTGTGGCAAGAGCTGTGGCGATTTAAGATGTTAGTTGGGCTGCTAAAGCAACAGATTTGGGTGATAAATACTCGTAGATCTTGCTCAGCAGTTTTACATAACTGGATTCGATGCAAGCCCAAGTTAGTTGAGCAAATAATGAGAAATTTGCCAGGTGATTGCCTTCGAGAAGGTCGACCTTTCAGGGTTTGTGGACTCGAACTTTGCGGCTCATTCCATGGTAGCTATCGCATACGCGGAAGACCGCCCGTTACAAATTACGTAGCGGTATTCGTTTGTTTTGCCTCGAAGGCCGTTCACCTCGAACTGGTAGCTAATTTATTCACTGATACTGTCCTTAACGTCTTTACAAGGTTCATCGGGAAGCGCGGCCTGCCGGAAATGGTCTTTTGCAACAACGTGACGAACTTCGCGGGAACAAGCGGCTTGCTGAGGTACTTGCCGTCGGCTTTCGAGCGGTGAAAGGACGCCCTGACGGACTCTGCGGCAGAGCGACGAATCGATTGGTTCATTCTTCCCCGACCTCCTCACGTAGGAGGATTGTTGGAGGCAGCGGCACTGCTAGGCGACCAGTCCACGATGTTGGCGGTGCTCCCTGTGGATTTGAAAGACCGGGAGTCCTTCAAAGGGGCCAGAATGTTGGAGAACCCTACTTAGCTTCTGAGTCTTTCTTTTCTTTACCCAAAGGGTAAAACGCTACACTAGTTTTGTGCGAATGTATGTAACAGGGAGAAGGAGGCGTGGCAGACCCCACAAAGTATATATATTCTTGATCAGGTTGACAAGCCGACTCGATATAGCCATGTCCGTCTGTCCGTCTGTATGAGTGCAAGGATACAAGGTACAAGAGCTAGAATGACCAAACTTGGTGTCCTGGTTCCCCTGAGCCCTAGGCAGGTCAAGTTTGTTTTTTTATTTTGATACACCCCCCCCCCCCCCACTCCTCCGAAATTCCGGTATTTTTATAAAAGTAATTCTTGGAATTTTGCGCTGCCTGCAGCTCTGCCGGCAGCTGTTTTTGTTTTTGCTGCTTTTGTTCAACTTTGTGCTGCATACATACACGAGTATAAACACGCATAGGCACGTGATGTAAATGTATGCTGTTCAAACTGAACATAAAGATGTCTTCTACTTTAATTAAATTAATTCATTCATTTTTTTAAATAATTCAATTTAAAAAAAATTTTGTTTTCATTTTTTTTTTTTTTTTGTGGAGAGTACACGCTATTTTACTGTCGGGCTTGCTCGACTGTACTGTTCTCTCTTGTTTCTTTTGGGCAACGCCGGCTGCCTCATCGGGTGTGTAGTTCCAACCATATGCCCGCGTGAGTCGAACAATAACCGATAACACGGTTTCTCCATCGATTACAAACAAAACGCCATCACTACAATTAATTCGACGCGCAATATACAAATCATATTTCAAAAGTAAACAAACCCAAAATAACTAGCATAAAACAACGCAATACGGGAAAAGTAAACGTATCAACACGGATACGGACGTCAAAAGAAAAGGAACTACATATGCATGTGCAGACGGACAGGAATGGGGCATCGGACAACTATATGGGATGCAGCTGTTGATATCCTAGACGTACACACCCTGTCTGTATCCAAAGGCAAGATTTCTTTTGGATACCCAATATTTAAGCCGTGTTTGGACTATTCCATGCCTCATGTGAGCCTCCCGCCCCTACTGATTCTGTATAAGAGTGTCATTACGAAGTGGAAGAGAAAATTCTGATTTATAAATGCTTAATAAATAGTACCAGCGCATAAATAAGGAAAAGGCGATAATTGACACAGGCTGGCAGTGGATTAAGGCGAACTACTATGGCAAGCAGGAGTAGAGCTGGACGTTCACTCGGCAGCACGGAGACGAGGGGGCCTATATCCCGTCGCATTACTCCTAACATTTTTGAAAAGAAGGAGGGTGCAGATACAGGTCGGATGTCTGAGGCAAAAGCGGGAAAAAGTGACGCGCCGACAAAAAGCGCGGCAAAGCTCAAAACGGTAAATCACAACATTTCGGAGGAAGTCAAGCAGAAAGATAAAGAGGAAGACTCAAGTAAGTCAGATAATTCGGAGACAAATGGTTTAAAGGAAAAAGAAGAAGAAGTAGAAAAAAAAGCGTGAGTAATAACAAGTATTGGAATAACTTTCATTATAAAGAGGCTCATAAAGGCCCTTATGTGGTTTATGTTGACAAGGCTTGTGAAAATGGGTTGAGAAAAGCCATAAATCAATTTGAACTCACGGAACTGCTATGTTCCAAGAAGATTGAAGGTATCGACGAGGTAATAAAAATAGGGCAAAATTATTTGCCATTCGGCTGAAAGTGCGAATGAGCTGGCGTCATTGCAAGTGCTTGCAGACCGTGGTTTTGTGCCTAAAATATTTAGGCATTTCATAGCCAAGGCAGGAATTTTGTTTAATATTCCTACGCATATGTCCAACGAGCTACTGATGGAGCTCTTGTCAGCCGATATTCCAATACCGCAGGTGGAAAGAATTTTCAAAAGAGACTCGAATTCAAAGGATCTTGTCCGCACTATGAGAGTCAAAGTTTGGTTTAAGGGACACCAGCTTCCCAAAGAAATTAAATTTCTTTACACAAAGGTGGAGGTGCACCCTTGTATTGAGTTTCGGCAATGCTTCCGTTGCCAGCGCTTCCGCCATATGGCCAAGCATTGCAAGGGACCCGCGCGGTGCTTTAAATGCGACATGGAGCATTTGCCAGCCATTGCATGCGCATGTTCAGCCATTGCTTTCGCAAATGGTAAAGGGGAGCACATGGCTACAGCTCCACAGTGCCCAGCAAGGCAAAAGGCGTATGCAATACAAAAATGTATGGCGGTAGAAAATCTCTCCAAGCAGGAGATTAGAAAAAAATTTCCATCCCTATTCGAGAGAGGGGTTCCAGACTTGGCAAATTTGAGGGAGTTCCCACATTTAAAGAAGCAAGCCGGCAAGTCGGGCCCCCGCGTGCATAATAATTCAGATGTGGCAAGAGAGGTGCATGCCATATCGCCTTTCGCCGAAGGAATGGAGGGGGGAACGCCTCAAAACAGTCCAAGCAGAATACAAATCCGGTTAGAAATGTCAATCGCAATTCGGTCATAGACTCATTGGTCTCAAACGAATCCTTGCTGCAGGAAAAGTTTGATTGGCTTGGGAAAAAGATTCTGGGCTCCTTAACGGATCAGAATAACAATAATGGAGCTGGCCCGCCAAGAATATTCTGGGAAGAAATAAGGGACTTTATAAACGCCACGAACGCAGAGCTAGACGGCAATTTGATCAGAAACGCGTCGGCTCTGGCAAATAATAATTAATATGAAGCTACAGTATAACATTCAAAGTTTGACTTACAACAACAACAAACAGCTTTTAAATATGTTCCTTATAAATGATAACATCGACGTAGCAATTCTTGCACCAATCTGGGTGAGAGATAATTCTGAATGCAGCATTCCGGACTTCAATTTCTACGGAAAACCAAGGGAGGATGGATATGGTGGAGTAGGAATCTATATCAGGAAAAACATAAAATTCAAAATTCTTAAAATACAAAACTGCCTGCAGTGTATAGGAATACAAACACTCAACCTACAAAAGAACATAAACCTATTTGGCATATATGCAGCTCCTTCGACACCAATCTCCAACATAAACAAGGGAGAACGCTACAGTCGAGCAAGCCCGACAGTAACATACCCTGTACTCTCCACAAAAAGGAAATTAAAAAAAAAAAATTTAAAAAAAAATTAAATTATTAAAAAAATGAATGAATGAATTAATTAAAATTAATTAATTAAATTAAATTAGAATACATTTTTATGTTCAGTTTTAACAGCATACAATTACATCACGTACCTATGCGTGTTTATATGCGTGTATGTATGCAGCACAAAGTTGAACCAAAGCAGCAACAACAACAACAGCTGCGGGCAGCGCTGCCGACAGAGCTGCAGGCAGCGCATGAGCAGCGATTTTACTTATGGCTATAATTTTCTTCAGAATTGACCTATCATGATTCCGAGAATTACGGAAGTTATAAGAAAAAACACAATTGCTGGGGGAGTGGGGGTGTATCAGAAAAAATAAAAAAAACTCGATCTGCCTAGGGCTTATAGGAACCTTGACAACAATTTTGGTTATCCTAGCTCTTGTACTTACTGAGATCCTTGCGCTCATACAGACAGACGGACAGACGAACAGACAGACAGACGGACATGGCTATATCGACTCGTCTTGTCTCCTGATCAAAAATATATATACTTTGTGGGGTCTGCCACGCCTCTTTCTGCCTGTGACATACATTCGCACAAAACTAGTATACCCTTTCACCCTTTGGGTACAGGGTATAAAAATGGAGTTAAGGACATTTTCGCATTCGCGGCCTCTCTAAACAAGGCATCCCTAATTAGCGGAGACTTCAACGCAAAATCTACCACATAGGGTAGTCTTACTAGTGACATAGCATAGCATTATATGCCTAAACAATGGCTCTCCAACTTTTTCTCGTGGTCCAGGTAACGTGTCAGTCTTGGATCTGACCTTCTGCAACTTCAGAAGCCAGGAAGTAAGATGGCAGGCTTTAAGCTGCAAAATATCCAATAGTAAACATCTGCCGGTCATGATCCAGCTGGACCCATTAACCACATCAACTAATCACAAAAAAGTACTGCACAATAGAATCGTAAGGGTATTCTCTAACAGTGAGTTCACAGATCTGGACACACTTAACGGCAATGTTCGCTCAATTATCAAAGTGAACACCGTTACAATACACAGTGACAACAAATACGTGCCAAAGAAGTGGTGGGATGAAGATGCAAACAGGCTGTTCCGCCTTAGAAATGCGAGCAGAAAGAAATTTTACTTTTTCAAAAAATTATTAGATTAGGAAAAATTAATGGAGGCGGAAACAAAACTGAAAAGCCACATTAAGAACTGCCGTAGACTAAATTTTACCAATTTCTTGGGTGATATTACGTCAACGCAGTCATTGTGGAGTGGTGCAAGCATCTAAAGTTTTACAAACAAATAAAAAAGACAGCTAATACATTTGATAAATCCTGTGGTCATTCCGCCGAACTAATAGCTATTGATAAGGCACTAGATTACGCTATTTTACTGGGTATACCACGGGTGGCAACAAACAAATAGTAGAGGCAGTGTTCACTTGCTATCTAAGCCATATAAAAACAATTATATAGCTTACAATATAAAGAATAAAATGGATAATGGCGGTAGAAGTACACTCTATTCCGGATCATGTAGGGATAGAACAAAACAGCATAGTGGATTTGAGAGCAAAAAAAGCACCAACAGAAGGTACGTTCATGACGGTGAAATGGAGCCTAAAGGCCGCAATGTGTACTGGTCACTGGTTAACTTTACAAAAGAAATTAATGTAAAACTTCAAAGACAAGCAAATACCAAAAACAAGTAAAAAAGCTAAAGTCGGGTGTCCCGACTTTGAAATACTCTGTACATATGTTTAGAATAATTATAGAAATTTAAAAAAAAAGTAAGAATTAAAAAAAAAATTTTTTATCGGTTTTACCTCTTTTGGTATTTGAACTCACTTAAAGGGTGTATAATTCACATATACAAAGCAATTGCGTCTATGTGAGTGTATGTAAGTTAACCCACAACGCTCAGCCCCCCAACCAGCAAATGCTTGAGCAAATTCACCGCCAGGCATTTGCACCCAAGTAGCTAACCCAGCATTCCCATGGGCAGCAGCTTGGTCAACGACATCCGCCGCGGTAATGTGACACGCTGCACGAGGCGCAAGCTCAGCACATCGGCGGCCGCATTTGGGCTCTAGCTTGTAAGATTTATATTTTGTAATTTAGTTCTGAATAATCGATTTGGACTGCCGCATCACTGCGCAGTAATAAACTCCAAAATAAACTCACTCCGTGTTTTAATGCTGCGTCCTTCGACCAGCGACGATTTTAATCATAACGTACGGAGTGACTAATTAACTGGCGCCCAACGGAGAAGTACTCACTCGCGTTTTAAAATTAAATTAATAAATACACCGTCGTGCCAACGCCGCGGTTGAAATATCAAGTGTTCAAATTGATATGAAATTAAAACAAAACATCATCGTGCCAATGCTACGAATGAATCACCAATTGTTTAAATTAACAAGAAATTAAAACAAAAGATATCGTTGTATTGAATTGTTTGAATTAATAATAATTAAAAGTAAAACTTCAAAATTTGTGAAAGTGACAAAAGTTTCATACTATTGAAAAAAATAATAAAAAAAAAACACAAAAAACTCACGAAACAGTCTTTAAATTGTGCTCAAAATAAAAATAGTTTTGTGGAATAGTTTCGCCTTGGAATAGGATGGATTTAATAGTAGTAGAATTAAGTGAAAATTGTAATAAAAATCTAATACAGTTAAGAAAAATTTTTATATCCTAAAACCTTAAGGTGAAATAATATTTCGTGTTTGTGTGTTAATAGCTATTTATGTGAAAAAAATAACTTAATTAAATGTAAAAGTGAGTAGTGAGACCAAAGGCGATTACATAAAATATCGTAAAAATATAAATTACTACGTCAAGACTGCCTTTGAAAGGGAATTTTTAAATTCCCGACAAAGGACGGTATAACACACCCAATCCTGCGAATCCTTTAAAAAAAAAAAGAAGGACCCTCCAGGGTAGAAGGGTTAAACCAGCTGCTGGTTTTCAAAAGAGAATACGTAAATAAATAAACAATTTTTTTCTTTTATTTCCTCTTTCCCTTTCTGCATAAATATAAATCCTTAAATCATATAAAAAAATCCCTTAATGGTTCGCACTGGTGAAATATATTTTATACCTTTTTAATTGATTTTGAAGAGGGTAGGATTTAGAATTTGAGCGAATGAATAACACACAGACTTATACCAAAGGTTTAAAATTAGTAAATAAATACAATAAGCAGAATAAGAGAGCATGTTAGTGTGTTGCTACTCTTAAATTGACCTTTTTTCTCTCGGCTACGTAAACGGCCCATTATAGTTAATGAAACAAATTAATAGAACTTGTGAGCAGGGTTGTGCTGAGTGAGGTGAAATTCTTGCCTTATTATATAAAATAAGTACATTTTCTTGCCAGAAGGGGCTGCTGGTTGTTGATGACTGGCGATAGCTCAGACGAGTTTAGTAACGTATCCGTGCGGTCAGAAACTTACGACAGCGACGATAGTGTACTGCAGGGGTTGATCGAGGGCGTAAGTAATTGCCAAATCGACCGAGCAGAAAGGAAAATGAACGCTGAGGAATTAAGGGTCATTATCGATGCGGCGGTAACCTCCGCTTTGGCAGCACAGGCAGCTCTGTATGATCAGAGAACAGAAACCCTTAAGGGTGACTTCAACCGCAAAATTAGCGAACTCTCGCAGCGCATACAAACTGTACAACGAAATCTAACGGATGTGCTTTTCGCAGCCCATCCACCCGATTTGCCTTCAGCTTTGGCATTGGCCCAGGAGTTGGAGGCGAATCACGAAAGGTATGCCTTTGCTGCAAATTACGCCAGGAGCTTAGAGGGAAAATCTCTAAGTGTGGAGCTGCGACCACACGGTAGACAACAGATGAGGCAGCAAGGGCTAAAAGGCGGGTCTCAGACTGGCCAAGGAAAAAGTCCATTCTTTAGCCGACAGCAGCAGCCGGATCAAACACAAAATGAACAGACCCAGGGGGATTTTGGCAAGCCCATGGACGTAGACCCCTCTTCGTCGAAATTTCGACATTTTACTGCTTCACGGCAGAACCAGAACTCAGGGAGGCACTACGGGGGTTTCCAGCAAGGCAAAAAACCTAACCAATCTGAGCGAATGACCGGCCAAAGAAGGCAAAGGGTCAATCACATTGCGCAGGGGAATGACCGAGAGTGTGTAACTTACAATTCGGCCGCACTCGACTCGGTATCCCAAATTGCCGATGAAATCGGGGCCGATTGCGAATTCGCGAATTTTTTAGAGGAAGCTCCCTGCTGACTTCGTGACCATGGAAATACGGAACCTTCTAGCGAACGGTATAATCCGAAAATCCATGTCACCGTACAACAACCCAATCTGGGTTGTTGACAAAAAAGGCACCGACGAGTTGGGCAACAAAAAGAAACGTCTGGTAATCGACTTTCGCAAGCTCAATGAGAAGACGGTGGCAGATACTTACCCGATGCTAAATATTTCAATGATATTGGCTAATTTGGGTAAAGCCAAATACTTTACAACATTAGACCTAAAATATGCTTACCACCAGATCACGCTGGCTGAACGTGATCGTGAGAAAACTTCCTTCTCGGTAAATGGGGGGAAGTATGAATTTTGCCGACTTCCGTTTGGTCTAAAGAATGCGGGCAGTATTTTTCAAAGGGCCATCGATGACGTTTTGCGCGAGCAGATCGGCAAGACTTGCTACGTCTACGTCGATGATGTTATAGTTTTTTCTGAAAATGAGGCAGATCACCTTAAACACGTTGACTGGGTCCTAAAAAGTTTATATGATGCAAACATGAGAGTTGCTCAAGAAAAATCGCATTTTTTTCAAAAAAAGCGTCGAGTATCTCGGTTTCATTGTAACCAGCGAACTACTATAGGTGCTTTATAAAAGATTTTGCTTCAATTGCAAGGCCCCTCTCAAGCATTCTTAAGGGAGAAAATGGGTCAGTCAGCAAGCACAAGTCAAGAAAAGTTCTTATTGAGTTTGACGAAACCCAGCGCTATGGGTTTGAAAAATTGAGAAACATTTTCGCATCTGAGGATGTTATGCTAATCTACCCTGATTATAAAAAACCGTTTGATCTAACGACCGACGCTTCAGGTCATGGCATAGGGGCAGTTATTTCCCAAGGTGGTCGTCCGCTTTTTGCTCTAGTATGGGCTCTGGGAAAACTTCGTCATTACCTCTACGGAGTTAAAGATATAAATATTTTTACCGACCACCAACCGCTGACGTTTGCCGTTTCGGAGCAAAACCCTAACACGAAAATTAAGCGTTGGAAGGCACGCAAGGTATTCTATAAACCAGGCAAAGAGAATTATGTTGCCGACGCCTTGTTGCGACAGAATGTCAATGCATTGGAAGACCAATACCCTGAATCAGACGCAGCCACTATGCACAGTGAGCTGTCGTTGACTTACACGGTCGGTAAATTGCTTCAGGAATCAGATTGTCTTAGAGGAGGCGCGCCTCCCACTAAAGCGAAATTTTATTTTGTTTGGCGAAAAAACTCGCCACATGATAGATTTCACGGACAAAGAAAATCTGTTCGAGCAAGTGAAAGAAGTGGTTAACACAGGCGTGGTAAATGCAATATACTGCGACCTGCCCACATTAGCATACATTCAGAACGACTTGGTTCGGAATTTTCCGGCCACGAAATTCCAAAATACACATTTTCGGCGTATTCACATAAGGCAACTTGGACTATTTGGTGTTCCTAGGTCTTATAGTCTCCAAAATATAGGCTATTATACTAATGGAAAATCGGGAAAACCCCCATAGGGGGGAAGTGGGGGGAAAATCAAAAAAATAAAAACTTGCATAGCGTACACACATAACGCATCTTTCTGCAAAGTTTGGTGTCTCTATCTCTTATAGTCTCTGAGATCCAGGTGTTCATACGGACGGACAGACAGTGCTAGATCGACTCGTCTCGTCATGCTGATCAAGAATATATATACTTTGTGGGGTCTGCTACGCCTCCTTCTGCCTGTTACATTTTCAGCTCCCGCAAACCTAATATACTCGTGTACATTTTATGTACAGAGTATAAAAACAAGAGAGAACGCTACAGTCGAGCAAGCCCGACAGTGAAATACCCTGTACCCAGACCAGACCTTGCATACTTAACTAAAAAAAAAACAAGTTAAAAACTTAAGTCGGGTGTCCCGACTTTGAAATACTCTGTACATAAGTTTAGAATAATTATAGAAATTAAAAAAGTAAGAGAATTAAAAAAAAAAAAAAATTGATCGATTTTACCTCTTTTGGTATTCGAACTCACGTAAAGGGTGTATAATTGCACATATACAAAGCAATTGCGTCTATGTGAGTGGATGTATGTTTATGCGCGTCTATTCGTGTCTGTGTAAGAATTTTCGCAGTCAACCGAACAGTAACATCAACAACAGCCGCGGGCAGCGCTTGGGCAGCGCTTGAGCAGCGTCATGGTAACTATATACCGTATTAAACACTTTTGCAACGGGTCTGTTCTCTAAAATATTTGAAAATGCCCAATCAATATGTGTGTTATAAGTAGTGGTAGGTGAATTCAAATCTAGTAAAGAACTGAATTGCTTCCTTAACAAGAATTGATATGTCCTGTAATCATGAGATCTAGAAAGGCACATATTAAAATCTCCTAAAACTACAGACTTGCTATTCAAAAATGCGTGCTCTTGAAATAAGCTCTAAAATTCTCTTGAAATTTTACGCAATGGGTAAGACGGAGATTTATATACTACTAAGAATCCGATAGACTTATATTTAAACACGGCATACTCGAAAACATCCGAGTCGGAAACATGTCTGCCACTAGAGAAAAGTGTAGCATCATCGAATATTTCATTTTTAATAAAAATAAGGATGCTTCTTTTCGACCGCGCTCTATTCGATTGCTGTTCGACATCTAAACGTACTCCTATAGTAAAACCAGGTATATCATATACTTCATTGGTGTACTTTGAAGTCTCAACAAAACATAAAATTGAAGACCGGACGAATGTCTTCAATATGACAGTGTATATTTGTTGTGAAAAAAGACATTTAAGTCAGAACTGTTGATTAAATAATCAAAGTTTATGTGAAGTAACTTGACAGAGCGCAAATTGTCTAGCTCTTTCTCAACCTTCGAGTGGGGAGCAACAAAATTCCCAACTATATAAAGGCCAGATGCACTCGTTGCTCTACTACAAGCTACATATAATGAATCGCGTTTCATGTTGAGGCAAGTGTGAACCACCACTTTGCTATATGTAGCAATGGGGGTCCAAGAAGGTTCATCACGGTGAGTACATCTTTATCGAGCACTACACTATCTTCGAAGAATTTAATCCATAAAAGATTTGGATTATTGAGCGAACTGAAGCATATCTCCATTAAAATACCTGTTGCTCCATTTACTAATCCATCTTCTGGCAGTGGTTTTCAAAATTAATGAGCTTCATAAACCTTGAGAATGAGAAGTCTTGAAATTTTTCACAAACTCAAGGTAATTATTCCTAGTTTCCATGTTTAAATGTATAGCCTTAATGGAATCCCTAGCATGAGATATAAATTGCTCAGTTGGAATTGAGTTTAATTTTTCTGTATTATACCTATCGACTTCAGTGTTTCTAGTAAATAGATGAATAACATAATCCGAAACTTGACGACTATCGACAATTCTGCTTTTGAGCAGCCTAATATCAGCAGGAGTCATTTTGGCATTGCCATATTGTTCAAGGCTACAGCAAAGGACTGGTCTTCTCAATAAGTTCAAAGAACTTGAAGCACCCCCATAGAGCAGACCCAACTATGGCACTATATGGAATATGAGATTCTGAAGTGGATTGAAATATCTATCTATCGCCTACTGGACGTAGCTGTCGCAGATCTCCAAAAACGATAACAGAAATACCTCCGGATGGAGTTTCTTTGTTTTTAAAAATTTGCTTGAAGCGAAAGTCTAAATAGGAGAACATTTTGCCACCGGCCATAGAAATCTCGTCAATAGTAAGAACTCTAAGATCCGATAAATTAGATCGGAGTGAATTTAGCAAATCTGCTCCCAACTGGGAGTGCAAACATTGAGTGCAAAGTTGCACCGCCAATTCCAAAAGCAGCTTTTCCTGTCGGAGCACACAAAACAATTTTGGCAGAAGTTGGATTACATCCAGGAATGCTATTATATAGCGAAGTTAAAGAATGAAAAAGTGCTGATATAAGCCTGCCCTTGCCAATCCCCGCTCCCCCACCAACGAACTCATATAACACAGTTTTTGATTTTGCGTTATGCAAAACATGTGTTAGAAATAATTTCTGCTTTAAATTTAAAGATCGTATTAAATTTGCAACATTTTCAGGGGATATAACTGGTGGGAGTTTAATTACCCTTAAAACTCCATCGGACGCATCTGGGACTTCTTCATTGGCATTTATATTCAAAACGTTTATTTGAGAGCTAATTTCGGGAAAAGCTAAGACCCTAAATTCCTCATCTAATACGACCTGATTATCTAAATTCTCTTCATTTGTATCTGATTCAATTTCTAAGACGCTGTTAAGTGCAGACTCTAATTCGTTATCATCGATAACATTATATTTTCTAAGGTTCGTATCAATTTGTTCCCTGTTACTATCACAAAACTCTTCACAATCTAAATCTATTAACTATACCTTCTCATCCCTCCAAGGGTAGTATAACATTTTTAATTCTCTAAAGTAACCCTGCCTATCATTATTAATATTAAATCTCCACCTTATTATAGATGGATTTTTATTTTTCCTAATAAACCCACTACCATCGCGAAGAACAAATACGGTGTTATCTAAAATGTCACCGTCTTCTTCTTCGTTGTCAATAATATGACGAGTCGCATTTCGGCTTTTACTAAACTTATAGCTGGCGGCAAAATCGGCCAAGCACAAGCCCTCGAGACAATTTGGATGCTGAACATAATGGTCAAGCAATCCGACCACGAAAATATCGGTTGAATTTTCAGGTAAATTTTGAAGCTGTTATTTAGGCTAAATGCTAAAGCATTCTGACACGACGCTGTGGCAACGAAGTATTTATATATATTTCGGCGTTACTTGTCTCCGATAGTCGCATACCCATACAGCAGTAAACAGCTTCTTGAGCAGAAATTTCAGTACCACAAATAAATTTGTGACCTATAAGCTGTAGCTTTTGCTTAATGCTGAAATTGCCCCTATTAATTTCTGCAACAGCATCACGCATCAATTTGGAAATACCCCTTTGCGATTTGTTTCTGTAATTAATAACATAGTTACATATTGGCTCTTTGGGTAAAAAGAAGGTGTTTGTTGTAAGCATTCAGCTTAATTGCTTCAAAAGTTCTTTTAAGGAATGTTGGGGGTTTCTTTAAGCTAGACCTAATGGCATATTTATACTGCTCATAGCTAAGATAAATTTGATCGTGAGATAGGAAATGGTCAAATATATTTAAGCGCTCAATACTATCACGATCAAACGAAAAATTTAAAATGGTTTGTATTTTTGCAAAATTAGTGCGATGAACAGAAATATCTTGAGCGTCTTCTGGCAATGGTAATAATATTTCCGTTTGGGGCATAGGAGGATATGGAATACCGAAGCGACAGATTTGATTCCCCCTTATTTCTCGCTTGCATGAGTTAGAATGGTCGTGCTTCTGGTATTCAATGTACTGAGCTAACTCAGCACACGAAACATTTGTGCTTACAAATTGGTCATTAAAATTTATTACTGGAGGAAAAGACGTATCGTTAGTTAAATCGATGATAGGAGCATCTTTCAACCAAAACATGCCATGTATATGAGGTGAACCTCTGTGCTGAAATTCAACTTTAACATTATTTAACAGCATTATGCCTACCAAAAACTCCGCCTTCCTTCTTCATTAATTTAAAAACCTGACTAATACGGTAATCAAAATATCTTGCGCAAGTAACGGGATCTGCTCTTATGAAACGTGCCTTTTCTTCATAAGATAAAGTCGATGCTACTTCTTTTGAAATTTAAGACCTATCTATATTTTTCTTAAGTAAAACTAACAACTCTGACCACCTTGTCTCAGCAGCCGACAACGTTATAAAAAAAAGTAGGGAGCCCAAACTGGCGTATCATGGCCATGGCTTTCTTTTTTTCAGATTCCCAATGAGCAGGAGATGTGCGAATGCCTTTTAATACCCTATAACCTTCATCGTGATTTATTAATTGATTCATATGGCTTTCACAGAGTGCATTAGCAGCGTATAGACGTATTATTACGTATATGAATCAAGCTTCTTGTAATTTTAGAACAACTTATCAGTTGTACAACCTCTCCTATCAACATTTCTAAGCTCAGATCTAACAACTGTTGCAAAACTTTGTGAAGTTGTTCTTTTCTTGCCAGCAAATATGGTTGGAAATGACAGTTCCTCTGAATCAGAGTCTGCAACCATATCAAGGGGCCTTTGGCCTTCACCAGGAGCAATTCTGATACGCACAGGGATATTGTGTCGTAATAAACTACTCATTGAAGTATCCTGGCTAGATGTAAAAACAACAAAAACCAGATAGCGTGAGCCGACGGTGTCACAGCGGAGGTCGGGACCCTTTGATACCCTAGCTCTTTCGGGGTGGGGTGGGTTTGCTGTGTCCTGAAGACTCTAAGTACATAAATTAAATTATTATAGAGTCCCTGCTGAAACTAAATTTTGGAAGGCCTACTTCCAACAAAACAACTAAAACAAATCAAAGGCCAATTAAATGGGAGAGGGAAACTGACGGTACAGGTGATAGCTTCTTGCATCAGAAAATATGTCTAGCTATTTTGCGAGATCATGAGATGGAAGTCGATGCTCGCGTTCTATACCCACCCAACCATGGAGCTCCATTACGAGTATTGTTTATGGAGTTCCCCTATAGTATATGTTCTAGCTAGTTTTACGTCACCATGTCACCAGAAAATAAAACTTTACTAATTCATTTTAAACAAAATTTAATAATACGCATGATTAATTATAAAGATATACATTGGCGAGCAAACAAATTATAAATCTATTAGCAGGATAAATTCATATGACAATGCAAACATAATCGGTATAATTCATTGAAGAAAACTTAATTAGTATGAGTAAAAAAAATAAAATTTAAACCAAGTAGTTATTTATATATATAATTCAAAGAACATAGGCTTAATATTTTATAGTCTAAAAAAATTGGAAAAAATTTATTGGGAAATCAGAAAGTGTGTGTGCATATACGCTTAATGTTATTTATTTTCAGGTTATTCTTTATGCGTTAAAGTAATGTCGATTCAAAATTTAGCTACCCGAATCAGCAGTAGTTTATTTAAAGGCAAGTAAATGAAAAGAAACAAAACTAAACTAAAAGCTCACATGAGTGATAGTGAGGTAGGGCAGTACCGCGATCAGCGCATTCAAGGTGCATTGACCTTGGCTTGTTGAAGTTTACTGATATATGGCGCTCTCAAAGGCATGTTAGTATAAGAGAAATTATTAGTAGTAGCCGAAATTAAATTGACACCCAAGTCGAGCCATAGCAAAAGCTCAATATATAGGCTCACGTAAATATGTCAATTTAACCTTGACTTACAAACAAGATAAGAAGCGATAGCAAGACGGAATATAAACTTACATACAGACTCCAGCGATGAAGGGCCCTCCAGCAATGGTGTTGTTGTTGTTGGGAATATGTGCTAGATGTAAGTGAATGCTATATATATATTTATATACATATACTATATATGGATAGTCATATATGTATATGCATTTCAGTTAAATGCTTAAATCACTTCATTTTATTTTTTCTTTGATATTCAGCTTTGACTCACTTAAATACATTACTTGAATGTATTTCTTTGGGTTTATATAGAAGTAGTAATGCTGACTTTGATTCACTTTACACATGTCTTTTGGAGAGTTTGGGTTTTGCCATTATAAGTATTCTGGTTTAAATTTTTTCTTTTCTTTAGGTTTAAACACTGATCTGGGCAGGGGCCATTAAAAAAAACAAAAAAAAACTAATGCAGTCGCTCCATTAATCATTTTTGAAGACGACGAAAAAAATATAACAACAAAACTTGTACATATGTACTTATATATGTACCGTGGGATGCACTATTCACACATTTTCTGATCTTTCACATTTTCTGATTTTTTTTTTTTATTATTATTATTTTATTTTTTTTTTTTTTTGGGTTTTTTTTCCAATTTTATATAGTATTTTCATAAATACTGGTAGCACTTTTTCTGGGTAAGAAAACTTAAGCACTGTAGAAGCTCGATTCTGGGCTCTTTTGAAGGGGCACTAGCACATGGCGTGGAAAGGGCGGTAGCTCAATTTTTCTCTTTGCACATATCCGCAATGGACGAGGCCGTGGGCGTATCGCGTGGGCGATTAGGCGAAACTGACTGGATAGCGCGGCGACCATGAGAGCAAGCTTTGAGAAATGCTATGGATTCTCGCGCTCTCTCTTCAAGCAGGGGGCTCGGCTTGGAGACCGGCTGGATCTCTTCGAAACGGGCGGCACCTCAGCAGAATCTCATCATGGAAACGACGTCTTTGGGGTGGGAAATAATAATGTCTCCGCGGCTCTACAACTTCGCTGCACTTTATGCCGAATAGATAGGCCAACTGCTTCGCATCTAGCCTCGGATGCGCACTGATTATGTTCAGCGCGGAACACTCACGTTGCCATTAGAAGGACCAGCCGCAGTAAAGGTTAGTTCCTTAACAATGTGGATTTTGGCTGCGAACGTGGATACGGCGTGGCGATCGGCCAGAAGTATGTCGAAAAAGAAGAGGGTGTTTGAAGCACGGGCAGGCCTTTTATAGTCTGGTTTTAGGGAAATACGTAAAGTCGGTTGCGCTTTGTATTCCAACCAAAAGCCAGACTTGTACAACCAAAAGCTTTCGGAGTACTACAGCTGACTGGGGCCTAAAGCTTTGGGACAAATATTAACCCTTTTTATCGCAAGTGCTAATTTTGTAGCACCGAGCTGCGATAAAAGTAAAAAAATCAATTTTAATACAGGCGACCATTACACCACACGATAATATGACAATCATGATTGGAAGATTAGCGAGAATCAGTTTCGGATATCTTTTGCATGATAAGTTCCAATATCTCGACCTTGAAAATCTTCTAGTTGGTAGAAGCAATTTCCAAGTTTCTTACCTATTCGGCACTTGATGAACTGTGGTCCTAACTTTGCATTGAAATTTTTCGAAAACTTACTAAGGGCAAAGTTTCTGCGGAACACTTCTTGTCCTTCTTTAAAGGAAACTAGCTTCGATCATAAATTATATTGAGCTGCATTACGTTCATAAGCCTTTTTAATATTTGCTTGAATATCTTTGCGTAGCAATGCTAAATTATCTTTTCGATCTAGTGGAACAACAGGCTCTTCTAGCAACGATAAATCCTTTAACAAGCGGTAATCCGAACCATGTGTTATCATATCCAATCCAAACAAGGCTTTATATGGCGAGCATCCCAAGGATTGATGTAAAGCAGAGCGTAATGAGCAAGAAATGGCTGTAAGGTGTTTATCCCATTCGGTTTGTACTTGTTGCAGATACGAGCGAATAGCAGCTAACAGAGAACGGTTTACTCGTTCAGCAGCATTACTTTGCGGAGAGTACAATGCTGTATAAACATGCTTTATGCCTAATTCTGTCTAGAACGCATTAAAATTGCTTTGAACTGCGTTCCATTATCGCTTACAATGCTCTTGGGCACTCCAAAACAGTGAAATATTTGCCTTAACATGAACTCTTGTATCACAGCCGAAGTAAATTTCTTTAACGGGTGTAACCAATGAAATTTACTAAAATGATCTAGAACTATTAATAGTCCAATATGACCGCTCTTACTACGTGGATATGGGCCAAGCAGGTCAATGTATAACCTTTGAAAAGGTCTACACGTTGGTGTTTGCGCACCCATAGGTGGGCGAAGAATACAATTAGGAGCTTTATTTTCCTTGCATGCGTCACAGTTACGAATGTAATTGCGCACATCTCTCGCTAAACCAGTATATAGAGCCAGTATATACCAACCAATAGAGATTTCTACGAAGCTTTTCAATAGTTTTTTGCATACCACAATGCGAAGAGACTACGCTGTCATGAGCTTGTTTAAGCACATCGGCTCTTAAACGTTCTGGAACCCACAGCTTCCACGAATTTGGTTCTTGTTCCTCTACTCCGGTAGCATGTTCAGTTCTCATGTAAATAAACTGATTTAGAATTTTAACGTCAGGAAATTTGGATTGCTGCAGAGTAAATTTTTCTTTCAGTTCCTTATAATCTGTATCAAAGAATGCATCTGATTCCAAATAAATTATAGGACCTACTGTTAATTCCGCTAACTCATCCTCACACATTCGAGACAGTGCGTCAGGAACTACGTGATCTTTCCCTTTTCTATGTGAAATTGTAAACTTGTATGGTTGTAAACGGAAAATCCAGCGGGCCAATCTACCAGAAGCATTTTGTTGGCGCATTAGCCACATAAGACTGGAATGATCTGTAACTACTTCGAATTCTTGAAGTTCTAAGTAGCACCCAAACTTTTCAATGGCTAAGATAACAGCCAGACATTCACGTTCGGTAACGCTATAATTGCGTTGTGCACGACTCAATTTTTTGGACATAAATGCAATTGGCATTTCATCACCCACGGAAGATAATTGCACTAGCACAGCGCCTATTCTGAAGTTACTTGCATCGCAATGAAGATAGAATTTCTTGGCGAAATCTGGATTTTGCAACACAGGAGCCGTAGTCAAAATGGTTTTCAAGTTATCCATGGCTTTCTGTGCTTCTTCAGTCCAGACAAACTTCTTTTTATTTGACAACATTTCGGTGATGGGGCATGTCAAGTCTGCATAATTTGCAATAAAACGACGATACCAGCCACATACGCCTAAGAATCCTCGAACCTGCTTGAGATTTCTTGGTGGCGGCCAATTCAAAATACACTCAATTTTTGCGGGATCCGTACAGATACCACCGCTGCCAATAACGTAACCTAAGTAGTTAACATTACTCACGCAAAATTGACTTTTCTCAATATTGAGAGTTAAATTTGCTTTACGAAATTGTTCTGCAAGACGAACCAACACCGAAAGGTGGGAAGAAAAGTCTTCAGAAACAATACAAACATCATCTAGATAACCAAAAACGCAATGACGAAGATCAGGGGGAATGATATCATCCATTAGACGACACATTGTAGACGGCGCATTACAAAGGCCAAAAGGCATCACTTTAAATTGGTATAAAGGCCTACCAGGAACCGTGAATGCTGTCAAGGGCCTTGAATCGTCCGTAAGCTCAATTTGCCAATATGCATCTTTTAAGTCGAGCTTAGAGATTATATTTGCTTTTGGCAAGCGAGCAAAAATACCATCGATGCTTGGTAGAGGATAAGCATCCTTTTTAGTGGCATCATTTAACTTCCTAGCATCCAAACATAGACGAACCTTGTTAGGTTTTAATACAAGCCGCATTGGCGAACTCCAAGCGCTGGAAGAAGGCTCTATAACATCCAATTCTAACATTCGATCAATTTCTGCATATAACAATTTCTCAACTGCTGGGCTAACAGGGTAAAAACGCTGTTTCACTGGACGGGCATCACCAACATCAATATGGTGTTGAATTAAACGAGTGCGACCCAAACCTTCTGAACAGTTTGGAAACAATTTTTTCACCACATCAAGTTGTTGCTTTTTACATTCGCACCTGTATCTAACAGACCGTGCTCAGTAAATTGCAAAAATGACACTTCCGCATAACAACGCATATCAATTTTGTTACTAATAACAGACGCGACTAACATTTTACATTGTTTCCTAATTTGATGGAAATAGTTTTTGATCCGTTGTGTACTTCTAGATATTACAGGATTAATATCATTGAAGATTCTATTTCTGACTTCTAAATAATTTCTCAGCCTCTCATGATATGGACGAAAACTTTGAGGGGCGACTGACACATTCTTATCCTCTTGCGGTCGTTGTATCGCTTGTACAGGAGCAAGAGAATCTGTGGTGTCCTTGTTGACATTTTCAGTTAATTGGTTGGGGGCATCCGGCTGTTTTTGGATGCACCCTGCTGGCGGTTTTCCGAACGACGACGATTGCAAGTTCGGCACTGTGGCTTATAAACGTTAAGAGCTCCACATCCGTAACAGAATATTCGGCGTTCTGCCAAGCAATTTTCCCATACATGGCCTTGCCCATCGCAATTCCAACAGGTAATGTTTACATTGCGAATAGCGGCGAGTTCATTTTCCATATTTAAATCGATGTCAGGATCAGTGTGCTCTTCTACTTCAATCTTCTCAATTGCATAACATTGACGACGCGGTATAGCTGGAGTTATTCTTTGTCTTCCCTCCGCGCGACAACTGAGTTCGGTCACCAGATTCTCGTGCATTTGTACAAGTCTACGTAGCTGACCTATGGAATGAATAGGCTGATACAGCAACTTATGGCGGATTTCTGGGAGCAAATTATTTTTAAGAATTTCAATCAATTCTTCATCCTCAAACCTTATCGAAGATTTATCAATCAATGCGATTACAGTTTCACCTGATTTCTGTTTGCGAGACCGTATTTGTTCTTTGCTTGCAAATTCTGATCGGTACTCTTTGTACTGCTGTCGTAATGAAAGGCAAAAATCTGTCCAGGCAATGTGATCCACTTGTTTGTGGTATCGCCAATACCAATCCCTGGCTCTTCCTACGAACAGAATGTGCATATGTTTACACAATGCAGTAAAATCGCTATCGAGAGTTTCATCGGTAACCGCTTTTACGCGATAAATAAACTCTTCGACCCCTAAACCATCCGAAGAACCATCAAAGTGCAAATTCCACTTCTGTATTACCTCTGCCACTTTACTGGGATGAACTGAAGTACGACTATTAGACGATCTTGCGGCTGTCGTTACTTGTGACGAATTAGCATTCGAAACAGGGCTCACATTCAAAGAGGACATTACTCTAGATACAGTTTGTTCAATCATAGCTTGTATAGTAGAATAATTAACTGGCTGTTCACGTACATGACCGACACGATTGGGACGACCTCTTCTCCTAGTGTTTGCAATTCGCTGTGGAGGAGGGTCTGCTGCAACTGTAACTTGGCTGGCATCTAATTCTGGCACTGGTGCATCGCTCACGTCCAGAGGACGGGGATCAATAACTTCGTCAGGGCTTTGAGCATCTCTCATGCTTTTTGCCAAATTTCTAGTGACCGGACGACTTGGACCAGGGCCTATAGGATCTACTTGCTTAGGTTGTGGAGAGCAATTTCCTATAACCAATTTAAATTGTTGGACCTCTAGCACAGTGGAACAATTGGGACATTCAGTGTGAGACTCTAGCCAACTTTCAAGACATGTTTTGTGAAAAATGTGTTTACAGTTTGTAATAAAACATGACTGCGTATTTGTCATTAACTGACAACAAATATTGCAATTCCTTGCGGCAGTATCCGCTGAGGATTGCGCATTTTGGGGACTATGTTCAATAGGCATAATACTTTTTAATATATTTTTTCTGATATATGACATTTTTGGTTGACATAATAACTAGAACAAAAATCAACTAGACATTATTCAAGTGCAAGAAGTAGTGTGTTTTTTTTTTTTATTTATTTTTTTTTTATGGGCTATTGCATTTATAAAAAGATAAATAAAACGTGCTATGTATGTACCCTTTCAATTGACCGCCCTTGCTCGGTAGCGATATGCCGAAGCAGCATGATACATCTATTCCAGAAACAAAGGGAGTCCAATATCACCAGATAAACACTAAAAACCATTTATCAATCTTACGATCCAAAAGGAAGGTGACGCAATTTAATATCTACTAAACTTTTGAATACCTGATCAATGAAAAGGCTCTCACAGTGACAATCGGCAGGGTATCCAATCTTAGCTGAATACGCAAGATTCCAGAAAGTATACGATAGTATTTCCAAAACTCAAAATGCTCAAAATCTAGACAAAATCAAAAAGCAATCGAAAACAAAACGAGCTAAAACTCCGAAGCAGTGTGATAGCGATGTTATTCTATCTGTTTAGGATTTTACAACTCGAATTTGATTAAGTCAATACACAACAAACTAAACGTCGGCAAGGCATCCGATCGCACTCAAATACCAGGTTCCAGTACGTATATTCTGAAGTATTGAAACGTAATCACAACTCTTAAAGAACATTATGTTGTGCCAGGTAACACATACCTGCCATCAGTCATAATGAACTCTATATTGCAAAATACAGCTTCGAAAAATTTTGGGAGGAGTTACTACTGCGAATAAATGGACTTCACTTCAATTATGTTCTTAATCCATCGTACCCTTATTTATTCACATGCAGCAGCCGCCACACATGTATATAACTTTTGTTATTCACAAGCAGTAGCAGCCCCACGTTGGGCGCCATAAATTTATGTAATAAACTACTCATTGAAGTATCCTGGCTAGATGTAAAAACAACAAAAACCAGATAGCGTGAGCCGACGGTGTCACAGCGGAGGTCGGGACCCTTTGATACCCTAGCTCTTTCGGGGTGGGGTGGGTTTGCTGTGTCCTGAAGACTCTAAGTACATAAATTAAATTATTATAGAGTCCCTGCTGAAACTAAATTTTGGAAGGCCTACTTCCAACAAAACAACTAAAACAAATCAAAGGCCAATTAAATGGGAGAGGGAAACTGACGGTACAGGTGATAGCTTCTTGCATCAGAAAATATGTCTAGCTATTTTGCGAGATCATGAGATGGAAGTCGATGCTCGCGTTCTATACCCACCCAACCATGGAGCTCCATTACGAGTATTGTTTATGGAGTTCCCCTATAGTATATGTTCTAGCTAGTTTTACGTCACCATGTCACCAGAAAATAAAACTTTACTAATTCATTTTAAACAAAATTTAATAATACGCATGATTAATTATAAAGATATACATTGGCGAGCAAACAAATTATAAATCTATTAGCAGGATAAATTCATATGACAATGCAAACATAATCGGTATAATTCATTGAAGAAAACTTAATTAGTATGAGTAAAAAAAATAAAATTTAAACCAAGTAGTTATTTATATATATAATTCAAAGAACATAGGCTTAATATTTTATAGTCTAAAAAAATTGGAAAAAATTTATTGGGAAATCAGAAAGTGTGTGTGCATATACGCTTAATGTTATTTATTTTCAGGTTATTCTTTATGCGTTAAAGTAATGTCGATTCAAAATTTAGCTACCCGAATCAGCAGTAGTTTATTTAAAGGCAAGTAAATGAAAAGAAACAAAACTAAACTAAAAGCTCACATGAGTGATAGTGAGGTAGGGCAGTACCGCGATCAGCGCATTCAAGGTGCATTGACCTTGGCTTGTTGAAGTTTACTGATATATGGCGCTCTCAAAGGCATGTTAGTATAAGAGAAATTATTAGTAGTAGCCGAAATTAAATTGACACCCAAGTCGAGCCATAGCAAAAGCTCAATATATAGGCTCACGTAAATATGTCAATTTAACCTTGACTTACAAACAAGATAAGAAGCGATAGCAAGACGGAATATAAACTTACATACAGACTCCAGCGATGAAGGGCCCTCCAGCAATGGTGTTGTTGTTGTTGGGAATATGTGCTAGATGTAAGTGAATGCTATATATATATTTATATACATATACTATATATGGATAGTCATATATGTATATGCATTTCAGTTAAATGCTTAAATCACTTCATTTTATTTTTTCTTTGATATTCAGCTTTGACTCACTTAAATACATTACTTGAATGTATTTCTTTGGGTTTATATAGAAGTAGTAATGCTGACTTTGATTCACTTTACACATGTCTTTTGGAGAGTTTGGGTTTTGCCATTATAAGTATTCTGGTTTAAATTTTTTCTTTTCTTTAGGTTTAAACACTGATCTGGGCAGGGGCCATTAAAAAAAAACAAAAAAAACTAATGCAGTCGCTCCATTAATCATTTTTGAAGACGACGAAAAAAATATAACAACAAAACTTGTACATATGTACTTATATATGTACCGTGGGATGCACTATTCACACATTTTCTGATCTTTCACATTTTCTGATTTTTTTTTTATTATTATTATTTTTTTTTTTTTTTTTGGGTTTTTTTTTCCAATTTTATATAGTATTTTCATAAATACTGGTAGCACTTTTTCTGGGTAAGAAAACTTAAGCACTGTAGAAGCTCGATTCTGGGCTCTTTTGAAGGGGCACTAGCACATGGCGTGGAAAGGGCGGTAGCTCAATTTTTCTCTTTGCACGTATCCGCAATGGACGAGGCCGTGGGCGTATCGCGTGGGCGATTAGGCGAAACTGACTGGATAGCGCGGCGACCATGAGAGCAAGCTTTGAGAAATGCTATGGATTCTCGCGCTCTCTCTTCAAGCAGGGGGCTCGGCTTGGAGACCGGTTGGATCTCTTCGAAACGGGCGGCACCTCAGCAGAATCTCATCATGGAAACGACGTCTTTGGGGTGGGAAATAATAATGTCTCCGCGGCTCTACAACTTCGCTGCACTTTATGCCGAATAGATAGGCCAACTGCTTCGCATCCAGCCTCGGATGCGCACTGATTATGTTCAGCGCGGAACACTCACGTTGCCATTAGAAGGACCAGCCGCAGTAAAGGTTAGTTCCTTAACAATGTGGATTTTGGCTGCGAACGTGGATACGGCGTGGCGATCGGCCAGAAGTATGTCGAAAAAGAAGAGGGTGTTTGAAGCACGGGCAGGCCTTTTATAGTCTGGTTTTAGGGAAATACGTAAAGTCGGTTGCGCTTTGTATTCCAACCAAAAGCAAGACTTGTACAACCAAAAGCTTTCGGAGTACTACAGCTGACTGGGGCCTAAAGCTATGGGACAAATATTAGCCCTTTTTATCTTCTTCTTCTTGACTGGTCTTCAAACCCGTTATCGGGCTATGACCTGACGTAACACAGCTCTCCACGCGCCTCTGCTTCGCGCGCGTCGCTTCCAGTTGGTCACTCCGCAGGTAGTAAGTGCGTTCTCTACCTGGTCCTTCCAACGTAGGCAAGGCCTCCCCCGTCGTCGTCTCCCCCCAACATCCGCATCGAGAACTTTTTTCGCTGGAGCGTCTTCTTCCATACGCACGACATGACCTAGCCAGCTTAGCCGCTGGATGTTTATTCGCTTGACTATGTCAATGTCAGCGTAGAGCTCGTACAGTTCGCTGTTCCATCGTATGCGGTAGTCGTCGCATGGTTTTTCGGGAAAGGTCTCTGCTACTCAATTGCCTACTGAGGCTGAAGTAGCATCGATTGGCTAGAGTTAATCTCCATTTGATTTCTAGGCTGACATCGTTGGTTGCTGTGACGGTGGTGCCAAGATACATAAAATCTTTCACCATTTCGAAAGTATAGTTTTCCACCGCGATCTGGGAGTCTGGTTGCCGCGTGTCCCTGCTAGAGGAAAACATATACTTAGTTTTGCTCTCATTTATCACCAAACCCACTTTTGCAGCTTCCTTCTCAATAGCCGCAAATGCTCCTGTGACGCCTCTCCTGGTACGGCTGATAATGTCTATATCATCAGCGTACGCAAGAAGCTGAACGCTTTTAAAAAAGATCGTTCCGCCTCGGTGTACACCAGCTTTGCGCACCACACTCTCCAGCAGGAAGTTGAAGAGATAGCACGAGAGGGCATCGCCTTGCCTGAAACCTCGAACGGTATCAAAGGGTTCGGAGAGGTCCTTTCCTACCTTGACGGAGCTACGAGTGTTGCTCAACGTCATTCTGCAAAGTCGCACTAGCTTTGCAGGGATACCGAACTCAGACAGTGCGGCATATACACGTTCCCTCCTCGGGCTATCGAATGCTGCTTTATAATCGACGAAAAGATGGTGGGTATCGATTTGAAACTCATGAGTTTTCTCCAGGATTTGGCGTAGCGTGAATATCTGGTCAGTGGTGGATTTACCAGGCATAAAGCCGCACTGATAAGGCCCAATCAGTGCTATCGCAAATGGCTTTAGCTTATCACACACTACGCTTGATATGACCTTATATGCGACGGAAAGAAGGCTGATTCCACGATAGTTGGTGCAGACCGTGGGATCACCTTTTTTTAAGACGGGACATAGGACACCGAGATTCCAATCATCAGGCATGCTTTCAGTTAGCCATATTTTGCAAATGAGCTGGTGCATGCACCCTACCAACTCATTGCCGCCTGCCTTAAACAGCTCCGCAGGCAGCCCATCTGCTCCCGCAGATTTGTTGTTTTTGAGCCGCTGGATGGCTGTTTCGACTTCGTCATGGCTAGGTGACGGTACTTCAATACCATCGTCGGCGATCGGTTCTGTGGGGTCATCTCCGCTGGCGGAATTGTTAACATCTTCGCCTGATAGAAGATTGGAGAAATGTTCCCTCCACAGTCTCAGTGCCGCTTGCCCGTCCACCACCAGATTTCCTTCCGAGTTCTTACAGGCTGACGCTGCGGGCTTAAAACCTTGCGTTAGACGCTTCACCTTCTGGAAAAATTTCCTAGCGTCGTTCCTGTCTCTACAAAGCTCCATCTCCTCTCGCTCTCGCTTTTCTTGCTCTCTCTTCTTGCGTCTAAAAAGCCGCCTCTCCTCCCTCTTCTTCTCCCGATATACATCATGCACAGCGCGCGTTGTCGCCGTCTGCAGGGTTTTTTTGTACGCGGCATTCTTCGCTGCAGTGGCTTCGCGGCACTCCTCGTCGTACCATTGGTTTCTCGGTAGCGGCTGTTGGAAACCAATGACATCTTCTGCGGCTGTGTGCAGTGAGCGGGAAATATGTGCCCAAAGTCCGCTACCAGTATCGGTTTCCGAGAGCGGTTGAGAAAGCAGCTCAGAGAGTTGAGCGGAGTAAGCTTCGGCAGTCTGTTGTGCTAGCAGCTTTCCGACGTCTAGTTTTCGCTGCGTGTTGGGGCGTACATTTTTCGCCATGCATAATCGCATGCGGACCTTGGCTGCAACAAGTTGGTGGTCCGAATCAATATTCACACCACGGAACGTACGCACGTCCAGCACACTGGATGCATGCCTTCCATCTATCACAACATGGTCTATTTGATTTTTTGTCATTCGATCGGGTGACTGCCAGGTAGCTTTGTGGATATCAAGGTGTTCAAATCTGGTGATACTCACCACCATGTTTCGTGCTGCGGCGAAGTCAATTAGCCTCAGTCCATTGTTGGATGCTGTCTCGTGGAGGCTGAATTGTCCGACTGTCGGGGCAAAGACGCGCTCTCTTCCAACCTTGGCATTAAAATCGCCAAGAACAATTTTAATGTCATGAGAGGGGCAGCGGTCATAGACTGTCTCCAGTCTCGCATAGAACTCGTCCTTGGTAATCTCGTCTTTGTCCTCCGTCGGAGCGTGGACGCAAATCAGGCTTATGTTGAAAAATCTCGCCTTGACACGGATGGTTGCCAGCCGTTCGTTCACAGGTGTGAACCTAGAGACACAGTTACGCAGTCTCTTGCTGACCGCAAAACCGCATCCAAATTCGCGTCTTTCTGCATGGCAGCTGTAGTAGATGTCAAAGGCTGCTCTTTGGGAGCAACCCTGACCTGTCCATCGCATTTCCTGGATGGCGGTGATGTCAGCTCTTACTTTATTGAGAGCATCCGCCAATTGGATAGTAGCACCTCCTCTGTTAAGGGTCCGGACATTCCAGGTGCATATCCTTAAATCGTGGTCCTTTAAACGTTTGCTAGGGTCGTCAACTTTTGGGTGTTCCTTATCCGAGGCTGTTGTTATGTCCTTCACTGGGAGTTTTATCGCAAGTGCTAATTTTGTAGCACCGAGCTGCGATAAAAGTAAAAAAATCAATTTTAATACAGGCGACCATTACAGTGTGCATGCGTGCATTCTAACAATGTTTCTTGCCCCCCTGGATTTATCTCCTCAATCTCTATGTTTGAGTGTGTCTGTTCGGAAATATTTTGCAGTCCTTCCTCAATAACTACTCTGTCTGCTTGAGACGCTATGAATGAAACAGCATCGGATGTAAAAGAAAGCATCCACTGCTCATTAAGAGTCACGTTATGCTTACAATACAGCTCTGTATTAATCAGATACCTAATTGCACTGGCAATTTTAGAAGGTCTAATGGTTTCAGCCATAAAATTATGACTGTATTCCATTCTTCGTTTGAGGTTGAGCTGAACAACCTCTGCTTCATAAAAAGCTCGTGGAAGAGAAGTAACCACGTTTGAAACTGGAATTGGGACATTAACAACAGCTTCTTTAAGACCACTTTGGCGACCGTATCCAAGGGGCTTTATAACCATGAATGAAAGGCGGGGAGATATTAATCTTTCCTCCAAAGGTGTTAATTCTTTGAGGCAATGGGGCAATGTGGGAAAATCTAGTCCATTTGTGATAGCTGCCTTAGGTACCCTACGAGCTTTAATATTTCTATTGCATGTTTCGCAAAAAGTGAACCTTTCGTTATTAGAAGTAAATATAGCTGCCAAACTAAAAATAGATATGCAAAGCTGACTAAACCCTTCAGTATTTGCGAGCTCGTTTATCTCCTCAATATACTTATGTCCGGGATACCCGATCGATTTGGTGAGGAAACCAAAGCCCTTTACAGCAAAGGCAAAATCTGTCAGGACCTAATTCGACTACCGTATTAAAATAGTCAATTTGATGTTCAATTGTGGCAACTCTGACCTGAATATCTTCTACTAAAACATTCCCTATTGCGAATTGCATTTCGTCGGTTTTCTGCAACTCTGTTTTGGCTAAGGCTTCTATGCTGTCTAACTCTCTGAGTCAAATTTCTTGAAACGTCAAACGATTCCTGTCTTGCTAAAATTCAAGCTTCTTGTCTTTCCCTTGTGTTACGAACTTTCTCAACGTTTCTATACATTTCATTCGAACCTTGCCTGAGACCGACGGAGAGTGTTGGCAGCCTGCTCCTGTTCCCTATACTCTGCATCCTGCCTGCGTCTTGAGTGTTGCAGAGTATTAGCTGCCTGCTCCTGTTCCCTCATATCTACATTTTGCCGCCGAAATGAACTCAATAAAATTTTAAAATATAAATTCAAAAATGGTTTTTTTTAAATATACAAAAATTTGAAAAACATGTATTGAACACAGTATAAAAAGAGTCCTAAAAACGACTATTTATGCTTAAGGCCGAATTTTGGTAATAAAGAAATATATATATGGGGAAGACAAAATAAGATAGTCTTTATAAAGACTGTTTTACAACAAATATATATATACAAGTACATATATATAAAAGTACTTTTGTAACCTGGCCTATTGTTTGAGTTTTTTGGGATCACGCGGTTGTATTGGCAACTACCTGCAGGTGAACGATTAGGAAGTTAAGTAGTATAAGTCCCGTTTGAAACCCTTACACAAATGTCCCCAAAAGACACCTTTTCCAGGTAATCCACAAAAGATTGTACAGGAACGCTACAGTCGAGCAAGCCCGACATTAAATGTAATGTTCAGTTTTAACAGCATACATTTACATCACGTACCTATGCGTGTTTATATGCGTGTATGTATGCAGCACAAAGTTGAACCAAAGCAGCAACAACAACAACGCTGCGGGCAGCGCTGCAGGCAGTGCATGAGCAGCGATTTTACTTATGGCTATAACTTTCTTCAGAATTGACCTATCATGATAACATTTGGCACACGGACACATTAGTACTAACTGAATGTACCTACCAAAATTGATTTCAAAAGATTTGATTGATTTCCAAGAATTACGGAATTTATAAACAAAAAAACGAATTGCGGGGGAGTGGCGGGGGGTGTATCAGAATAAAAAATAAACTTGACCTTCCTAGGACTTAGGGGAACCTGGATGCCAAGTTTGGTTATTCTAGCTGTTGTACTTTCTGAGATCCTTGCGCTCATACAGACACGCGGACGGACGGACAGACGGATAGACGGAAATGGCTATATCGACTCGTCTTGTCATCCTGATCAATAATATATATACTTTGTGGGGTCTGCCACGCCTCCTTCTGTGTGTTACATATATTCGCACAAAACTAGTATAGCCTTTTACCCTTTGGGTACAGGCTATAATAACCCGCGTGGCAATTTCCACTTTACGTATAAGTTGGCGACCAACGGTCATGGGCGCAATTTCTCTCTCTCTATATATATATATATGTATGGACATTCACACATTAGTGTCGCACATTTTGCTTTGGCTATTTCAATCGTTTGCACGCAACTGCACGAACAGCTGCTTGCATGTGTGTGTGTATATGTATACTTAGTTGTGAATGTCCATACATATGTGCACATCAATGTATGTGCATATGTTTTTTTTGTTTTTTTTTTTTTTTTTTTTTTCAAAGAGTGGAAAAATAACAATATGGAATAGATAGAAATAACAATAATAGTAATAATAATAATAGTAAAAGTAATAAAAATAATGATAATGATATGCGCAGGTCAAAGTCCAGGCGGTACGGCCGTTAGGCATTGCTTCGCCCGGCCGATCAACCCGCTTATATCGCGCTCCTGTCCCGCTCCTGTTTCCTGAGCTTGCCCATAACGGAGGCCGCAAAGTTTGCGCTCGCAGCCCACGAATCTTCGTTAGCGAGCATGTTGGCCACAAAGTTCGACGCCGATGGGGGTGATCCGGTTGTCGCCTCCAGTCTCCTTCTGTCCGCCCCGAACCTTGGGCAATGGAAGGCTACGTGGTTAGCATCTTCCGGTATCCCTCTGCAGGCCGGGCATTCCGCACTGGAGTCGTGCCCAAATCTGAAGCATCCGTGGCCGCTCAGAAGTTGGGTCAGATGGAAGACGACCTTGCCATGTGTTCTGCCGATCCACGATGCTACGTTAGTGATTAGCGTGTGGGTCCACCTGCCTTTTGACGAGGCATTCCATCGCTCTTGCCACTTGCTTACCGTCGTACGTCTAGCCGCCGCCCGCGCGTCTCTGCGAGGCCGCCCGGCAGCAAAACTGTGAAGGTAGCTCGCTTCCAGGACGAGGAGGTCGATAGGTGCCATCCCCGAGATCACCAGAACGGCATCGTCAGAAACCGTCCTGAATCCACTACAGACACGGAGAGCGCCAAGACGGTATGTAGCAGCGAGGTCGCGGATGTAGCTCCTCTTGTTCACCGCGGCAGCCCATATCGGTGCCACGTACAGCATTATTGATCTGGTTACGCTCATAAGCAATAACCTCCGACCTTGCTTTGGGCCCCGAGTGTTGGCCATAATTCGGGCTAGCGCCCGTGTGGCATCTGCAGCTTTTTTATTCGTCTGCTCCAGATGCTCACGAAAGCACAATCTCGTATCCAATCTAACCCCAAGGTAGTTAATTGAACGTTTGGACCGCACGAGAGTACCGTCAATTGAGATGTGCGCTTGCTCTACCGCCTTGCGGCTGCTGATTAGCACTGCCTCTGTTTTGCCCGCCGCTAGCTCCAGGCCCACGGTGTTCAGCCAGTCAATGATCGACCGGATGCAGCGGTTGCACGAGTCTTCCACGGTTTTGATGTATTTCGCAACGCCTAAAATTGCGACGTCATCTGCGTACCCCACTAGCTCCGTACCGGGTGGGAGTTGGAGGCGGAGAATGCCGTCGTACATGACGTTCCAGAGCAGCGGCCCTAGGACCGACCCTTGGGGGACGCCAGCAACAACATTGAGGGATTTGGTGCCAGACGCTGTGTGAAACCTAAGTATCCGATCGCTAAGGTAACTTCTAATGGAGCGCACCAGGCACGTGGGTACGCCTTGATCCACCAGTGCGTTGAGAATGCATCCCCAGTCTGCCGAGTTGAATGCATTTTTGACGTCGAGGGTCACCACCAGGCAGTATTCTTTGGCACCTCCCTTCCATCTGCTACCTGATATTGCCTTCGACGCAAGATCCACCACTCTACTGATCGCGTCTATGGTGGACCTCGATTTCCGGAACCCGTACTGATTGGGGGATAGACCGATTGCTGTTTCAAGCCTCGAGCAAAGCAGTCTCTCCAGCACCTTACCGATCGAGTCCAGGAGACAAATCGGCCTGTAGGATGAGGGGTCTTCGAGTGGTTTTCCCGGTTTCGGCAGTAGAACCAGGTTCTGCACCTTCCAGCAGGCAGGGAATATGCCTTCCCTGATACACCTTCCGAACAGAGTAGCGAACGCCCCAGGGTGCATACAAAGTGCCAGTTTGAGTGCGCGGTTCGGTATAGAATCCGGGCCCGGCGCTTTGTTGAGCTGCAAGCTACGAGCAGCCAGCAGCACTTCCTCAGTGGTGACGTCGCCTAAGGCAGGCGATAACTCGTTTCTGGTAGGGATCATCGCAGGCGACTCAGGTCTCGAGGGGAATAGGGTATTAACGATTCGTGAGAGTTTCTCAGCATCCATGGGAGCATTGCGTCCGCCAGCGTACCATGTATGTGCATATGTATCTACATATGTATGTATGTACATTCGTCTTGCACTGACAGAGCAAGAAATGTTAATTAATTGAAAATTATATAACTTTTTTAAAAGTAATTTTTTCTTTCATTAGTGCATTTGGCATTAGGGTTTTCATTAATAACTTTATGCAGCAACAACAAATATCAAATAGTTGGGGACATCACATACACACACTCACACTCACACACACAACAAGCAACAGTTCGTGTCTATGTGTGCGGTTCTCTACGTACGGAAACGTAGAGAAACATACATACATATGTATGTATGTATGTATGTATGTATGCCTGTGTATGAATATAGCATGTATGTATATTCGTATTAATGTATACATTGGGCAATCGAACACAGTTGTTTGATTGTAAAAAAAATAATGCTCTAAAAACAACAACAACTGCAAGTCATTGGCTCGCTCTTCTTCTTTCGTTTTGACCATTTAATGTTAATTGCAAAGGCAAAACGCCAAAAGTTTACAGTTACCGTCACTAGGCAATGACTGCGTAAGCGATAGTAAAGCAGAAACCGAATAACGGAGCTACGTATATTCTGCTTCGCATTGCGGGCAGAAGTATGTATGTATGTATATGATTGGTTCTTATTGATCTCAATAAATAATTAGATTTTATTATTTAAATATTCTGCTATTGCACTCAAACTTCGATATTTTGATGGTATCGGTGGCTTCAACTATCGAAAGTTTTACTCTAGCAAATTGAGATGAGAATTGTCAGTGCTTTTTGATCGTGGCTCATCGCTGCACGGCATCGACACGAGTGCCGTGTTTCATATTCCGAGTTTGTGCGTGACCGTATTGACTCAATATGGCACGAAAAGACTCAAATGTGAATTTAAAATTAGGATATACCCTTATAATTATTCCCCTTTTTTGCACATCTTAAAACGTTGCGTTATCTCTATATATAAAACAGTTTGTCCTGACTAATTGGTGATCAACGCACAGCCCAAACGGTAAAAGATGAAATTTGGACTCAAGTATCCTTTCATGGTATCCATCATAGTGTAGGAGCACACTAAGAAAGGCTTTTGGAAAATTCTAGCTCCAAAGGGGGGAAAACGAGCTTTAAAAAATATTAGTTATAGTGGTCATGTTCGTTTAAGGAAATAGTTTGGCAAGAACAAAAATGTAATGGACTACTGAACAATTTTTTGTCAAGAACAGAAAATGTTCATTTAAATACCTTAAATGCCTTCCTACTGGTAACTTCTAAGGTGAAAACATATGGGTAGGTTATGCACACACAAAATAAATACAATTGGAAACATTATATTGAGCCGGGCTAAGACGGGCAATACCTGCTAGTATATATATATATATAAATAGATATACATATATATATATATATATATATATATATATATATATATATATATAGAAACCTAAAGAAACCTATATATATATATATATATATATACATATAAGTAACTTAACGCTGTGCCCCGACTCACAGCGAGTGATTAGTATTGCATTAGTGCAAGTGTATTTAATGATGATTAGTTAAGTAAAAAAGGATGTTACTGCTTAAGTTACTAGGGGATTGTATAAAAGAAATTAAATGGTAGAGTTCATTATATTGTGAACACAGAACACGAAAAGGAGAGTAAAGGGCGAAATTTGACGTACAGCGCTGAAGATGTAGAAACCGGAAATTTCTTGGAGGTCTAGAGGGAACTGCGAAGCTTATACGATGAAGAGATTTCTCCCGCCAGTAGCTTGTAAATAAAAACTACACCATGACAGGTTCTACGATCGTGCAAGGTGGGGAGATCGATCAAACGTAATCTGTCACGATAAGGTGGCAAACGTCGATTGGGATTCCATTGAAGGCCTCGCAAGGCAAACAATAAAAATTGCTTTTGGACGGACTCAATCATTTCCTGGTATTTTTTATACTGGGATGACCATACACAATATTTCAAAATGGGACGAACGAGAGATGTATGAAGAATCTTGGTTGTGTACGGATCATCAAATTCCTTCGACCATCGTTTTATGAAACCCAGAACACCTCTAGCTTTACCAACCATATTTACAATGTGGATATTAAAATTAAGCTTGCAATCGAATGCTACACCAAGATCATAACTAGAAGTAATGCGTTCCATAGTATAGTCATCTAGTAGATAAGGGAAAATTGCGATATTCACATGTATGCAGATGATGTCCAATTGTATGTTAGTCGTCCGTTAGATAGATTAGAAGATATGTACGTGCTTGTAATGACGATCTGTTGAAAAACAGTGAATGGGCGGGTATAAATGGTCTGGAAGTCGAAATGCTTGGTAATTTATAAAAAGAAAATTAACTTACTTAATCTAGAGAAATTACAACTGAAAGACGAACCTATTGAATACGTAAGGAAGGAAACAAATTGAGTGATAATCATTAATGAGACAATATCATGGTACAATCATGTTAATAATGCTGTAGGAAGAACGTTTAGGTTTCTCTCTTTGACGCAGCATTTCCTCCCAGCCAAACTCAAGCTCCTTATTGCTAAGACATACTTGATACCCTCATTATTTTATGGAGTAGAATTATTCGGAAACTGTGACGCCGTAAGCCACACCAAATTAAAAGTAGCCTTTAACTGCATTGCACGTTATGTCTTTGATATTAAAAGAAGAGAATCCATAACGGTATACGCCAAACAAATTTTTAACCTGACCCTCAACTATTGGATTAAACTTAGGACACTAATTTTTATGCATATAACCATTACTCGAAAAGAGCCGAATTATTTGTATTACAAAATCTCTTTTACCTTATCAAGAAGAACACATAATATTGTTTGCATAAGATATAGATTATCCTATTCCGAAAAACACTTTTTTATATTTGCTGTTCGTCTGTGGAACGAGTTACCGCATAGCTTAAAAACAATCAGCAATGAAACGCATTTTAGAAATAGAATTCATGCGCACTTTCAAGAAAATACCTAAATGTAAATAAAGTAAAGAGCACAATACTAACACTAATACATTTACACTCAGTAGGCAGCACTTTTTAATAATACAAATAAAAACAAGATAGAACGCTACAGTCGAGCAAGCTCGACAGTAAAATAGCCTGTACTCTCCATAAAAAAGGAAAATAAAAAAAAAAATTTTAAAAAAATTAAATTATTAAAAAAATGAATGAATGAATGAATTAATTAAATTAAATTAGAATACATGTTTATGTTCAGTTTTAACAGCATACAACCAAAGCAGCAACAACAACAACAGCTGCGGGCAGCGCTGCCGGCAGTGCTGCAGGCAGCGCATGAGCAGCGATTTTACTTATGGCTATAACTTTCTTCAAAATTGACCTATCATGATGAAATTTGATTTTGAAAATTGATTTCAAAATTCCGAGAATTACGGGAGTTATGAAAAAAAAACACGAATTGCGGGGGAGTGGGGGGGTGTATCAGAAAATATAAACAAACTCGATCTGCCTAGGGCTTATAGGAACTTGATACCAATTTTGGTTATCCTAGCTCTTGTACTTACTGAGATCCTTGCGCTCATACAGACAGACGGACAGACAGACAGACGGACATGGCTATATCGACTCGTCTTGTCATCCTGATCGAAAATATATATACTTTGTGGGGTCTGCCACGCCTCCTTCTGTGTGTTACATATGTACATGCGCACAAAACTAGTATAGCCTTTCACCTTTTGGGTACAGGCTATAAAAAATCAAAAACACTTTAAATTTATGTATAACTAAAATGTATCTAATATAAATAGGTTAAGTGGGCTAATCAAATCACTTGAATTTTAATAATATCTAAGGAAATTTAATTGTTGTGACTAATCGCCTATATCTCGGAGACTATAAGACATAGGATGCCTTATGTGAATACGCAGAAAATGTGTATTTTGGAATTTACCTCCCACCCCCCCTCTCCCATGCAAATCACGATTTTTCCTAACTCCCGTAATTCTTGGAATTTCGAACTAAAATTTTGTAAATACCCCCAGTTAGTAATTATGTGTCCGTACGTTTTCATCAAGTTTCATCATGATAGACCGATTTAACAAGAAGTTATAACCATAAAAATATTTGCTGCTCCAGCGCTGCCCGCAGCTGTTGTTGATGCTGCTGCTTTGGTTGACTGCGAACATGCTTTCACAGACACGAATATACGAGCATATACATACATACACTCACATAGACGCAATTGCTTTGTATTAGTGCAATTATACACCCTTTACGTGAGATCGAATACCAAAAGAGGTAAAATCTATCAAATTTTTTTTTTTTAATGTAAAACGTTGCGTTATCTCTATATATAAAACAGTTTGTCCTGACTAATTGGTGATCAACACACAGCCCAAACGGTAAAAGATGAAATTTGGACTCAAGTATCCTTTCATGGTATCCATCATAGTGTAGGAGCACACTAAGAAAGGCTTTTGGAAAATTCTAGCTCCAAAGGGGGGAAAACGAGCTTTAAAAAATATTAGTTATAGTGGTCATGTTCGTTTAAGGAAATAGTTTGGCAAGAACAAAAATGTAATGGACTACTGAACAATTTTTTGTCAAGAACAGAAAATGTTCATTTAAATACCTTAAATGCCTTCCTACTGGTAACTTCTAAGGTGAAAACATATGGGTAGGTTATGCACACACAAAATAAATACAATTGGAAACATTATATTGAGCCGGGCTAAGACGGGCAATACCTGCTAGTATATATATATATATATAAATAGATATACATATATATATATATATATATATATATATATATATATATATAGAAACCTAAAGAAACCTATATATATATATATATATATATATACATATAAGTAACTTAACGCTGTGCCCCGACTCACAGCGAGTGATTAGTATTGCATTAGTGCAAGTGTATTTAATGATGATTAGTTAAGTAAAAAAGGATGTTACTGCTTAAGTTACTAGGGGATTGTATAAAAGAAATTAAATGGTAGAGTTCATTATATTGTGAACACAGAACACGAAAAGGAGAGTAAAGGGCGAAATTTGACGTACAGCGCTGAAGATGTAGAAACCGGAAATTTCTTGGAGGTCTAGAGGGAACTGCGAAGCTTATACGATGAAGAGATTTCTCCCGCCAGTAGCTTGTAAATAAAAACTACACCATGACAGGTTCTACGATCGTGCAAGGTGGGGAGATCGATCAAACGTAATCTGTCACGATAAGGTGGCAAACGTCGATTGGGATTCCATTGAAGGCCTCGCAAGGCAAACAATAAAAATTGCTTTTGGACGGACTCAATCATTTCCTGGTATTTTTTATACTGGGATGACCATACACAATATTTCAAAATGGGACGAACGAGAGATGTATGAAGAATCTTGGTTGTGTACGGATCATCAAATTCCTTCGACCATCGTTTTATGAAACCCAGAACACCTCTAGCTTTACCAACCATATTTACAATGTGGATATTAAAATTAAGCTTGCAATCGAATGCTACACCAAGATCATAACTAGAAGTAATGCGTTCCATAGTATAGTCATCTAGTAGATAAGGGAAAATTGCGATATTCACATGTATGCAGATGATGTCCAATTGTATGTTAGTCGTCCGTTAGATAGATTAGAAGATATGTACGTGCTTGTAATGACGATCTGTTGAAAAACAGTGAATGGGCGGGTATAAATGGTCTGGAAGTCGAAATGCTTGGTAATTTATAAAAAGAAAATTAACTTACTTAATCTAGAGAAATTACAACTGAAAGACGAACCTATTGAATACGTAAGGAAGGAAACAAATTGAGTGATAATCATTAATGAGACAATATCATGGTACAATCATGTTAATAATGCTGTAGGAAGAACGTTTAGGTTTCTCTCTTTGACGCAGCATTTCCTCCCAGCCAAACTCAAGCTCCTTATTGCTAAGACATACTTGATACCCTCATTATTTTATGGAGTAGAATTATTCGGAAACTGTGACGCCGTAAGCCACACCAAATTAAAAGTAGCCTTTAACTGCATTGCACGTTATGTCTTTGATATTAAAAGAAGAGAATCCATAACGGTATACGCCAAACAAATTTTTAACCTGACCCTCAACTATTGGATTAAACTTAGGACACTAATTTTTATGCATATAACCATTACTCGAAAAGAGCCGAATTATTTGTATTACAAAATCTCTTTTACCTTATCAAGAAGAACACATAATATTGTTTGCATAAGATATAGATTATCCTATTCCGAAAAACACTTTTTTATATTTGCTGTTCGTCTGTGGAACGAGTTACCGCATAGCTTAAAAACAATCAGCAATGAAACGCATTTTAGAAATAGAATTCATGCGCACTTTCAAGAAAATACCTAAATGTAAATAAAGTAAAGAGCACAATACTAACACTAATACATTTACACTCAGTAGGCAGCACTTTTTAATAATACAAATAAAAACAAGATAGAACGCTACAGTCGAGCAAGCTCGACAGTAAAATAGCCTGTACTCTCCATAAAAAAGGAAAATAAAAAAAAAAATTTTAAAAAAATTAAATTATTAAAAAAATGAATGAATGAATGAATTAATTAAATTAAATTAGAATACATGTTTATGTTCAGTTTTAACAGCATACAACCAAAGCAGCAACAACAACAACAGCTGCGGGCAGCGCTGCCGGCAGTGCTGCAGGCAGCGCATGAGCAGCGATTTTACTTATGGCTATAACTTTCTTCAAAATTGACCTATCATGATGAAATTTGATTTTGAAAATTGATTTCAAAATTCCGAGAATTACGGGAGTTATGAAAAAAAAAACACGAATTGCGGGGGAGTGGGGGGGTGTATCAGAAAATATAAACAAACTCGATCTGCCTAGGGCTTATAGGAACTTGATACCAATTTTGGTTATCCTAGCTCTTGTACTTACTGAGATCCTTGCGCTCATACAGACAGACGGACAGACAGACAGACGGACATGGCTATATCGACTCGTCTTGTCATCCTGATCGAAAATATATATACTTTGTGGGGTCTGCCACGCCTCCTTCTGTGTGTTACATACATGCGCACAAAACTAGTATAGCCTTTCACCTTTTGGGTACAGGCTATAAAAAATCAAAAACACTTTAAATTTATGTATAACTAAAATGTATCTAATATAAATAGGTTAAGTGGGCTAATCAAATCACTTGAATTTTAATAATATCTAAGGAAATTTAATTGTTGTGACTAATCGCCTATATCTCGGAGACTATAAGACATAGGATGCCTTATGTGAATACGCAGAAAATGTGTATTTTGGAATTTACCTCCCACCCCCCCTCTCCCATGCAAATCACGATTTTTCCTAACTCCCGTAATTCTTGGAATTTCGAACTAAAATTTTGTAAATACCCCCAGTTAGTAATTATGTGTCCGTACGTTTTCATCAAGTTTCATCATGATAGACCGATTTAACAAGAAGTTATAACCATAAAAATATTTGCTGCTCCAGCGCTGCCCGCGGCTGTTGTTGATGCTGCTGCTTTGGTTGACTGCGAACATGCTTTCACAGACACGAATATACGAGCATATACATACATACACTCACATAGACGCAATTGCTTTGTATTAGTGCAATTATACACCCTTTACGTGAGATCGAATACCAAAAGAGGTAAAATCTATCAAATTTTTTTTTTTTAATGTAAAACGTTGCGTTATCTCTATATATAAAACAGTTTGTCCTGACTAATTGGTGATCAACGCACAGCCCAAACGGTAAAAGATGAAATTTGGACTCAAGTATCCTTTCATGGTATCCATCATAGTGTAGGAGCACACTAAGAAAGGCTTTTGGAAAATTCTAGCTCCAAAGGGGGGAAAACGAGCTTTAAAAAATATTAGTTATAGTGGTCATGTTCGTTTAAGGAAATAGTTTGGCAAGAACAAAAATGTAATGGACTACTGAACAATTTTTTGTCAAGAACAGAAAATGTTCATTTAAATACCTTAAATGCCTTCCTACTGGTAACTTCTAAGGTGAAAACATATGGGTAGGTTATGCACACACAAAATAAATACAATTGGAAACATTATATTGAGCCGGGCTAAGACGGGCAATACCTGCTAGTATATATATATATATATATATAAATAGATATACATATATATATATATATATATATATATATATATATATATATATATATATATATATATATATATATATATATATATATATATATATATATATATATATATATAGAAACCTAAAGAAACCTATATATATATATATATATACATATAAGTAACTTAACGCTGTGCCCCGACTCACAGCGAGTGATTAGTATTGCATTAGTGCAAGTGTATTTAATGATGATTAGTTAAGTAAAAAAGGATGTTACTGCTTAAGTTACTAGGGGATTGTATAAAAGAAATTAAATGGTAGAGTTCATTATATTGTGAACACAGAACACGAAAAGGAGAGTAAAGGGCGAAATTTGACGTACAGCGCTGAAGATGTAGAAACCGGAAATTTCTTGGAGGTCTAGAGGGAACTGCGAAGCTTATACGATGAAGAGATTTCTCCCGCCAGTAGCTTGTAAATAAAAACTACACCATGACAGGTTCTACGATCGTGCAAGGTGGGGAGATCGATCAAACGTAATCTGTCACGATAAGGTGGCAAACGTCGATTGGGATTCCATTGAAGGCCTCGCAAGGCAAACAATAAAAATTGCTTTTGGACGGACTCAATCATTTCCTGGTATTTTTTATACTGGGATGACCATACACAATATTTCAAAATGGGACGAACGAGAGATGTATGAAGAATCTTGGTTGTGTACGGATCATCAAATTCCTTCGACCATCGTTTTATGAAACCCAGAACACCTCTAGCTTTACCAACCATATTTACAATGTGGATATTAAAATTAAGCTTGCAATCGAATGCTACACCAAGATCATAACTAGAAGTAATGCGTTCCATAGTATAGTCATCTAGTAGATAAGGGAAAATTGCGATATTCACATGTATGCAGATGATGTCCAATTGTATGTTAGTCGTCCGTTAGATAGATTAGAAGATATGTACGTGCTTGTAATGACGATCTGTTGAAAAACAGTGAATGGGCGGGTATAAATGGTCTGGAAGTCGAAATGCTTGGTAATTTATAAAAAGAAAATTAACTTACTTAATCTAGAGAAATTACAACTGAAAGACGAACCTATTGAATACGTAAGGAAGGAAACAAATTGAGTGATAATCATTAATGAGACAATATCATGGTACAATCATGTTAATAATGCTGTAGGAAGAACGTTTAGGTTTCTCTCTTTGACGCAGCATTTCCTCCCAGCCAAACTCAAGCTCCTTATTGCTAAGACATACTTGATACCCTCATTATTTTATGGAGTAGAATTATTCGGAAACTGTGACGCCGTAAGCCACACCAAATTAAAAGTAGCCTTTAACTGCATTGCACGTTATGTCTTTGATATTAAAAGAAGAGAATCCATAACGCTATACGCCAAACAAATTTTTAACCTGACCCTCAACTATTGGATTAAACTTAGGACACTAATTTTTATGCATATAACCATTACTCGAAAAGAGCCGAATTATTTGTATTACAAAATCTCTTTTACCTTATCAAGAAGAACACATAATATTGTTTGCATAAGATATAGATTATCCTGTTCCGAAAAACACTTTTTTATATTTGCTGTTCGTCTGTGGAACGAGTTACCGCATAGCTTAAAAACAATCAGCAATGAAACGCATTTTAGAAATAGAATTCATGCGCACTTTCAAGAAAATACCTAAATGTAAATAAAGTAAAGAGCACAATACTAACACTAATACATTTACACTCAGTAGGCAGCACTTTTTAATAATACAAATAAAAACAAGATAGAACGCTACAGTCGAGCAAGCTCGACAGTAAAATAGCCTGTACTCTCCATAAAAAAGGAAAATAAAAAAAAAATTTTAAAAAAATTAAATTATTAAAAAAATGAATGAATGAATGAATTAATTAAATTAAATTAGAATACATGTTTATGTTCAGTTTTAACAGCATACAACCAAAGCAGCAACAACAACAACAGCTGCGGGCAGCGCTGCCGGCAGTGCTGCAGGCAGCGCATGAGCAGCGATTTTACTTATGGCTATAACTTTCTTCAAAATTGACCTATCATGATGAAATTTGATTTTGAAAATTGATTTCAAAATTCCGAGAATTACGGGAGTTATGAAAAAAAAACACGAATTGCGGGGGAGTGGGGGGTGTATCAGAAAATATAAACAAACTCGATCTGCCTAGGGCTTATAGGAACTTGATACCAATTTTGGTTATCCTAGCTCTTGTACTTACTGAGATCCTTGCGCTCATACAGACAGACGGACAGACAGACAGACGGACATGGCTATATCGACTCGTCTTGTCATCCTGATCGAAAATATATATACTTTGTGGGGTCTGCCACGCCTCCTTCTGTGTGTTACATATGTACATGCGCACAAAACTAGTATAGCCTTTCACCTTTTGGGTACAGGCTATAAAAAATCAAAAACACTTTAAATTTATGTATAACTAAAATGTATCTAATATAAATAGGTTAAGTGGGCTAATCAAATCACTTGAATTTTAATAATATCTAAGGAAATTTAATTGTTGTGACTAATCGCCTATATCTCGGAGACTATAAGACATAGGATGCCTTATGTGAATACGCAGAAAATGTGTATTTTGGAATTTACCTCCCACCCCCCCTCTCCCATGCAAATCGCGATTTTCTCTAACTCCCGTAATTCTTGGAATTTCGAACTAAAATTTTGTAAATACCCCCAGTTAGTAATTATGTGTCCGTACGTTTTCATCAAGTTTCATCATGATAGACCGATTTAACAAGAAGTTATAACCATAAAAATATTTGCTGCTCCAGCGCTGCCCGCGGCTGTTGTTGATGCTGCTGCTTTGGTTGACTGCGAACATGCTTTCACAGACACGAATATACGAGCATATACATACATACACTCACATAGACGCAATTGCTTTGTATTAGTGCAATTATACACCCTTTACGTGAGATCGAATACCAAAAGAGGTAAAATCTATCAAATTTTTTTTTTAATTCTCTTACTTTTTTTAATTTCTATAATTATTGTAAGTATATGTACAGAATATTTCAAAGTCGGGACACCCGACTTTAGCTTTTATACTTGTCTTTTATATAACTTAACTTTTGTTGGTTGTTTTCTTAATTCTGCAAGTTCTGAAAGTTTACCAAAAATTGCTGTCAATCAGGTAACTTTGAAATGGTGTTACCAGCAGGAATTAATTTAGTTTTCGCTTAATTAAACAATTTATAATAAAATAAAAATAAATTTTTTTATATTTTTACATTTTTTTTGACTTTCTGCCAAAAAAACGAGCAAAAAAACCATAGTGCATTGTACATAAAGTTTACAATAAACCAACTCCAAACCATCACGCACACCAGTCGTCTTCATTTGGAAAGTTAAAAGGCCCCCTGCGATAATCCAGCAACCACACCCCTACACATTTTGGTCATGTTTCGTTACTATATTGCTTAGCCGCACTTTGCGAGTGCGTTCCAAAAATAAGCAATGTGATTCAAGTGCCAGTGCAAGTGCAAGTCAACCAGAAGAAAGGGAAAGTTGTAGCGGCCTATATGTAGCTTATTTATACATCTATATATATAAAACAGTTTGCCCTGACTGACTGACTGATTGGTGATCAACGTACAGCCCTAACGGTAAAGGCTAGGAAGCTGAAATTTGTCCTTAAGTATCCTTTTATAGTCTAGGTGCCCACTAAGAAGGGATTTTGGAAAACTCGAGCTCCAAAGGGGGGAAACAGGCTCCAACGTTTATATGAAAAATCTACAGTTTTCATCTGATTAACTTCAAACTTAGTTTGTATACTCTCACAATTCCAAGGAAAACTGTATACTTGGTTTTCCTGTAAAAAAAATGTTGGGACACAAAAGCAAACCGCGTCAACAGCCCACAGCCCACACGGTAAAAGTAAGGAAACTGAAATTTAGCCTCAAGTATCCTATCATAATGTACAACAATAGACAATTATATATACATTATGTGTGCAAAGTTTGGTTTAGGTAGCATTTGAAATGTGGAAGCTATTGACGAAATTCTGTAGCGGGGGAAGGGGGGGAAAATTAAAAAAAAAAAATAAACTCGTCCTTACTCGGACCTAGGAGAATCTGGATGCCAACTTTGGTTATTCCAGCTTTTATAGTTTCTGAGATCCTTGCGTTCATCCAGACGGACGGACAGACGGACGGACAGACGGACGGACATGTCTAGATCGATTTCTCTCGTCATGCTGATCAAGAATATATATACTTTATGGGGTCGGAGATGCTTCCTTCTGTATGTTACATACTTTGCACAAACCTAATATACCCTTTTTACCCTACGGGTACAGGGTATAAAAAAAGTAAGCGAATTAAAAAAAAAAATTTGATAGATTTTACCTCTTTTGGTATTCGATCTCACGTAAAGGGTGTATAATTGCACTAATACAAAGCAATTGCGTCTATGTGAGTGTATGTATGTATATGCTCGTATATTCGTGTCTGTGTAAGCATGTTCGCAGTCAACCAAAGCAGCAGCATCAACAACAGCCGCGGGCAGCGCTGGAGCAGCAAATATTTTTATGGTTATAACTTCTTGTTAAATCGGTCTATCATGATGAAACTTGATGAAAACGTACGGACACATAATTACTAACTGGGGGTATTTACAAAATTTTAGTTCGAAATTCCAAGAATTACGGGAGTTAGAGAAAATCGCGATTTGCATGGGAGAGGGGGGGTGGGAGGTAAATTCCAAAATACACATTTTCTGCGTATTCACATAAGGCATCCTATGTCTTATAGTCTCCGAGATATAGGCGATTAGTCACAACAATTAAATTTCCTTAGATATTATTAAAATTCAAGTGATTTGATTAGCCCACTTAACCTATTTATATTAGATACATTTTAGTTATACATAAATTTAAAGTGTTTTTGATTTTTTATAGCCTGTACCCAAAAGGTGAAAGGCTATACTAGTTTTGTGCGCATGTACATATGTAACACACAGAAGGAGGCGTGGCAGACCCCACAAAGTATATATATTTTCGATCAGGATGACAAGACGAGTCGATATAGCCATGTCCGTCTGTCTGTCTGTCCGTCTGTCTGTATGAGCGCAAGGATCTCAGTAAGTACAAGAGCTAGGATAACCAAAATTGGTATCAAGTTCCTATAAGCCCTAGGCAGATCGAGTTTGTTTATATTTTCTGATACACCCCCCCACTCCCCCGCAATTCGTGTTTTTTTTTCATAACTCCCGTAATTCTCGGAATTTTGAAATCAATTTTCAAAATCAAATTTCATCATGATAGGTCAATTTTGAAGAAAGTTATAGCCATAAGTAAAATCGCTGCTCATGCGCTGCCTGCAGCACTGCCGGCAGCGCTGCCCGCAGCTGTTGTTGTTGTTGCTGCTTTGGTTGTATGCTGTTAAAACTGAACATAAACATGTATTCTAATTTAATTTAATTAATTCATTCATTCATTCATTTTTTTAATAATTTAATTTTTTTTAAATTTTTTTTTTATTTTCCTTTTTTATGGAGAGTACAGGCTATTTTACTGTCGAGCTTGCTCGACTGTAGCGTTCTATCTTGTTTTTATTTGTATTATTAAAAAGTGCTGCCTACTGAGTGTAAATGTATTAGTGTTAGTATTGTGCTCTTTACTTTATTTACATTTAGGTATTTTCTTGAAAGTGCGCATGAATTCTATTTCTAAAATGCGTTTCATTGCTGATTGTTTTTAAGCTATGCGGTAACTCGTTCCACAGACGAACAGCAAATATAAAAAAGTGTTTTTCGGAACAGGATAATCTATATCTTATGCAAACAATATTATGTGTTCTTCTTGATAAGGTAAAAGAGATTTTGTAATACAAATAATTCGGCTCTTTTCGAGTAATGGTTATATGCATAAAAATTAGTGTCCTAAGTTTAATCCAATAGTTGAGGGTCAGGTTAAAAATTTGTTTGGCGTATAGCGTTATGGATTCTCTTCTTTTAATATCAAAGACATAACGTGCAATGCAGTTAAAGGCTACTTTTAATTTGGTGTGGCTTACGGCGTCACAGTTTCCGAATAATTCTACTCCATAAAATAATGAGGGTATCAAGTATGTCTTAGCAATAAGGAGCTTGAGTTTGGCTGGGAGGAAATGCTGCGTCAAAGAGAGAAACCTAAACGTTCTTCCTACAGCATTATTAACATGATTGTACCATGATATTGTCTCATTAATGATTATCACTCAATTTTTTTCCTTCCTTACGTATTCAATAGGTTCGTCTTTCAGTTGTAATTTCTCTAGATTAAGTAAGTTAATTTTCTTTTTATAAATTACCAAGCATTTCGACTTCCAGACCATTTATACCCGCCCATTCACTGTTTTTCAACAGATCGTCATTACAAGCACGTACATATCTTCTAATCTATCTAACGGACGACTAACATACAATTGGACATCATCTGCATACATGTGAATATCGCAATTTTCCCTTATCTACTAGATGACTATACTATGGAACGCATTACTTCTAGTTATGATCTTGGTGTAGCATTCGATTGCAAGCTTAATTTTAATATCCACATTGTAAATATGGTTGGTAAAGCTAGAGGTGTTCTGGGTTTCATAAAACGATGGTCGAAGGAATTTGATGATCCGTACACAACCAAGATTCTTCATACATCTCTCGTTCGTCCCATTTTGAAATATTGTGTATGGTCATCCCAGTATAAAAAATACCAGGAAATGATTGAGTCCGTCCAAAAGCAATTTTTATTGTTTGCCTTGCGAGGCCTTCAATGGAATCCCAATCGACGTTTGCCACCTTATCGTGACAGATTACGTTTGATCGGGGAGATCGATCTTGCACGATCGTAGAACCTGTCATGGTGTAGTTTTTATTTACAAGCTACTGGCGGGAGAAATCTCTTCATCGTATAAGCTTCGCAGTTCCCTCTAGACCTCCAAGAAATTTCCGGTTTCTACATCTTCAGCGGTGTACGTCAAATTTCGCCCTTTACTCTCCTTTTCGTGTTCTGTGTTCACAATATAATGAACTCTACCATTTAATTTCTTTTATATATATATATATATATATATATATATATATATATATATATATATTCATATATATATATATACTAGCAGGTATTGCCCGTCTTAGCCCGGCTCAAAATAATGTTTTCAATTGTATTTATTTTGTGTGTACATAACCTATGTTTTCACCTTATAAGTTACCAGTAGGAAGGCATTTAACGTATTTAAATGAAAATTTTCTGTTCTTGACAAAAAATCGTTCAGTAGTCCGTTACATTTTTCTTCTTGTAAAACTATTTCGTCAAACGAACATGACCACTATAACTAATATTTTTTAAAGCTCGTTTCCCCCCCTTTGGAGCTAGAATTTTCCAAAAGCCTTTCTTAGTGTGCTCCTACACTATGATGGATACCATGAAAGGATACTTGAGTCAAAATTTCATCTTTGACCGTTTGGGCTGTGCGTTGATCACCAATTAGTCAGGACAAACTGTTTTATATATAGAGATAACGCAACGTTTTAAGATGTGCAAAAAAGGGGAATAATTATAAGGGTATATCCTAATTTTAAATTCACATTTGAGTCTTTTCGTGCCATATTGAGTCAATACGGTCACGCACAAACTCGGAATATGAAACACGGCACTCGTGTCAATGCCGTGCAGCGATGAGCCACGATCAAAAAGCACTGACAATTCTCATCTCAATTTGCTAGAGTAAAACTTTCGATAGTTGAAGCCACCGATACCATCAAAATATCGAAGTTTGAGTGCAATAGCAGAATATTTAAATAATAAAATCTAATTATTTATTGAGATCAATAAGAACCAATCATATACATACATACATACATCTGCCCGCAATGCGAAGCAGAATATACGTAGCTCCGTTATTCGGTTTCTGCTTTTCTATCGCTTACGCAGTCATTGCCTAGCGACGGTAACTGTAAACTTTTGGCGTTTTGCCTTTGCAATTAACATTAAATGGTCAAAACGAAAGAAGAAGAGCGAGCCAATGACTTGCAGTTGTTGTTGTTTTTAGAGCATTATTTTTTTTACAATCAAACAACTGTGTTCGATTGCCCAATGTATACATTAATACGAATGTACATACATGCTATATTCATACACAGGCATACATACATACATATGTACATACATATGTATGTATGTTTCTCTTTACTTTTTCAACCGTACGTAGAGAACCGCACACATAGACACGAACTGTTGCTTGTTGTGTGAGTGTGAGTGTGTGTATGTGATGTCCCCAACTATTTGATATTTGTTGTTGCTGCATAAAGTTATTAATGAAAACCCTAATGCCAAATGCACTAAACAAAGAAAAAATTACTTTTAAAAAAGTTATATAATTTTCAATTAATTAACATTTCTTGCTCTGTCAGTGCAAGACGAATGTACATACATACATACATATGTAGATACATATGTACATACATAGATGTGCACATATGTACATACATAGATGTGCACATATGTATGGACATTAGTATCTCACATTTTGCTTTGGCTATTTCAATCGTTTGCACGCAACTGCACGAACAGCTGCTTGCATGTGTGTGTGTGTATGTATACTTAGTTGTCCCCAACTGTTTGATATTTTGTATTGTTTGTTCTGCCTGCTTTTGTAAAATGCATATTTTGAAAATCCTTGAATGCAAAGTTGTAGATTTAGTTACGTAGATTACATTACCCAAATTTTAAATCGATCGGAAAAAATGTACAACACAAACTTTTCATTTGAAAAGGTGATTAAATATTAAAACCCCAATAATTCAAGCTCCACCACAAATTTCGAAAATCCGAGTATGCCGTTTTGTTTGTATTCTTTTATAGATTATAAAAATCAAATTTAAAGTTGATCGGTGCAGAAATGCAGAATTTTTAAACAACTTTGGAGCTCGATTTCCCCCCTTTGGAGCTTGAATTTTCCAAAATCCCTTCTTAGTGGGCACCTTCACTATTATAGGATCCTTGAGCCCAAATTTCAGCTTCATAGCTCTTGCCGTTTGGGCTGTTGACGCGGTTTGCTTTTGTGCCCCATTTTTTTTTACAGGAAAACTCCCATATTTCAGTCCCCAAAAAAAAACACAAAAAACAAGGATTACGGTTTTTCTTGGAATTTTTCTGAGAGTATACAAAATTTAAAATTAAACAGATGAAAATTGTAGTTTTTTCATACAAACTTTGGAGCTCGATTTCCTCCCTTTGGAGCTCGAATTTAGCAAAATCCCTTCTTAGTGGGCACCTACACTATGAAAGGATACTTAATTCCAAATTTCAGCTTCCTAGCTTTTAATTGAGTAAGTGGAACATTGAAAATGAAATGAATTTGTATGAATATGAGTGCGTCTTATGTCTCATAGCATACGACATTCATTGAAATGAGTTAGAATAAATGAAACGTAAAACGGAATGAAACAATTGACATATCGGAAAACATTCGAAATTTTCGAGTTACTCTACTCTAGTTATTGTAAAATCTGCTCACTTTGGAATATAAAGCCTTTTGATATGCCATCACCAGTGATATATGGACAGATAATTATTTAAAAGCGTCGTATTTGTCCTGTACAATTCATTATACAAAGGAGGGAGTTCTTCTGTTGCACAAAACAAGCTGCATATTTATACTCTGTACATGAAATGTACAGAAGTATATTAGGTTTGCAAGAGCTGAAAAATTTAATAGGCAGAGGGAGGCGTGGCAGACCCCACAAAGTATATATATTCTTGATCAGCATGACGAGACGAGTCGATCTAGCCCTGTCTGTCAGTCTGTCCGTATGAACACCTGGATCTTAGAGTCTATAAGAGATAGGGAGACCAAATTTTGCACAAAGATGCCTTATGTGTGTACGCTGTGCAAATTTGTTTTATTTTTTTTTGATTTTCGCCCCCACTTCCCCCCTATGAGGGTTTTCCCGATTTTCCATTCGTATAATCGCCTATATCTCGGAGACTATAAGATCTAGGAACACCAAATTTTAGTTCCATATGCCTTATGTGAATACGCAGAAAATGTATATTTTAGAATTTCCCTCCCTCCCCCCTCTCCCCCGCAAATCGTAACTCCCGTAATTCTTGGAATTTCGAACTAAAATTTTGCGAATACCCCCAGTTAATTATTATGTGTCCGTATGCCGTATGTCACTATGACCGATGTAACAAGAAGTTAAAGCCATAGATACATTTGCTGCTGCAACGCTGCTCAAGCGCTGCCCGCGGCTGTTGTTGATGCTGGTACCTTGGTTGACTGCACACATGTTTACACAGGCACGAATAGATGCGCATAGGCATACATACACTCACACAGACGCAATTGCTATGTAAATGTGCAATTATACACCCTTTACGTGAGCTCGAATACCGAGAGAGGTAAAATCGATCAAATTTTTTTTTTTTTTTTTTTTTTAATCATTGTAAACATATGTACAAAGTATTTCAAAGTCGTGACACCCGACTTAAGCTTTTTTACTTGTTCTTATTCTCACTCCATTCAATTCGTTTTTCTACGTTTCGACTGAGTGCGACTGAGTTGTACGTGTGTATACTCATTCATTCATATCAGTTTGCCTTTGTATTCCAATTCACTCAACTTATTTTCAGCATTGTGTATTCGAATGTGATTTTTTTGCCATTCATGCAGCTGTCTAGTATGTACACATGTATGTATGTATATTCGTCTTGCACTGATAGTATTGCGATTATTGCGCGGGTTTTACCTGAGTATGACCGTATAAAAAATGCATGTATGTAAATATTTATGTATTTGTGCGTGCATGTGTTGTTTACAATTATGCGCAAACATATGTATATATATGTATGTACATTCGTATTTCAAAACAAGAGAGAACGCTACAGTCGAGCAAACGACAGTAAAATAGCCTCTCCACAAAAAAAAAAAAATTAAAAAATATTTTTAAAATTAAAATATTAAAAAATGGAATTAATTAATTAAATTAATAAAGAAAATTTATTTAATACATACACAGAAAACATGTGTATGTACAGTTTTAACAGCATACATTTACATCATCGTGTCTTTGCGTGTTTATATGCGTTTATGTATGCAGCACAAAGTTGAACCAAAACAGCAACAACAACAGCTGCGGGCAGAGCTGCAGGCAGCGCACAGGCAGCGATTTTATTTATGGCTATAACTTTCTTCAGAATTGACCTATCATGATGAAACTTGGCACACGGGCACATAAGCACTGAATGTAACTACCAAAATTGATTTCAAAATTCCAAGCATTACGGAATTCATAAAAAAAACACGAATTGCGGGGGAGTGGGGGGTGTATCAGAATAAATTTGACCTGCCTAGGACTTAGGGGAACCGCGATACCAAGTTTGGTTATTCTAGCTCTTATACTTTCTTACATCAGAATCGTGTCTATGCGTGCTTGTATGCAGTAAAGAAATAAGTCAAAGCAGCAAAAACCACAACAACTGCCGGCAAAACTTCGTCAGAGATTATGTTTATGGCTACAACTTTCTTCATAATTGACCTATCATGATGAAACTTGGCATACCGACATATAATCACTAACTGGAGGTGTTTGCCAAATCTGATTTCAAAATTCCAAAATTACGGGAGTTATGGATAAAACACGAATTGGGGGTTAGGGTGTGTATCAGAATAAAAAAAAAACAAACTTGGCCTGCCTAGGGCTTAGGGGAACTTGGATACCAAGTTTGGTAATTCTAGTTCTTGTACCTCCTGAGATCCTTGCGCTCATACAGACAGACGGACATGGACAAGTCGATATAGACTTGTCTTGTCATCCTGATCAAGAATATATATACTTTGTGTGGTCTGCCACGTCTCCTTCTGTGTGTTACATACATTCGCACGAAACTAGTATAGCCTTTTACCCTTTGGATAAAGGCTATAAAAACAATCAACATTGTATTTATTCTATTTCTATGTAGCAATTCCAGTTTTCTTGGGTACTGTTCTCTAATGCCATGCATTGCAGTAATGTTGAACACATTTCGTACTTGAAGTTCCAATTCTTACACTTCTCGGTTTGTCAACGATAAATCCCATTTTTGCACGAAAGTCTGCTTGAATTAGAGGTTTCCAAAGCAGGACATTTTTCAGATACAAATTCGCCAATTTTTGAGATCCAGTCTGTTTGACTGATGTAAAAAGCAGAGAAGCTTAAGGCGGGTATCCCGACTTTGAAATACTTTGTAGATTTGTGTTGAATAATTATGCGTGTGTGTTCACCAACATCGATGTTTTCGATATTCAAAAACCAAAACATCGATACTTGTGTTATAAAAGGCATCACGTGTTCATTTCTTAAATACATACTTACATATATGCACTACAGATATCTATACATTGTTTGCGTCCACGTGTTGACCGTGAACAAGACCACTACTTCTGAAACTACAAGGTGTGTTCCAAAGTAAACAGGACATTAAAAAAAAAAATGGTTTTTTCGGCAAAATCAATTTATTTTATTCAAAATAGTCTCCTTCTGCTTCAATACAGCTTTTTGCACGATCCAAAAGCATGTCGAACGAGTCTTTTAGCTCGTTGGCCGGAATGGCCGCCAGTAAGCCGGTGCAAGCTTTTTGAATGGCCTCTACGTATGCATAACGCTTTCCTTTCATGGGCAAATGCATTTTTCCGAAAAGGTAGAAGTCGCACGGTGCCATAGCAGGTGAATACGGCGAGTGGTTAATGGTTAAAATGTGATTTTTGGTCAAATAATCGGTCACCAGCGTCGATCGATGAGAGCAATTTTTAGTCGTCACTCAATTTGTGAGGAACAAACCGTGCACACACCTTTCGTAAGCCCAAATGTTCGGTCAAAATGCGATAAATCGATGTTTTGGAGATGTTCAATTCCATTTCCATCAATTTCAATGATGATTTCGGCTGATTTTTGATGAATTCACGCACAGTTTCGATGGAATTTTCGGTGATCACGAATTTTGATTGGCCCACATGGTGATCGTCATTTATGTTCTCACGACCTGCTATGGAATAGGCAATCATAGCCATAAACTTGTTCCATCAATTGAAACGTTTCGGTAAAAGTTTTACCAATTTTAAAACAAAATTTAATGTTGGCTCTTTGTTCAAAGCTCATTTTTGCACCGATAACACAAACATACTGACACTTAAAACGGAAAAACTTCACTTCCAATCGATGAAATGTCATGACACTGGACAATCGATAAAGATAGCAGATTCTAACGCACCAGTCGACATATAGATAGCGCCACCAGGGGGCGCTAGATTCAAAAACTCCTGTTTACTTTGGAAAGCACCTTGTATTACATTAATAAAAAAATATTAAAATCCAAAACAATTCATTTTAAAAACTGGGACTTAAATATTTCATCCTGCGTCTTCACTTTAAAATTTTCAATAAGTACCCGATTATCGATATTGGCAACTAAAAGATCGATGTGTTCGATATTGCCCAAACATCGATATACCATCAAAAAAAAATTAAACAAACTTGCCAGCGAACACACATAAGGGATCTTTGTGCAACATTTTGTATTTCTAGCTCTTATAGTCTCTGAGATCCAGGTGTTCATACGGACAGACAGACAGACATTTCATGCACAGAGTATAAAAAATATTTAAAAAAAAAACAAAATGTTTGAGTGTAATGGAGACAACCCAAACTCATCACGTGCTTTGAAGCATTTTTTCAAATAATTCATTTCTGTAGGGTTTGCGTCATACAAGTATGTAGCACTTAGAAGACGATGTTTGGCTTAGAGCACAAATGATTTTTCCATCCACTATTGTTAATTGCAAACAATGCTCAATTTTAATCTTGTTGGATACACAACTACGAAAATCCATTTCACTAGAAACACTTTAGAAAACGTATGACCACTTTAAACTTCGTTTATATTTTGAAAAAATGGTTTCTCAGCTCAGCTGCATTGCAAAAATGAATGTTTTCAATGCTATTTCGAAAAAGTCCCGTTAGATTTTTTAGAAAAAAAAACAGATTACTAATAAGAAGATTGAATATTTAAAAGTCCGGTTTGTTTAAATTTTGATTGTTATTATTTAAATTAATTTAATTTAATTTAGAAAAATGTTTGTTATTTTTTTGTTTTTTGTAGCCCCTTTCTTAAGGGTATTTAAGAGTTGAGCCCGCCCGTAATCTACATACTAACTTTCCTTTGCAACGAATATACACCTATAATTACTTAGGTGTACTGTTTAATGTTAAACTTTGTTTAACGAATATATGTATGTATATCCACTATCTTTAATACAGCAAAGAGCACTCTAGGCTTTATCAAACGTTGAGCAAAACAATTTGAACACCCCTACACAACTCTAAGTCTGTACCCAAAGAGTAAAGTTCTGTATAGTTTTGTATACGGCTCTTGTTCGGCCTACCTTAGAATGTTGTTGTATGCAGTATGCAGATCCCATTGTATCTGCTGAAAAACAATTTCTTTTCTTTGCTTTACGTGGTCTTTGTTGGAGTAGAACCCACCCTTTACCACCTTATTCTCACTATTAGATCTTTCATTACTTGCTAATCGTAGGATTTTATTAGATACATACATTCTTTAATTATTGGCGAATTTAAGAAAGAATGGGAATTGATCGGGACGAACAAAGGATCGAATGTACGCCGAATGTAGAATAGGCACAAGGTTAAAGTTGTAGTGTAAAGTGTAATGAGGGAATGATAACCGCTTTTACCATTCGGTATGACAGTCTGCAGTCGACATAAGCGAACTGAACTCGCTCTATACAGAGTCTTTACACATCCGTCTAGGCGTAGAGTCGTCATACCCTAGTGGTTGCGTCCATGGACCAAAAATCAAACAAGTCGAGGAGCTAAGGTCGGGTGTCCTGACTGTGAAATACTCTGTACATAAGTGTAGAATAATTAAAGAAGCTAAAATAATTAAGAAAATTAAAAAAATATATCTAAAGGGTGTACAGGGTGCGCCATCTTTTATGTCGTTATGTAAATATTGAATAACTTTGTCATTAGTGAACCGATTGACTTGAGTAGACCAGTGTTGAAAACCTCAGTTCAAGAAATTGTACAGAACCAAATTGAATAAAAATATCTCATACTTGAAAATCGGTTGTTTATTTTCAAATATATTCAATGTTTACAAACCGACATAAAAGATGGCGCACCCTGTACAACTAGCCGAAGGGCAAATAATATTCTCCCACCACAATGTTTCTTGACATAAATAGTTGTAAATAAACAACTAACAAACTATAACTTTAAAATCGGCCTATCATAATGAATCTTGGTATACGAATTCATAATCAATAACTGAAGGTATAATAATAATAATAATACAAGGTGTGTTCCAAAAAAAACAGGACTTTAAAAAAAAAACAAGAGAGAACGCTACAGTCGAGCTAGCCCGACAGTTAAATATCCTGTACTCTCCACAAAAAGGAAAAATTAAAAAAAAACATTCAATTATTAAAAAAATGAATGAATGAATTAATTAATTAAATTAAATTAAATTAGAATACATGTTTATGTTCAGTTATAACAGCATACATTTACATCACGTGCCTATGCGTGTTTATATGCGTGTATGTATGCAGCACAAAGTTGAACCAAAGCAGCAACAACAACAACAGCTACGGGCAGCGCTGCCGACAGAGCTGCAGGCAGCGCATGAGCAGCGATTTTACTTATGGTTATAACTTTCTTCAGAATTGACCTATCATGATGAAATTTGACACACGGACACATTAGTACTAACTGGATGTACCTACCAAATTGATTTCAAAATGCCGAGAATTACGGAAGTTATAAGAAAAAACACGAATTGCGGGGGAGTGGGGGGGTGTATCAGAAAAAATAAACAAACTCGTTCTGCCTAGGGCTTATAGGAACCTTGATACCAATTTTGGTTATCCTAGCTCTTGTACTTACTGAGATCCTTGCGCTCATACAGACAGACGGACAGACAAATAGACGGACATGGCTATATCGACTCGTCTTGTCATCCTGATCAAAAATATATATACTTTGTGGGGTCTGCCACGCCTCTTTCTGCCTGTTACATACATTCGCACAAAACTAGTATAGCCTTTCACCCTTTGGGTACAGGGTATAACAACAAATGGTTTTTCGGCAGAATCAGTTTATTTTATTCCAAATAGTCTCCTTCTGCTTCAATACAGCTTTTTGCACGATCCAAAAGCAGTTTTAGCTCGTTGCATAACGCTTTCCTTTCATGGGCAAATACATTTTTCCGAAAATGTAGAAGTCGCACGGTACCATAGCAGGTGAATACGGCGAGTGGTTAATGGTTAAAATGTGATTTTTGGTCAAATAATCGGTCACAAGCGTCGATCGATGAGAGCAATTTTTGGTCATCAGTCAATTTGTGCGGAACAAACCGTGCACACACCTTTCGTAAGCCCAAATTCGGTCAAAATGCGATAAATAGATGTTTTGGATATGTTCAATTCCATTTCCATCAATTTCAATGATGATTTCGGCAGATTTTTGATGAATTCACGCACAGTTTCGATGGAATTTTCGGTGATCACGAATTTTGATTGGCCCACATGTTGATCGTCATTTATGTCCTCACGACCAGTTTGAAAACGTTGAAACGTCGCCATAAACTTGTTCCATCAATTGAAACGTTTCGGTAAGAGTTTTACCAATTTTAAAACCAAAATTTAATCTTGGCTCTTTGTTCGCACCAAACACAACATGCTGACACTTAAAACGCAAAAACTTCACTTCCAAACTGAATAAAATAAATTGTTTTTGCCGAAAAAACCATTTGTTCAGTTTTTTTTTTTTTTTTTTAAAGCCCTGTTTACTTTGGAACACACCTTGTACATACAAGTATACATATATTATCTCCAGAAAAAAAATTAATTTATCAAGCAGATTTATTGGAGGCTTCTTAAAAGCCGTATCATTGTATTTTGGCGAACTTAAAAATAATAATAACTTAAAATGCCCTTCGGGAACGAGTTTAACACAGAAAATGAAATAAAAATCAGAACTATGGCTGATTGTAACATTAAAGTCGGTGTTATTGTTAAAGCACTAATCAAGCATCGGAATACCGTCTCAAACTTTTTAAAATTTCCGAAAAAATATGCTCAAAACCACCGAAAAGGCACTGTTCCCATAGTTGGTGAGATATTCGAGCTTTGATATCCACCAAAATGATGAGCTGCGCCCAGGTCAGGGCAGAATTAAAGATTCCAATAATTGGGCTACAGTTGCAATAAATTTGTCAGGAAGGAAATAGGTCTCCAATATGACGCCAAGGTGCGTAAACCAAAGCTGTTGCCCCGACATAATATGGTCTATCTTGTCTTTTACGGAAAATACAATTTTTGGGACAGGGAATTTAAAACGGACAAGTTCAGTAATCAAAAATGTTTAATTTAGTTAGCCAAGGTAGAAACCAAAGGTATTGACGCGATCCATGCAATCCCCGACAGATTTGAAACATATGCAACCATGGTGGGCTCACTCATGATATGGGCGGCTTTTAGATCCTTTGGTAATTTTTTTAGAAATTTCAGCAGGATAACGCTCCAATACATGTTGCACGATTAGCATGACGTTTTTCGAGACAAGAAATATTCCCTTAATGCAGTGTCCTGCAATACTTGTAAGTCCGGATTTAAATTCAATTTAGGACCTTTAGGGCACCCTATCAGGCAAAGTTTATAGGTGTGTTAAAAAATTTAAAAGAGGCCATTGTCTAAGAATGCCCAAAAATTGTCATAATCGTCCTTCAAAAGTTGGGTAATCCATGTCCTGAGCGTTGCAATTGGTCAAATAACAATATCACTATATCCTACTAAAATCATAAGTAAATTGTATTCTAAATGTAAATAATAATTACAGTTTAAATTTCTTTTCATGAATGAAAAATTTGTTTACCTTAATTTATTATTGATCAAATTATCAAAAATGAAATATATTTATGGTTTCTTAATTATTTAATAGATATTAATGGCAGAGTTTCTAATAAACTTTTAAAAACGAGTTGCACAAATATAAATTTTACTGAAGTATGTAGATCGACACGTCTTGTCATGCTGATCAAGAATATATACTTTGCTAGAATAACCAAAATTTTTCGAAACCCAACAAAGGTTAGTGATTATGATAGATCAATTATGAAGATGGGGCCTCAGTGGCGTAGTGGATAGCGCACGCGCACACCAAACAAGAGGTCGTGGGTTCAAGCCCCACTCATGGCGAGAGCATGACCCCCGAACTAGCTTTCTCCTTTGGACAAACTCCCCGAAATACATGCCTTCAACGTCGTGGTCATTTTAACCACCAAACACATCCATCCACGCTATCTGGACAGCACCAATAGTAACCCCCCCAAGACGCCTCTCCCCGGCGGCGACCGGTGGCAGCCCCACCACTGGGATAAGTCGCATCTGGCCAATCACCAGTTCGACGCCATAGGCATTTCAAAACGGACAAGAATCGGACAATGGAACGTGAGAACTTTAAAGGAACCATCCAGGCTAGAACAATTTGAAGGAGAAATGGACAAGCTGCAGATAGCAATAGCGGCGATCAGTGAGATGAGATGGAGCGGAAATGGGACTACAACAACATCAAACGGCAACTTAGTTCTGCATAGTGGCAACAGTAACGGCAGCAAATACGGGGTAGGAATCTTCGTGGCGAGGAGGATGAAGACGACACTACTCTCCTGGGTCCCCGTATCTGATAGACTCATTAAGGCCAGGTTTAGATGCAAAGCTAGGCACATCACCATCGTGCAATGCTATGCCCCAACAGAAGACGCCAGTAACGACACCAAAGACGACTTCTTCGCTGCTCTCACAACTACTCTCACGGAAATACACCGAGGTGACATCACTATTCTCATGGGTGACCTAAACGCGAAAATTGGTCCCAACAACAAGCGACTACTGAGATCAGTCATGGGCCAACATGGAATCGGGACTCGCAACAACAATGCGGAATGACTGACAGAACTCTGCCAGACATTCCAACTGGTCATTGGCGGCAGTTTATTCCATCACAAATATGTTCACAAATACACTTGGACATCTCCAAACGGGAATACACGCAACCAGATTGACCACATATGCATAAGCAGGAAATGGAGACACTCGCTACTAGATGTACGGAACAAGCGAGGAGCATCGATAGACAGCGATCACGAGCTGGTCATAGGCGAACTTTCAATTAAGTTGAACCGGAAACGACCACAGATCGCCAACATCACAAACCGACCGCTCCCCCTCAACCTTCATCTGCGTTACGAGCACACCTATCACCGCAACAAAATCACCCCTGGGAACAAGCATGCAGGACGCTAAGGGTGACCGCAGAAGAAATTATTGGCACGCAACAACGTAGAAGAACCAATTGGATATCCGACAGAACATGGGACCTAATTAGCAGGAGAAACAATCTAAAGGCTATGGCAGACCAAAACAGCCACAATCGTGATGAACATCGCGAACTGTGTAAAGCTGTAAAGAAGTCCGCCAGGAACGATAAGAGAGCACTAATGGATAGATTTGCAAACGATGCAGAACAAGCAGCCGGCGAAAACAACATGCGCTCACTATACCAGTTAGTAGCACGAATCTCTGGAAGCTACCAAAGGAAATCCCAACCAGTAAGAGACACAGATGGAAACCTGCTGACCAATGATGAAGCCCAAATAGAGAGATGGCGTCAACACTTCATGGAGATCAGCAACACTGCCACACCAAGCAGTAGTGATGACTTCAGAGGTATTGCACCAACAAATGGGATACTGAGAATCTCGTCCGCACCCCCATCAACCAGAGAAATCGGCAACGCAATAATTAAGCTGAAGCACAACAGGGCAGCTGGAGAAGGAAATATTGCATCGGAAATATTGCATCCACACGTCGCGAACAGATTCCAACTACCTGGAAAAGCGGAATCATTGTAAAACTGGAAACCAAGAAAGGAGACCTTAGCGACTCCAACAATTGGAGAGGAATCACACTGCTGAATACGAGCTACAAACCCACACTACTGAACGAGCGTCTTCAGGAAAAAATTTAGCCATCAATACGTTGAACAGGCAGGATTCAGACCACACAGAAGTTGCGTAGACCAGGCAAACACACTACGCATAATTACCCAACAAGCTGTGGAGTGGCGGGCCCCGCTGTACCTCCTGTTCATCGATTTCAAGAAAGCCTTCGACTCAGTGGAAAGAGCGGCAATATGGGGCGCACTAGCAAGGTGAGGAGTACCGACCAAAAGTATCGCCATAATTAAGGCGATGTATGATGATGCCAACCTGTCGGTCCTGCACAATGGAAAAACAAGTACACCTTTCCAGACAAACACAGGTGTCAAGCAAGGCCCTCTATCGCCACTGCTCTTCAACATCAAGCGTGGCTTCACGTGGAACTTCAACAGACATCTTGAAGACTTGGACTATGCGGACGACATCTGTCTGATCTCTCACAGGCTCTATGATATCCAATCCAAAGCTGATGACCTCGTGGAGTTAGCCAGTCGAGTCGGGCTGGAAATAAACACGGCAAAAACAAAAGCGATGCGATTCAATCACGCCAGCCAAAGAAATGTCAACATACGTGGGAACGAGTTTGTCGATAACTTCCCATACCTCGGCACCATTATCTCCAACAATGGTGGCGTGAACGAAGATGTATCGAGCCGTCTTACCAAAGCCCGAGCAACATTCGGAAGACTGTGTCGCATATGGAAAAGCGGACAGATAAGCAGAAAAACCAAACTCCGAATTTTCAATGCCTGCGTGAAATCCACACTACTGTATGGGAGCGAGACGTAGTTGACCACACAAAGAATGATCCAACAGCTGCAGGCATTTATAAACAAATGCCTCAGAATTATATGCGGGTTATTCTGGCCGAACAGAATATCAAACGCAGACCTGTGGAGCATGACTGGTGAGTCACCAATCCACCTCCAGATAAGGAAGAGGAAATGGATGTGGATTGGCCACGCACTGCGGAAGAACCCACACAGCATTGTAAGGATGGAAGCAGACGGGTCGGCAGACCTAAGATAACCTGGCGACGGACCACCCTTCAGGAATTATCCCATAACAACATCACATGGGACACAGCTAGACAGACGGCCAGAAATAGAGTTCGATGGAAAGCGCTTGTAGAAGCTCCCAAGTGGAGTAAAAAGGAATTATAAAAAAAAAATTATGAAGAAAGTTATAGCTATTAATATAATCTCTGGCCAAGCTCTGCCCGCAGATGTTGTTGTTTTTGTTGCTTTGAACACGCTTTCCGACATACACCCTTTACGTGAGCTCGTATATCCCAAAGATAATTATTCTACACTTGGTACATGGCATTTAGAATTCGTGGTACCCGAGATTGGCTTGTTATAATCTTGAAAATCTATTCACAAGAAATTTGGCTTTAAAAAAGAAATTTACGCTTATAAATCTGAGCTTTTATTTTTTAAGTAGTATTTTATTCTTGTTGAACTCTCAACCTAAGCCGATAGAGAGTTGGATGAGGACTATTTGTGTATGTACACCTGTATATCAAATAATTACGTTTCTGAAGAAATATGTTTAATATCGGATGCTTGGAGCACATTTTTGTTTAACATTAACTACTTAACCAATTATGTAATAACTGAAAAATAAGTTCTTATTAGATTATTGCAGAACGTGGCACGCATTCCCGAATTTGAGACTCTCTGGCGAGATATTCTCTATAATCCAAAGAGCCTGCACCCAACATTTAACGGTATTTGGCATATACTTCAAATACGTACAAGTCGTCGATTTCTACAATGTCGCCTTTTGCCGGAAATGGAGCGAAAGTTACATTTTCTTGCATCGTCGGTAAAATTCGGAAACCAGAAACGCTATCAGGATTGGTTTCAGGACAAATACTTTTCTACGCCTGAATCACATAGTTTGCGTTCTGATCTAATTCGCTTTATAATTAATGTGATTCACCCTACGAACGACATGTTATGCTCCGACATAATCCCACGCTGGGCGATTATTGGGTGGCTCATATCATCATGCACAAATCCCATAGCCTCAGCCAATGCTAAACTATCGTTGTTCTATGACTGGCTTTTCTTTGATCCATTAAAAGACAACATAATGAATATAGAACCCGGAATTTTAGTTATGTATCACTCTATCAGAAACCATCCGTTCGTCAGCAGTACACTATTGGATTTCCTGTGCCGAATCACAAAAAATTTTTATGTTAAGCATGAAGATAAAATTCGAATGGGCGTGTTTAATTCATTGAAACTAATACTTGATAAACAGGTATGTGCCACAAAAGGGAATAACATCTTTAACTGACAAACTCTTTCGTAAATTTGTTTCAGGTCATTCCAAATTTACAACCTCTTTTTGAATCGCCAAAACTAGACAGAGAATTGCGTAATTTAATACGTGAAAACTTTAAAGAGTTTATGGCGCCGAACCCAAATATAGCGCAAACGTTTAATACGCATTCAATACAACAAACGATTTTTAAAAAAGAAACGGATCAGCGCATAATGCATGGTGGTAAGCGATTTATATATATATTTATAAGTATAATAAATCCGTTCATTCATTCGTAGAACCAGTCGATGTACCAGCGTTTGCTTAATATAGTTCCACGACCATTTTAGTGGTGGATGACGACACCAAGATGTCCAAGGTTCCGACACAGGGTACGGATAGAGAAGGCGAAGTTCCCTTTAGCGATGATGATGTTGACAATTCAAATATAAACAACAAACACGATGAAAATACAGATGACGACGATGATTTGCCATTGTCCAAAGTATGTTTCGTATGTTTTCGAATATCAACAATTTGTATTAATTTTACATTTAAGATTAAAGCTTTATTTTAAATTAGATTCAATTCAAACAGCCTTTATTAAAATGAGGTAAAACTTATAATATTAAACTACTGTAGAAAGACGGTTAGAAAACATACGCTCTAAATTTTATACTCTACATGGTTTGCGCGAGCTGCAAAACATAACAGGCAAAAGGAGGGGTGGCAGACCCCACAAAGTATATACATATATATATATTCTTAATCAGCGTGACAAGATGAGTCGATCTATGTCTGTCCGTCCGTCCGTCCGAATGAATACCTGAATTTATTATAGCCTGTACCCAAAGGGTGAAAGGCTATACTAGTTTTGTGAGCATGAATGTAACACACAGAAGGAGGCGTGGCAGACCCCACAAAGTATATATATTCTTGATCAGGGTGAGAAGCCGAGTCGATATAGCCTTGTCCGTCCGTCCGTCTGTCCGTCTGACCGTCTGTCTGTCCGTCTGTCCGTATGAACGCAAGGATATCAGAAAGTATAAGAGCTAGAATAACCAAACTTGGTTTCCATATTCTCCTAAGACCGAGAAAGTACGAGTTTGAGTTTTTTTTCGATGCACCCCCCCACTCCCCCGCAATTCGTGTTTTTTCTTATAACTTCCGTAATTCTCGGAATTTTGAAATCAATTTTGATAGGTACATCCAGTTAGTACTAATGTGTCCGTGTGCCATTTCATCATGATAGATCAATTCTGAAGAAAGTTATAGCCCTAAGTAAAATCGCTGCTCATGCGCTGCTTGCAGCTCTGTCGGCAGCGCTGCCCGCAGCTGTTGTTGTTGTTGCTGCTTTGGTTCAAATTTGTGCTGCATACATACACGCATATAAAGACGCAGAGACACTATTCTGATGTAAATTTTTTCTATTGGAATTGAGTATTGTGTTGAATATTTTATATTTAATTTCATTAATTAATTAAATGTTTTTAAATATTTTTTTTATTTTCTTTTTTCCGGGTTGCTATTCGAATCATTCGAGTCTACATTTTTCGTATTCTCACTCCATTCAATTCGTTTTTCTACGTGACTGAGTGCGACTGAGTTGAACGTGTGTATACTCATTCATTCATATCAGTTTGCCTTTGCATTCTAATTCACTCAACTCATTTTGAGCACTGTACATTCGAATGTGTTTTTTTTTTTTTGCCATTCATGCAGCTGTCTAATACATACATATGTAAGTACATATCTTCGTTACGCGGACTGCCAGTCCTGACTTAACTGTGTGCTTCCTCAGCACGTTGTACGCACGGTCGAGATAACCCCGAAAAGTCCGACTCGGGACATTTAATTTTGATTTATAAATCGGGACGTCCCGCCAAAATTGGAGCGTCCGGCAACGCTGATATGTACATACATGCATGCGTTATCCGCCTATATACATATATACATACATATATAAGTATGTATTAAATTTTTTAATTCAACACTAATTTGTGTCTTCAATTCCAAATATGATTGTTGTGAATTAGATTGGTTCAGAGTATATTTGTAGCGTTGTTAGCTAACACTAAAACGGTAAGTCGCTGTAAATATGCGATCAGCTGAGATGCTAGAGATGGGCATGTGTCGGATGATCTATGTGTTAGACCATCAAAACTATCGATAGTTGAATCCGTTGCGGGCAGATGTACATATGTATGTTTGTATATGATTTGTTCTAATTGATCTCAATAAATTATAAGATGTTATTATTTAAATTTTCTGTTAAATGCATTCAAACTTCGTTGGAATTATTCATGGTATCGACGGATTCAACTATCGATAGTTTTGATGCTCTAACACATAGATCATCCGACACATGCCCATCTCTAGCATCTCAGCTGATCGCATATTTACAGCGACTTACCGTTTTAGGGTTAGCTAACAACGCTACAAATATACTCTGAACCAATCTAATTCACAACAATCATATTTGGAATTGAAGACACAAATTAGTGTTGAATTAAAAAATTTAATACATACTTATATATGTATGTATATATGTATATAGGCGGATAACGCATGCATGTATGTACATATCAGCGTTGCCGGACGCTCCAATTTTGGCGGGACGTCCCGATTTATAAATCAAAATTAAATGTCCCGAGTCGGACTTTTCGGGGTTATCTCGACCGTGCGTACAACGTGCTGAGGAAGCACACAGTTAAGTCAGGACTGGCAGTCCGCGTAACGAAGATATGTACTTACATATGTATGTATGTACGTATAACCATACATAGTACTTATTGTACTATATTTGCTATTTGGAAAATGAACTCTTTAAATAACTTTAGAGAGCGTCGAATGAAGAATATCATATAGTAATTAAACTTATAATTTTAAGCACATTTTACTTAGCCCAGCAAAGACGGGCAAGACCTGCTAGTTAACAATAAATAAGTAAAAATGTGGCGAAGTTCCTTTAGGTTTCTTGGTTGCTCTAGTGTAAATTTGAGCCTCTGTTGAAAGAAACTGCATTGCTCTGGATTTATTCTTAGATTTGCTTCTCGTAGTCGTCTGAAGACTGCACGCAAATTTGTGATCGTTAAAATCTTGCGTAGTCGCTCTAGTATGTGGTTTATGCGCGGCAAAGGATACGCGTCGGAAACTGAGCGCTGACCCTTGCGTTCATACAGACAGACAGGCGGACATGGCTATATCGACTCGGCTTGTCATCCTGATCAGGAATATATATATACTTTGTGGGGTCTGCCACGCCACTTTCTGTATGTTACATACATTCGGACAAAACTAGTATAGCCTTTCACCCTTATATGCTCTTGAAAGTGTACATAAACATGTCTTCTATGTATGCTGTTGGATATTAAGATTTGCTTGCCGTGTTTAAATAAAACCAACACAGCCACACTAAGAAAAGTTAAGAAGTAAGAAAATATGTAAGAAGACGGGCAGAAGGCAACGAAGTGCCAATGAATAAAGACCTAACATAATGTAAAAGACCTCGTGTGAATTATTAATACATTACTATTAATTGTATTTAATTACAAATAAATTGTATTGAATTTAATTAATTAATTAAATTTAAATTAAATAATTTTATCGCCATGACGGCGATGAAAGGCAGCAACCAAATTAAAATTAATTGCTTCTTCGCTCTCAATTCTGCTATGTCCACCATCTGCTCTAGCTCATCGTGCGTTGCGGTGCATGGCAGGGGACTTCATTCGTCATTCCAGGCCATCGGTTCGTCCACCAGGCAAACACGATGACACTACAGCGACAGTGCACAAGCGAATTGACGCAAGAGATACAACAAAAACAAGGTATTTCAACGTTTTGAAACAAAATTTCAATTTCTGTCATCCCATTGTGGGATTCGCATTTCTCAGGCATTCGGCGGCTTTACGCAAGTACTCTACGTGGGTATCAAAATCTGCAGAGAAGACAACCAAGTCGTCCAAGTGCACCTTTACATTGGACTTCAGCTAGTTGGGTATAACCTTATCTATCAGTCGGCATAAACTTTGAACAGCGTTAAACAGTCCGAATGGCATCATGCGGAACTGGTATAAAGGCCACCCTGGTACGGTGAACGCCGATTCCAATTGCCAGAATGCAAACTTCAAATCTACGCTGGAAATATAATATGTCTGGTCGATTTCAGATAGGATTCCCTCCAGGCATGGTAGTGGATAGGCATCTTTTACTGCCCCCTTGTTTAACTTGCGGGCATCGAGGCAAAAGCGGTTCTTGCCCGGCCGTCGCACTCTGATGGTGCGGCTACTCCATGGACTATCGCTTACCTCGATGACGCCAAGCGCAAGCATGCTGTCCACCTCGGGTGAGTCTCCAAAATTGTTTTTCCTAGCCCCACTTCTTCGAAAGTTAAAAATGCATTTTTTAGTTGCTCCAATTTCAGCTTGTGGTGTTCATCCAATTACCACATATCTGGTTCCGGATTCACTTCATCATGGTCCATATAATGCGCCACTCTATCAGCTAGCAATTCTTCGAGGACAAGTCTTTCCACGGCAGGCTTTCCTAGAGGAATTAATAGTGGAGCCAAATTGAACATCCGCCAAAAATCGATGCAAAAATACGCGTTCTGCTCCAGCGATGGGCTTACGTAAAACTCAACATCTTTAGTATCCTCTCAAAATTCCACTGGTAAACGCACTCACTCAATTACGGCTCTGTCATCACCGCCTGCTGTTTTAATTATCGAAATATACTTTCTGGGCTACGCGCCAATCCTTTTCAGCAATTGAAGACTGCCCTTGCCTAACCGAGGCCCCGATATCCAGTACACCGCGTAGGGTTGTTGCCCCTTCGCGCCGCACTGCTTCGGCCATGAACTTCTTCGTCTGCCTTCTTACTTGGAATCATGTTCGGGCCTTTTTAACTTTGGCTGTCACCATCCTCATGCCGTCTAACTGATGTTGAGCGAATATTCTATTGCGCACCCCCAGATATGCCCGCATCTTCTTCTAATTGGGGTATTATAATTAACAATATTTCTTTCTAGGACCGCTCCGCTGCAATCCTGGTGGGCATCTGTGTCGAACCCGATTCGCCCACTTGCTCCGCATTCCGACGGCCGTTTCTCGCACAATCGGGGCATGTTGGACTATAGGTGTCTGATCTGCCACATCCATAACAGAAGACGCGCCTTTCCGATGACATGCAGTCGCGGAAACTGTGGCCAGCTTGTCTGCAGTTCCAGCAAACTATCGCCTGGTGAGGACGCCTTGCCCAACGCGCTTCCTCTATGATGCCGAAATTCGCCGACTCCTCGCCAATCGTGTCGTCGACCAACTCCTCCACTGCCGGTGGACGGTTTCCGCCATTAAAACGTGTGCCGCTACGTGTTGGGAACAAGCCTTCCCGCCGCTGGACCATAGCTTCCAGCCTTCAGCTTCCAGCTTCAGGCCCGAAATAACAAAAAAAATTAGTAGAATCGATGCCTAAGAGGCTTAAAGCGGTCATTGAACAAAAGGGGGGTCATACTAAATATTAAAATATTGTAGTTGTTCCTTTATTTTGCTTTTTGTCAATATTTTTTAAGGTGGGTCGAATAAGCTGTGACATTGAATTGTTGAAATTGTTTTGTTTTTGTTTTTTAATTATTAAATAGGTTAATATAAATAATAAATGAATTCATTATACTTTAGTTTAAATATTAATCTACGATTCAGCGTTTAAATTTGGTTGATATCTCTTTCCGTTTAAAAGTTATACTCATTTAAAAATTTTTCTATGAACTGGGTCGAATAAGCTGTGTGTATATGTATGTACTAGCAGGTATTGCCCGTCTTAACCCGGCTCAATATAATGTTTCCAATTGTATTTATTTTGTGTGTGCATAACCTACCCATATGTTTTCACCTTATAAGTTACCAGTAGGAAGGCATTTAAGGTATTTAATGAAAATTTTCTGTTCTTGACAAAAAATTGTTCAGTAGTCCGTTACATTTTTGTTCTTGCCAAACTATTTGCCCACTAACCTAATATTTTTGAAAGTTCGTTTTCCCCCCTTTGGAGCTAGAATTTTCCAAAAGCCTTTCTTAGCGTGCTCCTACACTATGATGGATACTATGAAATGATACTTGAGTCCAAATTTCATATTTTACCGTTTGGGCTGTGCGTTGATCACCAATTAGTCAGGACAAACTGTTTTATATATAGAGATAACGCAAAGTTTTAAGATGGACTATGTGCAAAAAATGATGACTATGATCAAAAAGCACTGACAATTCTCATCTCAATTTGCTAGAGTAAAACTTTCGATAGTTGAAGCCACCGATACCATGGAAATATCGAAGTTTGAATGCAATAAGCAGAATATTTAAATAATAAAATCTAATTATTTATTGAGATCAATAAGAACAAATCATATACATACATACATCTGCCCGCAATGCGAAGCAGAATATGCGTATCCGTTATTCGGTTTCTGCTTTACTATCGCTTACGCAGTCGTTGCCTAGCGACGGTAACTGTAAACCTTTGGCGTTTTGCCTTTGCAGTTAACATTAAATGGTCAAAACGAAAGAAGAAGAGCGAGCCAATGACTTGCAGTTGTTGTTGTTTTTAGAGCATTATTTTTTTTTACAATCAAACAACTGTGTTCGATTGCCCAATGTATACATTAATACGAATGTACATACATGCTATATACATACACAGGCATACATACATACATACATATGTATGTATGTATGTTTCTCTTTACTTTTTCAACCGTACGTAGAGAACCGCACACATAGACACGAACTGTTGCTTGTTGTGTGTGTGAGTGTGTGTATGTGATGTCCCCAACTATTTGATATTTGTTGTTGCTGCATAAAGTTATTAATGAAAACCCCAATGCCAAATGCACTAAACAAAGAAAAAATTACTTTTAAAAATGTTATATAATTTTCAATTAATTAACATTTCTTGCTCTGTCAGTGCAAGACGAATGTACATACATACATATGTAGATACATATGTACATACATAGATGTGCACATATGTATGGACATTCACACATTAGTGTCTCACATTTTGCTTTGGCTATTTCAATCGTTTGCACGCAACTGCACGAACAGCTGCTTGCATGTGTGTGTGTGTATGTATACTTAGTTGTCCCCAACTGTTTGATATTTTGTATTGTTTGTTCTGCCTGCTTTTGTAAAATGCATATTTTGAAAATCCTTGAATGGGATCGGACTAAATTTATAATACAAACTTTTCATTTGAAATAGTGAATAAATATTAAGACATAAATAATTTTTCTGAGAGTATACAAACTAAGTTTAAATTTAATCAGATGAAAACTGTAGAAATCTACAGTTCATACAAACGTTGGAGCCTGTTTTCCCCCCTTTGGAGCTCGAGTTTTCCAAAATCCAAATCTTAGTGGGCACCTAGACTATGAAAGGATACTTAAGTCCAAATTTCAGCTTCCTAGCTTTTACCGTTTGGGCTGTACGTTGATCACCAATCAGTCAGTCAGAACAAACTGTTTTATATATATAGAGATTATTCCTAGTGCAACAAGTGGAGTTACTTATATGTTAAAGCACTCGTCACCTTAAGAACTCTGTCGCTAAACAGAGTTTTACATATGTACTATATTAGTTAGTTTTTAATAAGCTTATATTATAAATTGAGACACAGAATTATACAAAAAAAAAAAAGTTAATTTGTTCCTCATGAAATTAAAGAAAATACATTATTCTAATAATAAATAATAAAAATCTAAATTAAATACAATTTTTTAATTTCTTAATACTTAATTACATCATAAAATGATTATATGTCAGGCTAATTTTGTAAGTATTTTTTTAGATTACATCGACATTTTGTAGCGTTTCTGATACTTTTAATGTGTGTTGGTAGTTAATTCGAACAGCATAAATGAAAAATTGTCTGTCGGATAATAAAAGCCTGTGCCGATATACTAAGTTATGCGTTCTTAGAGAAGTGGTAAGTTTAATTCTTTGATACAGGTATAGTGGCTACTTAGTATTTATAAATTTTTGTAAAAATGATAGAACCAGAAAGTTTATCGAAGACATGATACTTAAGTCAAAAAGTTGGTATGCATAGATGATAACATGATCAAAACGTCTTAGACCGAAAATATAGAGAGCGACACTATTGTATGCGACTTTTAGTTTTCGGAATGAAGTTGCGTCACAATTTGCATATACCTCAACACCATAGGATAGTATTGGAAGTATGAATGTTTTCGCTGTCATCATTCGCAGATTTAGTGGTAGGAATTCCTGAGTCAAGTTGTGCCACGTCAAGCTCCTGTTCAAGCAGGAGTGTTTTCAATCACATCGCTAGTGTATAAGGATGGTATCCTCGTGTCGCAGATTCGTCCCAAACTTCGCTTCGGTTGTGCAGCCCATGTCCCAGCTACTCAAGAAGGGAACAGTATGGCGTTGGGGCGAAGAACAGAAAGCTGCATTCGATAATTTGAAATCTTTACTCACCACGATTCCAGTGTTAGCATGCCCGGATTTTAGCCACAACTTCGTACTACAAACGGACGCTAGCAATCTCGGGATCGCTGCGGTATTAACGCAGGAGATCGATGGCCAGGAGCGGGTCATTTCATATATCAGTCGCAGGCTAAGCAAAGCTGAGCAAAATTACTCTGCTATTGACAAGGAGTGTCTAGCCGTCATTTGGGCAATCCGGAGGTGCTACCTAGAGGGCTACCGATTCGAGGTGGTGACCGATCACTTGGAACTCAAGTGGCTAAACACACTCGAGAGCCTCCTAGGAAGAGTTGAACGATGGGCGCAGGAATTGCTACAATATCAATTCGACATTCGCTACAGAGGCGGCAAGCAAAACATTGTAGCCGACGCACTTTGAAGGCAGCATCAAATGGACGCAGAAGAAGAATCATCTTGTCCGTGGACTGCGAACAAGATCAAGCAAGTACAGGAAGATCCACAGAAGTTATCGGAGTACATCCTAGAAAATGGGCAACTGTACCGGAACCTGGGTCACAGGCCAAACGACGACAACAACGTCCCGTGGAAGCTAGGAATCATCGTCACCATGTTCTCAAAGAGTGTCATGATTCTCCATCAGCGGGTCTTCAAGGCATTCGCAAGACTTACCACGTTATCCCAGCGATATTACTGCCCAGGAATTTATCGAGAAGCTAGACGCACACACTTCACGAGTCGGATATTCAAGAACTGCCTAAAATAATGGGGAATGTATGTCCAACATACAGCTCCGTACTGCCCTCAAGAAAACCCCGTGGAAAGGGCAAGTCAGATAATCAAAACAATGATATCGCAGTTTATAAGCGGTGATCAAAATACCTGGACGAGTTGAGGAAATTTTCATTCGTTTTACATTGGCTAAAAACGCTGGATTTTTTTGGCTTATCAGAATAGGTTCAATTACTTCAGTTTTACTTTGTGATCGACAGCGTGAAGTTAATGGTGCAAACTTTTTTTCTAATTGTAATTAGAAGTATTTACCGTTGTTTTTTGGTGGAATGGGTAGCGGAAAACAATTGAATGACTTTGAAAAAGGTCAAATAAAAGGTTATCTCAATTCCGGCCTAAATCAGCGCGAAATTGCACTGATAATCGAAAGAAGTCAAAATGTTGTTGGTAATATTGTGCGCAATGAAGAATTTTACGGGAAAAATTTGAAAGGAGGGTCACCGCATGTGACAACTCCAGCTGACAGGAAACAAATTCTTAGAACCGCCTCTAATTCCCAACGTTCTACTGCTAAAATCAGGGAAGAATGCGGTCTAACCGAAAGTTTAGCAACGGTAAAACGGATTATTCGGAGTGCCAAGCATTTGAAGAGACTAAAAATAAAAAAGAAACACCTCTCAATGACACACGTAAGGCGGCACTCTTACGATTTGCCAGAAAGCACATGACATGGGACAAACAATGGCAAAATTAGTTTTTTCCGATGAAAAAAAAATTCAGCCTGGACGGACCGGATGGCTATAACTTCTACTATCACAATTTACGAAAGGAAGAATGTGTTTTGAGTCGAAATGACAGTTGTGTAGGCGGCGTAATGGTGTGGGGTGCGATTTCGTACTATGAGACGTGTGAGCTTCAGTTTTTGTCAACAAAAATGAATGAATGTGTACAACACTGCGATCCAAAAGGCATTTCCACATTTTTCTAATATTTTTGGACTGATTCCATGGTTGTATTAATAAGACAACGCTCCCATTCTTACCGCAAAAGTGGTAAAACAGTGAATCAAGGACCAAAATGTTGAGTTGCTCGAGTGGTCGCCAACATTTTATTTGATCAAATTCGACGATTTGGTTAAAAAGATATAACAATTTGAACTTTTGAGAATCGTTGAACCTATTCAGTTGAGCGTCCCTCCCTCCAAAATACACATTCAATATTTTCACAAAAGGTAACTTGGACAAAAATTTGGTGTCCCTAGGTATTATAGTCTCCGAGATATAGGTGATTATGCGACAGGCGTTTCCGAAAATTCCACATAGGGGGAAGTTGGGGAAAGTGTACACACATAAGTCAAAATTTTGTGTCTCTATATCTTATAGTCTCTGAGATCCAGATGTTCATGCGGACGGACAGACAGACAGAAAGACATAGATTGACTCATCTTGTCATGCTGATAAAGAATATATATACTTTGTGAGGTCTGCCACGCCTCCTTCTGCCTGTTACATTTTTCAGCTCGCGCAAACATAATATACTCTTCTACATATGGTATACAAGTATATTCGAAATACTAAGATATTTAGTTTGAACACATAAACTGTCCACATTTTTAATGTTACATTAACCATAAGGTCGCACTCTTTGCGCTCTATCTTAAAAACGGTTAATCGTATGAAAAAAATGTTCAAAAAAAGTTTTAGAGAATTTTATACTCTACTATACTATACTCAACTATACCACTTTGTAATAGTGAAAATCTCGTAAAAGGCACAGGGAGCGAGATATGACAAATGTAGAGTGTGGGTAGATATGGTGTTCGCGTTTATCCATTTTTATTGCATGGGCAGAATTCGGAAGCAGTGCACTTCTTGCTACGCTCTTACTTAGCTCGCCAGCTTACCTACTTCTGCCATACCACACTACCATAATAGTTTAAGTGCACATTAATAAAAAAAAAACCAACAGTTCAATTGACAATAATAAAAAAAATCCAGAGCTGAAAAATAATATTGCTTAAAAACCTACTGAATCGGATTGGATTTGGCCATATTTAGTGAGGAGCATAGATGTTAATTGCAAGCTAGTCTGTACCCGCTCGACCATGGCAATAAAAGTTGTTTATTTATTGCCCCTTAGAACCTTATAAGAATAGTTAATTATATTTTGGGAGAAAAATTATTTAAATTTTAGGCGACGGACGGAATAAAAAAATAATTATTTATAACTTATTTATTTATAATATTCATTCAAGAACAAAAGCAATTTCATAACTAATTTCATTATTACCAAGAAGGTTAACCCTAGCCTGATTGTATAAGAAAAAAATAAGAGAAAAGAGTATTTAAATCCTTTAAGTACTTTTAAATTCAATAATAATAAGATACATGCATAGTAAAATATTTGTCTTATAAATTTAATGTTTCATGATCGAATTTTACTTTGTTAAGGATATCTTTTAATTTGTTTGGTGTATGTACATACTTACTCAGCTTGGTGCTCGATGAGCTCAATCGACGACGCAGCTAACATTACCACAGACATTTCCTTAAGTTATTAATTTGCACTAGATATTTATGAAATGTTTACATAGATGTATTCCTAATGCATGCAAATAATTTTTACATAATTTGATTTATGTGGCCTTGCATATACAATCAAGTGCATTGTTGTAATATTTCTTGCAAATTTGGCTGGTTTAGCCACATGCACAGGTGAATTTCTGGTGGTATTGCCGAGAACGTAAGGTTGTGTAGTTGTTGAATCAGCGGTGCAGCCGAAATGATTAAAGTTGTTGTATTGTTTCAGCACGAGATTATAGCCACAGCAGATTGGCCCTGGGCACCACACCTGGCGCTCGAGGTCACGAAACTCGTTTCTAAACGAAAATGAGTTTAGAAACAAAACAAAGCTAACCTTATTGATTTACTGGTGTAAAACTAACACTGCTTCCTTTTATAAGTAGAACAATCGTTCCAACGAAAAATCAGGGGGATATCAATCGGCAGAAGGAATCCAGGCAATCTCAAAATCTTTTTATAAAATTTAATGCACTTTTGGCAACTGGGCACTTTAGAAAAAAATTTTAGAGATTTGGCACAGAGTTTGACCGTCCACATTTAGCTGATCTCAAGCAATGAATTTAATTGTAAGCTCGACCTAATAAAATACTTTAGAAGTCCACGTGCTTGCACGTATGCGCAGACCTTGAAGGTGATAAGCTTCACTTGCTGAAAAGCTCTCTCTCTCTCTCTCTTAGCCAAGGTGACCGAAGAGATCAAAAGAGTGAATTAGGAGAGCAATAGCAATAGGACAGCAATAGCTGGGCTTCTTTTCTTATCCTCTTTCTCTCCAAATACACTCGAGACCAAAATTAAATATTCCAGTCTAAGCCGAATACCATAGCACAGATAAAGCGAATAAAATCATATTTTCAGGCGTCTTTAGCTGAAATAATTTGGTTTTCGGCTATTTCTCTGTTACTCTTGGAATTTGGATATCTTTCAAGTGATACACTCCTAAAATGTTATTTGCTTAATTTGCCAATTCGTAATAAGCCGAAATTCATTTGCGCTGAACTTTAGCTTTGATAAAAACTGGAGCGAGCTTAGCGTTGAATTTCTTTAAAGCGTTGCCCTGCGTAAAGTTGCGAGCGTAAACGACGCCACCTTCTTTAAGTTGCATTGATCGACTGCGCAGATTGTGAACTTTTCCATTTGTTTCATGTGATTTAGATACATTAATTTTTCTAGTCTGCGTGCGATCTGTAAAGCATCTGAAGTCTTAAGTTGAGTACCGTCGCTAACAAGATTCAATTTGCTGGACAGATTATAGTCATGCCCATTCAACACCATATTTTGGCCAACGACCAAGAAGTAAGGTGAATAACCGGTGAATACGGCAAATATTAGTTCTGAGAGCGCCACTTATTTCATACAAGTTTCTATCCCAGTTGGAATGATCGTCTCCTATGTACGGACAGATCGCTGCTAGAACGGATCCGTTTAAACGTTCGCTAGCGTTTGCCTGGGCAGAATAAAGTTAAAAATGATTCAAAGTATGAGGAACGAAATTGGGATCCGTTGTCTGTTAAAATAATTTCAGGGACACCAAATGTTTAAAATATGCTGTTTTCCAAACACTCGCAGATGCGATAAGTAAACTTTTTAAATGGCTGTAAGAAATGAAACTTGGTGCAATGGTAGACCACGACTAGCAGTCCAATGTTTCCACTCTTAGATCTGGCGTATGGTCCTAAAAGATCCATATATAATTTTTGAAAGGGCCTCTCTGAAGTCATTGGCTTACCCATTGGTGGTCTTAACACAATGTTCGGCCTTCTCGTTGTACGACATACAGAACAATTAGCAACACATTCACGAATTTCGGTAACCATGCTTGGCCAGAAGAAATACATTTTTAATGTATAGATCATCTTGCCGGTGCCACAATGGGCTGCATCTGGAGCGTCATACACTCGACGTTGGATATCTTGTCTTAGTCCTGTGGGGATCCACTTTCCATGGCTGGGATTCAATCACGTACATTTCTTTTGTAGACAAAATTATCTATAACTTTTAGGTCTGGAAGCTTGGATTGGATATCACAAATTCGATCAAATATGCCAAATACTCTTGCGACTGATATTTTTCTGATATTGTGGGATCATTTTGCCGAAATAAGGTATCAGCAACCACATTTAGAGTTCCACTGCGATAAATAATATTCATTTCATAACCCTGTAATTTGACAGCCCATCTATCTAAACGACCTGTGAGATCTTTCTGATTCATAAGCCATTTTAATACGGCGTTGTCAGTGATAATGACGAATTTCTGTTCTTCAATACATGCACGAAATTTTTGTGACTGTGTAATTTCTTGCCTTCGACAACTTTTCGGACATGTATGAGATGGGAAGTTCAACTCCATCCTCATTGTCTTGATATACAACCAAGTCCGTAAGAACTAGAATCGCATATAAACTTGAATGTTTGAGAAAAGTTGAGAGTTCTCAAAATAGGAGAAGAAGTGAGTCTTTCTTTAAGAGTATTTAATTCTTCATTAGCTAAATCATTCCACTCTAAAGACTTATTTTTCTTAAGGAGATCTGTTAACAGGCATCCTATAGCTGCGTAATTTTCGACAAACCGTCGGTACGAACCCGACAAACCTAAAAAACGTCGTAACTGTTTAACTGTTTTGGGCACAGAAAATTCATTTATGGCTTGGATTGTTCCAGGATCGGTTTTTAGTTCTCCATAACCAATAATGAATCCTAAATATTTAATTTCCCACTTACAAAATTTCGACTTAGCAACATTAATCGTAATGTTAGCTTTACGTAAGCACAGAGCGAGTTTTCCAATAAGGTCTAAATGGGATTCGAAGTCATCAGATACAAGAAGAAGGTCGTGTAAATAGACGAAAACTCGAGTTCGCAAGTGTGGAGGAATGTCATGGTCCATCAACCTACATAGTGTCTGAGGCGCCTTGCACAATCCAAATGGCATAACTTTATATTGATAGAAGGGCCGATTTGGGATTTTGAAAGCTGTTTATGCATGTTTCATGTCCAGTTCAGTTATAAAAGGATGCCATCAATGTGAGGTAACGGATATGCGTCATTCCGTGTTATTTTATTTACTACCCTGGAACTAGGCACAACCGAATTTTATCATCACACAGTTGCTGCTCCATAGACTCATTGATTATTCTATAATGTCCAACCTATCTATTTCCGAAAACATCAATTTTTCAACCTCCGCGGAAACAGGCCAATGCCAATGCTTAGCTTGCTATACGTCCATGTGATGCTCAATTAAATGAGTAAGACCAAGAATTTCTTTTTCATTTTCATTTTAACAAAAACTCTATAGGTTTTTCATGTGGCGATATGTTATATTCGCTAAAATTCTTCCCTTTACAGAACATTCGGAACTATTAGCCGTTAGAACTTTTCCGAACAGTTTTGAAGGCTACTATTGTTCATCATTTCTGCGGCTGCGTTTACACCGAGGCAACTAATAGAGGCGCCAGAATCGAGTAGAGCTACATACTTGTTGTTCTCATTAATAATTTCTGCATAAAATCTATGATCATGGCTAAAAAAGATGGAAGAAACAAATTTCTTACGCACTGAACACACATTTTCAAAAATGTCCTTAATCTTAAAGTTGATCTTCTGGGTTTGACAATTAAATCAATATTATTAATACAAGGTGTGTTCCAAAGTAAACAGGACATTAAAAAAAAAACAGAACAAATGGTTTTTTCGGCTAAATCAATTTATTTTATTCAAAATAGTCTCCTTCTGCTTCAATACAGCTTTTTGCACTATCCAAAAGCATGTCGAACGAGTGTTTTACCTCGTTGGCCGGTATGTACATATGTATGCCGGTGCAAGCCTTTTGAATGGCCTTTATGCATTTTTCCGAAAAGGTAGAAGACGCACGGTGCCATATCAGGTGAATACGGCGAGTGGTTAAAATGTTAAAATGTGATTTTTGGTCAAATAATCGGTCACAAGCGTCGATCGATGAGAGCAATTTTTGGTCGTCACTCAATTTGTGCGGAACAAACCGTGCACACACCTTTCGTAAGCCCAAATGTTCGGTCAAAATGCGATAAATCGATATTTTGGATATGTTCAATTCCATTTCCATCAATTTCAATGATGATTTCGGCTGATTTTTGATGAATTCACGAACAGTTTCGATGGAATTTTCGGTGATCACGAATTTTGATTGGCCCACATGTTGGTCGTAATTTATGTCCTCACGACCACTTTGAAAACGTTGAAACGTCGCCATAAACATGTTCCATCAATTGAAACGTTTCGGTAAGAGTTTTACCAATTTTAAAACAAAATTTAATCTTGGCTCTTTGTTCGAAGCTCATTTTCACACCGATAGCACAAACATGCTGATACTTAAAACGCAATAACTTCATTTCCAATCGATGAAATGCAATGAAATTCTCACTGAACAATCGATAAAGATCGCAGATTTTAACGCACCAGTCGACATATAGATAGCGCCACCAGGGGCGCTAGATTCAAAAAGTCCAGTTTGCTTTGAAACGCACCTCCTAAAATACGCTCACGAGCAGACTCATAATTTGCTAGGCGAATAAGAAATGGAAGATTAGGGTTAAGTCCGGTCCGCCCAATGTTCAGTTTGAGTATACGCATCTATCATTAATAGCTTTGTCCGATTGGATGCATCAAAGAGAAGGTATTCTGTGCATCCTGTTGCCAGTTTTCCGTCGGATTGGATTTGGGGCGTTTTGGCTTATAAACATTTTTCAACCCACAGAAGAGAGTCCGGGCTTCCATGCAGTCATCAAATCGATGGCTTACTTTACCACAATTCCAGCAAGTTCTACGATTGCGATGAATTTCAGAAACTTCATTTTCCGATAGTTCATCCGATTCTGTTAGTAATTCGCAAACTTGAGGCCGATTACCAAATTTAAATTTCAACGGCTGACTCTTTACTTGTTTGAAGAACTGCTCGTGTGTACGAATATCTTCGCGAAGTCGAAACAACTCGAATAAAAGAATTGAATTACCACTTAAAATTCTAATAAAAGCTAAGACGACCTACTAGATTCTCTACAGCGAACTGAAACTCTGCAAAGGGTTAATTCTCAAATTGCCGTCGTTAATTAATTCTTTCCCAAATGTCCATATCAGGACTAATTAAATCTAGGAAAAGAACGGTGAAATTTCCAGAACCACTCATTTGCGTTTCCTGTAAAAAGTTAATACAATTGATCACAATTTATTTTATTCAAAATAGTCTCCTTCTGCTTCAATAAAGCTTTTTGCACTATCCAAAAGCATGTCGAACGAGTGTTTTACCTCGTTGGCCGGTATGTATGTATGCCGGTGCAAGCCTTTTGAATGGCCTTTATGCATTTTTCCGAAAAGGTAGAAGTCGCACGGTGCCATATCAGGTGAATACGGCGAGTGGTTAAAATGTTAAAATGTGATTTTTGGTCAAATAATCGGTCACAAGCGTCGATCGATGAGAGCAATTTTTGGTCGTCACTCTTAGATTTCAACGGCTGACTCTTTACTTGTTTGAAGAACTGCTCGTGTGTACGAATATCTTCGCGGAGTCGAAACAACTCGAATAAAAGAATTGAATTACCAATTAAAATTCTAATAAAAGCTAAGACGACCTACTAGATTCTCTACAGCGAACTGAAACTCTGCAAAGGGTTAATTCTCAAATTGCCGTCGTTAATTAATTCTTTCCCAAATGTCCATATCAGGACTACTTAAATCTAGGAAAAGAACGGTGAAATTTCCAGAACCACTCATTTGCGTTTCCTGTAAAAAGTAAATACAAATGATCACAAAGTATTTATTTATTTAAGAGCTAACTTAATAATAATAAAATTATAGGCTAGCTTATTTTTTTCTAAGCTATGGCAACAGAGGCCTTCAGCTCAATAAATGTGTGGTTTTTATGTTATTTATATGAATTTTCTTATTTGTATGTGTGTTTATATACATATGTACAGGGGATGTTTAGGGTAGTCTACTTAGTTTAGGTACATTTATTTGATCTTAGATGATCTTAGATCTTAGATCTTTTTTTTGAAAATGTGGTAGTTGTTGAGCTTATGGGGATTATTTGTTTGGTACCAGGTTGATGTTTCGGTTATGTTGGATTGTAGTTTTGTGTGGTGTATGTTTTTAAAATATTTTAACACGTCTTGTATGTTAAGGTTTTCCTTTGTTATTAGAGGCAGCTTCGCTGCGTTTTTCGCTGAGGTGTCTGCTAGTTCGTTTCCTGTTATTCCTACATGTCCTGGTACCCAAAGCAGCTTAAACTTCGGGAATGATTTTTGCATAATATTGCGAGCATGAGAGGAATAGTGTTCGTTATTGTTGGCGTTGTTAATTGCGTCTATTGCAGAGAGTGAGTCGGTGCATATGCAGAACTTGCCTCTTCTATTTTTTAGGGTTTCGAGAGCTTCGACTATTGCAATGAGTTCTGCAGAAAATACAGAGGAGTAGTGGGGCAGGAGGTAGGATTTAATTGTTTCGGTTTCGTTTGTGATGGCGAAGGTAGTGGTGGTGTTATTTTGGGATCCGTCTGTATAGATATATGAGTGTTTATTATTGTCTTTAGTTTTAATTTTAATAAATTCAGCACGGTATCTTTGTGGGTTTGTGTCTTTTTTATTAAGGTTTCTCAGTGTTGTGTCGGTAGTTATTTGGCTTACGTTCCATGGGGGGGTAGTCTGTCAGAGTAGTCTTGTGGGTTAAAAGGGTAGATTGTGGGCTTGGCTATGTTTAATTATGTGATCTATTGTTGAGTTATATTGTATACGTCTAGGTGGTCGGTATGATTTGATAAGTGGGGAGTCTTTTGCTGCAATCAGGGATTTTATCAGGTTAGCAGTAAGAAGTTCACGTCTGTCTTCTAATGTGGAAATTTTTGCTTCATATTGTATGTTTTTAGTGGGCGTGGTTTTGAATGCTCCAAGAGCAATTCTAAACCCTGGGTTGAGTGAGGTTTTTATGGGTCGTAAGGTTGTTTTCGGACAGTGCCCATAAATGGGAAGACCATAACCTGCTTTTGAGGAAAGTCTTGCTTTTGTGACGTTTACTAGTGTGGAAGTGTTGCAGTTAAATTTTGAGTTTGCTAGACATTTTATTATATTAATTGTTCTTTTAAGGGTATGTGTGAGCTGTTCAGTGTGTGTATTCCATCTGTGTTTGTTGTTAAAGTGAAGGCCTAGAATTTTTAGTGATAGACATTCTGGATTTGTATGCTTCCTGTTGTTAGGGTACATTCACAGTTGTGTTTTCTGCAGACGTGCATGTGTCTGCATTTGTTGGTGGAGAGTATGGCGCCTGAATAATCGGCCCAATCTAGTATGGTTCTGAGAATTGGTTCTAGGTTTATATTGATGTTTTTTCTATTTTTTAGTTTTATTATTATGTTAAAATCATCTGCGTAGGCGCTTAAATTAATATTTGGGTGTAGGGTGATCATTGTGGTGAGTTTGTTATAGGCTATTACGAATAGGACTACTGAGAGTGGTGAACCCTGGGGGGTGCCGTTATGGAGTGGGTGGAAAGGGGAAAGGGTGTTGTTTATTCGCGCTGTAATTTTTCTGTTTGTCATGAAATTTTTTATGTAGTTTAGTATTTTTGGTCCCGTTTTCCATTCCGTGAGTTGGTGTAGTATTGAGTGTAGTCCGATTCTGTCGAAGGCTTTTGCAAAGTCTAAGGATATTATAGATGTATGGTTTCTTCTGGAGATGGATCTTGCTAATAGGTGGTCTATTAACAGTAGACTATCTATAGCTGATTTCCCCTTCTTGAAACCAGTTTGACTGTTATGGATTAGTTTATCGTTAGAAACAAACCACCACAGCCTCTTTGCTAGTATTTTGTCAAGCACTTTTGTTAGGCATGAGTTCAGTGATATTGGTCGGTAGGAGTTTAGTATAGTTTTGTCTGCGTTGGGTTTTGCGAGCGGAATTATAATGCTGTTTTTTGAAAGCTTGGGGGATGTAATTGTTTAGTATGGAGTTTTGGAGGTTAATTATTCGGCATTTTGTTTTCCTGTCTACATTTTTTATCATGGAATAGTTTACTCTGTCTAGTCCGGGTGTATTACCTTTTAATGTGCTTAGGGCTGATGCAAATTCGATTAATGCTATTTCTTTTTCTATTTCGGTAGCTCTTTTTCTAGGGGTGTATGTATGGTTGAGGAGGTTGTTAAGTGATGCTTGTTTTGTGTTTGTAAATGTAGTGGAGAAATTTTGGTCAGTTGATTCGTCAGAGAAGTTTTTGCAGAAGAGTTCTGCTATTTCTGACTTGTTGGTGGTGTTTGTATTTGTGGATGGGTTAAGGATGCAGTGAATATGTTTTTGGGGATTTATGCCACAGAATTGTTTGATATTGCTCCAGATTGTTTTTGGACGTGTGTCGGGTGCTATTTGTGTTGTGAATTTGTGAATGCTGATTTTTTTTTCTTCTTTGAGGGTTCTTCTAAATATGGCATTCGCTTTTTTAAATTCTATAATATTAACCGTAGAGATGTTTCTTTTTAGTGTGTGCCATTTCTTTATATTTTCGTCTCTAAGTTTTTGTAGGGTTTTGTTCCACCAAGGAACATTATGTGGTTTGGTCATGGGGTGTGTTTGAGGAATTGTTTTATGTGCGCTAGATATAATAATTTTTTGTATTGTGGCTGCATCTTTGTTTATGTTTGTACTTGTTTCTAGCTGTGAGGAGTACTTTTCTGTAAGTTTTGAAAATTGTTCCCAGTTGGCTTTGTCGGTGATGAAAATGGGTTTGGAGGAAAAGTTTTGGGTTGTTATTAGGTTAGAGTTAAATAGTTTTATTATGATGGGGAAGTGGTCGCTTCCAAATAGGTCATTTTCTGTGTACCATGTGCTGTCGATTTGTAATATTGGGCTGCTGAAAGTTATGTCGATGTTTTTTATAGAAAAACTTTGATTAGGTGCAATGTAGGCCGATATTACTCTAAATTTGAGTTTTGATGTTAACTCTGCGCATACTGCGTCGAAGCCGTCGTTCAGAGTTATATTTTGGGATTGAAGGGAGTTGTGTATCAGGAGAGCTACACCCCCATATGAAGGGGAACTGTTTTTTGCTATTAATGTGTAGTTGATAGGTGTAGGAATGTAGTTGGTGTGTATTATATGTGTTTTTTGTAAAGATAGTATATGTGGCATATGTTTTTTAATTATTATTTGGAATTCGCTGTAATTGTTTACGTAACCGTTTATGTTCCATTGAACAATCTTAATGGACATTTTGTTTTATTTGAATTTAAAGGAAAAGAAGAATAAAGAATAATAATATTTTCTTTAGAAAATATTCTTAATTTTAAGTCTTTAGTTTTTTCGCTTGTTAAAGTGTGCGAGCTGTTGAGGTTGTCTACGTCCATATCCATGTCTTCTATGTGATGGTGTTGATGCGGTGTTGAAGTGTATTTGCTGTTGGCTGATGTAGTTGGGGTCTCTGATAAAAGGTCGTGGTAGGATGTGAATAAAGATGGGGTGTTTCTTTGGTGGGTAGTTGACGGTTTTGTGTTGCGCTGCGTAGTGGATAATGTTATGGTTGTGTTTGGTGATGGTGTGTTTGGGTTTTGTTTTGGTGCGGCTTTGGTTATTATTGATGAGAAACTGTTGCTAAGTGGCAGATTGTGTCGGGTGTAATAGATTGAAAGTGCAGTTTTATGGTCGACTTTCTCCATTGCTTTGATTGCTACCAATTCTTGTTTTTTTTTTTGCGAATGCTGGGCATTTGCGGTCGAGTGGGCTGTGTTTAGAATCAGTTTCGGGGTTGTTTATGCAATTAAGGCAGCATTTTTCATTGGAGCAGGTTTCATTTTCGTTTGTGTGCATCGGTTGAGAGCAGTTTTTGCAAGTTTCATTTGAACTTTTGCAGATCGGAGTTGGGTGGCCAAATCGTAGGAATTTTTTGCATCTCAGTGGAAACGGGATGTACGGACGGACTCGTGTGTTCTCATACCCAATTTTTGGAGATTCTAGGAGGGTGTGTGAGTCGAATGTAATTATTATTAGGCCAGTTTCTACCATGCACTGCTCTTGTTTTTTTAATATTTTGCGCACTTCGGTTACATTTTGTGGTTTTAATTCGTTTAGTATTTCTGTTTCCTCAATGTTTCGCAATTCATTGCAGTAAATTACTCCCTTTGAAAAATTAAGGGTTTTATGTTCCGTTGTATCTACCTCAATATCTGCCATGTTTTTAAGTTTTAATAATTTCATTGTTTGTAAGGAGTTTTTATAGCCTGTACCCAAAGGGTGAAAAGGTATACTAGTTTTGTGCGCATGTATGTAACACACAGAAGGAGGCGTGGCAGACCCCACAAAGTATATATATTCTTGATCAGGATGAGAAGCCGAGTGGATATAGCCTTGTCCGTCCGTCCGTCTGTCCGTCTGTCTGTCCGTCTGTCTGTCCGTCTGTCTGTCCGTCTGTCTGTCCGTCTGTCTGTCCGTCTGTCTGTCCGTCTGTCTGTCCGTTTGTCTGTCTGTCCGTATGAACGCAAGGATCTGAGAAAGTATAAGAGCTAGAATAACCAAACTTGGTTTCCATATTCTCCTAAAACCGAGAAAGTACGAGTTTGAGTTTTTTTTTTTCCCCCACTCCCCCGCAATTCGTGTTTTTTCTTATAACTTCCGTAATTCTCGGAATTTTGGTAGGTACATCCAGTTAGTACTAATGTGTCCGTGTGCCAAATTTCATCATGATAAGTCAATTCTGAAGAAAGTTATAGCCATAAGTAATCGCTGCTCATGCGCTTCCTGCAGCTCTGTCGGCAGCGCTGCCCGCAGCTGTTGTTGTTGTTGCTGCTTTGGTTCAAATTTGTGCTGCATACATACACGCATATAAACACGCATAGGTACGTGATGTAAATGTATGCTGTTAAAACTGAACATAAACATGTATTCTAATTTAATTAAATTAATTAAATAGTTCATTCATTTTTTAATTTTTTAAAATTTTCTTTTTTGTGGAGAGTACAGGCTATTTTACTGTCGGGCTTGCTCGACTGTAGCGTTCTACCTTGTTTGTTTTGACTAATAAGGTGCCGGCACGGGTTTGTTTTGCAAGATTCCACTTCACCTCCACAGGTGTAGTCTATTGTTTTTTTTATTAGGAAGGGTGAGACATTTCAAAATGATTTGTTGTCTTTTCTGTTAATTACAATATATTTGGGGTTATTTAGGTTATATTTGCTGTAAGTTGTTGTTGTTATTCGATTTTTGTCGGGCGGTTCTCCCATTGTTGTTTTTCTCGGGCTCAGGCCCAGCACTTCGACGGGTGTCTTTTGTTCTTGTGTTTGTTGTGTTTGAGTTTTTTTGTTTTTGTGCAGTTGTCTATTTTTAGCTAATTAGCTGATAAGCTTTTGCTGTTGAGCTATTTGGCACTACGGGGAACGCAGAAGTAACATGTCTTGTCTCAAAGAAGTTCAGAGTGAAACTGTGATCACAAAGTAGTTGGTAATTTCCGCCCAGATTTTGTACTGTCGAAGAACGAACTCTATACAAAAAGCCATCTACATGCATGGCATCAAATTTGAGACGCCAGCTTTGTATAATATTTGACACTTTTTCTAGAGGAATGTTACCTTTTCCAGGAATGTTAGCTTTTCCAAAGAGGATGGGGGACTACTTTTTCGTAGAGTCCGACCAATACTGGAGGAGTCTACTTTGATTCCGAATCACCAATTTTCCTTCAGAGAATGTCATGGCCACCTGAACAATACCATAGAATCGTCGATTAAATTCTGAAAGAATTCAAGGAAAAGAAATACTGCTCGGCAGTTTTTTGGACGTCAAGCAAGACTTTGACAGAGTTTGGCACAATAAACTGCTCTACAAGCAGAAGATTACCCTACCCACACCATACTACATATTGCTAAAATCGTACATCGTTTGCTGAAAGTTCTTCGTGAAGTGCGAAAATAAAGGATCCGACATAAGAGACATCAGAGCCAGAGTTCCTCAGGGAAGCGTACTAGGCCCAGTACTCTACACATTATACACCGCCGATATGACTGTCATATCAAATATAAGGCTAATGGCTGCCACCTAAGCCGACGACACGGCCTTGTTGACAAACAATGTCTCGTTTAACAAGATCCACGAGCTCCACACTTTTCATTTCCAAGATGAAAAGTTCAAAGTATATATATTCATGATCAGCATGACAAGGCGAGTCGATCTAGCCCTGTCTGTCCCTCCGTCTGTACGTATGAACACCTGGATGTTAGAGACTATAAGAGCACGTCCCCAGTAATGGGGTATTTCCGCAACGCCATCCGTATAATTACCTATATACTGGAGACTAGGGACACCAAATTTGTAACGTAGCTCTAACCTGGATATGTTCGCCGGCCAGAGTCGCTGCAAAATTATTCGGTTTCATGCCCCGAGGCCCCAGGCTGTTGACTTTGTTTTCAATTTGTTAGAATATTCGTTTATTTAATGGTATGCCGCCTAGAGTGGCAACTGCCAGAATCGATCAGGGAGAGGGGTTAGGGGAAACTTAACTACAATACTTTTATTATAAAATTTCGTTGGCAGTGCAACTGCTCGCCTTCGGCTGTACTAAAACTAAAATCCATTTTTTACCTTCCTATATATACATCTTTCTTTTTCCTTAAAACTACGCCTCGCCGTTCTTCTCTAGTGACAACACCCTGTGACGGTAACCAGGGCGTCGTTAGGCTCCCCCTGTCTTTGGAGGTACCGCCGGTTTAACAGCGGAATACTGCCTAGCACTTCTGTTCTGCTCTGCGAAGCTGTTGCTGCTGCTCTGCTCTACTCAGGGGACCTGCAGGCGATACTCTTCCCTCCATATTCTCCATTTTGTGTCGCGATCTGCCTATGTTCTTGTTATTGTTTTTGACCAGCTATTGTGTTAGGCAACAGTGCAACCCATCCAATGCGTTGGTTTTCTGCAGCAGTCAGCAAGGGCTCTGACGGCTAGCGCTGCCACCTGTTGTTCATGTGTTGTGGTCCACTCGTTGTCGTGCACATTAATTTGCAATTTTGGGTTTCGCAATTTAAGGTTTGGTCATTTTTGAAGTTTTGCAATTACTCCTGTGCACTTTCTGATTACTCGCCCGGGCGTGAGCTGGTGAGTAGGTGGTTATTCCCGCCATGAGGGTGTAATTCATTTTCAAATTTTGTTTGTGTTTCTTTGCTCTCACCTGGGCAAAGCTGCTCCACGCTGGCAAGGCTGTTGGAATGCGGTTGTGCCACGGCAGCCGTGGTTTTGAGGTATCGCACGTGTGCCGTTCTGCCCCTACCTCCTGTTACTGGCCGTAAACGCATAATGACCGGTGATACGAACGCTTTCACTGTGCCCACCGCGCAATGGGGCTCTCTATGGAGTTCAGCCAGCGTAGTTCCAGGTGACCTGTCACGACTGTGAAATTGTATCCCTCCAGGTAAAGCCCATTTCGTGTCCTTCTTCAGCAGTTCGTGAGTGGCCCGACGGTCGTCGCAAAGTTGGGCACGAACCGCCAGTACCATTAGGCCATGCCAATGTACGGCCGCAACTGTTTTACGTTGGTTGGGGGCTTTAATTCACGTATACCTGCCACCTTTTTTGGATCCGTCTGTACCCCGTCTTCTATCACCAGGAGCCCCAGATAGCGTATGGACCTGCGAAAAAACTCACACCTATCTCGAATTACCCGTAGATTTACCACTGTCAGTCTTCGGAACCCCTCCCTCAGGTTGCATAGGTGTTCTTCTAATGTCTTCCCAACCACAACTATGTCGTCCAGATACGCAAACGCGTATGGAGCCATATCTGGGCCAGCGACGCTATCTAGTGCCCGCTGGAAGGAGGCTGGGGCCGAGTGCAAGCCAAATGGCATCACCGACCATTGGAAGGCCCCGTCCGGGCACTATGACTGCGGTATACTGTCTCGCTCCATGGGGATCTGCCAATATCATTTTCACAATGCAATCCAAACCTAGTGTGAGCTCGTCATCGCAGCCCGGCAGTGTCAGCAACGGTACTGCGTTGCGTTTGTTACCCATCGTTAATTTCGTCATCGTCTCCTCGAAAAATATTCGTCGTGAGCCATCGACACAGGTACATTCACACTTCGTACATTTTTTCTCCCTGGCTCTCGCAGGCGTCGTGCCAGTGCTGGGCTTGCGAAGCCGCGATTGGCTCCGGTATCTACTCTTTAATGAAATGTTAAAAAAATACAACGCAGTTTATCTTGTAGTCTTTTTCAGAGTAAATACATAAACCAAGTTTAAAGTTAATCGGATTTCTAATTTTCTAAAATCACTTCTAGGTGCTCAACCACACTTTGACAACTTTTTAACGCTTACCACATACATACATGTGTACATTAAAACAATTTTTTTCGTGAACCAATAAAGCCTCAATGCAAAAAATGGGTTGAAAAAGCAGATATATTATACAAACTATTTTATATACATAAATGTATGTACATACATACATACGTAAACATATATCTACATAAAATACATACATATGTACATAAATATATAGATTGTGACATTGAGGGCTAGTAGTTTCTAGAATTAAACACTGTAGAATTTAACAACAACATGCATACAGTCCTTACTTATAGTATAACTGCAACTCGTCCGAAATTCCTTAGCACGCTCCACGCTGGATGAGTTATTCTCGAAAAGCAGGACTGAGCCTGTCCCGCACGTGATATTTAATTGTGATTTAAAAATCGGGATGTCCCGCCAAAATTGGGACGTCTGGCAACGCTGATATGTACATTCATATGTACATTTTATTTTTTAATGCAGGCGCTATCAATCTATATCCCCTATATAAGTGTATGTATTCAATTGTACAGTTCAACACTTATCCTTATTTGTTTTTTGAATATGAATGTTGTGAGTGTAAAAGGCGTGTTTCTGCTTTTATAAATCGCAAGAATACATTTACGGAAAAAGCTTAACGCTTAATGTCACCCAGACTTCTTCAGAATACATTTGTAGCGTTGTTAGCTGGCGCAACCGTTTAACAGAAACGGTAAATCGCCTGGAAATATGCGATCAGCTGAGATGCTAGAGATGGGCATGTGTTGGCTTTTTCGGCCCGTCATAGCGAGATCACGTAATTGGCTGTAAAATTACACGAATCCGTATGCATAGTGAATGGATACAACAATTTTTCTTTGTAAATCGAATAATTAGGAGAAAGTCGATATTTAATTTATGATTTTATACATGTGTATATGGTAGTCCAATGTTAAAGACCGATGTATGTACATAATAATACTTTTTCGTAAAATATTAATTTATTTTAAGCAAATGTGGCTAACATTAACTTTGTTATTTTTTGGATGCAGTCCAAATCCCTTGCTTTTTTAACAACAAAATACATATACAAGTATGTACCTAACACAATGTTTTTACTCTGTACATGAAATTTACAAGAGTATGTTAGGTTTGCGCGAGCTGAAAAATGTAACAGGCAGAAGGAGGCGTGGCAGACCCCACAAAGTATATATATTCTTGATCAGCATGACGAGACGAGTCGATTTAGCTCTGTCTGTCCGTCCGTCCGTTTCTCTAACTCCCGTAATTCTTGGAAATACCCCCAGTTGGTTATTATGTGTCCGTGTGCCAAATTTCACTATGATAGACCGATTTAACAAGAAGTTAAAGCCATAAATATATTTGCTGCTGCAGCGCTGCTCAAGCGCTGCCCGCGACTGTTGTTGATGCTGGTGGTTTGGTTGACTGCACACATGTTTACACAGATACGAATTGATGCGCATAGGCATACATACACTCACACAGACGCAATTGCTATGTAAATGTGCGATTATACACCATTTACGTGAGTTCGAATACCGAGAAAGGTAAAATCGATCAAATTTTTTTTTTTTTTAATTTTCTTAATTTTTTTATTTTCTATAATTATTGTAAACTTGTGTACAGAGTATTTCAAAGTCGGGACACCCGACTTCAGCTTTTTTACTTTGCGCAAAAAACTGGAATAAATATTAGAGTATTTTCTAACTTTAAATTATATTTTGGTCGTGTTGTTTTTGTTTCTATCGCATTTTCACGTTCTTGTCTTTTCGTGCTTTATTGAGTCAACACGAACACGCACGAAATCGGATAATGAATATGTCCACGCAGTGCAGCAAGTGCCACGAACAATAAAATGCACCGACTTTGCCCATCAATGATTGTGTCTGTGAGTATGTCACTGTGTAAGCGTGTTTACGTCTTGTGCCCAACTGTTTGATATTTTGCGTTCTTTGTTATTTATTGTTGCTGCATATGGCAAGTAAAAAACATATTTCTGTATTTCGAAAATCGTTTAATGTCAATTTGCTGATATAGTTAAGTTGATTACGGCTACCAAATTTGACATCGATCGGACAACATTAATAACACAGACTTTCGATTTGAAAAATAGTGACGAAATATTAAAACCCCAATAATCAGGCTCCAAGACCAATTTCAAACAAGAGAGAACGCTACAGTCGATTAAGCCCGACAGTACTCTCCACAAAAAAGGAAAATTAAAAAAAAGAAAAAATTAAAAAAAAATAAATTATAAAAAAAATGAATTAATTAATTAAATTAAATTATAATACATGTTTTTGTTCAGTTTTAATAGCATACATTTACATCACGTACCTATGCGTGTTTATATGCGTGTATGTATGCAGCACAAAGGTGAACCAAAGCAGCGATTTTATTTATGGCTATAACTTTCTTCAGAATTGACCTATCATGATGAAACTTGGTATACAGACACATAATCACTAACGGGATCTAGCTACCTAATTTTAGGTAGAACTACGGGAGCTATGGAAAAAAACACGAATTGCGGGGGAGTGGGGGGGGGGGGGGGGTGTATCTGAATAAAAAAAATAAACCTGCCTAGGGCTTATGGGAATCTGGATACCGAGTTTGGTTATTCTAGCTCTAGTACCTTCTGAGATCCTTGCACTCATACAGACGTGCGGACAGACGGACAGGGTGAAAGGGTATACTAGTTTTGTGCGAATGTATGTAACACACAGAAGGAGGCGTGGCAGACCCCACAAAGTATATATATTCCTGATCAGGGTGACAAACCGAGTCGATATAGCCACGTCCGTCTGTCCGTCCATCTGTCTGCATGAGCAAAACGATCTCAGCAAGTACAATAACCCAACATGGAATTCAGGTTCCCCTGAGCTCTAGGCAGGTGAAGTTTGTTTTTATAGCTTGTATCCAAGGGTAAAAGGCTATACTAGTTTTGTGCGAATGCATGTATCTCAGAGAAGGAGGCGTGGCAGACCCCACAAAGTATATATATTATTGATCAGGAAGACAAGTCGATTCGGTATAGCCATGTCCGTCCGTCCGTCTGTACAAGGATCTCAGGAAGTACAAGAGGAAGAATAACCAAAGTCGGTCTCCAGATTCTCCTAAGAGAAAGGAAGAGTTTGTGTTTTTTTTCTGATACAGCCCCCCTCCCCCACACACACAATTCCTGTTTTTTCCATACCTCCAGTAATTTTACAATTTTGAACTTATATTTTGCAAATACCTCCAGTTAGTTATTATGTGTCTGTATGCCAAGTTTCATCATAATAGGTAAATTCCGATCCAGCCCATCAAAGTTGAGCTTCCTTAGATCTGGCTCAATGTACGTTGACAGCGGAGCAGCGCCAAGGAAATGAGCCGGAGTCAAGACATCAAGATCTGATGGATGCTCTGAAAGGGATAACAATGGGCGAGAATTAATGATTGCCCCGATATAGCACATGAGTGTGTGCAGCTCATCAAATCCGACCAGCGATGGTCCAACGGATCTGTAAAAGTGATGTTTTGCAGTCTTCACACCCGCCTCCCATAGACCACCAAAGTGAGGTGAGCGTGGCAGAATGAAACGGCAATCAATACAGTCAGCAAGGCCAAATTCTTGCACAGCACGCAGGTGCTCGCTGGATTCAAAAAGACGCTTCAGCTCAGCCATCACGTTCCGTGCGCCAATTTGTAGCGTTGTCAAAAATAAACCGTTTTAATGCATTTAGGAAAGCTCCGGTTGTTAAATATTTCACCAACTCCAAATGTACAGCTTTAGTGGCGAAGCAAACTAAAATTCAAATATAGCATTTTATTGGTGCACTATGTGAAAAATCAACTCGATCCTTTGGCAGGTCAGCCATAACATGCTCCACAAGACGAGGCTTAGCTCGGACACAAATAGTGCATTTGCTGACTACGCGGCACACTGTTTTTCGCCCTCCAATTGGCCAATACTGCAACCGAATTGAAGCAAGCAATGTACGAGCTCCAGAATGCAAGTTACGGACATGGTAGTGCATAATAAACTAACGCGTGACTGGATGCCGCTTTGGAAGTATAATTGGATGCTGGGAATCGAAGTTGAGTGAAGAGTTACTTAGACGGCCACCAACGCGCATCAATCCACAGCTGTCAAGAAACGGTGATAGGGAAATACAGGGGCTTGATGACGATTTTAAAGCGTGCCCGGCCTGCAAGGCCTTGTATTCGTCCCAAACAGAGGACATTTGAATTGAGCGCATTAACAGCAGTGTTCCGATGCAGTCAGGAATTTGAACACGATGCAAAAACTTGTATATATATCCAAATGTGTTGACATATTTGCATTGCTGTGCAATGTCTTCGCACAGTCTGGTCCTTACAGAATTGCAGGATTCGGACCACGAGGATTTGCCTTTCGTCAGAAATGCGGGACCATGGAGGCACGTGAAAGTATGTCCGCCGAATTAAAATCGGTTGGAATATATCACTATTCCATGCCAGCGGTCAAATCTTGAATATTTGCGATGCGATTTGAAACGAAAATTCGAAACATGGATGGCTCGCTGCGTATCCAAGATAGCGGCGCTTCGGCAGAATCAGACCAACAATAGAATTTTCAGTCGAATAGCTCCAGGCGAGATATTTCGTTTATGAGATGTGCCAGCAGAACGGCTCCGCAGAAGAGTTGTGCGGACTAGAGAGTCGTGGCACGGTCAACGATTTGAGTGGTGCTACACGAGATCTGGAACACAGTAGCTCCGCACCAGATTACCCTTGCGTTGTCGAAACGATGTAGACACAAACCATGCACTTCAATGGATCCACCAGGAGAAAGTGCAAGCCTTGGAAATTTTAGCTGCTTTGTGCTCTCAAATGCCAAGATGTAGTCAATGATGCTGAAAGACTTTCATCCCAATCGAGCTTTTCTCTCCAAAGCGCCTGCAGGAATATTTTAGCCTTTACTATTACTGGTGCAATAAGACCAAGCGGATCATAAAATCTGGCAATAGTCGACAACACAGTGCGCTTACAAATTGGACCAGATGTCAATGTTGGCAAAAAGATGAACATGAAGAATCCGTTGCAGAATCCCACGTCAGTCCTAGAGTTTTTGTGATGTCACTGCCACCATCAAACTTGACTAGAGTTCCTTCTCCTCTTCCGGAAATTCTTTAAGAACATCAGTATTGCTGGAGCACCACTTTCTTAGCTTGAAATTACCCTTGGCAAGCAGCCCAGTGATTTGTCTCATAATTTCGCTGACTTCGTTTGTAGAAACACCACCAGTGATTAAATCATCTACATAGAAATCACGACGCAAGATATCTGAGCCAATAGCTCATGATCATTTTCAGCCAGCTGATGCATAAGGCGAACGGAGAGAAACAACGCAGGCTTTGTACCGTAAGTTACGGTATCAAGTCGGAAGACTTGAATATCCTCACGCCATAGAATGCATTGGAAATAGCTATCCGGACTTGATACTCGCACGCAGCGGTACATCTTACATATGTCTCCTGTTAAAGCAATACGAAATGTGCGAAATCGAACAAGTGTGTTTGCGAGCTTTGACTGAATGGAAGAACCAACCATCAGTATGTCCTTTAAGCAATGACCAGAGGATGTGGATGCAGATCCATCAAACACTACTCTCAACTTTGTCGTTGTGCTGTCCTCCTTCAGAACGCAATGATGCGATAGGAAATACGTTCACAAGTTTAGCGAAGCTGGCGGTGCAAGCGACATATGACCCAAATCTAAATACTCCTTAATAAATGCAGAGTACTGTGTTTTGAGAAGTGGATTGCGTTCTAACTTTCGCTCAAAGTTTATAAATCGACGATAGGCTTACGTATAGGAATCGCAGGCGCCTGTAATTAGCTTTAAAATGCTCCTCGCAGTCGAACTCTTCCCTTGTACATTTTACAGCTTGATCGACACCACTTTCGAGTTCACAAAAAGAACAAACCATCTGTTCAATTCGTGTATTGCAATCCTGTATAGACAGAGATTTGGATGCAACCAACGCAGATTTCTGACGCTGTGAGCCACCTCCAATAAGGCACGAAAAGACACAAATGTGAATTTAAAATTATGATATACAACTACTCTTTTAATTATTCCCCTTTTTGCACATAGAGTTTGTATAATCAAGCTTTTTTAGCTTTTTTATGATTCGAAATATGCGAAATTATGTTAGCGAAATAATTGCAAAAATAAGCAAAACAAAATTGTTCAATTTAAAAAAATTCCCAATGTTTATTTGGCTGTAGGTAACTAGCACCGCATACGATTTGTATGCTTTTACGCGATTTACAAAGTTTAGGCTCATAGACGGAAAGCTAGGCTTCTCCGTACTAGATGCGATAGCGAAAACGAACTGAATTTGCAAAGTTAGCAACAATAGCTAAAAACTATGTGGCGGCTACGCAGAAGCCTATGCATATTTATGGCAGGCAACAAAAGCAACGTAAAATCCTCAGCTTGCTGTGCAAAACAAGTTACAAGAAAATAAGCAATTTGTGTTAAGTTATTTGCGTTACATATTGGCTAAGATGTGCTGCCGGGTTTTGGCTGTTTTTGGCCGCATGACCAAACAGTCTATCTTATACGTTGCGTTATCTATATATTATGTAAAACAGTTTGTCCTGACTGACTGATTGATTGGTGATCAACGCAGAGCCCAAACGGTAAAAACTAGGAAGCTGAAATTTGGACTCAAATATCCTTTCATAGTTTCATTATAGTGTAGGTGCGCAATAAGAAAAGCTCCAAAGGGGGAAAAACGAGCTTTAAAAATATTTTTTATATTTGTTATTTGTCATGTGTGTGTTCGTTTAACGAAATATTTTGGCAAGAACAAAAACGGACTATTGAAGAATTTTTTGTCAAGAACATAAAAAGTTCATTAAAATACCTTCCTACTGGTAACTAATAAGGTGAAAATATATGGGTAGGTCATGCACACATAAAATAAATTTATACAATTTGAAACATTATATTGAGTCGGGTTAAGACGGGCACATCTATATATATAAAACAGTTCGTCCTGACTGATCGACGCACAGCCCAAACGGTAAAAGCTGGGAAGCTGAAATTCGGACTCAAGTATCCTTTCATAGTGTAGGCTGGCGATAAGAAGGGATTTTGGAAAATTCGCTTCAAAGGGGGGAAATCGAGCTCCAAAGTTTGTATGACAAATCTACAATTTTCATCAAACTTAGTTTGTATACTCCCAGCAAAATTCCAAGACTGCATAATTGGACATTTTTCTTGGGGCTTGAAATATGGGAGTTTTCCTGTAAAAAAAATATGTTGGGGCACAAAAGGAAACCGCGTCAACAGCCCACAGCCCAAACGGTAAAAGCTAGGATACTTGGGTTCAAGTATCCTATCATAGTGTAGGTGCGCACTAAGAAGGGATTTTGGAAAATTCGAGCTCTAATGGGGGGAAAACGAGCTCCAAAATTTGTTTGAAAAATCTTCAGTTTTCCACCAATCAACTTCAAATTTGGTTTTTATGTGATATAAAAGAATACAAACAAAACTGCATACTCGGATTTTTTTGGTGGAGTTTGAATTATTGGGGTTTTAACATTTATTCACCTTTTCAAATGAAAAGTTTGTGTTATAAATTTCGTCCGACCGAGGTCAAATTTGGGTAATGTAATCTACTTAACTAAATCTATAACTTTGCGTTCAAGGATTTTCAAAATATGCATTCTACAAATGCATGCAGAACAAACAATACAAAATATCAAACACACACACACACACACACATAGTTACGATGCACGACATTGGTATGCTTCACGAAGCTGTGGAGGCGGCCCTACAGGGTATGGCTGTAGTCAAGCCGCTGGTGGAAGAGGCCCAATTAGAGATCCGGGATCTGGATGAGCTAGCCACCAAGGAGGAGAGGACCTCAGCATCGGGCAGGACGCAGTGAAGTCAATCCGCAAGGTGAGCGGTGGACAACAGATTGCCGTACTATCGCTGCCAGCAGAGAAAGCAAGAAGGCTCATCGAAACAGGCAAAGTGAGAATAGGCTGGGCAATCTGCCGCATCCGAGGGGTGATTAGGCCAACTCGCTGCTACAAGTGCCTTGGATTTGGTCATACGGCAGCAAGGTGTAGCAGCGCTGAAGATCTGAAGGACGCGTGCTACAGGTGTGGTGAAAAGGGGCACTTAGCCAGGAACTGCTCAAACAGCCCGAGATGTGCATTATGCGCAAAAGACAGTCTGCCAGCGACGGACCACGCCACAGGAAGTTTTAAATGTCCGGCGTACAAGGAGGCGGTAAGACTACTAAGATGATAAGGTTCTTGCAGCTCAATCTGAACCACTACATCGCAGCACAAGACCTGCTACTGCAGACCATCGGCGAGCAGAATATTAGTCTGGCGCTACTCAGCGAGCCATATAGAACGTACAGCAACAGCAATTGGGCAGTGGATCTTTCCGACAAGGCTGCTCTATGGCTTTGTGAGCCTAGAGCGCCCGCTTTCTCGGAATGCAAAGCTGGTAACTACTTCGTGAGAGCCAAAGTTTCTGACCTGTGGGTCTATAGTTGCTACCTTCCACCCAGCCTCTCCTTATCGGAGTTCGCCTCTGTCCTCGACGCTCTGGTAGACGACGCCAGGGGACGTAGCCGTGTTATAATTGGCGGAGATTTCAACGCATGGGCAGTTGAGTGGGGCAGCAACACCACTAACGCGAGAGATACAACACTACTGGAAGCTTTTTCAGTATTGGATCTGACGCTGCTGAACACCGGGTCACAGCACACATTCAGCAGGGCAGGCAGCGGATCCATAATTGACCTGTCGTATGCTAGTAGCTCCCTCCACAGTCAGATCATGTGGTCCATTAGCGACGCTTATACGGCAAGCGACCATGTGGCCATTACACTCACTTCCCGCAACATGCTGAATCCACCGTCCGCCAACGTGGCATACAAGCTTGATTCCTTCCGTCCAGCATCCTTCGCAAGCACCCTCAGCGGCTTCCGACTCTCCGGTGATCCTGAAGTTATGGCTATGGACGCCGTGTCCCAAATCCGCGCGGCATGCGACGCCAGCATGGACAGACGTTGCCCCTATAGGCGCCACCACGTACCAGCTTACTGGTGGACCAATGAAATCGCGGAACTGCGTAGCTCTTGTATCAGGGCAAGAAGAATGGCGCAGAGAGCACGCGGCACACCCTCGTCGCCCCTCAGACAGGATGCCTATCGGGAGTCTAGGCGATCTCTGAAAAGGGCAATAGCGGCAATAGCAGCAATAGCAGCGGCGACGTCACCACTGAGGAGGTGCTGCTAGCTGCTCGTAGCTTGCAGCTCAACAAAGCGCCGGGCCCGGATTCTATACCGAACCGTGCACTCAAACTGGCACTTTGTATGCACCCTGGGGCGTTCGCTGCTCTGTTCGGAAGGTGTATCAGGGAAGGCGTATTCCCTGCCTGCTGGAAGGTGCAGAACCTGGTCCTACTGCCGAAACCCGGAAAACCACTCGAAGGCCCTTCATCCTACAGGCCGATCTGTCTCCTGGACTCGATCGGTAAGGTGCTGGAGAGACTGCTTTGCTCGAGGCTTGAAACAGCAATCGGTCTATCTCCCAACCAGTACGGGTTTAGGAAATCGAGGAACGCTCGTGCGGTCCAAACGATCCATTAACTACCTTGGGGTTAGGTTGGATACGAGATTGTGCTTTCGTGAGCATCTGGAGCAGACGAACAAAAAAGCTGCAGAGGCTACACGGGCGCTAGCCCGAATTATGGCCAACACTCGGGGCCCAAAGCAAGGTCGGAGGTTATTGCTTATGAGCGTAACCAGATCAATAATGCTGTATGCGGCACCGATATGGGCTGCCGCGGTGAACAAGAGGAGCTACATCCGCGACCTCGCTGCTACATACCGTCTTGGCGCTCTCCGTGTCTGAAGTGGATTCAGGACGGTTTCTGACGATGCCGTGCTGGTGATCTCGGGGATGGCACCTATCGACCTCCTCGTGCTGGAAGCGAGCTACCTTCACAGTTTTCCAGCCGGGCGCCCTCGCAGAGACGCGCGGGCGGCGGCTAGACGTACAACGGTCAGCAAGTGGCAAGAGCGATGGAATGCCTCGTCAAAAGGCAGGTGGACCCACACGCCCATTACTAACGTAGCATCGTGTATCTGCAGAACACATTGCAAGGTCGACTTCCATCTGACCCAACTTCTAACACATCTATGTACATGTACACATCTATGTACATGTACACATCTATGTACATGTACACATCTATGTACATGTACACATCTATGTACATGTACACATCTATGTATGTTCATTCGTCTTGCACTGACAGAGCAAGAAATGTTAATTACTTAAAAATTATTTAACAATTTTAAAAGTTATTTTTTCTTTGTTTAGTACATTTGGTATTAGGGTTTTCATTAGTAACTTTATGCAGCAACAATAAATTACAAAGAACGCAAATATCAAATAGTTGGGGGCATTACACACAGAACAAGCAACAGTTCGTGTCTATGTGTTCTCTACGTACGCTTGAAAAAGTAAAGAGAAACATGCATGCATATGTACATACATATGTATGTATATATGCCTGTGTAAAAGTTTACAGTTACCGTCGCTAGGCAACGACTGCGTAAGCGATAGTAAAGCAGAAACCGAAAGCGAACCTACGCATATTCTGCTTCGCGTTGCGGGCAGATGTACATATGTATGTTTGTATATGATTTGTTCTAATTAATATCAATAAATTATAAGATGTTATTATTTAAATTTTCTGTTAATTGCATTCAAAATTCGCTGGAATTATTAAATGTATCGATAGTTTTGATGCTCTAACATCTCAGCTGATCGCATATTTAACTTACCGTTTTAGTGTTAGCACTAACCATACAACATATAGATGCGTCATTTCATACAACGAAAACGTCCCATCAAAATTGTTAGCGACAGCTCCCATAGCTGTTCGGGTATTTGCCGAATGGGAGCTGTCGCACTTCGGCTATGAGCCGACTGGGAGCTGTCGCATTCGTGCTCTCTGTGAGCGAATTTCATTTCATTCGCAGAGAGGCAGTCAACAGAGACGGTCGGTTCACGCCGCTTATGCTCTTTGCATGTGTGCGTGCACATATATACATGTATATGTTTATATGTATTTGTGCATTTGGTCTTTTGCTGTTTGCGAGCAGCAGCTTCAATTTCGTTTTCAAAATTTTACCTGCTACATGGGCATGAGAATTTCATACACTGTTGCCATATTTCTGTCGCATTGTATTTTGGGATGCGTATGCAAGTGAAGTTTGTCAATAGTGTATGGGTTTCTCATAATGCCTATAAAAGCACACATACATACGAGTTTGGAGCAAATCTGCAGAAGTTTTTTTTGTTGCTACGTCAAAATTAAATCAAGACCCATTAGAAAATGTATTTTATTTAATTAGATCACGTGGAGTCACTAACAGCAATCCCACTCTGTATGAGTTTAATCTCATCATGTCCAAAATGTTTTCCATGAAAGTCTTGACATCAACAACAGTATCTGGGAACTGTGCCCCCGATGAAGATACTACACTGGTCGGCACAATTATTTTGACGAGAAGAAAATCATACATTTTTGTCAATAACTGGTTATTGGTTTAAGATATCAAAGGAAACTTTTTTTCTCAATTCCATATTGGTATTACAAACTTAAAAATAATTCAAAGGATATATTTTTATAAGAACTTTTAAAATTATAAATCAAGGTAATTTTCATGGGTTGGCATAAGTATTTTGACAATGGATATAAACAAAAAAAACAAAGCTTAATACTAAACAAAACATAAGAAATTGATGGTAGATTAATAAAATGTATACCCGCCTTTGGCTTCGATAACTTTTTGAAGACGTCTTGTAACTGAGTCCACTAAATTTTGAAGGACCTCTAATGGTATCTCTTTCCAAAGAGAAGTGACTTCGGAAATAGTTTCTTCTTCGGTTTTATGCAAAGACGCATTTCTTTTACGTTTTACAAGAGACCACACATTCTCAATAACGTTTAAGTCCGGACTTTGTGGTGGCCAATCCAGAGTAGTAACACCAACATCGGTTAAAAATGCTCTTATCATTTTGCTTTTGTGGCATGGGGCGTTATCCTGTTGCAGGATAAATGATTCTCCAATCAGCCTGTCACCGGAAGGGAATGCGTTTTCGTTAAGGGTACTCAAATATTGTTGCTGGTTAATTGAGCCGATGATGGGAACGAAATCACCTAACCCATTGTACGCAATGCATCCCCAGAACATGACTGAGCCTCCGCCATGGCTCACTTTTTGACATACGGGGATATTTTTTTGTCTTTGAAACTGTGGGAGCCTTACAAAAATCTTTGTTTTTGATGAATTATATTCAAAGGAGCTTTCATCTGTCCATAGAACGCTTCTCCAAAACTCTTTTGGCTTATGCAGATGCTCCTTTGCAAAAGCCAATCTTTTGAGCTTGTTCACCTTTGATATGTAAGGTATGTCCTTCGCTTTGTATGTCTTAAAATCTTCTTCTTTTAGGCGTCGCCGAACAGTACGCTCACTGATTGGAGTCTTGGTCGACTTATTCCATTGATCTGCAGCAGCTTGCGGACTTAAATGAATATTTTTTTTAAATTCCCGCAATAGGACTCGATCTTCAATGGGTGTTGTTTTGCGGTTAGCACCTGAACTAGGCAAGTTTTTGACGTCATTGTGGGTCTTATATTTGTTAATTTGATAGTGGACTGTTTGCCGCGACAAATTATATTCATTTGCAATGTCTTTTGGTTTTACGCCGGCATTAAACTTCGCCACTATTGAGGCTCTAACAACATAATTTAATTCTGCTGTTTTTCCCATTGTATTTATAACTTTTCAATCAAATTTGAATGAATTTAATGTTGAAAGGTCAACAAAAATGGTTACAGCAAAGTTATTTTAGTATCACTTGACAAAACGTGCGCGAAAACGGCGACAAAGATTTGGTCAAAATACTTATGCCGTGCCTGAATCCGCAGTCAACTCACATTGTCATTTGTAGAAAGAAGGTGTGAAGAGTAATAGACAAAATATTTTGCCTACATATTGTTGTTGCTATGAACTCTATATCCCGTATGAAAATTGTACCGTTATTCCTTGAAACTAAAAACAACCAGCACCGATAGTCGTGAGTACAGTTCGTCAAAATAATTGTGCCGACCAGTGTATGTTGATTAACATTATACACAACTGTGGGTCCAATCAATCATCATCAGAGCTAACATCTTCTGAAGATGATGATTTGATTTTCATTGAAGACGAATTAGAATTAAAGAAGCAACAGATTTGAATATTCAAGACGCTTTCAATGAGAATGCTTTGCGGTATTTTGCAGGGTATCTCTTGCATAAGCTGTTGAAGAAACACGACTGCAAAGTGTATTCAAATCTGTTGAAACCGTCCGATGAAGTCCAATGCACTCCCGAGTATTTAATACTAAATAAAAACTTCGGTTACGTTAATAGTAACCTTAAACTTAAAGCTCCATCCGATGATTTTTATACCCTGTACCCAAAGGGTACAAGGGTATATTAGTTTTGTGCGAGTGCACATGGAACACACAGAAGGAGGCTTGGTAGACCCCACAAAGTATATATATTCTTGATCAGCATGACAAGCCGAGTCGATATAGCCATGTCCGTCTGTCTGTCCGTCTGTCTGTATGAACGCAAGGATCTCCGAAAGTATAAGAGCTAGAATAACCAAACTTGGTATACAGATTCTCCTGAGACCGAGAAAGGACGAGTTTGTTAATTTTTTCTGATCCACCCCCCCACTCCCCCCCTATTACTGATTTTCTATAACTCCCGTAATTCTTGGAATTTTGAACTTTGGTAGTCACATTAGGTTAGTAATTATATATCCGTATACCAAGTTTCATTATGATAGAATGATCGGAAAGAAAGTTATAACCATATAACCAGGCTCAATGCACACATACATACATATGTACAAGTACACAAACACGCATAAGGCACGATTCTGATGTAAATGTAAATGTATGTATGCATGCATGGAATATTTTATATTTAATTAGTTAATATTTAGTTAATTAATTAAATTAATTTAGTTAATTAATTTAATTAAATTAATTAATTAATTTAATTACTTTTTTGTGGGGTGGTACAGGGTATTTAAGAGTTGAGCCTACTCGACTTTAGCATTCCTTTCTTGTTTTACTTTAATTAAAATACACTTTGATGTTTTTAAACGGTATTTCGAGACAAAGTCTCACAGATTCCATTTGAAAAAAACAATAGTTCAATACGCATGCTGGTTTTCAGAGTCTGGTCCGTGTTATAATCATAGAACTCAATTGCTTAATTCTTGTTCATTTTGATTTTAATTAGAAAAAATTGTAAATGGATAACAGATGGGATTTCTGGTAGTAAGAACTCCAGGGTAGCTTTAAAGAAATTAAAAATAATTAAGCAGTAGAATTTTTTCTTACTTTATTTTTATATAATAGCAAATATTATAAATAGTAATTAAAATGTTATGCATTTTTGAAATTAAGTCATTTCAAGTCGACTCAAAGGTCCTATTAATTTACGACCCCATTAAAATGTTGATGGCCTCCACGTGGTGTTCCCTGGATACCGATGTAATATGTTTGCTCATATACAATATTAGATCGGTAACAAATTTGAGCGGCGAATTAAAAAAAAAAAAACAATACAAGTATATTTTAAATTATCAAAAGATGTACATACATACATATAAACATATATGTATTTTTTTTTATTTAATTACACTTGTTTTACAAATTTTGCCACATTTTGCGACCCTTAAATGTACTTATTTTCATATTAAATATCGGCTAATTTGCCAACCGTATTTTTACCAAGAACATACCTGAACCACACTTCGCCGCTAAATTGTGATATTAGTTTTAGTTTTATGTGTGTACGTCAATGTGATGTTTTAGATTCCATCGTCAAAGTGAAGTCAAACGCCACTGGTCTTGATGAAATTCACCCATTTTTAAAATTTTTACTCCCTATAATCTTAAAGCATATTACATATATTTTTAACTCCATTCTTACAACCTCATGCTTTCCGTACAAATGGAAATTCGGAAAAATAATCCCTATACCTAAGGGAGACAATGAATTTCGGCCAATTTCCATTCTTCCATTTCTCTCAAAAGCATTTGAACAACTAATGGCTAACCAAATTACTAACTTCTTGGTAGGAAAATCATTATTAACTGACAAACAATCGGGCTTTAGAAAGAATAGAAGCTGCATAACATCACTGTTAAAAATTACAGAGGACATTCGCAAGCAAGTCGACAACAGTATGGTAACTTTTCTTACACTTCTTGACTAATCTAAAGCTTTTGACACGGTAAACCATACCATACTTTGCACAAAACTAAAAAGACTCTTCAACTTCTCTGACTCGGCAATAAGTCTAGTGCAATCGTACCTATCCGGTCGCCATCAAGCAGTTGTCACCTCGTGTAGTTTTTCGTCTTTTATGTCAATAAAACGTGGTGTCCCACAGGGATCGGTGTTAGGGCCTCTGTTATTTTCTATTTATGTTAACGACCTTCCATGTTTCGTGTCCAATTGCGAGATTCACATGTACGCAGATGATGTCCAGTTATATGTTAGTTAGTTATGTGTTAGTGTCTGTAATGACGATCTGTTAAAAATCAGTAAATGGGCGAGAATTAATGGTCTACAGTTAAATCCGAAAAAATCTAAATGCCTGGTATTATATAAAAAGAAAATTAACTCACTCAATCTAGAGAAATTGAAACTCAGCAATGAGCATATTGATTATGTCAAGAAGGCAAATAACTTAGGAATCACCATCAATGAGACTCTATCCTGGCATAATCACGTTAACAATGCAGTAGGAAGAACTTATAGTGCACTAAGGCATCTCTCTTTGACGCAGAATTTCCTCCCAGGCAAACTCAAGCTTCTTATTGCAAAGTCATACCTGATACCCTCATTATTTTATGAGATTGAGTTATTTGGAATAAATTAAAAGTCGCCTTCAACAGCATTGCGCGATATGTCTATAACATTAAACGAAGAGAGTCTATAACGACATACGCTAACAAAATTTTTAACCTGACTCTTCACTCGTGGATAAAACTTAGGACTCTAATTTTCTTGCATAGAACCATTAATCGTAAAGAACCGAACTATCTGTATAACATAATCTCATTTAATTCATCAAGAAGAACCAATAATATAGTTTGCGAGAGATATAGATTATCCAGTTTAGAAAAGCACTTTTTCATCTTTGCTGTTCGTCTGTGGAACGAGCTACCACATAACTTAAAAATAATCAGCAACGAGACGCATTTTAGAACTAGAATTGAAGCACACTTCCAAAAGTATAACTAATTGAAAAACAAAAAGCACTAAACCTATACTATACATTTACATTCATTAGGCAACTCTCTTGTACCAATATAATGATAACGATAAGAGCAAAAGAAAAATCACCTTAAATTTACATATGTATTAATAATAATATAAAAACAGGAAAAAAAAAACCGAAAGAAAAACAAGCCTTAAATTTATGTATTAATAATATTAATCTTATAAAAGTAGGTTAAGTAGGTTATAAACATCACTATTCATTTTATCTAAGAAAATTGCATACTTTGTGACTAGTTCATTAATTTATAAGAAATCTTCTTGTCGTACTAGGAATTAATAAACAAACAAACAAACATAAATAAAAAAAATATTTTTAAACTAATATTTTAGTCCAAGATGCCGTATGTGAATACGCAGAAAATGTGTATTTTGGAATTTCCCTCCCTCCTCCCTCTCCCCATCAAATCGTAATTCCCGAAATTCTTGGAATTTCGAACTCAAATTTTGCAAATACCCCCAGTTAGTGATTATGTGTCCATATGCCATGTTATTATGATAGACCGATTTAACAAGAAGCTCTGTTTGGTGCTTTGGTTGACTGCAAACATGCTCACACGGACACGCATAGACATAGGCATTCACATATATGCAATTGGTTTGTACATGTACAATTATACATCCTTTACGTGAGTTCGAATACCGAGAGAGGTAAAATCGATCAAAAAATTTTTTTTTAATTTTCTTCTTACAGAGTATTTCAAAGTCGGGACATTTGACTTTAACTTTTTTACTTGTTTTTGCATTCTTTTATAGAATGTATAAAAACCAAATTTTTAGTTGATTAGTGAGAAAATGCAGATTCTTCAAACAAACTTTTGAGCTCGTTTTCCCCCACTTGGAGCTGGAATTTACCAAAAATTAGTGCTCATCTAGACTATGATGGGATACTTGAGCTTCAATTTCTGTGGGGTGTTGATTGTGTTGTTATGCAGTGTTTTTTGAATTCTTTTATAGAAGCCAATTGTTTATTCGCACACGTGCGGTAGTGCGAATCGGCAGGAAGATTGCGGTCCTGACGAGTTAAGCTAAAGGACGCTTGTTGTCCTTCTGTTGATCAAGTCGGGACCCTAGTGGTCCGGCTTGATGTTAGGTGGACACTCGTGGTCCGTTTAATTAAAGGCACTTGTGACCCTGCTGCTTCAGGGGAACCTCGAGGTCCAGTAGGTGCGAGTAACACCGGTTGTCCTGGTTATCTAGAGTGAAACGACGCAGGACGTTTGTAGTGACCAAGGATTCCGGATGGCAATCCTTGGGAGCATGTAGTCAACATGGTAGTCGGTAACAGGCCGTTCGTTGATAATTTGCATACTGATTTTATTCTTACAAATCATGGCTTACATAACCATGCTTAAAACTAGCATATGACTATTTATGTACATTTAATATTTCTATGTGTTGGCGGTTTCACCATAATGATGCCCAAGCATATATTTTGAGCTTAAGTATGCTGGTGTCAGCCCTATGACCTGATTGTTGGTCTTATACTGAGGTAGCAGAATAATATGTGTCTTATTCTTGCTTATTATTGCCTATGTTGACTGGCTAGTGTCAATGCACCTGTAATTCGTGCAGACTATGGTCCCAATATTATCTATGCTAAAACAATATGGGTGTACAAAGATTGCGACCTTTCGCAATTTATTATTATTACGCATGGTGCGTGAATATGGCTTCGCAATCGCATTTCTTGTGCTTAGTATACACCTTCATGTGCTCTGGATGGTCAATTCATGTAACCTACAGGTGCACTGAATTGCCGGCACTGTTTATGCCGCGTCACAACACTAATCAAATTAAAATTGCAGATTTTTCATCCAATCTTTTGAGCCCGTTTTCCCCCCTTTGGCGTTCGAATTTTTTCTTAGTGCCCATCTACACCATAAAAGACAATTTTTGTCCAAATTTCATAAACAGTTTTTATTGTATTCTTTATGAGAGTATACAAACTAAGTTTTTCGGATTAAAAATTAACATTTTTCATACAAACGTTGAAGCCAGTGTTGCGCTCTTTGGATCTCGAAATTTCAAAGGCCCCTTCTTAGTGCTTCACTGTGAGAGGGATCTTGTGTCCAAATTTCAGCTTCCTAGCTCTTACCGTTTGGGCTGTGCGTTGATTGCCAATCAGCCAGTCAGTCAGGATATATATATATATATATATATATATATATATATATATATATATATATATATATATATATATATATATATATACTATACATGAAATGTACAAGAGTAAAGTATATATTCTTGATCAGCATGACAAAACGAGTCGATCTACCCCTGTCTGTCCGTATGAACACCTGGATCTGAGAAACTATAAGAACTAGAGGCACCAAATTTTGCACAAATATGCCTTATGTGTACGCTATACGAGTTTGTGTTAAATTTTTTGTTGTTGATTTTTCTCCCCTTTGGGGTTTTTTTCCGTTACGCCATTCGTATAATCGCCTATGTATATCTCGGAGACTATAAGACCTAGGGACATAAAATTTAAAGTCCAAGATGCCTTATGTGAATACGCAGAAAATGTGTTTTTTTGGAATTCCCCTTCAACCCCATCCCCCCCCCCCACGCAATTAGTGATCTTCCATAGCTCCCGTAATTCCTGGAATTTCGAACTCAAATTGCAGTGATTATGTGTCCGTATGCCAAGTTTCACTATAATAGACCATTTTAACAAGAAGTTATAGCCATAAATATATTTGCTGCCAAAGCGCTGCCCGCAGCTGTTGCGGAGATCTAAGAGTTGAACCCGCTTGACTCTACCATTCCTTTTTTGACTTTCATAACTTCTTTTTTCGAATTTATTCCAAAATAAGGGGGAAAAAAACATAGTGCATGGTTCAAATCTTTACGGCTTACACTTACACAAATAGCTACCCATAGACACAATGTTGATGTATGTATGTATATGTATTCTATTGAAACTGTACGACTTTATATATATTATTTATTATTTAATTAATTTTTTTTTAAAATGTTTTAACAATATATTAAGAAACCTTTTTGTTCTTGTGGGAGGAAATACAAGGTAGTTAAGAGCATTCCTCTCTTGTTTAGATACATTTTTAGTTAGCCGACCTCACATTTCTTTGGATTTCTCTGCACCAATTCCAATAAGTATGCGGATGATTCTTTTTTGCATCTTTCTTGTGCCTCATTGTGATGAATTTCTGGAATTAACTTTTAAATGTATAAAAATAAAATATTAAGTTCAAAGAACAAATGTTGGATCTTAATATCGTACCACCGTCGGTAGGGTCTGTCCTTCACCGTGTAAATTTTGCGTGACATTGCGTTGCCTATTAAAACCCGGTGATAATAGTTTTATTTATACGTTCCGCCAAGTTTAGAACGAAAATATTGTAATGAACTTGTTAAATGTTCTGAATTTCCAGGTAAATATATAGCGTAATTTCCTCCTTTAAGCATTTTAATCGTCTGTAATTCCTTAGAAAGATTTCCCAGTGTCTCAATAGGTCTTTTAGAATTTCCATGAACATCCATATTTTGGTCGCTTTTATGTAACATCCAATTATTGTTGTAATCAAAGCTATTTATGTAAATATTATCTAAATTCTCTTGGTTAGATTTCTGAAGGCTTTCATAGTCGCATATCTTTATTAAAAGGATCGAATATTAAAAATAATGTGAATAATATACCATCAACTCTTGGATATTTTGTTATTTAATACATACATTGCCTGTTTGAAAACAATCTCTGTCATAGTGTATTTTGCAATTTTTAGGAAGTGAAATACTAATAAGACGCACAGGTGACATGAAGCTGGAATCCCGGCTAAGTTCTTGTGATTTTTTTCCAAAAAGCAGCAAACCGTCACATTCTTTAGATCGGCTTTCATCTGAGCTTGAGTCATACTCAGCTGTTAGAGCCTGATTGGTTTCATCATTTTTATCACCGAAATCTTTTTCTTGAGCTACAGATCTTTTTGAATTGTACAATTTCGGTATTTTGAATATTTGAACCATTCTTCTTGGCCTTATTGGAAGTTCCTCATTTAAATTGTTAAAAATACCTTTATTTATATTGGACTGTGTAATATCCGACAAATTTTTGTTTAAATTATTGTATGTATTTTTATTTATAGTAAGTCCATCTATTTCTAAAAGATTGTGCCATGCTAGCTCTGGGCTAAATGATAGCAAGTCCACTTGTGGGCGACGGGGAAGAGTAGGGCGAATGCGCACTAGTAACCCGTTGTCATCGATATTCTCTTCAATCCGTATCAACTTATAAAAATTACTTTTACATTGGGGAAAAAATGATGCTTCATCTTCGTTATACACATTTTTTTTAACTATGGAGGTAAAATTTGAGTTCTGTACTGACTGAAATTGTGCTATATCGTCCACTTGTTCGGTTGTTGGGGTATGCACGTCCATACCATAATAAAACCTGCGTTTGATTTTCGGAATCGAATTTGGCTCAATTGATTGATCGTAAGAACTATTTAACTTATCAACAGCAGAGCAGTTGTCCAGTTTTTCTGGATGAAAATGATTAAAAGTCCAATTTCGTCTGCTGCTATTAGCTTGACGAAATGTGGAGGGATCATAGTCGTTTAGGTGGTTCTCAATTTTCCTATTTGGCTTCAATTCGGCAGTATTTCTCTGGATTATATTGTTTGAATTCTGCGTTGGAATAAGTTTATCGACTGTTTTTGTTATATGTGTCTTTCCTCGGTCTGCATTCTTTGTATAAAGTTGTGGTCGTTGCCTAGATGAAAGCTGATCGCATATTGAAATGGAAATGCCAGATACCATGCCAGAATTAATTACCACAGGCGCTTCAGGGGCTCTACGCTTTTTGTTATATTTATTTTGTTTATTTGTTTTTCCCATTGATGCCAAGACATTTCTGGTATCTACTTTACAATCATTTATACACTTTTCTTTCAATTCAGGTTCCGAGTATGTCTGCCTTTTCATAAGATGCAAGTTTGAAATATTATTTTGTTTTTTTGGATCAAATTCTTTGGTATTTACATTAATATGCATCATCGTTTGAGAACGAGCAAACGTTGGACTCAAAAAGCATCTAGCTGTGGAAGACTTCTCAGAAGCGTGTATTAATGCACTAGACCGACGCATAGCGGTATTATCTTTTAGGTACATAGGCTTTGATCTACGTCCACTTATAGTTCCTCCAGAGCTCAGAATCGCCCCATTTTCTGTAACTCTTAAATTTAGAGATTCATTCACTTTGGGTAGAACTTTAAATTGTGAATCTAAGAAATTTGAGTTAATACTGTTACTTAGAGTCGGGATGGGCCTTTCCAAATCTCCACTAGATGTATTTTGCTGACCATTATGATTTCTGTCTCCATTCTTAGATACCTTGTAATTCCGATACGTAGTCTTACGTAGCTGGTTACATTGTGTTTCAATATTTGAGTTCACCTCTTTGCAAGACCCTTCTACTTGATGATTTGGCGTACTTTCCGAGCTTCCCATTATTATATCTAAAAGTAGAAAAAAAGGAGAATAAATTATATTCAGCCCTATACCTAGCCAACATATAGCACAATATTGAAAGAATTTCGTAAATTCGTAACTTTAAATTTTAAGAAATCCAGGAAAAGGTGGAGAATAGTTTTTTGTGAATGTACTTGAAATGTATATTAGGTTTGCGAGAGTTCTTATAGTCTCTGAGATCCAGGTGTTCATACGGACAGACAGAGACACATCCACGCCTCCTTCCGCCTGTTACATTTTTCATCTTTCGCCAACCTAGTATACGCTTGTACATTTCATGCAATATTAACCTTATAGTTTTTCTGAACAATCTGCATCAAAAATAATTTGCATATCCTATGTAAATATTATTAAATTAGCAAATTACTAAATGTATACATTATAACACTAACATTCACATAGCTTACAAAACAACCAAGCAACAGAGATTCCCAATTGGCTCACATAGAAAATTATATTTTTCGAACATCACACTTTGCTGAGTTAAGTCTTTCTTTGTGAGTCAAACGAAAGTCAAAGGTAAAATATATGTATAATAGACCCAATCCTTGTTTCAAATAAGTGCCTAATAACTGTGTATTAATTAAACTTGGTGAAAATTCTGTGTCCTCGATTGGGCAGGTCTGTTTTTTACTGAAAATGTGAATGGTTATAACTGCCATTTAACTAAATTTTTGTAATTTCTGAATTCAATTTGAAATGCTAGATTTTGCAGGGGGAAAACATAGATCGCCACAACAGGATGCAATTTTTGTCCAATTTATGGACATCGCGCAGAATTGCAACTGATGTTATAAAAAATGTTACAAGATCTAGGGACACAAAATTTTAGTCCCAAATGCTTTATGTGAATACGCAAAAAATGTGTATATTGGAATTTCGTTCCTTCCCGCCTCACCACCGCAATTCATGATTTTTCAAAACTTCTGTAATTCTTGGAATTATTAACTCAAATAATAATATATTAATATAAAAATAATATAATATAACTCAATAATGCTCAAGCAGACAGTGCTTCCGATGCCAACAGCCACATACATTGCTACATAAGGACAGCGGGACAGCGATTTCTAGAACTAAGAACCAATACCTTTTATTAGCAGCGGCACAGGTCAAAGTAGTAGGCCGCTATGGTTAGCACAAAATCGTGCGAGCATTACTGGATTCTGGATCCCAAGGCAACTTTGCATCCAGTCGCTTATTGAAAGACTTGAAATCCAACCATCGGCGACGATCACCAGAGATGAAGTACAAATGCCGATGGGGATGGAGTTAGCTGATCCTGAGTTCTACCGGTCTACCAAAATTGACTTGTTGATTGGTGCCGAATTTTATCACCGTCTGATGCAGCGTCATCAGTTACTACTACGAATTGGCCAACCCATATTACAACGTACTGCACTCGGATGGATTGGGGCTGTTACAAAGGGTCAATCCGGGCATACTGTCACAGTAGTAGAACATTCAGGGTAGTACTACAGGAAGCCTAAACGGACATCTACACCGACCATCCCTAAACGAATCTATGAGCCACGCATCCTAAATAACTTGGATCGCTCTACCTGGAGCCGACGACTGGTCATCAAAGCCGACAAATCAAGACCGAAATCGACCAACAATAAACCGACAAATCATGACTGAAATCGACCAATAATAAACGACAACATGGGAGTCAAACCGGCAATACCAACAAGTTTATCACCCACAAGATGGATTAACGCACTGTTGCTATTGGCGTTTTTATTACTATCCGCAGCCAGGCCTCCCAGAGTCAACGATATTAAGCTGTCAGATGCACCTGGCATACACTGTCAAGCAAAGCCACCCATGGCCACAGTAGATTCCCAATGGAAATTCGTTAGCTACAATGCCTGCGACCGTTATGGGAAGACATGAGGATTGTCAAGCAAGGCATTTAAACTTTACAGCGTCTATTTAATGATACTTCTCACCAAGGCCAGTTATGTCAGTCACTGCTCGAATTCCGGCCCCATGAGATGGATATCCTGCGACACAGGCGCCTATAAAAAGATGCACGCAACGCAGATCCGAACAAGAGATCATTAAACATTACCAACGGACTGTTTGGAACACTGGACTCAAGTTACGATACAAGACAGCGCACTCCACGCAAAAAAAATAAAACTAAATGCAGTACATTAACCTTACAAGTACTGGAGGCAGATTGGGACTGTGCATCCATCGACAAGCAGAACGTGAAAGGCAACCAAGGTTTAGTAAGCAGTCACTACGAATAACGCTAAGTACAGCCCAATTTACCATGTTGATGCAGCAAGCACAACTCACCATTCTGGCAATGCACTACTCGACATAAAGCCGGTTCCACTTAGCAGTAATCGCCACCATTGGCATCTACGTAACCCTGATCATCTCAATCGGCATCATGTTGTGGCTCCGACGTCAGCCACTGAGCGATACCAATACCGCCTTCTATCTGTCCTACACCGCAACCATCAGATCTGTAGCCCGTGCCAGACTGAGAGACGACAACCAACCCGCATCAGCTACCGGAATTAATATAAGTAAGCAAAGATTTAACACAATGACACCTATACATATATAGCATTTTACTTTTTCTAAACACTCACCATAAGAAAGGTGAGCAGATACTCAGAAGCAAACTACATTAAGAAGTAGTATAGTAGAAGAGCAAGCTTCAAAGAATTTTTTTCTGGAATAGTTAAGTACAAACGCACAATACCAACCGCCGGCTAAATGCTGACGCAACGCTCCCAAAATACATATAGCGATAGCATTTGCGATGTACGCATACTAATCACTACCGTAATATTAGTAGGTCAGCAACGTACTTGACCAGCAACAGTGTTGCCTATACGGCACTACCGGTCGCCACAAATCGACACATTCAACTGGTCTAAACGCACTTCGCGCTTGCAAAAGTTGATCTCGACTTCGCCTCAACGGCCGGTCATAGTGACCAACTTTACTGCATTAAACGAAATATTCAAGGCAGTCTTACAGAAAACAACTGCTGACATGCATATTTTGCTTCAGAAAACTGTGGTAGGCAAGTTATTAGAATCAAATGCAATTGACAATGTCTATATTTGCTCCATGCATAGCAAAATAGGTTGCGTAAATTGCGAAAAAATAAACAGAGCCAGCAGTTAAGTGCACCTGCATGTTACATTAATTGACCATCCAGGGCACATCTAAGCACAAAAAATTCAATTGATAAGCCATATTCACGCACCATGCGTAATAAGTTCGTAAATTGCTAATGGTCGCAATTTAGGGGGGAGAATGTTACGACGCGAATGAGTATATGGCATCTCATATACGCGATGAAAAAAGGCATTCATTAAAATATCTTAGCAACACATAATATACATATAAGTACACATAAACCTATACACACATATTGTTATAGCCTCTACCCAAAGGGTAAAAGGCTATACTAGTTTTGTGCGAATATATGTAACACACAGAAGGAGGCGTGGCAGACCCCACAAAGTATATATATTCCTGATCAGGGTCACAAGCCGAGTCGATATAGCCATGTCCGTTTGTCCGTCCGTCCGTCTGTCTGTATGAGCGCAAGGATCTCAGAAGGTACAAGAGCTAGAATGACCAAACTTGGTATCCAGGTTCCCCTGACCCCTAGGCAGGTTGTTTGTTTTTTTATTTTGATACACCCCCCCCACTGCCTTGTTTTTTTTATAACTTCCGTAATTCTTGGAATTTTGAAATCAGTAGTTACACCCAGTTAGTGCTTATGTGTCCGTGTGCCAAGTATCATCATGATAGGTCAATTCTGAAGAAAGTTGTAGCCATAAATAAAATCGCTGCTCATGCGCTGCCGGCAGAGCTGCAGCAGCTGCCCGCAGCTGTTGTTTTTGTGTTTGCTGCTTTGGTTTAACTTCGTGCTGCATACATACACGTATATAAAGACGTGTAGGCACGTGATGTAAATGTATGCTGTTAAAACTGAACATAAATATGTCTTCTAATTTAATTTAATTAATTAATTCAATTTTTTTAAATAATTTAATTTAAAAAAAAAAAAATTTTTTTTTAAATTTTCCTTTTTTGTGGAGAGTACAGGCTATTTTACTTTCGGGCCTGCTCGACTATAGCGTTCTCCCTTGTTTTAGCATAGATAACTTTGGCACCATAGTCTACACGCGCACACGAATTACAGGTGCATTGACACTGGCCAGCCAACATAAGCAATAATAATAAGCAAGAATAAGCAGAATAAGACCAACAATGAGATATAGGTCATAGTTCCGTGCACTGCACATACATATAAGGTTATAAGCCAAATTGAGCTGACACCAGCATACTTAAACTCACAATATATGCTTGCACATCATTATTGTGAAACCGCCAACACATCGAAATGGTAAATGTAAATATTCATAAGCTAGTTTTAAGCATGGCTATATAAGCCATGAATTGTTAGAATAAAGTCAGTATGCAATTTATCAATGAACGACCAGTTACTTTGGGTTAATACAGGAGCCATTGATGTTTTATCACGTCAACTACCACTTTGAACTACATGCTCCCAAGGATTGCCAGCCGGTATCCTTGGTCACTCCAAGCACTCTCCATCCGGTTCAGGATTCTGGTGCAGCTCGCTATTAAGTACGAAACTAAACCAAACGTCCTGCGTCGTTTCACTCAAGCGCAACCAGGACAATCGGTGTCACTCGAACTTACTGGACCGCGAGGGTCCACTGAAACAACAGGCGCCCAAGAGCCTTTAATTAAACGGACCACGAGTGTCCACACAAACATCAAACCGAACCACTGGGATCCCGCCTTGATCAACAGTAGGACCACAAGCATCCTTTAAATTAAACTCGTGACGACAACTATCATCCTGCCTGTCGAAAGTCCGCACGTGTGCGAATAAACACCGCCATTTAGTGATTATGTGTCCGTATACTAAGTTTCAGCCATATATATAATATTTGGCCAAGCGCAGCCCGCAACTGTTGTTGTTGTTGCTGCTTTGGTTCAACATTTTGCTGCATGCACACAGTCCCGAATAGACACGAGCATAGACACAATTCCTTAAATGTCTAATTATACACCTTTTAGAAGAGTTCGAATATCAAGGGTGGAAAATTCTTTTTTTATTTTCTTCAAAATTTGTATAATTCTACTACACATACAAATATGAGCTTGAAATTCTAGCAGTAGTTGAGGCCTTATGAAAGTTCCGCGTTTGTTTACTAGGCTTTCCTTTTAAACTCATTACGGACTGTAATGCCTTGGCGAAAACAATGGAGAAAAAAGGCAAAAAGACAGACGCACTCAGTCTCTACCCCGTAATGATGATCAATGAGAGCAGCATACACAGCAAACTGAAATATGTGCAGTCACAGGATGACGAATTAAAAGCTATTATTGACATTTTAGCTGAAAAGTTGACTCACAATAATTACTTTCTAAAGCACGACGTCTTGCATAAACTTGTAGGAGACAACGAACTTATTGTTGCACCTGTGGGCATGCAAACATAATTTATTAAAATCGCTCACTCAAGAAAACAAAAGAAATTATAGGCAAGGAATTCTATATGCCGAAACTTTTGCAAACAAACAAAACAATTGCAAAAATATTTCCAATAGAAAGCAGGGAAGAAAGGAAGGATTACGTACAATATTGATTTCCTAGGTCCGCTTGAATCGACACACAAAAAACTATAAACACATACTGGCAGTGATAGACAGCTTAACCAAAGTTTGTCAGCTTTATACGACAAAAACGAGGTAGTTTTAAAGCTACAAGAGCAGAACAATGTGTTTGCTAACCCGATACACATAATATCCGACAAAGGTTCCGCATTCACAGCAGGCGAGTTCCGGTAGTATTGCGAAAGTGAAGGGATTAAGCATCATACTATCATGACTGGCCTCCCACGTGCCAATGGCCAAGTTGATAGGTTGAACTCAACAATCATGCGCATTAAATCTAACATCAAGATAAGAGAAATTATATGTGTCTTTCCTCGGTCTGCATTCTTTGTATAAAGTTGTGGTCGTTGCCTAGATGAAAGCTGATCGCATATTGAAATGGAAATGCCAGATACCATGCCAGAATTAATTACCACAGGCGCTTCAGGGGCTCTACGCTTTTTGTTATATTTATTTTGTTTATTTGTTTTTCCCATTGATGCCAAGACATTTCTGGTATCTACTTTACAATCATTTATACACTTTTCTTTCAATTCAGGTTCCGAGTATGTCTGCCTTTTCATAAGATGCAAGTTTGAAATATTATTTTGTTTTTTTGGATCAAATTCTTTGGTATTTACATTAATATGCATCATCGTTTGAGAACGAGCAAACGTTGGACTCAAAAAGCATCTAGCTGTGGAAGACTTCTCAGAAGCGTGTATTAATGCACTAGACCGACGCATAGCGGTATTATCTTTTAGGTACATAGGCTTTGATCTACGTCCACTTATAGTTCCTCCAGAGCTCAGAATCGCCCCATTTTCTGTAACTCTTAAATTTAGAGATTCATTCACTTTGGGTAGAACTTTAAATTGTGAATCTAAGAAATTTGAGTTAATACTGTTACTTAGAGTCGGGATGGGCCTTTCCAAATCTCCACTAGATGTATTTTGCTGACCATTATGATTTCTGTCTCCATTCTTAGATACCTTGTAATTCCGATACGTAGTCTTACGTAGCTGGTTACATTGTGTTTCAATATTTGAGTTCACCTCTTTGCAAGACCCTTCTACTTGATGATTTGGCGTACTTTCCGAGCTTCCCATTATTATATCTAAAAGTAGAAAAAAAGGAGAATAAATTATATTCAGCCCTATACCTAGCCAACATATAGCACAATATTGAAAGAATTTCGTAAATTCGTAACTTTAAATTTTAAGAAATCCAGGAAAAGGTGGAGAATAGTTTTTTGTGAATGTACTTGAAATGTATATTAGGTTTGCGAGAGTTCTTATAGTCTCTGAGATCCAGGTGTTCATACGGACAGACAGAGACACATCCACGCCTCCTTCCGCCTGTTACATTTTTCATCTTTCGCCAACCTAGTATACGCTTGTACATTTCATGCAATATTAACCTTATAGTTTTTCTGAACAATCTGCATCAAAAATAATTTGCATATCCTATGTAAATATTATTAAATTAGCAAATTACTAAATGTATACATTATAACACTAACATTCACATAGCTTACAAAACAACCAAGCAACAGAGATTCCCAATTGGCTCACATAGAAAATTATATTTTTCGAACATCACACTTTGCTGAGTTAAGTCTTTCTTTGTGAGTCAAACGAAAGTCAAAGGTAAAATATATGTATAATAGACCCAATCCTTGTTTCAAATAAGTGCCTAATAACTGTGTATTAATTAAACTTGGTGAAAATTCTGTGTCCTCGATTGGGCAGGTCTGTTTTTTACTGAAAATGTGAATGGTTATAACTGCCATTTAACTAAATTTTTGTAATTTCTGAATTCAATTTGAAATGCTAGATTTTGCAGGGGGAAAACATAGATCGCCACAACAGGATGCAATTTTTGTCCAATTTATGGACATCGCGCAGAATTGCAACTGATGTTATAAAAAATGTTACAAGATCTAGGGACACAAAATTTTAGTCCCAAATGCTTTATGTGAATACGCAAAAAATGTGTATATTGGAATTTCGTTCCTTCCCGCCTCACCACCGCAATTCATGATTTTTCAAAACTTCTGTAATTCTTGGAATTATTAACTCAAATAATAATATATTAATATAAAAATAATATAATATAACTCAATAATGCTCAAGCAGACAGTGCTTCCGATGCCAACAGCCACATACATTGCTACATAAGGACAGCGGGACAGCGATTTCTAGAACTAAGAACCAATACCTTTTATTAGCAGCGGCACAGGTCAAAGTAGTAGGCCGCTATGGTTAGCACAAAATCGTGCGAGCATTACTGGATTCTGGATCCCAAGGCAACTTTGCATCCAGTCGCTTATTGAAAGACTTGAAATCCAACCATCGGCGACGATCACCAGAGATGAAGTACAAATGCCGATGGGGATGGAGTTAGCTGATCCTGAGTTCTACCGGTCTACCAAAATTGACTTGTTGATTGGTGCCGAATTTTATCACCGTCTGATGCAGCGTCATCAGTTACTACTACGAATTGGCCAACCCATATTACAACGTACTGCACTCGGATGGATTGGGGCTGTTACAAAGGGTCAATCCGGGCATACTGTCACAGTAGTAGAACATTCAGGGTAGTACTACAGGAAGCCTAAACGGACATCTACACCGACCATCCCTAAACGAATCTATGAGCCACGCATCCTAAATAACTTGGATCGCTCTACCTGGAGCCGACGACTGGTCATCAAAGCCGACAAATCAAGACCGAAATCGACCAACAATAAACCGACAAATCATGACTGAAATCGACCAATAATAAACGACAACATGGGAGTCAAACCGGCAATACCAACAAGTTTATCACCCACAAGATGGATTAACGCACTGTTGCTATTGGCGTTTTTATTACTATCCGCAGCCAGGCCTCCCAGAGTCAACGATATTAAGCTGTCAGATGCACCTGGCATACACTGTCAAGCAAAGCCACCCATGGCCACAGTAGATTCCCAATGGAAATTCGTTAGCTACAATGCCTGCGACCGTTATGGGAAGACATGAGGATTGTCAAGCAAGGCATTTAAACTTTACAGCGTCTATTTAATGATACTTCTCACCAAGGCCAGTTATGTCAGTCACTGCTCGAATTCCGGCCCCATGAGATGGATATCCTGCGACACAGGCGCCTATAAAAAGATGCACGCAACGCAGATCCGAACAAGAGATCATTAAACATTACCAACGGACTGTTTGGAACACTGGACTCAAGTTACGATACAAGACAGCGCACTCCACGCAAAAAAAATAAAACTAAATGCAGTACATTAACCTTACAAGTACTGGAGGCAGATTGGGACTGTGCATCCATCGACAAGCAGAACGTGAAAGGCAACCAAGGTTTAGTAAGCAGTCACTACGAATAACGCTAAGTACAGCCCAATTTACCATGTTGATGCAGCAAGCACAACTCACCATTCTGGCAATGCACTACTCGACATAAAGCCGGTTCCACTTAGCAGTAATCGCCACCATTGGCATCTACGTAACCCTGATCATCTCAATCGGCATCATGTTGTGGCTCCGACGTCAGCCACTGAGCGATACCAATACCGCCTTCTATCTGTCCTACACCGCAACCATCAGATCTGTAGCCCGTGCCAGACTGAGAGACGACAACCAACCCGCATCAGCTACCGGAATTAATATAAGTAAGCAAAGATTTAACACAATGACACCTATACATATATAGCATTTTACTTTTTCTAAACACTCACCATAAGAAAGGTGAGCAGATACTCAGAAGCAAACTACATTAAGAAGTAGTATAGTAGAAGAGCAAGCTTCAAAGAATTTTTTTCTGGAATAGTTAAGTACAAACGCACAATACCAACCGCCGGCTAAATGCTGACGCAACGCTCCCAAAATACATATAGCGATAGCATTTGCGATGTACGCATACTAATCACTACCGTAATATTAGTAGGTCAGCAACGTACTTGACCAGCAACAGTGTTGCCTATACGGCACTACCGGTCGCCACAAATCGACACATTCAACTGGTCTAAACGCACTTCGCGCTTGCAAAAGTTGATCTCGACTTCGCCTCAACGGCCGGTCATAGTGACCAACTTTACTGCATTAAACGAAATATTCAAGGCAGTCTTACAGAAAACAACTGCTGACATGCATATTTTGCTTCAGAAAACTGTGGTAGGCAAGTTATTAGAATCAAATGCAATTGACAATGTCTATATTTGCTCCATGCATAGCAAAATAGGTTGCGTAAATTGCGAAAAAATAAACAGAGCCAGCAGTTAAGTGCACCTGCATGTTACATTAATTGACCATCCAGGGCACATCTAAGCACAAAAAATTCAATTGATAAGCCATATTCACGCACCATGCGTAATAAGTTCGTAAATTGCTAATGGTCGCAATTTAGGGGGGAGAATGTTACGACGCGAATGAGTATATGGCATCTCATATACGCGATGAAAAAAGGCATTCATTAAAATATCTTAGCAACACATAATATACATATAAGTACACATAAACCTATACACACATATTGTTATAGCCTCTACCCAAAGGGTAAAAGGCTATACTAGTTTTGTGCGAATATATGTAACACACAGAAGGAGGCGTGGCAGACCCCACAAAGTATATATATTCCTGATCAGGGTCACAAGCCGAGTCGATATAGCCATGTCCGTTTGTCCGTCCGTCCGTCTGTCTGTATGAGCGCAAGGATCTCAGAAGGTACAAGAGCTAGAATGACCAAACTTGGTATCCAGGTTCCCCTGACCCCTAGGCAGGTTGTTTGTTTTTTTATTTTGATACACCCCCCCCACTGCCTTGTTTTTTTTATAACTTCCGTAATTCTTGGAATTTTGAAATCAGTAGTTACACCCAGTTAGTGCTTATGTGTCCGTGTGCCAAGTATCATCATGATAGGTCAATTCTGAAGAAAGTTGTAGCCATAAATAAAATCGCTGCTCATGCGCTGCCGGCAGAGCTGCAGCAGCTGCCCGCAGCTGTTGTTTTTGTGTTTGCTGCTTTGGTTTAACTTCGTGCTGCATACATACACGTATATAAAGACGTGTAGGCACGTGATGTAAATGTATGCTGTTAAAACTGAACATAAATATGTCTTCTAATTTAATTTAATTAATTAATTCAATTTTTTTAAATAATTTAATTTAAAAAAAAAAAAATTTTTTTTTAAATTTTCCTTTTTTGTGGAGAGTACAGGCTATTTTACTTTCGGGCCTGCTCGACTATAGCGTTCTCCCTTGTTTTAGCATAGATAACTTTGGCACCATAGTCTACACGCGCACACGAATTACAGGTGCATTGACACTGGCCAGCCAACATAAGCAATAATAATAAGCAAGAATAAGCAGAATAAGACCAACAATGAGATATAGGTCATAGTTCCGTGCACTGCACATACATATAAGGTTATAAGCCAAATTGAGCTGACACCAGCATACTTAAACTCACAATATATGCTTGCACATCATTATTGTGAAACCGCCAACACATCGAAATGGTAAATGTAAATATTCATAAGCTAGTTTTAAGCATGGCTATATAAGCCATGAATTGTTAGAATAAAGTCAGTATGCAATTTATCAATGAACGACCAGTTACTTTGGGTTAATACAGGAGCCATTGATGTTTTATCACGTCAACTACCACTTTGAACTACATGCTCCCAAGGATTGCCAGCCGGTATCCTTGGTCACTCCAAGCACTCTCCATCCGGTTCAGGATTCTGGTGCAGCTCGCTATTAAGTACGAAACTAAACCAAACGTCCTGCGTCGTTTCACTCAAGCGCAACCAGGACAATCGGTGTCACTCGAACTTACTGGACCGCGAGGGTCCACTGAAACAACAGGCGCCCAAGAGCCTTTAATTAAACGGACCACGAGTGTCCACACAAACATCAAACCGAACCACTGGGATCCCGCCTTGATCAACAGTAGGACCACAAGCATCCTTTAAATTAAACTCGTGACGACAACTATCATCCTGCCTGTCGAAAGTCCGCACGTGTGCGAATAAACACCGCCATTTAGTGATTATGTGTCCGTATACTAAGTTTCAGCCATATATATAATATTTGGCCAAGCGCAGCCCGCAACTGTTGTTGTTGTTGCTGCTTTGGTTCAACATTTTGCTGCATGCACACAGTCCCGAATAGACACGAGCATAGACACAATTCCTTAAATGTCTAATTATACACCTTTTAGAAGAGTTCGAATATCAAGGGTGGAAAATTCTTTTTTTATTTTCTTCAAAATTTGTATAATTCTACTACACATACAAATATGAGCTTGAAATTCTAGCAGTAGTTGAGGCCTTATGAAAGTTCCGCGTTTGTTTACTAGGCTTTCCTTTTAAACTCATTACGGACTGTAATGCCTTGGCGAAAACAATGGAGAAAAAAGGCAAAAAGACAGACGCACTCAGTCTCTACCCCGTAATGATGATCAATGAGAGCAGCATACACAGCAAACTGAAATATGTGCAGTCACAGGATGACGAATTAAAAGCTATTATTGACATTTTAGCTGAAAAGTTGACTCACAATAATTACTTTCTAAAGCACGACGTCTTGCATAAACTTGTAGGAGACAACGAACTTATTGTTGCACCTGTGGGCATGCAAACATAATTTATTAAAATCGCTCACTCAAGAAAACAAAAGAAATTATAGGCAAGGAATTCTATATGCCGAAACTTTTGCAAACAAACAAAACAATTGCAAAAATATTTCCAATAGAAAGCAGGGAAGAAAGGAAGGATTACGTACAATATTGATTTCCTAGGTCCGCTTGAATCGACACACAAAAAACTATAAACACATACTGGCAGTGATAGACAGCTTAACCAAAGTTTGTCAGCTTTATACGACAAAAACGAGGTAGTTTTAAAGCTACAAGAGCAGAACAATGTGTTTGCTAACCCGATACACATAATATCCGACAAAGGTTCCGCATTGACAGCAGGCGAGTTCCGGTAGTATTGCGAAAGTGAAGGGATTAAGCATCATACTATCATGACTGGCCTCCCACGTGCCAATGGCCAAGTTGATAGGTTGAACTCAACAATCATGCGCATTAAATCTAACATCAAGATAAGAGAAATTATCGACGACGAATTAATTGAGCAATTTAATGACAAAGGAGGTGAGCTACGAATACAACTACTGAGCTACTACAAACTACACATCCTTGAAATTTAGAACGAAAACCTAAAATTTAAGAAGAAAACCAGCAGCAAAGTATAAGATAGGCGATCTAGTTACTATGAAGAGGACTCAGTTTGGCGGTGGGCTCAAGCTTAGGCCAAGGTTTCTTGGCCCATATGAAGTTATCAGCGCAAAACCCAATGATACGTAAGACGCTACGAAATATGCTGTATTCAGTGAAGGTTCACAGAAGAATATGAAGCCGTGGACGCCCTATAACGATGATTGCAATGACGACGCATTCGGGGGGAATGCGGAATAGGATGGCCGAGTTGTGTGGGCAACCCTCCCACAAGCATACGATGGCGAGTTGGCAAGCCTTTGACGAAGGGTACAAGAAGAGCGAATTTTGCATGGAACGACGAACGACGTGTAGAAGACCGGCATGAGAAACGAAGCTCTCAGCTACTACATAAACGCGATGACGCAAATTCCAAGTTCATATTATTTAATTTCAATTACTTTATAATTTCATTTCTATTTTAAAAAAAACTACATTACTATATATTCAAATAAACTATCCGGGACTGTTATCATAATATAACCCCAGTCCCATATATATATATATAGACTAGCAGGTATTGCCCGTCTTAACCCGGCTCAAAATAATGTTTCCAATTGTATTTATTTTGTGTGTGCATAACCTACCCATATGTTTTCACCTTATAAGTTACCAGTAGGAAGGCATTTAAGGTATTTAAATGAAAATTTTCTGTTCTTGACAAAAAATCGTTCAGTAGTCCGTTACATTTTTCTTCTTGCCAAACTATTTCGTCAAACGAACATGACCACTATAACTAATATTTTTTAAAGCTCGTTTTCCCCCCTTTGGAGCTAGAATTTTCCAAAAGCCTTAGTGTGCTCCTACACTATGATGGATACTATGAAAGGTTCAGGACAAACTGTTTTATATATAGAGATAACGCAACGTTTTAAGATAGACTATGTGCAAAAAAGGGGAATAATTATAAAGGTATATCCTAATTTTAAATTCACATTTGAGTCTTTTCGTGCCATATTGAGTCAATACGGTCACGCACAAACTCGGAATATGAATCACGGCACTCGTGTCGATGCCGTGCAGCGATGAGCCACGATCAAAAAGCACTGACAATTCTCATCTCAATTTGCTAGAGTAAAACTTTCGATAGTTGAAGCCACCGATACCATCAATGCAATAAGCAGAATATTTAAATAATAAAATCTAATTATTTATTGAGATCAATAAGAACAAATCATATACATACATACATCTGCAATTAACATTAAATGGTCAAAACGAAAGAAGAGCGAGCAGTTGTTGTTGTTTTTAGAGCATTATTTTTTTTACAATCAAACAACTGTGTTCGATTGCCCAATGTATACATTAATACGAATGTACATGCATGCTATATTCATACACAGGCATACATACACACATACATACATGTAAGGTGGCAACACACAAGAGTATTACCAGCCTGCCTTTTCCGCACAGAGAGACACAGTAGAGCAGTGGAGTCGTGAGAGAGAGGTCGAGCTGAGAACGTCGTGAAGAGAAGTTGTTTCGTCCGTAGCAGTGTGTCAACATTGTAGTTTGTAATTCATATTCCTTTAAATCAGTTGTATTTGACTTATCCCACATTGGTTTATAATACTATATCATATTCCTTTTATAATAAACATCTTACGTACATATGTATGTTTCTCTTTACTTTTTCAACCGTACGAAGAGAACCGCACACATAGAGACGAACTGTTGCTTGTTGTGTGTGTGAGTGTGTGTATGTGATGTCCCCAACTATTTGATATTTGTTGTTGCTGCATAAAGTTATTAATGAAAACCTTTATGCCAAATGCACTAAACAAAGAAAAAATTACTTTTAAAAATGTTATATAATTTTCAATTAATTAACATTTCTTGCTCTGTCAGTGGAAGACGAATCATACATACATATGTAGATACATATGTACATACATAGATGTACACATATGTATGGAAATTCACACATTAGTGTCTCACATTTTGCTTTGGCTATTTCAATCGTTTGCACAGCTGCTTGCATGTGCGTGTGTGTATGTATACTTAGTTGTCCCCAACTGTTTGATATTTTGTATTGTTTGTTCTGCCTGATTTTGTAAAATGCATATTTTGAAAATCCTTGAACGCAAAGTTGTAGATTTAGTTACGTAGATTACATTACCTAAATTTTAAATCGATCGGACTAAATTTATAACACAAACATTTCATTTGAAATAGTGAATAAATATTAAAACCCAAATAATTCAAGCTCCAACACAAATTTCGAAAATCCGAGTATGCAGTTTTGTTTGTATTCTTTAATTGATTTTAGAAACTAAGTCTTAAGTCGATCGGTTGAAAAATGCGGATTTTTCAAACAAACTTTGGAGCTACTTTTCCCCCTTTTGGAGCCCGAATTTTCCAAAACCCTTCGTAGTGAGCACCTACATTATGATAGGATACTTGAGGCTAAATTTCAGTTTCCTTACTTTTACCGTTAGGGCTGTGGGGTGTTGATTGTGTTTCAATTTTTCCCACGGAAAACCCCCCCTTTTGCATGCCCCAGGAAAAATGGTGAAAAACCAAGTATACAGTTTTTCTTGTGTTCTTTTTGAGAGTATACAAACTAAGTTTAAAGTTAATTGGATGAAAATTGTAGATTTTTCATACAAACGTTGGAGCCCGTTTTCCCCCCTTTGGCGTTCGAATTTTCCAAAACTTCTTAGTGCTCACCTACACCACTGAAGACAACATGTGTCCAATTTTCAACCTCCTAGCTTTTACCGTTTGGGCTGTGTGTTTAGTTTACCGAATTTTCCACCGGAAAATCATTATTATTCAGGCCGCAGAAAAAATATTGAAAATCCAAGTATACAGTTTTTTATAGCCTGTACCCAAAGGGTGAAAGGCTATACTAGTTTTGTGCGCATGTATGTAACACACAGAAGAAGGCGTGGCAGACCGATATAGCCATGTCCGTCTGTCTGTCTGTCCGTCTGTCTGCCTGTATGAGCGCAAGGATCTCAGTAAGTACAAGAGCTAGGATAACCAAAATTGGTATCAAGGTTCCTATAAGCCCTAGGCAGATCGAGTTTGTTTATTTTTTCTGATACACCCCCCCCACTCCCCCGCAATTCGTGTTTTTTCTTATAACTTCCGTAATTCTCATAATTTTGAAATCAATTTTGGTAGGTACATCCAGTTAGTACTAATGTGTCCTTGTGCCAAATTTCATCATGATAGGTCAATTCTGAAGAAAGTTATAGCCATAAGTAAAATCGCTGCTCATGCGCTGCCTGCAGCTCTGTCGGCAGCGCTGCCCGCAGCTGTTGTTGTTGCTGTTTTGGTTCAACTTTGTGCTGCATACATACACGCATATAAACACGCATAGGTACGTGATGTAAATGTATGCTGTTAAAACTGAACATAAACATGTATTCTAATTTAATTTAATTAATTAATTTTAATTAATTAATTCATTCATTTTTTTAATAATTTAATTTTTTTTTTTTTGTAATTTTCCCTTTTTGTGGAGAGTACAGGCTATTTTACTGTCGGGCTTGCTCGACTGTAGCGTTCTATCTTGTTTTTGTATTCTTTGTGAGAGTACACAAACTAAGTTTGAAGTTAATCGGATAAAAATTGTAGATTTTACATACAAACGTTGGAGCTCGCTATCCCCCCTTTGGAGCTCGAATTTTCCGAAACCCCTTTTTAGTGCTCACTTTCACTATAAGAGGGATCTTGTGTCCAAATTTCAGCTTCCTAGCTCTTACCGTTTGGGCTGTGCGTTGATTGCTAATCAGTCAGTCAGTCAGGACAAACTGTTTTATATATATAGAGATTGAAAATTGCACTATCGAAATAAACCTAGCCATACCAATCAATAGTGGTTAAGGCTTGTATAGAATGGTGTCTTATAGACCTCAATACCTAGTAGGTCCTGCAACATAAATGTTATTATGGCCGAGTAAAGATATTTTTCGTTATCTATCACTACAGCTTTCGGTACGCCAAAATAAAATAAAATTTTATAAAGTGGTTTTACTACACTGGTCGGCACAATTATTTTGACGAACCGTACTCAAGACTATCGGTGCTTGTTGCTTCAAGTTTCAAGGAATAACGGTACAATTTTTATGCCCATAGCAACAACAATATGTAGGCAAAATATTTTGTTTATTACTCTACACACCTTCTTTCTACAATTGACAATGTGAGTATGCTTCGGATTCAGATACGGCATAAGTATTTTGACAAAATCTTTGTCGCCGTTTTCGCACACGTTTTATCAAGTGATACTAAACTAACTTGGCTGTATCAATTATTATTGACCTTTTAACATTATATTCATTCAAATTTGATTCAAAAGTCTTAGATACAATGGGAAAAACAGCACAATTAAGTTATGTTGTTAGAGTCTCAATAGTGGCGAAGTTAAATGCCGGTGTAACACCAAAAGACATTGCAAATGAATATAATTCATCGCGGCAAACAGTCAAATTAATAAATATAAGACCCACAATGACGCAAAATAACACCCATTGAAAACCGAGTCCTTTTGCGGGAATTAAAAAAAAAACAAGTAAAAAAGCTAAAGGCGTGTGTCCCGACTTTGAAATACTCTGTACATATGCTTAGAATAATTATAGAAATGAAAAAAAGTAAGAGAATTAAAAAAAAATTTTTTTTATCGATTTTACCTCTTTTGGTATTCGAACTCAGGTAAAGAGTGTATAATTGCACATTTACATAGCAATTGCGTCTATGTGAGTGTATGTCTGCGTGTCTATTCGTGTCTGTGTAATGTTCGAGCATGTTCGCAATCAACCAAAGCATCAGCATCAACAACAGCTGCGGGCAGCGCTTGAGCTCAAATATATTTATGGCTATAACTTCCTGTAAAATCGCGATTTGCATGGGAGAGGGGGGAGGGAGGGAAATTCCAAAATACACATTTTCTGCGTATTGACATAAGGCATTTTGGATTAAAATTTGGTGTCCGTAGGTCTTATAGTCTCCGAGATATAGGCGGCGTATGGAAAATCGGGAAAATCCCCTTAGGGGGGAAGTGGGGGGGGGATCAAAAAAATAAAACAAACTTGCACACCGTACACACATAACGCATCTTTGTCCAAAATTTGGTGTCTCTACCTCTTATAGTCTCTGAGATCCAGGTGTTTATACGGACAGACGGACAGACAGACAGACTAGATCGACTCGCCTCGTCATGCTGATCAAGAATATATATACTTTGTGGGGTCTGTCACGCCTCATTCTGTGTGTTACATGTACACTCGCACAAAACTAATATACCCTTTTACCCTTTGGGTACAGGGTGTTGGGTCAAACTAGCCACACTCGCAGTTAAATAACCTTATAATTACTAAACTCTATTATACTAGCATAATTGTCAATATCTATTGGAAATATTCTCATGTCACAATCAGTCAATTAACCCTCGCAACTGCAAATATCACTTCCCTCTTTATTATTTGTACGTCCTACATTCTTACACTTAAATTCACCACACTGTAAGTTGAACTCTAAAGCATCAGTACGAAAATACCAATAAACAGTTTGTAATCAACTCTTGAAGAAGAACCACTGTCTATCGCGTACAAGTCATTTGGTTATGTGTCAATTGCATTGTTATCTATGTTCAAATTAATTCACACACCGCCCAGACCTGAAGTTTCATGTTGGCAAGGAAAACGCTCCTTGACACAACATTTTGGCGCCCAACGTGGGGCTCGTGTGTGAATTTTACTGCGAAGAAATTTAAATTTTGTAATTTACATATAAATACTTTGTGGCCTTCAGCTTCGCATTGACTTGACGCGTTTCTCGCATTTTTTGTCGCTTCGATCTCGCTGCAGTTGCTGTACACACGCACACAGCTAATAGCCGGCATATACATACATCACTTATCGTTGTTGGAAGTACACCGCTATTTCGTTCCTATTCGCCTTGCTGTGGACTTCGCTCGCCATCTTTTGGATCGGTCTTGCCGACTGTACTTCGATTTGTTGGAAGTACGGCACGACTTCGCAAGCATACACATTATTTCTCGAAGACAACATTACTCGCTGTTGGAAGTGCGCCGTTACTTCTTTCTTGTCCGCCTTGCTTCTGCCTTCGCTCATCGTCACTTGGACCGTATTTGGTCGCTGCATCACTTATCGTTGTTGGAAGTAGGAAACTACTTCGCTCTCGTTCGCTTTGCTGCTGCCTTTGTTTGACAGCAGACGCATCATTTATTGGAATTTACATCGTTTATTCGTCGGCAACCGAATAATCGCTGTAAAAATCTTCACTTCGTCGCACATTAATTCGTCACTATCAGCTGCGTTGGTGTCTTTGGCTGCTGCATTAACAATTATTTAATTCGCGTTTGTTCAATTTAATTTGTTCAGCAATATGTCGATCGAAGAACTTAAGGCCAAGAGAGGTAATATTAAACGTAATATATCTCGCATAAGGTCTTTGGTTGAAATAAAGGATGAGTGTAAACCTAAACTGTCCAATGATGAATTGCAATGTCGCTTGGGTATATTAGAGTCATATTTTAAAATGGCTTTAACTGTGCAAACTGATATTGAAAACTTGGACCCTACCGATAATGGTCGCGCAGATATGGAAGACACATACGTGGAGATCAAGCTGTGCATTAAGGAGCAGCTTGGAGGAGAATTAAATACCACTGTGCTGCCCTCGGATTCAGAACCGCCGGTAGCTACCATAAAGTCGTCGTCGCTGCCAAGGCTGTCGCTACCGACATTCGATGGAAATTACGCCAATTACAGCAATTTCATCAATTCGTTTGAACAAATAATTGCACGTGAGTCTGGGCTATCAAATATAGAAAAGTTCAATTACTTGCTGTCCTGTCTAAAGGGGCCGGCATTAGAAACAATAAAGGCATTTCAAGTTACGAGTGCAAATTATCCTAAAGCCCTGGGAAGACTTAAAGAACGGTTTGATAATCCCACTCTCATATTTTTAGAAAGTATTGCCGCATTGTTTGCGCTACAGCCAGTTGAAAAGGCAAACAGTCAACAGCTTCGTAGCCTAGTGGATAAGGCATCCGCAATATTTAGTTCGTTGGAGTCAATTGGCAATTCAACTAATATTGTCCTAGCCATGCTCATATATATTGTCATTGACAAATGTGATCAGCAAACTCGAAGCAAATGGAATGAATCGCTGGACTACAAGACACTGCCCTGCTGGTCTACATGCACACAGCTTTTAGAACGCCATTGTCAGTTTCTACAGTCATCAGGAACCGCTCTTCAGCGCAAGTTCGACAATAACAAATCCACAACTCGTGTTAATAGCTCAACCTTTGCTATCACTAATGCATCTTGTATACTCTGTTCTAGCCCTGCTCACAAAATTAACAACTGTGCCCAGTTCAAGGCCATGAATAGCAACCAACGTTTCGACAAGGTCAAAAGACTTGGACTTTGCATCAACTGCCTCGGAAGTGGACATAAAATGGCACAATGTCCATCGACTTATCGTTGCCGCACTTGTAATAGAGGGCACCATTCATCGCTACATCATGGACAACCATCGCAACTCTCGCAAACATCGTTCACGCAAGCATCAGCTGCACCAAACGACGCGTTTCACCAGGCTGAAAGGCATCACATCGGGATCCGTAGTATCGGTGACTCCGTAACTAATCTCAAGGCTCGTACAACAACATCAATCAAATCACGAACATCGAATTATCAGTTGACGCTGCAGTTCGGAATTACGTCGCACATTGCGTACCAGCCTGACGCCGAGATCGACATCTCAAGTTGGAATTTGCCTGCTAATGCACCGTTGGCAGACGATACTTTCTTTAAGTCTCGACGTATCGACTTGCTGTTGGGAACTGAAGCATTCTTTGAAGCGCTTGCTATTGGTCAAATTCGTATCGGACCAAATTTACCCACTCTGCAGAAGACTCTGTTTGGTTGGGTCATCTCCGGCAAATATCAGCATCAACGTAGCCAACGACCACCATTGTGCTTGGCCACAGTTGAGGACTCGATAGATAAACACTTGCAACACTTATGGAAAATTGAGTCTATCGAACGCCCGATTAAGGAGCTTCACCCAATTCATCGTCGCTGCGAAGACCATTTTGTAGCCACCACACATAAGGATGCTATTGGGCGCGTTGTCGTCAGCCTGCCCTTTAAGGAGAATCCAAATTGCCTTGGAAGCTCTTTCGAAACAGCTCGAAATAGATTTTTCGCCATTGAAAGACGTCTGTCGCGTCTACCCGATATCCGCTCACAGTACATATCCTTCATGCAAGAATATGAAGATCTTGGTCATATGTCGCGCGTACAGAACCCAAATCTAAAGGAACCGCACTATTACATTCCACATCATTTTGTACTCAAACCGAGCAGCTCATCAACGAAGCTCAGAGTCGTCTTCGATGCATCATGTCGTACGACCTCTCAAAAATCGCTTAATGACTTGCTTTTGATCGGCCCTACCATTCAAGATGAGCTCTACATGCAGCTGCTACGGTTTCGGATGCATCGGTTCGCCATCACAGCTGATGTTACAAAAATGTACAGGCAAGTACTCGTTACCAAAAATGATAGAAGGTTTCAGTATATCTTTTGGCAAGCCTGTCCAGATGAGGAGTTACAAACTTTCCAGCTCAACACAGTTACGTATGGGACGGCGTCAGCGCCATATCTCGCAACTCGTAATTTACAGTATCTAGCGGATGAATGTGAAAACGAGTTGCCTGTTGGAGCTGCTGCTGTCAAGTCGTCATTTTACGTGGATGATCTGCTATGTGGAGCAGACGACATCGATGCCGTGCAAACACTGAAACGGGAGATTACTGAAATACTCAGTCGTGGACATTTTCCCCTATGCAAATGGCACTCAAATCTTCAAGAACTTATGGAAGACCAAACTACTAAAGAGATAACCATCTCCGAAAACTTCGTAAGTAGTACACTTGGTGTAACTTGGCATCAGCAAGATGATGCGTTCAGTTTTACCTTTCGGCCCAAGGAAGTGTATACCACTGCTACAAAACGGACAATTTTAGCTACCGCATCATCGCTTTTTGACCCGATCGGCCTATTGTCCCCACTCGTCGTAATATCTAAAATTATCCTTCAGGAACTATGGCTTCTGAAACTCGACTGGGATGAGTCAGTCCCACAACCCTTACTTAATTCTTGGATTAAATGCTTACAGTCCCTGAACTCTGTCTCGTCGCTAACTGTTCCTCGATATTGTCTGCAACCAAGCCCTTGCAGCATTCAGTTACATGGCTTTTGTGATGCATCAATCAGAGCATATGGTTGCTGCTTGTACATGCGCACAGAAGACGCAAATGGACACATTAACGTGCACTTGATGACTTCAAAATCAAGAGTAGCACCAGTGAAAAAGCAGTCGCTTCCAAAACTGGAACTATGTGGTGCTCACTTGTTAGCTGAATTGTACAGCAAGACAAATAGCATATTTAAACATCGAACCATTACATCATACTTTTGGTGTGACTCCCAACTCGTTTTGTATTGGCTGCAACAACACTCAACTACTTTGTCCACGTTTGTGGGAAACAGAGTATCTGACATTCAGGAATTGACTTCGGATGGTATTTGGCGCTACGTTTCGACTCATCACAATCCAGCTGATCTTATATCTCGAGGCTGCCGCGTTGAAGAATTGAGAGCCTCAATATGGTTCACTGGTCCCGCATTCTTACGCGACCATCCGTCACAATGGCCAACCAAAAGGAAATCATTTGATGTCGACATAAATATTGTTAACTCGGAGAAGCGCAAAACAGTGTTTACCGCTATAAGGGACACAAACTACATACTGGAGGTCATCGATAAAATAAGCTCACATACTCGCACTATTCGTCTCATCGCTTGGATGATTAGATTCACAAAGAAATGCAGAAAGCAACCAATAGCATCGACAATTGTACTCTCGCCAGAAGAACTTCGATTCGCGTCGAACTGCATAATTTGGAACATTCAACAAACTCATTTCGCAAATGATATTCTCGCACTTCGGAAACAGAAACCATTAAAAAACAACTTGAAATTTCTCACTCCTTTTTTAGATTCGTCGAGTAGCTTTGAGCTGATCAAGGTTGGTGGGCGACTGGACTATTCGGAGCTACCAGATAGACAAAAGCATCCATTGCTGCTGCCCAGTAGTTCGCATTTCGTTCGGAACTATGTTCGTCATCTGCATATTCAGAATTTTCATGCGGGCCCTAAGGCATTAGTCGCGCTAGTTCGCTTGGAGCACTGGATTGTCAACGCTAGAGACTTGGCTCGGCGCATCGTCCGTTCCTGCATCCATTGCGTTCGCTACAGGCCCAAATTATTACAGCAAATTATGGGATCGCTGCCACCGACACGTCTCATACCTGGTTTCCCATTTGAACGCTGTGGGATCGATTTTTGTGGACCTGTCAATACATATGTTCGAATTCGAGGAAAGGGTCCTACCAAATCATATATAGCCATATTCGTCTGCCTTCTCACAAAGGCTGTTCACATCGAACTAGTATCAGATTTGTCAACCAAGTCGTTTATGAATGCCTTGAAACGAATGGGAGGACGACGCAAAATGCCAACAGATATATTTTGCGACAACGCTACTAATTTTGTCGGAGCTTCTAACCAGTTACATGAATTAAAGAAATTCATGTTTAAGAAGGAGACTCAAACGGAAATTCAACAATTTTGTGCGTCGGACTTTATTAATTTTCATTTTATTCCACCCAGGGCACCCCATTTTGGCGGCCTTTGGGAAGCTGCAGTGAAGAGCGCCAAGGGTCTTCTAAATCGCACATTGGCGAATACGAGGTTCACATTCGAAGAGCTGAGCACCGTCGTTGTGGAAATCGAAGCCATCCTCAACTCGCGCCCTCTGTCGCCGCTGTCATCAGATCCAAACGATTACAGCGCACTGACTGCCGGACATTTCTTGGTCGGCGACTCACTCCGCTCATTGCCTGAAAGATCATTAGAACCATGCAACTTGTCTAATTTGGATCGGTATGACATGATGACCGCTATTAAGCAACGATTTTGGAAACGCTGGAACGCCGACTACATAAACGAGCTACGAGCTCGTACTAAGTGGACGTCAACGTCACCGAACTTAACTGAAGGAACGTTGGTAGTTGTACACGAAGACAATCTGCCACCGCTTCGATGGAAATTGGGTCGCGTTGAGTCAACCGTGATCGGAAGAGATGGACGAATTCGGGTGGTGCACCTCCGCACTGCCACTGGAACATGCTGCAGACCCATACACAAACTAGCGATACTACCTGCTTGTTGAAAGGGTCCTTTCAAAGGGGCCGGGATGTTGGGTCAAACTAGCCACACTCGCAGTTAAATAACCTTATAATTACTAAACTCTATTATACTAGCATAATTGTCAATATCTATTGGAAATATTCTCATGTCACAATCAGTCAATTAACCCTCGCAACTGCAAATATCACTTCCCTCTTTATTATTTGTACGTCCTACATTCTTACACTTAAATTCACCACACTGTAAGTTGAACTCTAAAGCATCAGTACGAAAATACCAATAAACAGTTTGTAATCAACTCTTGAAGAAGAACCACTGTCTATCGCGTACAAGTCATTTGGTTATGTGTCAATTGCATTGTTATCTATGTTCAAATTAATTCACACACCGCCCAGACCTGAAGTTTCATGTTGGCAAGGAAAACGCTCCTTGACACAACACAGGGTATAATTATGTGTGCAAAGTTTGGTTAATGTAGCTTTAGAAATGTGGACTGTATTGAAGAAATTCTGTAGCGGAAATTCCAAAAAAATAAAATAAACTCATCCTATCTCGGACCTAGGAGAATCTGGTTACCAACTTTGGTTATTCTATCTTTTATAGTTTCTGAGATCCTTGCGTTTATCCAGACAGACAGACTGAAGGACAGACAGACAGACAGACGGACGGACATGTCTAGATCGTTTTCTCTCGTCATGCTGATTCAGAATATATATACTTTATGGGGTCGGAGATGTTCCTTCTGCATGTTACATACTTTGCACAAACCTAACTATACCATTTTTACCCTACGGGTACAGGGTATAAAAAATATCCCCGTATGTCAAAAAGTGAGCCATGGCGGAGGCTCAGTCATGTTCTGGGGATGCATTGCTTACAATGTGTTAGGTGAATTCGTTCCCATCACCAGTTCAATGAACCAGCAACAATATTTGAGTACCCTTAATGAAAACGCGTTCCCTTCCGGTGAGAGGTTGATTGGAGAATCATATCCCATTCCACAAAAGCAAAATGAGAACAGCATTTTTCCAAGACGTCTTCAAAAAGTTATCCAAGCCAAAGGAGGGTATAAATTTTATTAATCTACCATCAATTTCCTTTTTTTTTGTTTAGTATTCAGCTTTGCTTTTTTGTTAATATCCATTGTCAAAATACTTATGCCAGCCGATGAAATTTAGCTTGATTTAAAAATTTAAAAGCTTTTATAAAAATATATCCTTTGAATTATTTTTAAGTTCGTAATACCAATATGTATTTGAGGAAAAAAGTTACCTTTGATATCTTAAACCAATAACCAGTTATTGACAAAAATGTATGATTTTCTTCATGTCAAAATAATTGTGCCAACCAGTGTATATTAGGTTTGCGGGAGGTGAAATATAACAGGCAGAAGAAAGCGTGGTAGACTCAGGAAAATACATATAATCTTGATCAGCATGACAAGAACATATGTCTGTCTGACCGAGTGAACATTTGGATCGCAGAGACTTTTAGAGATATAGACACCAAATTTTGCACAAGCTGAGCAAGTGTGTTTAAGCTAGGGACACCAAATATTAGTCCCAGATGCCTTATGTGAATACGCAGAAAATGTGTTTGGAATTCCCTAATTCCCACTAATAGTACCGCTATTAATACAAAATTATTTTCTGTCATGTATATGTCGATATGTATTGTTTGAGTATTATTTGAGTTTTGGGTTTTAAGTTACTAGTTTAGTGCGAATGTATGTAACAGGCAGAAGGAGCCGTGGCAGACCCCACAAAGTATATATATTATTGATCAGGATAAAATAGGTGGAGAAGATAAAGACGGGTGTACCGACTTTGAAATACTCTGAACATATGTGTAGCCTTAAGAAAAATAAAATAAAAAAATAAAAAAAAAATTTATAAACTTTACCTTTTTGGTAGTCGAATTCGAATTATATCCAAAAACTAAAACACACATAAGGCAAAATTTGGTGTCTCTAGTTGACAGACAGGGCTAGCTCGACTCGTCTTGTTTTGCTGATCAAGATTATATATATACTTTGTGGGGTCGGAGATGCCTTTTCTGCTTCTGCCTGTTACATACTTTGCACAAACCTAATATACCCTTTTTTAAAAACACGAACCCGTATGCACGGTGAATGTTTACACAAATTATAATCGAATCATTAGCAGAAAGTAACTATTTTATTTATACTTGTATACATGTGTTAATATATGGTAGTCCCTAGTCCTATATACCCAATACATATTTTATTTTTTCGCAAAAAGTTAATTTATTTTATGCATATATGGCCACTAAAATTCCTTGCCTTTTTCAACAATAAAATACATATGCATACCGCAACGTTTTTAGATAGAATATGAAACTGAAATAATTATTAAAGTACTAGCTCCTTGTCCCTGCTTAAATATTATAAATTGTATAACACCCACACTCACACATATACACCCTTATTTGTGCTATGAGTTACTAAAACAAAGTAAAATTATAAACATAGTTTGGATATTATAAATTAGATGTTTTTTTTTTTTTGTTCTTTGAGTCAGAGCTTGTTGGTAAGCAATATTTCATAGTTTTATTTTATGGTAGAGCTCCGCCCCGCGATAGGTCAACATACCCTGTACCCAAAGGGTAAAAGGCTATTTTAGTTTTGTGCGAATTTATGTACCACACAGAAGGAGAAGTGGCGGACCCCACAAAGTATATATATGATTGATCCGGATAACAAGTCGAGTCGATATAGCCATGTCCGTCTGTCTGTATGAGCGCAACGATCTCAACAAGTACAATAACTAGGATAACCAAACTTGGCATTCAGGTTCACCTAAGCCCTAGGCAGCTCGAGTTTGTTTTTTTTATTCTGATTCTGATTTAATTTATATAATTTTTTTAAATTAAATTAACTTTTTTTTATTTTTTCCTTTTTGGTGGGTGATACAGGGTATTTAAGAGTTGAGCTCGCTCTACTACTACTAGTAAGATCACAAAAAAAAAGAAAAATGTTAAGTCAACAATTACAAAAAATAAAAATTATAAAACATTTAAATGGGATATTGCGATGTGTATCCTTAATAATTGATAATTTCGACGATGTGAAAAAACAGTTGTGATTCCTTAACTTTATTATTTTTCGCGATAAATCTTGCCTTACATCAGCCTAAATTGTTGAAATTTGTTGGCTAAGCGGTAAGCCCGAGTTTTGTGTTATCAGTTGTGCACTGCAATTTTGTGTTTTATATTCATTTTATGTAAGCGGTGTCACTGTTGTTTTTGTTGTTTGTGCCCCTTTTTCTGCGCTCGTTTTCGTGTTCCCTTTCTTTAACACAAGTGAGTGTGTGTGTTTGTTTTTCTTATTTAAAGATAGCATAGCGTTCGAATCATTATTTTAATTTCGGAAACATGGTTAAATCACTCTGTTTCTTACTATGAAATTCTGTCAAATATCTTTACCATTTATAGACGTGATCGCCCAAATCGTCGTGGTGGTGTACTGATCGCAGTCAAATCCACCCCTCGATCAGAACTTGTATATGTATGTTAATAAGACTACCGAAGTAGAATTTATTGCTGTTAAAGTAATTCTTCCTTCACATGCTGTATTTATCAAATATTCTGTATATTCCCTGGGCTTTTCTTAATGACTCTAATCACCTTATTCCCTCATCACATCATGACTTTCTTGATTCTCTCTTTGAATTGTCTTTGGTTCAAATTAATTCAGTTTTTAATAACCTAAATAGATTGTGTGGCAGGCCTGCGGCCTCACCCATATGGTAGCACTGTTGGCTCTCTCATGCCGCAGTCTCTCACTACTGTAATGGTAAATACTCTCTCGTTTGTAATGCGAGCTGCTAGAGAGCTGCCTGCAAGCAGCGATAAATTTAGTCTTAAGTCGACGAGTGAATAAGACATTTTTTACGATTCTGCCACACCGTTAGTGTTTTATTTTGTGTGAAATTCTTTTGCCTTCCACAATATCAGAAGTGGGATCGAATTATACGCTTCCAATCTATATATATAAAACAGTTTGTCCTGACTGACTGACTGACTGACTGACTGACTGACTGATTGGCAATCAACGCACAGCCCAAACGGTAAGAGCTAGGAAGCTGAAATTTGGACACAAGATCCCTCTTATAGTGAAAGTGAGCACTAAGAAGGGGTTTCGGAAAATTCGAGCTCCAAAGGGGGGAAAACGAGCTCCAACGTTTGTATGAAAAATCTACAATTTTAATCCGATTAACTTCAAACTTAGTTTGTATACTCTCACAAAGAATACAAAAAAACTGTATACTTGGATTTTAAATATTTTTCCTGCGGCCTGAATAATAATGATTTTCCGGTGGAAAATTCGGTAAACGAAAAGCTATGTGCAATCAACGCACAGCCCAAACGGTTAGAGCTAGGAGGCTGAAAATTGGACACATGTTGTCTTCAGTGGTGTAGGTGAGCACTAAGAAGCGGTTTTGGAAAATTCGAACGCCAAAGGGGGGAAAACGGGCTCCAACGTTTGTATGAAAAATCTACAATTTTCATCCAATTAACTTCAAACTTAGTGTGTATACTCTCAAAAAGAATACAAGAAAAACTGTATACTTGGTTTTTCACCATTTTTCCTGGGGCATGAAAAAGGGGGGGTTTTCCGTGGAAAAATTGAAACACAATCAACACCCCACAGCCCAAACGGTAAAAGTTAGGAAACTGAAAACTGGGCTCAAGTATCCTATCATGGTGTAGATGCGCACTAAGAAGGGATTTTGGAAAATTCGAGCTCCAAAGGGGGGAAAAGTAGCTCCAAAGTTTGTTTGAAAATTCTGCATTTCTGAATCGATCAACTTTAAATTTGGTTTTTATAATCTATAAAAGAATACAAACAAAACTGCATACTCGGTTTTTCGTTCGTTTCGAAATTTGTGTTGGAGCTTGAATTATTGGGGTTTTAATATTTATTCATTTTTTCAAATGAAAAGTTTGTGTTATAAATTTTGTCCGATCGATTTCAAATTTGGGTAATATAATCTACGTAACTAAAATTACAACTTTGCATTTAACGATTTTTAAATTATGCATTTTACAAATGCAGGCAAACAGTTGGGGACAACTAAGTATACATACACACACACATACATATATACAAGCAGCTGTTCGTGTAGTTGCGTGCAAACGGTTGAAGTAGCCAAAGCAAAATGTGAGACACTAATGTGTGAATGTTCATTTGTACAAATGTATGTACATATGTATATACATACATACATATGTATAAAAGTACATTCGTCTTGCACTGACAGGGCAAGAAATGTTAATTAATTAAAAATTATTAACATTATAACATAAACATTTTTATGTTATTTTTTCTTTGTTTAGTACATTTGGCATAAGGGATTTTAGGACAACGGACTACAAGGGCGTACGCAGGTTGGGCAGGGGGGACATTGCTCCCCTTAGAAAGAATTTCGCATTATGAATTACACCAGCACCATATGTATTACATACGTACATACATATATACATACGTCTGTATGTATAGTATGTACATATGTACATCAATAAGTATGTATGTACATACATACATTCTTATATACATATATAGGTTTGTATGTATGCAGTGGGCCATCGAACACTGTTGTTTAATTGTAATAAATAGTGTTCTATGTTTTCAAATCAAAATTTTTAAAACAACAACAACAAGTTATTGGCTCGCAAAACTTCTTTCGTTTTGATAATTTACGGCTGTTAATTGCATACGAAAAATGCCAAAAGTTTACAGTAGTGCTGTGCGAAACATCGATGTAAAATCGATACATCGATGTTTTGCAATTTTTTCCAAACATCGATGTTTTATTTCCGATTTTCGATGTTTTTTACTACTTGTAAAAAAAACGCGGGAAAAGCTAGGTAAGTAAAAGCTAAAATTTGCATTTTTTAATAAAACCCCTAATATAATACAGAACAAATTACTAATATTATAGATGGATATTGGTGTTGGCAGTGCTTGGAAATGGAGAAGTTTTTTAAAGAATCTAATAGCAAAGGTAATTTTTATCTTGCAGCTGCAGTCTTATTTGTGTATGTGTATTTTCATTATTTGTACATATATTAATATGTTGTTCTATGTACTTAGATTGTAATGCAAACTCAACCGAAATGGATAAGGAACCTGAGGAAGGTGGTCCTAATAAACGGGTAAAATATGGAAAGTCAACTGTGTGGAATTTCTTCAATAAGTCTAAGGATGGCAAGTCTGCTAAATGCTTTAAATGTGGTAAAGTGTATCAAACATGTGGCAATACCACCAATTTATCTGCACATTTTAAACGAATGCATCCTACGTTGACAATTGAAGAACTACCAACGACCTCAAGCTCTATTTTGTCGTTTATAGACAAAAAATACGAAGCATTTTATTTACAGATCTCAAATGATAAGTCCCTTAAGGCATGTATATGCAAGTACCTCTGCGTTCCTGCAACGTCCACTGAAAGTGAGCGCATGTTCAGCAAAGCTGGACTTATAGTTAGCGAAAAAAGGAGTTCGCTTAAATCAAAGAATGTAGACATGCTCATTTTTATTAACAAAAATGAGTGGATCTCAAATAATTAGTCATGAATTATATTTTTTATGTTATGCTTTTCATTTTGTTATACTTATATTCTTTCAATTTATGAAAATATTGTTTTGTTGTTTTATCTGAAATTAGTCATTAACTATAATTTTTTATGTTATACTTTCTCTTGTTTTTAGTTTATTATTTGAAGTTATAAAAATATCGTTTGTTTTAAACCCTTTTTTTCCTTTATAAACAGACAAATCAAAACGAAGTGCCCTATGATGTATATTAATTTTTTTTTGAAAATTTGTTAGTGGAATTTCGATGCATCGATACATCGATGTTCTTCCTCCAAAAAAATCGAAACATCGATGTTGGCAAACATCGATGTTTCCCCAGCTCTAGTTTACAGTTACCGTACACACACAAATACATTTGTATGTATGTATGTACATATGTGTACAGTGAACAATCGAATACAGTATTATAATCAATAACTCTCAAACGATGTTTTTCGATGTATTTGTATTCGACATGTATTACGATATATCAACACAAGTATCGATATTTTCGATATATCGCATTTAATTTTATTATTGGGGTTTTAATATTTATTCACTTTTTCAAATGAATAGTTTGTGTTATAAATTTTGTCCGATCGATTTCAAATTTGGGTAATGTAATCAACATTATATCAACAAATTGGCATTCAACGATTAAAATATAGCAATATGTTTTTTACTTGCCATATATCAAATATCAAATAGTTGGGGACATCGCATACACACACTCACACATACATACAACAAGCAACAGTTCGTGTCTATGTGTGCCCATGCATACATACATATGTACATGCATATGCATGTATGCCTGTATATGTATGTAGCATGTACATACAAAACAACAACAACAACTGCAAGTTGTTGGCTCGCACATCTTCTTTCGTTGTGACCATTTAATGTTAATTGCAAAGGCAAAACGCCAAAAGTTTACAGTTACCGTCGCTAAGCAACGACTGCGTAAGCGATAGTAAAGCAGAAACCGAATAACGGAGCTACGCATATTCTGCTTCGCATTGCGGGCAGATGTATGTATGTATATGATTTGTTCTTATCGATCTCAATAAATAATTAGATTTTGTTATTTAAATATTCTGCTTATTGCATTCAAACTTCGATATTTTGATGGTATCGGTGGCTTCAACTATCGAAAGTTTTACTCTAGCAAATTCAGATGAGAATTGTCAGTGCTTTTTGATCGTGGCTCATCGCTGCACGGCATTGACACGAGTGCCGTGTTTCATATTCCGAGTTTGTGCGTGACCGTATTGACTCAATATGACACGAAAAGGCTCAAATGTGAATTTTAAATTAGGATATACCCTTATAATTATTCCCCCTTTTTTGCAAATCGTCTATCTTAAAACGTTGCGTTATCTCTATATATAAAACAGTTTGTCCTGACTAATTGGTGATCAACGCACAGCCCAAACGGTAAAAGATGAAATTTGGACTCAAGTATCTTTTCATAGTATCCATCATAGTGTAGGAGCACACTAAGAAAGGCTTTTGGAAAATTGTAGCTCCAACGGGGGGAAAACGAGCTTTAAAAAATATTAGTTATAGTGGTCATGTTCGTTGAACGAAATAGTTTGGCAAGAACAAAAATGTAACGGACTACTGAACAATTTTTTGTCAAGAACAGAAAATGTTCATTTAAATACCTTAAATGCCTTCCTACTGGTAACTTATAAGTTGAAAACATATGGGTAGGTTATGCACACACAAAATAAATACAATTGGAAACATTATATTGAGCCGGGTTAAGACGGGCAATACCTGCTAGTCCTGCATATACATACAGCAGTTATGGAAGACGACATTGCGGGTACCAATTTTTCCGTGGCTACACTCTGTCCAAGAACAAGACATGCAGGGTGCACAGGCTCTGCAGGGTGATATTATTCAACTGGACGCCATGCTACAGCAACAACAGCAACCACTTTTGGAAGGCGCAGCGCTGCTGAGACAGCTGCATGATAAAATAGCAACTTCCCAGAAGTTGCTAGAAATCATGCGAGTTCAAGGGCAAAGCGAAATTCCTAACGGGATCAACATCGGCTTCAATGACGGCAAGAGCGGCAGCGTCACAAGTATCGACACCAATAACGGCAAAAGTGGCAGCGACGCTGGCGCCAGCGGCGGCGGCGTCGAAAACAACGCTGATGACGGCGGCGCTGGGCGAGACTGCGCTGTTGGCGGCGAGGATGCCGGTGGCAGCGGCAGCATTTTCAAATCAAAGGCGAACGTTGCTGTCGTGCAGCAGCAGGTAGCTGTTGTCACAGCTATGAATGATGGCCGTGACACGAACGGTAGAGAGATGCCAGATGCAGCAACTGACACTATATCAGCTGTCAGTCAGAAAGTGATTGGCAGAGATGGTGAATGGCCTTTTGCAGCGTTTAAGCTCGCGAAAGAAATACTTTTGGAATTCCAGCGGGGGTCCAATGTACGCAGTTGGATCACCCAGTTGAATAATGTGGCGCGCATTTACGGGTTGGATGACACACGACGCCATGTTTTGTGTGTTAGCAAGCTCAAAACAAGTGCCCTAAGTTGGTTGCACGCTGATCCACAGCGCCTCGGAAAACCAATTGATGTTGGAGCAGCTTCAGCTACATTTTGGAGTAAAAATGTCGAAAGCTGAGCTCCGGCGCAAGTTTGAGAAGCGCACGTGGCAAAAAGACGAAAACTTTTTTAACATTGAGCCGGAGGAGATTCTAGACAGTATCATAGAGGGCATACCAGCGGAGAGTTTGCGTACACAGGCTCGAATCCAATGCTTCAGTGAGCCATGGCAGTTACTGCGGGCGTTTGCAGAGGTGAACTTGTCCAAGGGCGGCAAGCCGAGAGGGGAACCAGGCCGTCCAGTGGGCACTACGGAGGAAGACACCCGTTGCTTTAACTGCAACTCCAAGGGTCACTGGGCCAGGGAGTGCGTAAAGCCTAAATGAAGGCCAGGTTCGTGCTACAGTTGCGACGCGCTGGACCTTTTGATCGCCAGGTGCCCTAAAAGGAATTCTGAGGTCATGAATGATTATGTAAGACATTTTAGAATACATTTTAAGCACTCAAATAACCAATCGATTATTGCAGAATGCATCATAGACACAGGAAGCCCGATTTCTTTTTTAAAACAATCATTAGTTCCCATTCACGTGGAACTTCAAAGTAGTTTAAGTTTGTATTGTGGGCTAAATGGAAGCCAATTAAATATTTTTGGAAAAACCGAATGTTATGTTGAAAAGAGAACATTAAATATTGATTTTGATCTGTTAATCGTGGCAGACAAGTCTATGGGGTAGGACGCAGGGCTTGGTAGAGATTTTATTAATGCATGTAACTTGAAATTTAACTCAAATGAATTGAAGCTGATAACAGTAGATGAAGTTTAGACAGAGTGCGTGTGCTGTGAGATGCTTGGAAACCGGATGTGGCGCAATTGGTGAAAGTGAAGGAGCAGCGGAAGCAGAAATTGTCAGCAGCAAATTAGGAGAGAAAACTTTTAAGCTCGAAGTCCAGGTAGATACAGGGGAAAATTGTTCGCAAATAGTTAAGTTAGGAGAGCATACAGATGTTAGGTTAGAAAAAGATTGTTTCGAGTCAGACATGATGAAAATATACCATTTAGAGGAGAACGATAAGCTGTACAATATTGGAGAGAATGTCGGGTACGAAACCAGATGCAAGTTCACGAAGCTTTTAGAAAATAATTATCTTAATGCAGCAAGACCAAGTGTACCGAAAATAAGATGCGAGATCAGCATATCATTAGAGAACGCAAAGCTTTTTAGTTGTTCCCCTAGGCGACTGTCTTATACAGAAAAGGAGCAACTGCAGAGGCTGTTATATGAATACTTAGGTGATAACATCATTCGTCCGAGCAGCGCGCACTATGCATCGCCAATAGTACTGGTCAAGAAAAAGTCAGGCGATATGAGATTATGCATAGACTTTAAAAGGCTGAATAAGATAATGATCAAGGATATTTATCCTTTGCCGCTAATAGATGATTTGCCAGATAGCCTGTCGGGTAAGAAGTTGTTCACAAAGCTTGATTTAAAAAATAGATATTTTTACGTGTTCGTTAGCGATGAGGCAGTGAAGTATACATCATTTGTAACCCCATTAGGTCATATGAATTTTTAAGAATGCCCATGGGATTGAAGAATGCGTACAATGTGTTTCAGAGATTCGTGAATAATATCTTTGCTGATATGATAAAAAATCATACGGTGGCGGTATACATGGATGATATTATAGTAGCGAGTGAGACGGTAGAGGAGCACTTTGAAATTTTAAAAGAAGTGTTTAGGAGGTTAGTTGAGAACAAGTTAGAGCTCAGAATGGAAAAATGTGAGTTTATGCTTTCGGAAATAAAATATTTAGGATATCGAATTACAAGTGAGGGAATCAGAGCGGATGAAAAGGGGGTGGAAGCGATAGCTAACTTTCCAGTACCAGTGCTTTAGGGTTCGGGGCGGTGCTGGTGCAAAGGAAAGAAGACAAGAAGTTGCATCCAATCTTATATTTCTCCAAACGAACATCAGACAAGGAGGCGAAATACCACAGCCTTGAGTTGGAGAGACTGGTTATCATTTATGCACTACGTCAGCTCAGGATATATTTACATGGGCGAACATTTAAGATATTGACAGACTGTAACTCTTTGACATTAACGTTAAACAAGATAGAGCTAAACCCAAGAATTGCCAGATGGGCGTTAGAGCTCCAGAATTATGATTATGAGCTAGTGCATAAAGAAGGGAAGCAATGCAACATGTAATGGTGACGGAAGCAAGTAGTTTTGAGGATAATTTAGTCTTTTGCCAGAATAGAGATGAGAAACTTAGGGATATCAGGAAATTGTTAGAAAAATGAGAGCATAAATTGTTTGAAATGAGAAATGGAGTAATTTTTAGAAAATCGAATGACAACCGGATTATGTTTTATGTACCAGATAGTATGATAGATCAGGTATTATATAAATACCATAATGAGTTAGGGCATATAGGAAGAGATAAGATGATCGACGCGATCACCAAGACATATTGGTTTCCGCAAATAAAAGAAAAGGTAATGGCACACATAGAGAACTGTTTGAAGTGCATAACATTTTCGCCGAAATCAGGAAAAGAGTTTGGATTGTTGCATAGCATACAGAAAGGCGATAGACCGTTGGACATAATACACATAGACCATTTTGGGCCAATAAATGCTGGCAGAGCTAGAAAACACATTTTCGCAGTGATTGATGGATTTACGAAGCTCGTTAGATTGTACACAACGAAAACCACGGGCACAAGGGAAGTAATAAACGCGCTTAGAGATTATTTCAGATCATATAGTAGGCCTAGATGCATCATTTCAGATAGGGGTAGTTGTTTCACATCGGCAGAGTTCAATGAGTTTACAAGTAAGAGTAATGTTAAGCATATCAAGATAGCGAAGGGTTCTCCGCAGGCTAATGGGCAGATAGAAAGGGTTAACAGAAGTTTAGGACCTATGATTGCGAAGCTTTCGGAGCCGGAAAACGGTATACACTGGGATATAATAGTTGAGAAGGTAGAGCATGCGCTAAATAATACAATACATCGCAGTATCAAACTATTGCCCAGCAGGGTGAAGTTTGTGATGAACTTAAAGGAAAGTTAAAGGAAATGACAGGTTCAGATTCTGGGAGACCTGATAGTATAGAGGAAGTAATAAAATGTGCAGAGAAAAACCAAAGAGTAGCACAAGCTAGTAGTGAGAAATGTTACAATAAAAGCAAAAGGCAGGCGATAAAATATCAGCTAGGGGATTACGTAATGGTTAAGAATTTCAACAGCACAACAGGAATTGCGAGAAAATTAATACCTAAAAACAAAGGGCCCTACAAAATAGCGAAAATATTGAAGAACGACAGATATTTATTAGAAGATGTTGAGGGGTTCCAGGTGTCTCTGCAAAAGAGCTGCCTGCGAGCAGCGATAAATTTAGTCTTAACGACGATCGAGTGAATAAGACATTTGTTACGATTCTGCCACACCGTCAGTGTTTTATTTTGTGTTAAATTCTTTTGCCTTCCACAATTGCTTGACCTCATTTTTGTAAAGATGCTGTAATCTCTAGATCTTCGCCTCTATCTATTCCCGAAGATCCGTATCACCCTACAAGTGAAATTTCGATTTCTCTTTACGAAACTAAAGCCTCTCCCCCATTGGCTCATAAAAGTACACGCCCTTGTTTTCGGAAAGGCGATTTTAATAAGCTCCACAGATTAATTTCAGAAACTGATTGGTAATTTCTGTACGAATCCGCTGACCATTCTCTCCCTTTTCGATGTCTGCATTCCCTATAGCATTGTACCATCTTCCCCAATTAAGACTCCTTGGTTTAATCGCGAACTTTCCAATTTAAAGATTAGGAAATGTAGGTTCAAGCAAACTGGATCTTGTTTGGACTTTTCAAAATACTCTATAACCAAATCGAACTTTCTTCTTCTTAATTCTCAGTGTTACACTGAGTTTCTTGACCGCTGTAAAGCTCGATTTCTTCAAGACCCTAAGCAGTTTTACAATTTTGTGAACTACAAACGTAAAACTTTTCAATTTATCGGTTGATACTGCAGTTTTTCCAACTATTGGGAAAAAACTTCTTCATTATTCCGCTCCACAAAAAAGGGTGCAAGGCAGACATTTCAAACTATCGAGGTATCGCTAAGTTGTCCGCCATTCCTAAATTATTTGAAAAAAGAAGTAAAAAAGCTAAAGTCGGATGTCCCGACTTTGAAATACTCTGTACATATGTTTAGAATAATTATAGAAATTAAAAAAAGTAAGAGAATTTAAAAAAAAAAGTCGATCAATTTGACCTCTTTTGGTATTCGAACTCACGTAAAGGTTGTATAATTGCACTAATACAAAGCAATTGCGTCAATGTGAGTGTATGTATGTATATGTAATATAAAACAAACTTGCACAGCGTACACATATAACGCATCTTTATGCAAAGTTTGGTCTCTCTAGCTTTTATAGTCTCTGAGATCCAGGTGCTCATACGGACAGACAGGGCTAGATCGACTCGTCTCGTCATGCTGATCAAGAATATATATACTTTGTGGGGTCTGCCACGCCTCCTTCTGCCTGTTACATTTTCAGCTCCCGCAAACCTAATATACTTTTGTACATTTTATGTACAGAGTATAATAATTACTTCCACTTTGCAGCATCTGTGTAAGTCGGTTATCTCCCCACCTCAGCATGGTTTTATCAAATATCCAATTTGCTGGAATTTACATCATTGATAAATGATGCATTCCTAGCTAAAATGCAAACTGATGTTATTTATACTGACTTCAGTAAGGCATTTGATTCAGTGAATCACGACCTACTCCTGTTAAAGCTTGATCGTATTGGGTTTCCTTCAAATTTTTTGCTTTGGATTTCGTCTTACTGCTCAGATCGGATATCACTCAACATGTTAGTGTATCTTGGCCCATTGTTATTCAATCTTTTTATAAATGACCTTCTATCCTATCACATTCTCACATACTGATGTATGCTGATGATGTGAACCTCATCCTATCATAACGATCCTATCTTTCCCACTCGCTTGCAGGATGATCTGAACTATGCAAAAATTTGTAGTCGCTATCTTGCACTGGTAACTAAGAACCTGCTCTGTGATATATTTGACCTTTATCTGTAAAGGGAAAAAAATGTATATGGACTATAATAGTTATGATAAATAAAAATATACTACTATTACAAACCTTATAACTTGGCATGAAATTTTCCCTAACTACTTTTGTTGCTCCAAATGAAGTCATTTGAAAGCAGTCGTTGTATTGTTGAATATTCTTAAAAAAAGAGTATGGAATCTGTTCCTATTCCTAAAACCAATGAGTACGATGGCTCTGGAGGTGAAGGCAATGATATCAATTTCACCTTTCCATTTGCGCAACACAATCCATTGGCTTCATTTTTATAGCCTGTACCCAATGGGTAAAAGGCTATACTCGTTTTTTGCGAATATATGTAACACACAGAAGGAGGCGTGGCATCCCCACAAAGCCGAGTCGATATAGCCATGTCCGTCTGTCCGTCCGCCCGTCCGTCTGTCTGTATGAGCGCAAAGATCTCAGAAAGTATAAGCTAGAACAACCCAACTTTGTATCCAGATTCTCCTAGGACTGAGAAAGTACGAGTTTGAGTTTTTTTTTTCGACTCGGCTTGTCATCCTGACCAATAATACATATAATTTGTGGAGTCTGCCACGCCTCCTTCTATGTGTTACATAATTTCGCACAAAACTAGTATACCCTTTGGGTACAGGATATAAAAAGTGTGAACAACATACATATGTACACATCTATGTACATGTACACATCTATGTATTTATGTATGTTCATTCGTTTTGCACTGACAGAGCAAGAAAGGTTAATTAATTAAAAACAAGCAAGGAATGCTAAAGTCGAGCAGGCACAACTCTTAAATACCCTGTACCACCCCACAAAAAAATAAATAAATTTAATTAATTAATTCATTTAAATTAATTAATTAACTAAATTAAATATAAAATATTCCATACATGCATACATATATTTACATTTACATCAGAATCGTGTCTTAGCGTGTTGGTGTACTTGTACAAATGTATGTATGCATTGGGCCTGGTTATATGGCTATAACTTTCTTTCTGATCAACCTATCATAATGAAACTTGGTATACGGATATATAATCACTAACTGGATGTGTCTACCAAATTTTAGTTCAACATTCCAAGAATATAGAAAATCATGAATAGGGGGGAGGGGGGGGGGTGGGAAATGAACAAACTCGTCCTTTCTCGGGCTCAGGAGAATCTGTATACCAAGTTTGGTTATTCTAGCTCTTATACTTTCTGAGATCCTTACGTTCATACAGACAGACGGACATGGCTATATCAACTCGGCTTGGCATGCTGATCAAGAATATATATACTTTGTGGGGTCTGCCACGCCTCCTTCTGTGTGTTACATGTACACTCGCACAAAACTAATATACCCTTGTACCCTTTGGGTACACAGAACAAGCAACAGTTCATGTCTATGTATGAAAAAGTAAAGAGAAACATGCATGCATATGTACACACATATGTATGTATGTATGTATGCCTGTGTACGTACATATATAGCATGTATGTACATTCGTATGTATGTATACATTGGACAATCGAGCACTGTTGTTTGATTGTAATAAATAATGTGGTTTTATGGTTCTATGGTTTTAAATCAAATTTTTAAAACCAAAAACAACAACAAGTCATTGGCTCGCGCTTTTTCTTTCGTTTTGATCATTTACGCCTGATAATTTCAAAGGCAAAATGTGAAAAGTTTACAGTTACCGTCGCTAGGCAACGTCTGCGTAAGGTATAGTAAAGCAGAAACCGAAAGCGGACCTACGCATATTCTTCTTCACGTTGTGGGCAGATGTACATATGTATGTTTGTATATGATTTGTTCTAATTGATCTCAATAAATTATAAGATGTTATTATTTAAATTTTCTGTTAATTGCATTCAAACTTCGATGGAATTATTGATTGTATCGACGGATTCAACTATCGATAGTTTTGATGCTCTAACACATAGAGCATCCGACACATGCCCCTCTCTAGCATCTCAGCTGATCGCATATTTACAGCGACTTACCGTTTTAGTGTTAGCTAACAACGCTACAAATATACATGTACACTCGCACAAAACTAATATACCCTTGTACCCTTTGGGTACACAGAACAAGCAACAGTTCATGTCTATGTATGAAAAAGTAAAGAGAAACATGCATGCATATGTACACACATATGTATGTATGTATGTATGCCTGTGTACGTACATATATAGCATGTATGTACATTCGTATGTATGTATACATTGGACAATCGAGCACTGTTGTTTGATTGTAATAAATAATGTGGTTTTATGGTTCTATGGTTTTAAATCAAATTTTTAAAACCAAAAACAACAACAAGTCATTGGCTCGCGCTTTTTCTTTCGTTTTGATCATTTACGCCTGATAATTTCAAAGGCAAAATGTGAAAAGTTTACAGTTACCGTCGCTAGGCTATACACTCGCACAAAACTAATATACCCTTGTACCCTTTGGGTACACAGAACAAGCAACAGTTCATGTCTATGTATGAAAAAGTAAAGAGAAACATGCATGCATATGTACACACATATGTATGTATGTATGTATGCCTGTGTACGTACATATATAGCATGTATGTACATTCGTATGTATGTATACATTGGACAATCGAGCACTGTTGTTTGATTGTAATAAATAATGTGGTTTTATGGTTCTATGGTTTTAAATCAAATTTTTAAAACCAAAAACAACAACAAGTCATTGGCTCGCGCTTTTTCTTTCGTTTTGATCATTTACGCCTGATAATTTCAAAGGCAAAATGTGAAAAGTTTACAGTTACCGTCGCTAGGCAACGTCTGCGTAAGGTATAGTAAAGCAGAAACCGAAAGCGGACCTACGCATATTCTTCTTCACGTTGTGGGCAGATGTACATATGTATGTTTGTATATGATTTGTTCTAATTGATCTCAATAAATTATAAGATGTTATTATTTAAATTTTCTGTTAATTGCATTCAAACTTCGATGGAATTATTGATTGTATCGACGGATTCAACTATCGATAGTTTTGATGCTCTAACACATAGAGCATCCGACACATGCCCCTCTCTAGCATCTCAGCTGATCGCATATTTACAGCGACTTACCGTTTTAGTGTTAGCTAACAACGCTACAAATATACTCTGAACAAATCTAAGAGTCATTTATCGTTAAGCCTATTTTGTGAGTTTATTCATGCGATTTACAAAAGCAGAAACACACCTTTTACATTCACACTACGCACAAGTCCGCCTGATGTCTTAAATATTATCTTGCATTTTCTTTTTCTGGATCACATTGGGAAAGAACTTGCTACTAACACAGCTCTAAGGCTTAAAGAAAAACTTCGTTTGGAAGGACTCAGCCAGGGGCATGCCAGCAAACTCCGTCTCCACCCGGGAGTCCCAACCCATATGGACTATGGATTCCCACAGGAACAGAAACGCTAGATCTTTCACAAATCAGAACCGGAGCTATCAACGTTTTCGCAGATGCCTCCAAATTAGACGGAAGTGTTATGGCCATCCTTCCGCCTTCCAAAATACTTTAGGTTAGGTTGACCCGGTGGACCGCCGTTGGCAGTTTCATATAGACCGTAGCGATGCTGGATAGTTGGAGATCAGTAGGGAGTTCCGTTTAGTGCTCCAATAGGAGCTTGCTTTGATTTGCAAACGCCAGCAGTGCTTTCGGTGAACATATTGCCAACCTTCAACCAGGCTAGAGTGCACGCATTTAAGTGTTTGACTTTAAAAGTATAGAGTGCTGGGCAGTGGTATACAAGTTGCTCAAGCATTTCTATCGCTTCGGGCTCTTTGCATTTCCTGCGTGTCCTGAGCTATGATACCCATCTTCTTGGCATAGGCAGCTACTAGGCAGTGAACTGTAAGTAGGCCACTGATGAGCCTGCATTCCTTTCTCTGGAGTTGCATAAGGAATTGGGTGAGCTTCTGGTTTTTACCCTTGCATATTGTGCGCACTTTTCTGCAATTGGCAGTTTTGTTCCATTGTTCACCTGTCATAGTCCATGACTTGTGCTCCCATCTGCTGTGGAGCTGTCGTGGTGGTATCGGCAAATAGTTTATATCCGTCCGTGGTTTGCAAGAGTAACCGCCTCATTGCCTTCAATGCCCTGGTGACTGGGGACAGAATAGATATGCACATTTTTTTCCTGGCGCATAGTCTATCTACAGCTTCCCTGCTTGCCAGGACGGTTTTGGGCACCTGTACAAATTTGATGGTTGCTTGGCTATCCACGAAGATGTTAATGCATTCTTCAGTGTTTTGCAGTAACAGGACCTCCTTCGCACTGATATAAAGATCCAATGCATCAGTTTTGGTGAGAGGCCCCAAGTGCCCAGCATCTTTTGCAATACATACAGAGAATTTCTTGCTTTCTTCACCGTTTCTTTGACAAGGGCCCTCCAAGTTAGTTTAGTGTGCAATATTGTGCCGAGTACTTTACTTCCTTTTTAGGGAGCGAAGTTTCATTCACCCTCGGTGGCCTCCATCTTGGAACCTTCTCTCTTCGTGAAGAGAATGATGTCCGTTTTGTCTACGTTGATACTAAGTCCTAAGCCTCTTGCCCACCTTAGTATTTATTGTACAGTAGTAGTGTCCATGACTGAGGTGAGGTCGATGAATATTTACCTGTAAAAATTATGCTTATGTCATCAGCATGGGCAGTTATCTTAAGGGCTTTCTAGCGATATTGTTTGAGGAGTTCATTACAACGAGATTCCAAAGTAATGGCGATAGGACTCCACAGTGTGCATCCATGTACTCTATTCAGAATAGTCGTGGCGCCCAATTTCGCAATTTCTCCAGCTCAGCAGGTTTTCAATCCACGTGTAAATTGTTTTGTGTTGTTTTGGCAATATTCAGATTAAAAGTCACAAATATTTTGTATCTATAAATTGCGGGTTCAACCATGCAGTGTCGTGTTCTGGAGTTCCCAGCGTGAATGCACGTTCGTGTTTTTAAACGCCAACATCCTGATTGTTTTGTGTCGGGCCGAAAAAACCGACGTATGCCCATCTCAAGAAATTCACTGATTTACCGTTTTTGTTTGAACGGTTTCTTGAAGTAACCGCGCTACACATTATAAGAGTTGTGTGAGTTATTTAGCGTTAAGCTCATTCTTTGAATGTACAAAATTGTTGCGAGCTACAAACACAGGGAAATGCGTTTATTTTTCACAACATTCATACTTTGAAATGAAAATATAAAATTACACGAGAATAAAATGTATGCATTTATTTATAACTAGAAACAGCAGCGGACAGAGCTTGTGCTGAGATTACATTTATGGCTATATTTTTCTTCATAATTGACCTATCGCTATATGACCTATAATTGACCTATCACTATACAAGGTGCGTTCCAAAGTAAACAGGACTTTTTGAATCTAGCGCCCCCTGGTGGCGCTATCTATATGTCGACAGGTGCGTTAAAATCTGCTGTCTTTATCGATTGTCCAGTGAGAATTTCATGATATTTCATCGATTGGAAGTGATCATAATGCTATGGGGATGTTTTTCATTGTTTGGGTGTTAGTCCAATATTTTGGTATAAGGACGAAATCTACGTTGTGGATTACGTTAATATACTTAACATATTCTGAGGAAGAAATGCCGGTAACGTATGAGTTTGGGACCCAAAACACACTTCGCAGCTTACAAAAACAAAGTTTCATGAAATCAAAGGTTCTTTGATGGAACGGATTTCACAATGACCTAATTCCCATAGAGGCACCTATGGGGGATATAAATAAAGAATATTTTTGGGCTTAAGTCCAAAAACAGATGATTTATGGTAAAATGTGCAGACCGTATGTTATGCCATAAATCCCGCAGCGTTTGGTTCATACTGGCGGAATCTATGGGTCGTCCAGGCGCAGAAGCTGTAAAAAATCATGGTGGCACTATTAAATATTGGTAACAAAAAAAGATAAAAAGATAAAAATACGTTTTTTTTTCACTTGTAAAGAAGTTATTTTTCCAGCTGAGGTAATGCTGTCCAGGAGGGATCCTGGACAAGAAAATTTGTATGTTGCGGGGCCTTGCGACCAGTGTGCGATGCACACTGTAGGGGACTATTGGCAGTGACACGTGGAATTTGCGTTCACTGGTTGATGCCCGATGAACGAAAGTTCGACGCATCTACCAAACTGCCGCCGTCTTGCAATTGTGGTTAACGACACTGCAATTACAAGACATCATCAATCTGGCTCTGCCGATTTCGTGGTTTATAACACCTTAGTGGCCCAGCAGATATAACCACCAACATGCCATAATTCCCACGAAATATTAGCCCCACTTCGTTGTACTCCTCCAGATTGTCCTAAGACCGAGAAAGGACGAGTTTGTGTTTTTTTCTGATACACCCCCAACTACTGTAACTCCTGTAATTTTGAATTCAAATTTGGCATACACATCCAGTTTGTTGTTATGTATCCGTATGCCAAGATTCATCATGATAGGTCAATTCTGAAAGAAGTTATGGCCATATGTAAAATCGCTGCTCATGCTCTGCGGCAGCGCTGCCCGCAGCTGTTGTTGTTGCTGCTTTGGTTCAACTTTGTGCAACATGCATACACGGATATAAACACGCAGAGACACGATTCTGATGTAAATGTAGGCTGTTGAAACGGTACATGAACGTCTCAACTTTTGTATATACATATGTATTGAATTATTTGTATTTAATTAAATTAAATTAATATCCTTTTTTTAAATTAATTAAAAAATTTTTTTTTTTCTTTTTGGTGGGAGGTACAGGGTATTTAAGAGTTGAGCTTGCTCGACTTTGGCTTTCCTTTCTTGTTTAATTTCAACATGTTATCTGATAAATATTTAGTAAAAATAATTACATTCTGAAAGAAACAATTTTTATGGAAGAAAAATCTAATAAACGAAGACAATATTGTCGTTTTTATTATTTTTTCCATCACTGTATGTACATACATACATACATATGTCTCTGTATGTACTTATTGAATATTTCTTTGTTTATTTTGTTTTTTTTTTTTGTGCGTAGGTACACGGTATTTAAAAGCTGAGCCCGTTCGACTCCTCTATTTCTTTGCTTTAATTTGTAATGTTATTGCAGGTTCTTGAACCACTACTTGCTGCAAAAATAGCTACATGGAAATTCCTACATAATTAAAACGGCAATAGACTCCGATGTACAATGTACATAATACACACAAAATATGAAATTCGACTATAGTATAAATACATACATACGTGCATTAATCACGACATAAAATCGGATTTTTTTGAATTGTGTTTAACTAACCATTTAAAAAAAAAAAACGAAACCATTGTTTACTAAATGTTCTCTATATAAAAGTATTGATCGCAACCTTATTGCTTAAGTAGAAATTTTTCTTGGCTTCACAGCAAACAGACTTTCCACAAAAAGCAATTTACAAGTCATGGTAAGTGCCCATTCTGGTGTGAATTTTACTCAGCAACCGGTAGCGTCTAATAAAACTTTCACCAGCTTTAATCCTATTAAACGAGGTACATATGTATGTATGCATATATAGAGAACAGCTGCAAAATCATCGATTATAAGTGCATCTCAAAAATAAAATCGATTATTGTTAACTGAACTAAATTAAGTATTACAGGACTTCACAGAAAACTTAACTGGTTTCGGCTACAATTGATTTTGAAATCCCCCAAAAAATCCGACGGCCTTCGAAAGATTTCATTTTTTCGAAGTTCCCCTCCGAGTCAGCAACAGCTGACAGTAGACGCTCGCACTTGAGTGACTAATGTTATATAAATCCTACAACGCACTCAGCTATCAGTCGACGATTACATTTGGCTGACTAATTGTGTTTAAATTCTGTAACATACTATGTTAAATAAGAATCAAATATGCCAAATGTATTAATATTAGCTAGGAAAGAATTTGCGGAAACGCCAATTAAATGTTGAAAAAATACAACGCAAATATTTGAGAGGCGCATCTGATCTGAAGTCCACTTATTTTGCTTATTACAAATTACATTTATTTGAAAAAGTTTTTATAACATTTGGAATTTTTCGCAACGTCGGGGTGTGCTTCCATAAATTACGTCCAGTTGTGGCGACCTATGTTTTCCCCTACAAAAAACTAGCATTTGAAATTGAATTCAGAAATTACAGAAATGTACTTACATATTGTTTCCCCGGTCCGTATTGTATATTCAAATGACAGTTTATGACCATTCACATTTTCGGTAACAGACTTGCCCAATCGGCGACACACAATTTTTGCCAAGTTTGTTTAATTAATACACAGTTTGTTGCATCGGACCGGTCACGAAAGAAGAAATTCGACGTGACAGCACCGGAGAAGGGCGGCAATCGTTTAATTCACAGCAGCGCCATCTAGCGGTATCGAGCGAGGAGCCGGGTGGTCAACTAGGGATGCACAGGCGCAGAGTTGCGGTTCGATATGTATATACAGCTGTGTTCAAAATAATAGTAGTGCTTTCATAAAAATTTAGTTCGTTCAAAAAATGTATGCATTGGTGTTTTAATGAACTTAAAATAATTTGTATTATTAAGTAAACAAGTAAATCATAAAAAAATAATAACAAATTCTGGTCATATAACAATTTAAATAATTTTTTTACAAAACTTCATTAATTTGGTCGCTCAAAATGTGTTTCATTTGTTGGCCTCTTACTTATTCCAACTGATCCAAGTAATACGGTTTTTATTTTAATTACTCATATTAGGACTTTCTAAATAATATTAGTATTTTGTAGCATAGCCTTCGTGTGCAAGAACTGCAGCACATCGCTTTGGCATGGGGTCCACGGGATTGTGACATCTTTGAAGAGGAATGGAACTCCAAGCATGTCTAACTGGTTCGCAAAGCTTTTCAAAATTAGTTGGTTTACGCTTGGAAACTTCCTTCTTCACATCGTACCATAAATTCTCAATCGGGTTGAGATCTGGAGACTGTGACGGCCATTCTAGTACATTGATCCTGTTAGTTTGAAACCATTGTTTGGCAACATTACTTGTGTGCTTCGGATCATTATCCTGCTGGAATACCCAAATTAGTGGCATTTCAACACTGGCATATGGCAGCACCTTTTCTGCATTATATGCACATAAAGGTGGCGATCCATGAAATTCCGGATCCAATATAAGGCCCAGTGCCGTAATACGAAAAACTGACTCAGATCATAATACGAGCTGCTCCGTGTTTTACGGTTTTCGTTGTTAATCGAGGGTGCCATTCAGTATTGGTGGCCGGCTAACATACTGACGAGACCCAGTTCCACCATAAGCGCGATTTTCGATTCATCTGACCATAAAATGTTTATCCATTACTGCACAGGCCAATCAAAGTGGTCTTGGGCAAATTTAATTCGCTTGGCCAGATGTTTTTTTGTGAGAAGGGGCACTTTCCTTGGACTCCGAGCTGCCAAATTATTTTGAGTTTTTGAATGCGTGCACGTCGTTCAGGTGTGCAGTGCTTGGCTCTACCCATATCAGAAAAAAACAAACTAAATTGTGTATTGGAAACTATTGTAAACTATTAAAAAATAATAGAATTTACTTTTTGCAACTTTTCGTGAGCTTAAGGAGCGACACACTTAATATTTTTGGAATGTTTGTGCAAGCACTACTATTATTTTGAGCGCGTAAAATTGGGACTAGCTGTGGAAAATGCAAACAACAACAACAAGTGCACCAAAAGCTAAAGTAACGCGACATTTTATAGTGCTTGTTGTAGATCACATAGGCAGAAAGAAAGGATTAAAAATGAAAGGAAACACAAAAATACGATACGGTAGAACGTAGTGAAAAATATCACTACTATTATTTTGAGCACAACTGTATATATTGTATATATATACATATATATGTAGGAGCACACTAAGAAACCTTTTGGAAAATTAAATATATAAATTAAAATTAATATATATATATATATATATATATATATATATATATATATATATATATATATATATATATATATATATATATATATATATATATATATATATATATATATATATATATATATATATATATATATATATATAGCTAGAATTTTCCAAAAGGTTTCTTAGTGTGCTCCTACACCATGATGGATACTATGAAACGATACTTGAGTCCAAATTTAAATTCACATTTGAGTCTTTTCGTGCCATATTGAGTCAATACGGCCACGCACAAACTCGGAATATGAAACACGGCACTCGTGTCAATGCCGTGCAGCGATGAGCCACGATCAAAAAGCACTGGCACCGATACCATCAAAATATTGAAGTTTGAATGCAATAAGCAGAATATTTAAATAATGAAATCGAATTATTTATTGAGATCAATAAGAACAAATCATATACATACATACATACATCTGCCCGCAATGCGAAGCAGAATATGCGTAGCTCCGTTATTCGGTTTCTGCTTTACTATCGCTTACGCAGTCGTTGCCTAGCGACGGTAACTGTAACATTTTGGCGTTTTGCCTTTGCAATTAACATTAAATGGTCAAAACGAAAGAAGAAGAGCGAGCTAATGACTTGCAGTTGTTGTTGTTTTTAGAGCATTATTTTTTTTTACAATCAAACAACTGTGTTCGATTGCCCAATGTATACATTAATACTAATGTACATACATGCTATATTCATACCCAGGCATACATACATATGTACATATGTTTCTCTTTACTTTTTCAACCGTACGTAGAGAACCGCACACATAGACACGAACTGTTGCTTGTTGTGTGTGAGTGTGTGTATGTGATGTCCCCAACTATTTGATATTTGTTGTTGCTGCATAAAGTTATTAATGAAAACACTAATGCCAAATGCACTAAACAAAGAAAGGATACTTGAGTCCAAATTTCAGCTTCCTAGCCTTTACCGTTTGGGCTGTGCGTTGATCACCAATCAGTCAGTCAGTCAGTCAGGACAAACTGTTTTATATATATATATATATATATATATATATATATATATATATATATATATATATATATATATATATATATATATATATATATATATATATATATATGGGCTCAAAGATATATATATATATATATATACTATCAGGTCTTGCCTATCTTTGCTGGGCGAAGTCAAATGTGCTTATAATTAAAAGTTTATTTACAATATGATATTCTTCTTTCGTCGCTCCCTAAAGTTTTTGAAAGAGTTCATTTTCCAAAAATCAAATGTAATACAATATGTACTATGTATGGTTATACGTACATACATACATACTTGTATGTACATATCTTCGTTACGCACCGGGCGGAGTTATCCCCGAAAAGTCCGACACGGGACATTTAATTTTGATTGTTATATATATATATATATATATATATATATATATATATATATATATATATATATATATATATATATATACTATCAGGTCTTGCCCATCTTTGCTGGGCGAAGTCAAATGTGCTTATAATTAAAAGTTTATTTACAATATGATATTCTTCTTTCGTCGCTCCCTAAAGTTTTTGAAAGAGTTCATTTTCCAAAAATCAAATGTAATACAATATGTACTATGTATGGTTATACGTACATACATACATACTTGTATGTACATATCTTCGTTACGCACCGGGCGGAGTTATCCCCGAAAAGTCCGACACGGGACATTTAATTTTGATTTATAAATCGGGACGTCCCGCCAAAATTGGAGCGTTCGGCAACGCTGACATGTACATACATTTCAATTTTTCATGCAGGCGTTATCCGCCTATATATGTACATGCATACATACATATATAAGTATGTATTAAATTCAATCAAGACCAACCCGTATCATCGTTCAGAAACCCCCGGAACACAAACTGGGACAGGTTTAGAACGATACTGAGTAGTGTTCTAAACCTTCCGCTGGACATCCATCTGTGAATGTGTCTTCATTCAGTTGTTCGTCAGCGAATATCTTCTCCTCTGATTTCTTGAGTTGCGATTCTTGTTGTAGTTTGTTTTTCTGACTTTTGAGCTCTGAGCATACTGGAGTTGAATATTTTTGCTACATGCATTGTTATGGTTTGATTTCTTCGGCGGCATTATACTGAAATTGATATTCTATATCACATGATATCTGATTTAAATTTGACATTCATCTACTAGGTGCCTTCGCATTCGGTCGCATTTTTTAGGAGCTCCGCTTTCTAAATCTATACACATATAATAATATATAAAGCTTATCGGCAGCTCAAAAATAATCCTATCAATTCGACCAAGGGCATACGCAGGGGGGGGGGGGGGCGTTGCCCTAGAAAAAATTTTTCCAAATAAAGTCGACCACACGATCATTATTATGACGCAATATTTCGCCTTAAGATGGGTCTGCGTTGGATTTGTTGAAGTTTTTTCATCGATCATATGCATAAAATTTTTTTTTAAATGCATCGGGCATTATTTAATTAAAATTTTAATTTTTTGGCACCCCTTTGGTAAAAGCTGGCTACGCCCTTGAATTCGAGAATTGTTCTAGTGGCTATTAAACTTTCTTCGTGCTGTAAAAGTGATTTCAGTTATAAAAATAAACTTTACATGCAGTGACATTTGTGCTACCGTTGTTGTATACTATTGATGCAATATTAAGTTTTGCTCTTCATTGTTTTTCTGCCAAAATTTTGTTTAAAAAATTCCGTTACTAACGTTAAGTGTGTATACTCTAAGCGGATATTAAAATATACTGTTTCCTTAATTTACAAAATAAAAATCTTTTTTTAAAACAACTTAAAACAGTCTGTCTACTATCTCCTCATATTTGTGTGGTTGATTTACTTTGGAGAACGGTTTAATTTTTTCATTCTTAAAGCCAACTTTTAGGCTATAAATAAAATAAATATAAAAATCAACAAAAACATTTTCCAATGGAATATAAAACACAAAACGCAGCCAAGGACTAACATCATGTCTCTAATTTACTCCACAAGCAAATGCGAACTTGGTGTTAAGATTGTCGGCGCCTCTTACCTAATAGCTGGTTGTGTAACAACTTTGCACATATGAAATGCTCTGGTTTTGGCTACAACGGGCGCCTTGATGACATGATTTCCAAAGGAATTGGTTTAACGTAGTCTTGTGTTGCTTGTCGAGAAATATAAGATGAAATGCGCTCCTTCATGAGGCAAACACATACTGGGTTCATTGAAGTTCGGAAACAATATTCGGCCCTAAATGCGAAATTTCTAACTCTTGAGTCGCAAGAGGAAAAGGAAAATCGCTAATCGGAACACTCTTGCAGTCCAATCGATTAGTTCTCCTGCAACTGGAAGAACACCCTCAACTTTTACAACACCCACTGGCTACATTTCCTCATCCGAAGCGGTGGTTGAGATTGATATGGAGGATACCACGCCACGTGTGAAACATAAGCGTAGCATTTCCTCATTTAAAATCTTGTTACCAGACTCTCTCCTATTGAAAGCACTTGATTCTACAATTTGGCCGGAGCACACATGTCATGCCTGAGTACAAACGCAAGGATTTAACTTCCAACTCTAGCCCAAAAAACGTACACTACCAAAACGACCGAAAACTTTTTGGAAAACGAAGTACATTTTACACAAATAGTGCCTCTTTCGAATCTGACGTCGTTGTTTTAACAGAAACTTGGGTTAATAATACTGTTTTTGATCAAGAAATTTTCGTTAATAAGTTTATAGAAGGGACCGTCCAACTCTTAGTGGTGGAATTCTGATCGCTGTTCTCAAGTCCTATAATTCAGAACAGTTCCCATTTAATTAAATTCATGATATCGAATTTATAGCTGCAAAAATTACAGTCGGGAAAATTAACGCTTATGTAACTTACTCGTACATCCCACCTAAGTCTGATTTATATGTTTATTTGAACCACCTCTCTGCGCTACATTTCGTTTCTTCAGCTTTAGATAACGGTGATCAACTGATAGTTCTTGGGGATTTCAACTTGCCTCCCATCTCATGGGAGTCGTCTACTTATTCCGACCTTTGTCTTTCTCATAACCAACACGAGTTTATAGATGGCCTAACGGATATATCATTAACCTAAATTAACTTTATAAAAAACAACAGGGACAGAATTCTCGACCTATTTTTTGTCAGTAACATATCCCTCGTACATGTTTGTAGGATCTCACCAATATCTGTACCCGAAGATCAATAACAGCCTACCTTATCTCAACGTTCAAATTTGTTCCGATCGTCAACTTCTACAATCTCCGAGACGAGCAAAATGTTTCAGAAAAACCAATTTGGAGGGTTTAAACCAACACTTGGGCTGCATTGGTCCTTTCTGCACAATACTACAAATATAGAAATAGCGGTCTAAGAATTTTACCAAATATTATACTCCGCCATGGATTTATTCGTACCTGAAGTAACTACTTCTACTTTGTCCAAGCCCCCCTGGTTCTTGAGACATTTATCCTACCTCAAAAATAAGAAAGCGAGGATTTATAAAAAATATCCAAGAACTGGTACTCCCGTCGACTTTGTCAGCTTCTCATCTGTCCGTTCCGATTATCTCAACGAAAACCACCAATGTATGCTGACTACATAACTCAATGTAAGGAGAACATCCGGAACGATCCCAAAAAATTTTTCTCTTTTGTTAACTCTAAAAGGAAAACAAGTGCCTATCCCTCCTCCTCAACACTTAATATTTCTAATTTATTTGCCACATTCTTCCAATCCACCTTCTCATCGCAACCTTACAACTATTCATTGAGCTACCCATATTATCTTTCTAATGAAAATAATATATTCATTTCACCTTTCGAAATTACTGACGTCCTGCATGGTTTGCTTTCCCTATATAATTGTTTTTCAGCTTGGCCTGACGATATACCGAGCTGCATTATAAAACACTGCGCCGTAGCGTTGTCTAGCCCAATCACATGTCTATTCAACTTGTCCAACTTGACAACAAGTCAGCTTCCCAACGATATGGAAAGAATCCTACATCATTCCAATTCATAAAAATTCTACGTCTAACTTAGAAGCTAAGCTATCTGCCATACCCAAGCTTATGGAACAGTTATTTACCTCTCAACTGCAACATCTTTGCAATTCCATAATCTCCCCATCTCAGCATAGTTTTGTACCCCATAGATCAACGACTACGAACCTAATCGAGTTCTCATACCATATTCACCGTCGTTTTCAGAAAAAACATCAGACTGACATTATATTTACTGATTTCAGTAAAGCATTTGACTCAGATAATCATGCTCTTCTGCTCTATAAACTCTAACTCCTTGGCTTCCCCCGTATTTAGTAGACTGGATCTCTTCATATTTATGTACCAGAATTCAACGCGTATTATATCAAAATGCAGTGTCACCTCCAGCGTGCCCCAGGGTAGTCATATTGGTCCCTTATTGTTTGTCCTTTTTATATTTGACCTGCCTCAGGTATTATCCTATTCAAATATCCTTATGTATGCCAACGACGTAAAAATTGTTATGCAGTGCTCTGACCTATCGACACATATGAAAATCAAGCCGACCTAAATGAATTGCATTTGTGGTGTTCTAATAACCTTTTGTCGCTTAACCTTTCCAAATGAAACACATCGCTCTGCTGCCCATTTTCTTTCCTTTACTCTTGGGAATTCTACCTTAAATCGAACAACACAATTAATGATCTTGGCGTACCTTTTAAAAATAAATAAAGTTTTAACAGCCATATTTCAGTTATTGTCACGAAAGCAAGAGGACTTCTTGCTTTTATAAAACGTTGGTCGAAACATTTTGATGATCTGTACACTACGAAATCATTGTACATATCCTTAGTTCGCCCTATCTTGGAATATTACTCTTTTGTATGGAGCGCACAATACAATGAACAACAAATGTTAATTGAATCTGTCCAAAAACAATTCTTACTGTTTGCTCTTCGGAGTCTAAATTGGGACCCGCACAGCCGCTTGCCTTCCTATAAATCTAGATTAAAAACAAGTAAAAAAGCTAAAGTCGGGTGTTCCGACTTTGAAATACTCCGTACAAATGTTTACAATAATTATAGAAAATAAAAAAAATTAAGAAAATAAAAAAAAATTCAATGATCGATTTTACCTTTCTCGTAGCAATTGCGTCTGTGTGAGTGTATGTATGCCTATGCGCATCTATTCGTGTCTGTGTAAGCATTTTCGCAGTCAACCAAACAGCAACATCAAGAACAGCCGCGGGCAGCGCTGCAGCAGCAAATATATTTATGGCTATAACTTCTTGGTAAATCGGTCTATCATAGTGAAACTTGGCATACGGACACATAATTACTAACTAGGGGTATTTGCAAAATTTTAGTTCGAAATTCCAAGAATTACGGGAGTTAGAGAAAATCGCATTTGCGTGGGAGAGGGGGGAGGGAGGGAAATTCCAAAATATACATTTTCTGCGTATTCACACAAGGCACCTTGGACTAAAATTTGGTGTTCTTAGGTCTTATGGTCTCCGAGATATAGGCGGTTATACGAATGGAAAATCGGGAAAACCCCCATAGGCGGGAAGTGGGGGGAAAATAAAAAAAATAAAACAAACTCGTATAGAATACACACAACGCATCTTTGTGCAAAAATTGGTTTCTCTATCTCTTATAGTCTCTGAGATCCAAGTGTTCATACGGACGGACAGGCAGACAGGCAGGGCTAGATCGACTCGTCTTGTCACGCTGATCAAGAATATATATACTTTGTGGGGTCTGCCACGCCTCCTTCTGCCTGTTACATTTTTCAGCTCCCGCAAACCTAATATACTCTTGTACATTTCATGTACAGAGTATAATAATAGACCTACCATCCTTACATCACCGTAGAATTTGTTCAGGAGTAACCCTCCTTCACAAACTTCTTTCTGGTGATATGGATTGCCCTTTTCTTCTTAGCCTTGTAAAATTGGCAGTTCCCTTAAGATTTACTCGTGCATTTCGTACCCTTCGATTGCCTATTTGTAGATCTAACTTCGCTTCACATGAGTAAGAACGCTTTCGTGTGTTGTGTTTTCACACAACATATCTTTCGAAGACTCCATTAGGACTATTTCATCATTAATATACTTGCAACTTGATTCTGATAATCTTTAATCCTATCTTACTCCACTACTTGTTCCACTTGTTTGAATTTTATTTTTAAGTTCTACAAGTGAGTGAACGTCGGACGTATTTTTATTTCGCTCCGCCGTGTGTTAAAAATATAGTGCCATTCGAAGACTCCATTAGGACTATTTCATCATTAATATACTTGCAACTTGATTCTGATAATCTTTAATCCTATCTTACTCCACTACTTGTTCCACTTGTTTGAATTTTATTTTTAAGTTCTACAAGTGAGTGAACGTCGGACGTATTTTTATTTCGCTCCGCCGTGTGTTAAAAATATAGTGCCATTAACGCCAAATCAACCAAATTAATTCGCGAATAGACGCTCAGTGTATGCATTGACCCATGTAAATTGATCATATATTGTGATTAAAACTAAGAAAAACCAACTAAATTTTGTGAAAAAAATAAAGTATTGCGAACGAGTAAGAGCATAAACTCTGCAAGCAACAAAGAAAAAATGAGCCAGAATCGTGCTCGGCAGCAACAACAACTAACGTCGACTTTCGTCACTTCGTAACAACGCATACTTTTCTATACGCAACAACTGCATTACTGCAAGATAATTCGGAAAGAGAACGCTCTCTATCCCCTGCGTTAATATGCTCCCAACACATTGCAAAGTGGGTCATGGAGTGCCCAGTGCCCGTCTCCAGACCCATACTGTCTTAACAATGAATTGCTGATAACAACAACGACCAGTACAATGCCCTCGCTTACAACTGTGTCTTCGACAACGACAACAACAACAGCAGCAGTCTCAGCGCCCGGTATTGTCAACTCACTGCGACCTCCTCCTCTCCCAGCCGAAAAGTACGCAAAGCGCTAACGGAGCGTTAATACAAATTAAACAAGGGACTTAGAAAAACAACGCACCCAAAATAACTAAAACAGCAAAAAACACTGTGCCAGCTGAGGCGCTGAAAAATAATAGATTCGCGATTCTTAGTTTACCTGAAGAAGATAACGCCGAAACAGCTAAGGCCAAGCAAATATAGCCAACAATTTCGACATTTGCTGATGACACTGCCATCCTAAGTCGCTCCAAGTGCCCAACAAGAGCTACAGAACTCCTATCATCCTATCTCGTCGCCATAGAAGATTGGCTAGCAGACTGGCGCATACATGTAAACGAGCAAAAGTGCAAACATGTCATCTTTACCCTAAACAAACAAACTTGTCCTAATTGTCGCTAAACATCAATATTCCACAAAAAAAAAAAACGATGTAACATACCTTGGTGTCCATTTGGATAGACGGCTTACTTGGCGCAAACACATCGAAGCGAAGAGAGACCAACTGAAACTAAAAGCTATTAATCTACATTGGCTTATAAACGTCCGTTCTAGTGCTGAACGGACGTTTATAACTGGAGTACAAAGAACTCTTGTACAATGCAGTTCTCAAACAAATTTGGACATATGGCTCTGGACTATGGGGAAACGCTTCCATTAGCAATTTAGAGTTAATCGGAGAGGTCAATCGAAGATACTGAGAACCATCACGGGGGCACCCATGTAAATACGGAGTGCAAATATCTGGAAAGACTTCAATGTAGGACCTGTTAAAGATGAAATCGCCAAGGTGAAAGCAAAGTACCAGCTTAAGCTTCGGAATCCTCCAAATAGAGTTGCGCAGAATTTAACTTGGCAGGCTAGCTATACACGACTCCGGCGAAGAGACCTCCCAACCCAGCAATAACAGTTAGGGCCGTAATCCAAATATTTAATTGTAATTAATTAAAGAACTCAGTTACCGACTATCTCTCTTCGAGTGCGGACGTCTGTGCCTTATCTATCGTCAGTTTTTCTGTCTTTTCAATTCTCTTTTGATCTTATTACACGCGCACGCGCAAGAATACCATATTTTTAATTTTTTTTTTTGTTTAACCATGGCCCCTGGGCCACCCAATTTAGGGGATATCCGCTTTGCTAGGCTTAGCGATAGCCCCAAAGCGAAAAAAAGACGATCATATAAAAATTTTCCTGAGGAATTTCCGGAACTTCCTCCACCCACGCAACAAAACCCGAGATTCATAAACATTGCCTCCAAAAACACCGATAAGGCCATTTTTGATTTCTCGTGTTTTCCAGTACATCGCGGTTTATACATAATAAGCAAAGAAATTATCTCAATCTCCACCCTCCGCGATGGCAAGCTGTTGATGTTGGTAAAATCCAAAGCAGTCGCCGAAAAGTTCATTAAAGTTACCCATTTGCCTGACATTTGTGATATAGAGTGCAAGCTGCACGACACCCTTAACTTTGTTAAAGGTACCATTTACGCACCCTACCTGGTCAATATCCCCGAGGAAGAAATAATCGAAGAGCTTAAATCCCAGAATGTGCATTCCTTTTTCAAGTTCTCCAGAATAATCGATGGCAATGCAAAACCAACTGGTGTAATTTTGATCACCTTCGACCTTTACAGTTTACCAAGCAAACTGGACATCTCCTGGCATACCGTCAAGGTAAGGGAATATATCCCCAACCCGATGAGGTGCAAGACATGCCAGCTATTAGGCCACACAGCAAAGCATTGCAAAAATCCACCCACATGCGTAGCATGTAATCTGGTTCCCCACCTCCCCGAGCCCTGCTCCCCCACATTTTGTGCTAATTGCAGTGGTGATCATCCCGCCTCCTTTTCTTGCCCAAAATACCAACAACAGAGGGAACTTCTCAAAATAAATACCACTAAAAAGTGCAGTTTGCGAGAAGCACGTATAATTATGAAACAACAACAAACAAGCACTACAGTTAACTCATCAACCACCTACGCTGCCGTTGCAGTTAATCAACCAACTCCACCGTCTACGGTTACCAAAACAAATTGCGATAAGAAAGAAACTCTCCGAGAGCCAATCATTGCAGACTCCCCGAAGCAGGCAGCACCCTCTGCCTCCCACCTCTCTTTAATAATCTCAAAGCTCAAAGCTTCAAGCTACGAAAGCTCCCAAAATTCAAATATAAAGCCCCTTGTAAAATCTCTTGCTCTTAATTTAGAAGCCCAAGAAATTTTACAACAACAGGATCAAAACAACACAATTATATCAAACGAAAAAATTTATTCTTATAAATCTGATTCCTCAACAGAAGACAAAACCGATGATTCGGATACATCAATGGAAGATCTTGTCCCATAGTGAACTTTCTCTCCATTGATATATCCTACATTGCACACATAAAACATCTGCCGTAAAATGGTACAATGCTTATTAAAATATTACAATGGAACATAAATGGTATATTTAATAATTATAATGAACTTACACTTTTGATAAAAGACCACTCTCCAGATGTTCTATGTTTGCAAGAAACGCACTTGCCACATAACTTTAAAAATTTTACTTGCCCCAAACAATATATTGGCTACTTTTACAACCTCCCACAAAACACATCGGCCAAGCAAGGTATCGGTGTGCTTATCAAAAGACACATTCCCCACACGCTCAACTTTTTGAACTCCAACATCCTCTGCTCCCTCCTACATCTTAACCTCGATAGCGCGATAAATATTATAAATACATATATCCCGCCCAGCCAAGGTTTTACCAGCAGCCTAATTACCAACATATTGAATCAAGCCATTGGACCACTTATTCTTTTAGGTGACTTTAATGCGTGGAGTCCCCTATGCTCGCGGTAAAATCATTGAACGTGCAATAGCTGGTAAAAACTTGGTTATCCTTAACGACGGCTCTCCCACTCACATCTCAACTCACAATACCTTTACTCATGTGGATATCACAACCATATCACCACAATTTGCTCATAGGTGTAGCTGGTCTATTCTGAGCGACCCCCACGGCAGTGACCACTTCCCGATATTCATCAAATTTTCCACTCATTTTAGCCCAGATAACTCCCCACCGCTTCCAAAGTATAAAACCGATCATGCAAACTGGGAACTTTTTGAAAACAAATGCAAAAAAATGGCAGAAAACTGGGCCACTGGTTGTCTTAATCATCAAGTAGCTCGTTTAACAAAATGCATAAGAGCTGCCTCCAATTGCAGTATCCCACAAACCAAACGTGTGCGACACAAAGCGAAAGTTCCTGGTGGAACCATAACCTCCAGCAGTTAAGAGATGTAAAACAGCGCCTTTTTCACTCATATAGATCCCAAATGACCAGTTCTGTTCTTATTAAGTATGAGAAAGCCAATGCAATATTCAAAAGAGCAGTGCTTTTGGCCAAGCGAAACTGCCTTGATAACTTCACCTCTCGAATCTCCCCATTATCTACCTCAAAAAAAGTTTGGACCGACTTACAACGATTAGCGGGTGTTCCACCCACGCCTTTAAAATATATTAATACGGTATCAGGACTGGTTACCTGTTCCCACCGTATTGCAGAGGAGTTTGGCCAAGTCTGGTCAACGTACTCAGCGGACAGCAACTTTTCAACCGAATATTTACGCCAAAAAATCTTCTATCAGACACTTACTTACCAACCAAACGCCTTGTCTGCATCCGCAAGATACTTGGAAGCCAATTTTACATTAATAGAAATCAAAGCAGCTATCAAAAGTGCGAAAAAGAAAAGTCCAGGCGCGGATAGAATATCATATCCCATGCTAAAGCATATCCCAATGTCTCTAAAAACAAAACTTCAGGAGATATTCAACACCATGCTCAATTCTGGTACCTACCCTCACATATGGAGATCAGCCGTGGTAATCCCTACAGCAAAACCAAACAAACCACCCCACGAAATCAACAGCTTCCGTCCGATATCCCTGCTATCCTGCCTAGGTAAAACAATTGAAAAAATTATAGCTCGAAGACAGATGTGGTTCATTACCCGCCATAATCTAATTTCGCACAACCAGGTAGCATTTAAGCAAAAACACAACACAATGGACGCTTTGTTGCGCATCCAACACTTCGTGTCGAACGCCCTTTCGTCTAAAAATCACGTATCCATATTGGCAACGGATTTTGAAAGAGCCTTCGGCTTTATAACCTTATAAAGGCCTTTATGACCAATCGCTCTTTCAGAGTTCGAGTCAACAACATCACTTCAAACACCTACAATCTCTTTAACGGAATTCCTCAAGGCTCCCCACTCTCCGTCGTTCTTTTGATAATAGCTTTTGAAGAACTAAACAGCATTTTGATAAGACATAAAGATATTCATGTATCAATATACGCCGATGACGCTATTATTTTTACCAAAATAAAAAATTTATCCCAGGTAAATAAAAAATTTACCGACATCTTGCCGGACGTAGAATCGTGGGGAGCCTTATCGGGTGCCTCACTGGCTATAGAAAAATGTAAACTACTACACATCTGCCGCAAACACCGATGTAACCTATCTGACATAGATTTTAAGAACAAATGTATTAAAAGTATAGACCAATTAAAAATCCTAGGTATAACCTTCGACTCCAAGCTGCTCTTTAAATTACACTGTATTAACCTTAGAAAAAAACTCGAAAAGCGTTTCAACATTATAAAATTCCTATCTTCAAAATACACGAGCATTCACATTAACACTCTTATAAACATTACTCGTTCCCTAATGCTCTCTAAAATAGATTATGGCCTCCCAATATATGGATGGTGCGCAAGGTCCCACATCAAAAATATCCAATCGCCATACCACGGGGCGGTTCGCCGCGCAATCAATGCATTTCCCACCTCTCCCATTGCTTGCACTCTGGGAGAATCAGGACTTCCCAGCATTCCGTACCGCATCGAAGAATTAACCATGCAGCTCATTCCAAAACTTTACACTACATCCAACCTCCTGTTAAAGAAAGACTTCTCTGCTATCTTCAAACATAGCCGAAAGTACAAATGTGTGTCCACCCTCAGGCGTTGTGCCAGCTACAACACACAGCTCGGCTTACCACCACCTAATTTACATCGCCCCATCAATTCGCCTCCATGCTGGTCCTCCAAGAAACCAAACATCAACATCAACCTACACAACGCAAACAAAAGCAACACCTGCAGTTCGGAGTTTCTAGCTCGATTTTTATGCGAAAAAGAAAAGCTCGGTCCAAGAATCTGGCTCTACATCATCTACATCATCTCTCTAATAGATGATGCCACCACCTTCGCCGTTGTTGACAGCGCAAATACAATTATCGCTGGAGGATCCCTCCCTACATATAACTCCATTTTCACCGACGAAGCATTTGCCACACTAAAAGCCTGCCGCCATGCTTCCAGTAGCAAAGGACTATATGTAATATGCTCCGATAGTCTATCGACAATATCTGCTTTACAGAACTGGGATCATAGTGACTCCACTGTTCGTGAAATAAGGAACCTCACCACTATTCACAAAAAAAAAATTACCATTCTCTGGGCCCCCAGCCACCAAGGGATTCCTGGAAATGAAGCTGCCGACAAGGCCGCTACTGACATGAGGTCCGCCGTATCCTTTCCTTTTACACCCACCAATGCCAAGGATATAAGGAATAAAATCCAGCTTCACCTTATTAAAAAGAAACAGGCGGCATGGGGCCTGTCTACACACAGATACACACAGATTAACCCAAACTGCTCAAGGATCCTTCTTCCCGCTAACCTTTGGAGACGAGCATGCGGAACTTTCATCCGCCTGCGCATCGGACACACACAATGTAAACATCAACACCTACTGACTGGTACTACACAGGCCGTGTCCACTATGCGGGGAAAATCTTACAATAGCTCACCATTTTGGTTCTCAGAGCCCTTCCAACTGTTTAGTAATTGCGTCAGAACAAAACATTCTAAAATTATCCAACTTCATGAAAGAAGCAAATCTCAATATATAAACGCATTGTAGCCCAATCTTGCGAGTCGAAGGCCCTAGCAGCTAGTGCTCGTTAAACTATTCTTAAGTTTAGTATTGTATACTAGATTTAATTTGTTAAAATAAAAATAAATAATTAAAGAACTATATTAGATTAAGATTTGACTACTTATCGTAAGTCTCCGTGAGAGAAGATTCGATAAATAAATAAAACTTGAAAAAAAGTTCTACTATTTAATATATTGAATTCTTTTGTATATTTACAAGTTCTTTTTTTAATTTCTTCGTATTATTATAGCCTGTACCCTAAGGGTGAAAGGCTATACTAGTTTTTATATTTACATTGTTATTTTTCTTGCAAATTAAGCAGTTCTTTGTTAACTATAATTAAGTAAATTATATCCGAAGCTCATGAACATTTTGTATGATTTAAGACTTATGTGGTTTACTCATGGATGTCATTGTCAGCACTGAACCAAAGTGAAATGGGACCACACGGGAAGCATCGGCTTTCAAACAGAAGAAGAATCATAAAAATCGGTTGACCCAGTCGAAAGTTCTGAGGTAATTATAAAATATAGTCGAACTGACTACCAGAAAAAAAAAAGAATCATCGAAATCGGTTGGCGTGATATTGAGTTATTCGTTAATTTGTCGTGCACATACTTAATGGAAATTTACGACTTATATAGTTTTTACATCGATGCCATTATCAGAACTGGATTTCGTATGTAGCTATTCCTAAGTCCGAAAAAAGAACGAGGTTGTGTTTTTTTTTTAATACACTTGACTTTAATTAAAATCAAGAGAGAACGCTACAGTCGAGCAAGCCCGACAGTGTAATACCCTGTACCCAGGTAAACTTCCGTCACTGAGTTATATGCGCCCATAGCAGCTGCAAAAAGAGGAAGAAAAAGAGCGAACTTTTTGCTGCAGTTTGGGGGAGTTGTACTGGCGAGAATTTGTTTTGCTAATAACTTTTCTTAGAATTGACCGAATTGAATAAAATTGAACAACAGTAGACAATTTTATATAAACTAGCAGGTATTGCCCGTCTTAACCAGGCTCAATATAATGTTTCCAATTGTATTTATATTGTGTGTGCATAACCTACCCATATGTTTTCACCTTATAAGTTACCAGTAGGAAGGCATTTAAGGTATTTGAATGAACATTTTCTGTTCTTGACAAAAAATTGTTCAGTAGTCCGTTACATTTTTGTTCTTGCCAAACTATTTCGTTAAACAAACATGACCACTATAACAAATATTTTTTAAAGCTCGTTTTCGCCCCTTTGGAGCTAGAATTTTCCAAAAGCCTTTCTTAGTGTGCTCCTACACTATGATGGATACTATGAAAGGATACTTGAGTCCAAATTTCATCTTTTACCGTTTGGGCTGTGCGTTGATCACCAATTAGTCGGGACAAACTGTTTTATATATAGAGATAACGCAACGTTTTACGATAGACTATGTGCAAAAAAGGGGAATAATTATAAGGGTATATCCTAATTTTAAATTCACATTTGAGTCTTTTCGTGCCATATTGAGTCAATACGGTCACGCACAAACTCGGAATATGAAACACGGCACTCGTGTCAATGACGTGCAGCGATGAGCCACGATCAAAAAGCACTGACAATTCTCATCTCAATTTGCTAGAGTAAAACTTTCGATAGTTGAAGCCACCGATACCATCAAAATATCGAAGTTTGAATGCAATAAGCAGAATATTTAAATAATAAAATCTAATTATTTATTGAGATCAATAAGAACAAATCATATACATACATACATCTGCCCGCAATGCGAAGCAGAATATGCGTAGCTCCGTTATTCGGTTTCTGCTTTACTATCGCTTACGCAGTCGTTGCCTAGCGACGGTAACGACGGCGACTGTAAACTTTTGGCGTTCTGCCTTTGCAATTAACATTAAATGGTCAAAACGAAAGAAGAGCGAGCATTTGTTGTTGTTTTTAGAGCATTATTTTTTTTACAATCAAACAACTGTGTTCGATTGCCCAATGTATACATTAATACTAATGTACATACATGCTATATTCATACCCAGGCATACATACATATGTACATATTTTTCTCTTTACTTTTTCAACCGTACGTAGAGAACCGCAAACTGTTGCTTGTTGTGTGTGTGAGTGTGTGTATGTGATGTCCCCAACTATTTGATATTTGTTGTTGTTGCATAAAGTTATTAATGAAAACCCTAATGCCAAATGCACTAAACAAAGAAAAAATTACTTTTAAAAATGTTATATAATTTTCAATTAATTAACATTTTTTGCTCTGTCAGTGCAAGACGAATGTACATACATACATATGTAGATACATATGTACATACATAGATGTGCACATATGTATGGACATTCACACATTAGTGTCTCACATTTTGCTTTGGCTATTTCAATCGTTTGTACGCAACTACACGAACAGCTGCTTGCATGTGTGTGTGTGTATGTATACTTAGTTGTCCCCAACTGTTTGATATTTTGTATTGTTTGTTCTGCCTGCTTTTGTAAAATGCATATTTTGAAAATCCTTGAATGCAAAGATGTAGATTTAGTTACGTAGATTACATTACCCAAATTTTAATTCGATCGGACTAAATTTATAACACAAACTTTTCATTTGAAATAGTGAATAAATATTAAAACCCCAATAATTCAAGTTCCAACAAATTTCGAAAATCCGAGTATGCAGTTTTGTTTGTATTCTTTTATAGATTATAAAAATCAAATTTAAAGTTGATCGGTGCAGAAATGCAGAATTTTTAAACAACTTTGGAGCTCGATTTCCCCCCTTTGGAGCTTGAATTTTCCAAAATCCCTTCTTAGTGGGCACCTTCACTATTATAGGATCCTTGAGCCCAAATTTCAGCTTCATAGCTCTTGCCGTTTGGGCTGTTGACGCGGTTTCCTTTTGTGCCCCATTTTTTTTTACAGGAAAACTCCCATATTTCAGTCCCCAAAAAAAATTTCAAAAAACCAAGTATACAGTTTTTCTTGGAATTTTTCTGAGAGTATACAAAATTTAAAATTAAACAGATGAAAATTGTAGTTTTTTCATACAAACTTTGGAGCTCGTTTTCCCCCCTTTGGAGCTCGAATTTTCCAAAATCCCTTCTTAGTGCGCATCTACACCATGATAGGATACTTGAGCCCAAATTTCAGCATCCTAGCTTTTACCGTGTGGGCTGTTGACGCGGTTTGGAAAACTCCCATATTTTAGGCCCCAAAAAAAGTATCACAAAACCAAGTTTAAATTTAATCAGATGAAAACTGCAGATTTTTCATACAAACGTTGGAGCCTGTTTTTCCCCCTTTGGAGCTCGAGTTTTCCAAAATCCCTTCTTAGTGGGGAACTATGAAAGGATACCAGGCGGGAACCCTTTTCCAGAAAGCAAGGTCAAAGAAGTTATTTTCGGTGAAAGTGACACATCTGTTAAGCAAGGAGTTACCCGTTGCAGTTTCATGGCAAAGCGCTGTCAACTATCTTCCACAGGTGTGATGACGTCACAACCGGGCTCACAAAATAGCCCAACAATAGAAATTCAGATGTATATCATTTAAACACAATAACATACGGTCCATCATCAGCACCATTTTTACTGATTCGAAGTCTGCACCATTTAGGAAGCCTGTTTTAGTTCTTCGTACAGATTTATAAGTCGATGACTTACTTATAGGTGCAGACACCAAACTAAAAGAGAAGAATGATCAGATCACAGCTTTGTTTTGGTTTAACAGCAGCAATAAGCATTTAAATAATCTATTTGCGAATGAAGTTCCAATTAAAGTTTAGGAAGTAGATACAGCAAAGGCTCTTGGCTTATTTTGGAGGCCAAAGCAAGACTGCTTTCTTTCAACAAAATACCAAACGAATGGTATTATCGACAATAGAAAAAGATATTTGACGTCCTTGGCTTAAAGAGTCCAATCATAATAAAATGCGAAATACTAACGCAGGATTTACACATTTAGAAACTGAGTTGTGAACAGCCCCCTTTCTAAGCGCGGCTAATATATCGCCCAACACTTGTGTTCACGCGAGCAGTAAGGGGTTAAGGGCGGCAGGGTTGAACCAGCGACCATTTTATTTTCAAAATATAAATAAATTAAGCGAAAATATAAAATCCGTCTGCTGATTTGGGAAGCATTTCCTAATAAATAAATAAAGAAATATAAAATCTGTTCCATAACTTGCCGTTATCTTTTTATTGAACCGAAGGAAATTGAATTCTAGCTGTTCCGTCTTCAGCCTTGTTTTTTGGCCACAAATTTTCTACGCTTCCGTTTTATTGGCTTTTTACGAATTTTCAAATCCGTTTTCACTAAAATCGGAAGTGGCCACGGGATCATCCCTAATGCCTCCTGCAAGTGATAAACGGACCACCCGGTCGATGTCGCCAAAGGCTGAATCCGGCCTCACCTACGTGAACGAGTTCATAGCAGTGTCCGATAGAGTGAGCTAGTACGAAGCCAAGATTAGCGGTGCTTCTTCAGCCGACGCGTCCGTCTTCACACTAAAAATCCGCCGCGACGAGCTTAAGGAATTGTGGGACAGCGTGAAGCAGGAATTCGAGAGATGCTCCAGACCACTTGCCCGTGCAGCCCCCAAGGAAACCAAGAATGAGCTGTTCCTCATACAAGCCAAGTATGATTTTTGCTATTCAGTCTATGAGCGGTGCGTGGCTCAGCTGAGTGAGCAAATCGATAAATTGTCCGTTCCCAAAGTCCAATCAGCTCCTCCGCCACGTCACACCATGGGCTTCAATCTTCCGCCCTGTGACACCGAAATATTTACAGGGGACTACGCGCGCTGGCCCACTTTCCGAGACCTATTTACGGCGGTCTAGATAGACAATCCACGTCTATCTTCAGTTGAGAAGCTATTTCACCTCAACAACAGAACCAGGGGGGAAGCAAAGGAAATCGTCGGCAAATCTCCCCTTACCAACGATGGTTTTGCGTCCGCATGGGCAAATTTAAAGAGTCGGTTTGAAAATAGAATACTCTTAGTGAACAGCCAGCTGACCATCCTGTTTGGCCTCCCCCCCAAGAGTCGGGGACGGCAATAAAGGCACTCCAAAGCACGATTCAAGGGTGCTTGACAGCTCTGGAGCGTTCTAAGATTGACACCACTAACTGGGATTGCGTTCTGGTGTTCTTATGCTCATCCAAGCTTTCGGATACAACGCTATCTTTATGGGAGCATTCCTTAAAGGACAAAGCTGAGATCCCAGTTTGGGCGGAGCTAGATGCATTCCTCACAGAGCACCATCGGGCTCTGGAGTCCATGGAGGATTTAAAACGTTCTCGCGGCGCTCAGAATTCACTCAAGCTTCCAAAGAAGGACGTCGCGCCCAAGAGGATCAACACGTTTGAAGCGAAGGTGAATGTGAAGGCAGCTGCGTGCAAGCTTTGTTCAGCCGAAAACCACCCAATCCGTCTGTGCCCCCGATTCCTACAAATGTCCGTTAAGGAGAGGGAGGCCACTGTTAAAAAACAGAAACTGTGCCTTAACGGCTTCGCGAGGGGCCATCAACTCAAGGATTGTACGAGCCGGCATAATTGCTTCACGTGCAAGGGCCGCCACAACACCCTACTGCACCGTGGGACCCCTCCGTCAGCGCCCTCTGCAGCAGTTGTCCGATCTCCACAGAATATCGATGATTCCAGCTTACAGTCCACTACGTCTAATGTACAAAGTTATTTCCCATCAAATATGCAAGGCGTTCTCTTAGGCACGGCGGTGGTAAATATCCTCCACTTGGGCACCATCTACATGGCACGAGCTTTAATCGACTCCGGGTCAGAAGGAACGTTCATATCGGAACGTTTGCGTAATCTGATCAAGCTGCCTTTCCAGAAGGTGCAGGCCCAGGTATCCGGGCTCAACGGTGTGGTATCAGGCGACGCGCGGAAGATGTGCAGCTTCAAGCTTGTTTCGCCAACAAAGCCAAGGCTACAAGTTGCGGCCTCCGCGTTCGTGTTGCCACATTTGGCAGGCAACCTGCCATCGTACCCGATCCTCCAAACCTATCCCTACTTCTTCCTAAGCGCCCAGATAGACGTCCTTCTTGGGGCAGATGTGCTGCCATCAATACTACTGGATGGTGTCCGGCCCAATATTTGCGGCACCCTGCTGGGTCAGGAAACTATTTTCGGATGGATCTTGACCGGTCCGGTGGCCACTTCGGAACGCAAATCCATCTCGTCCTTCTCCACAAGGGTTTCGGTGAGCACAGAGCCCTCACTGGACAAGCTCCTTTTGAAGTTTTGGGAGGTGGAGGATCTACCCGCAACTCGGGTAAAGGAGGCAGATTTAGTCTGCGAGCAAAACTTCTTGCAAACAACGAGGAGACAAGAAGATGGGAGGTACGTAGTGTCGCTGCCTTTTAAGGACCCACAACGAATCGACTTGGGTCACTCAAGGTCCATCGCACTGACTCAGTTCCTGAAGAATGAAGCGCGCTTAAAAAGGAACATTCCGTTAAAAGAGCAGTACGATATGGTGATCAATGAGTACCTGGATTTGGGGCACATGCGCCAAGTTCCTTCCGACACGAGTGCAGATAATTTTTATCTTCCGCATCACGCTGTCATCAAGCCAGACAGCACCACTACGAAGGTACGTGTGGTCTTCAACGCGTCAAGTCCACCCACAAATGGTAAAAGCTTGAACGACATTTTGCACACAGGACCTGTCCTGCAGTCCGATTTGACACTGCAAATATTAAAATGGCGTTTTTTCCAATTTGTTTTCAGTGCCGACATAACTAAAATGTATCGGCAAATCCTCGTCGACTATAGGCACCGGAATTCTACAGGTGACATATGCGACTACGAATTGAACACGGTCACCTTTGGCGTCAATTGCGCCCCCTTTCTGGCCATTCGGGTGCTTCAGCAACTGGCAGAGGACTCACGCACGCAATATCCGATAGCCAGTCAAATCATCTGCGATTACATGTACGTGGATGATGTGCTAGCCGGTGCCCACACGAAGGAGGCCACAGTCGCAGCTATACGGGAGCTCCAGAAGGCACTTGACGCTGCAGGCTTTCCGTTGCGAAAATGGTCGTCCAATAACAAGGAACTTTTGCTTCATATGCCCAAGGATCATCTGCTACGGGCTGATTTCTTGGAAATTGAGGACGCCAGCCAGACGAAGACACTCGGCATCTGGTGGAGTGCTACGACGGACAACTTTTTCTTCGTTGCCAGCGACGTGGATGCCAAGCCCTCCTACACGAAGCGCGAAGTGCTATCGCTGATTTCCAAGCTGTTCGATCCAGCGGGGTTGCTGGCCCCTTTCGTAATCCGTGCCAAGACTTTTATGCAGGAGCTCTGGCTAAAGAAAATCGGGTGGAATGATCCATTGCCATCGGAACTACTCAATTGGTGGGGCAGTTCCTTTTGAGCTATCCAGCTTTGGACCGGATACGGATCCCGAGGTGGACAAATTTTCAGCCCCAAGGTACCTTTCAGTACCATGGCTTTTGCGATGCGTCGCAAAGGCTGCAGCACTTTATGTCCGTGTGGAGTTCCAGCAGGAGGTCCAGGTCCACCTTCTCGTGGCAAAAACACGAGTCGCCCCAGTTAAGACAATGTTGCTGCCGCGCCTAGAGCTATGTGGCGCGGTCCTCCTAAGCGATATGTGCGCAGCCACGCTTCCTCACTTGCCGCTAAGCAGTTTCGGTCCCCATTTTTTGACAGATTCGACGATCGTGCTGGTTGAGCAAGCCACCATGCAATTGGACCACTTTCGTGGCGAACCGAGTTTCAAGAATCACGCAGTCCACGACGGACAACAGGTGGTTTCACGTGCGGTCGGAGCACAACCCAGCGGACTTGGCAAGTCGAGGGGTCCCTCCACAAGATTTGGCAGACAGCGAGTTGTGGTGGCATGGGCCGTCTTGGGTTCGGATGCCGCAGGAAAGCTGGCCCATCATCGAGCACCCTCCATTCATCACGGAAATGGAGCAACGTACCAATCGGGTGAACTTCGTATCCGTGCCCGCAGGAGGGGACTTTCTGGAGCGTTTTTCCGATTTCGGCAGAGCCCTGCGCGTGGTAGCCTACATCTATCGGTTCTGCCGACGCTGCAAAAAGGTCCCGTCTCCAAAGTCCAAAGAGCTGAGCAACGGTGAGTTGGTCGAGGCCCAACGGATCCTAATCCTCCGTACTCAGCAAAGGGAATACCCAAAGGACTACCAATGCTTGCTAAACATGAAGAGCTTATCCACTTCAAGTTGTATCCTCAACTTGAACCCCTTCCTAGATGCCCACGGAGTCATGAGGGCGTGTGGCCGGCTGTCTGTATCGGATACGTTCATCCGGTCATCCTACCTTACAACTGCGTTTTCTCACGTGTCTTGGTTCTCTTTACGCACCGCATCTCACTCTACGGCGGAAACCAGGTGACAGTGAACCCCGTCCGCTCCAAGTACTGGATTCCGAGGCTACGGAACCTGGTCAAATCAGTGATCAACTCCTGCGAGGTTTGCGTAATCCACAAGAAAAGGTTGCAAACACAGTTGATGGGCAGACTTCCAGTCCAGCGAAGGTACAACGGTACAAGTGCCGCCGGTGCCAAGGAGATCACCACACGCTTCTCCACATCGAAGAGCGACAGCGGTCGCTTTCGCCCCGGCGCTCTTCCTCGCCCCACTGGTCTCGCTCGCCCCAGAGAGCCACGTCGCACAGTGGGGCCTTAGGCCGAAACAGCTTGCGAAAATCAAAATTTTCATGAACGCTTTGGGAGTAATGAATAAACGTGTCTAATAGTTTTTTTTCCAAAGATTACGAAAATCTTACTCTCAAAAAAATCGGAATTATAGTTTAGGACATATGTGCACTCAAAGTCGACCCTTTTTTAAGCTCGCAACAATTAATTCAATTTGATGCAAATACTTCATCTTTCAGGTATAATATTAGCTAAGTTATGAAACGAATCATTGATGTTTTGATTTGTATTGCTAGATGAATTAATTTTATGCATTATTTAATAAAAACTATGTCTTTCGTATTTGTAGTTATCTAGAAAACGTTATTTTTTAAACTACCTATTTTTAGGGTGTTTTTCAACTTTGATGGAAAATAAAAAAAAAGTACCCAAAAGTACCTCGCCCATATTTTCAAAATATGTTCCCTAAATATTCTTTTACCTAACGCAATAAAACTTTCATCCGCCCGGATCCGCCGGTGTGCACCAGAGCAAAAAGAGTGCCGCAACTTCGGAAAAAAATCAGCGAAAAAGGCGCTGCCGCGGGTATAAGAAGAAGAATGCATTGCAGGTAGATTCGCAGTAACGGCTATTAGGAACATTGTATTTAGCATTATGGATACAAAAATATACCTAAGCGGTCCTATTTGATCCACATTTAATATTGTGCAACCAAAATTATGCATAACATTTATTACAGGTTGTGTAATTTACAATATCAGGTGAAGGTCTTGCAATCTTTTTGACCCTTTTATGAATTGTAATTTCTTTGCTTTAAAGCATTTGAACAGGCAAAAAGAGGTTTTAGTTTATTATCTTAGGTATGCGTTTAGAAATGGTATATATTGCCAATATTTTTGGTGCAGCGTAATAGTCGAATTTTGACTTAAAAAGCAATCAGTTGTGTCTAACTAGCAGTGAATAGTATTTTTCAATATAATTTACGTTTAAATACCTTAAAAGTGATTTTTCTTTAACATGGCTGTGCAAAATGCAACATTATTTGATCTATTTAGGAATTCCAATGATGAGAAGGAATTTGAAGAAGCTGTTCTGGAAGAGCTGTATGATGCTCTGGAAAGTGCAGATCAGCAAAAAATGTTGAGAAATAAGCTTAAATTAATTTATTCTAAAATCAAACAGAAATGGATAAGCGTAGGATATAGCAAGCAGAAATTTGATTTAAAATATGAAATCTGGCTATCAACGACTACGTACTTGGATACATCAATGGACGATGTACCCTCTACATCAACTGGACGAGCCAGAGGAAGACCAACGAAATCCATTGAAGAATGCTCGGATTTTACAAGAAAAAGAAAGCTTGTCGATGTCACAGAAGCCATAGCTACGGATCACTTGTCGGAGGCGCTGTCCATGAAATACACCAAGGATCAGGAAAAAATAAAATCGCAAGTCACAAAAGCGGTTGCTGACGCAAGCCCAGTGCGACTTAAAAGGATCAAGGAAAGCATTCCTACTCCGCCAAACTTACTGCCAAAGCAGTTCAGTGCCGATGAGGCTTTGGCATTGTTTATGGATTTGGGATTGTCAAAGGAAAAATATTTAATATTGCGACATTCCCTAATTCGGCATAATGTTGATGTTCTTCCTGGGTACAAACAAATAGGATCGGCTAAGAAAGAGGCAGTACCTCAGCCCACAATAGTGACGGAACAGTCAGTGCAAGTAACACTTCATGACCAATTGGAGAAATGTCAGAGGAAGCCCAAGAGTCGAGGAACAAGGACTATAAAAAATTCAGATATTTGAACACATGCAAGACGTCACGAATAAGGCAAAACGAGGATCTCTTCAATATGTTGTCAGCCTCTTCAGATCCACTGGTTTCATCCCTTAGACATGTGAGGTCTCACAAAGAATTAGTTAGTAATTATTCTTCGGACATGGTGAAATTATTAGATATTCCTTCGAATGTAGACGACTATTTTAAAGAAAACATATTAATGTAAATAATTGCAGCTGTCAGTACTTTATAATAAAAATTAATGTAATCATAAAATATTAACAAAATATTTTATTTTAATTTTTTTTTATGTAAAAAAAATTTTCAATATTTTGAAATTAAAAAAAAAATTTGTAATATTTAAACAATTTTTTTTTCAATTTTTAATTTGTTAAAAACTAAAAATATAACATAACTGAAAATAATTGTATCATTAAATGTTTTTTATTAGTTTGATTAGGCAAATATTGCACTGGCAACAAAATCCAACTTTGAGCACACATTGCTCCTACAAATCACAGCACAATGCGCTATGACTTGTTTCAAAGCTTAAGAATTTTTCTTTCAAACAAAATTTGAATGACGAAAATTGCTTCAGCCGTTCAGAAGATATGATTTTTGCAACGAAAAAAGTCCGAAGGCCCCACTGTGCGTCGTTGCAGCGGTCTGACTCTCTTCAACCGCCAGCATGTGTTCCACCACCACTTTCACGGCAGCAGCTCCCTTCATCTGTGTTGTTGCCAACTGCAGTGGTACTTGTCGACACAAGCACTCGTACCTTCGAGGTCCGTGCACTCATCGACAGCTGCACGCCAAGGAGCAGCATCAACGCTTCCTTTGCGGCTGCCTTGCGTCTGCCCACCAACCAAGACGTCGCCACCGCTGTCGTCCGATCCAGGGCCCTCTCGTCCTTCCGTTTGGATGTCTCCCTCCGCATCAACTGCGGACTCCAGAAAGAGCTGTGGAAGGTGCGATCCGAGACGAGTTTGCCACCCTGGTCCTGGCCGATCCAAACTTCTACCGGCCATCCACGGTTCCGCTAGTGCTCGGGGCGGACGTGTATCCAAGGCTGATCCAAGCAGGGTGCATCCCGGGTCGAGACGGTCGCCCTGTAGCCCAGAGCACCGTGTTTGGCTGGACTCTGTCCGGTGCCTGCCGCCAATAAACGCACTCCAAGCGTCCCCTTACAGCTCACTTCCTGGATGTGACGTCCCACCTTCAATGCGCCTTTTTTCCAATATATTGCAAGGGGGCGGGATGTTAAGAGGTTAAGGGCGGCAGGGTCCGACACCTCCTCCCACGCGAACGTTTGACCTGCGAGCGCAGCCTCCTCTGGGCTGTAAGTTTAGTTGAAAAACGTACTCGCGTCTTTTCACACCGCTTTGTGCAAGTGACCCCAGTGCAGTTCGGTGTACCCTCTACACACATACAAACATTCACATACCATTTGTACATATCACTAAACACTACCAAACTCTGTACATAAACGTCACAAATAAACCAACACACACAAACTACAACGACCAGCCGTTTTCGTCATTGGGAAGAAAAGGCCCCCTACAACTATCCAAGCCACCCCCCTATACAACTTGGACCACATTTTATTTATACCTGCTCATGTCTGGTGTACAGAAAAACCCCCATAGAAGGGAAGTCGGAGGAAAATGAAAAAAATAAAACAAACTCGTATAGCGTACACAAAAAAAGGCGTCTTTGTGCAAAATTTGGTGTCTCTAGCTCCTATATTCTCTAAGATCTAGATCATACGGACGGACGGACAGGGCTCGATGGACTCATCTTGTCATGCTGATGAAGTATGTATATACCTTGTAAGGTTTGTCACGCCTCCTTCTGCCTGTTACATTTTTCAGCTCCCGCAAACCTAATATACTCTTGTATATTTCATGTACAGATCACATGTCTTTTTCTTCACAATGGCATTCAACTCCAACTACTAAACTACCGCTTACCAGGGTAGCAAGCTTATCAATGTAACGTTGTTATTTGCGACGCGGCAGTATTGGGAAACCTCAAATAGCGTCGGACGGAGGGGATGGCAACTCGCACTTAGCAGCGGGCGCCTGCCGATACCAACACCGAGTACTCGTGCGTGAGTGGTGTGGCCAAGTGCTACCAATTGTATTATAGAAATCGATATTAGGTAGCATCGGGGATAAGGGAAATTATCGGTTCCATCAAGAGTAGCGGGCCGTGCTCTTTGTCAATGGCAGAACGACAAAGAAAAAGAGAGAAGGAAGACGTAAAGTAGTGTCAAAGTGTTCGCTCAGAACGGTTCAAGATGGAACTGCTCGTAACAAGCAAACCTAAAGAAATGTGCAGCCTCACCACAATCAACCTCGCGCAAACCAAGGGTGTTTGACGGGAATGAAAAGCTACCCAAAGTACGTTATCATTGGATATCAAAAGGATAAAGCGGATTCTAACATGGATGTAAATAAATTCGTTTTTAGCAAGGTCAGCTCTGGTGCGCATTGGAAGCCATTGAGGATCTCATGACATAAGAATGCACTCGTAATTCTAAACCAGCATTACTTCCTTTTAAGAACCAATATAATATGGAGTTCGTTTATTAAAAAGCAATAGCTCTGGACCATTTTTTGAAAAACAAAGTTAGTACTAAGAAGGTAAAATCCCGTTTGCCCGCCAGCCAATGGGTATCACAAGGGGATCAAGTGTAACCACCAAGCCAGCTGGTACGCGACGTAATTGTGATACACCACTGGTAGTGCGACTATACTCTCTTCGCGAGGGCGGTTGGAAGCAGGCCTCTGGCACGGTCATGCCGGATAGTTCTGACTAATAGTAGACGGGCGAAAGCTGAAAACTCTACAATTTTTTCAATCCAAGGCAGAACAGCTAAGGCCGACCAGAGTAGTCCAAGTTATTTGTTACTTGAACCCCCAAAAATAGAAGGTGATGCGGATACTATTTTATTTGTTTTATTTAGTGTAGGCGGTCTTTAGTGGCACTTGACAAATAAATGAATGCCACTATCTTATCGCTGTGCTGCGCAGCTGCCTGCCTCCGGGCCAACGACTCCCATTTTGAACAATACTATCTTACGTCTATATACATCTGTCCTTTTCCTTAAAACTACACCTCGCCGTCCTTCTCTAGTGACGACACCCTGTGACGGTGGACAGGGCGTCGTTACACCTCGAGGACGACATTACAGTGTGGACGTTAATTCGGAAGATGCCCCTGAGGTTTCTTCAAATAAATCTTCACTACTGTAAAGCAGCATCCGCTGCTGTTCCGCTTCGTCACAGCCAGGAGGATACAGATGTAGTCCTCATCCAAGAGCCTTGAATCTGCGAAGGCACGGTTTCCGGACTGAGGACGCAAAGCCAAAAGCTGAATCAACCAAATTGCACAGGCAAGACCCGCACGTGCACTTTAACTAGGGTTAGGTTAGGCTAGGTAGACACGGCTGTGTGCGACTCTGTACAACCGCATGACTGATGCCCCCAGCACACTAACCAGATGGGCGACGACGAGTTGACTCAGCGTCAATCTCAGTAAAACTGAGTTGGTACTCTTTACTAGGAAGTACAAGATTCCACTCGTCCAACCCACCCCACATGAAAATTAACATACGGACTCATAATCACTAACTGGAGGTATTTGCTAACTTCCATCGCCATCTCCGTGTACGCCTCAGCCATGCTGCGAACCGCCCGTAAAAAGCTAATCTATAAAAGGTCCGACATCAGCAGATACCATCACTGGCTGAATATCTTCACGAGCCCCAACCCACCACTGGACAGTACCGAAGACATCGACGCGGCCGCCGCGAACTTCACCACGCAAATTCATGTGGCAGCGGCACATGCTGCGCCCAGGCTCTCAAGCTAGCCGAGAGACACCAGCAGGGACGTCCACTTTTGGAATCCCCAGGTGATTGAGCTTAATACCGACAAACGACGCCTCCGACGGGTATGGTTCCTCTCAAGAATTCCTAAAAATTTTGGCCTAAGTGACTCAGGGGTATAATCCTGACTACCGCGCCTACCTAACCTAACCTAACCTAATCTTCCGCCTTATCAACATAATTATATTTTGCTGTAGGAATATTTGGACTTTGGTCACATGTGACAAATTCGTTCCATTATCAGCTTCACCATAATTAATTCAAACCTCCAAAAGGGAGATATGGTTTCCTTTTTATCGTTGAAACTTGTTGCCTATTTTGAATTACAAGTATATATATCTATAGAATTTGGATGTTAAACTTTATTTTTATTAAAAATAAAAATATATAACGTTTCATTTTAACGTTCGAAACAATTTTCATTAGCTTACTTATAAATTGAAAATTTTTTGAACCATCCGAATATAAGCCATTTCGTTCACAAACTCATCTTAATTTGTAGTAGCCGCGAGAACAGATGAGAACATACAACATTAAACGTTGTCAGTCGGAGTCGTTAATGGGTTTTTTACGTTTTTTTGCAGCCTGTGTTATTTTATGCTTTGACCAATCCTCCTATATAAAAAAATACCAAAAGCAAGAGTTATAAAACTTTTAAATAAACTCCTGCCGGTCTTCGTACCACATAGTAAGTCATGAAGCTCAACGCTTGTTGATTTACTACTACTGGCTTACCTCACTAGAATTCTCATCAGATGAGTATATGTTTTTTACAACATCTGAAATCTTCTTATTTCCAGCATTTTGGTTATTTGAGTCTTTTTTACTAAGTGGTTGCTTACGTCCACGCCCGCTACCACCACGCCGACCAACTGCAGTGGTTTCGTCTTCTGCAGCCAAAGCAAACAGATCACTGAATTGTTTCTAGTTTGAAAAATATTCCAATTTAATAACAAAACAAGTAAAAAAGCTAAAGTCGGGTGTCCCGACTTTGAAATACTCTGTATACATGTTTACAATAATTATAGAAAATAAAAAAAATTAAGAAAATTAAAAAAAAATTTGATCGATTTTACCTCTCTCGGTATTCGAACTCACGTAAAGGGTGTATAATTGCACATTTACATAGCAATTGCGTCTGTGTGAGTGTATGTATGCCTATGCGCATCTATTCGTGTCTGTGTAAACATGTGTGCAGTCAACCAAAGCACCAGCATCAACAACAGCCGCGGGCAGCGCTTGAGCAGCGTTGCAGCAGCAAATATATTTATGGCTATAACTTCTTGTTACATCGGTCTATCATAGTTAAACTTGGCATACAGACACATAATAACCAACTGAGGGTATTTCCAAAATTTTAGTTCGAAATTCCAAAATACACATTTTCTGCGTATTCACATAAGGCATCTGGTACTAAAATTTAGTGTTCCTAGGTCTTATAGTCTCCAAGATATAGGTGATTATACGAATGGAAAATCGGGAAAACCCCCATAGGGGGGAAGTGGGGGAAAAATCAAAAATATAAAACAAACTCGTATAGCGTACATACATAAGGCATATTTGTGCAAAATTTGGTGTCTCTATCTCTTATAGTCTCTGAGATCCAGGTGTTCATACGGACGGACAGACGGGCAGACAGACAGACAGGCCTAGATCGAATATATATACTTTGTGGGGTCTGCCACGCCTCCTTCTGCCTGTTACATTTTTCAGCTCCCGCAAACCTAATATACTCTTGTACATTTCATGTACAGAGTATAAAAAGGTAAATGTTTAGTTTGTTGATACTTACTTTTGTGATTTCATTACTATGAGAGTAAGCAGATTGTAGGGCCCGCTGCATCATGTCATGAACGTATAGCCCAGTGCCAGTTCCATGCCTGCAGCTTCTTCTATAATGCTCTAAGTGGGTTAATACCTATAACAAAAATCAATAGTAACAAGATTTATTTGTATTTTTTCACATTGTGTTATTGTTTTACTTGATCAGAAGATGGGGTGCTGCTCGCAGCAGAACAACCTTTTGAAGGTCGCTTACGCTTATTGGGAGATGAACTGGGGTATTTAGATGTCAAAAGTGACGCTATTATTTCAGACAACTTTTCCTCACTACGATGACACCAGAACCTATCAATTATAGGGATTTGTTAATTCTTTATTTTTATACTACCTTTTCGACGACATTACCTTAAAGCGGAGGTGACAAATGGATCTCCCCTAGACTTAGCTTCTCTGCTTAGCAAAAGACGTATAATTTCATTTGTAGGTTCTTCATTTTTCAACAGCAATAACAAATGGCTGAGTGCTTCAGGATGACTTGCAGCTTCAAGCTCAGGTAGTAAATCCTACAATACTCATATGAACGAAACTCTGGCCAAAACAGGATAATAATGGACCATACCTGAATACACTTAAGTGGTACATCATGCGCCTGAACCAGCTGCCAAAGACAAAATTGCTCATACGTTTCATATTCTAGGCTTTCTCGTATACAATCGATGAGGCCATCCTGTTTAAATAAAGTAAGCTTACCCTGTGCCACTGAATACATGATGTCACGTACATTCTTTGCATCGATACATCGCAAAGTGATACGCAGCAAATCGGTATTATTAATTGCTATTAATTTAAACTCTCTATAAATATCGGGAAGTAACCACAAGTAAATAATGGTATTTTCTTTTTCAAGCAGATCGAGGTCCCGCACCAGGCAATTTCCGATTTTGTCATCCATCGCTTCACAAATCTGTCGGTAGACGGCCGTTTTAAACTGATATGTATGTTGGACATTTTTTCGTGTTTGCAATTTGCAATGGACCTTCATAAAGTACAGCAATAGGTAACCGGTTTCGGGTATACGTTCGCATATCTCAGAGAGCAAAGACTGAAAGGGTTTTTTACTCTTGTCATCATTTTCGTATAAAAATCGAAACAGCCCAAACAACGGATAGCTAATGCTTTTTACTAACAACTTTTCATCCGTTTTACTCTCAGTTAATATGTTCTGTTGTGGCAGTGTTTCACGTAGAATCAAAACTGTATTCGAGGTAACATAGTTCAGCTGTGTCTCGTCCAGGGCAGAAGCGGTTAACGAACGGAAATCCTTCAGAAATGTTTCCCATGTAAAAGAATTACGTTTTGTAAAAAATGTTTCAAATGATTCAGTTATTGCTTCTGGCAGTTCAACTTTCTCTGGAACAGGTTTCTCTTTAAGTCTCACCTGTGAAATAAAAAATATGAAAAAGCATTTGAAACAGTTTCTATATTACATGATTTTATATATTTTTAATATTATTTAATTAAACACTAAGCTAGATATGGTGAATTGTGTCACCAACTTCAATACAAGCTATATATCGCAATTTTATTATCCATTTACAAAGTATATAAAAGGATTAAGAAAGCATCTTCAACATGTATACTAAATGTATTATTGATCAGCTTAACGAGACAAGTCGATATAGACGTGTCCATCGTAATCCTAATAAGAGAATATTTAGTTTTTTGCGGTATTTTTTAGATCGGACTATCTCAACTGTAACGTTGTCTCGTTGCTATAAAATCTTATAAAACCAGCAATAAAGTAGGATGTCAATTACATGGTAGAGCAGCTAAAATCGGGTGTAGAATAATTGTACAAATTAAAAAAATTAATATTAACAAGATAGAACACTACAGTCGAGCAAGCCCGACAGTAAAATAGCCTGAGAGTACAGGAAAAAAGTACACAAAAAAGAAAAATTAAAAAAAAAAAATTAAGAAAAAAATTAAATTATTAAAAAAATGAATGAATTAATTAATTAATTTAATTAAATTAGAATACATGTTTATGTTCAGTTTTAACAGCATACATTTACATCACGTACCTATGCGTGATTATATGCGTGTATGTATGCAGCACAAAGTTGAACCAAAGCAGCAACAACAACAACAGCTGCGGGCAGCGCTGCCGACAGAGCTGCAGGCAGCGCATGAGCAGCGATTTTACTTATGGCTATAACTTTCTTCAGAATTGACCTATCATGATGAAATGGCACACGGACACATTAGTACTAACTGGATGTACCTACCAAAATTTATTTCAAAATTCCGAGAATTACGGAAGTTATAAGAAAAAACACGAATTGCGGGGGAGTGGTGGGGTGCATCGAAAAAAACTCAAACTCGTACTTTCTCGGTCTTAGGAGAATATGGAAACCAAGTCTGGTTATTCTAGCTCTTATACTTTCTGAGATCCTTGCGTTCATACGGACGGACGGACAGTCAGACGGACGGACGGACAAGGCTATATCCACTCGGCTTCTCATCCTGATCAAGAATATATATACTTTGTGGGGTCTGCCACGCCTCCTTCTGTGTGTTACACACATGCGCACAAAACTAGTATAGCCTTTCACCCTTTGGGTACAGGCTATAAAAATAAATAATAAATTCAGGTATTCATTCGGACGGACGGACGGACAGACATAGATCGACTCATCTTGTCACGCTGATTAAGAATATATATATATGTATATACTTTGTGGGGTCTGCCACCCCTCCTTTTGCCTGTTACGTTTTGCAGCTCGCGCAAACCATGTAGAGTATAAAATTTAGAGCGTATGTTTTCTAACCGTCTTTCTACAGTAGTTTAATATTATAAGTTTTACCTCATTTTAATAAAGGCTGTTTGAATTGAATCTAATTTAAAATAAAGCTTTAATCTTAAATGTAAAATTAATACAAATTGTTGATATTCGAAAACATACGAAACATACTTTGGACAATGGCAAATCATCGTCGTCATCTGTATTTTCATCGTGTTTGTTGTTTATATTTGAATTGTCAACATCATCATCGCTAAAGGGAACTTCGCCTTCTCTATCCGTACCCTGTGTCGGAACCTTGGACATCTTGGTGTCGTCATCCACCACTAAAATGGTCGTGGAACTATTTAAAGCAAACGCTGGTACATCGACTGGTTCTACGAATGAATGAACGGATTTATTATACTTATAAATATATATATAAATCGCTTACCACCATGCATTATGCGCTGATCCGTTTCTTTTTTAAAAATCGTTTGTTGTATTGAATGCGTATTAAACGTTTGCGCTATATTTGGGTTCGGCGCCATAAACTCTTTAAAGTTTTCACGTATTAAATTACGCAATTCTCTGTCTAGTTTTGGCGATTCAAAAAGAGGTTGTAAATTTGGAATGACCTGAAACAAATTTACGAAAGAGTTGGTCAGTTAAAGATGTTATTCCCTTTTGTGGCACATACCTGTTTATCAAGTATTAGTTTCAATGAATTAAACACGCCCATTCGAATTTTATCTTCATGCTTAACATAAAAATTTTTTGTGATTCGGCACAGGAAATCCAATAGTGTACTGCTGACGAACGGATGGTTTCTGATAGAGTGATACATAACTAAAATTCCGGGTTCTATATTCATTATGTTGTCTTTTAATGGATCAAAGAAAAGCCAGTCATAGAACAACGATAGTTTAGCATTGGCTGAGGCTATGGGATTTGTGCATGATGATATGAGCCACCCAATAATCGCCCAGCGTGGGATTATGTCGGAGCATAACATGTCGTTCGTAGGGTGAATCACATTAATTATAAAGCGAATTAGATCAGAACGCAAACTATGTGATTCAGGCGTAGAAAAGTATTTGTCCTGAAACCAATCCTGATAGCGTTTCTGGTTTCCGAATTTAACCGACGATGCAAGAAAATGTAACTTTCGCTCCATTTCCGGCAAAAGGCGACATTGTAGAAATCGACGACTTGTACGTATTTGAAGTATATGCCAAATACCGTTAAATGTTGGGTGCAGGCTCTTTGGATTATAGAGAATATCTCGCCAGAGAGTCTCAAATTCGGGAATGCGTGCCACGTTCTGCAATAATCTAATAAGAACTTATTTTTCAGTTATTACATAATTGGTTAAGTAGTTAATGTTAAACAAAAATGTGCTCCAAGCATCCGATATTAAACATATTTCTTCAGAAACGTAATTATTTGATATACAGGTGTACATACACAAATAGTCCTCATCCAACTCTCTATCGGCTTAGGTTGAGAGTTCAACAAGAATAAAATACTACTTAAAAAATAAAAGCTCAGATTTATAAGCGTAAATTTCTTTTTTAAAGCCAAATTTCTTGTGAATAGATTTTCAAGATTATAACAAGCCAATCTCGGGTACCACGAATTCTAAATGCCATGTACCAAGTGTAGAATAATTATCTTTGGGATATACGAGCTCACGTAAAGGGTGTATGACGGAAAGCGTGTTTAAAGCAACAAAAACAACAACATCTGCGGGCAGAGCTTGGCCAGAGATTATATTAATAGCTATAACTTTCTTCATAATTTTTTTTTTATAATTCCTTTTTACTCCACTTGGGAGCTTCTACAAGCGCTTTCCATCGAACTCTATTTCTGGCCGTCTGTCTAGCTGTGTCCCATGTGATGTTGTTATGGGATAATTCCTGAAGGGTGGTCCGTCGCCAGGTTATCTTAGGTCTGCCGACCCGTCTGCTTCCATCCTTACAATGCTGTGTGGGTCCTTCCGCAGTGCGTGGCCAATCCACATCCATTTACTCTTCCTTATCTGGAGGTGGATTGGTGACTCACCAGTCATGCTCCACAGGTCTGAGGCATTTGTTTATAAATGCCTGCAGCTGTTGGATCATTCTTTGTGTGGTCAACCACGTCTCGCTCCCATACAGTAGTGTGGATTTCACGCAGGCATTGAAAATTCGGAGTTTGGTTTTTCTGCTTATCTGTCCGCTTTTCCATATGCGACACAGTCTTCCGAATGTTGCTCGGGCTTTGGTAAGACGGCTCGATACATCTTCGTTCACGCCACCACTCGTTGGAGATAATGGTGCCGAGGTATGGGAAGTTATCGACAAACTCGACAAACTCGTTCCCACGTATGTTGACATTTCCTTGGCTGGCGTGATTGGCGCATCGCTTTTGTTTTTGCCGTGTTTATTTCCAGCCCGACTCGACTGGCTAACTCCACGAGGTCATCAGCTTTGGATTGGATATCACAGAGCCTGTGAGAGATCAGACATATGTCTTCCGCATAGTCCAAGTCTTCAAGATGTCTGTTGAAGTTCCACGTGATGCCACGCTTGATGTTGAAGAGCAGTGGCGATAGAGGGCCTTGCTTGACACCTGTGTTTGTCTGGAAAGGTGTACTTGTTTTTCCATTGTGCAGGACCGACAGGTTGGCATCATCATACATCGCCTTAATTATGGCGATACTTTTGGTCGGTACTCCGCACCTTGCTAGTGCGCCCCATATTGCCGCTCTTTCCACTGAGTCGAAGGCTTTCTTGAAATCGATGAACAGGAGGTACAGCGGGGCCCGCCACTCCACAGCTTGTTGGGTAATTATGCGTAGTGTGTTTGCCTGGTCTACGCAACTTCTGTGTGGTCTGAATCCTGCCTGTTCATCACGTATTGATGGCTAAATTTTTTCCTGAAGACGCTCGTTCAGTAGTGTGGGTTTATAGCTCGTATTCAGCAGTGTGATTCCTCTCCAATTGTTGGAGTCGCTAAGGTCTCCTTTCTTGGTTTCCAGTTTTACAATGATTCCGCTTTTCCAGGTAGTTGGAATCTGTTCGCGACGTGTGGATGCAATATTTCCGATGCAATATTTCCTTCTCCAGCTGCCCTGTTGTGCTTCAGCTTAATTATTGCGTTGCCGATTTCTCTGGTTGATGGGGGTGCGGACGAGATTCTCAGTATCCCATTTGTTGGTGCAATACCTCTGAAGTCATCACTACTGCTTGGTGTGGCAGTGTTGCTGATCTCCATGAAGTGTTGACGCCATCTCTCTATTTGGGCTTCATCATTGGTCAGCAGGTTTCCATCTGTGTCTCTTACTGGTTGGGATTTCCTTTGGTAGCTTCCAGAGATTCGTGCTACTAACTGGTATAGTGAGCGCATGTTGTTTTCGCCGGCTGCTTGTTCTGCATCGTTTGCAAATCTATCCATTAGTGCTCTCTTATCGTTCCTGGCGGACTTCTTTACAGCTTTACACAGTTCGCGATGTTCATCACGATTGTGGCTGTTTTGGTCTGCCATAGCCTTTAGATTGTTTCTCCTGCTAATTAGGTCCCATGTTCTGTCGGATATCCAATTGGTTCTTCTACGTTGTTGCGTGCCAATAATTTCTTCTGCGGTCACCCTTAGCGTCCTGCATGCTTGTTCCCAGGGGTGATTTTGTTGCGGTGATAGGTGTGCTCGTAACGCAGATGAAGGTTGAGGGGGAGCGGTCGGTTTGTGATGTTGGCGATCTGTGGTCGTTTCCGGTTCAACTTAATTGAAAGTTCGCCTATGACCAGCTCGTGATCGCTGTCTATCGATGCTCCTCGCTTGTTCCGTACATCTAGTAGCGAGTGTCTCCATTTCCTGCTTATGCATATGTGGTCAATCTGGTTGCGTGTATTCCCGTTTGGAGATGTCCAAGTGTATTTGTGAACATATTTGTGATGGAATAAACTGCCGCCAATGACCAGTTGGAATGTCTGGCAGAGTTCTGTCAGTCATTCCGCATTGTTGTTGCGAGTCCCGATTCCATGTTGGCCCATGACTGATCTCAGTAGTCGCTTGTTGTTGGGACCAATTTTCGCGTTTAGGTCACCCATGAGAATAGTGATGTCACCTCGGTGTATTTCCGTGAGAGTAGATGTGAGAGCAGCAAAGAAGTCGTCTTTGGTGTCGTTACTGGCGTCTTCTGTTGGGGCATAGCATTGCACGATGGTGATGTGCCTAGCTTTGCATCTAAACCTGGCCTTAATGAGTCTATCAGATACGGGGACCCAGGAGAGTAGTGTCGTCTTCATCCTCCTCGCCACGAAGATTCCTACCCCGTATTTGCTGCCGTTACTGTTGCCACTATGCAGAACTAAGTTGCCGTTTGATGTTGTTGTAGTCCCATTTCCGCTCCATCTCATCTCACTGATCGCCGCTATTGCTATCTGCAGCTTGTCCATTTCTCCTTCAAATTGTTCTAGCCTGGGTGGTTCTTTTAAAGTTCTCACGTTCCATTGTCCGATTCTTGTCCGTTTTGAAATGCCTATGGCGTCGAACTGGTGATTGGCCAGATGCGACTTATCCCAGTGGTGGGGCTGCCACCTGTCGCCGCCGGGGAGAGGCGTCTTGGGGGGGTTACTATTGGTGCTGTCCAGATAGCGTGGATGGATGTGTTTGGTGGTTAAAATGACCAGCATGTATTTCGGGGAGTTTGTCCAAAGGAGAAAGCTAGTTCGGGGGTCATGCTCTCGCCATGAGTGGGGCTTGAACCCACGACCTCTTGTTTGGTGTGCGCGTGCGCTATCCACTACGCCACTGAGGCCCCATCTTCATAATTGATCTATCATAATCACTAACCTTTGTTGGGTTTCGAAAAATTTTGGTTATTCTAGCAAAGTATATATTCTTGATCAGCATGACAAGACGTGTCGATCTACATACTTCAGTAAAATTTATATTTGTGCAACTCGTTTTTAAAAGTTTATTAGAAACTCTGCCATTAATATCTATTAAATAATTAAGAAACCATAAATATATTTCATTTTTGATAATTTGATCAATAATAAATTAAGGTAAACAAATTTTTCATTCATGAAAAGAAATTTAAACTGTAATTATTATTTACATTTAGAATACAATTTACTTATGATTTTAGTAGGATATAGTGATATTGTTATTTGACCAATTGCAACGCTCAGGACATGGATTAACCAACTTTTGAAGGACGATTATGACAATTTTTGGGCATTCCTAGACAATGGCCTCTTTCAAATTTTTTAACACACCTATAAACTTTGCCTGATAGGGTGCCCTAAAGGTCCTAAATTGAATTTAAATCCGGACTTACAAGTATTGCAGGACACTGCATTAAGGGAATATTTCTTGTCTCGAAAAACGTCATGCTAATCGTGCAACATGTATTGGAGCGTTATCCTACTGAAATTTCTAAAAAAAATTACCAAAGGATCTAAAAGCCGCCCATATCATGAGTGAGCCCACCATGGTTGCATATGTTTCAAATCTGTCGGGGATTGCATGGATCGCGTCAATACCTTTGGTTTCTACCTTGGCTAACTAAATTAAACATTTTTGATTACTGAACTTGTCCGTTTTAAATTCCCTGTCCCAAAAATTGTATTTTCCGTAAAAGACAAGATAGACCATATTATGTCGGTGCAACAGCTTTGGTTTACGCACCTTGGCGTCATATTGGAGACCTATTTCCTTCCTGCCAAATTTATTGCAACTGTAGCCCAATTATTGGAATCTTTAATTCTGCCCTGACCTGGGCGCAGCTCATCATTTTGGTGGATATCAAAGCTCGAATATCTCACCAACTATGGGAACAGTGCCTTTTCGGTGGTTTTGAGCATATTTTTTCGGAAATTTTAAAAAGTTTGAGACGGTATTCCGATGCTTGATTAGTGCTTTAACAATAACACCGACTTTAATGTTACAATCAGCCATAGTTCTGATTTTTATTTCATTTTCTGTGTTAAACTCGTTCCCGAAGGGCATTTTAAGTTATTATTATTTTTAAGTTCGCCAAAACACAATGATACGGCTTTTAAGAAGCCTCCAATAAATCTGCTTGATAAATTAATTTTTTTTTCTGGAGATAATATATGTATACTTGTATGTACAAGGTGTGTTCCAACGAAAACAGGGCTTTAAAAAAAAAAAACAGAACAAATGGTTTTTTCGGCAAAATCAATTTATTTTATTCAGTTTGGAAGTGAAGTTTTTGCGTTTTAAGTGTCAGCATGTTGTGTTTGGTGCGAAAATGAGCTTCGAGCAAAGAGCCAAGATTAAATTTTGGTTTTAAAATTGGAAAAACTCTTACCGAAACGTTTCAATTGATGGAACAAATTTATGGCGACGTTCCAACGTTTTCAAACTGGTCGTGAGGACATAAATGACGATCAACATGTGGGCCAATCAAAATTCGTGATCACCGAAAATTCCATCGAAACTGTGCGTGAATTCATCAAAAATCAGCCGAAATCATCATTGAAATTGATGGAAATGGAATTGAACATATCCAAAACATCTATTTATCGCATTTTGACCGAATTTGGGCTTACGAAAGGTGTGTGCACGGTTTGTTCCGCACAAATTGACTGATGACCAAAAATTGCTCTCATCGATCGACGCTTGTGACCGATTATTTGACCAAAAATCACATTTTAACCATTAACCACTCGCCGTATTCACCTGCTATGGTACCGTGCGACTTCTACATTTTCGGAAAAATGCATTTGCCCATGAAAGGAAAGCGTTATGCAACGAGCTAAAACACTCGTTCGACATGCTTTTGGATCATGCAAAAAGCTGTATTGAAGCAGAAGGAGACTATTTGGAATAAAATAAACTGATTTTGCCGAAAAACCATTTGTTGTTATACCCTGTACCCAAAGGGTGAAAGGCTATACTAGTTTTGTGCGAATGTATGTAACAGGCAGAAAGAGGCGTGGCAGACCCCACAAAGTATATATATTTTTGATCAGGATGACAAGACGAGTCGATATAGCCATGTCCGTCTATCTGTCTGTTTGTATGAGCGCAAGGATCTCAGTAAGTACAAGAGCTAGGATAACCAAAATTGGTATCAAGGTTCCTATAAGCCCTAGGCAGAACGAGTTTGTTTATTTTTTCTGATACACCCCCCCACTCCCCCGCAATTCGTGTTTTTTCTTATAACTTCCGTAATTCTCGGCATTTTGAAATCAATTTGGTAGGTACATCCAGTTAGTACTAATGTGTCCTTGTGCCAAATTTCATCATGATAGGTCAATTCTGAAGAAAGTTATAGCCATAAGTAAAATTGCTGCTCATGCGCTGCCTGCAGCTCTGTCGGCAGCGCTGCCCGCAACTGTTGTTGTTGTTGCTGCTTTGGTTCAACTTTGTGCTGCATACATACACGCATATAAACACGCATAGGCACGTGATGTAAATGTATGCTGTTATAACTGAACATAAACATGTATTCTAATTTAATTAAATTAATTAATTAATTCATTCATTTTTTTAATAATTAAATGTTTTTTTTTTAATTTTTCCTTTTTGTGGAGAGTACAGGATATTTTACTGTCGGGCTAGCTCGACTGTAGCGTTCTCTCTTGTTTTTTTTTTTAAAGTCCTGTTTACTTTGGAACACACCTTGTAATATTATTATTATTATACTTTCAGTTATTGATTATGAATTCGTATACCAAGATTCATTATGATAGGCCGATTTTAAAGTTATAGTTCTGTCAGCTCAAGCGCTGCCCGCAGCAGTTACTGTGGCCGCTGCTTTTGTTGAACTTTGTACTGCATACATACTCACACACAGACGTGCATACATGCGTGATTATACACGTATAGAGTCACATAGACACCTTTCCGTTGTACATTTTCAAATATTTGTTTATTTACAACTATTTATGTCAACAAACATTGTGGTGGGAGAATATTATTTGCCCTTCGGCTAGTTGTACAGGGTGCGCCATCTTTTATGTCGGTATGTAAACATTGAATATATTTGAAAATAAACAACCGATTTTCAAGTATGAGATATTTCTATAGCCTGTACCCAAAGGGTGAAAGGCTATACTAGTTTTGTGCGCATGTATGTAACACACAGAAGGAGGCGTGGCATATATATTCTTGATCAGGATGAGAAGCCGAGTGGATATAGCCTTGTCCGTCCGTCCGTCTGTCCGTCTGTCCGTCTGACCGTCTGTCCGTCTGTCTGTCCGTATGAACGCAAGGATCTCAGAAAGTATAAGAGCTAGAATAACCAAACTTGGTGTCCATATTCTCCTCAGACCGAGAAAGTACGAGTTTGAGTTTTTTTTTCGATGCACCCCCCCACTCCCCCGCAATTCATGTTTTTTCTTATAACTTCCGTAATTCTCGGAATTTTGAAATAAATTTTGGTAGGTACATCCAGTTGGTACTAATGTGTCCGTGTGATCATCATGATAGGTCAATTCTGAAGAAAGTTATAGCCATAAGTAAAATCGCTGCTCATGCGCTGCCTGCAGCTCTGTCGGCAGCGCTGCCCGCAGCTGTTGTTGTTGTTGCTGCTTTGGTTCAAGTTTGTGCTGCATACATACACGCATATAAACACGCATAGGTACGTGATGTAAATGTATGCTGTTAAAACTGAACATAAACATGTTTTCTAATTTAATTTAATTAATTATTTTAATTAATTAATTCATTCATTTTTTTTTAATAATTTAATTTTTTTTAAATTTTTTTTTTTTTTAATTTTTCCTTTTTGTGGAGAGTACAGGCTATTTTACTGTCGGGCTTGTTTATACTCTGTGCATGAAATGTCTGTCTGTCTGTCCGTATGAACACCTGGATCTCAGAGACTATAAGAGCTAGAAATACAAAATATTGCACAAAGATCCCTTATGTGTGTTCGCTGGCAAGTTTGTTTAATTTTTTTTTGATGGTATATCGATGTTTGGGCAATATCGAACACATTGATCTTTTAGTTGCCAATATCGATAATCGGGTACTTATTGAAAATTTTAAAGTGAAGACGCAGGATGAAATATTTAAGTCCCAGTTTTTAAAATGAATTGTTTTGGATTTTAATATTTTTTTATTAATGTAATACAAGGTGCTTTCCAAAGTAAACAGGAGTTTTTGAATCTAGCGCCCCCTGGTGGCGCTATCTATATGTCGACTGGTGCGTTAGAATCTGCTATCTTTATCGATTGTCCAGTGTCATGACATTTCATCGATTGGAAGTGAAGTTTTTGCGTTTTAAGTGTCAGTATGTTGGTGTTATCGGTGCAAAAATGAGCTTTGAACAAAGAGCCAACATTAAATTTTGTTTTAAAATTGGTAAAACTTTTACCGAAACGTTTCAATTGATGGAACAAGTTTATGGCTATGATTGCCTATTCCATAGCAGGTCGTGAGAACATAAATGACGATCACCATGTGGGCCAATCAAAATTCGTGATCACCGAAAATTCCATCGAAACTGTGCGTGAATTCATCAAAAATCAGCCGAAATCATCATTGAAATTGATGGAAATGGAATTGAACATCTCCAAAACATCGATTTATCGCATTTTGACCGAACATTTGGGCTTACGAAAGGTGTGTGCACGGTTTGTTCCGCACAAATTGAGTGACGACTAAAAATTGCTCTCATCGATCGACGCTGGTGACCGATTATTTGACCAAAAATCACATTTTAACCATTAACCACTCGCCGTATTCACCTGCTATGGCACCGTGCGACTTCTACCTTTTCGGAAAAATGCATTTGCCCATGAAAGGAAAGCGTTATGCATACGTAGAGGCCATTCAAAAAGCTTGCACCGGCATACTGGCGGCCATTCCGGCCAACGAGCTAAAAGACTCGTTCGACATGCTTTTGGATCGTGCAAAAAGCTGTATTGAAGCAGAAGGAGACTATTTTGAATAAAATAAATTGATTTTGCCGAAAAAACCATTTTTTTTTTAAATGTCCTGTTTACTTTGGAACACACCTTGTAGTTTCAGAAGTAGTGGTGTTGACCGTGAACGTGGACGCAAACAATGTATAGATATCTGTAGTGCATATATGTAAGTATGTATTTAAGAAATGAACACGTGATGCCTTTTATAACACAAGTATCGATGTTTTGGTTTTTGAATATCGAAAACATCGATGTTGGTGAACACACACGCATAATTATTCAACACAAATCTACAAAGTATTTCAAAGTCGGGATACCCGCCTTAAGCTTCTCTGCTTTTTACATCAGTCAAACAGACTGGATCTCAAAAATTGGCGAATTTGTATCTGAAAAATGTCCTGCTTTGGAAACCTCTAATTCAAGCAGACTTTCGTGCAAAAATGGGATTTATCGTTGACAAACCGAGAAGTGTAAGAATTGGAACTTCAAGTACGAAATGTGTTCAACATTACTGCAATGCATGGCATTAGAGAACAGTACCCAAGAAAACTGGAATTGCTACATAGAAATAGAATAAATACAATTTTGATTGTTTTTATAGCCTGTATCCAAAGGGTAAAAGGCTATACTAGTTTCGTGCGAATGTATGTAACACACAGAAGGAGACGTGGCAGACCACACAAAGTATATATATTCTTGATCAGGATGACAAGACAAGTCTATATCGACTTGTCCATGTCCGTCTGTCTGTATGAGCGCAATGATCTCAGGAGGTACAAGAACTAGAATTACCAAACTTGGTATCCAAGTTCCCCTAAGCCCTAGGCAGGCCAAGTTTTTTTTTTTTTTTATTCTGATACACACCCTAACCCCCAATTCGTGTTTTATCCATAACTCCCGTAATTTTGGAATTTTGAAATCAGATTTGGCAAACACCTCCAGTTAGTGATTATATGTCGGTATGCCAAGTTTCATCATGATAGGTCAATTATGAAGAAAGTTGTAGCCATAAACATAATCTCTGCCGAAGTTTTGCCGGCAGTTGTTGTGGTTTTTGCTGCTTTGACTTATTTCTTTACTGCATACAAGCACGCATAGACACGATTCTGATGTAAGAAAGTATAAGAGCTAGAATAACCAAACTTGGTATCGCGGTTCCCCTAAGTCCTAGGCAGGTCAAATTTATTCTGATACACCCCCCACTCCCCCGCAATTCGTGTTTTTTTTATGAATTCCGTAATGCTTGGAATTTTGAAATCAATTTTGGTAGTTACATTCTGTGCTTATGTGCCCGTGTGCCAAGTTTCATCATGATAGGTCAATTCTGAAGAAAGTTATAGCCATAAATAAAATCGCTGCCTGTGCGCTGCCTGCAGCTCTGCCCGCAGCTGTTGTTGTTGCTGTTTTGGTTCAACTTTGTGCTGCATACATAAACGCATATAAACACGCAAAGACACGATGATGTAAATGTATGCTGTTAAAACTGTACATACACATGTTTTCTGTGTATGTATTAAATAAATTTTCTTTATTAATTTAATTAATTAATTCCATTTTTTAATATTTTAATTTTAAAAATATTTTTTAATTTTTTTTTTTTTGTGGAGAGGCTATTTTACTGTCGTTTGCTCGACTGTAGCGTTCTCTCTTGTTTTGAAATACGAATGTACATACATATATATACATATGTTTGCGCATAATTGTAAACAACACATGCACGCACAAATACATAAATATTTACATACATGCATTTTTTATACGGTCATACTCAGGTAAAACCCGCGCAATAATCGCAATACTATCAGTGCAAGACGAATATACATACATACATGTGTACATACTAGACAGCTGCATGAATGGCAAAAAAAATCACATTCGAATACACAATGCTGAAAATAAGTTGAGTGAATTGGAATACAAAGGCAAACTGATATGAATGAATGAGTATACACACGTACAACTCAGTCGCACTCAGTCGAAACGTAGAAAAACGAATTGAATGGAGTGAGAATAAGAACAAGTAAAAAAGCTGAAGTCGGGTGTCCCGACTTTGAAATACTTTGTACATATGTTTACAATGATTAAAAAAAAAAAAAAAAAAAAAAATTTGATCGATTTTACCTCTCTCGGTATTCGAGCTCACGTAAAGGGTGTATAATTGCACATTTACATAGCAATTGCGTCTGTGTGAGTGTATGTATGCCTATGCGCATCTATTCGTGCCTGTGTAAACATGTGTGCAGTCAACCAAAGCACCAGCATCAACAACAGCCGCGGGCAGCGCTTGAGCAGCGTTGCAGCAGCAAATGTATCTATGGCTTTAACTTCTTGTTACATCGGTCATAGTGACATACGGCATACGGACACATAATAATTAAATGGGGGTATTCGCAAAATTTTAGTTCGAAATTCCAAGAATTACGGGAGTTACGATTTGCGGGGGAGAGGGGGGAGGGAGGGAAATTCTAAAATATACATTTTCTGCGTATTCACATAAGGCGTATGGAACTAAAAATCGAGCTCCAAAGTTTGTATGAAAAAACTACAATTTTCATCTGTTTAATTTTAAATTTTGTATACTCTCAGAAAAATTCCAAGAAAAACTGAATACTTGGTTTTTTGAAATTTTTTTTGGGGACTGAAATATGGGAGTTTTCCTGTAAAAAAAAATGGGGCACAAAAGGAAACCGCGTCAACAGCCCAAACGGCAAGAGCTATGAAGCTGAAATTTGGGCTCAAGGATCCTATAATAGTGAAGGTGCCCACTAAGAAGGGATTTTGGAAAATTCAAGCTCCAAAGGGGGGAAATCGAGCTCCAAAGTTGTTTAAAAATTCTGCATTTCTGCACCGATCAACTTTAAATTTGATTTTTATAATCTATAAAAGAATACAAACAAAACGGCATACTCGGATTTTCGAAATTTGTGGTGGAGCTTGAATTATTGGGGTTTTAATATTTATTCACCTTTTCAAATGAAAAGTTTGTGTTATAAATTTTTTCCGATCGATTTCAAATTTGGGGACTGTAATCTACGTAACTAAATCTATAACTTTGCGTTCAAGGATTTTCAAAATATGCATTCTACAAATGCAGGCAGAACAAACAATACAAAATATTAAACAGTTGGGGACAACTAAGTATGCATACACACACACCAACACACACACACATACAAACAGCTGTTCGTGTAGTTGCGTGCAAACGATTGAAATAGCCAAAGCAAAATGTGAGACACTAATGTGTGAATGTACACACATACATACATATGTACACATATATGTACATGTACACATCTATATACATGTACACATCTATGTATGTATGTATGTATGTTCATTCGTCTGGCACTGACAGAGCAAGAAATGTTAATTAATAAAAAATTTTTAACATTTTTAAAAGTAATTTTTTCTTTGTTTAGTACATTTGGCATTACGGTTTTCGTTAGTAACTTTATGTTGGGCACATCATATACACACACTCACACACAGAACAAGCAACAGTTCGTGTCTTTGTATGAAAAAGTAAAGAGAAACATGCATGCATATGTACACACATATGTATGTATGTATGTATGCCTGTGTACGTACATATATAGCATGTATGTACATTCGTATGTATGTATGTATACATTGGATAATCGAGCACTGTTGTTTGATTGTAATAAATATGTGCTATGGTTTTCAATCAAATTTTTAAAACGAAAAACAACAACAACTGCAAGTCATTGGCAACGACTGCGTAAGCAATAGTAAAGCAGAAACCGAAAGCGGACCTTCGCTTATTCTGCTTCGCGTTGCGGGCAGATGTACATATGTACATATGTATGTTTGTATATGATTTGTATAGTGTTAGCTAACAACGCTACAAATATACTCTGAACAAATCTAAGCGTCATTTATCGTTAAGCCTATTTTGTGAGTTTATTCATGCGATTTACAAAAGCAGAAACACACCTTTTACATTCATAAATACATATGTACATATGAGCGTTGCCGAACGCTCCAATTTTGGCGGGACGTCCCGATTTATAAATCAAAATGTCCAGCGTCGGACTTTTCGGGGATAACTCGACCGTGCGTACAACATGCTGAGAAGGCACGCAGTTAAGTCAGGACTGGCATGCGCCATGTGCGTAACGAAGATATGTACATATGTATGTATGTACGTATAACCATACATAGCAGTACTATATTATATATATGAACTCTCTCGAAAGAAGAATATCATATAGTAATTAAACTTATAATTTTAAGCACATCTTACTTAGCCCAGCTACGACGGACAAGACCTGCTAGTTGTGTATAAATTAAATCTGCAAAGGTTTATTTATGTAGCTTTTGAAATGTGGACAGTATTCTATAGAGTGGGGGAAAAAATTTAAAATAAACTCGTGTAGACTAATAATGTGCGCTCTCCCCCTTAAGCCAAAAATGAAAACATTAAAGTCAAAGTTTTAGCTAGAATTATGTCAACATTATCTCATAATATATCCAGCTTTTTATATGACTTTTACTTTTGCTTTATTCCAGATGTCTTGTACATTTCATGTACAGACAGTGGCGTAACAATGGTGGCAGGGCTGGCAAAATGCCACGGGCCCCCCTACCAAGAGGGCCCCGGCCCAATTGATCGCGAGCTCAACATATTTTTATAGCCTGTACCCAAAGGGTGAAAGGCTATACTAGTTTTGTGCGCATGTATGTAACACACAGAAGGAGGCGTGGCAGACCCCACAAAGTATATATATTCTTGATCAGGATGAGAAGCCGAGTCGATATAGCCTTGTCCGTCCGTCCGTCTATCCGTCTGACCGTCTGTCTGTCCGTATGAACGCAAGGATCTCAGAAAGTATAAGAGCTAGAATAACCAAACTTGGTTTCCATATTCTCCTAAGACCGAGAAAGTACGAGTTTGAGTTTTTTTTCGATGCACCCCCCCACTCCCCCGCAATTCGTGTTTTTTCTTATAACTTCCGTAATTCTCGGAATTTTGAAATCAATTTTGGTAGGTACATCCTGCGCTGCCTGCAGCTCTGTCGGCAACGCTGCCCGCAGCTGTTGTTGTTGTTGCTGCTTTTGTTCAACTTTGTGCTGCATACATACACCCATATGAACACGCATAGGTACGTGATGTAAATGTATGCTGTTAAAACTGAACATAAACATGTATTCTAATTTAATTTAATTAATTAATTCATTCATTCATTTTTTTTAATAATTTAATTTTTTTTTTTTAATTTTTTTTTTTTTTTTAATTTTTCTTTTTTGTGGAGAGTACAGGCTATTTTACTGTCGGGCTTGCTCGACTGTAGCGTTCTATCTTGTTTACATTGAAATATTTTATCATGTTTTATATGGCTGGCAGTATGCCGGTGCAAGCTTTTTGAATGGCCTCTACGTCTGCATAACGCTTTCCTTTTATGGGCAAATGCATTTTTCCGAAAAGGTAGAAGTCGCACGGTGCCATATCAGGTGAATACGGCGAGTGGTTAATGGTTAAAATGTTAATGGTCAAATAATCGGTCACCAGCGTCGATCGATGAGAGCAATTTTTAGTCGTCACTCAATTTGTGCGGAACAAACCGTGCACACACCTTTCGTAAGCATAAATGTTCGGTCAAAATGCGATAAATCGATGTTTTGGAGATGTTCAATTCCATTTCCATCAATTTCAATGATGATTTCGGCTGATTTTTGATGAACAGTAGGCAGAATAATAGGCAGAAGGAAGCATCTCCAACCCCATAAAGTATATATATTCTTGATCAGCATGACGAGAGAAATCGATCTAGACATGTACATCCGTCTGTCTGTCTGGATGAACGCAAGGATCTCAGAAACTATGAATAGTAGAATAACCAAAGTTGGTATCTGGATTCTCCTAGGTCCGAGAAAGGACGAGTTTATTTTATTTTATGGAATTATCCCCCCTTCCCCCGCTAGAGATTTTCGTCAATACTGTCCACATTTCTAAAGCTACATAAACCAAACTTTGCACACGCAATCTATGTACAGCTATCTACTTTAGTTTAAAATTTTATCCAATCGGTCAATTCTAAGAAAAGTTATTAGCGAAACAAATTATCTCCAGTACAACACCCCCAAACTGCAACAAGTTCGCTTTTCTCCTTCCTTTTTATACTCTGTACATAAAATGTACAAGAGTATATTAGGTTTGCGGGAGCTGAAAATGTAACAGGCAGAAGGAGGCGTGGCAGACCCCACAAAGTATATATATTCTTGATCAGCATGATCACCAAAAATAAAAATAATTACATTACATTAAATCAATTTAACATTTTACATACATTAAATAAATTTTCAATATATCTATATATGGTATAAAACAGTTTGTCCTGACTGACTGACTGATTGGCGATCAACGCACAGCCCAAACGGTAAAAGCAAGGAAGCTGAAATTTTGTCACAAGTTTTTATACTCTGTACATAAAATGTACAAGAGTATATTAGGTTTGCGGGAGCTGAAAATGTAACAGGCAGAAGGAGGCGTGGTAGACCCCACAAAGTATATATATTCTTGATTAGCATGACGAGACGAGTCGATTTAGCCCTGTCTGTCTGAGCTAGAGACACAAAATTTTGCACAAAGATGCCTTATGTGTGTACGCTGTGCAAGTTTGTTTTATTTTTTGATTTTCCCCCCACTTCCCCCCTATGGGCGTTTTCCCGATTATCCATTCGTAGGGACACCAAATTTTAGTCCAAGATACCTTATGTGAATATGCAGAAAATGTGTATCGTAACTCCCGTAATTCTTAGAATTTCGAACTCAAATTTGGGAAATACCCCCAGTTAATTATTATGTGTCCGTATGCCAAATTTCAAAACAAACTTGCACAGTCTACACACATAACGCATCTTTTTGCAAGTTTGGTGTCTACCTTTTATAGTCTCTGAGATCCAGGTGTTCATACGGACAGGCAGGCAGGGTTAGATCGACTCGTCTCGTCATGCTGATCAAGAATATATATACTTTGTGGGGTCTGCCACGCCTCCTTCTGTGTGTTACATACATGCGCACAAAACTAGTATAGCCTTTCACCCTTTGGGTACAGGCTATAAAAACTATTACACCTTTTTTTTCTTAGTTTTAAGCAATAATTAAAGGATTTAATTTTTTTATGGCAAAATTTATTAATACGTTCAGAAATTGACTTACCGCACAAAATCTCTACCTAATGGTATAATGTCCTGAAAACGGTCCCGTATTAACGAAACCGTAAACTTTACTTCTTTTTGGCGGAGAGTTGACAATGCTGGGTTGGCATGATCTTCTATGAGTCGTACGTAACTGTACACAACGGATTGAACGAGAAACGGATTGGTTTCCAGCCAGGATCTATATTCGATAAATATATCCAGCAGACTTTCAACTAGGAACAGGTTCTTATGCGACACATCTCCGCCACCTGCCTGTCGCAAACAGTTCCAAATTACATTTTCGACGCTTAGCACTTGATGCTTGACAAATTCTCGTAATACCCAAATTAGTTGCCTCCTTGCAATTTCCGACAGCTTGGCATACTTTTCAACAACCAGCAACGTTAAGTTTGCCACGATCACATTTATGCCGTCTCTACATACGAGAGTTATATCTCTATATGTTTTAGGGGCAATGCTTGGTTCAGTCAACATTATGTAAAGGAATCCAATAGAGATCTCTTCATGCTGCTTGTCTTTGCACACCAACTGTGACAACATGTCGTGCATCTCCTTATCACTAAGGCCCGCAATCTGTTGCTGCAGGCTGAGATACGAACGTTCGAATTTCTATAATAAACACAAACAAGACAATTAATAAACAGATTATGTACTTTGCTTCCGCAATTTACCTCCTCAATTTCATCTTTGCAGTCAACGACGGTGCACATGAACAGTTTAGAGACGTGGGTGCTTTTCTGTTGCTCCATTTGCGGGTATGGAAAGTATATGTTGAAATACTTTATTGTTTCAACTAATGTTCCGGTCTAATGTACACACAATTTTACCATAGCGGTGTAAATAAGAGTAATTGTATACGCAGTAAATTTGTTTTGAGAAAGTAAAATTTAACTACTTTGTTTTGATTTGTAGCAGAAAAATTACAAACAACAACTAGAGATGAGTAAAACCACCGTCCATTTGTCCATTTTTGCCACACGTATAATCACAATTCACACGTGTGACAAAATAGCAAAAAATAAATGCAGATTGTGTATGGGAGAAAAAAGTTATATATGGCAACGCTGCAAAGCAAACCGCGGGTTTTGACTTCTAATGCTCAAATTATCTAAAACAATGAATATCACCGAGTGAAGAGAGTAATATTAGAGCTCATTATTAACCAGTGAAAAAGAATGGGTTATTTAATAACATCCTTTTGCTCTAAGATCAGTACGCACATCTACAAAATGGATGCCAAACCGGTCTACTTGAATTTATAAATATGTATTGTGATATGGATAAATACAAATATTAAATCGATCACACTTATAATTGCATTGAAGCAATCGATTATATTCTTAGTATTTTCTAGAGTTTTGTTTTGTCGAAGTGTGTGCACTAACAAATATTCTTTTATAGGATTTTTGTTTTGGTAGAATTTGTTGAAATGTGTGCATACTAAATTTGTGAGCTAACAACTTGATTTCTATGTATACGTTTTAAAATCAATACGCATACAAAAATACTGTCAAATAAAAAATTTGGGCTTAACATTTTTGTTGAGCTATTTCTTTTTAAATAATAAAATCTAGATTGACTGTTTAGGCGAAAGGTTTTGATATATCAAAATCGAATGTATTTTATTTACATTGAAATAAATGTTTTACAGAAAGCAAATCAAAATGACCCGCGATGCATGTTTCACTACTTTCGGTTTCTATTGAAGCTTTGCCAGACCTACCGATTTTGACGGGACGTCCCGATTTTTAAATGAAAATTAAATGTCCCGCGCGGAACAGTCCCGACGAGTCCCGCTTTTCGCAGATAACTCGACCGTGTGTGCACCGTGCTGAGGAAGCGCGGAAGGGTGGCACAGACAAGTATGTATATATATACATATATGAATATAATAGCGCGGGAATCGGCGCATGCGATTTCTTTTCTCTGCCAGAAGGCTCTGCTTTTGTCGGCTTCTGTCTGCTTCAGTCGGCAGCGACTCAATGCGACCCGCGGCAGAATTTCTCATGTATCCGATTGATTTTTGCTATCATTTTACGAACCCTGCTCAGTTTAGTTTCTGATTTTAATTTCTGTTTTTTTTTTTATATTTTTTATTCAGAAGACGAATAAAATTGAACTATTTAATGATATGGTAAATCTGATTTCAAATATTTTATTTTTATTGAAATATATTTTCTATAAATTATTTTGCTGTCTTTTGTCACTTAAACGGAATTCGAACTTAAAATATACATATACGTTTTTTTCACTGTTCAAAAAGTTTCAAAATCCAGACTAGCTGCTGGTTGATCACGTTCAGATGAAACTTTTTCCGGGATCGTTGCTCTGCCATTGTCGAATCATATCCTGTGTTGAACATTCTCAGCATTATGTGTCGCAACTAAGAAAAGTCTGCTGGCTTAATTTTGTGTTGTTGTCCTTGGCACAAGGTTGATTTGAAAATAATACGATCGTAATTTGCTTGCTATATACGAAGTGACATTTCAAACGTCTTCTCGAAGCACGCGTTTTTGCCATTAAAACGGATCACAAGCCATTGACCTTTACTTTCAATCAACGACCAGAGAACCAGACCATCCGATAGACAGCTGAGGCAACTAGATATCATATACATACATACATACATGTGAAAGCCAAACCAAACGCAGTTGCAGACACAATTAGTTTCTTCAGTATAGAGGCAGCCCAAGCTACTGACTGAACTGAGTGAGGAACAATCAATGAAAATCAATTCGTAACAATAACAACGCAATCATTTTCAGAAGTCTGTTTCATCAGGTGAACATCTGGCCATTCATAAATAAAGACATTTAATATTGGTGTAGAAACTGTCTCCTATGAATCCTCGAAAAATTGACGATCCCGACAACAGATACGAACTTGTTCACATGGAAATAGTAGTATTGCTATTTCAACAAGGTTTTTGTTATTTTTTAACGATACAAAATCTACGCGACATTACTGCAGAGACGGTTGTGGGCATTAAGGACACATTGGATAGCTCGTTTCGGCACAACCGAGGTTCTCAATTCGAGTCTACGTTATGTATGGAACTTATTACTGTGCTAGTTAGATGCTACAAACTCGACATGCAGGCGTCTGCACCAGAAATGCTATACGGCGCACCGTTTAAAATGCCGAATGAATTATTCAACGACATTGAAGGGAGGTGAAAAACGTACATATATTCTTGATCAGCATGACAAGACGAGTCAATCTAGCTCTGTCTGTCTGTCTGTCTTCGTATGAGCACCTGGATCTCAGACTATAAGAAGAAGAGTCACCAAATTTTGTACAAAGATGCCTTATGTGTGTACGCTGTGCAAGTTTGTTTTATTTTTTAAAATCTGCTGTTGTACATTGCAAGAATATATCCACAGAATAAGCTTAACTTTAAATGACTCTGTTGGTGTTCATCTGTGTCCCTTAACAATGAAGTTCATTGTACTGTCAATGTCACTCGCACTTGACCGTGTCATGAGATACGCATGAGCCGTGCATGTGCACACGAAGGCAACGCAGGCAGTTATTCAAAGCTATTGTTAGAATAACGGCCGCACATGTGCATAGAACAACCACCAACCGGCTGCCACGTTTTGGTCTCACCTTTCTTTTCAGCTTCTCCAAGTACAAGTGATTCATATTTCACGAGTACAACTCTCAGCCACTAGTTTATTGCTAAGGGTTAAAACAAAAACATATTTTTGGTGACCCCGGCGTGATCCTTAACACAGGATCACAACCATTGAGGACGTAACTTGATTGCAAAGGTTGTTTGTTGACTAACACCAAGGCGACTAATCGAACTTCGTTGGGCAGTCGTTTTGGTCGCCCTCAAGGAAGCCCTAGACCCCTCAACGAAGGAAAACTTCAAGCATTCGTTGGGCAGCAGCTCTTGTCGTGCTCAAAGAATCCCAAAAAACCTCAACGAAGCAAGGTGACGGAACACATCCTTTCGGCTAAACATCGCGAAGCTGTGCCAGTTGAATCTACGTAGGAGAGATTTCGCTGTCGGGCAGTTTGACTATTGATATCTGTTTGGAAACAATGGATGCGTTGAAAAATATGAATAAAAGCACCCATTCGTGGGTTCCAATTTTGCTGTACATCTTAACGAAGAAATTGGACCACTAAACTCATACTTTGTATGGGCACTCCATACTGGATACACTGCAACTCCAATCGTTAGAAGTGTTTAAGTCCTTCCTGGAGCAACGCTTTCTGGTAAGCAAGGAAATAAGGAAAAATTGAAGGCATACGCATGGGCCACAGCCCATGATTAGCGTAACCACCACATTTTTTAATGCGACAAATTTAAACTAAAATCAGCCCCAGAAAGACTGAACTGGGCAATGCAAAGATTATGTCTAAGCTGCTTGGGCAAAAATCATAGAGTCCAAGAATACCGTTACTAGTTTAGGAGCTTAGGTGTTTATACTGTAATGGTTGCTGGTTGATCTTGTAATTCAAACTATGCTTTATTAGGGGGATTAGGAGCTGTGGCTCAAACTATTTCATATGATTGGCTTTCATTTTTATATCTTTTATCTTTTTAATTAAAGGTTATCTATATATATAAAACAGTTTGTCCTGACTGACTGATTGGTGATCAACGCACAGCCCAAACGGTAAACGCTAGGAAGCTGAAATTTTGACTCAAGTATCCTTTCATAGTCTAGGTGCCCACTAAGAAGGGATTTTGGAAAATTCAAGCTCCAAAGGGGGGAAAGTAGCTCCAAAGTTTGTTTGAAAAATCCGCATTTTTCAACAGATCGACTTAAAACTTAGTTTCTAAAATAAATTAAAGAATAAACAAAACTGCGTACTTAGATTTTCGAAATTTGTGTTGCTTGAATTATTGGGGTTTTAATATTTATTCACTATTTCAATTGAAAAGTTTGTGTTATAAATTTAGTCCGATCGATTTAAAATTTGGGTAAGGATTTTCAAAATATGCATTTTACAAAAGCAGGCAGAACAAACAATACAAAATATCAAACAGTTGGGGACAACTAAGTTTACACAACACACAGCTGTTCGTGTAGTTACGTGCAAACGATTGAAATAGCCAAAGCAAAATGTGAGACACTAATGTGTGAATGTCCATACATATGTGCACATCTATGTATGTACATATGTATCTACATATGTATGTATGTACATTCGTCTTGCACTGACAGAGCAAGAAATGTTAATTAATTGAAAATTATATAACATTTTTAAAAGTAATTTTTTCTTTGTTTAGTGCATTTGGCATTAGGGTTTTCATTAATAACTTTATGCAGCAACAACAAATATCAAATAGTTGGGGACATCACATACACACACTCACACACACAACAAGCAACAGTTCGTGTCTATGTGGGCGGTTCTCTAGGTACGGTTGAAAAAGTAAAGAGAAACATACAAGAGAGAGCTTTCTCTTGAGTCTATAGGACTCGTCTTTTTTGTGCTCCGTAATTTTATTTAATTTTTGGTTGTTCTTTTGGAACTTAAATTTATAATTGGGCATATAAAGCTTGCTTTTTGTATTCTCTACACTGTGTTGTGTTTGGTGTGATAACTTGTGCAGCGATAAGTATAAAAATTTATTATTTAATATTTTGGCTTCTGTTGCTGTGTTTGTTGTTAGTGCCTTATTACTTATTTTTTCTGCCTGCCGTTTTTCTGGCGTCTCTCTTTTGACTTTAAGTTTGTGTATGTGTTTCAGTGCATTTTTTCTTTTGCATCGCGCTCACTTAATTGTTGTTGTACCCCCGCTCTCTCCAATTTGCATCAGAGCTTTCGCTTAGCGTCGCTCAGCGTAGTACTGTTGCTTTTTATTTCTGCCGTTTTGTGGTTTGTGCTTTGCGCTCGCGCACTTTAGTTTGTGCTTTCTTTGTAATTAACCCTATAAAACTGGTTAATATGTCGTGCTGCAAGAAGTCTTGCACATTTAAAGATGCTCTGGATTGTGACCAACTGCAGTTCATAGGCTGCTGGTTGTGTGACAATATGATGCATATTGCGTGTGCTGGTCTCAGTGGGAGGGACCATGATAAGATCATCGCCAAGCCCAAAAAAGGCTGCGGCGGTGTAAAATGGTCTTGTTCTACGTGAATTGATATTCAATTTGATTTCTCGCGTATGTACAATAACGTAATCATTTTGTAAAGCTGCATAAGATGGCTAAGCAGCTTGCGAGTGATTTCGACTCAGGAGCTAAGTTGCTTAATAAGTATAAATTTGATTCTCCACCTAAAAAGAGGTTGGAGACTCAATTTTTGAATGTGCCTTCCGTCGCGCCCTCATTGTCGCCTCAATCGCCTGCTCCTCTCCCATTAACTCTTCAAAACATTGACTGCTCACCAATGCTGTCTCCGTTAACCTCTCCAGGTATTCTGTTTGATACTTCCCCTTTACCCTCGCCGATAACTGTCTCAGCGACCCCTATTTTTGTCCCACCCTCACGCAGTAGCAGCTGCGCCGTCTCATAAACCATCTGAGCCTGTTTCTCGCGTACGTAAGGATCAATGCGAACTGCCCTCTGGTGTAACGGTCATTACTGCTTCTACCTCATCTGCATGCCCTCCTTCCCTTACAGTCGTAGCGCCTCGGAAACAAGTATTTGTTTCAAGGCTGTCTGCTGATACTAGCTGTGAGTCTATCGCAGCTTACATTGCTAGCAAATCTTCTGCTAGCGTTTCCATTTCTAAATTTAATTTTTCCGTGCCTCGAGAAATAGCTTCTTTTAAGATTAATGTTCCGTTTTAAGCTTTTGAAACTATTTGCGACCCAAAATTTTGGCCACCGCATATGATAGTTCATGAGTTCAAACAGAAAAAACGCACTAATCCAATTCAGGTGTCTTTGCCAGTTAGTTCTTCAATACTGGCTACTAACAATGAACTACTAACTAGAAATTTTTCCAAAATCTCTTAGTTTACAGTACTAAAACGTTAGAGGTATTGCATCTGTAAAATTGCAAGCGTTTTTGCAATTTTATATACATAAACTTTTAATGGTTATGTACATACAAACGAAATTTTAGTTTGACCGCGGTAATGAAACAGTTGGGTTGCTGGCGAAAAGGCGAAATTTATTCCGACAAATTTGTGCTGCTTACTTCAATGTTACTTCACGAGTGCCAGTTATATTCGTTTTTTCATGTGCTTAGGCCTACGACAATGCGAGCTTTTCTTACATTCTAACAGCGCGCCTTACGCTACAATGTTAACTTATGCATTACGTTTACTATTATACTAAAATTCACTGTCTTACAAATTACGTTTACAATAAGTATAACTACATTCTAACAATTCAATCTATAATTAAACTTATAATTAGGAACTCCTGATTCAACATTCCGGCCCCGTTAAAGCGATAGGCTTTAACTTATTTGCAGTACGGCCAGCTTGTGAATTGGCCGTTTCACTACTCCTGTTGTTGTGCGAACTTCTGCCACACGCGCCTTACTGTCTTGCCCGACGGTTGTGCGAACCACGCGCCCTGTCAGCCACTTTTGGGGTGGAAGATTGTCCTGGTGGATGAGAACGAGGGCGTCGACTTCCACGTTGGGCTCTCCTTTGTCCCACCGAGTACGCTGCTGTAGGCTGAGGACGTAGTCCCTGGACCAGCTGCGCCAAAACTGCAGCTTGAGCGCCGAAAGTTGCTGCCCCCGTTTCAACAACCCGGAGCTGGTCCTGCTGCCAGCCCTTCCTCGCTCGGATTCACGCGGCAGCAAACGTAGAGGCCGACCTATTAGCAGGTGGCCTGGAGTGAGGGTCTCGCCGTCGCTTGGATCGCTGCTGAGGGGGGCGATAGGCCTAGAGTTGAGTAGAGCCCCTACTTCCACCAGATGCGTGTTCAGCTCTGCCAGATTGGCGTTCCCGACTCCTCGCAGAAGATGATTCTTGGCGGCCTTCACTGCTGCTTTCCACAGTCCTCCGAAGTGGGGTGCTCGCGGCGGGATGAACACCCAGTCTATCCCTTGCTGTGCGGCGTACGACACCATCCTGTCCTTCTGGTCGCTGAATGCTGCCCGAAGCTCCTTCAGAGCGTTGCTTGCTCCCACGAAATTTGTCGCGTTGTCGCTGTACACGCGCTGTGGAAGACCCCGACTGCCGATGAACCTTTTAAAAGAATTTAAAAAACAATCAGTTGACAGGTCTTCAACAGATTCGAGGTGGACTGCCTTTGACGTAAAACACACAAATACTGCGACATAAGACTTTAAAGGGGCTCTTCCACGAATTCTGAGGCTCACGTAGAAAGGACCAAAATAATCTACGCCACAAACTGCGAACGCGTGCTCAGGATTCACGCGATCAGCTGGCAAGTTGCCCATTATCTGACTCAGCAACTTTGGTTTGTAGCGGAAGCAATGCACGCAGTTTTTTACTGCCCTTGTGCATGCCTCTCGAGCATTAATAAGCCATATTTGTTGCCTTAGAAGAGCAACCATGACTTTGACACCTGCATGATGATTTTCAAAATGCAAGGCGCGAACGAAAAGAATTACAAAGCGTGAATTTTGTGGCATCAGCAAAGGAAATTTGGTGTCGTACGGTAGCGAAGCGTTAAGCAATCGTCCGCCTACTCGCACAAGTTGCAAGTTAACTCCGTTTTGCTTGTACTGATGCAAGAACGGATTTAAACGCTGATATTTCGGTTGAAGCAATTTGGACTCCTTTAAATTTTCAACCTCCTGGCGCAATTCTATTGATTGGACTGCTTCTACTAGTTTCAGGAAGGCCAACTTTAGCTCACTTGCAGTAAGCAAGCCTCTGCTATTGCATTTCGAACTGAAACAACCGATTCACGTATGCCACTATACGAACCAGGTTTCTAAAATTTGAGCACATTTCAATTAGGGACTCAATAGGGCTTAAGCACGTCTCAGTGACAGTGTAGGCCGAAACACTTTTTTTATCCTTAGACGACTTTAAATCTGGTGCTAACTCAAACCGATGTAAGCTTGGCCAATGGTCAACAGGTTGTAGTAAAAATTCGGGACCATTAAACCAAATGGACGATACCAACTCGTAAACATTAGTGTCTCTAGACACTAAATCGGCGGGGTTCCATTCGGTCGGTACATGACGCCAAACCGTTTGACTTGCAGTTGCCTGTATATCCGCAACCCTATTGGCGACAAATGTGGACAGCGAAGACGGATCTCGTTTGATCCAGTACAAAGTAACTTGTGAGTCTGACCAAAAATTAACGCTCTCTATATCAAATTGGGACAACAAAGGCGATACTTGAGCCCACAACTTAGCAAGCAAGTGCGTTGTCACCACATTGCTGCCATTGTCGGTTCGAATGTAGATGCAGCTGCCATAAGCGTGGCTGGATGCATCTGCGAAGCCATGTATTTGGATGGTTCGACTTCCGGCGAGACCTACATATCTCGGTATAACGATTTGGTCGAGCTTAAGCAGATTTGACTTGAACGTGTCCCAAGATGTATGCAAGCTCATTGGGATTGCCTCATCCCAATCAAGTTTCTGCCTTCACAACTCTTGCAACAATATCTTCGCTTTTGTAACAACTGGGCAAAGCAGCCCAAGCGGGTCAAATAGACGGGAAACGACCGACAGAATATTGCGCTTAGTGGTCAGCGACTCAAAGGTATTATCCAAACAATAGTAAAAAGTATCTTGTTGGGGCGTCCATCTCATACCTAATGCCTTTAGCGATTCTGACATATCGAACGGCAGCGGCTTTTCGTCGCCACCATTGGCAAACAACTCAGCGTGACTTGTTGCCCACTTGGCCAGCTGGAAACCACCGGATTCCAATATTTCCGAAACTTGTTTGCAGATGACTTTTAGGTCTGCCAAAGTGACAGCTCCTGTGAGCATGTCATCGACGTAAAAGTCGTTCTTTATGACGTGCGCTCGAAAAGGCATCGAATTGCCTGAAATGGCGCCGATGCAGTTCCATAAGTGATCGTGTTCAGACGGTACGTTTTCAGATCTTTAGAGGCATTCTGTCGCCAGAGAACCAGCTGAAAGTTGCGATCTGATTCAGCCACTTCGGCTTGCCGGTACATCTTAGAAATGTCGGCACTTACTGCATATCTATGCAGCCGAAAACTAATTAGAGTGGCATATAGTTCCCTCTGAATTGTAGCACCTACAATAAGAATGTCATTCAGCGACAATAGTGACGAAGTTTTGCTAGGTGCTACTTTCAGGCCTCAGAACGCACTGATGAGGAATATAACAGTGTGGTTCTGCGGGAGTACCAACAAGCTCTGACATGTGACCGAGATCTAAATATTCCTTCATGAAATTGTTGTACATGTCATGTGAGCTTTCATCTTTAAGCAGCCTACGCTCTAATGATAAGAAACGCCTTTTTGCTGCCTCAAAGGAATCACCAAGCAAATCAGGGTTTCGTTTAAAAGGAAGTTTTACTTAGAAACGGCCAGAAGGTAGCCTGCGGACTGTTTGAACGAAGCTTTGCTCACAGGCTAACTGTTCAGCTGAGTAAAACCCAGCCTTCGATATCTCTGGGACTTGCTACTCCCAAAAACGTTCAACCAGAAAATCGGGAGAACATTCATTGTCTTTGATGGCAATATTACAGATTGCTGACGCAGAAGGTGACCTTTGGGTGCATTTTCCAGACACAATCCAACCTAACAGCGTCTTTTGTATAATTGGAAGCGTGGGACCGAGTTTTATTTGACCAACGCACAAAAGCTCAAAATATGTTTCAGCTCCCAGCAGCAGGTCTATTTTAGCTGATCTGAAAAAGCGACTCCGACATGAAGTTGAATTGGGACCCAGAGTCCAACAATGCCCTAGCGACTTGAAATTGGCCAGTTCTATCCTTAACTTTTACAAGTGCTGTAGCAAGGATTACCTGATCCTTGCTTCGAACATGGCTAACATACGCCTCACTGGCCGGATGCGATGCTGCCGCATTATTGGCACCTTGCTATTCATACCGATGAAGCAGCGTATGATGAGCCTTTGAACAGACTCGACACTTGGAAGCCTTACACTTCAACACACCATGGCCGATTTTTAGGCAATTTATACACAACTTTTGCGCTTTGATAAAAGTGAATCGCTCTGCAACAGGAATTGCTGCGAAAGGCTGACAATCAGCTATGTCGTGGTCTGCTGAGTTGCAGTAGTTGCACTTGTGCGCAGATCTTGTTTCACTTTTTGCACAAGAAAATGCCGATCAGCCCAAGGTGGGAGCTTATTATAATCGAGCTGCTCCTCAAACCGTGATTTGGTGGTATGGTCTACTTTAGACATCACCAAATGGAATAAGACTGCGTTCAGGATTTCTTTATCGTCGCCAATTGACAATAGAGACGCGTATACAGCTGAAACTGTATCGATAATGTGTCTTAATCCAGATGCCGACGGTTTGGCCATCTCCACCTGGTGTTTGTTAATGATGTTAATAATGCTGTTGTTTCTAGATCTTCTCCTTTAACACTGCCTGAAGATATCTATCATCCAACTCTAGAAATTAGTCTTCCCTTTTCTAGATATAGTGCAGGGTCTTGTGAGTGCAACATGCCTCGCAAATGCTTTCGTAATTGTGATTTTGTTATGCTTAACAGTTTGATTTTAAATACTAACTGGTCTTTCTTATATAGCTCCACTGATATAGATGTTGCTTCAAAATTTTTTTATGACACCATGTATTCCATCTTCGATGTCTGTGTTCCCAATTGCGTCGCATCATCTTCTACGTTGGTTTACGCGTAGACTTTCTAACTTAAAAAACATTAAATCGCGATGTTCTAAAAAGTTCAAAGAGTCTGGCTTAACTGATGACTTCTCCAAATATTATATTGCAAAATCTAATTTTATTCTGTTAAACTCCCTGTGTTACACAAATTATCTCGAACGTTGCAAACTCGAATTTAAACATGACCCTAAGAAGTTCTACAACTTCGTAAATTCTAAACGGAAATCTTCGACTTTGCCATCGTTATTTTTTCTTGCGAATGACAATTCTGTTAATGATTCCGTAAGTGCTGAATTATTTGCAAAGTTTTTCCAGTCGACATACTCCTCCGAGTCTTTTAACGGCAATTCCATTTACCATTCTGCGTTATGCCTTCAAATTTCACTTTTGCTCCAATAATTACAGATTCTTGTATTTTGTCTAATATACAATCTTGTTGAAATGTAACAAACCATATGTATCGACCCATCTGTCCATCACTAACAAAGTTAGTCTCTCTAAGAACGTAGATCGAAGCAGACGCATTCGCTGCAGTTATATTGTATCACACACAGCACATTATATATTCATACATACATATCAATAAACATCAAACTTATTACATTAAAAACTACAACAGGTTATGGGCCAAGCAAGCTTCCACTGCACTCATATACCTTAGTGAAAGTTAATAAATAAAAGTTTTGGTGACGCCGAATTCATTGTGAAATAATCAATGCAATAGACGCATAATTGTATGTAAATGTGTGTGTGTGCAAGTGTAAAAATCATTGTGAAACTATCGAATAATCGATCAACGAAAACACGAAACGTAAACAAACGCAAAAAAAAAGTAAGAAGAAGAAGTGTGTTAGAAAAACAAAAGTACAGTATTAATCGCTGAAAAAGTGCGACAATATGAGTTATGCAAATATTAAAATTGATCCCCTCGGTAGGGACAATTATGATACCTGGAAAATACAGGTACAAGCGTTATTAATAAAAGAAGATGTTTGGAAATATGTAAGTGGCCAGAACGTGCTGCCAACTAATAGTTCTGCTGAAAAAGTTGCAGAATGGGAATTGAATGATTCTAAAGCAAAATCCGACTTAATTTTGTCAATCTCTACGACAGAATTGAGACAAGTGAAAAACTGTGAGACATCCAAGGAATTATGGGACAAATTAAAAAGTGTATACCAATCAAAAGGTCCAAATCGCTTATTTTGTTGAAAATGGAAAATGGTGGGGACATGCATACCCATTTGCAAAATTTCTTTGACACGGTAGACAAAATTCGCGAAATGGACATGGAAATCATGGATGATCTTGTAACAATATTACTATTGTATAGTGTGCCAGACAACAAAGAAAAGCGTGAAAGACCTGAAAACGCAAGTAATACGCTATTGATTTTCAAATATGTGGTGAACAAGGAATGTGGTGTCTAGACTCTGGAGCCACATCGCACATGTGTTCTCAAAAGGACAAATTTCAAAATATTGTCAGAAATAGTGAAAACCAAAAACTAAAGCAGGGTGCGGAGAAGTTTTATTAGAGACCTCAAAAAGAACCGCAAGTTTGGGGGAAACGTTATATGTACCAGACTTAAGATCAAATTTAATGTCTGTTTCTAAGATTACAGATAAAGGCTTCGAGGTCATCTTTCGTCGTAACGGAGCAGTAGTACTAAATCCCAAAACAGGCGAGAAAATAGTCACATCATTGCGAAAATCAAATCTGTACTACATAAATGAGTCGCCATCGCGCAGCAACGTCGCTCAAGCAACTGAGCAAAAGAAGGATCTTCAAGAATGGCACGAAATACTCGGGCATTGGATTTGAAAGGTATGATCAAAACTGAAAAAGTGGTAGGCATCCAGGCCGATGTCAAACGGAATTTGCAGCAGTGTGAGGTCTGCATTCAGGGGAAGCAAACACAAAATCGCTTTCCGAACTCCGAATCAAAGTCAAATGAACTCCTTGAACTAGTACATTCCGACGTCTGTGGACCAATGCGCACTCAGTCCAATGGTCACTCGAAGTATTTTGTCACATTCATTGACGACAAATCAAAGTGGTGTGAAGTATACTTTGTCAAACAAAAGAACGAAGTATTAAGTAAGTTCACACAATACCAAAGCATGGTCGAGAATAGTACAGGAAAGAAAATCAAAACGTTGCGTACTGATAATGGTAAAGAGTATGTAAACTCTGCATTTTTTCGGCTGCTGAAAGAAGCTGGTATAAAGCATGAATTAACTGTTGAATATACTCCACAGCAAAATGGAGTAGCCGAACGGAAAAACAGAACACTAATCGATATGGCGCGCTGCATGTTACTTCAAAGTGGACTTGCAGCAAGTTTCTGGGCTGAAGCGATCATCACGGCGAATCAACTCAGAAACCGGTGTCCATCACGAAGTTGAAATGGTGAAATACCCTACACTCTATGGACCGGCAAAAAGCAAACGTTAACTATTTGCGGAAATTTGGCACAATCGCCTACATGTTAGAAAAGAAACCTGGAAAAGGAAATATCGAGCCAAAATCAAAACGATGTATTTTTATTGGATACGAAAACCAGTCTAAAGCGTACAGACTATGGAGTCCAGATGAGAGAAAAATCTTCAAGAGCCGAGATGTAAAATTTACAGATCATTTTGAAGAAAATTCCGAATATGACGAATTCATCAACGCAAAGCAGCTCATCACGGGAAACCATGAAATAGTGGTCGACATCTTAAATAAACCAACCAATGCCGTGAATATGAAAAACGAAGTTGAAGATGCGAAGGATCATGAAATCATAAGTACCCCAGTCACCACCAAGCCGAAAAGGGGAAGACCACCCAAGCCAAGGCGTATAATTGAAGAAGCAGAAACACATAACACCTCTGAACAATAAAGCCACGTTGAAGAGACGGACCCGCAAACCGCAGAAGAAGGACTCATTTTCAAAAGAACAGGCAAGGACCTATTCGGCTACACCGACGCCGATTAGGGTTCAAACGTCGACGACCGAAAATCGTACAAAGGTTACGCTTTCATGTATGCTAACGCAGCCGTCAGTTGGGAATCCCGTAAACAACGCACAGTTTCATTATCCACAGCCGAAGCTGAGTACATGGCGATTTCCGACGCAGCAAAAGAAGCAATTCATCTGAAATTGTTCATAGAAGAAGTTTTGGGCAAGAAAGGCGCTATCGTTATCTTCAACGACAACCAGGGTGCCGGCGAATTTACTAGAAATCCCGTATTTCACAGCCGAACGAAGCACATTGATATCCGTCACCATTTTATTCGAGAGCTAGTGGAGAAAAACGAAATCATCATCGAATACATCCCCATAGAAGAGATGCGAGCCGACGCCTTAACTACAAACCTGACGAGAAAGAAGCACATCGAATGGGTTTGGGTATACGTTAAGTATATAAAATTTTGAATTACTAACAAAATGTTAAATGAAATTCTTGAACATATGATTTGAGGGGAAGTGTTGAAATGTAACAAACCATATGTATCGACCCATCTGTCCATCACTAACAAAGTTAGTCTCTCTAAGAACGTAGATCGAAGCAGACGCATTCGCTGCAGTTATATTGTATCACACACAACACATCATATATTCATACATATCAATAAACATCAAACTTATTACATTAAAAACTACAACAAATCTGTAAAAGCTTCATTCTCTCCTGGGCCTGACAACATTCCTAGTTGTGTGCTCAAAGAGTGTAGTACCTCCCCTGCAATCCGTTGCTTAAGCTTTTTAATCTGAACCTTGAGAACGAAATCTTTCCTGCTTTTTGGAAAGAATCGTTTATTATACCACTCCACAAAAAGGGTTGTAAATCAGACATTTCTAACTATAGGGGCATTGCCAAACTGTCTGCTATTCCTAAATTATTTGAAATAATAATTACTTCCTCTTTACAGCATCATTGTAAGTCTTTAATCTCCCCTGCTCAGCATGGATTTTTTAAAAATCGGTCAACAACGACTAATCTGCTAGAATTTACATCTGTCATAAATGATGATATATATACTGACTTCAGCAAAGCATTTGATTCTGTGAATCACGACCTTTTCCTTTTAAAGCTATCTCGTATGGGATTTCCGTCAAACTCTTTGAATTGGATTTCCTCATACTTAAAAAATAAGACACAGAAGGTACTACTCAGGTCGAATATTTCTAAACGTGTTATCGTAACTTCGGGCGTACCTCAGGGTAGTCATCTCGGTCCCCTATTATTCACTCTATTTATTAATGATCTTCCGCCTATCCTGCTGCATTCCCGTGTACTAATGTATGCCGATGATGTAAAGCTTATTTTTTCGTATAAAGATCCTCTTTATCAGTCTCGTCTGCAATATGATCTAAACTGTTTTCAACGGTGGTGCTCGGTCAACTACCTGCACCTTAACTGTAACGTATATCTACAGTTGAAGATCTTGGAGTTCTTTTTGATTCCAAATTGAATTTCAATCTTCACATCTCCACTATCGTTAACAAAGCTAATGGTGTTCTTGGTTTTATTAAACGATGGTCCAGAGCATTTAACGATCCCTATACTACCAAGCTACTTTACAGTTCTCTAGTACGACCAGTGCTAGAATACTGCTCATGTGTTTGGTGTCCTCAGTATAAACTGCATCAGGATCGCATTGAGTCAGTTCAGAAACAATTTCTTCTTTTTGCTCTTCGTGGTCTTAACTGGGATCCTAATCTGCGATTATCTTTCTACTCCAGTAGACTTCTCCTTATTAACCTGCCCTCTTTGGCTCACCGTAGGATAGTTCTTGGTGTTCTGTTCCTCCACAAATTGATTGTTGGAGATGATGATTCCTCTATGCTTTTAGGTCGTATTAATTTTTCTGTTCCTTCCAGGCCAACAAGGAACTTTCTGCCTCTTCTACTTAACAGATGCACTAGTGATTACGCCATGCACAACCCTTTTCGAGTATTATGCTCTAATTATAATTCTTTTTACTTTTTAATCTCAAGTGAGCTCTCTCTCCCCTCACTAAAATCTTCTATTTTCAGCTACCTCCGACAGAAACACTAATCACCACTGCTGTGAGTAGGGGCATAGCTTGCCGGACTGGCTAATAAATTTTCCCCCAACGGGTCAGTGATTCTTCACCTTTAGCTTTTAATTATATTTTATCTCTTATTATTTAAGTTTTTTTTCTTTTATATTCCATTGCTATTTTTTCATCTCCATTCCTTTTTTTGTTAGGTCTAATAACTTATCTGACTACCCTCTGCTGTGAATTGGGGCATAGCTGGCCGTTTGGCAAATAAAATTCCCCCACCGTGTCGGATTCGTTATTAGATATTTGTGTCATTTTTATAGGCTTTTTATTCCTATAGCTTTATTTTAGTTTAAGTTCCCTTTTGTATTGATTTTTTGTTTTCTTTTTCTTTTACATCGACTGCATTGTTTGTCGATGAAATAAATAAATAAATAAATAAATGAAGTATGTATGTATGTATGCCTGTGTATGAATATAGCATGTATGTACATTCGTATTAATGTATACATTGGGCAATCGAACACAGTTGTTTGATTGTAAAAAAATAAAGTTTTACTCTAGCAAATTGAGATGAGAATTGTCAGTGCTTTTTGATCGTGGCTCATCGCTGCACGGTATTGACACGAGTGCCGTGTTTCATATTCCGAGCTTGTGCGTGACCGTATTGACTCAATATGGCACGAAAAGACTCAAATGTGAATTTAAAATTAGGATATACCCTTATAATTATTCCCCTTTTTTGCACATAGTCTATCTTAAAACGTTGCGTTATCTTTATATATAAAACAGTTTGTCCTGACTAATTGGTGATCAACGCACAGCCCAAACGGTAAAAGATGAAATTTGGACTCAAGTATCCTTTCATAGTATCCTTCATAGTGTAGGAGCACACTAAGAAAGGCTTTTGGAAAATTCTAGCTCCAAAGGGGGGAAAACGAGCTTTAAAAAATATTAGTTATAGTGGTCATGTTCGTTTAACGAAATAGTTTGGCAAGAACAAAAATGTAACGGACTACTGAACAATTTTTTGTCAAGAACAGAAAATGTTCATTTAAATACCTTAAATGTCTTCCTACTGGTAAATTATAAGGTGAAAACATATGGGTAGCCGGGTTAAGACGGGCAATACCTGCTAGTAATTACATAAATTTTGTTTACTATCATATTTATATTTTATTTTTAGTTAAAGAAATTCCAGGCATCTGGGACTCAAATTTGGTGTCCCTAGCCCTAATAGTCTCTAGAGCCCCAGACCACGAACACGGTGATCTCCACTTGACACCGCAAGAAACATAGCTAGTAGTTTATTCGGAGTTCTTGATTCGGAGTACGCTAAGAAGATGTCCAATACCATTCACAAGGTTAAAAAAAATGCACTTGTCAAAAACCAAACATCCGTTATTGGCTCAACAGTAAACGTTCTGAAACGCAATGCGCTTACGTTGTACAAAAGATTAGCCGCATCTTTGGGGGGGTGTCAGCAACTCGAAGGCACGAGACCGTCGAGGGTATCCCTGCAAGCACGTAGGAAACACCGTGAACGCAGGCAGAAACGGCAAGCGGTGTGCAGCGTTGAGATCTGCCGGGCGTACCGACAATCGTCCATATGCTACAGTATCGATTGAGGGCAGAGAGTCTGTTGGATACCGGGGCGTCGGGGAACCATGAGAGACATGGCAGCCACTGTACTTGGGCGTAAATTTCTGGAGTGAGTTCGGTTTAGCTCCGAGTGTGATACCAGCCGAAGGTGAGGTGCATCACATGTCTGAATTGGAGGAGGAGTGTTTGTCGAAGAGCGTACCAACATAACCACATAAGTTGAAGTCATACCAACAAGAGCAGCTATTCGGAGAGGTCGATGAAATGTTGCGACTCTGGGGGATTGAGCCGAGTAAAATCCCGTGGAGCAACCGGTTTGGTTCGTGTAACGCAGCGCAGCGGCTCTCTCGCGTAATGGACAAATCGATTCCCCAGAGGCTTAGAAATGACGTCTTTGTCTACCTGGACGACTGGCTGGGGATATCCAGGACGTTTGCGCAGAACTGCAAGGTATTGTTGGATGTGCGGGCGCCTTACCGGCAGATCTCCTTTAAATACCTGGGATTCGTCATTGGCGATGCTTTGCGGACTGATCCTGAGAAAGTGGCGGCAATCCGAGGAATTTCTTTGTTCACCATAGCGAAGCAACTCCGCCGTTTTTTAAGAACTGCGGGCTGGTATAGGCGATTCATCCGAAATTTCTCGTCCATTTCCGCGCCTTTGACAGATTTCTTGAGAGGAAAAGGAAAATTCCAGTTAACAAGCGAAGCGGTGACGGCAACGGGGAGCACAGCTGAACTACAGCATCACCGAAAAGGAGTGTCTGACTGCGGTGAAAGCAGTGGAGAGATCGAATTGATGCCATTCAAAATATATATAGGTGTTGTTATATAGGTGTTGTAAGCCAACGTAAGCAGACGTGTTTCTTGGTCGCTCCGGAAAATTTCAAAAATAAATCAAACAGTAGAACATATTTCGTATACTGTGAAATAAACAGCTAAACAAGTGCAAATCGTTCTGTGTTTTGCTACCTCAAACAAGTGTTTTCTTCTCCATAAACGCAAACTAATTTTGCGAAAAAAAAACCACTCATAAAACACTAAATAAAACATCAGACTCAAAATACACTAATCAACATGGCACCGCAACCCAACAAACGCGCACGCGAAAACACAAACACAGAGCTTAAGGAGGGCCGTCAATCAGATGCTCTCTCAACTAAGATCAATCTGCGCTTCGAGGAGCAGGCCAACCTCATCACTTCCAATATGGAAGACGCTGAGCAGCGCATTCTCAACTCGCTGCTGGAGTGTATAGATCGTATGGCTGGGGATATGAAGAAGCTGCATGACACTGTGGATTCGCTTCACAGTAGGGTCAAGAACTTGGAGCATGAGGTTGGCGAGCTCAGCTCGTTGAGGGAGCGGGTTGGTGGGCTGGAGGAGAAACTCGCTCTTCAGCTGAACGCAAATGTGGCGTGCGATGTGAGAGTGCACGGTGTCCCTCATGTTGAGGGGGAAAACGTACGTGCCCACTACAATGCTTTGTGTTTCGCCACCCACGCAACACCACCGCCGAGAATACGGGAAATTTTCCGGGCACGAAAATGTCAGGTTTCCCAGGTAGATTCCGACATAATAATTAAATTTGAAAACATTCACGAGAAAAGCACGTTGGTGAGGGCAGTTGCAGCTTACCGCCGGGAGGATAAAAACCATAATGAATGATAATGAATGTAAAGTGTGCAGTGCGTCTGCTCTTAGCAAAGTGCGTATCCTTTAAATCTTGACGTAGATGTTAACGAACTAAACAATTCATTTGTACAACTACGAGTAGCTGAAGTCCATGTAAATGAGTACCTGAATTCAACATCGTTATTAAACTGTGATACTAGTTTTAGTTTTATGTGTGTACGTCAATGTGATGTCTTAGATTCAGTCCTCAAAGTAAAGTCCAACGCCATTGGCCTAGATGAGATTAATCCCAAATTCTTAAAATTACTGCTCCCTAAAGTCCTAAAATACAAGTATATTACTCACATTTTCAATTCAGTGCTTACAACTTCGTGCTTCCCGTACAAGTGGAAATCAGGAAAAATTATTCCTATTCCGAAAGGAAGCAATGACTTTAGGCCAATATCAATTATACCATTTCTTTCAAAAGCACTTGAACACCTGATGTCGAAACAAATTAGTAATTACATGTTAGAAAATTCACTCTTGAGCGACAAACAATCAGGCTTTAGAAATAAGAGAAGTTGTGTTACATCATTAATTAAAATCACTGACGATATTCGAAAAGAAATGGACAACAGTATGGTAACTTTTTAACGCTCCTTGACTATTCAAAAGCTTTTGACTCCGTAAACCATACCATTCTTTGTACGAAATTAAAAAGACTTTATAATTTCTCTGACTCAGCTGTTAATCTTGTCCAGTCATATCTGTCCTGTTGTCACCAAGCAGTTGTCACATCGCATAATATTTCGTCTCTTTTATTAACAAAGCGTGGAGTCCCTCAGGGGTCTGTCTTCGGGCCACTATTGTTCTCAATTTATGTCAATGTTCTTCCATGTTGTGTGTCTAATTCCGAGCTACACATGTATGCCGATGATGTTCAGATGTATGTTAGTCGTCCGTTATGTAGAATAGATGAATGTATTCGTGTCTGCAATGATGATCTCTACAAAATCAGTAAATGGGCTAGTATTAATGGATTGGAGGTTAACCCTAAAAAATCAAAATGCGTGGTAATATACAAAAAAAAATTAAACACACTCAATCTTGAGCAAGTGCGCCTTAACAACGAGCCCGTTGAGTATGTAGAGCAGGCAATAAACCTAGGCATAACTATAAATCAAACGTTATCTTGGTACGATCATGTCAATGAGGCAGTTGGAAAGCTCTATAGTGCACTAAGGCGACTGTATTTGACCCAGAATTTTCTTCCATTGAAACTAAAGCTCCTTATTGCCAAGACGTGCCTGGTACCCGTTCTATTTTATGGAATAGAAATCTTCGGAAACTGTGATTCAGTAAGTCAAAACAAGATAAAAGTAGCATTTAATAGTATAGCACGGTATATTTTCAATATTAAATGAAGACATTCCATAACGACGTATTCCAATAAAATATGCAATCTGACCCTTGATTCCAGGATTAAACTAAGAACCCTAATCTTCTTGCATAAAATTATTACAAGTAAGGAACCAAGTTATTTGCACGAAAAAATTACTTTCACGACATCAAGAAGAACCAAAAACATAGTTTGCACAAGATTCAAATTAGCAAGTTCAGAAAAGCATTTCTTTATTTTCGCTGTTCGTCTGTGGAATGAGTTACCGCATCAACTAAAAACAATTAGCAGCGAAACGCACTTTAGGGTTAAGATTCAAGCACACTTAGAAAACATTATCTAAATTAACGTTACCTTAAGCTTAATACTAACAACACACTTAGTAGGCAAAATAGATTAAGTATATAACTGGTAATACAAACCAAAAAATATATATAATAATTATAAAGATTAATAAAAATGTTGAATGTTAAAAATAAAACTAATAATAAGAAAAAACCCTAATAATAATAAGCTCAATATAATTAAATTTGTAATGACTAGCGTAATAATTTAAAAGTAATTCAATACTTGTAACGCTAGTATAAGGGTTATAAATAAATAAATAAATTGTCACGGACCACGCCAGCCTGTGATGGCTGATGTCCTTAAAGGAGCTGGACGGCAGGTTAGCGCGATAGTCGTTGGCGGCGTTGCAGCAGTGTTGTCCGAGAGCGAGAGGAATTGTCCTGGAAGCTCTGGGTACCGCGTTCTGTGTCCGCAGCACTTATACAGCAGGCCCATGAGGGCGACGTCGCGATGCATGGTGGTATGCCGAGGACGGTGGAGCGTCTCAAGCAGTTTTTTTTCTGGCCCGGGATGGTGGCCCAGCTAAGGAAATACAAGGCCAGTTGTGACGTTTTCAAGGCCACCAAGCATAATACGCAGGTCACAAGGCCCAGGATGGGTGCCGAAGTAATATCCTTCCGGCCCATGCAGAAGTTGTGTTTGGATTTTCTGGGACTCGAGGTCAAAAAGGGGGAACACCACCATCCTGGCAGTGCTGGACCATATGTCAAATTCAGTTTGGCTGCGAGCGAAGCCGAGAGCGACCTAAGCTGCTCGAGCAGGTTTTCGCAGTATTTGGTGTCCCAGAAACCGTCCACACGGACAACGGGAAACAGTTTGTGTCAGGGGAATTTGATTAATTTCTGCGGAGCTTAAACATTACGCACACGCGGACGGCCAATTATTCCCCGCAGGCGAATGCAGCAGAGCGAGTGAATCAGCCGGTGCTTGCAGCGATTAGGACGTATGTGCCAGGAGACCACACCATGTGGGACGAGAAGCTGGCGCAAGTGCGGAATGCGCTATCCACCACGGAATTGGGACGTCACCATATTTCCCGATGTTCGGCCAACATATGTTTACAAGCGACAGGGACTATAAGCTGGGAGCGCTGGAGGATGGCGAAATGCGCATAATGCCTCGCGAAGACCAGCACCAGTTAAAAAAAATGCAATTGTCAAAAACCAAACATCCGTTATAGGCTCAACAGTAAACGTTCTGAAACGCAATGCGCTTAAGTTGTACAAAAGATTAGCCGCATCTTTGGGGGGGTGTCAGCAACTCGAAGGCACGAGACCGTCGAGGGTATCCCTGCAAGCACGTAGGAAACACCGTGAACGCAGGCAGAAACGGCAAGCGGTGTGCAGCGTTGAGATCTGCCGGGCGTACCGACAATCGTCCATATGCTACAGTATCGATTGAGGGCAGAGGGTCTGTTGGATACCGGGGCGTCGGGGAACCATGAGAGACATGGCAGCCACTGTACTTGGGCGTAAATTTCTGGAGTGAGTTCGGTTTAGCTCCGAGTGTGATACCAGCCGAAGGTGAGGTGCATCACATGTCTGAATTGGAGGAGGAGTGTTTGTCGAAGAGCGTACCAACATAAACACATAAGTTGAAGTCATACCAACAAGAGCAGCTATTCGCCGAGGTCGATGAAATGTTGCGACTCTGGGGGATTGAGCCGAGTAAAATCCCGTGGAGCAACCGGGTGGCCCTAGTTAGGAAGCCAGGCAAAAAAAGTTTATACATAGATGCCAGAAAGCTAAACAAGTTAACGGTGAAGATTTCTTACCCACTGCAAAGTATCGTTTTGGCAGGTCGATTAAAATCCGGAGAGTCGTCCGTATACGGCATTCACAATACCGGGAAGGCCTCTCTACAAACTCAAGACCATGACGTTTGGTTCGTGTAACGCAGCGCAGCGGCTCTCTCGCGTAATGGACAAATCGATTCCCCAGAGGCTTAGAAATGACGTCTTTGTCTACCTGGACGACTGGCTGGGGATATCCAGGACGTTTGCGCAGAACTGCAAGGTATTGTTGGATGTGCGGGCGCCTTACCGGCAGATCTCCTTTAAGTACCTGGGATTCGTCATTGGCGATGCTTTGCGGACTGATCCTGAGAAAGTGGCGGCAATCCGAGGAATTTCTTTGTTCACCATAGCGAAGCAACTCCGCCGTTTTTTAAGAACTGCGGGCTGGTATAGGCGATTCATCCGAAATTTCTCGTCCATTTCCGCGCCTTTGACAGATTTCTTGAGAGGAAAAGGAAAATTCCAGTTAACAAGCGAAGCGGTGACGGCAACGGGGAGCACAGCTGAACTACAGCATCACCGAAAAGGAGTGTCTGACTGCGGTGAAAGCAGTGGAGAGATCGAATTGATGCCATTCAAAATATATATAGGTGTTGTTATATAGGTGTTGTAAGCCAACGTAAGCAGACGTGTTTCTTGGTCGCTCCGGAAAATTTCAAAAATAAATCAAATAGTAGATGTTTATTGAACATATTTCGTATACTGTGAAATAAACAGCTAAACAAGTGCAAATCGTTCTGTGTTTTGCTACCTCAAACAAGTGTTTTCTTCTCCATAAACGCAAACTAATTTTGCGAAAAAAAACCACTCATAAAACACTAAATAAAACATCAGACTCAAAATACACTAATCAACATGGCACCGCAACCCAACAAACGCGCACGCGAAAACACAAACACAGAGCTTAAGGAGGGCCGTCAATCAGATGCTCTCTCAGCTAAGATCAATCTGCGCTTCGAGGAGCAGGCCAACCTCATCACTTCCAATATGGAAGACGCTGAGCAGCGCATTCTCAACTCGCTGCTGGAGTGTATAGATCGTATGGCTGGGGATATGAAGGAGCTGCATGACACTGTGGATTCGCTTCACAGTAGGGTCAAGAACTTGGAGCATGAGGTTGGCGAGCTCAGCTCGTTGAGGGAGCGGGTTGGTGGGCTGGAGGAGAAACTCGCTCTTCAGCTGAACGCAAATGTGGCGTGCGATGTGAGAGTGCACGGTGTCCCTCATGTTGAGGGGGAAAACGTACGTGCCCACTACAATGCTTTGTGTTTCGCCACCCACGCAACACCACCGCCGAGAATACGGGAAATTTTCCGGGCACGAAAATGTCAGGTTTCCCAGGTAGATTCCGACATAATAATTAAATTTGAAAACATTCACGAGAAAAGCACGTTGGTGAGGGCAGTTGCAGCTTACCGCCGGGAGGATAAAAACCATAATGAATGATAATGAATGTAAAGTGTGATGATGATAGATGAGATTCATCCCAAATTCTTAAAATTACTGCTCCCTAAAGTCCTAAAATACAAGTATATTACTCACATTTTCAATTCAGTGCTTACAACTTCGTGCTTCCCGTACAAGTGGAAATCAGGAAAAATTATTCCTATTCCGAAAGGAAGCAATGACTTTAGGCCAATATCAATTATACCATTTCTTTCAAAAGCACTTGAACACCTGATGTCGAAACAAATTAGTAATTACATGTTAGAAAATTCACTCTTGAGCGACAAACAATCAGGCTTTAGAAATAAGAGAAGTTGTGTTACATCATTAATTAAAATCACTGACGATATTCGAAAAGAAATGGACAACAGTATGGTAACTTTTTAACGCTCCTTGACTATTCAAAAGCTTTTGACTCCGTAAACCATACCATTCTTTGTACGAAATTAAAAAGACTTTATAATTTCTCTGACTCAGCTGTTAATCTTGTCCAGTCATATCTGTCCTGTTGTCACCAAGCAGTTGTCACATCGCATAATATTTCGTCTCTTTTATTAACAAAGCGTGGAGTCCCTCAGGGGTCTGTCTTCGGGCCACTATTGTTCTCAATTTATGTCAATGTTCTTCCATGTTGTGTGTCTAATTCCGAGCTACACATGTATGCCGATGATGTTCAGATGTATGTTAGTCGTCCGTTATGTAGAATAGATGAATGTATTCGTGTCTGCAATGATGATCTCTACAAAATCAGTAAATGGGCTAGTATTAATGGATTGGAGGTTAACCCTAAAAAATCAAAATGCGTGGTAATATACAAAAAAAAATTAAACACTTTCAATCTTGAGCAAGTGCGCCTTAACAACGAGCCCGTTGAGTATGTAGAGCAGGCAATAAACCTAGGCATAACTATAAATCAAACGTTATCTTGGTACGATCATGTCAATGAGGCAGTTGGAAAGCTCTATAGTGCACTAAGGCGACTGTATTTGACCCAGAATTTTCTTCCATTGAAACTAAAGCTCCTTATTGCCAAGACGTGCCTGGTACCCGTTCTATTTTATGGAATAGAAATCTTCGGAAACTGTGATTCAGTAAGTCAAAACAAGATAAAAGTAGCATTTAATAGTATAGCACGGTATATTTTCAATATTAAATGAAGACATTCCATAACGACGTATTCCAATAAAATATGCAATCTGACCCTTGATTCCAGGATTAAACTAAGAACCCTAATCTTCTTGCATAAAATTATTACAAGTAAGGAACCAAGTTATTTGCACGAAAAAATTACTTTCACGACATCAAGAAGAACCAAAAACATAGTTTGCACAAGATTCAAATTAGCAAGTTCAGAAAAGCATTTCTTTATTTTCGCTGTTCGTCTGTGGAATGAGTTACCGCATCAACTAAAAACAATTAGCAGCGAAACGCACTTTAGGGTTAAGATTCAAGCACACTTAGAAAACATTATCTAAATTAACGTTACCTTAAACTTAATACTAACAACACACTTAGTTTAGTAGGCAAAATAGATTAAGTATATAACTGGTAATACAAACCAAAAAATATATATAATAATTATAAAGATTAATAAAAATGTTGAATGTTAAAAATAAAACTAATAATAAGAAAAAACCCTAATAATAATAAGCTCAATATAATTAAATTTGTAATGACTAGCGTAATAATTTAAAAGTAATTCAATACTTGTAACGCTAGTATAAGGGTTATAAATAAATAAATAAATTGTCACGGACCACGCCAGCCTGTGATGGCTGATGTCCTTAAAGGAGCTGGACGGCAGGTTAGCGCGGGAGCAACGTTGGGAACAGCTTGCCCGCATAGTTTGCACTCCAGTTTTCTATATATATATATATATATATATATATACAAGGCATATATATATATATATATATATATATATATATATATATATATATATATATATATATATATATATATATATATATATATATATATATATATATATATATATATATATATATATTCAGCCAAACTGAATATCTATTGCCCTTGACCGAGGTTATCGTTTGCCATTATCAAGGAACCAATAATGTTCCCTTTTATGCCTATGCCTACTTCGCAACTCTGTCACGCACGAGTACTGTACAGGGTCATCGATTGCCGTCAGCTGTTCTGCTTGAGGCTGCCCTTCCTTTCCTCAAGCTACCGCACCGCACATAACACTCCCGTTTTTTTGTGTGCCAACAGGAGAAAACTGGAGTGCAAACTATGCGGGCACGAAAACGCTCCTTCTGCCCAACGTAGGCTACCGTCTCATGCTGTACCAATGGATATAGTCGGGACTCGGCTATTGGTATTGTCTTTGGCATAGAAAATTCGCAGTCGCCGCCCGTACACGTCTTCTAGTTCATACAAGCTGTTCCCAACGTTGCTCCGAAAACGGCATTTCACGTACCTGGGGCACAGCTTGGCGTTTACATTGTCTTTGAATCGGCCTGGTACGTATCTCACATCCCTTGCCCTGTTGTTCTGGTTTTTAATAGCACAGGAGCATATTGCGTCGGATCTGTTCCCGTGCCACTTGGTGCTGGTCTTCGCGAGGCATTATGCGCATTTCGCCATCCTCCAGCGCTCCCAGCTTATAGTCCCTGTCGCTTGTAAACATATGTTGGCCGAACATCGGGAAATATGGTGACGTCCCAATTCCGTGGTGGATAGCGCATTCCGCACTTGCGCCAGCTTCTCGTCCCACATGGTGTGGTCTCCTGGCACATACGTCCTAATCGCTGCAAGCACCGGCTGATTCACTCGCTCTGCTGCATTCGCCTGCGGGGAATAATTGGCCGTCCGCGTGTGCGTAATGTTTAAGCTCCGCAGAAATTAATCAAATTCCCCTGACACAAACTGTTTCCCGTTGTCCGTGTGGACGGTTTCTGGGACACCAAATACTGCGAAAACCTGCTCGAGCAGCTTAGGTCGCTCTCGGCTTCGCTCGCAGCCAAACTGAATTTGACATATGGTCCAGCACTGCCAGGATGGTGGTGTTCCCCCTTTTTGACCTCGAGTCCCAGAAAATCCAAACACAACTTCTGCATGGGCCGGAAGGATATTACTTCGGCACCCATCCTGGGCCTTGTGACCTGCGTATTATGCTTGGTGGCCTTGAAAACGTCACAACTGGCCTTGTATTTCCTTAGCTGGGCCACCATCCCGGGCCAGAAAAAAAACTGCTTGAGACGCTCCACCGTCCTCGGCATACCACCATGCATCGCGACGTCGCCCTCATGGGCCTGCTGTATAAGTGCTGCGGACACAGAACGCGGTACCCAGAGCTTCCAGGACAATTCCTCTCGCTCTCGGACAACACTGCTGCAACGCCGCCAACGACTATCGCGCTAACCTGCCGTCCAGCTCCTTTAAGGACATCAGCCATCACAGGCTGGCGTGGTCCGTGACAATTTATTTATTTATTTATAACCCTTATACTAGCGTTACAAGTATTGAATTACTTTTAAATTATTACGCTAGTCATTACAAATTTAATTATATTGAGCTTATTATTATTAGGGTTTTTTCTTATTATTAGTTTTATTTTTAACATTCAACATTTTTATTAATCTTTATAATTATTATATATATTTTTTGGTTTGTATTACCAGTTATATACTTAATCTATTTTGCCTACTAAACTAAGTGTGTTGTTAGTATTAAGTTTAAGGTAACGTTAATTTAGATAATGTTTTCTAAGTGTGCTTGAATCTTAACCCTAAAGTGCGTTTCGCTGCTAATTGTTTTTAGTTGATGCGGTAACTCATTCCACAGACGAACAGCGAAAATAAAGAAATGCTTTTCTGAACTTGCTAATTTGAATCTTGTGCAAACTATGTTTTTGGTTCTTCTTGATGTCGTGAAAGTAATTTTTTCGTGCAAATAACTTGGTTCCTTACTTGTAATAATTTTATGCAAGAAGATTAGGGTTCTTAGTTTAATCCTGGAATCAAGGGTCAGATTGCATATTTTATTGGAATACGTCGTTATGGAATGTCTTCATTTAATATTGAAAATATACCGTGCTATACTATTAAATGCTACTTTTATCTTGTTTTGACTTACTGAATCACAGTTTCCGAAGATTTCTATTCCATAAAATAGAACGGGTACCAGGCACGTCTTGGCAATAAGGAGCTTTAGTTTCAATGGAAGAAAATTCTGGGTCAAATACAGTCGCCTTAGTGCACTATAGAGCTTTCCAACTGCCTCATTGACATGATCGTACCAAGATAACGTTTGATTTATAGTTATGCCTAGGTTTATTGCCTGCTCTACATACTCAACGGGCTCGTTGTTAAGGCGCACTTGCTCAAGATTGAAAGTGTTTAATTTTTTTTTGTATATTACCAGGCATTTTGATTTTTTAGGGTTAACCTCCAATCCATTAATACTAGCCCATTTACTGATTTTGTAGAGATCATCATTGCAGACACGAATACATTCATCTATTCTACATAACGGACGACTAACATACATCTGAACATCATCGGCATACATGTGTAGCTCGGAATTAGACACACAACATGGAAGAACATTGACATAAATTGAGAACAATAGTGGCCCGAAGACAGACCCCTGAGGGACTCCACGCTTTGTTAATAAAAGAGACGAAATATTATGCGATGTGACAACTGCTTGGTGACAACAGGACAGATATGACTGGACAAGATTAACAGCTGAGTCAGAGAAATTATAAAGTCTTTTTAATTTCGTACAAAGAATGGTATGGTTTACGGAGTCAAAAGCTTTTGAATAGTCAAGGAGCGTTAAAAAGTTACCATACTGTTGTCCATTTCTTTTCGAATATCGTCAGTGATTTTAATTAATGATGTAACACAACTTCTCTTATTTCTAAAGCCTGATTGTTTGTCGCTCAAGAGTGAATTTTCTAACATGTAATTACTAATTTGTTTCGACATCAGGTGTTCAAGTGCTTTTGAAAGAAATGGTATAATTGATATTGGCCTAAAGTCATTGCTTCCTTTCGGAATAGGAATAATTTTTCCTGATTTCCACTTGTACGGGAAGCACGAAGTTGTAAGCACTGAATTGAAAATGTGAGTAATGTACTTGTATTTTAGGACTTTAGGGGGCAGTAATTTTAAGAATTTGGGATGAATCTCATCTAGGCCAATGGCGTTGGACTTTACTTTGAGGACTGAATCTAAGACATCACATTGACGTACACACATAAAACTAAAACTAGTATCACAGTTTAATAACGATGTTGAATTCAGGTACTCATTTACATGGACTTCAGCTACTCGTAGTTGTACAAATGAATTGTTTAGTTCGTTAACATCTACGTCAAGATTTAAAGGATACGCACTTTGCTAAGAGCAGACGCACTGCACACTTTACATTCATTATCATTCATTATGGTTTTTATCCTCCCGGCGGTAAGCTGCAACTGCCCTCACCAACGTGCTTTTCTCGTGAATGTTTTCAAATTTAATTATTATGTCGGAATCTACCTGGGAAACCTGACATTTTCGTGCCCGGAAAATTTCCCGTATTCTCGGCGGTGGTGTTGCGTGGGTGGCGAAACACAAAGCATTGTAGTGGGCACGTACGTTTTCCCCCTCAACATGAGGGACACCGTGCACTCTCACATCGCACGCCACATTTGCGTTCAGCTGAAGAGCGAGTTTCTCCTCCAGCCCACCAACCCGCTCCCTCAACGAGCTGAGCTCGCCAACCTCATGCTCCAAGTTCTTGACCCTACTGTGAAGCGAATCCACAGTGTCATGCAGCTTCTTCATATCCCCAGCCATACGATCTATACACTCCAGCAGCGAGTTGAGAATGCGCTGCTCAGCGTCTTCCATATTGGAAGTGATGAGGTTGGCCTGCTCCTCGAAGCGCAGATTGATCTTAGCTGAGAGAGCATCTGATTGACGGCCCTCCTTAAGCTCTGTGTTTGTGTTTTCGCGTGCGCGTTTGTTGGGCTGCGGTGCCATGTTGATTAGTGTATTTTGAGTCTGATGTTTTATTTAGTGTTTTATGAGTGGTTTTTTTTTTCGCAAAATTAGTTTGCGTTTATGGAGAAGAAAACACTTGTTTGAGGTAGCAAAACACAGAACGATTTGCACTTGTTTAGCTGTTTATTTCACAGTATACGAAATATGTTCAATAAACATCTACTATTTGATTTATTTTTGAAATTTTCCGGAGCGACCAAGAAACACGTCTGCTTACGTTGGCTTACAACACCTATATAACAACACCTATATATATTTTGAATGGCATCAATTCGATCTCTCCACTGCTTTCACCGCAGTCAGACACTCCTTTTCGGTGATGCTGTAGTTCAGCTGTGCTCCCTGTTGCCGTCACCGCTTCGCTTGTTAACTGGAATTTTCCTTTTCCTCTCAAGAAATCTGTCAAAGGCGCGGAAATGGACGAGAAATTTCGGATGAATCGCCTATACCAGCCCGCAGTTCTTAAAAATCGGCGGAGTTGCTTCGCTATGGTGAACAAAGAAATTCCTCGGATTGCCGCCACTTTCTCAGGATCAGTCCGCAAAGCATCGCCAATGACGAATCCCAGGTACTTAAAGGAGATCTGCCGGTAAGGCGCCCGCACATCCAACAATACCTTGCAGTTCTGCGCAAACGTCCTGGATATCCCCAGCCAGTCGTCCAGGTAGACAAAGACGTCATTTCTAAGCCTCTGGGGAATCGATTTGTCCATTACGCGAGAGAGCCGCTGCGCTGCGTTACACGAACCAAACGTCATGGTCTTGAGTTTGTAGAGAGGCCTTCCCGGTATTGTGAATGCCGTATACGGACGACTCTCCGGATTTTAATCGACCTGCCAAAACGATACTTTGCAGTGGGTAAGAAATCTTCACCGTTAACTTGTTTAGCTTTCTGGCATCTATGCATAACCTTTTTTTGCCTGGCTTCCTAACTAGGGCCACCCGGTTGCTCCACGGGATTTTACTCGGCTCAATCCCCCAGAGTCGCAACATTTCATCGACCTCGGCGAATAGCTGCTCTTGTTGGTATGACTTCAACTTATGTGTTTATGTTGGTACGCTCTTCGACAAACACTCCTCCTCCAATTCAGACATGTGATGCACCTCACCTTCGGCTGGTATCACACTCGGAGCTAAACCGTACTCACTCCAGAAATTTACGCCCAAGTACAGTGGCTGCCATGTCTCAGTTCCTTTATATCAAACGAGTGCCTTCACACTGCCAATAATGCAATGTGGCGCTCCCCCGCTCTAACTGCGGATTTGGTTTTGTACGCTACCCGTATTTTGTATTGGCCGAGGGCCGTGCCCAACGCATAACCAGCATCTTCTCGGCGTGTTGGCACCTCTCTCGCAGCTTCTGCAGGTTGGTGATGTGCATCGGATATATGACCCTGGACCCTTAATATTCGTCTTTATTACCTTAATAAGGTCATAATCCGAAAACGGACACACCAACCGCGACCACAGCACCAGTATGCCTGTATAAACTCCTCCGTGCTCTCGCCATGTCGCTGCTTCCGCTCCCTCAGCTCCTGCTCTCTCTCAAACTCGGACCTTCGAGTTTGGGACTGCTGCTGCAGCCCATATCGGAGATTCGGCCAGTCAGGCACGCCACCGGTACGTTTATGCATCCAGTACCAGTCTTTTGCCCTTCCACTCACGAAACAATGGAAATCCCGCAATACGTCCGCACATGGCACCTGGTTCAATGATTGTAAATGTTCCAGGCGGAATATGAAGTCCGCCACCGGCATACTTTTGGCTTCGCCATCGAACCCCAGGCCCCAATCCCTAATGTGGACGACGTCCGGCCTGGAATCGCCCACTGTGGTTCGCCTATACGGCCTGTGCACGTCAGGGCCCAGATCACGCATCCACGGATCAGCTGAAGCCTGCCGCTGTTCCACATGTGCTCGCTGCTCTACCTCTAGTGTTCTGCTGTCCCCGAACAGTTGAGTCGGTGCCGCTGCTCCTGGCTTACTGGTTTTATTAATAATTCAATTTTTATCTTATTCCAAATTAATTAGTCGTATTTGATTGTTGGAATTTTCTACAAATATTTCTGTAAAACAAAAAAAATTATTATTAAAAATTATTTTCTACTTTTTAGTTCGGTTTGCCATTTATAAGGGTTTTTTTTTTAGTTTTTTTAAACTATAATTTATTTTCTTAATTTTTAGTCTCAAAAAGATGTCAAAAGTAATTATATAAATAAATGTCTTATGTTTGACAATAAATCTAAATTAATTTTATTCATGTTTACGTAACTATTCATCTAACGCATCACTATTACATGGAACTTTTTCCGTTAGCTTCGAGCAATCAAGTTCTTCTATTCGAATACCATTGAGTGATCTTCCGCGAAGCAGAGCTACATAAGCCTGACCGGCAGCAAACAATCGAGATCCCAGATAAATAACTGCATGATCTACCGTACAGCCTTGTGTAAGGTGGATTCCAACTCAGGATTAATGGCAGCATTCGTCTTTCAGCGGTACTATAGCTATATTTTTGGAAACTGTATTGATATTGGTTTAATTAGATGTATACCATCTTGACCAAAGTCAATACGGACTGATGGTACGTCTGAATCATATACTTGATCACGACAAAAACGTGGCCAAATATTTTAGCTTTACTTTAGCTCCCACGAAAATGTTCGCTACTTTAGGAAGACCACCCGTCTTGTTAATATCATTAGGTATAACAGAGTCCACATTCTTATCACCTAAATTTCGTGTAGCATCAATAAGTTGATCTTGTGCTTTTATTGTAAAAATATTTGTCCCTTTTTTCTCAAAATACTGAAGAACTTTTTCATTATGCTTAGCTACTTGATCATTCGTTGTGTAGACTCTTAATGCGTTATCAATTGAGAATTCATTGTTAGCATCTGTAGAAATTTTTTCTAGAAGTATTGTAAGATGCTGAGATGTCAATTCTTCAATCCTCAAGGCGTTCAGTATATCAATGATTGTTGTGTCTCCTTGTTGGCGCATTTTTTGTTTTAGTTCAACCAGCTTGAAGAGCCGCCATAAATGTGTAGCTGGCTTCATATGTTCTGGTTGTTGAAAAACTTGATGACCTTGTACTGGAGGTAATTGCATTAAATCACCGAATAATAAAATGTTTATCCCTCCAAAAAAGAATTTTAACTTTTTAATTGTCGCAGACGAGAGTCAATCATACAGAGCATCTTGTAAGGGACCATAGAAATGTCATCGATAAAAAGAAATTCTACGTGTTCCCATAGTTGACGCATTACTCTTAAATAGTTACTAGTTAGAATTGGCATATTGACGATGACTCCATCTTTTTGTACAGGTAATTTTACCAGACGGTGTAATGTAGATCCACCGACTAATCGTGCTGCAACTCCAGTGAGGGCACCAACTTTCACTGCTGATTTTCCATAACACCGGTTTACTTGGTTCTTCAATAAATTAAACAGGAAAGGTCTTCCAGTGCTTGCTCCACCAGTGCGTTTCGCTGCTAATTGTTTTTAGTTGATGCGGTAACTCATTCCACAGACGAACAGCGAAAATAAAGAAATGCTTTTCTGAACTTGCTAATTTGAATCTTGTGCAAACTATGTTTTTGGTTCTTCTTGATGTCGTGAAAGTAATTTTTTCGTGCAAATAACTTGGTTCCTTACTTGTAATAATTTTATGCAAGAAGATTAGGGTTCTTAGTTTAATCCTGGAATCAAGGGTCAGATTGCATATTTTATTGGAATACGTCGTTATGGAATGTCTTCATTTAATATTGAAAATATACCGTGCTATACTATTAAATGCTACTTTTATCTTGTTTTGACTTACTGAATCACAGTTTCCGAAGATTTCTATTCCATAAAATAGAACGGGTACCAGGCACGTCTTGGCAATAAGGAGCTTTAGTTTCAATGGAAGAAAATTCTGGGTCAAATACAGTCGCCTTAGTGCACTATAGAGCTTTCCAACTGCATCATTGACATGATCGTACCAAGATAACGTTTGATTTATAGTTATGCCTAGGTTTATTGCCTGCTCTACATACTCAACGGGCTCGTTGTTAAGGCGCACTTGCTCAAGATTGAGTGTGTTTAATTTTTTTTTTGTATATTACCAGGCATTTTGATTTTTTAGGGTTAACCTCCAATCCATTAATACTAGCCCATTTACTGATTTTGTAGAGATCATCATTGCAGACACGAATACATTCATCTATTCTACATAACGGACGACTAACATACATCTGAACATCATCGGCATACATGTGTAGCTCGGAATTAGACACACAACATGGAAGAACATTGACATAAATTGAGAACAATAGTGGCCCGAAGACAGACCCCTGAGGGACTCCACGCTTTGTTAATAAAAGAGACGAAATATTATGCGATGTGACAACTGCTTGGTGACAACAGGACAGATATGACTGGACAAGATTAACAGCTGAGTCAGAGAAATTATAAAGTCTTTTTAATTTCGTACAAAGAATGGTATGGTTTACGGAGTCAAAAGCTTTTGAATAGTCAAGGAGCGTTAAAAAGTTACCATACTGTTGTCCATTTCTTTTCGAATATCGTCAGTGATTTTAATTAATGATGTAACACAACTTCTCTTATTTCTAAAGCCTGATTGTTTGTCGCTCAAGAGTGAATTTTCTAACATGTAATTACTAATTTGTTTCGACATCAGGTGTTCAAGTGCTTTTGAAAGAAATGGTATAATTGATATTGGCCTAAAGTCATTGCTTCCTTTCGGAATAGGAATAATTTTTCCTGATTTCCACTTGTACGGGAAGCACGAAGTTGTAAGCACTGAATTGAAAATGTGAGTAATATACTTGTATTTTAGGACTTTAGGGAGCAGTAATTTTAAGAATTTGGGATGAATCTCATCTAGGCCAATGGCGATGGACTTTACTTTGAGGACTGAATCTAAGACATCACATTGACGTACACACATAAAACTAAAACTAGTATCACAGTTTAATAACGATGTTGAATTCAGGTACTCATTTACATGGACTTCAGCTACTCGTAGTTGTACAAATGAATTGTTTAGTTCGTTAACATCTACGTCAAGATTTAAAGGATACGCACTTTGCTAAGAGCAGACGCACTGCACACTTTACATTCATTATCATTCATTATGGTTTTTATCCTCCCGGCGGTAAGCTGCAACTGCCCTCACCAACGTGCTTTTCTCGTGAATGTTTTCAAATTTAATTATTATGTCGGAATCTACCTGGGAAACCTGACATTTTCGTGCCCGGAAAATTTCCCGTATTCTCGGCGGTGGTGTTGCGTGGGTGGCGAAACACAAAGCATTGTAGTGGGCACGTACGTTTTCCCCCTCAACATGAGGGACACCGTGCACTCTCACATCGCACGCCACATTTGCGTTCAGCTGAAGAGCGAGTTTCTCCTCCAGCCCACCAACCCGCTCCCTCAACGAGCTGAGCTCGCCAACCTCATGCTCCAAGTTCTTGACCCTACTGTGAAGCGAATCCACAGTGTCATGCAGCTTCTTCATATCCCCAGCCATACGATCTATACACTCCAGCAGCGAGTTGAGAATGCGCTGCTCAGCGTCTTCCATATTGGAAGTGATGAGGTTGGCCTGCTCCTCGAAGCGCAGATTGATCTTAGCTGAGAGAGCATCTGATTGACGGCCCTCCTTAAGCTCTGTGTTTGTGTTTTCGCGTGCGCGTTTGTTGGGTTGCGGTGCCATGTTGATTAGTGTATTTTGAGTCTGATGTTTTATTTAGTGTTTTATGAGTGGTTTTTTTTTTCGCAAAATTAGTTTGCGTTTATGGAGAAGAAAACACTTGTTTGAGGTAGCAAAACACAGAACGATTTGCACTTGTTTAGCTGTTTATTTCACAGTATACGAAATATGTTCAATAAACATCTACTATTTGATTTATTTTTGAAATTTTCCGGAGCGACCAAGAAACACGTCTGCTTACGTTGGCTTACAACACCTATATAACAACACCTATATATATTTTGAATGGCATCAATTCGATCTCTCCACTGCTTTCACCGCAGTCAGACACTCCTTTTCGGTGATGCTGTAGTTCAGCTGTGCTCCCTGTTGCCGTCACCGCTTCGCTTGTTAACTGGAATTTTCCTTTTCCTCTCAAGAAATCTGTCAAAGGCGCGGAAATGGACGAGAAATTTCGGATGAATCGCCTATACCAGCCCGCAGTTCTTAAAAATCGGCGGAGTTGCTTCGCTATGGTGAACAAAGAAATTCCTCGGATTGCCGCCACTTTCTCAGGATCAGTCCGCAAAGCATCGCCAATGACGAATCCCAGGTACTTAAAGGAGATCTGCCGGTAAGGCGCCCGCACATCCAACAATACCTTGCAGTTCTGCGCAAACGTCCTGGATATCCCCAGCCAGTCGTCCAGGTAGACAAAGACGTCATTTCTAAGCCTCTGGGGAATCGATTTGTCCATTACGCGAGAGAGCCGCTGCGCTGCGTTACACGAACCAAACGTCATGGTCTTGAGTTTGTAGAGAGGCCTTCCCGGTATTGTGAATGCCGTATACGGACGACTCTCCGGATTTTAATCGACCTGCCAAAACGATACTTTGCAGTGGGTAAGAAATCATCACCGTTAACTTGTTTAGCTTTCTGGCATCTATGCATAACCTTTTTTTGCCTGGCTTCCTAACTAGGGCCACCCGGTTGCTCCACGGGATTTTACTCGGCTCAATCCCCCAGAGTCGCAACATTTCATCGACCTCGGCGAATAGCTGCTCTTGTTGGTATGACTTCAACTTATGTGTTTATGTTGGTACGCTCTTCGACAAACACTCCTCCTCCAATTCAGACATGTGATGCACCTCACCTTCGGCTGGTATCACACTCGGAGCTAAACCGTACTCACTCCAGAAATTTACGCCCAAGTACAGTGGCTGCCATGTCTCAGTTCCTTTATATCAAACGAGTGCCTTCACACTGCCAATAATGCAATGTGGCGCTCCCCCGCTCTAACTGCGGATTTGGTTTTGTACGCTACCCGTATTTTGTATTGGCCGAGGGCCGTGCCCAACGCATAACCAGCATCTTCTCGGCGTGTTGGCACCTCTCTCGCAGCTTCTGCAGGTTGGTGATGTGCATCGGATATATGACCCTGGACCCTTAATATTCGTCTTTATTACCTTAATAAGGTCATAATCCGAAAACGGACACACCAACCGCGACCACAGCACCAGTATGCCTGTATAAACTCCTCCGTGCTCTCGCCATGTCGCTGCTTCCGCTCCCTCAGCTCCTGCTCTCTCTCAAACTCGGACCTTCGAGTTTGGGACTGCTGCTGCAGCCCATATCGGAGATTCGGCCAGTCAGGCACGCCACCGGTACGTTTATGCATCCAGTACCAGTCTTTTGCCCTTCCACTCACGAAACAATGGAAATCCCGCAATACGTCCGCACATGGCACCTGGTTCAATGATTGTAAATGTTCCAGGCGGAATATGAAGTCCGCCACCGGCATACTTTTGGCTTCGCCATCGAACCCCAGGCCCCAATCCCTAATGTGGACGACGTCCGGCCTGGAATCGCCCACTGTGGTTCGCCTATACGGCCTGTGCACGTCAGGGCCCAGATCACGCATCCACGGATCAGCTGAAGCCTGCCGCTGTTCCACATGTGCTCGCTGCTCTACCTCTAGTGTTCTGCTGTCCCCGAACAGTTGAGTCGGTGCCGCTGCTCCTGGCTTACTGGTTTTATTAATAATTCAATTTTTATCTTATTCCAAATTAATTAGTCGTATTTGATTGTTGGAATTTTCTACAAATATTTCTGTAAAACAAAAAAAATTATTATTAAAAATTATTTTCTACTTTTTAGTTCGGTTTGCCATTTATAAGGGTTTTTTTTTAGTTTTTTAAACTATAATTTATTTTCTTAATTTTTAGTCTCAAAAAGATGTCAAAAGTAATTATATAAATAAATGTCTTATGTTTGACAATAAATCTAAATTAATTTTATTCATGTTTACGTAACTATTCATCTAACGCATCACTATTACATGGAACTTTTTCCGTTAGCTTCGAGCAATCAAGTTCTTCTATTCGAATACCATTGAGTGATCTTCCGCGAAGCAGAGCTACATAAGCCTGACCGGCAGCAAACAATCGAGATCCCAGATAAATAACTGCATGATCTACCGTACAGCCTTGTGTAAGGTGGATTCCAACTCAGGATTAATGGCAGCATTCGTCTTTCAGCGGTACTATAGCTATATTTTTGGAAACTGTATTGATATTGGTTTAATTAGATGTATACCATCTTGACCAAAGTCAATACGGACTGATGGTACGTCTGAATCATATACTTGATCACGACAAAAACGTGGCCAAATATTTTAGCTTTACTTTAGCTCCCACGAAAATGTTCGCTACTTTAGGAAGACCACCCGTCTTGTTAATATCATTAGGTATAACAGAGTCCACATTCTTATCACCTAAATTTCGTGTAGCATCAATAAGTTGATCTTGTGCTTTTATTGTAAAAATATTTGTCCCTTTTTTCTCAAAATACTGAAGAACTTTTTCATTATGCTTAGCTACTTGATCATTCGTTGTGTAGACTCTTAATGCGTTATCAATTGAGAATTCATTGTTAGCATCTGTAGAAATTTTTTCTAGAAGTATTGTAAGATGCTGAGATGTCAATTCTTCAATCCTCAAGGCGTTCAGTATATCAATGATTGTTGTGTCTCCTTGTTGGCGCATTTTTTGTTTTAGTTCAACCAGCTTGAAGAGCCGCCATAAATGTGTAGCTGGCTTCATATGTTCTGGTTGTTGAAAAACTTGATGACCTTGTACTGGAGGTAATTGCATTAAATCACCGAATAATAAAATGTTTATCCCTCCAAAAAAGAATTTTAACTTTTTAATTGTCGCAGACGAGAGTCAATCATACAGAGCATCTTGTAAGGGACCATAGAAATGTCATCGATAAAAAGAAATTCTACGTGTTCCCATAGTTGACGCATTACTCTTAAATAGTTACTAGTTAGAATTGGCATATTGACGATGACTCCATCTTTTTGTACAGGTAATTTTACCAGACGGTGTAATGTAGATCCACCGACTAATCGTGCTGCAACTCCAGTGAGGGTACCAACTTTCACTGCTGATTTTCCATAACACCGGTTTACTTGGTTCTTCAATAAATTAAACAGGAAAGGTCTTCCAGTGCTTGCTCCACCAGTTGCGAAAATTCTTTCACGTTTTTGGTCTCCATTTAGTTGGTCTTTTATACTGTTTGTAATAAAATTAAAGAGTAGTCATTGGTCAATATTCATTGCTTGTTGTGCCCTTTGGAACTGATCATTGCTCATATTTGTATCTGGTAATTCTTCTTCTTCGCCTTGAGGATTTATTGCCGCTGGCTGTTCCAAAATTTCAAATGCAAGCATCTTTAGCTTTATCAAATCCTTCGAGTAATTCAGTTTCCGATCGATAAGACATATATTGTACTAGAAAGCTGTAGAAAAAGTTTTCTGGATCAGATGTAGCTAGAAAATATGGCACTCTTACAACTCCAGGATTATTCCTTACAGCCATTTTACTGTTATCTGATAGCGTAATAAGTTGACGACGTACGTTTGACTGAACTTCGTATGCATATTTTTTGTCAACACTTTCGTCTGTTTCCTTTGCTTTCTTATTATAGAAAGGTTCATATAACATTGCAAATTATGTAAGACTTATATGAGAAAAATCATAATCAGAATGATCCAAAGGACATTTTTCATACCTTTCGAAGATATTACTACAATAACCAGTAGCGTGGCCCGTTCTGTCAAATAACGCTGTTCTGGCTATCTAGTGTTAAGGAAAACACAACTTCGCGAACTATCAAGTAACGGGATATGACATAAGAGATACGCACATTCAGCAGGTGTTACTTGTCCATGAAGAATTTCCATACAAATCCGAAATAGCTTTCGTGAAATATCTGATTCTTCACGTTGTATTTGTTGAATTGCTTGTGCTATTTCAATATCTACTCCTTCAGGTTCTCCTTTTGACAAGTACTTTGCAATGTAATTCGCTATCGCTTCATTTGAGCCGCATGGCTGGATGTCCATGTTACCTGTCCACAGTCTGAATAAATCTGGATGATAATTATTTATTTCTTCCTCCATTACCAATAAAGTCATCTGAGGAATGAGAAACTATCTGAGTCTCATTACATTCTGGCCGTGGAAAGTTAAATTACAGAATTACTATTTTTCTTACACGTTTCTGTATGTCGATGAATTTGACATTTTTTGACAAGATCGTGAAGTCTGGATCTTCTTCTGCTGTAGGCATTTTACAGGAACAGATCAAGGAGATCAAGAAGATGTTCTCCTTGCTCTGTATCAAACTCTGGATGAGTTTCTATCAAAATTACAAATTACAACGACGTTGGAATTCAATGCGCCACCAGTAATCTTATACTCTCCCTCCAAAAATTTCGATTTTGTTGTTTATATATATTAATAACGCATTAACTCTAACCAAAAATGTCGGCTTCATATTACTGGCCTAATCTATTGATTTTGCGTCTCTAGCAGCTATTAGTAAAGCCTTTCGTAGATCAAACCAATTGAGATCATTTGAGTTACAAAATATGTTGGAGGTCCCAAACATCTAGCTTGGGCTAGAAGCTCATTCAAAGCTGATCTCCAATAAGATGCCGATCCTCCCAAATTTTTCACGTAAAGATGAATATCTTCGACTACTCCATCTTGATTAGAAATTTTTTTTTCTACATGCTGATATAGTACATTTTACGCGATAATATTCAAAGAACGATAAAGTATAAAAGAGGTAATCGTTACGTTGAAATCTAGTGTCGCTTCCCAAAATTCTGTACTGAAAATAATCTAATGATGTTATGGCCTTGGTTCTTTAAGTCCATTTTTTCCGTATGGACATAAAAAATACCAGGCAAATTCCTCTGCTTTCAGTTCAAGAGCTACATTTACAACATTATCAGTTGTTTTTTGGTAATTTCATTAAGATTCCGTGAAACCAGCAATTCATCTTCTACATTAGGTTGCATCACATTAATGGATGCCATCACTGATGTGTGCAGTGGGATTGTTTGCCTTATTGGTTGTTGTGGGGCAGGAATTCTTGGAGTTAATACTCTTTTAGTAATGTGTTGTGTTTGATTTTCTGACTCTACAGAATCGGGTATATCAAAAACTTCAATATCAACGTAGTCAATTGTGAATTGAACATTTTTGTTACTGGTTGTTCATTTGCAAACTCTCACAAATTCGTCTAAATGATCGCATTCGATAATACAAGCTGTTCCGTTGTCCTTTGTTTTTGCACCTTTTGGACAGCACGAATGAGAATCAGAGAAGTAATATTTTTTCTCATAATGCATCACTCCGAATGATTTTCCTTCTTATATCAGCTGCCAACGCCCTTGTCAGTACTCCAGCATTATAATTTATAAAAAGTTCTACAAAAAAAAGCTTGTCGAAGTGTAAGTCCAAAATTTGATTCATTTACTTGGTCATTTAAGCTTCCGAATAGGCTTGGTTCATCATCAAAATTTATTTGAAGTCGTTTGTTGAATATAATAAGGTCATCTTTAATAACGTTAAAATTCCGTACGAGCAAGTATTCATCATTTTGTACAGGATAAGCCAAGATACTTATTTCCGTTTGAAATCTGATATTACTGTAGATCTGATTAACCGTAGATCTGATTAATCACATTCAAATTAAGAATATTTGTTGACCAACATTGTGGCGGAAGAATTCAAGCTCTTACAATGTTTGCCAATATCATAGCACAACATTGTACACCTGCAAATCCTGATATAAATATATTATCGCTAATGATGCCATGAGGCACGTAAAATTCTTGATGAGTCGATAATTCTCATGTAAGCACTAGTATTCTCTGTTGATTCTTCATTGACTTCAACTGCATTCTGTAACGACACTTCTACTCTTATTATATCTTCTTCATGTATCTCAATGTTATTATTGATACTAACATCTGTGTACAGAGGATTGTTTACTACTAACTAGATATCGAAAACTGTCGCGTTACATTAATATTTTCAAGACGCTCAGTAACTACGACAATACCAGCATTATTGGAGTTTCTTGGAAACATGTTAGGAAGATTTTCAGTAACTTCAAAAACATCTTGTGCAAACAATGGTGCAGTCTTTTTCTTCGAATTTAAATGAGTTTTGCAGCGGTTACAAACAACTAAGCAATTTTTAATTTAATTTTTAATACTGTTTACAGTCTACTTTGAAATTTATCACAAAATGTGTTAATTGCACGTATAAAAGCCGCTTTACTCGCTCTATCTAATTCTTTAGAATCAATATTATGCTGCCGCATGTGCTGCAAACGGGCTGCCCTATCTTCTGCTGATTGTGAGACTCGATACTGAGCAGTATGTTGCCGCATGTGCTGCAAACGGCTTGCTATATCTTCTGCTGACTGTGAGGCTCGATACTGAGCAGTATGTTGCCGCATGTGCTGCAAACGGCTTGCTATATCTTCTGCTGACTGTGAGGCTCGATACTGAGTAGTATACTGCCGCATGTGCTGCAAACGGCTTGCTATATCTTCTGCTGACTATGAGGCTCGATACTCAGCACTATGTTGCCGCATGTGCTGCAAACGGGCTGCTCTATTATCTCCTGATTGTAAGTGTAGATACTTTTACATTTGAAATGAATACGCGTCGGTTCTTTGATTTGTACTACTCGTGCTGTCGCACGATCTGTCCTTTTATTCACTCAGCGAATATTTTGCGATTATTTTCATATCGATTTCAAATTAGCTGCCATACTGAATCATAGTTTGCTGCTGATCCGTTCAGCAGTTTTTTCAGTGTCTTGATGTTATTTGCCTTTCTGTCGATTTTACAGAAAAGAAGGCTAACTTCTTCTCTTAGCAAATCGATTTCGTATATATTATAAGCGAAACTTTCATATTTGCTTTCCAACTTGTCGAACGTGCTTTGGACAGTTGACCATTTGCATCCGCTCCTTGGCATCTAGAAGCTCCTCCTGTTATTACCTACTAGGCATTTGTGCACCTGTGTAAGGTATTGCCTGAGGTGCTGCCCGCTAAACTGCTATCTCAACCAGTTGATTAACTGGGCTTGAGATGCAAATTTAAACTGCACTTCAGGTACAATTTCAACATCCCCTTCAGGTACTTTTGAAGCGTGTGGAATTTACTCTTGCAGAGGGTTGGGCTGAATCATCTCTTCGGGCTGAATCATCTCTTCGGCCTTCATTAATGACTCCCTATATTGTTGGATGCAAGCCATGGTGGTGTCACTCCACCTTTGACGAGGGCTGAGTTGTTTGAAATGAACTCCGTCGTTTTCGTCTCAATCCTAGACAGGTCTCCTTTTAGAGATATTATTTCTAATATTTCTCTATGGAGATCTGCCTGCCTTTGGAAAAGCTGAACCACTTATTGTTTGTTTTTAAAGGTTTTGGTGTAACAATTGATAGAACCTTTAGAGGAAATTTAGTTTAGTCGCTTGGTTAACCGTGCTGTGCCTCGACTCACAGCTGACTCTACCAATTCACACTTCAACTCTTTATTTAACAATTTGCTTTCGCGTTTGGAACGCGTTTACATAACGCAGGCAGCAACGAAATGTTCATTGGTCATTAAGGTAATCGTGGGACACTTGAACTAGTCCTTCAACGATGCAATATGTTCATGCCTGAACAGTAAGGCTCTATATTTTTTCATATAAAGTCGCTTTTTATTTTTTCTCTCAATCTCTTCATCATTTGAGTCTTCATTTTTCATTTTTGTTTCCACGAGTAATGGACAATTAAACGGTCAAAATAATAATAAAGGTAGAATAGAAGTAAAAATAAAGTCTAACAAATATATCATAGCACCTAACTCTTCAACCAAGCATTTGCGAATTGCTCGCGCCAAAAATAATAATGCTCAAAATAAAAACAAAATATTGTCTAAAATGATCATGCAATTAATAATAATTGTATTATCATTACCATCCTTGACCCCTGTGCAAATTTTCAAGCTGATCAGACTTCTGGAAATTGGTAAAAATTACTCTGAACGATTCCGTTACTTACACACGTATGTACATACAGGACTACTGATGCTTAAGGCAGACTTTTGGAAACAAAAACATGTTAAAGACAAAATAAAAGTCTTATTAAAGACTGTTTTAAGAGAAATATATATAGAAACAAGAGAGCAAGCCGACAGTGTAATACCCTGTACCCAGGTAAACTTCCGTCACTGAGTTATATGAGCCCATAGCAGCAAAAAGAGGAAGAAGAAGAGCGAACTTGTTGCTGCTGTTTGGGGGGTTGCACTGGAGAGAATTTGTTTCGCCAATAACTTTTCTTAGAATTGACCGAATTGGATCAAATTTAAACAAAGTAGATAACTGTATATAGATTGCGTGTGCAAAGTTTGGCTTATGTAGCTTTTGAAATGTGGACAGTATTGACGAAAGTCTGTAGCGGGGGAAGGGGGGGGAAATTCCCAAAAATAAAATACACTCCTTTCTCGGTACTCACAAAATTAAGTATCCCCGTTTTAAATTAAATCGCACCACATTCACAACCGCACAGAAGTTAATGCAAAATTCAACTAATTGAGACAAATTTCTTGGACAGCTAGTCGACCTATTTTTGCCCTTTTGTGAGCTGGCCCTTTTTTTGTGTTCTTTAGATAATTTGGGATCACCTGCAGGTCAACGATGAAAAAGGATGAGTTGGCAGTTTATTTGCTGGGCTATCATCAGCAGGTAATTTCTGGGAGGTATGAGTCCCCAAAAGACATTGAACGTTTTTCAGGTAATCCATGAAAGATTGTGCAGGATAGCTTTATTAAAAAATATATGAATTTATTATTATAACACTTATGTATTCACATAGCATTCATTTGTTTCATAAATGTAACATTCATAAAAATTATGCTGAAATATTCCGTTACATACATGCATGCATACATACAGGTGAAGCTAATAAAAGCGCGTTAAAAAAACAATACTAAGTATACGTATATGACACCGTGAACGAATATATTCACCAACATTATATTCATACAACCGTGGCACCACAATATATATTTATGTACATATATTACATAAATAGCAAACAAAATAAATTTAAAAATAAATAAATAAATAAGCCACACACTAAAAATAAATATATAAAATAAATATATGCCAGGGGCCTCGGTGGCGTAGTGGATAGCGCATGCGCACACCAAACAAGAGGTCGTGGGTTCGAGCCCCACTCATGGCGAGAGCATGACCTAGATTTTTCTCCTCTCGAAAAACTCTCCTAAACTCATGCTTTCAACGTCGTGGTCATCTATCCACCCAAAAACACATCCATCCACGCTATCTGGACTGCACAATAGTTAAACCCCCCAAGACGCCTCTCCCCGGCGGCGACAGGTGGCAGCCCCACCACTGGGATAAGTCGCATCTGGCCAATCACCAGGTCGACTGACAACTACATGATTATGGAAACTACTACAAGACAACTGAATCCAAAAAGGACTCCCACTACTTCGATGTTCGATGTCAAGGATGGCGCTGGAACCCCCAAGGAAGCAGACGGGATCGGCAGACCTAAAAAAGACGGCAACCTGGCAGCGGATGCATCAGGAATTCTCCCAGAAACAACAACACCACATGGGACACAGCCAGACAGACGGCTAGAAGTTAGAATGTTAAGATTGGAAAAAAAAAAAAAAAATGTCCTTGTAGTAGCCCTAAGCTCCCAAGTGGAGTACAAAGGAAATAAAAAAAAAAAAAAATATATGCCACACGAATTAAATACAAAGAAAATCCGTGCCAACACGCAAAAAAAAAGAAAAATATTGAAAAAAAAAAATAAGACGTGAACATATTCCACCAACAAAAATCCAAATAACTCAATAAATAAAATTAAACCAAATATGCAATTTCCAATTTCTATCGATACTTAAATATCCATGGTTCAGCCCAGGAACAGCTGCTGTTAGACCGGGACCATTCACAATGGACCTCCTGCACGACGATCGTGGTCCTGACGAGTTTCATTTAAAGGACGCTTGTGGTCTTACTGTTGATCAAGGCGAGATCCCAGTGGTCCGGTTTGATGTTTGGGTGGATACTCGTGGTCCTTCCTATTAAAGGCTCTTGGGGGCCTGTTGTTTCAGTGGATCCTCGTGGTCCAGTAGGTGCGAGAGACACCGATATCCCTGGTTGCGCTTGAGTAAAACGACGCAGGACGTTTGGTTTAGTTTCCGTACTTCCTTTATGTGTACTTAAATGTACGTTACGTGTTGCCTAGCTATTTTATTGAATGCCTGTTTGCGCCGCGTTGATGAGATGTCACCACTGTACCACAGTTTTCTGTGTTGCAGAGTTATGTAGATACCAATGGTGGCGATGACTGCTGCTAAGTGGAACTGGCTTTATGTCTTCAAGTAGGGCATTGCCAGAATGGTGAGTTGTTCTTGCTACATCAACATGGTAACTTGGTCTGAACTTAGCGTACTTCGTAGTGACTGGTTACAAAACCTTGGCTGCCTTTCACGTTCTGCTTGTTGATGGATTCACAGCCCGAATCTGCTTCCAGTACTTGTACCGTTAATATATGTAAAATATGTATTCTGCTTTATTTCTGTGCAAACCGTAGAGTGCGCTGTCTTGTATCGTAACTTGCCTTCGGAGCGTTTCTTTTGTACGATTTTGATCCTCTTTGATATGGGTATTCATTGAGTCCAGTGTTCCAAACAGGCAGTTGGTAATGCTTAAATGGATCTCTTGTGCATCAGACGGTGATAAAATGCGGCTCCAATCAACAAGTCAATTTCGCACCAGCTTGAACTTATCCAGCTTTTTAAGATGGACATACAAGAGCATGCTGTCTTGAAGTTTGACGGGATCTTGCTTACTTGTCGTAATGCGCTCAATGACTTGACGGTGGTGTCGTGCAGTGACCGTTTGGCCTTTGTGTCGTTTGTCGTGGTGAGCTGCTCAATAAATCTCACCAAGACAGCTGCTGTGATTGCCCTAGGGTTTTGATAGCGTTTCACTAATGTCTCCCAGGTCACTGAATAGTTTGAAGCTGTTTGAGTTCAGCTGCCTCTCCCGTCACGCTGGATTTTATATAGCACATCTTCTGTACATCTGGTAAACTGGTCCCATGGATAATCTCTTGAAACAGATGACTGAATGCGGGCCACTTCACGTATCGTATGTCGAACGGTGGAATTGAGATTTGTGGCAGTCGAACTGCTATGTCGGCGGTGGGCAGTATGCTTAGCCTTGCCTCCTGAGGAACTTCCTTACACAGGAACTAGTTCAGCAGCTGTTGGACCCTTTCTGGATTCTCCCAGTCGATATTGAGCAGATCTCGCTTGTCCTGAACTTGGTTCCACGCTGCCAGGGCCAATTCTTTTCTTTTTGCCAGAATCGGTTGAGCTGACCAACTCTGCACCATGATCTCCAACGCGTTCAGCTCGTTACCTTTGTAGGCATCATCCTTCCTTCTTCCAGGGCCGCCAAGTTGATCAACTCCGTCCCTAGGCTGGTTGGCGTTGCCAGCCTCGAGGAGCTACTGGCTGGCAGAACCTGCAGCTGGAACCCTAACTCGATGGTCGTTGCTCTTCCCCCGGGTTCGTGACTCGGGCTGCAGCTAGCCCCTCTGGTCGGCGGCTGCTGGAACAACTCCATGTATCTTTGGGGCTTGCTTCCGAGAATGCTCGTATAGCAGGATGTACTCATGCTCTGCTGGTAACTCTTCTGTGGCTATCAAGGCGCTGTGAACCTCTTCCAATTCCTGTGCCAAGCCTTGTAGCCGACGGGCCAGGTTTGTGTAGTACTCAGGCTTAGCCTTGGAGTATATGTATATAAATTGTTTCGTGTGGTGGAGGGTTTTTTTTGTTGTATATTTTTTTTTTTGGCTATTGCATGAATATTTGGTATATATAAACGGTTTGTGGTTTGGGCTTATGGCTGAGTGTGTGTTTTTACATTGGTGTTAATTGTTTTTTTCTTTATAGTTTATTTTCTTGTGCATTGTTCTATATTCTGTGTTGGGTATTTATTAGTTTGTGTGTGATGGTATGGGCTATGGCATGTATGTATATAATATTTGGGTTGTATGTTTGAATGTGGCTGATGACTATGGGTAATGAGTTGGTGCATGTGTTGTATATAAACAGTTTATGTATGTGTGTATACATGCGAAATGCGAAATAGGTAAATGTAAAACTGTGTCGCAAAAAGGGGTACCTAGCCCGAATCCCAAAAAATAGGAATGGTGGCCCGACTCCAACTACTGATATTTTCGAGAATTGAAAATCACTTATTTTACCACTGCACATTGGGCGGAATCGGCTTTTTTTTGGCAAAAACCCAACAAAATTTTTAAAATATCTTTATGGTTACTATATTTTTTCTAGTAAATAATTGTTCCTCCTCGGTGTTTGTGCCAGGCGCTGTTTGCACTTAGTTTGATTCCAAAATTTGTAAATATTTGACAATCTCGCATTTCTAAACGGTTTTACAAATATAAATATTTTAAAATGGAATATATACATCAAGGTATGTAGGAAAGAGTTGTATATGTGTTTAAATCTCTGTGCTTTTGCTTCCTTGTATTTTCAATGTAATTATGTTTCGTGGAGCATATCTAGCAAGATACATTAGGATTAAAAAAAGTATTTATGTGGTAGTATGCGTTATTATATACAAGTATATATTTAAGTAGAGTTTAAAACATTTCCAAAATATTTCAATAGATGTGGGCAAGGTTGTTATTCGTCGTGCCGATTTGCTGGAAGTTTGGTTGGAAAAGCGTCGCAACATCATTGCGCAGACAAACTGTAAAATTGTCTTCCAGAAAATGCTTTGATGGACATTAAAATGAAAATAAAGAATTTTATTGTCCAAGTCAAGAGACTGCTCAATAAAGCCCAAAGAAATGTTCGACGGTTGACAGAATAAAATTTTAGCTGGCTTGTGCAATATATAACATTTTATTCAAAAAGGAATAATAATGGCAATAAAGGTGGATGGCCACTTGTATCTTATGACGAAGGAAGTTCACGTCAAAAAATAAATTTGGCTTCCGAACTTTCTGAAGAAAAATCTCTCATCTTCTTATTCATGCCGCTGCTATGTCTACTAAGAAGACAAATGATAAAGCTATTTGACATATTCTGAAAGCAACATTAAATTCTCCTGAACGTTCAAAATTAACGGAACAGCTATCATTGCAAGAACCACTACCATTATCACCTGAAGAGGTCTTAGCATTTATTATAGAAAATTCGTTTTCCAAGCAGCAATATAATAACATACGCTCAAAGAATGTTGAAGCCGTTTCAATAGAGCGAGAGATATGCGCATAAAACCGTCAGTTGCACCAATGAGCATCACAATCCAATAAAAGTTTCGTCAAGTATATAAGGTAAAGTAGGTTAGGATAGGTTTTATTTCCTAATAAATATACAAGTTTTAGCTTTTTTCCTTAAAATTCACAATGAACTTACGCTTCTTTTCTCTCCCGGTCTCAACAATCGACTGACCAAAGAAGCCATATTTCTATCTTATCAGTGTTACAAATCGATGTTAGTAAACGCGAATTCTATCAGTTATCGCAATTTGTTAAATAATCGTTATTTTTAAATTAGCGCATTCTCTGCGCAACAAAGAATATCAAAAAGAATTCTAATATATATACGAGCAACGAAAAGGTGAAGGAGCCTAGGGAAAACTGCCGGCCTATAGATATAAGCGTCTCAGAAATTGTTGCCGAAGTGCCACATTGCATCTCGGATAATTTTATATCAGAAGCCAGTACTTGATCATATTATTGATATAAGCAAATTAAAGCTAATAGTGAGCTATGGTTTTTACGGTTCTGAGGGCTAGAGCGTTTATAAACAAAAATGTAATGAACTCGAGTCAAATACCATTGACCAATCTTTGTTCGTTACAACAGTAATTCCACTCCAAATGGTGGATCAACAAAGACGAATTATTTCGAGAAATCGGTCCCCACAATCCGTTAAATATTGCAGGCCGCTAAAAATAGAGCTCACTAAAGAAAGTCGAGATCACATTTTGAACTCAAAAGCACGACTTACACATGACGCTCATCAATAGAAAGGTGTTAAATACTTTAAGTTCGAGTTTAGACTTCGATTACACCTTGGCATGTGAATTTGTAATATAACTGGCGAAAGCTTATACTTTTTCTGATATCAACATAATATTATATTCATTTAAAATTTTTACATCAATTTTCTGCAATACAAGGTGCGTTCCAAAGTAAACAGGACGTTTTGAATCTAGCGCCCCCTGGTGTGCGCTATCTATGTCGACTGGTGCGTTACAATCTGGTATCTTTATCGATTGTCCAGTGAGAATTTCATGACATTTCATCGATTGGAAGTGAAGTTATTGCTTTTTAAGTGTCAGTATGTTTGTGTTATCGGTGCGAAAATGAGCTTCGAACAAGGAGCCAACATTAAATTTTGTTTTAAAATTGGTAAAACTTTTACCGAAACGTTTCAATTGATGGAAAAAGTTTATGGTGATGATTGTCTACCCCGTAGCAGAGTGCACGAGTGGTTTCAACGTTTTCAAAGTGGTCGTGAGGACATAAATGGCGATCAACATGTGGGCCAATCAAAATTCGTGATCACCGAAAATTCCATCGAAACTGTGCGTGAATTCATAAAAAATCAGCCGAAATCATTATTGAAATTTATGGAAATGAAATTCAACATCTCCAAAACATCGATTTATCGTGTGTGCACGGTTTGTTCCGCACAAATTGACTGACGACTAAAAATCGCTCTCATCGATCGACGCTTGTGACCGATTATTTGACCAAAAATAACATTGTAACCATTAACCACTCACCGTATTCACCTGATATGGCACCGTGCGACTTCTACCTTTTCGGAAAATGCATTTGCCCATGAAAGGAAAGCGTTATGCAGACGTAGAGGCCATTCAAAGGCTTGCACCGGCATACTGGCGGCCATTCCGGCCAACGAGCTAAAACACTCGTTCGATATGCTTTTGGATCGTGCAAAAAGCTGTATTGAAGCAGAAGGAGACTATTTTGTATAAAATAAATTGATTTTGCAGAAAAACCATTTGTTCTTTTTTTAAGTCCTGTTTACTTTGGAACACACCTTGAATATGTATACTGCATAAATGCGTCTTCTGAGGCTTTGTTGCTGCCCCGGATGCCAACAATTTCTGCGTGCCAAAACCCGAGTTTAGCGGCAATAAATTCGATTTTTTCGAAAAGGGGCAAAAACGGACAAAAGGTGTTATTTTGAGATGAAGAACAACATTCATAAGCTGTCGTACTTAGTTTTTGTCAGAAGGTGTCAGTTCGTTTTTTATACTCCAAAAAACAGGGGACGTATGTTAATTTTATATGAAGAACCACATAAATTGGACATTACACATAAGTCAAAGCCTTGGACTACATATAAAAGTACTATATACGGTAGAAACTACATACTTTGGTCTTTATTTTCCATAATTAACTTTTGTTAATTGGCTTTAATTTATTCGACTGTCACGCACAAAAGTAAGCAAATAATTGGCGCCATTTTCTTTTTCATAAGTAGCTGATCGATTGTTTACTTTAAAAGCTCACAAAAAGCTTCAGTAAAGCTTTTAAATTTTTTTATACTCTGTACATAAAATGTACAAGAGGTTTGTGGGAACGGTTTGTGAGTATTTATTTTGAATTTCCGTTATTATCATTCTATTTCTCGCCAGCAGTGCTTCGTACAAATGTGGAGTGTCAACCAAATTATTCTTTTTTGCTTTAATTATCTGATTAATGGTTTCTGTGAGCTGTTTCTGTTTCGTTTCTGTGTCTCCGAGTTTATCACTACCTGGCTATTGTTTGATTCGATCCGTTGTGACTCGGGCATTCTTATTTTCTCAAAATCGGAGGCATCGGGGAAATCTAAGTTTCTGGAAATTCTGTGTTGTATTTTCAATTCGCATGTGCCATTGCGGAAATAACTCGAGCAACTTTCGTGTATCATCGGCGATGTTCTCAAAGACCGTCAAATTACTGGAGTGCCTCAAGTAGTCTCGCTGCTCCCACACCAGAGCATTTCTGTCTACTACGGAATGTGTAGCTGGAATGTGAATAGTCGGTAATCCGAGCGTTCGCTGTTGCTATGATGGAGAGGATCGCGCCCACAAACCTGCAAGAGAGAAAATGGGCTATGAGGCTCTTGTTCTTCCCAGTTCCATCGTTAACCCAGTGAATGTTTTGTGATTAACCTATTTTATACCTAAACTTTTGAATGTCTCCGAACTGAGGAAAGCTTATCTGTGGTTGTCCTTATGGATCACCCTCCCCTTAATGAGAACCGATGTTCCCATGTCTGCCTTTATTTTTTCCTCAGAACACAATGGGGTCAATTTGTTGCCTAACCTTCTATTATTTTTCAGAAACACTCTTTCACCCACATCAATGACTCTATTTTGTCTTGCCAAGTTGCATCTGTCCATGTTAACTTTTGAGCTCTTGCTATTCTCTCATGTATGGCCTGGCGGAACTCGTCTGACACCCCATGCATGACTTCAATGGGAGTTTTATCAGTGACTGAGTGCAAAGTTTTGTTGTACTCCACTGTTGCCCTCAAGATCAACTCAGAGTGCTGTGGAAACGCTCCACCTGACCATTTGAAGAGCTAGTAGGGGATCGTTCTGATATTTGGGAACAAATTCACCAACTGGATTATGGGTGCCATGACATCGATTATTGCCCTTGAGGCTATCGGCTGCACGATGGCGAATTTGGAAAATTTGTCAAGTCCGGTAAAAAACAGTTTTTTATCTCTTGTCTCTTTATCTAATGTCGATATGCAGCATTTCGCCTGCATATGTTGGAATTTCGCGTGAGTCCAAACTCTACAGTTTGCAACAATTTCGCTGGCCAATTTGCTAATTTTTGGGGAAAAAAAGTTACGAAGGACCTGTTTGACATTCTCCTGAGCGGCTCTGTGTGCGCGAATATGATGATCTCAATCTGCTCGTTTTTATTGGTTATATCTGTTGCATCGGGCTGGTCACTAAAAAAGCTAAGTGGCAGCCCTACGGGAGGCGCCGAAATTTGAAGTTGGCACTGCAGCGCCATCTAGCGGTACCGAGAGGGGGACCGGGGTGCCAATTGCGGTCGCACAGGCGCAGAGTTGCGGTCCGATGGCAGGCAAAACGGAAAGGAAATGCCACGGCCGCAACAAACGGATACATAAAGGAAAGGAAAATCCGCAGGCACATGACATCCGGCATATAAAGTGCGGTACGAATATGCAAATATATATATAAAACTCGCAAAAATGTACCTACCATATGGCTAAAGCTTTTAATCGTTCGATGGTGTAGGGATAATTGTCACACCATCATAGGCTGCAGCGGCACCACCATCAGCGGCCATCATAAGCAGCAGCATAAGCTGCATCAGCAGTAGCAGCAAAGCAGTGCCAGCGGCCGCGCACACAGCGGCACCACCAGCAGTAGTAGCAATAGAGGCACCGCCATCTGCGGCCCAACGCCACCAAAGCCAGCCGCCATAGCAGCATCAGCACCTTCAACGGGCGCATCGGCAACACCATCAGCAGCGCAGTAGTAGCATCAGCGGCACCACCATCGATAGCAACAATAGCGGCGCCGCTACCAGCAACAGCAGCCACGTCAGTCTACGACATCAGCAGCGGAGGATAGAAAAGCCGGTGAGTCCGTTCCTTGGCCACGCGCCGTGCCTGTTTTTTTTTGTATTTGAGCAGAAACAATCAGGCAGAGATCCCACGCGCCGTGCGTCCTGTTATTTTTATATGAGCTGCATCTGCAGGGTCCCACGCGCAGCACCAAATCGTTTTCTAACGAAGAAAAAAGGATAACATTAATATATACTGTTGGAGGAGAATAGTTTATAAGTAATGAAATTATTTGAAGTGTTAAATTTGAACATAACGATTTGTGTGTAACTAAGTTTGTAGTCTGGGAACGCAAATTCTCTCTCTCTTTACATCATTTGTCATTCTCTTCATTTCGTCATACCATTGCTATGCGTGTCACACACTTAGCATGGGGAGTTCAAAAGATTAGGCTAAGAGGAGTCGTAGAGAAGCAGTTGGTTACGCTGGCAGATGTACACACATTTGGCGCTACGACGGTAGGCATTGGCACATTTTGCACATAACCTGCAACCTTCACACAAGGCACCATCTCTCACCCTCGCAACTCTCCACACACAATACTAAGTACATTGGAAAGAAACCGCAAGTAGATATCAATATATATACATACATACATATTTATCTGCTCACATACATACGTGACAACATAACGGCGTATTTCTACGATTTGCTGTTCTGTACACCCATTCGCACATGCATTGTATGCATCTCTGTAACCACATGGCTGTTAATACATTTCTGTTAACAGTAAGATCGATGTTAAGCCCCGCGTACTCACATAACACTGGAGTTGCTGTAGCCTGAGAACATTCCAGAATAGCACACTACCTGCAGCACAGAGCTGCTACCATTTTGATGTTAATACATTCCTATTAACATAGCACTGGACGTACTGTAGTGTGAGCACATTCCTGCTAATACAGTACGCAGCTGCTAGCACATAGCTGCTACCCCACCGCTGTTAACGCATTTTGGTTAACAGTACGATTGATGTTAATACATTCCTATTAACATATCACTGGAGTCACTGTGGCCTGGGCACATTCCTGTTAGGACTGCTGCCGTTAGGACTACTGCTGATTGCACACCGCTGCTACTACGTTTCTGTTAGCACATTCCTGTTAACAGAAAGATCTATGTTAATACATTCCTATTAAACATATGGTTAATGTTATTGCGCTGCTAAGCCATAGCACTGTTTGGAACTGTCACAGCTGATAGCTGACAGTCGTATAATCAAATTGATATTTGCGCTGGTATTTCTTCATCAAGTTCTTGCTTCAATCGGTCATCATGAAAGATGATTAGGACGTACCCTCCGTGTCAGGAGTTGGTGGTACCAACACTCAAAGCATCGTCCTTCAGGTACAAGGTGTAAGAATACATCAACGGCTAAAAGTTTCGTCAACATAGCTGATCAGTGTCTATGCTGCAAGTCATCGGCACCCTACACAGGCAGATGCACCATGTTTGCTGAGCTTCCACTTCAGCAGAGATTTGACATGATCAACAATGCGAACGGATGCTTTAACTGCCTACGCAGGGCTCATCAGGTTAAAGAATGCCAATCCAAGTCAAGGTGTAGGGTTTGCCAATCTACACATCATACGCTTCTGCATAAATACACGCAAGCTGTACCAAATAGTCAACCATCTGTAAATACGTCACTTTTGGCTCATACCTCGAGCGTAGCTGTATTGCCGAGCGCTTTAGTTCAGATACAGGACAGATTTGGCCAATCTCATGTGGTCCGTGCACTATTGGATTCATGCTCAGAAGTAAGTTTTATCACGGAAGAGACAGCCAAACTACTTCAACTCAAGAAGCATCAAGTGAGGCAAGAAGTCGGCGGCATCTCAGATTCGAGGCATAAGGTCTCATTTGTTACATTTACAACAATAAAGTCAAGGCATTCGGACTTTACATGGTCTTCAACATTTTCCATTGTTAAGAAAATTTCGGCCAAGCAGCCACAGCATGCATAAAACGCATCAAATTGGAATCTACCATCAGGGGTTGTGTCAAATAAAACTCAGCTATTACTCAGCGTGGATGGATTTTTCGATGTAATCAGAGAAGGAAAACTTAAGCTTGGCAAAGATATACATTGTAAACACTGAATATGGGTGGATCGTCGGGGGCAGCATGGACAACATGGGCACTGACACGCATATTCAGCAGTGTTATTTTACAGTCAACAAAACACCGCTAGATTCGTTGGTTCAAAGGTTCTGCGAGGTAGAAGACTGCAAGGTGGCGAAATCGATGTTCACAGACGAAGAACGTCTTTGTCAAGAGCATTTCCGGAACACAGTCTCAGAGACACCTACAGGGCGAATACAAGTACATTCACGGAATTCTCCACACTCGGAGACTCGTATACCAACGCACAGAGGCGTTTCAAATCGCTAGAACGGAAACTGGATCACGATGATCAACTGAGGCAATTATACGTCGAATTCATGAACGAGTACATAGACCTCGGACACATGTCCGTGGTACACAATGAAAACCGCACACAGGCGCACTTTTATATTCCACACCATTACATTTTACGACATTGTACGAACGTCTGAAAACGAAGTTTTTATTGCGCTTGAGGATCAAGATGTTACGAAAACACTTGGAGCGGCATGGCAACCTCGTCGTGATGTATTCGTATTTCGTTACGGATACCAAAAAATGAACCAATTAGCAAACGCAATATTCTTTCACGAATCGCTCGAACCTTCGATCTTCTAGGGTTCATCGGCCCAGTCATTATACGGTGTAAAATTCTACTTCAAGATTTGACTTTAAAGGGGCTCAATTGGGACATTCCTGTTGATGGAGTTCTGCGAGAAAGGTGGATGCTAGATAATCTGAAAGATGTAGCCAAGTTGGAAATTCCACGATATATTTCCACATCTCCGACGCATCGCTGCGAAATACATGGATTCGCAGACGCTTCTGAAAGAGCATACGGCTGCTGAATATACGTTCGCGCACATCTCGCGCATGGCATCAAAGTCAACCTTCTAGTGGCAAAATCAAAGGTGGCGCCAATGAAAGTCCAATCGTTACCCAAACTTGAACTTTGCGGTGCCCTTCTACTAAGCCGAGTTTGGCGAAAATTCGAAAGGAAACTGGACATTTATGCTGAACGGGTATATTTTTGGAGCGATTCCAAAATTATGCTACAGTGGCTTCAAATACATTCATCGAAAATACACACAGTGGCCACATTTAAAGGAACCACTTCCACCGCCAATCGAGGTCCGTACGAGAGCAACACTTGTTTGTAGACATGCTGACAGTGCACATCAAATATCTACTCTACACTCAATAATCGAGAACTGTTCATCGTATCTCCGAATTATTCGCATAGTGTCATACATATTTCGCACTATAAGCCGAGTCAAGCCTGACTCTACTTTGACAGCAAAATCAGCGGTTCCCATATCAGCTGCTGAGCAAACCAAATCGTTTTGGAGAATCATCGCATTAATTCAATCCGAAACATACCCCAAGGAAATGATGGCATTACGTAAGAACCAGTCTCTTCAACCTATGCTACAACGAATGTTACCATTCTTCCAAGAAATGAAACTTGATAATAGTATTGTGTGTGTGATGAGAGTTGGTGGTCGCCTTTCAAATGCAGAACTACCATATGAGGCGAAACATCAAGCTCTCCTACCACAGCAACATCGCTTTACAAAACTATATGTGGAACATTTACATCGCAGCAACTGCCACGCCGGACCCAGAATATTGCTTTCCCTGCTGCGTGAAAGAATTTGGGTCATCAATGCAAGGGCATTGATACGTAAAGTCGTTCGTGGATGTATCAACTGTTTCCGCTACAAGCCACGTCTAATGAAGCAACTTATGGGCAACATACCGCCAGATCGGCTACGCGGTGAACGTCCGTTTTTATTCACCGGAGTTGATTTCTGCGGCCCCTTTTTTACATCTTACAGGCTTAGAGGCAAACCTCCATATAAAACATATGCGGCAATATTCGTCTGCTTCGCATCGAAAGGACGGAAAGATCCGAGTTGCAGACGTGAAGACCGCTAAAGGAATCCTCAGGCGTCCAATCCATAACCTGGCGCCCCTCCCATTGAGCTAGTCTGTTTGTTATTGAAAGGGGGAGGATGTTGGAGGAGAATAGTTTATAAGTAATGAAATTATTTGAAATGTTAAATTTGAACATAACGATTTGTGTGTAACTAAGTTTGTAGTCTGGGAACGCAAATTCTCTCTCTCTTTACATCATTTGTCATTCTCTACATTTCGTCATACCATTGCTATGCGTGTCACACACTTAGCATGGGGAGTTCAAAAGGTGAATCCGTTGAATAAAGACACAAGCGCATTATATTTAAAACCATATCAAGTGTGTGTGGAGTGCTTCTCCTAGTCATATTTGGGAACTGCGGAAGGCACTGGTGCTGCTGAATAAGAAAGGCAACAATTTTACCGGCCGAGAAAGCGGCCAACATATACATTTAATTGATATAAATACAAAAGAGGCAGAATGCAGCACCAATACTGAACTTGGCGCTTCGTAATAAATAAAAAAAATACATATGTACACTTAAGAAGCACTCATAGTGATTTAAATACACAACGTCATGTAAAGGAAGATTGCCAATTGCAGTAGCGCGCAGTGTTTTATATATATTCTAATATTTATATTGCGCCCATGTCGAGAGCTCTCGTTAGGGTTTTGTTTGACATATTTCTATAATTTTTTATCGGGCATATTTTCTCATACACATATGTATATCTATATACATATTTATTTACCATAAATATACATACATGTTGACTCACATAAAGAACCGCATAGGCCGTTGGCAAGCCTTCTTTATTTTGTTTTGTATCAATTTTTGTTCACTGTTTACATTGGTGGTACCTACACTCAATCACATTCAAATATATGTATGTTTGTAGCCACATAAACTGAAAATTAATTGTTTTTTTATGGCCGCATTGTCCATAATGACACAATAAATCAGGATCAGTAGGGGCATGAGGCTCACCTAAGGCATGGAATAGCCCAAACACGGCCCTAGATTAGAGTATCTAATAAACAATATATTTGCGCTGGATACAGGCAGGGTGGGTACGCCAGGGATATTCCAGCTAGATCCCAATGCAGTTGTCCGATGCCACAATTCCTGTCCGTCCGCACATATGGAAGTTCATTTTCCAGTCGTCCGTATTCGTACGTGATTACTTGAGGGAGCTATCCGTTTATTCCTTTTTGTTGCATTACGTTTCTTTTATTTTTCGTTAATTATTTTTGGTTTTTTTTTTTTTTTTTTTTTTGGTTTTAAGTTACCGCCCACTTATTGGTAAAGTGGAAAATGCCACGCGGGTTATTTCGTAGTGTTTGCTTGTCTTTAAAGTGTCTTTAAAGTTTTACGTTGATTTCTTTTATAAAGTTGACCATTGAATTGTACTCAGCTGTGGCCGCTTGCTTGAAAAAAGTGTGCACATTGTTGTATTTTGCTAGTGATGTGTAACGTTGACGTGCTGTGTTGTGCTTTGTGCATTCAAAAATAACATGTGTTGCGCTGTCAGGGACGTTACAGCTGTTGCATATGTTATCATTTAAAACGTGCATTTTCGATAGAGTGACTTTGTCGAAGGAGTTTTCACATATAAGTCTGTTCATTAGTTTGATATTATTTGGATTTAATTTGCAATTTTCGTTCTGAAACCAAGGCTTGTTCACGGTTGCCGGGAAGAGAGCGCAGTATTTTCTGTCCTTTTCTGCAGCAAAGCTGGAGTACTCCCTCTCTCAGTCCTGATGAATCCTCCTGTATATAGTACACACCGCGTCCTTCAGGCTCCATTTCACCGTCATGAACGTACCTTCTGTTGGTGCTTTCTTTGCTGCCGAATCCACTATGCTGTTTTGTTCTAGCCCTACGTGACCCGGTATGTAGTGCACTTCTACCTCCATTATCCTGGAATTATTAATTTTATTCTTTATATTGTGAGCTATGTAATTGTTCTGCGATGGCTTAGTCAGTATTTGAGCACTGCCTCTACTATCTGTTAAGAATGCTACCCGTGGTATACCCAGTGAAATAGCGTAATCTAGTGCCTTATCGATAGCTAAAAGTTCGGCGGAGAGTGACGACAGGATTTTGTCCGTGAAAAAACTTTCAATATGCCCTGACTTCTCATGTAAGAAGGCTGAGCTGGATTGATTTACGGTGACCGATCCATCTGTGAAAAATAGCTTAAAACCTCCGCGCCTTAGGGAGTGAACCTTTTCATTAAAAATAAGACGAGTGCTTATTGTGTCTATTGATTTCTTGTTTCTCGCAGCGCCCTTGAAGAAATCCAGGTCTCCTTTAATTTTGGCGCACTTGTCCTGATTTAAAGGGATTTCCTCTATGCGATTGAAAATGTCTGCAAATTCATTGTACACTTTCGAGTAGCTAGTGTTGATTTCGCGACCATACATGAGTGTGTCACCTGCTGGCAGATTAAAAGCAAAGACTTTCGCCAATTCCTTGGCTGTGAGAAATTTGTATCTGTATTTGGGAGGAAGCTCAGCCGCCATGTGGTATATTACCGGGACCGGCGTGCATTTTAAAAGCCCCAGAGCTTTCCTAAGGTACAGGTTTGTACTTCTTGTGACTTTTTCTAGAGCTGCCTTAGTCAGATTGCTGAAGGACGAGCATGCATATTCCAGTCTGCTCCTAACAAAAGCCTTGTGTAGCAGAACCCCCTGTTTAGGGCTGACCCCAAATTGGCAGCCGCTTAACAGCCTAATAAAGGCACATGTTCTGTTGGCCTCTGAGATGGCTTGATTGACATGACTGCACGCAGAATTGTTAGCCGAGATGATTCGGCCAAGGTACTTGATTTGCTCCACTTCATTTATGAAAGTGCCTTGATATAGAATATTAAGTTGCTTTTTGTGCGAGCTAAAATGGATGGCCTTTGACTTGGATGGGTTAAAAGTCAGATTAATTTCGCTGCATTCTCTTCCGAATTCTTGTATCTTGTTGCTCAGTATTTCTACGGCATCATCGAGCTTCCTGTGAAAGCACACCAGGAAAAAGTCATCAGCGTATTGAAAAAGTTGACAGTTTTGGTTGTTGACCTTATGGAGCCCTGCCGTGTATATGTTAAATAAAGTTGGGCTCAGGCAACTGCCTTGGCAGACTCCTCTATTTATCTCCACCTTGCTAGAGCCCTTTATAAGGAATCTGCTTCGAAGAAAACAAATTATCCATTGAACTTGGTGCATATCGAACTCCATGCAATTCAGCTTGTATTCCAAGATATCGATATCTACACAATCAAACGCCTTTTGCAGGTCCAGACATGCCGCTGCCACCTGGAAGCCTTCGGCTTTTAGGCATTGAATCTTGTTTACCAGGTCGTTGATGCATAGGGTGGTTGATCGGTTTTTCCTAAAAGCGTACGATCTGTCCGGCAGTAAGCTTCGGCTGGCGATGTGAACTTCAAATTTAATTTTAATTAGTCCTTCAATTGATTTAAATAGTGAACTCAGAAGGCAGATCGGCCTGTGATTTTGTATAAGTGCGGTATCTGCGTTCCTTTTTGGAACCGGAACCAGACGTATATGTCTCCAGCATTCCGGTATGATCCTTTTGAGCCATATGCCGTTCAGTATTTTAAATATATGGACTTTCTTGGCGTTAGGTAAAATCTGCAGCATCCGGTATGATATGCCGTCAAGACCGCATGCCGATGCTGGGCTTCTTGTATTCAAAAAAGAAATGAAGTCCTCAAAATCTAAGGAACTGTTTGGCGTGATATTTTGTGTTTGAGACAGTCTCTGTGGTGGATTGCTTGATGTGCCTGGTGTGTCTTTTACTATTTGTAAAAACTCCTCGTCTTCCTCTTTGGACCATGTATTTGCTGTCTTTTTTATTTGTTTGTAAAACTTTAAATGCTTGGCACCACTCCACAATGACTGCGTTGACGTGATATCGCTCAAGAAATTTGTAAAATTTAGTCTACGGCAGTTCTTAATGTGGCTTTGCAGTTTTGTTTCCGCCTCCAGCCTGTTTGCATCTTCATCCCACCACTTCTTCGGCACGTATTTGTTGCCGCTGGGTATTGTAACGGTGTTCGCTTTGATAATTGAGCGAACATTGCCATTGAGTGTGTCCAGATCTGAGAACTCACTGTTAGAGAATACCCTTGCGATTCTATTGTGCAGTACTTTTTTGTGATTAGTTGTTGTGGTTAATGGGTCCAGCTGGATCATGACCGGCAGGTGATTACTTTTGGATATTTTGCAGCTTAAAGTCTGCCATCTTACTTCCTGGCTTCTGAAGTTGCAGAAGGTCAGATCCAAGACTGACCCGTGACCTGGACCACGAGAAAAAGTTGGAGAGCCATTGTTTAAGCATATAAAACCGGAGTCCACGGCGGCCCGTTCAATGCTGTGTCCCTTACTGTCACTAGTAGGACTACCCCATGTGGTAGATTTAGCATTGAAGTCTCCGCTAATTAGGGATGCCTTGTTCAGAGAGGCCGCGAACGCGAAAATGTCCTTAACTCCATTTTTTATGTTGGAGATTGGTGTCGAAGGAGCTGCATATATGCCAAATAGGTTTATGTTCTTTTGTAGGTTGAGTGTTTGTATTCCTATACACTCCAGGCAGTTTTGTATATTAATAATTTTGAATTTTATGTTTTTCCTGATATAGATTCCTACTCCACCATATCCATCCTCTCTTGGTTTTCCGTAGAAATTGAAGTCCGGAATGCTGCATTCAGAGTTATCTCTCACCCAAATTTCTGCAAGAATTGCCACGTCAATGTTATTATTTATAAGGAACATATTTAAAAGCTGTTTGTTGTTGTTGAAAGTCAAACTTTGAATGTTATACTGTAGGATCTTCATATTAATTATTATTTGCCAGAGCCGACGCGTTTCTGATTGAATTGGCGTTTAGCTCTGCGTTCGTGGCGTTTATGAAGTCCTTTATTTCTTCCCAGAATATTCTTGGGGGGCCAGCTCCATTATTGTTATTCTGATCCGTTAAGGAGCCCAGAATCTTTTTCCCCAGCCAAACAAACTTTTCCTGCAGCAAGGATTCGTTTGAGACCAATGAGTCTATGACCGAATTGCGATTTACATTTCTAACCGGATTTTTATTCTGCTTTGGCTGTTTTGAGGCGTTCCCCCCTCCATTCTTGGCCACTTCGGCGAAAGGCGATATGGCATGCACCTCTCTCGCCACATCTGAATTATTGTGCACGCGGGGGCCCGACTTGTCGGCTTGCTTCTTTAAATGTGGGAACTCCCTCAAATTTGCCAATTCTGGAACCCCTCTCTCGAATAGAGATGGAAATTTTTTCCTAGTCTCCTGCTTAGAGAGATTTTCTACCGCCATACATTTTTGTATTGCACGCCTTTTGCCTTGCTGGGCACTGTGGATCTGTAGCCATGTGCTCCCCTTTACAATTTGCGCATGCAATGGCTGAACAAATAACTCCCTTCTCGTGCTCCATGCCGCATTTGTAGCACCGCGCGGCTCCCTTGCAATGCTTGGCCATATGGCCGAAGCGCTGGCAACGGAAGCATTGCCGAAACTCAATATAAGGGTGCACCTCCACCTTTGTGTAAAGAAATTTAATTTCTTTGGGAAGCTGGTATCCCTTAAACCAAACTTTGACTCTCATAGTGGGGACCAGATTCTTTGAATTCGAGTCTCTTTTGAAGATTCTTTCCACCTGCGATATTGGAATATCCGCTGACAAGAGCTCCATCAGTAGCTCGTTAGACATATGCGTAGGGATATTAAACAAAATACCTGCCTTGGCTATGAAATGCCTGAATATTTTAGGCACAAAACCACGGTCTGCAAGCACTTGCAATGACGCCAGCTCATTCGCACTCTCGGCCGAATGGCAAATAATTTTGCACCTGCCATACCCTATTTTCATTATCTCGTCGATACCTTCAATCTTCTTGGAACATAGCAGTTCCGTGAGTTCAAATTGATTTATGGCTTTTCTCAACCCGACTTCACAAGCCTTGTCAACATAAACCACATAAGGGCCTTTATGAGCCTCTTCATAATGAAAGTTATTCCAATAATTGTTTTTACTCACGCTTTTTTTTCCCACTTCTTCTTCTTTTTCCTTTAAACCATTTGTTTCCGAATTAACTGACTTACTTGAGTCTTCCTCTTTATCTTTCTGCTTGCCTTCCTCCGAAATGCTGTGATTTACCGTTTTGAGCTTTGCCGCGCTCTTTGTTGGCGCGTCATTTTTTCCCGCTTTTGCTCCAGACATCCGACCTGTATCTGTACCCTCCTTCTTTTTAACAATGTTAGGAGTAATGCGACGGGATATAGGCCCCCTCGTCTCCGTGCTGCCGAGTGAACGTCCAGCTCTACTCCTGCTTGCCATAGTAGCTCGCCTTAATCCACTGCCAGCCGGTACCTACACAACTGTTGTGGATGTGAATGGGATTACACTTGATTTATATTTCAAACTATTTATCAAGTATTTATAAATCAGCTAAAAGTATCAAAATTAGGAGTAAATTAATTTTATTTATTTATTTTCTTAGAGTGAGTTGCAAAGTTTTCAGTTATTTTTTTTTAGCAATTTCTTGCTATTAGTTCACTTGTACTTTAAGCACTCGAGTAGATGTTCTCCGAACGGCGTTCAAATTGCAACTCTATTTTTGGTTTGTTTACGTTTAAATTCGGTTTTGTATATTGCGCGGCGAATTTATTGTAGTGATGGCTATTGTGTCGATTGTTTGTAATCGATAGAGGAACCGAGGTATCGGTTATTGTGCGACTCACGCGGGCATAGGGTTGGGACACACACCCGAGGAGAGTTCCGATGAGCCAGCCGGCGTTGCCCAAAGGAAAAGCGTAGTCATAACAATATGGCGCCCAAATTGGAATGTTTGAATTTTAGATGCCAAGGAGTAGGTGTAGTGGCTTAGGGCCCGGAACCATGGTCGGGTGGAACCTAGGCAGCAACCGTACGCAGGCTTACAATTCAGATAGAACAAAAAAAAAAAAAACAAATGAAGCCGATGGCTGGGTGCGATCGATCGGTTTGGTAGGGACGGAATCCCGTATAACACCAATTGCAAGCGTGTGTGACGTGGACAGTAAGTCACGAAGGTGCGTATGTAACCCCTTCGTTCGCGACTGCCATTTGGAACGACGTTAGGCAATGTGTGCTATAGGGGGATTCCAATGCGCAAGTTTAGTGCTTTTCGTTTGTGTTTTGCTTTTTGTTGTGTTTCTTGAGTCAAGTCACTGCCCTGTCGCTGTGTTGTCATTGTGTTTGCCTAGTGGATGTGGAGTACCGCACGGTGAGCTAGCGCAGATGGTTGGCATAGTGGTCTTGAGTTCCAAGAAGGAAACACTTAGCTTGTTGGTTTATTGTATTTCTTTCGTCAATTCGCTTATGCATGGTCGCTGTAGTGTCATCGTGTTTGCCTGGTGGACATGGAGTATCGGTGGCCCAGGATGAACAATGAAGTCCCCTGCGATGCACCGATACGCACGATAAGCTAGAGCAGATGGTGGACATAGAGGAATTGATCGAAATGGAACAACCATTTAATTTGTTAACTGCCTTTCATCGCCGCCACGGCGATAAATGTAGCAGGCAACGAATAGTGCAGGATTGTGGCGTAGGGCAGCTGTAGAAGGCGTAGAAATTTTAGGAGCCGTGTTTGGGTTCGGCTGAGTGTGAGTCTCAGCCCATATAAACAAAAATTGAAATAAAAGAAAATTCGTTTTTTTTTGTTATTTATATTTTATTAAGTTTTGTGGTTTAGTTGGTGCGCATACGTATGTTTACATTATTTTTTGTGCTTGAGCGTATATGTTTTTTCTTTGTTTCAGTGCAAAGGTTGGTGTACATATAGTTACAGATTGTTTTATTATATTTATTGCTATATTCATATTTATTTATCATATTCACTTCATTATCTATTTATTGTTGTACTTATTTATTTATATAACATACATAATCAACGTATATATTTTTTCTTGCCCATTGGTTTTTCTTGTTTTGGGCGTTTGCAAACATTTTCATTGTTTTGAATACATATATACATATGTACAACAATTCAATTGATACGCGAATTTGACTTCGGGGCCTGCTTGAAAGCTGAACAAATTTATAACCTAAAATACAAATAAATATTATAAAAACAAGTAAAAAAGCTAAAGTCGGGTGTCCCGACTTTGAAATACTCTGTACATATGTTTACAATAACTATAGAAAATAAAAAAAATTAAGAATATAAAAAAAAATTCAATGATCGATTTTACCTTTCTCGGTATTCAAACTCACGTAAAGGGTGTATAATTGCACATTTACATAGCAATTACGTCTGTGTGAGTGTATGTATGCCTATGCGCATCTATTCGTGTCTGTGTAAGCATTTTCGCAGTCAACCAAACAGCAACATCAACAACAGCCGCGGGCAGCGCTGCATCAGCAAATATATTTATGGCTATAACTTCTTGTTAAATAGGTCTATCATAATGAAATTTGGCATACAGACACATAATAACCAACTGGGGGTATTTCCAAAATTTTAGTTCGAAATTCCAAGAATTACGGGAGTTACGATTTGCAGGGTAGAGGGGGGTGGGAGGGGAATTCCAAAATATACATTTTCTGCGTATTCACACAAGGCATCTTGGACTAAAATTTGGTGTGCCTAGGTCTTATAGTCTCCGAGATATAGGCGATTATACGAATGGAAAATCGGGAAAACCCCCATAGGGGGGAAGTGGGGGGAAAATCAAAAAAATAAAACAAACTCGTATAGAATACACACATAACGCATCTTTGTGGAAAATTTGGTGTCTCTATCTCTTATAGTCTCTGAGATCCAGGTGTTCATACGGACGGACAGACGGACAGACAGACAGACAGGGCTAGATCGACTCGTCTTGTCACGCTGATCAAGAATATATATACTTTGTGGGGTCTGCCACGCCTCCTTCTGCCTGTTACATTTTTCAGCTCCCGCAAACCTAATATACTTCTGTACATTTCATGTACAGAGTATAAAAACAGTGCGATTTTAAATTGAAAATGGAAACCTCTAATACCAGCGAGAAGCGTTCCGCATCCGGTAGCAAAGCCAGTGGAAACTAATTCCTCTAGTTGAACTGGCCGTAGCAGAAGCACAGCGCGAAATTGGCGAAATGCCGCTTCACACTCGGCCCGGCGAGGTGGCAACAGGTGCAACGATGGGAGTGGTCAGATGGACCCACCTCCTCCTTATGTAGCGGGAATGGCAGATCAGGATGGTGCCGCATTGAAAAGTGGGACATCGTTTTCAGCGGCGATAAGGAAAAAATGGCGGTAGAAGGCTTCGTTTTCCAAGTAGAGTTCCTTCAGAGGCAGTGTCGCTGCGCGTGGTCCGAAGTCTTAAACAGCTTCCATCTGCTAGTGACTGGGCACGCTCGCGAGTGGTACTGGCAGTACGTCAGGGATCACCGGGCGGACAGCTGGCCAGAACTAAAGCGAAGTATGCTGTCCGGTTTTAAAGCCGCCGCCGACGAATTTGAGGGTATGCGTCAATTGCGCGAAAGACGGCAGAAGGAAAGCGAAAGCGTTGAGGAGTACTTCCATGCCATGAGGAAGCTGGCGTCGCGTCTCCAAACAGCACCATCCGAAAATGAGATGATGTAATATATTAAAAGGGGATTAAAAACAGAATTAGCTCGTTATGTGTATGCGATGAGTGTGTACACGGTAGACCACTTACGTGACGAATGCGTAGAGGTGGAAGCTATGATTCAGCGGCGAGAAGGCTTGTTCCTAACACGCTGCGGCACACGTTTTAATGGCGGAAACCGTCCACCGGCAGTGGAGGAGTTGGTCGACGACACTAACGGTGAGGAGTCGGCGGATTTCGGCATCATCGAGGAGGCGCGTTTGGCAAGGCGTCCGCAACAGGCGTTAGCTTGCTGGAATTGCCGGCCACAGTTTCCGCGACTGCATGTCACCGGAAAGGCGCGTTTTCTGTTATGGATGTGGTAAACCAGAAACCTATAGCCCATCATGTCCCGATTGTACGAGAAACGGCCGTCGGAATGCGGAGCAAGTGGGCGAATCGGGCTCGACACAGATGCCCACCAGGATGGCAGCGGAGCGGTCCTAGAAGAGAAAATTGATAATAAAAATATCCCTTATAGTAGTAAGTTTAGATTTTTACCGTACGAAGAGCATATCTGGAGGCGCGAAATACAATTTTCGCGCAACATCAATTAGACGGCATGAGAATGGTAACAGCCAAAGTTAAAAAGGCCCGAGCACGATTCCGAGTAAGAAGGCAAACAAAGAAGCTGGTGGCCGAGGCAGTGCGGCGCGGAGGAGCAGCAGACCCGAGGATTTTTGCCGAAGTACTGGTACGAGGCCATGTGCTACGCGGTTTGCTGGATACCGGGGCCTCGGTAAGCGTGCTAGGCAAGGGCAGTCTGGAACTGCTGAAAGAGATTGGCGTGGAGCCCAACAAATACATTTCAATAATTAAAACAGCAGGCTGTCAAGATCGAGCCGTAATTGGGCGGGTGCGCTTACCAGTAAAGTACCGGGAGGATACCAAAGAAAAGGTGTTTTATGTATGCCCATCACTTGAACAGAACGCGTATTTCGGCATCGACTTTTGGCGGCTGTTTAATTTGGCACCACTATTAATTCCTCCGGAAAAGCTAGCCGTTAAAAGACTTGTCCTCGATGAATTGCTAGCTGATAGAGTGGCGCACTATGCGGACCAGTATGAAGTAAGGCCGGAACCAGATATGTGGGAATTGAATGAACAACAAAAGCTGAAATTGGAACAAGTAAAAAAAGAATTTTTAACTTTCGAAGAAACGGGATTAGGCAAGACTACTTTGGAGACCCACCGTATTGAATTGGTCAGCGGAGCAGAGCCAGTGAAAGACAGGCACTACCCTCTATCACCCGCTATGCAGAAGATTGTGTGGGATGAGGTGGACAGCATGCTGGCGCTTGGCGTCATCGAGGTAAGCGATACTCCGTGGAGTAACCGCACCACCATAGTGCGACGGCCGGGCAAGAACCGCTTTTGCCTCGATGCCCGCAAGTTGAACAAGCTGACTGTCAAAGATGCCTATCCGCTACCATGCGTGGAGGGAATCCTATCTGGAATCGATCAGACATATTATATTTCCAGTGTTGACCTGAAATTTGCGTTTTGGCAGGTGGAGTTGGAGGAGTCCAGTAGAAGGTGCACTGCGTTTACGGTACCAGGGCGACCGTTGTACCAATTCCGCATGATGCCATTTGGATTGTGTAACGCCGCTCAAAGGTTGTGCCGGCTGATGGACAAGGTCATACCGAATGAACTGAGGTCCAACGTTAAAGTATATCTGGACGATTTGGTAGTCTTCGCGGCTGATTTTGATACGCACTTGGAGTACCTGAAGAGAGTCGCTGAATGCCTCAAGAAGGCAAATCTGACGATAGGGTTACAAAAGTCGAAGTTTTGCTTTAAAACGTTGAAATACCTGGGATTTATCGTGGGCGGCGGCGTGCTTCGAACAGATCCGGAACGGGTGCAGGCGATACAGCGCATACAGGTGCCAAGGTCCGTAAAGGAGGTTCGAGCTTTCTTAGGAACCGCCGGGTGGTACAGGCGATTTATTAGAGATTTTTCCACCTTAGCGGCTCCGCTCACTGAGGCTTTGAAAAAGCGATCGGGAGGCCGGTTCTCACTCGGTGGCGAAGCTATTGCAGCATTTGAGGCGTTGAAGAAGGCGCTCACATCTGCGCCAGTGCTGGTACACGCGGATTTTTCACGCCCATTTTTTGTACAATGTGACGCATCCCATATTGGCGTCGGAGCCGTATTATTCCAGGTGGATTTGCAGGGAAACGAGAAGCCCATTGCGTTCTTTTCTGCCAAGATGAACAAGCACCAGGTGAACTACTCGGTGACCGAGAAGGAGTGCTTGGCGGCGGTATTGGCGATACAAAAATTCCGGCCATACATCGAAATGATGCCATTCACGGTCATAACCGATCACGCCAGTTTGAAATGGCTGATGTCCATGAAGGATTTGTCCGGGCGATTGGCACGTTGGTCGTTGCTGCTCCAAGGCTTCGACTTTGAAATCACGCACCGGAAGGGCTCCGACAACATCGTGGCGGATATGCTGTCCAGGAGCACCGAAGCCGAAACTTTAGAGGAGTTGGATTTCTTCCCAGGAGACCTGTTGGGTATAGAAACCGCAGAATTCGAATCAGAGGAGTATCGAGAGCTGATTAGCGAAATTCAAAGTCAAAAAGATAAATTACCTGATTTAAAAATTTAAAACGGGGTGATCTACAAAAAGACATCCTTCAATCGGCTAGAAGATCAGCTCGAAGGCAGTGTGTGGAAACTGTGGGTTCCGCGTGCGCTAAGCGGCATGCTTATATCGAAGGCCCATACCGAAGCGTCAACGCATGGAGGAGTGTTGAAGACGTTGTCCTGGTTGCGGCGGCAGTTTTATTGGCCGGGAATGGCCAAAGACGTTGCTGAAGTGGTCCGAAAATGCGTGGTCTGCAAAGAGACGAAAGCCACCAATTACGGGATGCAGGTGGGAATTGGTACAGAAGTCGTCACGGAGAGGCCGTGCATTCTGCGACTGGAGTAACGCCTTTTTTCGCACTATTCGGCCGACATATGATGTTGCACGGTTCGCAGTACCGATTGGCGAGGAAATTAAGGTCCTTAGACGAGCACGAATTCGCAGCGTTGAGTACAGCAGACAGGCAATCCCTGGTGCAACAGAAAGTCCAGGCACAATTACACGCGGCGTATGACCGCAGTAGCGTTCGCTATAACCGGCGTGCGCGGCGGCTAAGACTAGCGTCCGGTCAGGAGGTATACCGGCGAAACTTTGCATTGAGTGATTTCAGCCGCGCGTTCAATGCGAAATTCGCGCGGAAATTTCTAAAAGCTCGCGTAAGGAAATCCATCGGCACCAACGCATACGAGCTGGAAGATTTGCAAGGAAACTTGCTGGGGGTATTCCACGCAAAGGATATCCGAGTGTGACGCCTGTCCTAAAGCAGAATGGATGAATATAGGGAGGAGGATGCAGCCAGAGCTACTCACCTGAAGATCAAGAGTGGGTGTGGCCTACGTTGGGCGCCGCGGTAGTAGTCATCCGAGGCAACACCGGACTCGAAGCAGAGGACACCAACAACACCAGCCGTTTGATGCGCGCAAACATCACTTCGGGGCACGAGCGTCCGCCCACTTGGATATTTGCGGTGGTGTTGCATCGGGCTGGTCACGAAGAATAAAAGGTGGCAGCGCTACGGAAGGCGCCGAAAATTTATAAAGGCACTGCAGCGCCATCTAGCGGTACCGAGCGAAGCACCATGGTGGCAACTGCAGCCGCGCAGGCGCAGGGTTGTGTCCCGATGGCACCTCAAAGTGGGGAAACATCAAGGCCGTGATGAACGGATGCGCAAAAAAATACGTAAAAATCCGCAGGCATACGACATCCGGCCTATAAAAGGCAAGCCGCAACACCCCATTCCTGTTTTTGGGGCGACCGTGCAGACCCACGAGGCTGTGTTTTCTTTTGTGAACTGGAGGCGGTGCTGAAACCTGCAAAAGGAAAGGAAGAACCAGAAGCCGTTCGAAGGTGAGCAATAAGGATATAGATGCAAGGCAGAACTAATGCCGATGTATGCATACCTGTATATCCACTTAAATGTGCCGACCACTGCTTAAATGCCTTTTGTTCCTTGGCATATAGATTTTCCGGCATATCGCCAAGTTTTTGGACAGCGGGGGACCGTACACAGCAGCTGCAGCGGCTGTCATAAGTAGCAGCACGAGCTGCATCGTAGCAGGAGCAACAGCGACAGCAGCAGATCCAGCACCAGCATCTTCTGCGGCACCGCCATCATTGGCTGCAGCGGCACCACAAGCAGCAGCCCTATAATGTTGATGTGAGCTGTACCTGCCGGGTCCCACACGCCGCCCCATTGAAGTTTCTGCAAAAGAAAAAAAAAGAAGATAATACAAAAGAAAGAATATCTACATATATAATTAAAACCAAAACGAGGCAGAAAGTGGCACCTAAACAGAGCTTGGCGCTCTATTTAATTAATAAAAAATTCACACTCTTATACACACTTATATTGTACGAAGATTGCCAATTGCAGTAGCGCGCAGTGTTTTATATGTATCCTTATATTTCTATTGCGCCCATGACCGTCGAGAGCTCTCGTTAGGATTTGGTTAGACATTTTTCTATAATTTTTTGTACCGCGCATATTTTTCTCATACACATACACATATATCTATATACATATTTATTTGCCATAAACATAATTGCATTTTGGCGCACATAATGAACCGCATTGGCCGTTGGCAAGCCTTCTTTATTTTGTTTTATATAAATTCTTGTTCCATGTTTACATTGTTTGCACTCACACTCAATCACACTGAAATATATGTATGTTTGTAGCCACATAAACTGAAAATTAATTGTTAATTTTAATGGTCGCACCGTTGATGATGATGCATTAAAGCAGCATCATTAGGGGCGGGAGACTCACCTTTGCCATGGAATAGCCCAAGCACGGCCCAATTTAGGGTATCCAAGAAACATTTGGCCTTTGGATACAGGCAGGGTGGGTACGCCTGGGATAACAACAGCTAAATCCGACACAGTTGTCCGATGCCACAATTTCTGTCCGTCCGCACGTATATAATCTCCTTTTACTGTCATCCGTATTCGTACGGATGGCTTGAGGGAGTTATCCGTTTATTTGTTTTTTTGTCGCATTACGTTTCTTTTAGTTTATGTTAGTTTTTTTTTTGGTTTGTTTACGTTTTGAATTTGATTTTGTATATTGCGCGTCGAATTTATTGTAGTGATGGCATTTTGTTTATCGATGGAGGAACCGTGTTATCGGTTATTGCACGACTCACGCGGGCATAGGGTTGGAACCCCACACCCAAGGAGAATTCCGATGAGCCAGCCGGCGTTGCCCAAGAGGAAAAGCGTAGTCGTAACACGTCGCTAGGCAACGACTGCGTAAGCGATAGTAAAGCAGAAACCGAATAACGGAGCTACGCATATTCTGCTTCGCATTGCGGGCAGATGTATGTATGTACAAGATTTGTTCTTATTGATCTCAATAAATAATTAGATTTTATTATTTAAATATTCTGCTTATTGCATTCAAACTTCGATATTTTGATGGTATCGGTGGCTTCAACTATCGAAAGTTTTACTCTAGCAAATTGAGATGAGAATTGTTAGTGCTTTTTGATCGTAGCTCATCGCTGCACGGCATTGACACGAGTGCCGTGTTTCATATTCCGACTTTGTGCGTGACCGTATTGACTCAATATAGCACGAAAAGACTCAAATGTGAATTTAAAATTAGGATATACCCTTATAATTATTCCCCTTTTTTGCACATAGTCTATCTTAAAACGTTGCTTTATCTCTATATATAAAACAGTTTGTCCTGACTAATTGGTGATCAACGCACAGCCCAAACGGTAAAAGATGAAATTTGGACTCAAGTATCCTTTCATAGTATCCATCATAGTGTAGGAGCACACTAAGAAAGGCTTTTGGAAAATTCTAGCTCCAAAGGGGGGAAAACGAGCTTTAAAAAATATTAGTTATAGTGGTCATGTACGTTTAACGAAATAGTTTGGCAATAACAAAAATGTAACGGAGTACTGAACAATTTTTTGTCAAGAACAGAAAATGTTCATTTAAATACCTTTAATGCCATCTTACTGGTAACTTATAAGGTGAAAACATATGGGTAGGTTATGCACACACAAAATAAATACAATTGGAAACATTATATTGAGCCGGGTTAAGACGGGCAATACCTGCTAGTTTTTTATATACAAGTTCCACAGTTCACAATACGTATCTGGTAAATTGCTTTTGACTGAGATTTTAACGAAAATCGTCTAAGTAATCCATAAAAGAAAAGCTTCAAAGCCCAACGTATACGACGTCATTAATAATGACGAAGTACGTAAAGTAATATGATGTTATGATGTTGGCGATTCATATACCAATGGAATCCATGACGTAGGTCAGTTTTCCAAAGGCTTACCATAAGGCGGTATATGCAAAATCACCGTGGGAAAACATCTTTGAATTAGTTTAATAGATACTTTTAAAAATATGGGCAATAAAATGATGACTTTAAGACGCTATTTTGTTTGCATTGATTGTCTGTATGTACACAAATATATTTTTGAATATTTTCCTCTGAAATAAGTACGGTCCAGTGAAGACGTTCATTACGGACTTGGAAACATACAATAAGAATTCACTGATTCCTAATTTGAGCAGATGTTTAAAAAAAAAATAAATAAATAAAATAAAGATATAGCATCTAACGCATACCACCACAAACAGTTGGAGCAGTCGTGTATCGCTCTAGGTTGGATTAATTGTTGATCGGTAACTAGTTGATTTATTGTTGAAAAAAAAGAAAGAAATATAATTTTTTACAGCACTATGTGCTTATCTTTTAAGTTGATTACAACTGGGTCTTTTCACGACTATTTGAAGATTATATCTATTCGTGGGCCTAATTCCTTCCACTAAAACCCCCCCTCATCACGGACCTATCTCCACTTTGGAAGCGCTTTCGCATTACTTCAAAGTGGGGTCCCTTAAGCGTCATGTGCTCACATCGTTATACCTGCGTCAAGGCTGCCCAAGATTCCATTTTCATTGTCTCTCGTCTAAGTCCTTTTTTTTTTAAGGATAAGCAGGTCCCTTACATATTTTGCTATTTGGTGCCAGTATTCTACGCTCTGCGTCATTTTGCCAATTATATTTTCAGTGCCAATTATATGACAGTGAAATGTTGTGTGTTCTACGGTATCGTACTCGGCGTCATTATACACGCAGCTGCTTTGTAGGCTCTTTCCCATGGCATGGAGGAAAGAGCTGAAGTAGCCGTGTCCGGTTATCATCTGTGTGGTGTAGTAGTCAACATCTCCGTGTTTTCTCTGGACCCAGGATTTTATTTCAGGAATGAGTCTAGCTGTCCATCTTCCCTTATCCTCGTTTGTCCATCGATCTTGCCAGATTCTTAACGTTTCTTCTTTGCACCGTTCTATTGCTTGTCTATCGGCTTGCCCTGCATGTCGAAGGTCGCGGTCATAAATAACCTTCCGCTCTCTAGCTAATAGGTCAATTGGTTTGACACCTGCTATAACAAGTGCTGCTGACTTGGAGACGGTTCGATAAGCTCTAATTATCCTTAACGCCGCAGTTCTTTGGATTCTCAGTAGTGGTTTTGCCCTGCATTCCACCGACATTCGCCATTAGCCTACATAGCGATTGTGTTGCATTTGCTGCTCTGTTTTTCGCATGTTGGAGATGCGGCTCGAGTGTCAGCTTAATGTCTAGCCAAACTCCTAGATATTTTATAGCTTTTTGCGTCTTTAAAATATCCTCGTTGATCTTGATGTCTATTTCTATTCGTATCTGTCGCCTTGTGACAATCAGCAGCTCTGTTTTGTGCATTGCCAACTCGAGTCCATGAGAATCCAGAAAGATCTTCCAGGTCTGCATCCGTATTGGCGAGGGGAGAGGCCACCAGCATCTTCTATAGCGATTGCTAACCTTGGCTTGCTCATCTTTTCTAACAGTTTTCCAGCTGTGTTTAGCATACATACTTGTAGGGGTCTATAAGCTGATGGGGTTGCCAGGTCCCCTTTACCCTTGCTTATGAGGACCAGTCGTTGTGTGTTGGAGCACCATGTATAGTTTTTAAGTGTCTCTGTTGCGCTCTCTATCGCGCCCTTTACTGCGCTCTCTTTGTGCATTACTTTTCTTATGCCGGCCCGCTGACTTGTAGCGGCAGCAGGCAAAAGCACTTGCTAAGTAATACTTGCACGTTCAACATCGTTTGTACAATTTCCAAGCCATTAAAAGCCATATTAATAATCGAAGAATACCGCATCTCATTTAATAACTAGTCAAATATCGTTTGTTGCAATCGCTAAAAAGCTAGCGATTTTTCATTGGCGCCCGAGCAGGGACATCGGTTTTCTTAAGATTTTTTTCTCGTTCGTTTGCGGGCTTTGTGGCTTGGTTTTTTGTGCGCGGTCGTGTGATTGCAACTCGTTTGTTTGACGCTGGTGTCGTTTGGACACCATCCTGCTACTGCCTTGTTTGGATTTGGCGTCGTATTAGATACTCGCTTGGACTGTGGAGCTTCTCTCTTGTGTATCACCCCCTTCTGCCCTTCTTGTGGTACTACTGTCGTTTCGCTTGGCTAATGGGTGATTGTCGCTCGGAATCCAGGGAAGTTTCGGTGGACTCTTTTGAGAGCTTGCAGGTATTCTGTGCCAACAATTGAGCATAAAACATTAATAAGTTTAATTGCTGCAAATTCGTGCAAGTGTAAAGTGGATAAAAATCTCATTGGGTTCTTAAATCCATATCCACTTGTCAACCTTGTAACTTTTTGCCCACAACGAGCTGGAAAATACCCGAAAATCTCGAGCTGGCTGACCCCGAGTTTTACAAACCAGCCAAGGTTGACATTCTTCTAGGCGCTGAATTCTTTTACGGCTTGTTGTGTGTTGGGCAAATCGAGCTCAATTCTGGTCTTCCATTGTTGCAGAAGACCTTGCTGGGATGGGACACAGGACAAATACCTCGTCAACAACTTAGTGCTAATGTTGCCGCTCAAGTTAGTGATTGTTCACTCGACACATTAGTTCAACGCTTTTGGGAACTCGATCGGAGCCCAAATGAGTCGAAGGCTGTGCGCCAGACAGCTGAACAAAAGGCCTGTGAAGCTCACTTCACCAAATCAGTACTGCGCCTGTCTACAGGACGTTTTCAAGTCGAACTTCCGTTCAAATCCGACCCCACTGTACTAGGGCTTTCCTTTCAAACTGCTGAAAGACGATTTCTGCAACTTGAGCGCAAACTCGCAAGAGACAAAACTCTCCATGACATGTACCATGACTTCATGAGAGAGTATCGTGATCTTGGGCATATGTCTGCTCTTGAATCTCCTCCTCCAGGACAGCACTACTATATTCCTCATCAGTGTGTCCTGAGACCAAATTGCGTGTGGTGTTTGACGCTTCTAGTAAAACGTCAACGGCCCTATCATTAAATGACACTTTAATGGTTGGGCCGACTATTCAGAGGGAGCTTTATTCAACACTTGTAAATTTTCGGTTCAATAAATATGCAATTACTGCCGACATCTCCAAGGTGTACAGGCAAATAAACGTGTCTGAAAAAGACAAAAATTACCAGCTCATTCTTTGGCGAGAAAGCGCCTCTCATGAGCTGCAGTCCTTTAAGTTGAACACTGTTACATACGGGACTGCATCAGCGCCATTTTTAGCTGTGCGCTCGTTGTTTGAATTGGCAAATATTTATGCTCGATCTCACCCTGTAGCTTCAAATGTCATTAAAAATTGTTTTTATGTTGACGACATGTTGGCAGGAGCAGATTCTGTAGATGAGCTTAAAGAAATCTGTAATCAAGTACGAGAGGTACTAGATTCCGGAGGGTTCCCTTTGGCAAAGTGGGCATCAAATTGTCAGGCCTTGTTCGGTGATGATGGCAACATCATCGAAAAGGCAATTAAGTTTGACGACTCCACCTCAGTCAAAACGCTTGGAATGCGCTGGGCCCCTCAAGATGATGTATTTCGGTACCATCTAGATGTGGATAGCTTTATTTCGTTAAAGCCAACAAAACGAAACATCTTGTCGGTAGCGTCTCGTCTGTTTGACCCACTTGGGCTGTTGTGCCCCATCGTCACAAAATCGAAAATTCTGTTGCAAGAGTTGTGGCGGTTAAAACTAGAGTGGGATGAAACTATTCCAACGAGTATGCATACTTCGTGGAATAAGTTCATTGAGTCTCTGCGTGATCTACACAAAATACGTTTGCTTAAACGTTTATGAGACAGTGCAAATTCATGGTTTCGCAGACGCCTCAAGTCAGGCATACGGTTGTTGCATATACATTAGGCCTTGCAACAATGATAGCGTAGGTGTTTCGTTGCTTACAGCCAAATCCAGAGTGGCACCACTCAACGTAAAGACGATTCCTCGACTCGAGTTGTGTGCGGCACTCTTACTAGCGAAACTCTGGCAGCATGTTTGCACCACGCTGAGTAAGTTTGTTATAGAAAGTGTAAACTTCTGGTCAGATTCTCAGATAGTGTTGTATTGGTTGGAGAGAGACTCATCCACGTTGTCCACATTCGTGGCAAATAGAGTGGCTGAGATCCAAGAGGCTTCTGAGAATATTGTTTGGCGTCATGTGCCTACAGACTGCAACCCTGCTGACCTAGTTTCTCGTGGAACTGATATAGACGAAATTGTATCGTCACTGTGGTTTAAGGGCATTAATTTTCTAAAGCTCGGTGAAAATGATTGGCCCAATCTTCACCATGTTGAATTATCGTCAGACATTAAGGCATCTGAAGATAAAAAGAATGCGACTGTACTTACAGTCATTCGATCAGACCTAGAGTCAAATTGCATACTGGACCTTATGTTGAAACTGTCGTCCTTTCCTAAATTAATTCGGATATTGGCATATGTTTTGCGATTTTGCTACAGGAAAAATCACAGTGATTCTTTAATTGTGTCAGCTTTAGAACGAAGATTATCGTTTTTTAAGCTGATTGAAGTGCTGCAAGCTGATATATACAGCCGTGAGATCAAGTCTCTACAAAAGTCGGCGCCACTCCCCCCAAGTTTGCAATCTCTTAATCCCTTTATACACGAGTTCGAAGACACTGGGATTAAGTTTCGTTTGGTTCGAGTAGGTGGACGTTTGTTGCATGGTCCAATTCCTTATGACGCAAAATTTCCACTATTACTGCCTAAAGATGCACCAATAGTAGCATTGTATATTCGGCATTTACACCTCAAGCACTATCATGTAGGTGCAAAAGTATTAATTGGGCTTCTTAGGCAACAGATCTGGGTGGTGAATGCTCGTAGTGCTTGCTCAGCAGTTGTACGTAATTGTGTACACTGCTTCCGATACAAGCCCAAGTTGTTAGGGCAAATAATGGGAAATTTGCCAGGTGATCGCCTTCGAGAAGGTCGACCGTTTAGGGTTTGTGGGGTCGATTTTTGCGGTCCTTTCCATGTAAACTACCGCATACGAGGAAGACCGCCCGTTAAAAATTACGTCGCCGTGTTTGTTTGTTTTGCCTCGAAGGCCGTTCACCTCGGGCTGGTAACAGACCTATCGACTGACGATGGACTTAGCGGCAGAGCGAGGGATCGATTGGCGGTTCATTCCTCCCAGGGCTCCCCACTTCGGAGGACTGTGGGAGGCAGCGGTGAAGGCGGCGAAGGCTCGTCTAGTCAGGGGCGCAGGCAACGCGAACCTGACCAGAGACGACCTGGAAACGCACCTGGTGGACGTGGAGGCGATTCTCAACTCCAGGCCTATGGTGGCAAGCGGCAGCGATCCCAACGATGGAGAGGTGCTCACTCCGGGCCACCTGCTCATCGGACAGCCGCTTCTTACTCTGCCGCACGAAGGCGTGCAAGAAGGTTCTTTGAGCAGAGCCGGGTCTGGATTTTTGAAGCGGTGGCGGCAGCTGTCGGAGCTCAAACTGCAGTTTTGGCGCAGGTGGTCCAAGGACTACCTGCTCAGCCTGCAGCAACGGACGCAGTAGGCCAAAGGCGAGGCCAACCTGGACGACGGAGCAGTGGTGCTCGTCCACGACGACAACGCCCCCTCACAGAAGTGGCTCATAGGGCGCGTGGTGGGCGTGATTTCCGGCGAGGACGGCAGGGTGCGGGTGGCCGACGTACGAACCAGGACCGGCACTATTAGGCGACCAGTCCGCAAGTTGGCGATGCTCCCAATGGACTTGAAAGACCCCTAGTCTTTCAACGGGGCCGGAATGTTGGAGCACCATGTATAGTTTTTAAGTGTCTCTGTTGCGCTTTCTATCGCGCCCTTTACTGCGCTCTCTTTGTGCATTACTTTTCTTATGCCGGCCCGCTGACTTGTAGCGGCAGCAGGCAAAAGCACTTGCTAAGTAATACTTGCACGTTCAACATCGTTTGTACAATTTCCAAACCATTAAAAGCCATATTAATAATCGAAGAATACCGCGTCTCATTTAATAACTAGTCAAATATCGTTTGTTGCAATCGCTAAAAAGCTAGCGATTTTTCATTGTGTTTTCCAACAGTCAGGAAATGTTCCGCTTTGAATGCACGCATTGTACATATAGAGCAGTACATTTGGTCGGCTTGCAGCAATCTCTTTCTAAACTTCTGTAACATCCCATGACATGACCTCCGTCGGCCGCGTAACATCTCGGGGTCTTATTGGGTGTGCAGGGAAAAGTGCGCCTACCAGATTGTCCATTTGTTCTTTGTCTAGATTTGGTAACGCGTTATGTTTCCTCAGCTTCTTCATTACGATTTTGTATCCTAGGCCCCAGGGGTCAATATTTACATCGCTACAGAGGTCTTTCCATTTCTCGATCTTACTCTTACGAATCGCAATATTTAGTTCTTTCTTGGCTTTTCTGTATTGCTGGTCTTCGAATTCAAAGTCTGCCCGTCGTCTTGCTCTGGTGAGAAGTCGCCTGCGTCTTATACATGCATCCCTCATCGTTTTAATTTCGTCTGTCCACCAGTACGCTTCTTGTCCTTGTCTATGCCTGTTACCCATTTTTGGCATTGCAGCATTGCAAGCCTTCCTTATGGCTGACATAGTTCTGTTTACTTTTGTTTCGGTGTTTCCAGTGTGTTGTGCTCTGACTGCTCTCCTGTCGATCTCCCTTATCAGAATGGTTTTGTTCAGACGGTTGACATTCCATTTCTGACTTCGTTGTGCAACAGCTTTGGTAACGATGTTATCCTCCAGAACGAAAGTAATATACTCGTGGTCACTACCGTTGAATATGTCTAAAACTTTCCAGTCAGCGATTTTATGCGCCGCCGTTTCGGACACTAGAGTTATGTCCGGGATCGTGCCCTCACATCTGTCACGACTGAATGTCGGGACTGAGCCAACGTTTGCCACTACTAGGCCCAATCTGGCAGTCATGTCTAAAACTCTTCGGCCTTTAGAATTTGTAACTGGCATTCCCCACTCTTCTGCTTTGGAATTAAAGTCCCCCGCTATGATAAGCTTTCCATGTATTTGCGATGCGGCATCTTCTATGGCTTCAAGCTTGCTATCAAAGAGGTTTATTCGATCTGTAGGTGTTAAGTAACAATTGAATATTGTATATTCTCCAACGCGGACGTGGACAAAACCGTTTCCCCGGGTGTCATTTTGGTATCGAATATCGCTTGTACCTGGCACCCATATTGCCGCAGTTTTGGTGTCGTCCTCAAGCCACAAGCCATCGTCTTTCTTCTTGTACTGCTCGCTAACTATGACCAGATCAACTTCTTGCTCGAGAACAATCTGGGATAAAAGCGCGTCAGCTACTAGGCTTCTGTGCATATTTGCTTGAAGTATCTTCGTGTTTTATCCTTTTTCGAACTTACGGCGCAATTGCTCGCCCCAGGAAAATGGTTCAGCTCCTTTTTATGCGCACACAAACAGCATCTTGCCTGTTTTGGGCAATCCTTAACTTTGTGTCCACTCTCTCCGCATTTCATGCATAGGTCTTTACGATCCGGTCCTTCACAATCCCTTTGAAAATGACCAATTCCAAAGCATTTAAAGCACCGGAGGATATCAATACTAAACCATGACGCGGCATCGCGTCCACCCAACTTTTATCCTCTGCTCCCTTAGGATTTTGGCTACATTCTCCGTCGATAGAGTGACAAAAGCGCGTCTTTGTTCTGAGCTGTTCACACCAGTCATGCGCACCCGGATGTCTTGGTCAGTATCGTCAATTATCTTTCTGATGGCGGACTCGACTTCCCCTTCTTCAGTGAGGCTATCTAGGTCCCGTATCTCTATTTTTGCTACGGGTTTAAGAGCCTTGACAGCAGCTGTCTCTTTCAACATACCTTGGATGGTATCGCACAGTTTTTGGGTTTTCCTTCCTTTTGCCAGTTCTAGAAGCATGTCTCCAGCTTTGGTCTTCCTAACTGAGCGGATGGCGCTTTCAGCTTCCTCTGGTTTGATATTTTTACGTAGGTCTTTTAGCACTTCCGCATAAGTTTTGCCTTCGGCTGGCTTGACCAAGACTGCATCTGGACGAGTTCGTGTTCGTCTTCTGGCATCTGTTCCTTTGTGTGGACCAGCTTCGTTTTTTTGGGTTAATTTGCCTTCTTTTTCCTTTTTCGGCTTTCCTCTTCTTCGGGATACAGTCTGAAACTCGGCTTCCGGTTCCTTACTTCTTTGCTTCTTGTTCGAGTCTTGCACCGCAGGACTTGTAGCAATCCTTTTATGGATAGTTGATACCGGCGTCGCATTGCTTTCAGAATCTAAATTATTTGGCCTTTTGGTATTGCAAGTTTCATCGTTATTGGGGGCTCTGTGGATGGGTGCTTTGCTCTGTCTTTCGTTTTCTACTTTCATCCAGCTGGATCTGCTCGTATCAGCAATACACAGTAGCTCATCTATTTCCTGCACTCCATCTTTTACATTTATATTAATGTTCCTCTGTTTTTGCATTGCCGCTTTTATTGTACGAAGTACTATTTTAATATTAGCAATAGCCTCTTCTTCCTTTCCTATCATCTTGGAAATAAATTGTAGGCTAGGGGATCCAACCGATTTTTGAGGCTGTGACCCACCTGCTACAGCGAATACGGGTGTAATCGAAGGTGTGTTGGCTGCATCTTGAATGCTCGTGTTAATTGGCGATCGGAGTATTTTGCTCTTTTTCTGGAAGACGCTAGCCTCGTCTTCCATCCCAATATCTCCCGTCTTCTCGGCTGGTGCATCAATGGTTTTTGTGGTCATCTTTTCAATTTGGTCCCAACTTCTAGCTGCTATCGATGTTCGAAAGTATAGTTCCCTTTTATGCCCCCGTGGTTATCTATGCATGCAGGGAGGCCACGCTAGGGTTGACACAGGTCCTTATGGGATTCTGTGTTCAGTGCCGGGGCGGGTGTTAGGCAGGAGTATACTCAACTGCGCCTATACCACCAACTTAATGGAGACGAGACATCGAACGTACTTGAAGGCTTGCTAGGTTTTAGTGGGACGGAGGCACCTGCAGCATTAGCCTGAGAGCCAGTTCCACAGGATTTCACTCCTGTGTACTGAGGTAACAGAATACTGCAGATGTCAGCTCGTGTTCGTCAATTTCGGGTCGCGGTCCAGTATACCATAATCAAAACCTTACTGGTCTCGGTTTTGATCGCTGTACACACAGTTAGTTCGCTATCAACGGATGTTGAGTAGCTATCCAGTGGCGCCTCGTGGAGGCCGTGTGACAACTTGGTTTGAACAGTGACAAGGATCGCGAAACTGGCTATCCCCAAGTGGATAGCAATCAGTGTTTTACCTTGTATCGCACACATACCACCATAATAATAATAATAATAATAATAATAATAATAATAATAATAATAATAATATTATTATTATATTATTATTAATAATAATTAATATTATTAATTATTATTATAATAATAATAATAATAATTTTTTTTTTTTTTTTTTTTTGTGGGTTGAGGAGGGGAAAATGCCTGACGCATCTCGCACTACCGTCGCAGTGTTGTATGTGGGGCTTGCACCCACTAAAAACCCCCCCTCGTTCCTTGGCCGATTTTCCACTCCGGAACGACTTTCGCATTACATCAGAGTGGCGCCACGTAGTCGCTGTTCGCGTTTCCTTCTTTACGCCTGCGTCCAGGCACCCCTTTTATTCTATCTTGATTTCTTGGTGTGGCGGTTGACTGCTGTCCGACTCGAGGAGGGCGGGATCGTGAGCCCCGAGACACTTTGCCAGAGGTCCCTCTGCCCATGCTTTGCATCTGCTTCTACGAGTTAAGTCCCGCTGCTGCATCTAAGTCACGTTTTTTAGCGCGCAGGATGCTTTCGGCGAAATGCGCCACCGCAGCCCAGCTTTCCTTGCTAGACAACATTTTCCCAACTATGCTTTCAGGTGAGCAGGCGCCAACTAATGCCTCTAACCTTTCCCTTTCGCGGTCGAATTTACGACATGCGAAGAAGGTGTGCTCGGCGTCATCCATGCTAGCATCTCCGTATATACAGCAGGCGTCCACGGTCTTTCCCATCCTTCCAAGATATTTACGAAAGTATCCGTGTCCAGAGAGCAGCTGCGTGACGTAGTAGTTCGTTTCACCGAATTCCCTGTTGCACCATATATGCACATCGGGGATTAGTCTGGCTGTCCATCTTCCACTGGCTTCTGCGGTCCACCTATTTTGCCACTGGTTCATTGTGTCCTGTCTTGCCTGTGTTTTGTTTAAGGATCCTTCTTCGTTTTGAGAGTTTAGCCATAGTCGTCTTCTCTCACTGGCTATTAGATCCATCGGTATATTGCTATTGCTATTGCTATTGAATGGCACGCAACAAGAATATGCCCACTTCGGGCCGCAGACGCTTCTAGCTCAGGTTCGGCAAGGATACTGGATAACACATGGCAAAAGCGAAGCACAGCAGACGGTGCACAGCTGCTCAACGTGCTGCCGAGCAAAACCAAGGCAATTTCAGCAAATCGAGGGATATCTACCAGCCCACCGAGTAACATCTAGTCGCCAAATTTCAAACGCTGGAGTAGACTACTGCGGGCCGCTCTGGTTGACCTATAAGTTACCTGGGAAAAGGCCTCATAAAGTATTCCTGGCTGTCTTTTCCTGTTTCTCAACAAAGGCGGTCCACTTGGAAGTGGTAACCGACATTACAACGGATGCATTCTTAGCTGCACTAAAGCGTTTCGCTGCACGGCATCTACTGCGAGAACGCCACAAATTATTTTGGAGCTAAAAATCAACTTGAGGAATTAACAGCAGAGATCTTCTTGCCAGACGCACAAACCCAAAATTTGTGTCCGGTGCGCCGACAAAGGAACAACATTTCACTCCATCCCATCAAGATCGCCTCATTTTGGAGGACTGTGGGAAGCCGCTGTCAAATCGGTGGTAATTGAAATTGAAGCAATTTTGAATTCACGGCCCAGCTTCATCAAACCCCAACGATCTCATGGCACTTACTCCTGGCCATTTATTAATTGGGGAACTATTAATGTCTATGCCAACACAAGAGGACCAAAGAGGAGAGATGGCGCTCAGCAAACAATTGAGATCAGTCCAAAAAATCAATCAAGAATTTTGGGACCGATGGTCAAAGAAATACCTGTCGGAACACTAAACGAGGCACAAATGGACTCAAGTTAAGGAAAACATCAACCCAGGGGACCTAGTCATCTTACGTGAAGACAACGTTCCACCACTCCAATGGCCATAGTACAAGAAGTCCATCCAGGAGCCGACGGACACGTGGCGGACATTATAACCGCAAATGGAGTTTGCCGAAGACCCATCCATCGACTTGCACCGCTAACAAAACAACCAACAGAAAAAGGAACGCCACGGCCGCCTGTACGGCGAAAGACTACGCTATCGACAGTGCTATCCACGCTGCTCCTGATCGGCTTGACACTTTATAATTATATTTATAAGTTACTTTGACTTGAAGCCACTTTGGCAGGACATGGAGGTATTCAAGGAAGGAGTCATCATTCACCAGAAACTTTGCGACGACACCGCCCACCAAGATCACAAATGTCAAGCCGTTACGTTCCTGACGCACGAACTAAATAACTTCAGGCACAATGAGGCAAATTTGAAAGGAAAACGACATCGTCGGTCGCCGTTGGACATTATAGGTAACACCCAGAAACAGCATTACAAACTCATAGAGATAGTGTTCAAGAGCTTTACCAGCTCATGCAAACCAAAGACACATGGACCGACGGGAACCTCATCTTCACCATCACACTCCCACTAGTTGACGAGGGGACCTTCATGGATTATAAGCTAACACCAATTCCATTTCGCACTTCAGAAATTCAGCTGAAACAAGTCACCAGCACGGCCGACTTCCTTATCATAAACGACATTACACTTAACACGCAACAAATGTCAAAATTCTATCGCAATATATCAATGTCTTCGTCTGCCCAAAGTAGCAGATGACATTCTCGGCTGAAGCCCCAATGTGGAAATGCGAGCTCAACTTAATTGCTTTCGGATTAGGCCTCCGGCATTTTATAAAAACCAAGATGCAAGGTTTCACGATGAACTGTACTGTACTCCACCAGTACTGCTCCAACCAACACCAGCACCAAGGCAAGAACCAAGACCAGCAGCTGAAAACATACAATATCTAATGCATATTGCAATATATTGCAATATTGCATAATTTAGCGGAGCGCTACATACCACAAACAAAAAAAAAGGGAATATATACGTAACCACACAATTCAAAACCAACAGCACAGAACGAAAAATTAAATGACGGTCCAAACGAATGCCAACGTGCACAATACCAGAACTCAAGCTATCGCCGCTCACTCTAAGCACACAGCCTACAAATTTCTGACAACAGCGAATCCAGTGTAACACATATACCAGCCAAGGCATCACCTACAAACTTGCTTAAAACAGGAAATTCCATTGCCAGAGATGCTTGCCCAAGAGTCCATGGATGCACTCACAAGGTCATATAAATAAAAAACAACTTTATTGGTCGATAAAAGCAGCATATGAGACCTCATCCATCATAAAGGAATCACCCGAAAAGGCAGTTTCATATGTACCACGGAAAAAAAGGGACCATCACGAGAAGCCTTCATCCTAAGGCAACCGTTGCAACAGACGCCAAACTCAGAACCTTCAAGAACTGTGTAAGAAATCGTAAATAGCACCCGACTCCTTTGGTACTTCCTGTGATACTTCAACACACACATTCTAAACAAAGGAAGACATACGGTTAGCCATCGCTAGAGGCTTAACATAGCGCAACACACCTGAATCTGTACCAAGAGTTCCAAGGGAACCAATCACAGAATAATCCCGCAACCACCCTGTCGCGGTAGTACTAGAAACTTCGTAAACCTGGCTTCAATAAAATTCAGTGTAAGAACCACAGTGTGCCGCTTTCATTACGACTAGTGCAAGTTAGTAGTTTTTAAATTTGTTACTTGTGTAGGAGACCGATATGTGAAGTGTTTATGTAGGTGTGTGTGTGTGTGTTTGTAACAAATTCGACACTTTTAATGCTTCCTGCACAGTTTATTTTAATCACGTGCGTTCGGTAAGCCTATGCACACACGACCAGTGCTGTCATTTTAGCTTTTTCCCCGCTAGATCTGACTTTTTTTAATGCCAGTGCGGGAAATATTCGAAAATAGCGGGTTGCGGGATTTCCAGCTTGAAAAAATTTATTTAGCCTTTTTCTAGCTTTACTTTATTTTTCACCATATATTTTTTTCCTTATCTTTGTCAACACTTAAAATCATGAATATAGGCAGTGATAAACGACTTTCGATAATAAAATCTATCAAAATCACCTCCAGGCTCTAGCATAAGACGTTTTTTTCTTCTTCTCTGCGTTAAGATAAGTCTAAAGTGCAAAGCAAAGTGTTCCCGAAGTGGAGCGGGTCTTCAGCCAAGTGAACTTAGTTAAATCCAAATTAAGAAATGCGATGAATTTAAATACGCTTAATTCCAATTTAAGCTTTAGTTACGTTTTTGTAAGAAAAAAAAAAACAATATTCATAATTATATTAATTATTTTTCAATTTAAGATACGATTAAGACGTAACACCAAAATTATCCTGACGAAGAGGCAGTGAGTTTAGATGAACAACTGTAGAATTTTTAGCTTGATTTTAATGTGAATTTTCTACTATTTTTTTTACAAGAATCTCAAATTCATTTTATAAATTATGAATTAAGAATATAGAATTAATATGAAAACATTAAAACAGATATGTATATGTATCGATTTAACCAAGAAAATAGTGTTTTTAAGCCGGCTTTTTTTTTTTTTATCTTATTTTGCCTTGGATTTAGTTTTTTTTAACTTTATTTTTTTGGCAATCTAGCTGTTTTTTATCAAAAAATTATGACAGCACTGCACACGACTGACTGTCGATGCGCTTACAAAAGAGATCTTAGCCTAAGAAAAGAGTTGAGCTGTGTGTACACGCAGGATATTATATTAAGAAGTAATAATCGATAATATGCTAGAGCTACACGGTCTTGTGTGCTACACGATCTTGTTTGCTACAATTCGGCCTTCCTGACCTCTAAGATCCCCTGATCTTTAATTTAGTTTTGTTAAATGCCTAGACATACTAGACTTTAATAATACAATTATTATTATTATTATTTTTTTTTTTTTTTTTGAACTTATATGACAATTTGATTAGTTACTTATTATTTCTATATTTAAGATTTACATGAATTTATTTACTTATTTATTTAATCTTTTCCTATCCAATACCTAATATTTTGGCCACTCCAAACTCCTTGATAAGGGTTACGTGACAGTTGAAATCCTTCCACGTCTTTTATTAAATATCGATCATTTCTTACGACCTTCTGAATTACATAAGGCCCTTTGTGCTTAGGTATTAACTTTCTCGAAATTCCCGCCGTACTATCAACATTTTTGACCATTATGTAATCCCCTTCTTTGTATACAGTTCCTTCTCTCTTTTTCTGGTTGTAATATTTTTCATTGTTTGTCTGTGCCTGTTTTTGATTCCGTTTTCCCTCTTCTCTAATATCTTCCAAATTTTTAACATTTTTATCAATTACTAACTCTTCCAGATTTTCTCTTAGCTCGTCAATAACATTTCCTTTTAGCTCTGTTCCAAATAACATTTTACTAGGCGTCTGATTTATACTTTTTTGAACCGTCTTATTTAATGAATATTCAACATTTTCGATAACCGTATCCCAATGCAATCCTTTTTCAGGCTCTACTAATTTCGCTATCATTGGTCCTAGACTCCGATTAACCCTTTCCACCTGTCCATTTGCTTGCGGGGAAGCCGTTGCTATCTTAACATGTTTTACATTGCACTCTTCCAGAAACTGTCGAAATTCCTCTGACGTAAAACAGCTTCCTCTGTCAGAAACAATATACAAGGGCCTGCTGTACGCTCTAAAATAATCCCTTAATGATGCAATTGCTTCCTTTGTATTTGTTGTTTTTGTGGGATACAATCTTATCAACTTCGTAAAACCGTCTATCACTACAAATAAATGCTTCTTCGCCCTTCCTGCATCCACTGGCCCATAATGATCAATCTGAATCATTTCAAATGGGTTATTTCCTTTTGGGATACTGTGTAAGAATCCCTCACCCTTCCCTGATGTTGGTGAAAATGCTACGCACCTTAAGCAATTTCCTATATGAGTGACAACTTTTTCCCTTAATTTTGGAAACCAGTATGTTTTTAAAATTGCTTCTACTACTTTGTCCCGTCCTACATGACCCATTTGATTGTGATATTTATGTAATACCTTATCTTCCATCTCTTCTGGTACGTAACATAACAGTTTACTGTTATTTGTCTTTCTATAAACTACCCCATTTCTCATTTCAAACAACTTATCTTCTGAATTTTCCAATTTTGCTTTTATATAACTTTTTATCCCGAGCCTGACAGATAACCAAATTCTCTTCAAAGCTATTTGTTTCTACAATTAAAATGTTTGAACTTCTGCTAAGGGCATCTACATGTTGCATTCGCTTTCCTGATCTGTGCACTAACTCGAAATCGTATTCTGATAACTCTAAAGCCCACCTGGTGATTATTGGGTTTAATTCGATTTTATTCAAAGCTAATGTCAACGAGTTACAATCTTTAACAATTTTAAAACGTTTTCCTTGTACATATATTCTAAATCTTCTTAACGCATAAATAATGGCTAACGTTTCCAATTCAAAGCTATGATATTTTGCTTCTTCTTTAGTTGTTATCTTTGAGAAATAAAATATAGGGTGTAACTTCTTGTCTTCCTTCCTCTGTAATAGTACAGCCCCAAAACCTATTGCACTAGCATCACAGTGCAGTTCTATTTCGTCTTTATAATCATATAATGCTAACACTGGAGCTTCGATTAACTTTTTCTTAAGATAGTTAAAACAATTTACTTCTTTTTCCATAAAAACAAACTCTTTGTCCTTTTTTAATAAATCATATAAGGGCTTAGCTAACGTTGAAAAGTCCTTTATAAATCTCCGAAAGTAAGAGCATAGCCCAAGAAAACTCCTAACCCCATGTACCTTATCTGGTACCAGAAAGTTTTGAATAGCTTCTATTCCCTTATCATCAGCCCGAATGCCTTCACCCGTTATTAGAAAACCTAGGTATTTTACACTTGATTTTAAAAATTCGCACTTGTCCATTCTAAGCTCTAGTTTATTCTTCACTAATCTATCAAAAACTTCTTCCATAATTTTTAAATGTTCCTTCATATCCTTGCTTGCTACCATTATGTCGTCCATATAAACAATGAGTTCATCTTCTCTAATCATATCAGAGAAAATTTTATTTATAAACCGTTGGAACACTGCTGGTGCATTCTTCAGTCCCATCGGCATTTTTAAAAATTCATATTGCCCTAACGGTGTCATACATGCTGTATATTTAACTGTTTCATCATTTACAAATACATGAAAGTAACCGTGCTTTAAGTCTAATTTCGAAAATATCTTCTTTCCAGCTAACTTATCAAGCAAATCGCCAATTAACGGCAACGGATAATTATCCTTAACGGTTACTTTGTATAATTTCCTATAATCAATATATAATCTTAAGTCCCCGTTTTTCTTTTTACCAAAACTATTGTTAACGCATACTCTGACTCACTTGGCCTTATAATACCTTCTTGTAAATATTCATCAAAGAGCACCTGTAATTTTTCTTTCTCTGTATATGATAATCTTCTAGGTGAACAACTAAAGGGCTTCGCCTATTCCAAATTTAATTTAATTTCACAGCTCACATCTGGCTTGTTTGGCCTTTGCTTATTTATATACATATCTTCCAACAACTGCTTAAATTAACAACGAACTTTATATTCGACATTTTCATTTATAATTTACTCAACCTTATCATGAAGAATATTTATATTAAACAATTCTCTCTCAATATCACTCAAAGCTGATTCTTTTAGTAGTGCTTTTTCATTTATTAGAAACTCATTATCATAACTTTTAAATTTATTAATACCTTTCTTGTTAACTATTTTATCACCTGCTTTAGTTTCCCTTTCGTCACTTACTATACAATCAATTCCAATATGCCTTTCTAACCGCTTCGTCGCTCAACTTTTTTACATTTGCTCTATTTACATTTTTATCATTTTCTTTATTAACATTTTCATAACTAACCATTTCACCATTTTGCTCTTCCGTGCTCATTTTTCTTTTTTTAATTTCAGCGTGTTCATTTGTGGTTTCAAGTTCCTCCAACGTAACCATTTTCAAGGTGTTTAGGTCCAAATTTAAATTACATGCTTCTATAAAATTCCTGCCCAATACCACATTATGACTCATAGATTCGTTCGCCACTATTCCATTCCATTCCATTATATTTTCTGGTACAATAGATATTTTAATAAACGAGATTGGACTTCCCGAATCTATGAGGCATTCTGTAATTAATGGGTCGTTAATAGAATCCTTAAAATAAATTTTAAATAATCTTACATAGTTGTTGCTGCTTCCACCCATATTTTTGACGCTGTTTCCGCCGCCGCTTTTGTTCTGTGGACATTACGCCACCCAATGCCCCATCACGCCGCATGCAAAACACGTGCCTTGTGCCCTTTTCGACACTCCTTAGCTAGATGACCTCGTGAGTTACAATTGTGGCAGCGAACATTTCCACTGCGTCTCTCTCCAGCCACCACCGCTCTTTCAACATTGCCCGCTCGAATTGTAGGTAGCCTCATCTGTGCAATATCGCCGAAACATTGAATATGCGCTTGAGTGCGTAACCCTTCATGCGGTATACCTTCGATAACTCGATCAAGTAACTCCTCCTGATCAATATTGATGTTGTGTGATAGCATCAACTTGTCGTCCATGTATGTAGCAAACTTCTCATTATTTTCTTAAATGAATTTCTTTCACCAAAGGCAAATATTAGTTGCTCACATAAATCCTCTATTGGCTGCAACGCACGAGTTGGATTTGCATGCAACCAAACACAAGCACTGCCCTTTAGCTTCGCTACGAATAGCATACGCAAAGAAACACCGTGAACGCCATAAATATTAGCAATATTTTTCATTTGCATACTGAAAAATGCACACGTTTGGCCATTGTATTCGCTCAAGATCTCAGTAGTCAACCTCAATGATATGTCACTGCTATGAACTGATGAAATAGCTTGAACGGAGGCACCCTGTTGTGCGATAGTGTCACCCCATTTTTCACTCATTTTGCTCTCTGTTGTTTTATTGAGAGCCGTTTCTTCGTTTCTTGCTGTCGCCTCGCCTTCGTCTGTTGTCACGTCGTTTGTCGTTCGTCGTCATGTGTTTTCCTTTCGCTTTGTGCTGTTGCCACTCCGTTTGTCGCTTCTTCTGCTGATGTTTTACCGTTACGTACAGTCGTCACAGCATTTTGCACGCTGCTATTTGTTGTTGCCGGTTGCTGTTTTGTCGCCTCAAACAACATTAGATGCGTCTCGAACTGACTCATTAACTACTGCAGCTTTCCAATCGTGTCGTCCCTTTCTAATTCCACTGACATCGCTTGACTCGCTGCATTATAAGCTCTTTGCTCTTGTGCCATGCCGATTTCGTCCAGCGCTACCAGTGGAAGCCTTTCATCTGCATCTTCCTTCATCACGTCGGCCAGCAAATTGGGATCTCCACGATTCTCTACCGGTATCGCATTTAATCGTGCAATTACTTCGGCGTTGTTGCCCGTGGATGGCATGTTTAGTATAACCAACCACTTTTTTAGTTCGTTCAAGTCCATATCAAACTTTGTCTGCCTCTTAGTTCGGACCACTTCTGATTTGTAGGAGACCGATATGTGAAGTGTTTATGTGTGTGTTTGTAACAAATTCGACACTTTTAATGCTTTCTGTACAGTTTATTTTAATCACGTGCGTTCGGTAAGCCTATGCACACACGACTGACTGTCGATGCGCTTACAAAAGAGATCTTAGCCTAAGAAAAGAGTTGACCAGTGTGTACATGCAGGATATTATATTAAGAAGTAATAATCGATAATATGCTAGAGCTATACGGTCTTGTGTGCTACACGATCTTGTTTGCTACACTTGAAGCATCTCTCTACATGATATACAGATACTGCTGATCTCTTTTATCAATGTTAATCTGTGTATACATTTTTTCTACGTCTGCTGATATGACGAACTGCCATTTCCACCATTTTAATATGATATCAAAGATGTCTTTTTGAACTCTCGGTCCAACCCACATTATGTCATTTAAGCTTTTATTATTTTTTGTTCTTGCCGAAGTGTCAAATACTACTCTCAGCTTTGTTGTCAAGAGTCTTCAATTATTGCTTGATGAGCTAAATAATACTTTCCTTCCTTCTTTGATTAATAAATTTTATATAATCTTGTTTAAGTTGATTATTTTTTTGCAACTTTCTCTCCAAGCTAAGGAATTGTGCAATAGCTTGAGCTTTACAAAGTTTTTCTCACAAATATGTTTTTGACCCTGATTTGATTTCATATCCTCTAAGTCCCAGAATCGTTGCAAGTCATTGACTTCGATGGTAGTTGCGACTATCGTCCGTTTTTTCTTTGGACTTTGTGCATCCTCATATTACCCATCCAAATTCTGTATTTTGGCCAAGGAGCCCATCTATTTTAACTATCCCATCTTTGAGAACTTCTGTATATAAGTCTGCTTCTATAATTACATCTACTCGACCAGGCTTATTTAAGTTGGGATCAGCTAGTACATAGGTTTGCCATTTTGTTTTGTCAATGTTGACGGATTTGACTGGGAGAGCCTTTAACAATTTTGGAAGCATAATTGCTTCGATTTGAAATGGTTCCTTTTCACTGCCTCCTGATTTTATACTTAGCTTAGCCTTATGCTCTAATTTTCTAGTTTCTGTGGAGGACACCCCGCTTATTTCTGTATGAGCCTTAATAGTTGATTTTACTTTTATTACTGTTGTCGCTAATAAGGTCGTTCTGCTGGACTCATTGTAAAAAGTTGCTTGGTATACAGCTGGTAGCTATTTACTACCAGAGGCTAACACTTAATTTCCGTGTAAAAGCGTCTCTGGGAGAACAAAAGGAAACAAACCAATGCTTCATTTTCCAATTTCATTCTAATTTTATTTCTGAAATTACTCACTATTTATACAATTTTTGACTTATGTAGTAGTTATTTGTACTTACAATTGTATGTACTAACAATTTAATATTTGACTCTTTCTTATTCTCTAAACATACTTACTCTAATTTTACATGTATTGTCTTATTCTATCCTGATAGTGTCAAGTGTTTTTACCCTTCATATGTATATTTTGAAGCCTTTTCCTTATCATGCAGTGTGCATCCACCTTTAAACGCTGTCGCCATCCTATTTCTATATACGTTTCTTGCGTTGGTCTGCTGCTGTATTGCATGTGGATATTTTTAGCTCGGGAATTCTGGTTAGCCTACCTACTTGATTACATTCTTTATGGCAATCTCTGAAACCTTGTTCACTTTTATGAACATTCATGCTTTTTATACCCTGTACCCGTAGGGTAAAAAGGGTATATTAGGTTTGTGCAAAGTATGTAACATACAGAAGGAATCATCTCCGACCCCATAAAGTATATATATTCTTGATCAGCATGACGAGTGAAATCGATCTAGACATGTCCGTCCGTCTGGATGAACGCGAGGATCTCAGAAACTATAAAAGCTAGAATAACCAAAGTTGGCATCCAGATTCTCCTAGGTCCGAGTAAGGACGAGTTTATTTTATTTTTTTTAATTTTCCCCCCCTTCCCCCGCCACAGAATTTCGTCAATAGCGTCCACATTTCAAATGCTACCTAAACCAAACTTTGCACACATAATTTATATATGATTGTCTACTGTTGTTCAATTCAGTCAATTCTAAATAAAGTTATTAGCAAAACAAATTCTCGCCACTACAACCCCCCCAAACTGCAGCAACAAGTTCGCTCTTCTTCTTCCTCTTTTTGCTGCTGCTATGGGCGCATATAACTCAGTGACCTGGGTACAGGGTATTACACTGTCGGGCTTGCTCGACTGTAGCGTTCTCTCTTGTTTTAATTGATTTTTCTGTTCATCTTCTAATGAACAAAATTAACTGAGCCGCTGCACTAAATACTCTACAACATCGGACAATTTTTGAATTTCTTTTGCCCGTTTTGTATGGTTGTCATTGTTGTATATTGTTGTCAAAGATTACATCAAATTCATCAGATACAAATAATTTTGTTTTAATCATATATATTGATTCATTTATTGTGAATGAATGCCAATGAATGCTTATATATTATTGGCTGAATATTTATTAAGAAGTGGAAGTTCTATCAAATGATGGAGCTGTTCTGAGAATATTTTCCGCTTATTCTCCTATCGTTTGGTTAGCAGGTTCCAAACGGCCTGGTAATTGTCTACCTCGCCAAAAAAGGTGTGTACCTGAATTTTTGGTAGCATTGGCAGATCATCTGCTCTTACCGTTGCTACTTTCTCAACTTTGCACTGTAACTTCTTTTCAATCGCCCTTAGTCTGACTCTAAATCCATAACCCTAAATTTTACGTTATACTGGTATGTTTCTCTAACTTTTCCAGCTTTTAGAGCCACTTTTTGCGCTAGTGATTCAATTCTCCTATTTAATTTCAAGAATTTCGATATGTCCAAAAATATTCCCTTCCGTTTTTTTAGGTGCTTTTTTAATTAGATGACATACCTTTCAAAGTCCTCAAAAATGTTTTTCCCATTGATATTTATTAGGGAACTTTTTGTTTGGGTAGCCTCAATTTCTACCACACGTTTTGGCTGTTCTGCCTTTCGCCTGATTTGTTCTATCGCGCTTAACGCTTCTTTGTATCGTTTTGAATTGAAGTTATCATGATTGACTACTCCAATTTTCAAAAGGGACGAATGATTCCCTTTGAACTCTTTTTCAATATCTTCTAACTCACTGATTACGTCGCTAGTTATTAGTCTAGCTTCAAACAGCTCTACCTTCCTTATCCTATCTAACAATAGGGACTGCTTCTTCAGGATGATTATTATACTCTGTACATGAAATGTACAAGAGAATATTATGTTTGCGCGAGCTGAAAAATGTAACAGACAGAAGGAGGCATGGCAGAACCCACAAAGTACAAGGTGCGTTCCAAAGTAAACAGGACTTTTTGAATCTAGCGCCCTATATGTCGACTGGTGCGTTAGAATCTCCTATCTTTATCGATTGTTCAGTGAGACTGAGTCTTTCATGACATTTTATCAATTGGAAGTGAAGTTATTGCGTTTTAAGTGTCAGTATGTTTGTGTTATCGGTGCGAAAATGAGCTTCGAACAAAGAGCCAACATTAAATTTTGTTTTAAAATTGGTAAAACTTTTACCGAAACTTTTCAATTGATGGAACAAGTTTATGGCGATGATTGCCTATCCCGTAGCAGAGTGCAAGAGTAGTTTCAACGTTTTCAAAGTGGTCATGAGGACATAAATGGCGATCAACATGTGGGCCAATCAAAATTCGTGATCACCGAAAATTCCATCGAAACTGCGGGTGAATTCATCAAAAATCAACCGAAATCATCATTGAAATTGATGGAACTGGAGTTGAACATCTCCAAAACATCGATTTATCGCATTTTGACCGAACATTTGGGCTTACGAAAGGTGTGTGCACGGTTTGTTCCGCACAAATTGAGTGACGGCCAAAAATTGCTCAGAATCCAACATTCGAAGGACATCATTAAAGAGGTCAAAAAGGACAACAACTTCCTTTACAATATTGTAACTGGTGACGAAACGTGGTGTTTCCAATATGATCCCGAAACGAAACGCCAGAGTGCTGAATGAAAGGCACCGGGCGAGCCGAAACCCAAAAAATCGCGCATGGAGAAGTCTAAAGTGAAGACAATGCTGATTTGTTTTTATGATTCCAAAGGTATTGTCCACAATGAATTTGTTCCACCCGGCCAGAACGTTAATGCGGTATTCTACCTTGGAGTTTTGAAGTATTTGGTGGTATATCGAAAAAAGTTGGCGTTTGTTGCACGATAATGTGCCGTCTCATCGATCGACGCTTGTGACCGATTATTTGACCAAAAATCACATTTTAAATATTAACCATTAAGCCGCCTTCAATGGCACCACTGTTTCATGTTCCTGTTTGGCAAACACAAATAATATAAATTTCCAAAGAATCGAAACTTAATCTTAAGCTCCATTTTCCTTTGCTTACACATTGCACACTAATTTTCGTGCTCTAGTGACAGCCGCTATGGCGTTTCTTTGTTGATCGATTATAATGAAAGAAGAAAGATGTCTCAAATGATGTCTCAAATCCCGAAGAATACTTGACTTTAATTCTAGAGAAAGGAAAAACTTACCGGAGGTGTTCTCTTTCTACACGACTTTTAAATTTTGACTCACCCACTTTACAGTCCGCATTCACAAATACTGCCGCTAGTGACAATGCCATAAAGGTAAACCTGTACTGTACTGTACAACAGTTGCACCATCAACAAGGTATAACGCTCGCGAAAAAAAAGTTTTTTAATTTATTTTAAAAAATTTAATAAATTAAATAAAAATATTAAATTTATAAGCGGAAATATAGGTTTATGCACACTATTAACAGCGTAGAATCGTTTCAATGCGTGCATGTGTACAGTACAAAATTAAGTCAAAGCAGCCACAACAACAATAACAGCTGCAGCTGCTTGAGCAGAGATTACATTTATGGCTATAACTTTCTTCATAATTGACCTATCATAATGAAACTTGCACATAATAACTAATCGGATGAAATTACAAAAATTGCGTTCGAAATTTCAAGAGTTATGGCAAATTACTCATAGTAGGGGAGTGAAGAATTATAACCTGCCTGGGGCTTAAGGGAACCTAGATAACAATTTTGGTAATTCTAGCTCTTGTACCTTTTGAGATCCTTTCGTTCATACAGACGGGCTATATTCTCCTTTTGTGTGTTACATATATTCGCACAAAACTATTATATATAGCCTTTTAGTAAGTAGAAGAGAATACTCAATTCTACTTAAAAGATAAGTAAGGATCAAAAAGACAAAAAGGAAAATCCCCAACCCGGTTGGTTAAAATTAGATCGCTAGTTCGGTAACCTATACCGCGATTCGCAGCAGTAAGTGGTAGATAAGTGAGGCTTTTATAGAATAGAGAGCTAGTTCTGTCAAAAGTAAATTATATCTGATGACCTAAGCAAGATCCGGTTCCATTTTTATACTCTGTACATGAAATGTATAGAAGGAGGCGTGGCAGACCTCACAAAGTATAGATATTCTTGATGACAAGACGAGTCGATCTAGTCCTGTCTGTCTATCCGTCCGTATGATCACCTAGATCTCAGAGACTATAAGAGCTAGAGACACAAAATTTTGCACAAAGATGTAATATGTGTATACGCTGTGCAAGTTTGTTTTATTTTTTTGATTTTCCACCCCACTCCCCCCCGATTTTCCATTCATATTGTTTTGGAACAAACTCCCGGACGAGTAGTGGACTGTAGTAATAAAACACGTGTGTACTGAACTGTTGAAACTTTAATACTGAGTGATAATTTCACAATTAAAAGAAATGCCGCCGCAGTGGTCACAAATGTTTTAAAGAGTGTACACACTAATTAGTATACATGAACATTGAAAAATCGCTAGCTTTTTAGCGATTGCAACAAACAATATTTAACTAGTTATTAAATGAGACGCGGTATTCTTTCGATTACTAATATTGCTTTTAATGGCTTGGAAAATTGTACAAGCGAGGTTCACAGTGCCGATATTGCAAGACAAGTGATTTGCCTGCTGCCGCTACAAGTCAGCGGGCCGGCATAAGAAAAGGAATGCACAAAGAGAGCGCCACAGAGAGCGCAGTAAAGGGCGCGATAGAGAGCGCAAAGAAAAGGCTTAGAAGCTAAGTAGGGTGCTCCAACATTCCGGCCCCTTTGAAGGACTCCCGGTCTTTCAAATCCACACGGAGCACCGCCAACATCGTGGACTGGGCGCCTAGCAGCGCCGCTGCCTCCAACAATACTCCTATGTGAGGAGGTCGGTGAAGAATGAACCACCAATCGATTCGTCGCTCTGCCGCATAGTCCGTCAGGGCGTCCTTTCTCCGCTCGAAAGCCGACGGCATGTCCCTCAGCAAACCGCATGTTCCCGCGAAATTCGTCACGTTGTCGCTAAAGACCATTTCCGGCAGGCCGCGCTTCCCGATGAACCTTGTAAAGACGTCAAGGACAGTATCAGTGGATAAATTAGCTACCAGTTCGAGGTGAACGGCCTTCGAGGCAAAACAAACGAATACCGCTACGTAATTTGTAACGGGCGGTCTTCCGCGTATGCGATAGCTACCATGTAATGGGCCGCAAAGTTCGAGTCCACAAACCCTGAAAGGTCGACCTTCTCGAAGGCGATCACCTGGCAAATTTCTCATTATTTGCTCAACTAACTTGGGCTTGCATCGAAGGCAGTTATGTAAAACTGCTGAGCAAAACCTACGAGTATTTATCACCCACATCTGTTGCTTTAGCAGCCCAACTAACATCTTAAATCGCCACAGCTCTTGCCACAGAGTTTTGGCCGCTGTGACGATGGGGCACAAAGGCCCAAGTTGCTCAGACAAACGAGATAATATATTCCGCTTTGTCGGCTTCAACGAAGTAAAGCTATCCTCATGCAGATGATAACGAAATACATCATTATGAGGAGCCAGCATGTCGTCAACATAAAAACAATTTTTAATGACATTTAACGCGACATGGTGACATCGAGCATAAATATTTGCCAATTCAAACAACGAGCGCACAGCTAAAAATGGCGCTGATGCAGTCCCGTATGTTACAGTGTTCAACTTAAAGGACTGCAGCTCATGAGAGGCGCTTTCTCGCCAGAGAATGAGCTGGTAATTTTTGTCTTTTTCAGACACGTTTATTTGCCTGTACATCTTGGAGATGTCGGCAGTAATTGCGTATTTATTCAACCGAAAATTTACAAGTGTTGAATAAAGCTCCCTCTGAATAGTCGGCCCAACCATTAAAGTGTCATTTAATGATAGGGCCGTTGACGTTTTACTAGAAGCGTCAAACACCACACGCAATTTGGTCTCAGGACACACTGATGAGGAATATAGTAGTGCTGTCCTGGAGGAGGAGATTCAAGAGCAGACATATGCCCAAGATCACGATACTCTCTCATGAAGTCATGGTACATGTCATGGAGAGTTTTGTCTCTTGCGAGTTTGCGCTCAAGTTGCAGAAATCGTCTTTCAGCAGTTTGAAAGGAAAGCCCTAGTACAGCGGGATCGGATTTGAACGGAAGTTCGACTTGAAAACGTCCTGTAGACAGGCGATGTACTGATTTGGTGAAGTGAGCTTCACAGGCCTTTTGTTCAGCTGTCTGGCGCACAGCCTTCGACTCATTTGGGCTCCGATCGAGTTCCCAAAAGCGTTGAACTAAGGTGTCGAGAGAACAATCATTAACTTGAGCGACAACGTTAACGCTGAATTGTTGAGGAGGTATTTGCCCTGTATATCTTCCAGCAACAACCCATCCCAGCAATGTCTTCTGCAACAATGGAAGACAGGAATTGAGCTCGATTTGCCCAACGCATAATAACTTGTAAAAAAGTTCAGCGCCTAGAAGAATATCAACCTTGGCTGGCTTATAGAATTCTGGGTCAGCCAACTCAAGGTTTGCGGGTATTTTCCAATTCGATGTGGGCACAAAGTTACCAGGCTGACAAGTAGATATGGATTTAAGAACCCAAAAATCAGTTCTAAAGCTGTGAGAATTCAAACGAGATTGAATATCAGCGCACACCTTGTGCCTACTACCAATAGTGGTTCCACCTGCCATTACAATACTCACAGCTGTGTCTTTACGCTTTAATCGAAGGCGCTGCGCAAGGTTCTCAGTCATGAGGTTCAACTGTGAGCCGCCATCAAGTAACACACGAGCAGGATGGTAATGGCCGAATCTATCTTTAATTTTTACGACTGCTGTGGCAAGAATTACTTGATCGGCACTTAAAACGCTTCTGGAGGTGCGACTGCGTGTGGAGCGGGTGAATTTGGCACAGCTACAGAATATCTGTGCAACAACGAATGGTGTGGTTTTGAACACACCCGACACTTGGAAGCCTTGCAACTGGAAACTACTCTTGGCGAACTCAAATCGCTGCATAACGGGAAGAGATCCGAAAGAAGGGCAAGTATAAATATTGTGTTCCGCAGAACTACAGTATGTGCACTTCGAGATCGGTTTTCAAGGCTTTGAAGGACCCTTTGTGCAAGAAAACGAAGCTTTGCTATTTCTTGCAGGTTCTACTCGCGGTTTATTTGGAACCCGAGTTGTCTCTTCAGCCGCTAAATATTGGTAACGCCTGTTTAACTGCTTAGCGCAGTCATCCCAAGAAGGCAACTTGTCATAATAGAGCTGTTCCTCAAAACGAGATTTGGTTGCATGATCAACTTTGGCCATAACCATATGTATGATCATTGCATTCGAAATGTCCTTTTCACTTCCCAACGAAGTTAAAGACGCATAAATGGCAGAAACAGTGTCAATGATGGACCGCAAAGTAGACGCATTAGGTTTGGTCATACTTGGGATGTCAAACAATTGCGAGATAGTGTCGAAAAATATCACACATTTGTTGTCGTACACAGACTTGAGGCTAGCAATGGCTTTCGAGTAATTGCAGTCCTTTAACTGAAACGGTTTCTTCTAACAGCTCGAGACGACACTCGAGTTCTGTTTGTTCAAACGAAATTGTCTTTAACTGAAATGCTGTTCTCATACGAGCAATATCAGCGCTAACCTTATCAAATTTCTGCAAGTGTAGCCGAAAAAAGGCGCGCACAAAAGAGAGAGCGACAAAATTCTTTTGCTACGCTAGCGGCGCAAGCAACAACAAAGCTATGTTTGTATGTATGCAGCTGATGCAACAAATCTTTACCAAAAAACCAACACAATAGAAATAAAATAACTTTAAAATATTTGTTTTTTATGTTACAAATCAGCTTAGTAGCCCTTTTTTAATTGTTGTGGTTTGTTTTGCCTCGAGGTTTTGTTAGTAGCTATGTTTATGAGGGTGTATAATTATGTTAATTTATGCAAGGTGTGGTGTATGTGTGTATATGTATGTATATAATATAATCATGCAGTGGTTATTGGCGAATATGTATGTGTGATTATGTTTTTGTGTATGTAATGTGGTTGCACAAATAATTTAAGTGCCAAAAATTGAGTCCGCATAAGCATACACGTACTATATATACATATGTATGTACGTATGTGCATATGTTTTGAACACCTTTCTCTCGCACAAATTTGCAGCAATTAAACTTCTTAGAGCTTTATGCTCAATTGTTGGCACAGAATACCTGTAAGCTCTGAAACGAGTCCACTGAAACTTTCCTGGATTGCGACCGACGATCACCCATTAGGCAGGCCAAACAACAATTGTATCACAAGAAGGGCAGGGGGTTGGTACACAAGAGAGAAGCTCCACAGTCCAAGCGAGTATCTAATACGACGCCAAATCCAAAAAAGGCAGTAGCAGGATGGTGTCCAAACGACACCAGCGTCAAACAAACGAGTTGCAATCACACGACCGCGCACAAAAAACCAAGCCACAAAGCCCGCAAACGAACGAGAAAAAAATCTTAAGAAAACCGATGTCCCTGCTCGGGCGCCAATGAAAAATCGCTAGCTTTTTAGCGATTGCAACAAACGATATTTAACTAGTTATTAAATGAGACGCGGTATTCTTTCGATTATTAATATTGCTTTTAATGTCTTGGAAAATTGTACAAGCGAGGTTCACAGTGCCGATATTGCAAGACAAGTGATTTGCCTGCTGCCGCTACAAGTCAGCGGGCCGGCATAAGAAAAGGAATGCACAAAGAGAGCGCCACAGAGAGCGCAGTAAAGGGCGCGATAGAGAGCGCAAAGAAAAGGCTTAGAAGCTAAGTAGGGTGCTCCAACAAGCATGGATAATGATAATCAAATGTGTATAAACATTGTGTTGGATAGAAAGAATAAAAATATACGATATGTTGCAGGCGTTCATCAACATCCCGGTCCGCCCTGAAACACAGTTTCTGAACAGGGCAGTACCGCAAGCTTGGTAATAGGTCGGACCAATTCTCCTGATTTGGTTCTAAGTTTAACGACGCGAACCAAATGGTCCTTTCCATGGTAGGTTTCCAGAACCCGTGCGATGTGCCATAAAGCTGGTGGTGTGTTGGATTCTTTAATGAGGACAATATCTCCAATTGAAATATTGGGTGTTCTCTTTGTCCACTTTGGACGTTGTTGCAGAGTGGTTAAATAAGCCTGATGCCATTGTTTCCAAAATCCTTGGTAAATGGCCTGAATGCTCTGCCAGTAGCCCAGTCGACCAACTTGAATATAACCCAAATCAGGATCCGGTATGGTCGTGTATGATCGTCCAATTAAAAGATGTGCTGGTGAAAGGTAGTCCAGCTCACCACCTGAGGTATAGCACAGCGGGCGTGAGTTAACCACTGCGCTAATTTCTGCAAGCAGAGTTCGCATTTGTGCGATCGTAAGGGTAGAATTTCCAATGACTCGACGAAGGTGCAGTTTGACTGATGGAACAGCCGACTCCCATTTTCCTCCCCAGTGAGGAGCGTGTGGTGGGATAAATACCCACTGGATTGCTTCATCTGCTAGTTTTCTAGTGACCAAATAGATGTGTGACTGCGATGCTAAGAGCGCTTGCATTTCATCAAGTGCGCGCTTGGCTCCAACAAAATTCGTGCCATTGTCGCTGTAGATTTTGGCACACTTACCCCGCAGGGACATGAAGCGACGCAGTGCAGCTAGGAATGTTTCACTGCTTAGGTCAGTGGCAAGTTCCAGGTGTATTGCCGATGTCACCAGGCAGACAAATAAGCATATGTAGCCTTTGATTATGCGCGGTTTGCGCTCGCTGCCTTCCTTGAGGATGATCGGTCCAGCATAGTCGCAACCTGAATTTACAAAGGGAAGTGCTTGAGTTATGCGTATACTAGGTAAATCAGCCATTTGCTGATGCGATGTATGTTGCCGCTGTCGAAAACACAACAAGCAATCATGAGTGATTCTTCTGATAATATTACGTGCGCCGAATATCCAGAACCTTTACAATAACAAAGAGTGCCGAAACACCAGGGTGTAGGCTTACACGGTGCTCGTATTCCAATAACATTTTTGTAATTCGATGATTCTTGGGTAGGACGATTGGATGTTTGGCCTCGGTAGGTAATTGTGAGTACTGCAATCGCCCGCCAACCCTTAGTAAGTTTTCCTTGTCAATAATTGGGAAAAGCTTTGCCAGTTGCGATTGGTGCCGTAGTGGTTTGTTGGCAGCGGAGCAATTGATAATCATCTTGAAAGCATTTCTGTGCGTGCCGCAAACAAAAAATGGGTGCTGCCTTTATTTCGTCGTATGTAAGCGTTTCTGATCTTCCTTCGCGAAGTTCCCTCTTGCAGCGTTGTATGAAGCGTGAAACGTATGCCCATATGTGTATAAGCTTCGGCCATGATGAAACTCGTTCTATAAGCTCATCTAGAGGGTCAGTTATTATTTCCATAGTTGGTGCAAGAAGATAGTTTGTTCTGACTTCATTTTGTGAGCGTTTGTCAGAACTAGCGATGCTGGGCTGTGCGTTGTTCAGCCTGTCCTGAAGTTTTTCCTTGTCCCGTAGCCATGACGGACCATTTCACCATAGCTCAAAGTTGATGAGTTCGGATGCCATCATGCCTCTAGATGCACAGTCAGATGGGTTTGATTTGGAATCCACATGATGCCAATTCTGCCTTGGAATTACTTCGAGGATTTCGGAAGTTCGGTTTCCGACAAATGTTTTTAGTTGAGATGGTGTATATGATAGCCAGGATAGAACAATTGTAGAATCGCTCCAAGCATAGATTGTAACGTTTTCGTGGCGTAACGATGCCTTGATTGATCGTATTAGCCGACTTAGAAGCAGTGCAGCGCAAAGTTCCAGGCGTGGCAAAGACTGCTGCTTCAGTGGTGCCACCCTTGTTTTCGCTGCCACTATGGATGTAGAACTGGAACCATCTTCGTGTATTACTCTGCAGTAAACTACTGCAGCGTATGCCTTAATGGATGCATCGGCGAATGCATGCAGTTCGATGTCATTCCCATCGTTTTCCACAAACCTTGGAATGTGAAACTGTTTGAGTGTTTCAAGATCAGATCGCCATTTCAGCCAGTCGTTGCCAGTTTAGTTGGAAGTAGCTCATCCCAATCCAGATTGAGAAGCCATAGCCTTTGAAACAGTATCTTGAACTGGACCACGCAGGGTGCCAAAAGCCCAAGAGGGTCGAACACTCGTGAGACATCCGACAGAACTTGTCTTTTTGTGCAACTGGGATTTGCTGTAAGACCCAGATTGTATGTGAGTGTGTCTTCCGCAGGATGCCAGTAGATCCCAAGTACCTTAGCCAGTGTAGGTTGGTTTCAGACTTCAAGCGACTGAGAGCCCCTTGTAGAGTGTCTCCGAATTGAAATTTTCAGTGTTAAATGGAAGTTCCACAATATATTTTCCATTTTTATCGCGTGTGTGCGTGACAAGAAAGTGCTTCTCCACCTGTTCATCTTCGAGTCCAACTGAAGTAGTAATTTCTACGTTCTCCAGTTCCCAGAATCTCTGAAGTGACGTGTTAATATCCAATGTTGTCGTGAGTGTGATGGGGTTCCTTAGTTGCGGTGTATTAATTGATGTGATCACCCTTCCAAAAATTGTATAAATTGCGATTATATTTCCCTTGTCGTCATACAATGTTTTCTCTCCAGTCAGAGTGGACCAAACATAATCGCTACCCAATAGTATGTCAACTGGTGCGATTCTAATAAAGTGCGAGTCAGCCAGTTGCAGTTTTTCGAAAATCTGAAGTGCCGATGCGTCTACAGATTGCCTTTCCAACGGTGATGTGATTTTCGCCATGATTTGTGCATTGACGACCAAGTGTTGATCGGAAATACGGGATTTGATTTGATATGAAGTGTTGTACTTCCCCTTGTGGTACCAGCCTTTACTGATGCCATACCCGTAACCAATAAGCGTAAAGGTGAACGTGACAAGCCAAGAGAATGAACGCAACGTTCCGATACATACGACACTTCCGATCCAGTATCCAATAGTAAACGGCAGGTTATAAAGACTCCTTTTGTCCTTTTACTTGTGTTGTTGCTTTCACAACAGCTGAAAGTTCACGGCTGCTCAGCTCCAACTCTTCGCAGCGAGAATCCAAAAATGTAAAGAATTCCTCAAGAGTATATGACTTCTTGTCCAGACTTCGCTCAATCCACCTGCGCCGCGTGTCAGCGTCAAGTTTCTCAAGCACCAAGAATATAATCCAGCAATCACGTCCCTTTTGATCGATAGCACCTAGACCTCTTATAATCTCATTTGCGCCGTCTGCTACCTTTCGTAATATTGGAGCATCAATTTTCGTAGTTACTGGTAAGCCCATGAATTGTTCCAGAAATGAATTAACAATATGCCGTGGACGGTTATATCGTTCCTTTATGCATTCCCAAGCTGTGGTATAAGTTTTGCTTGTGACTGCCAAAAGTCGCACTAAGTTGGCAGCACCTTTGTTGCTTTCATCACCTTTGTTTGTTGTACTTGCAGTTTTGTGTAGCGAAGCCTTTAAATACTTTTCCTCGTAGATCTCATTATCAGCCTCTGGATCCACATAACCCTCCACCTCGTCTAGAAGGGCAAATAATCTGGAGCTGATCTATCCGTGAGGTTACCTCTTCCGATTCAACTGGATGATCTCTCTCACTCCACGCTAGTATGCGTGTGAGAGAAGCCTTTACTCTGGCGCGAACCTTCATCAATGCTTTTAATTGTTCCATTGCAAACAATTAACTTTGAGTAATAAATCAACAATTCCCTTTCTTGGTATCCGGTTTGAAGGACCAATAATGTTTTGGAACAAACTCCCGGACGAGTAGTGGACTGTAGTAATAAAGCACGTGTGTACTGAACTGTTGAAACTTTAATACTGAGTGATAATTTCACAATTATAAGAAATGCCGTCGCAGTGGTCACAAATGTTTTAAAGGGTGTACACACTAATTAGTATACATGAACATGGATAATGATAATCAAATGTGTATAAACATTGTGTTGGATAGAAAAAATGAAAATATACGATATGTTGCAGGCTTTCATGAACACATATAATCACCTATATCTCGGACTATAAGACCTAAGGTCACCAAATTTTAGTCCAAGATGCCTTATGTGAAAACGCAGAAAATTTGTATTTTGAAATGTCCCTCCCTTCCCCCTCATCACTACAATTAGTGATTTTCCATAACTCCCGTATTTCTTGGAATTTTAATAATAGGCCGATTTAACAAGAAGTTTTAGCCATATATGACCAAGCAGTGCCCGCAGCTGTTACTGCTTTGCACAGGCACAAAATACACACACATACACGCATAAATATCCTACGCATAATTATCCTACGCATAAGTATCATACTCATAATTTTCCTATGTACAGAGCATTTCAAAGTCGAGTATTTCAAAATCGGGACACCTGACTAAAGCTTCTCTACTTGTTTTATTCAGGGGTGCAACGGAAATCTCCGGAAGATTCCACTCATTCTGCCTAAATGCTGTAACGCACTCAGCTTGCAGCAACAGCTGATTGTCGACAATTATTGTAGCTGCATAATCCAGCAAAATTAGTTGCTCGCCTTGCACTCCCAAGTAGCTCCCCACGTTTCGATTAAGCCATTTACAACATGTCCGATTAAATACAGCTTGCTGTTTCTTATAATACGTTATAATAAAGTTCACTGCATTTCAAGTCAAATTACAGTGTCGGGTCGAGACGCGGCTCGACTGTTACAGAAGCGAGTCGGAACTAAAATTAAATAAGTAGTACAGGCGTGACAAAGCCAACAGCGATGGAGATGCATAAACAATTAAGATAACTGGCCTTGCCAAACACAATTCAATTATACATTTCATTAATTCAGTTTAGATTCAAATTCAACTTATAAATATATGATATTAAACAATATCTCCTCAAACAGTTACATCGGACTGACTAACTGTGTTTAAATTATGTAACGTACCATTATAAAATAAAAACAAGTAAAAGAAATTAAAGTCGCGTCTCCCGACTTTGAAATACTCTGTACATATGTTTAGAATAATTATAAAAAATACAAAATTAAGAAATTTTAAAATGTTTCGATTTTACCTCTCTCGGTATTTGAACTCACGTAAAGGGTGTTTAATTGCACAAATAAACAACAGCTGCGGGTAGAGCTTGGGCAGCGGTTATACCTATGGCTATAACTTCCTGTTAAATCGGTCTATCATAGTGAAACTTGGCATATGGACACATAATCACTAACTGCAAAATTTGAGTTTAAGAAATTCCAGGAATTACGGGAGTTACGATTTGCGGTGGAGAAAGGGAAGGGAGGGGAATTCCAAAATACACATTTTCCGTGTATTTACATAAGGCATCTTGGGCTAGATCGACTCGTCTTGTCCCGCTGATCAAGAATATATATACTTTGCGGGGTCTACCACGCCTCCTTCTGCCTGTTACATTTTCAGCTCGCGCAAGTCTAATATACTCTTGTACATTTACATTTACATTACATATATACACAGAGTTATTAGCAGGGAAATTTTCGGAAACGCCACTTACTTGTTGAAAAAAAGCAACGCTAGTGTTTGAGAAGCGCAACTGATCTCACTTTGGTGAAATAAAGAATTTCACGTATGTTGCTTATTAAATATTAAGTTTATTTGCTACATTATTTATTATGCGCAAAGTCGGGGTGTGCTTCCATAAATTGGGAGAAAATTGGGTCCTGTTGTGGCGATCTATGTTTTTCCACTGCAAAAAACAAGCATTTGAAATTGTACTTATATTTAATTGGCAGTTTATTAGCATTCATATTTTCGCTACCAAACAGACACCTGACACCCAATTTGCAGTTATTTGGTACTTATTTGAAACGAAAATTACGTCAAATATTTATTTTGTTTTTAACTTTCATTACACTTACGAAGGCCGTCAGCCTACCCATTGGATCACAAGGGGATCAACGTGTAATCACCAAGCCAGGTGGTACGCGCCGTATTTGTGATACACCAGTGGAAGTGCGACTGTACTCTCCCCGCAAGGGCGGCTGGAAGCAGGCCCGTGGCACAGCCATGTCTCTGCCTCGTGGTACTGACTAATGGTATTCGAGCGAGAGCTGAAAACTCTATAAACTTTCCCCAATCCAAGGCGGAACAGCGTAGGCTGATGGATGCGTGGCTGAGGGGGTGCTTAGCATCTACTATGCGAACTCTGGATACCTGCCGACCTCCAGTTTCAAGTCAGGCTTCCCGTGGTATCCGGGCTATGCCACGGGTGACCCACCCCTTCCCGTCTACTCGTGGGACCAAATATGCAACCTATTAAAAAAATACAACTTAACAAAATTAAAATTTAAAAACACTGAGACCGGATCTCGCCATAAGCCGGGCGGGAACTCCGCGGAGCCAGGCACTTCAGCGATGCCACCACCAAAAACAAAAACGACGTTTCTAGACAAGAGACGCGCAGCAAACATACTGCAAAAGAACCATTCTGCCCCCGAGTCCTCACCGGATGGTCGGAAGATGGTAAAATGGGCGAAGAGAATCTTCTCCGGTAAGAAGTCACAAAAATGCCCCGAAAAGGCAGAGGTCGGCAGAAGACACGCCGCCACAACCATCGAAGCGAACACGGCCTCCGCAGACTCTGCATCGAACCTTCGCAGAAGTGGCAAAGGATAAGATCATCATTGGTGTCCTAGACATGGGCAGCAAAGATGGTCTTATCCCGAGCCACAAATGGGCAGGAGTCGAAAACGAGCTGCAGGGTCGTTTTCTGATGGCCCTGGTTTCGAATGGAGGACCACCACCGATCTGCGATGATGCAGGCTGGCATCAGGGCAGAGTCAAGGCCATCGCTTTTCACGACAAGCGGTCGGCCGAAGCATATAAGAAATCGATAGTAGCGCTTGGAGAAGTGTACCCAGGTGCAAAATTAGTAGCAGTGCCCTGGTGTGGCATACCCAGTAGACCACGTGCCAGAGTTAGGGTATCGGCTAAGCCGGAAAAGCCAGAGGAGATTTTGAAAATTCTCCAGATCTGCAACCCTCATATGAAGACGGACGACTGGAGTGTGGTTAAAGTAGAGGAGCCGGAAGGGACCACGCGCCAGATCGTCCTAGTCATACATAAAGAATCCGTGGACTAGCCAAAAGCGGTGGTCTAGCGAGGTATGGCTACAAGTCGGTAGCCATACGAGTCTACAGAGGAGACACAGCGTGTGGTAAGCCAACCACGGAGAACGCGGAACTAGCTGACGCGGAGCCAGTCGTTCCAGAAAATCCTGGAATGGAGGTCTCTTCGGACGAAGAGGATATCCTAGAGGGATATTCCTCTGAGACGTCAGAGCTCGTGAGAGGGCTCGCCATCTTAGGCCAGGATAATGAGGACTCCATCCTCGACGACGACGAGGCCGACAGAACAGTGGTGGATATGGATGTAGATGCCCTTGAGGTTAATCGCCACCACTGCAAAGCAGCAGCAGCTGCCCTACTGCATCGTCTTAGCATAGACGATGTCGCCGTAGTTCTCATTCAGGAACCTTGGGTCTGCAGAGGCAAGGTTTCTGGATTGAGAACGAATGAGTACAAGCTGATCGCAGCAAACAGCACAGGCAAGACCCGAACCTGCATTTTATTAAAGAAAAATATATATATTTTCTTGCTATCTAATTTTAGCGACGGCGACAACACAGCGGCATGCATAGAGGCTAAGCCAAAGCCTATATGAATATGCTCCGCCAACATGGCTTATGAGGAAGCCAATCCCCCCCCCCCCCCCCTCTGTTGACGAGACAGCTCATAGAGGACAGCAGGCAGAGGAACATGGATCTGGTCTTAGGATGCGACGCCAACGCTCATCACACTCAGTGGGGCAGCACTGACACCAACGCACGGGGTGAGTCAATTCCACAACACCCTATCCACTAACACACTGCTCTGTAATGTTGGCTCAGATCCAACGTTTGTGATAAGAAATCGAAGCCAGGTTCTTGATTTCACTCTAGCATCAGACGCACTGTATAACCGCATTTCCAAGTGGAGAGTTCTCTCAGAACACTCTTTCTCGGACCATAGATGCCTTCATTTCAAGGTATCTCTATATAGTGATAGACCAATCGCGTCTAGGAATCCCAGACGCACAAATTGGTCCTCATATTCGAAGCATATCAGTAGGCTATTACCAGACTACCCTCCCCAGGGTCCAGATTCAGTCGAGTTCACCTCGACCCTAATTAATAAGTTCACGGCAGCATGTGAAACCGCGCTGCGAAAATCGTGCCCCATTGGGAAACCAAGGGGCAAACTTAAGCCTACCAGGTGGACTCCACAAGTCAGTAAGTCAAGGAAAAAAGCCAGGAAACTGTTCAATGCAGCCAGATCCCAAGGGGGAGAATACTAGTGTGCATACAAGCAGAGCCTGTCAGAGTACAAGAAAATACTCAGACAGGCGAAACGATCATGTTGGCAAAACTTTTGCTCCGACATCGAGAACACCGAGCTGCTTCTAGGTACCCCCTTTCCAGGCTCCACAAGCACTAGACTGACCAACAGCACGCCAAGCGCGGGTCCAGCTCTCAAGCTGCCTGATCTATTATCCGAGAGCAATATCAGGTGGGTAATAAAAAGCTTCTAGCCTTATAAATCAGCAGGGCCGGACGAGGAGAATCCCAGAAACTTGGCTGAGATCAAGAGTGATCTTCATACCCAAAGCGGGTAAAGCCTCGCACACCACCCTCAAAGATTTTATAAGTCTCTCATCTTTCCTAGTAAAGACGTTCGAGAGACTTCTAGGCCTCCATTTAAGAAGCATGATTTCGCTCTCAGAGCTTTCAACACGCCTACTGTAAAGGCAGATCCACAGAGACGGCTCCCCACGCCGTTACTTCAAGTATTGAAAAGGCCCTCAGTACCAAACTTTACACACTAACCGCATTCCTAGACATAGAAGGCGCTTTCAACAATGTGTCCACAAACGCCATTACCAGCTCACTTACAGACCTGGGTGTGGACGACTCCACTGTGGAACTGGTAAGACAGCTATCAAATCCACACTGGGACTGTCCACATCATCCAGATATGAACGATCCTTGGAAGGGATAGGGGGATGCCGCGCGGTGGCTTATGCAGATGATGTGACCATCTCCTTCTCGGGAAAATTCCGTCAAACCCTGTGCGAGCGCATGACCGATGCACTGAGCATACTGAATACTTGGGCGACGTCAAGTGGCCTAAGCATAAGCCCCAGCAACACAGAGCTGGTATTATTCACACTGAATGGGATACCATTACCCTTCAGCAGTTCATCTAGGCTTGACACTAGATAGGAATCTGGACTGGAACCTGAATATCGAAGACAGAGTGAGGAAAGCCACAATCGTACTCTACATCTGTAGGAAAGCCATTGGACTGGACTACGTGGTCCATTGGCTATATACTGCAATTATCAGAACCATACTCCTATATGGAGTCTCTATATGGTGGCCATCGCTGACAAGAAATTCGTCTCTTCAGAGACTAAATAAAGTTCAACGGCAAGCTGAACTAATGATCTCTGGTGCACTCCGCACGACCCCCATCGACGCACTAGATGCGATTTTGGGAATACTCCCAATACATCTCATGGGGAAAATGAACGCCACGCTGGCGGCCCTTCGCATGAGAGAAACCAACCAATGGTCAGAGGAATGTGTTGGTCACGCCAAAATCCTGAGAGGAAATCACATAATCCCCTCAGTCACTGATTATTGTACCCCAAAGGAGTACCTCCATACTCCCTTTCACACCATCATTCCCTCCAAGCATGAATGGAATTCTGGCCCTCCAGGCCCCGAAAATTCAATAAAAATATATACAGACGGTTCTAAGCTGGACAACCACATAGGCGGAGGTGTCTTCTGCGAAGAACTCGGCATCAGAAAAGCATTCAGACTCCCGGATCACTGCAGTGTATTCCAGGCCGAAATCACAGCTATTCAAGAAGCTCTCTTCATACTGCCAAGCGCAGTCACAGACATCAGAGAAATCTGCATATATTCGGATAGCCAAGCGGCAATAAAATCGAACTCGATGTCAGTGCAGACCTGTCTCAAATCTCTTCACGAGAAGGCAGCACAGTTCTCAGTCTACCTGATTTGGGTCCCAGGCCATCGGGACATAGAGGGAAACTGCATAACCGACGAACTGGTAAGAGAAGGTACCACCGTTCCACTACTTCCAGACAAGGAGAGCATCGGTATACCGATGGCCAGCTGCAAACTGTCCATTCGGAACCACTTCGATTTTATTGCAAATCAAATGTGGACCAATGACACAAACCACTACAAAATCACACGTTAACGTGGCCCATCCGCGATAAGACCTAGGGACACCACATGCCTTACAAGAAGTTATAGCCATTAACACATTTGCTGCTCCAGCACTGCTCAAGCGCTGCCCGCGGCTGTTGTTGATGCTGCTGCTTTGGTTGACTGCGAACATGCTTACACAGACACGAATATACGAGCATAAACATACTTACACTCACATAGACGCAATTGCTTTGTATCTGTGCAATTATACACCCTTTACGTGAGTACGAATACCAAAAGAGGTAAAATCGATCAAATTTTTTTTTTTAATTCTCTTACTTTTTTTAATTTCTATAATTATTCATACATATGTGTACAGAGTATTTCAAAGTCGGGACACCCGACTTTAGCTTTTTTACTTGTTTTGAACTTGGGACAAGAGGGCCTCTTTATTGTGCGATTGTTTTGGATGCTGTGAACTATAGCGTTTGTCGGTGTAGGTTTTAAGAGTCAGATATGCACTCAAGCCACTGTAACCGTCAGCCGTCTTCACTGCTGCCGTCCGTAACCGCTGACACGGATTTTAAACAAATCAGATGTAGTAATATCAGCAATAAAGACACGAGTAGTAGTTAAATCTACGTGTACTTTCACAACAGCTCTTCGTCCAAAAGTTGAATACGCAACGCATTTGGAACGATTGGTCAGCAAAAGTGGCCAATTAAGAGTTTCGTTGAGCAGCAGCACAACATCCTCAACGAAGCTAGGTGGGTGGAAACATCCTTCGGCTAAACATAGCTCAGGGGCCGCAAGCAGTAAACTGTGCCAGCTAAACTTACTTACGAGAAGTTCTTCTACTGGGGAGTTGCTTAACTTGGTAACACACAAAGGACCGTATTAATAACGAATTCAGCACTCCTGAAGAAGCTTTTGGATCAGAGTGCAGTGCTAAACGAGGCCACGTCCAGGAAACAGTTTCATGATACTATTCATGAAACAATGGCGGCTCTGGAAAATTTTAATATAAGCACGCAAATATGGGACCCAATTTTGCTGTACCTGCTAACGAAGAAACTGGACCGCCACTCCATTATTCTGTATGCGTGCGGTTGTAAAATGCGCACACTGTCAAACATCCAGATGGCTGAATTTGCAACTGAAATGAAGCAGTTGAAACAACATAAAATAGTTGCCAAAGTAGCCCGCTGACATCACTGACACTATTATTGAACGACGACTCTATAATTCGTGTAGGAGGACGACTGGAAGCAGCTTCGATTTTGTTTGATGCACACCCTTGGGAACACCCTATGCTCTTGCCATATAATGACCCAATCGTGAAAATTATACTACGGACAATACATCAAGAAAATGTGCATTCCGGGTCACAGTCCCTCTTAGCCACATCACGACAGAAATACTGGATAATAAGAGGCAAGTGCATTACACGCAGCATTATGCAACACTGTGTGAAATATACTAGGGCAAGGACCAGGCTTATGGAACAGATTATGGGATTATGGATATATTTCAAGGGCCGTAGAAATAGACCAACAAAAGCCTATATAGCTGTAATTTGTTGCTTTGCAACAAAGGCGATTCACCTTGAATTAGTAAGTAACCTGACGACAAATGTGTTCATCGAAACCTTTAAACGCTTCATAGGCCGTGAAAGATGCATAAATATCCACTGTGACAACTGGAGGACCTCAAAGGAGCAATCTACTCCTCCAAAGCCAACAATCGATTATTGAAACTTGCAACAATAAGGATATACATTTTAAATTTATTTCACCACGTGCACCACACTTCGGAGGCCTATGGGAAGCTGCAGTGAAATGTATGAAGCAAACGGTTTGACATCCCTAACGTCTGGACATTTTCTGACAGGCGGGCCGCAGGTTGACCGACTTTCTGACTTTCTGGACACAGGAGTCTTTACAAAAACTACAGCAGCAACAAAAATGGAAACAGGCCTCAGCAAATGCCAAGGAAGTGATCCTTCTCTGTGTTACATACATTCATACAAAACTAGTATAGCCTTTTACCCTTTGGGTACAGACTATAAAAATACCACATCAGCATAAGCGAGTGTTGAACAACCATTCAACGGCTGGGCGTATGTCGGTACCAGATATGTACTAAATATTTGCATGCTAGCAAATATTACAAAGTCAGCCAGGTTCGGAAACCTAGGGTCACACTTAACTCACACCATAACTGCTGACCTTACTTTTGCATCGTCAACATACAATACGTCACATACATAACAGCACTATACAAAATGGACCAATTTGTTGCTACAATAAGTTTAGCAACGAAAAACAATGAAACAATGAAAGGTCGACTCATTAAAAAATTACAATTCAATGTTAGGCAAATTAAAATCACCTACCACAAGAAACGCGTCACTATCACGGAAATAAGTAAATTCTTTGGATACAAGTTATATTTTGCATAGAAACCTGTATATCGGCAGAATACGCGAGCAAGTGATGTACAGAGCAAAAGACGGAAATGTTACGTTAACAGCAAAAAATGCAACATCATTAGGCACATCTACTTCGATGAAGATAGGATTTCACAGCAATCACGGCAAGCCGGACGATCACTTCGAAAGACATAATAATTATCTGATAACACTTCATTGTTGGAAATCGCAAGATTTAACTACGTTTCTGATAGCGAAATAATATTGGAAAGAAAAAGAGCTCAGAAATAAACTACCGAGCTTCGACAATAAACTCCTGACATTCTGATACAGATGTTCCGATGTCCCCGTACCCATTTGAGGTTAACACTAATCCCCGAAGAGTAGACGCTTCCACCGACTCTTCCGTCTAATTTGGAGTCATCTGTGAAGTCGATGCTGTCGGCTCTGTCAGTGGACTTCCTCTAACTGTACGCGTGTTGGGAGGTGGACAGAAAAAACGGGTAGATTAACTGTCTGAGGTAGGCTTCTAGAGGCTTTCGAATCTTTGTGTGTAGCGTCTTCATCATACTAGTAATATGGGCACACCAAATGGGTCACCCGTCCAGAATGATATATATTCCGTTGCCGCAGCCATAGCTCCAGAACATTGAGTTGATTTGTAAAAAAAAACACTAGGTGCTGGTGATGAAAGGCCGTGTCGTCGGCATACGTTGCGACTAGCAGCTCTGGTTTATTTAAAACCGCCATGTCTGCTGTACACAGCAAGTACGGCTCGAGTTCACTGCCTTGGGGGACTCCACGTCTGATGGAACATAAATCAGATTCATCCTTATCTACTCCCACATAAAATAATCTACACTCAAAATAGGCTAAATTTATAGAACGGAGCTGACAGAAAGTTAGCAACGCCCTGTTGGTGCCCCAACTACAGCTCACAGGTAAGTGGGCAAACCGCCTGTACCTACGTAGGCCTCAGATAGAGCTTTTCGGAGCAGCGGATTTCAACGCCGAGAACCCTTGCGGGGTTCACGGCTCACAAACTCTTAAGGTCTAACGATCTACTTGACTGTATACAGAGACTCAATATATCCAGTTAATTCACATGCCAACCGACCTACTGACACACGAATCCCACCAATATTTCTGACCCGCTGGACTTTGCAATCTCACGCTGCATTAATCCATATAAGGCCGTGACCAGGAGCTGTTTGGTCCTCTGCTCTGGCCATAGTGCTGTTAAACATTCTTGCTAAACATTGCCAAAACGCTGTTGCGGGGTCAGTCACGCAAATAAAGAAAACCACCAATATTGGTCTATACCTAACCTGCTGGAGCAACGCATGGACAATGCTCCTCTTAACTGTGTTATTATAAAAAATGCCTATATTCCAAAATTGCATCGAAATTAGAGCACTGCCATAGGAATGATTGGCACAAAAAAATCATTTAGTACCAAGAACTCTTTTAGGTACCCGGTACAGATTGATGTCACGGCTATAGATTCAGGTGTACTTACATTCTTGCGTACGAGTACATACAAGGAGTTTTCCAAAATAAACAGGACATTAAAAAAAACCAGAACAAATGGGTTTTTCGGCAAAATCAATTTATTTTATTCAAAATAGTCTCCTTCTGCTTCAATACAGCTTTTTGCACGATCCAAAAGCATGTCGAACGAGTGTTTTAGCTCGTTGGCCGGTATGGCCGCCAGTATGCCGGTGCAAGCATTTTGAATGGCCTCTACGTCTGCATAACGCTTTCCTTTCATGTGCAAATGCATTTTCCGAAAAGGTAGAAGTCGCACGATGCCATATCAGGGGAATACAGCGAGTGGTTAATGGTTAAAATGTGATTTTTGGTCAAATAATCGGTCACCAGCGTCGATCGAAAAAGTGCTGTTTACTTTCGAGCACACCTTGTATTTGTACATAGTGTGCTTAGATATCAACAGCTTTTCATTTCATTATAAAAGTTATAGTTTATTGTATTATGTAACATACATTCTTTATAAAATAAACTGTATGACTAACACTTGTATTTTAATGAATAACAAATGAGATTTTTAACCTCATGTACGGTTTTAATGGAAATTAAACTAGATATGCATACATATGACAGCTGAGCCACACGCAAAAAGCTGAAACCAAAAGTAGGCAGCTACATGCACATATATACGTACACTCCTGGACAGAATAAAACGTGTGAGCATACTGTTTTTTCCAAAAAAGCGTGACTTTCATTTATGTATATTATAGTATTTCCCAAAGAATAAGTTAGTTTTAACATACAGGTGTGCCACAGAAAACTCCGGCAGTTTCGCCTACAGTTGTTTTTGAAAACTCCAAAAAAATACGTCAGTTCCACAGAACTTCGAAAGATTTCATATTTTCGAACTTCTCCTGTCAGCAACAGCTGACTGTCGACGCTCACATTTGACTGACTACTTCTGTAAAAATCCTGTATCACATTCAGTTGCCAGCAACAGCTGACTGGCTACGAGTACATTTGACCGACTAATTGTGTTTAAATTCTGTAACGTACTATGTTAAATAGAAAACAAATATGCCATTTGCAGTAATATTAGCCCGCAAGCATTACGACGCAAATATTTAAGAAGCGCATTTATTAAATTTATTTTACATTTTTCATTACATCATTTCGTTTTTTTCGCAATTACTTCCATAAATTCGACGAAAATTGCGTCCTGTTGTGGCGATGTTTTTGCAAAAATTAGCATTTCAAATTGAATTCAGAAATTACAAAAATGTACATATTATATTGATATGGCAGTTTCTGACCATTCACATTTTCGCTAACAAACAGACTTGCCCAATCGACAATTTTCGCCAAGTTTGTTTAATTAATACACAGTTATGTAGTACATATTTGAAACAAGAATTGCGTGAATTATATATTTTATTTTTAACCTTCGTTTGACTCAAAACTTTAGACTTAATTCATGAAATTGTGATGTTCTGTTTGGGCCAATGGGGCATCTCTATTGTGCGGCTGATTTATATGCTGTGTGTGAATGATGGTGTTTTAAGTATTTAGTTGGTAATTTGCTAATTAAATAATATTTACGTAGGATATGCAAAATATTTTTGATGCAGATTGTTTAGGAAAACTACAAGTTTTATATTCCAATGATTATTTTTAAATGGAATAATGTCTTTGTTAGTGTTTTTAATCAAAACTCCTGGCAAAGCAAACAAGATTTGAAACATCCCAAAAGCGTGGCACCGAGAATTGGTTTTGAGGAGGAACTTGAGCGGAAGAGATTTCTGTGGCATCCCTGATGAGCATACTTCATCGGATAAACAAATAATATAATTATTCTGTCCACTAGTATACATACATTTGGAAATATGTATACATGTAACATACGTAAATAGAAATAGGTAAATATGTATACCATTGTACGGCGATATCATAATACGGGCCCGAACCACAATTAATTCGTACGGCAGCTAGTGCAAATTTCAATGACATATTTGTACTTTCTAAAAGGGTAATTTAATTACCTTTAATTTAATATCAAAGCATGACCACGTTTCACATTAAAAAAATGCAAGAAGTTATTTGAAATAAGACAACTTTCCTAATACCCGAAATATTTTTAACCATTATTATTAATTGATACTTACTAATTAAAACTGAGTAACATAATTTTTTTAGTTAATAACAGCTTTAATTCTCTTTTTCGTCAAAATGATTAGTTATGTTAAGCAGGAGCCGAAATCATACTTTATAGAAGCTATATTACATTATTTGCATTATTCGCGTCTATTCACGTGCTACTGTTTTTTTTAATATTTTCAGACCGTTTTGCCGTTTATATCTCAAAGTACCTCGCCGATTTTGCTTTATTTTAGTCGACAAACATCTTTTGTCACGTAATATTGTGCATATTGCCATTCTTTTAATAGCTTTGCAATATATTTTGTACCGTAGGAATGCATACGATTTGTATACTATGTACATAAAATGTACCAGAGTACAACTATATTAGGTTTGCGGGAGCTGAAAATGTAACAGGCAGAAGGAGGCGTGACAGACCCCACAAAGTATATATATTTTTGATCAGCATGACGAGACGAGTCGATCTAGCCCTGTCTGTCTGTCTGTCCGTCCGTCCGTCTGTCCGTATGAACACCTAGATCTCAGAGACTATTAGAGGTAGAGACACCAAACTTTGCACAAAGATCTGTCTGTCTGTCTATCCGTCCGTCCGTCTGTCCGTATGAACACCTAGATCTCAGAGACTATAAGAGGTAGAGACACCAAACTTTGCACAAAGATCTGTCTGTCTGTCCGTCCGTCTGTCCGTATGAACACCTAGATCTCAGAGACTATTAGAGGTAGAGACACCAAACTTTGCACAAAGATCTGTCTGTCTGTCTATCCGTCCGTCCGTCTGTCCGTATGAACACCTAGATCTCAGAGACTATAAGAGGTAGAGACACCAAACTTTGCACAAAGATCTGTCTGTCTGTCCGTCCGTCTGTCCGTATGAACACCTAGATCTCAGAGACTATAAGAGGTAGAGAGTCCAAACTTTGCACAAAGATGCGTTATGTGTGTACGCTGTGCAAGTTTGTTTTATTTTTTTTTTATTTTCCTCCCCCACTTCCCCCCTATGGGGGTTTTCCCTATTTTCGTATAATCGCCTATATCTCGGAGACTATAAGACCTAGGGACACCAAGATGACTAATGTTAATACGCAGAAAATGTGTATTTTGGAATTCCCCTCCCTCCGCCCTCTCCACCGCAAATCGTAACTACCGTAATTCCTGGAATTTCTCAAACTTAAATTTTGCAGTTAGTGATTATGTGTCCGTATGCCAAGTTTCACTATGATAGACCGATTTAACAAGAAGTTATTGATTGACTGCAAACATGTTTACACGAATAGACGCGCATAGACATTCGTACACTCACATAGACGCAATTGCTTTGTATATGTGCAATTATACACCCTTTTTTCTTAATTTTTTTAATTTCTATATTTATGCTAAGCATATGTACAAAGTATTTCAAAGTCGGGACACCCGACATAGCTGTTGCCCAAATTTAATTTTCATTTATAATTCTAAAAATTCTATAAAAATACTCTGTACATATGTATGTGTAGAATAATTATGCGTTTATGTGTTTGTGCGTGGCTGTGTATAACAGCCGTAACAACAACAACAACTGTGGTCACAGCTTGGTCATTCATACATATATGGGTTTAACTTCCCGTTAAATTGATCTATCATTATAAAACTTAGCATACAGACTCAATCTCTAACTGGAGCTATTTTCGAATTTCAATGAAAAATTCCAGGAATTACGGGAGTTACATTTCATGTACAGAGTATAAAAATAATGTTGCCGTATCAATTAATAATAGCCAAATATATTTTGTGTATTTAGAATGTTGACTTATTTAAATTCGTATTTTGCTTTTTTTTTTATTAATGTGAAACCTGCATGTTTTGATATTAAATTAAAAGTATTTAAATGTCCATTTTAAAAGTACAAACATGTATGTGCAATCATTACCAAAACATAAATATAAGCCATTGAAAAAATCAATAAAAATCTCGCTATACCAATTAATTGTAGTTAGGTTATACATATGAAATATATGCAAATATAACAACTGTAAGATGTGAGATGTTTGTTTTTTAACTTCGTTTTGAATTTTAAATAAAAAGTATTTTTAGGTACGGATTCTAAAAGTGATGCTTCAATTCACTTTTTAAGTACATTGGGTTTTATTTAACGTATTTATTCTTTACGCACTGAGGTAAACAAAATGTATATGGAAGATATAAAAAGACGAATAATACGGCATACCACAAATATACAACAATTTTAAATGTTGTATATATAAACAATTCTAAATTAACAATTTTTTTAAATAAGAATTAAACAAATTACAAATTATGAACTAAAAACACAGGAGAAAATAAAAGTACTCAAGAAAATGAAGATTAAATTACATTTTCGGTTGCTACTGAAAATTGATTTGCAGCAAACAGGTATTGGTTGGTATACGTATACATACGAATAATAGAAAGTGGATATTCTTGTTAGAGTGGTTTATTCTGGTTGGACTCGTTGGCGCCATCAGGCTTTGGTAAAAGCGGTGTGGAAGCTGCAGTTACTTCCCTGTCATCGTTCTCTCCATTTTGAAGATCATTGACAGCGTCCGAAGTAACAAGACTACTTAAAGAGGCGTCTTCTGTATGTTCAGGATTACCGGGTCGATCTAGGTGGGCTGGGCCACTAACGCTGTTGCTTTTGTCATCATGAGATACATCATTAATTGTGGGAGATGATGTTACACTTCTATTTGGTTTAGACAAACGTTTCGTACTAAGACTTGCTGTCAAAAATCGCGGTTTTTCATCTTCAGTAATCGAATGCAACAAACGCTCCACCTCATCATCAAATGTTTCACTAGAAAAAGTACCAGATTTGCGAGTTTTTTCTAATAATGTTGCCTTTTTAGCGGTAAGGTAAAGACTGCGCTTAATGGCGATGTATATAACGTCTGTTGTAGCACGAACAGAGTAATCCGGTACAAAAGTTTGTCTTATTTTTGAGTCCATGTTTAAAGACTGTAAGGATCCCATTTGAGTCGGCGAATCTAACAAAAATAAATACATTTAAATATCTTGTTTATTTTTTTTTTATGGCCGGTACTCCAGATCGACGAAATTACTTATAGAATGAGCAAGTTGAAAAGTTAAAGTCGGGCGCCCCGACTTTGCATGCTCTGTACTGACATACCAAGCACTAATTGGACGTGACATCCAAACGTTATTTTAAAATTCAAAAGATTACTAGAGGTATTAAAAATCATTAATAGAGGAGGTATGGGGGAAGAAGGAAAATTTTAAAATACATACAACTGTAATGAGTAAACATATAAGGCATCTGTTTGCAAAATTTGTTATCACTATCTCTTATAGTCTCCGAGATCTAGTTTGTTGTTGGGTCTGCCACGCCTCCTTCTGCCTGTTACATTTTTCTCCCTCCGCAATCCTAATACACTCTTGTACATTTCATGTACAGATAGACTATACCAAAAAAAAACTTGCACTATGTGTACGCCATAAAAGGCATATGTGTGCAATGTTCTAGTTCTTATAGTCTTTGCTATTTCGGTTTAAATAAGCTCCTCAATAACATTTTCCAGTGTCACAAGACCAACTGCTCAAACGAACAGACAGGGCTAAATCGCCTCGTTTTGTTATGCGATCAAGAATTTATATACTTTGTGAGGTCTGCAAAACTTCATTCTCCATGTTACATTTTTGTTACATTTTCACCCCACAAGCCTAATATACGCGATCAATAAATATTCTGAGCTGAAAATGAAAACTAAAACGAAAAATGCTGCACAGCTTAGTTTTTACTATCTTTCTCTTTAATCATTATTTAAGATCTGTTCTAGGTAGGACAATTATAAAATTTTTAATCATGCTTCTGTCATGATGGTTGTGGAATGATTCGAACCAAGTGCCTACTCAAGGAACGAACTAACATTGTGGGATTCTTGCCAGCTCGTTGAGCTATGCCAGGCCCCAAACACAGCTTAGTGAGAATAATACTGGCGTAAAATTATACAAGCAGTTTTTCCTGGCATTAACCGATTTGGATAAAATTTAAAACAGAGAATAGATATCATAAAAATGACGTTTGCATAATTTGGATTTATGTTAAATACTGGATATTTTTGACAAAACTATGTAGGAGCGTTTATCGAGAAAGACGTACGTACATGGTTTTTTTATACCCTGTAAAAAGGGTATATTAGGTTTGTGCAAAGTATGTAACATGCAGAAGGAAGCATCTCCGACCCCATAAAGTATATATATTCTGAATCAGCATGACGAGAGAAATCGATCTAGACATGTCCGTCCGTCTGTCCGTCTGGATGAACGCAAGGATCTCAGAAACTATAAAAGCTAGAATAACCAAAGTTGGCATCAAGATTCTCCTAGGTCCGAGAAAGGACGAGTTTATTTATTTTTTTTTTTTTTTAATTTTCCCCCCCTTCCCCCGCTACAGAATTTCGTCAATAGCGTCCACATTTCAAATGCTACCTAAACCAAACTTTGCACACATAATTTATATACAATTGTCTACTGTTGTTAAAAATTAAATTCAATTCGGTCAATTCTAAGAAAAGTTATTAGCAAAACAAATTCTCGCCAGTACAACCCTCCCAAACTGCAGCAACAAGTTCGCGCTTCTTCTTCCTCAGTGACGGAAGTTTACCTGGGTACAGGGTATTACACTGTCGGGCTTGCTCGACTGTAGCGTTCTCTCTTGTTCGCTTTTATATACGAGTATACTTTATTATTTATAAAAAATGTATTGCTGTTCAATTCGTCGGTCTGGTGGTCTGGCTTTACTATCAACTTACCAACAACTACATTTGGTACCAAAGCTTGAGTTCCAAAGTAAGTAAAAGGACCACTCTCAAAGAGAAGTCCCTCTTTGCCGATAGTCACTTCTACGCGACCCTCCAATATAAGTACAAAAAAATCGACGGCTTTGCCTTGTGTAAATATAATCAGGCTTGGGTCAACTTTACTTTTTCCCTTTGCTTTTATATTGTGAAAAACATCTTGGTTAAGTAATCGCCGCAAAATAGGTTCCGAAACGACATCTTTTTTAAAGGCATCAACCGCTGCAAATATGTAGGCGAAAAAGTGAAATTGTATATAATTTTAAATCAATTATTCTGTACCTGTGCTTAAGTACTGGAATGTAGCCAAAGTTAATTGTGGTGAAATGCGTACAGCTTGAGCCTCGCGCCGCTCAGCAAATGCAGAGAAGTCTGCTTTCTTATAACGACTACGACGAGTTTTTGTACGGTTATCCACAAATACATCAGTTTCGTCAACAATTTCGGCTTGAATAAGCTCCTCAATAACATCTTCCAGTGTCACAAGACCAACTGTTTCATAAAACGGATCACCATCGCCCTCATTGTTTACTCGGTGTACAAATGCTATGTGGCCAATCGTACCCTCCTTAAATTGATTAAACATAATGTCCAGCGTATAGTCCTCAAACACGAAATGAACAGGATTTTGGTAGAATTCACATAGTGTTTTCAATGGTGTATTGTCATCGGTGTCGACAAATGCTAAGTCTTTTATATAAAGCAAGGTGACAATATTTTTTCTATCACCGTCATACACAGGGATTCGAGAATAGCCCGAGTTCATAATTTCAGACACAGTTTCAAAGTCAAGCACAGCATCCAAGGAAAGCATAAATGCATCATCAATATGAGTCATTACATCGGCAACAGTTTTTTTTCGCAATTCTAATGCACCGGATATGATGTTTACTTCGTTTTTGTCCAAGTCATTTATGTCGTTAGTAACCTATATTATAAGAAAATACGAATTTTATATGTAGCTATACCCCTATAAATGAAAATACTTACACGAACAAGTTCTTTTAAACGTTCGCGATTGTAGACATTTCCAATTTCTTCCCCTAACAATATATCAAGAACCCGAGAGGTCGGATACGAAAGTGGTGCGGTAATGGCCATTACAGTTTTGGTAATTAATATAGTCTTTGCTCCAATTGCCAAGCCATGTCGGGAGCAAACAGCCTGTAAACATGTAACAAAAAGATGATATTAATAATACAACACTAAGTTATCGAAAAGTAAAAAATCACACTAATTTTTAATAAACACAAAAAAAGCTTAAATATATGTACCGTATGTAAAATGTTGTTGATATCATCGCTTTTATTAACAGGTGGAGAAGCTAAAGTCGGGTTTCACGACTTTGAAATATCGGTACATATGTAAAGAATAATTATAGAAATTTAAAACTTGGTATTCGAACTCATATAAAGGTATATTACTGCACACTGACACACAAATTGCTTCTATGCGAGTCTATGCATGTTTGTGTGAGTGTCTGTGGGTATCTCGTGTAGTGACTGTATAAATATATAGCTATAACATCCTGTTAAATCGGTCTTTCATAATGAAACATAGCATACTTATAATCACTAACTGGAGGTTCTTGTCAAATTTGAATTTAAAATTCCAAGAAATATGGGAGTTATGGCAAATCGCTAATTAGGGTAGAGAGAGGGGAGGGATGGAAATTTCAAAATACAGAATTTCAGCACATTCACATAAGGCATCTGGGAATATAATTTGGTGTTCCTAGGTGTCATAGTCTCCGAGATATAAGTGACTATACGAACGGAAAATCGGGAAAACCCCCATAGAGGGGAAGTGGGGGGAAAATAATAAAAAAAATAAAACAAATTTGCACAGCCTACACATACAAGGGATCATTGTGCAAAACTTGGTGTCTCTAGCTCCTTCAGTCTCTGAGATCCAGGCGTTAATACGGACGGACGGACAGAAAGACATAGATCGACTCGTCTTGTCACGTTGATAATTTGTTTACATTTTTTTTGAAGTTTTTTTTTATTTATCGAATCTTCTCTCTCGAAGACTTACTACGGTCTTACAATTAAATATTTAAATTACGGCCCTAATTGTTATTGCTGTTATTGCTTGGTTGGACGTCTCTTCGCCGGAGCCTGCCAAGTTGAATTCTGCGCAAGTCTATTTTGATGGTTCCAAAGCCTAAGCTGGTACTTTGCTTTTACCTTAGCGATTTCATCTTTAACAGATCCCAAATTTAAATCTTCCCGGATATTTTCACTCCGAATGTACCTGGGTGCCCCAGTGATGGTTCTCAGTATCATCGATTGAGATTTCTCGATTGGTGTTTCCCCATAGTTCAGAGCTATATGTCCAAATTGTTTTGAGAACTGCATGTATGCGCCAGTCTGCTAGCCATTCTTCTATGGCCACGAGGTGGGATGATAAGAGTTCTGTAGCTCTTGTTGGAGCGACTTAGAATGGCAGTATCATCAGCAAATGTCGAAATTGTTGTATGACTGTCGGTATATCTGCTGTGTATATGATATACAGTGTCGGTCCAAGTACACTCCCTTGGGGTGCACCAGTTTCAATTGGATGGTTTCGGAGAGGAAATCTTTGCACATATGTACATCTTTATATATATAAAACAGTTTGTCCTGACTGACTGATTGGTGATCAACGTACTGCCCAAACGGTAAAAGCTAGGAAGCTGAAATTTGGACTCAAGTATCCTTTCATAGTGTAGGTGCCCACTAAGAAGGGATTTTGGAAAATTTTAGCTCCAAAGGGGGGAAACGAGCTCCAAAGTTTGCTTGAATATTCTGCATTTCTGCACCGATCAACTTTAAATTTGATTTTTATAATATATAATAGAATACAAACAAAACTGCATACTCGGATTTTCGAAATTTGTGGTGGAGCTTGAACTATTGGGGTTTTAATATTTATTCACTATTTCAAATGAAAGGTTGTGTTATAAATTTTTCCGATCGATTTCAAATTTGGGGACTGTAATCTACGTAACTAAATCTACAACTTTGCGTTCAAGGATTTTCAAAATATGCATTTTACAAATGCAGGCAGAACAAGCAATACAAAATATCAAACAGTTGGGGACAACTAAGTATACATATACACACACACCCACATACAAGCAGCTGTTCGTGTAGTTGCGTGCAAACGATTGAAATAGCCAAAGCAAAATGTGAGACACTAATGTGTGAATGTACACACATACATATGTACACATCTATGTACATGTACACATCTATGTATGTATGTATGTTCATTCGTCTTGCACTGACAGAGCAAGAAATGTTATTTAATTAAAAATTATTTAACATTTTTCAAAGTAATTTTTTCTTTGTTTAGTACATTTGGGATTACGGTTTTCATTAGTAACTTTATGCAGCAACAACAAATTACGAAGAACGCAAATATCAAATAGTTGGGGACATCATCACTCACACACAGAACATCAACAGTTCGTGTCTATGTATGAAAAAGTAAAAAGAAACATGCATGCATATGTACACACATATGTATGTATGTATGCCTGTGTACGTACATATATAGCATGTATGTACATTCGTATGTATGTATACATTGTTGTTTGATTGTAATAAATAATTTTCTATGGTTTTAAATCAAATTTTTAAAACTAAAAACAACAACTACTGCAAGTCATTGGCTCGCGCTTCATCTTTCGTTTTGATCATTTACGCCTGTTAAATTCAAAGGCAAAATGTCAAAAGTTTACAGTTACCGTCGCTAGGCAACGACTGCGTAAGCGATGGTAAAGCAAAAACCGAAAGTGGACCTACGCATATTCTTCTTCACGTTGCGGGCAGATGTACATATGTATGTTTGTATATGATTTGTTTTAATTGATCTTAATAAATTATAAGATGTTATTATTTAAATTTTCTGTTAATTGCATTCAAACTTCGATGGAATTATTGATTGTATCGACGGATTCAACTATCGATAGTTTTGATGCTCTAGCACATAGAGCATCCGACACATGTCCATCTCTAGCACGCTCCAATTTTGGCGGGACGTCCCGATTTATAAATCAAAATTAAATGTCCAGCGTCGGACTTTTCGGGGATAACTCGACCGTGCGTACAACGTGCTGAGGAAGCACACAGTTAAGTTAGGACTGGCATGCGCCAGGTGCGTAACGAAGATATGTACATATGTAGGTATGTACGTATAACCATACATAGCAGTACTATATTTGCTATTTGGAAAATGAACTCTTTAAAAAACTTTAGAGAGCGTCGAAAGAAGAATATCATATAGTAAATAAACTTATAATTATAAGCACATTTTACTTAGCCCAGCAAATACGGGCAAGACCTAAAGACGTTCCGCCATAATTGGAACGTCCGGCAACGCTGATATGTATAAATTTTAATTTTTCATGCAGGCGCTATCTACCTATGTACATACATACATATGTATGCGTATGCATAGGTATGTATTCAATTTTGCAATTCAACATTCATATCTGTCTTCAATGCAAAATATGATTGTTGTGAATGTAAAAGGTGTACTTCTGCTTTTGTAAATCGCAAGAATACATTCACAAAATAATCTTAACGCAAAATGACTGTAAGATTACATTTGTAGCGTCGTTACGACGAAACCATTTCACACTAAAACTGTAAATCGCTGTAAATGTGCAATCAGCTGAGCTGCTAGAGATGGGCATGTGTCGGATGCTCTATGTGCTAGAGCATCAAAACTATCGACAGTTGAATCCACCGATACTATAAATAGTTCCATCGAAGTTTGAATGCAATAAAAAGAAGATTTATATAAAAACATTTTATAATTTATTGAGAACAATTACAACAAATTATTTGTATTAAAAACAATGGTTTATCCACTTAAACAAGTAAAAAAGCTAAAGTTGGTGTCCCGACTTTGAAATACTCTGTACATATGTTTAGAATAATTAAAGAAAATTAAAACAAGAGAGAACGCTACAGTCGAGCAAGCCCGACAGTGTAACTTTTCTTAGAATTGACCGAATTGAATACAATTTTAAACACCAGTAGACAATTATATATGAATTGTGTGTGCAAAGTTTGGTTTAGATACCAATTGAAATGTGGACGCTATTGACGAAATTCTGTAGCGGGGGAAGGGGGGGAAAATTAAAAAAAAAAAAAATAAACTCGTCCTTACTCGAACCTAGGAGAATCTGGATGCCAACTTTGGTTATTCTAGCTTTTATAGTTTTTGAGATCCTCGCGTTCATCCAGACGGACGGACGGACAGACGGACGGACATGTCTAGATCGATTTCTCTCGTCATGCTGATCAAGAATATATATACTTTATGGGGTCGGAGATGCTTCCTTCTGTATGTTACATACTTTGCACAAACCTAATATACTCTGTTTACCCTACGGGTACAGGGTATAAAAATTAAGAAAATTAAAAAAGATATTTCGTTCGATTTTACCTCTCTCGGTATTCGAACTCACTTAAAAGGTGTATAATTGCACATATACAAAGCAATTGCGTCTATGTGAGTGTACGAATGTCTATGCGCGTCTATTCGTGTATGTGTAAACATGTTTGCAGCGCTATATTTAAGGCTATAACATCTTGTTAAATCATCAGCACGCGCAAACTTACTCTACTCTTGTACATTTCATGTACAGAGTATAAAAACAAAAGAAAACGCTACAGTCGAGCAAGCCTGACAGTGAAATACCCTGAACCCAGGTTAATTTCCGTCACTGAGTTATATGCGCCCATAGCAGAAGCAAAAAGAGGAAGAAGAAGAGCGAACTTGTTGGTGCAGTTTGGGGTGTTGTACCGTAGATAATTTGTTTCGCTAATAACTTTTCTTAGAATTAACCGATTTAAATGAAATTTGAAACAAAAGTATACTATTGTGTATCAATTATGTGTGCAAATGTAGCTTTTGTAGCTTCTGTAGCGGGGGAAGGGGGGAAAATTCCAAAAAATAAAATAAGCTCGTCCTTTCTCGGACATAAGAGAATCTGGATACCAACTTGGGTTATTCTAGCTTTTATAGTTTCTGAGATCCTTGTGTTCATCCAGACAGACAGACGGACGGACATGTCTAGATCGTTTTCTCTCGTCATGCTGATTCAGAATATATATACTTTATGGGGTCGGCAATGCTTCCTTCTGCATGTTACATATTTTGCACAAACCTAATATACCCTTTTTACCCTATGGGTACAGGGTATAAACATCAGCAATCAGAAATTAATTGAATGTTCGAGTCAATTGTTAAAAGCTGCCGATAATATCGATAGTGCCATCGATACTATTTGCTATGGCTGTGAGTTTGTGTATGTGCTGTCCCCAACTGTTTGATATTAAGGGTTGTTTGTTATTTGTTGTTACTGCATCAAATCGACCAAAGTCAATTTACAGACACGCATATGTACATATACATATGTATATGTATATGCATGTGACGCCAGCATGTCGAAAAGGAGGCAGAACTCACACCATCACGATCCAGTCTTCTGCTTGAACGGGGAAATCGCGCAGCTGCGAGGGGCATGCAATCGAGCCAGGCGAACTTCTCAAATACTACGAGGCACACAGGCGTTCCCTCGCCACCAAGCAGAGTATCGCGGCTGCAGAAGAGCCCTGAAGCGAGCTATACGGGCAAGCAAAAGAAACTGCTTCCTCGAGCTATGCGACTCGGCAGACCACGACCCCTGGGGCAAGGTGTACAAGTCAGTGGTGAAGTGCATCAATGCAGGAAGACTCGATGCACTCTCTTGGATAGTTGGAGTACTATTTCCAGCAATGCCGCAAACGGAAGAATCGGACAACGTGGGACCCTTACCACTCGCGTCAACGACGGTAACAGCAACAGAGATACTGGCAATAGCGAATTCATTAAAGGATAAGAAGGCACCAGGTCCAGACGCAACACCAAATCGAGGAATGTTTCCGGACTGTTGGAAAATCCAGAGCCTGGTACTTCTCGCAAAACCAGGCAAACCACCCGGCGAGCCCTCCTCATATAGGCCAATCTGCTTACTGAGTACGCTGGGTAAAGTCCTGGAGAAACTAGTTTGCACGAGATTGGAGACTGCAGTGAACGAGGCTGGCGGGCTGTCCCCTAACCAGTACGGGTTTCGGAGGGCAAAATCCACGATTGATGCCATCAGCAAAGTGGTAGACATACAAGGTGTGTTCCAAAGTAAACAGGACTTAAAAAAAAACAGAACAAATGGTTTTTTCGGCAAAATCAATTTATTTTATTCAAAACTAGCAGGTATTGCCCGTCTTAACCCGGCTCAATATAATGTTTCCAATTGTATTTATTTTGTGTGTGCATAACCTACCCATATGTTTTCACCTTATAAGTTACCAGTAGGAAGACATTTAAGGTATTTAAATGAACATTTTCTGTTCTTGACAAAAAATTGTTCAGTAGTCCGTTACATTTTTGTTCTTGCCAAACTATTTCGTTAAACGAACATGACCACTATAACTAATATTTTTTAAAGCTCGTTTTCCCCCCCTTGGAGCTAGAATTTTCCAAAAGCCTTTCTTAGTATGCTCCTACACTATGATGGATACTATGAAAGGATACTTGAGTCCAAATTTCATCTTTTAGCGTTTGGGCTGTACGTTGATCACCAATTAGTCAGGACAAACTGTTTTATATATAGAGATAACGCAACGTTTTAAGATAGACTATGTGCAAAAAAGGGGAATAATTATAAGGGTATAATTTTAAATTCACATTTGAGTCTTTTCGTGCCATATTGAGTCAATACGGTCATACACAAACTCGGAATATAAAACACGGCACTCGTGTCAATGCCGTGCAGCGATGAGCCACGATCAAAAAGCACCGACAATTCTCATCTCAATTTGCTAGAGTAAAACTTTCGATAGTTGAAGCCACCGATACCATCAAAATATCGAAGTTTGAATGCAATAAGCAGAATATTTAAATAATAAAATCTAATTATTGATTGAGTTCAATAAGAACAAATCATATACATACATACATCTGCCCGCAATGCGAAGCAGAATATGCGTAGCTCCGTTATTCGGTTTCTGCTTTACTATCGCTTACGCAGTCGTTGCCTAGCGACGGTAACTGTAAACTTTTGGCGTTTTGCCTTTGCAATTAACATTAAATGGTCACAACGAATGAAGAAGAGCGAGCCAATGACTTGCAGTTGTTGTTGCTTTTAGAGCATTATTTTTTTACAATCAAACAACTGTGTTCGATTGCCCAATGTATACATTAATACGAATGTACATATGTACATGCTATATTCATACACAGGCATACATACATACATACATATGTATGTTTCTCTTTACTTTTTCAACCGTACGTAGAGAACCGCACACATAGACACGAACTGTTGCTTGTTGTGTGTTTGAGTGTTGGTATGTGATGTCCCCAACTATTTGATATTTGTTGTTGCTGCATAAAGTTATTAATGAAAACCCTAATGCCAAATGCACAAAACAAAGAAAAAACAAGATAGAACGCTACAGTCGAGCAAGCCCGACAGTAAAATAGCCTGTACTCTCCACAAAAAGGAAAAATTAAAAAAAAAAAATTTTTTAAAAAATGAATGAATTAATTAAAATAATTAATTAAATTAAATTAGAATACATGTTTATGTTCAGTTTAAACAGCATACATTTACATCACGTACCTATGCGTGTATGTATGCAGCACAAAGTTGAACCAAAGCAGCAACAACAACAACAGCTGCGGGCAGCGCTGCCGACAGAGCTGCAGGTAGCGCATGAGCAGCGATTTTACTTATGGCTATAACTTTCTTCAGAATTGACCTATCATGATGAAATTTGCCACACGGACACATTAGTACTAACTGGATGTACCTACCAAAATTCCGGGAATTACGGAAGTTATAAGAAAAAACACGAATTGCGGGGGAGTGGGGGGGTGCATCGAAAAAAAACTCAAACTCGTACTTTCTCGGTCTTAGGAGAATATGAAAACCAAGTTTGGTTATTCTAGCTCTTATACTTTCTGAGATCCTTGCGTTCATACGGACAGACGGACGGACGGTCAAGGCTATATCCACTCGGCTTCTCATCCTGATCAAGAATATATACACTTTGTGGGGTCTGCCACGCCTCCTTCTGTGTGTTACATACATGCGCACAAAACTAGTATAGCCTTTCACCCTTTGGGTACAGGCTATAATTACTTTTAAAAATATTATATAATTTTCAATTAATTAACATTTCTTGCTCTGTCAGTGCAAGACGAATGTACATACATACATATGTAGATACATACGTACATACATAGATGTGCACATATGTATGGACATTCACACATTAGTGTCTCACATTTTGCTTTAGCTATTTCAATCGTTTGCACGCAACTACACGAACAGCTGTTTGTATGTGTGTGTGTGTGTGTATATATACTTAGTTGTCCCCAACTGTTTGATATTTTGTATTGTTTTTTCTGCCTGTTTTTGTAAAATGCATATTTTGAAAATCCTTGAATGCAAAGTTGTAGATTTAGTTACGTAGATTACATTACCCAAATTTTAAATCGATCGGACTAAATTTATAACACAAACTTTTCATTTGAAATAGTGAATAAATATTAAAACCCTAATAATTCAAGCTCCAACACAAATTTCGAAAATCCGAGTATGCGGTTTTGTTTGTATTCTTTTATAGATTATAAAAACCAAATTTAAAGTTGATCGATTCAGAAATGCAGAATTTTCAAACCAACTTTGGACCTCGACTTCCCCCCTTTGGAGCTCGAATTTTCCACAAACCCTTCTTAGTGAGCACCTACATTATGACAGGACACTTGAGCCTCAATTTTAGTTTCCTTACTTTTACCGTTTGGGCTTTGGGGTGTTGATTGTGTTTCAATTTTTCCACGAAAACCCCCCCCCCCCCCCCCTTTTTTCATGCCCCAGGAAAAACCAAGTATACAGTTTTTCTTGTATTCTTTTTGAGAGTATACAAACAAAGTTTGAAGTTAATTGGATGAAAATTGTAGATTTTTCATACAAACGTTAGAGCCCGTTTTCCCCCCTTTGGCGTTCGAATTTTCCAAAACCGGGAACCAGGTGCGTAACGAAGATATGTACATATGTAGGTATGTACGTATAACCATACATAGCAGTACTATATTTGCTATTTGGAAAATGAACTCTTTAAAAAACTTTAGAGAGCGTCGAAAGAAGAATATCATATAGTAAATAAACTTATAATTATAAGCACATTTTACTTAGCCCAGCAAATACGGGCAAGACCTAAAGACGTTCCGCCATAATTGGAACGTCCGGCAACGCTGATATGTATAAATTTTAATTTTTCATGCAGGCGCTATCTACCTATGTACATACATACATATGTATGCGTATGCATAGGTATGTATTCAATTTTGCAATTCAACATTCATATCTGTCTTCAATGCAAAATATGATTGTTGTGAATGTAAAAGGTGTACTTCTGCTTTTGTAAATCGCAAGAATACATTCACAAAATAATCTTAACGCAAAATGACTGTAAGATTACATTTGTAGCGTCGTTACGACGAAACCATTTCACACTAAAACTGTAAATCGCTGTAAATGTGCAATCAGCTGAGCTGCTAGAGATGGGCATGTGTCGGATGCTCTATGTGCTAGAGCATCAAAACTATCGACAGTTGAATCCACCGATACTATAAATAGTTCCATCGAAGTTTGAATGCAATAAAAAGAAGATTTATATAAAAACATTTTATAATTTATTGAGAACAATTACAACAAATTATTTGTATTAAAAACAATGGTTTATCCACTTAAACAAGTAAAAAAGCTAAAGTTGGTGTCCCGACTTTGAAATACTCTGTACATATGTTTAGAATAATTAAAGAAAATTAAAACAAGAGAGAACGCTACAGTCGAGCAAGCCCGACAGTGTAACTTTTCTTAGAATTGACCGAATTGAATACAATTTTAAACACCAGTAGACAATTATATATGAATTGTGTGTGCAAAGTTTGGTTTAGATACCAATTGAAATGTGGACGCTATTGACGAAATTCTGTAGCGGGGGAAGGGGGGGAAAATTAAAAAAAAAAAAAATAAACTCGTCCTTACTCGAACCTAGGAGAATCTGGATGCCAACTTTGGTTATTCTAGCTTTTATAGTTTTTGAGATCCTCGCGTTCATCCAGACGGACGGACGGACAGACGGACGGACATGTCTAGATCGATTTCTCTCGTCATGCTGATCAAGAATATATATACTTTATGGGGTCGGAGATGCTTCCTTCTGTATGTTACATACTTTGCACAAACCTAATATACTCTGTTTACCCTACGGGTACAGGGTATAAAAATTAAGAAAATTAAAAAAGATATTTCGTTCGATTTTACCTCTCTCGGTATTCGAACTCACTTAAAAGGTGTATAATTGCACATATACAAAGCAATTGCGTCTATGTGAGTGTACGAATGTCTATGCGCGTCTATTCGTGTATGTGTAAACATGTTTGCAGCGCTATATTTAAGGCTATAACATCTTGTTAAATCATCAGCACGCGCAAACTTACTCTACTCTTGTACATTTCATGTACAGAGTATAAAAACAAAAGAAAACGCTACAGTCGAGCAAGCCTGACAGTGAAATACCCTGAACCCAGGTTAATTTCCGTCACTGAGTTATATGCGCCCATAGCAGAAGCAAAAAGAGGAAGAAGAAGAGCGAACTTGTTGGTGCAGTTTGGGGTGTTGTACCGTAGATAATTTGTTTCGCTAATAACTTTTCTTAGAATTAACCGATTTAAATGAAATTTGAAACAAAAGTATACTATTGTGTATCAATTATGTGTGCAAATGTAGCTTTTGTAGCTTCTGTAGCGGGGGAAGGGGGGAAAATTCCAAAAAATAAAATAAGCTCGTCCTTTCTCGGACATAAGAGAATCTGGATACCAACTTGGGTTATTCTAGCTTTTATAGTTTCTGAGATCCTTGTGTTCATCCAGACAGACAGACGGACGGACATGTCTAGATCGTTTTCTCTCGTCATGCTGATTCAGAATATATATACTTTATGGGGTCGGCAATGCTTCCTTCTGCATGTTACATATTTTGCACAAACCTAATATACCCTTTTTACCCTATGGGTACAGGGTATAAACATCAGCAATCAGAAATTAATTGAATGTTCGAGTCAATTGTTAAAAGCTGCCGATAATATCGATAGTGCCATCGATACTATTTGCTATGGCTGTGAGTTTGTGTATGTGCTGTCCCCAACTGTTTGATATTAAGGGTTGTTTGTTATTTGTTGTTACTGCATCAAATCGACCAAAGTCAATTTACAGACACGCATATGTACATATACATATGTATATGTATATGCATGTGACGCCAGCATGTCGAAAAGGAGGCAGAACTCACACCATCACGATCCAGTCTTCTGCTTGAACGGGGAAATCGCGCAGCTGCGAGGGGCATGCAATCGAGCCAGGCGAACTTCTCAAATACTACGAGGCACACAGGCGTTCCCTCGCCACCAAGCAGAGTATCGCGGCTGCAGAAGAGCCCTGAAGCGAGCTATACGGGCAAGCAAAAGAAACTGCTTCCTCGAGCTATGCGACTCGGCAGACCACGACCCCTGGGGCAAGGTGTACAAGTCAGTGGTGAAGTGCATCAATGCAGGAAGACTCGATGCACTCTCTTGGATAGTTGGAGTACTATTTCCAGCAATGCCGCAAACGGAAGAATCGGACAACGTGGGACCCTTACCACTCGCGTCAACGACGGTAACAGCAACAGAGATACTGGCAATAGCGAATTCATTAAAGGATAAGAAGGCACCAGGTCCAGACGCAACACCAAATCGAGGAATGTTTCCGGACTGTTGGAAAATCCAGAGCCTGGTACTTCTCGCAAAACCAGGCAAACCACCCGGCGAGCCCTCCTCATATAGGCCAATCTGCTTACTGAGTACGCTGGGTAAAGTCCTGGAGAAACTAGTTTGCACGAGATTGGAGACTGCAGTGAACGAGGCTGGCGGGCTGTCCCCTAACCAGTACGGGTTACGGAGGGCAAAATCCACGATTGATGCCATCAGCAAAGTGGTAGACATACAAGGTGTGTTCCAAAGTAAACAGGACTTAAAAAAAAACAGAACAAATGGTTTTTTCGGCAAAATCAATTTATTTTATTCAAAACTAGCAGGTATTGCCCGCCTTAACCCGGTTCAATATAATGTTTCCAATTGTATTTATTTTGTGTGTGCATAACCTACCCATATGTTTTCACCTTATAAGTTACCAGTAGGAAGACATTTAAGGTATTTAAATGAACATTTTCTGTTCTTGACAAAAAATTGTTCAGTAGTCCGTTACATTTTTGTTCTTGCCAAACTATTTCGTTAAACGAACATGACCACTATAACTAATATTTTTTAAAGCTCGTTTTCCCCCCCTTGGAGCTAGAATTTTCCAAAAGCCTTTCTTAGTATGCTCCTACACTATGATGGATACTATGAAAGGATACTTGAGTCCAAATTTCATCTTTTAGCGTTTGGGCTGTACGTTGATCACCAATTAGTCAGGACAAACTGTTTTATATATAGAGATAACGCAACGTTTTAAGATAGACTATGTGCAAAAAAGGGGAATAATTATAAGGGTATAATTTTAAATTCGCATTTGAGTCTTTTCGTGCCATATTGAGTCAATACGGTCATACACAAACTCGGAATATAAAACACGGCACTCGTGTCAATGCCGTGCAGCGATGAGCCACGATCAAAAAGCACCGACAATTCTCATCTCAATTTGCTAGAGTAAAACTTTCGATAGTTGAAGCCACCGATACCATCAAAATATCGAAGTTTGAATGCAATAAGCAGAATATTTAAATAATAAAATCTAATTATTGATTGAGTTCAATAAGAACAAATCATATACATACATACATCTGCCCGCAATGCGAAGCAGAATATGCGTAGCTCCGTTATTCGGTTTCTGCTTTACTATCGCTTACGCAGTCGTTGCCTAGCGACGGTAACTGTAAACTTTTGGCGTTTTGCCTTTGCAATTAACATTAAATGGTCACAACGAATGAAGAAGAGCGAGCCAATGACTTGCAGTTGTTGTTGCTTTTAGAGCATTATTTTTTTACAATCAAACAACTGTGTTCGATTGCCCAATGTATACATTAATACGAATGTACATATGTACATGCTATATTCATACACAGGCATACATACATACATACATATGTATGTTTCTCTTTACTTTTTCAACCGTACGTAGAGAACCGCACACATAGACACGAACTGTTGCTTGTTGTGTGTTTGAGTGTTGGTATGTGATGTCCCCAACTATTTGATATTTGTTGTTGCTGCATAAAGTTATTAATGAAAACCCTAATGCCAAATGCACAAAACAAAGAAAAAACAAGATAGAACGCTACAGTCGAGCAAGCCCGACAGTAAAATAGCCTGTACTCTCCACAAAAAGGAAAAATTAAAAAAAAAAAAAATTTAAAAAAAATGAATGAATGAATTAATTAAAATAATTAATTAAATTAAATTAGAATACATGTTTATGTTCAGTTTAAACAGCATACATTTACATCACGTACCTATGCGTGTATGTATGCAGCACAAAGTTGAACCAAAGCAGCAACAACAACAACAGCTGCGGGCAGCGCTGCCGACAGAGCTGCAGGTAGCGCATGAGCAGCGATTTTACTTATGGCTATAACTTTCTTCAGAATTGACCTATCATGATGAAATTTGCCACACGGACACATTAGTACTAACTGGATGTACCTACCAAAATTCCGGGAATTACGGAAGTTATAAGAAAAAACACGAATTGCGGGGGAGTGGGGGGGTGCATGGAAAAAAAACTCAAACTCGTACTTTCTCGGTCTTAGGAGAATATGAAAACCAAGTTTGGTTATTCTAGCTCTTATACTTTCTGAGATCCTTGCGTTCATACGGACAGACGGACGGACGGACGGACAAGGCTATATCCACTCGGCTTCTCATCCTGATCAAGAATATACACACTTTGTGGGGTCTGCCACGCCTCCTTCTGTGTGTTACATACATGCGCACAAAACTAGTATAGCCTTTCACCCTTTGGGTACAGGCTATAATTACTTTTAAAAATATTATATAATTTTCAATTAATTAACATTTCTTGCTCTGTCAGTGCAAGACGAATGTACATACATACATATGTAGATACATACGTACATACATAGATGTGCACATATGTATGGACATTCACACATTAGTGTCTCACATTTTGCTTTAGCTATTTCAATCGTTTGCACGCAACTACACGAACAGCTGTTTGTATGTGTGTGTGTGTGTGTATATATACTTAGTTGTCCCCAACTGTTTGATATTTTGTATTGTTTTTTCTGCCTGTTTTTGTAAAATGCATATTTTGAAAATCCTTGAATGCAAAGTTGTAGATTTAGTTACGTAGATTACATTACCCAAATTTTAAATCGATCGGACTAAATTTATAACACAAACTTTTCATTTGAAATAGTGAATAAATATTAAAACCCTAATAATTCAAGCTCCAACACAAATTTCGAAAATCCGAGTATGCGGTTTTGTTTGTATTCTTTTATAGATTATAAAAACCAAATTTAAAGTTGATCGATTCAGAAATGCAGAATTTTCAAACCAACTTTGGACCTCGACTTCCCCCCTTTGGAGCTCGAATTTTCCACAAACCCTTCTTAGTGAGCACCTACATTATGACAGGACACTTGAGCCTCAATTTTAGTTTCCTTACTTTTACCGTTTGGGCTTTGGGGTGTTGATTGTGTTTCAATTTTTCCACGAAAAACCCCCCCCCCTTTTTCATGCCCCAGGAAAAACCAAGTATACAGTTTTTCTTGTATTCTTTTTGAGAGTATAAGTAAGTTTGAAGTTAATCCGGATAAAAATTGTAGATTTTTCATACAAACGTTGGAGCTCGTTTTCCCCCCTTTGGAGCTCGAATTTTCCGAAACCCCTTCTTAGTGCTCACTTTCACTATAAGAGGGATCTTGTGTCCAAATTTCAGCTTCCTAGCTCATACCGTTTGGGCTGTGCGTTGATTGCCAATCAGTCAGTCAGGACAAACTGTTTTATATATATAGAGATAGTCTCCTTCTGCTTCAATACAGCTTTTGGCACGACCCAAAAGCATGTCGAACGAGTGTTTTAGCTCGTTGGCCGGTATGGCCGCCAGTATGCCGGTGCAAGCCTTTTGAATGGCCTCTACGTCTGCAAAACGCTTTCCTTTCATGGGCAAATACATTTTTCCGAAAAGGAAGAAGTCGCACGGTGCCATATCAGGTGAATACGGCGAGTGGTTAATGGTTAAAATGTGATTTTTGGTCAAATAATCGGTCACAAGCGTCGATCGATTCTGATCAATTTTTGGTCGTCAGTCAATTTGTGCGGAACAAACCGTGTACACACCTTTCGTAAGCCCAAATGTTCGGTCAAAATGCGATAAATCGATGTTTTGGAGATATTCAATTCCATTTCCATCAATTTCAATGATGATTTCGGCTGATTTATTATGAATTTACGCACAGTTTCGATGGAATTTTCGGTGATCACGAATTTTGATTGGCCCACATGTTGATCGCCTTTTATGTCCTCACGACCACTTTGAAAACGTTGAAACCACTCGTGCACTCTGCTACGGGATAGGCAATCATCGCCATAAACTTGTTCCATCAATTGAAACGTTTCGGTTCAAGTTTTTATCAATTTTAAAACAAAATTTAATGTTGGCTCTTTGTTCGAAGCTCATTTTCGCACCAATAACACAAACATACTGACACTTAAAACGCAATAACTTCACTTCCAATCGATAAAATGTCATGAAAGACTCAGTCTCACTGAACAATCGATAAAGATAGGAGATTCTAACGCACCAGTCGACATATAGGGTGCTAGATTCAAAAAGTCATGTTTACTTTGGAACGCACCTTATAGCATCGAATGCGATCGCGGGGACGCGCTGGAAGGGTGGAACCAAGGAATACTGCCTGGTGGTCACGTTGGATGTGAAGAACGCCTTCAAAACAGCCAATTGATGATACATCCTCAATAGTCTGGGTATCTTAACCTGCGTATCTTAACCAGTGCATTCGCAGCTACTTTAGCAGCCGGGTGCTGCTTTATTAGACTACATCCGGCTCGATAACCCATAATGCAACGCGGCGTTGATTAACAACTGGATTAACGCAACGGGGTTAGAACTGGAACCACAAAAATCCGAGGCCGTACTCATCAGCAGTCGCAAGGCTGTCGAGATAGCACATGTCATCATGTATCTAGGAGTGATGCTAGATACCAGGTTGTGCTTCCGGGAGCATCTCGCCTATGCTAGCAAGAAGGCCGCCACAGCATCGAGAGCACTAGCGCGTATTATGTTGAACACCCGCGGGCCAAGGAAAGGGAGCAGATTACTGCTCAGCGGGGTCACACGGGCGATCATGTTGTATGGAGCTCCCGTCTGGAACTAAGCCACGAACACCAAGAGCTACATAAAACCTATGGTAGCAGCATATCGTCTAGGTGCTTGCGGGTGTGCTGTGATTTTAGGACTGTATCAGACGACGCTGTCCTAGTAAGTGCGGGTATGGTACCTATTGACCTGCTCGCAAGTGAAGCAAGCATACTATATAGAGCCAACGACACAGCGACGACCCCACAGCGCAGGGCTGTGCGGCCAAGCGCAGGGCAGCATAGCTTTGAGGTATGGCAAGGGCGATGGAACGTCTCCCCCCCCCGGGGGGGGGGGGGGGGGGGGCGCTGGACGCACCAGCAAATTCCCAATATCGCGGTCGTAAGAAAACATGGATTCGTGACGTTCCATCTCACGCAAATCCTAAGTGACCACGGTTGCTTCCGCAACTACCTTTTTCGATTTGGTCATGACGACGGCGCCGAGTGCACCTTTTGCAGGCGAGGAGTAGTTGAGGACCCCCATCATGTCACTTTCGTGTGTCCTAGATTTGAGAGGGCAAGAAGTTACCTTAACAGCGTGTTAGGGAAACCGGTATCGCCTGCAAACTTTACTAACAGCATGGTAGCGGGCGAGCGCTTCTGGAACGCTGCCTGCGACTTCGCGTACATCGTTATGGGTGAGCTTCGCAGATTGGAGCGCGAACGCCAACGAGGACGGTTATGAACGGATCAACGCCCGGGTGAAGCAATGCTCCACGGCCTTACCGCCCGGATTCAGATTCGTCCATAATTTCTTAATTTCCTACTCCTTACCTCTAATCTCAAACTCTGTAATTTTCCCTCCTGAAAAATAAATGAATTTAAAAAAACATATGTATATGTATGTACAGTGAGTCACAGCTTATTTCGTGCAGGCGCAAAAATTTACTCCGAAATGCCATTAATGGCAAAATATGAACAATAGCCAAAAAATTGAAACGCCAATTTGTTGATAACTTAATATATATTTGAAAAGGGATTGCATTGTTTTCTATTCATAAAATTTAAATTTAAAAAAATCGTATCAAAACAGAAACTGGCCAATAATTCTTTCCAGTGCAATACATTTCAGTTTACAAAATAGTTTATTTTATTTTTTTAATATTCCCCCCTCCCCTCTCTCTCCAATACAGAATATGGCCAATACTGTCCATATTTCGAAAGCTACATAAACAAAACTTTTTACGCGGATTCTACTTACAACTATCTAGCTTTGTTTTAAATTTAATTGAAATCGATCCATTTCTAGAAAAGTTATTAGCGAAACAATTTCTATCCAATCATATACGACTTTTACTTTAATTTTCTGCAATCTATACTACTTAAATGCGTTTTCTGAGTCTATGTTGGTGCTCTAAATGTTAATAATTTATACGTGCCCAAAAACGGGCGAAATTGGGCAAAAACGGGCAAAGAAGATTTAATAATTATGAATCTGTGTACTTTTGTTACGACATTGACATTGTTAGCTCCACGCTCTGACGCGCTCTGCGAAAGTAATACTCCACAAAACACAATTACTTTATACATTCCTGCTAAATAGACACACACAAAATACTGGATAACACGAATATACATACATTGACGTCACGATATGGCTTAGAAATTGATTCTACATACCTTGATCTTTGCTGTCCATACTTATACTTTTATTTTTAAACAAATAGAACCACTTTCATGATAAGCGAAAGTTGGCAAAAAGTTTTCTCCAATTTGCAAATGCCAGGGCTGTCACCGATCAGTTCACGAGCGTGCCAAATTAACACGGTTTCAACAAAGCGCAAAAAAAAGATGTGTTCTAATTGGCGTGTTTATTTATTAAAATTGTTGATTGTGAATGAATAATACTAGAAATCAATGCCTTTAAATTGTCACTTATGTTTATTATCAGTTTGTGTTAATAGTGGACTGTATTTATCTGGCGCTGTGTGCGTTCGATCGGATCTGCGGTCATGCTAATACTAATGCGTGAAGCGAAAATGCGAATGTACGGGAATGCACGACTGTGTTAGTGAATATTTTAAGTTTGGCTGTTACATTTAAATATAAGTAGGTAGTGCTGCAAAGCGTTACTCAACAATTGTATTTATACCCAAAAAATATTTTCAGAAATTTTTCGTTTTTATTCCGCTGTGGGACCAACAACGGTAACTGTAAACTTTTAGCATTTTGCCTTTGGAATTAACAGGCGTAAATGATCAAAACGAAAGAAGTGCGAGCCAAGAACTTGAATTTGTTTTAAAAATTGGATTTAAGATCATAGAAAAGTATTAATTACAATCAAACAAGTGTTCGATTGTCCAATGTATACCATACATACATACATACGAATGTAAATGCATCCATACATATGTACATATGCATGCATGGTTTTTTTGTTTCTCTTTACTTTTCCAACCGTACGTCATTTTGTAGATATAGTTATGTTGATTACGGATCCCAAATTTGAAAACGACCAGACAACATTTATAACAAAAACCCCAATAATTCAAGCTCCACCACAAATTTCGAAAATCCGAGTATGCAGTTTTGTTTGTATTTTTTTCTAGATTATAAAAATTCAATTTGCGCTGTCTGGAGCTCGAATTTTCCAAAATCCCTTCATAGTACTCACCTACACCATAAAAAACAACTTGTGTCCAATTTTCAGCCTCCTAGCTCTTACTTCAGGCCCCAGGAAAGTATTCTTGTTGAGAGTATACAAACTAAGTTTGGAGTTAATCGGATGAAAATTGTAGATACAAACGTTGGAGCCCGTTTTCCCCTTATGCAGTTCGAATTTTCCAAAGCCCCTTCTTAGTGCTCACTTTAACTGTGAGAGCAATCTTGTGTGCAAATTTCAGCTTCCTGGCTCTTACCGTTTGGGCTGTACGTTAATTGTCAGGACAAACTGTTTTATATATATAGATATGATATTTCTCTTCCGACACTGTCTAAAGTTTCAAAAGAGTTTTCTTTGTAAATCGAATAATTTGGAGAATGTCGATATTTAATTTATGATCGTATACATGTGTATATGTGTATATTTTGAGGACCGATATATTTACATAATAATACTTTTTCGAAAAGTATTAATTTTTGTATAAAAATGTGGGTAACATTAACTTCGTTATTTTTTGGATATGCTCTCCAAATCCCATGCTTTTTTCAATAATAAAATACATATATGTACATAACACTATGTTTTAAGATAGACTATCTATCCTAACATTAAATTATATTTTGGTCGTGTTGTTTTTGCTTCTAGCGCATTTTCACGTTCGTGTCATTTCGTGCTTTATTGAGTCAACACGAACACGCACGAAATTTGAATATGAAACACGGCACTCGTGTCCACGCAATGCAGTGAGTGCCACGAACAATAAAATGCACCGACTTTGCCCATCTCTGTTTGTATCTGGGAGTGTGTCACTGTGTAAGCGTGTTTATGTGATATCCCCAACTGTTTGATATTTTGCGTTCTTTGTTATTTATTGTTGCTGCATATTTCTATATTTCGAAAAGCGTTTAATGCCAATTTGTAGATATGTTGTTGATTACGGATACCAAATTTGAAATCGATCGGACAACATTAATAACACAAACTTTCCATAGTGAAGAAATATTAAAACCCCAATAATTCAAGCTCGAAGACCAATTTCAAACAAGTAGAGAAGTTAAAGGCGGGTGTGCCGACTTTGAAATACTCGGTACATATGTGTTGAATAATTATGCGTGTATGTGTGTGTTTGTGTGTGTCTGTATTCCTGTGCAGTAATAACAACAACAGCTGCGGGCACTGCTTGGTCATATATACACATATGGCTATAACTTCCCGTTAAATAGGCCAATCATGATGAAACTTAGCATACCACATAATCAAATCATAATCACTAACTGGGGTATTTTCCGAATTTCAATAAACAATTCCCAGAAACACGGGAATTATGGAACACAATTGAATATTCCACGTAAAGCCCGGATTTGAGCAATATTGAACATACATGGGAGCTTTTAAACCGGAAGCTGAGGAAATATGACGAACCAGTGCGTCAAGCCTAAAGAAAGGCCTGCAGCCTACTTGGCAGGATATAACACCTGAAGAACTGCGAAATCTGGTGGAGTCAATGCTGTAGCGTCTTCAGACCGTCATTGAAGCACGTGGAGGTCCTACCAAATATATTTATTTTTTGTTTTATTTTTTTATCGAATTTTTTCTCTCAGAGACTTACGATAAGTAGTCAAATCTGAATCTAATATAGTTCTTCAATTAATTACAACTAAATATTTGAATGGGAGGGCTCGGATTTTGGTAGAACAATGTAAAGCTTCTGACTGCCATTAACGTGGAAATGGCCAGAGTGATCTTTGTCTCTGCCATCATCAAGTTGACACACGACCTCCTCGCGGTGCTCTCTGGGTAGCTTTCCGGCTCCATCCGGAGTTGGTAAGTGAGCAAATGTGTGCAGCGCTTCTGTGCGTAGGGCTTGGGACCCACCACATGAAAATTTTTTACTCCCAGTGAAGGACATAACAACAGCCTCGGACCAACATCCAACAATGGACTGAGGCTAATTGACTTCGCCGCAGCACGAAACATGGTGGTGAGTAGCACCAGATTTGAACACCTTGATATCCACAAAGCTACCTGGCAGTCACCCGATCGAATGACAAAAAATCAAATAGACCATGTTGTGATAGATGGAAGGCATGCATCCAGTGTGCTGGACGTGCGTACGTTCCGTGGTGTGAATATTGATTCGGACCACCAACTTGTTGCAGCCAAGGTCCGCATGCGATTATGCATGGCGAAAAATGTACGCCCCAACACGCAGCGAAAACTAGACGTCGGAAAGCTGCTAGCACAACAGACTGCCGAAGCTTACTCCGCTCAACTCTCTGAGCTGCTTTCTCAACCGTTCTCGGAAACCGATACTGGTAGCGGACTTTGGGCACATATTTCCCGCTCACTGCACACAGCCGCAGAAGATGTCATTGGTTTCCAACAGCCGCTACCGAGAAACCAATGGTACGACGAGGAGTGCCGCGAAGCCACTGCAGCGAAGAATGCCGCGTACAAAAGAACCCTGCAGACGGCGACAACGCGCGCTGTGCATGATGTATATCGGGAGAAGAAGAGGGAGGAGAGGCGGCTTTTTAGACGCAAGAAGAGAGAGCAAGAAAAGCGAGAGCGAGAGGAGATGGAGCTTTGTAGAGACAGGAACGACGCTAGGAAATTTTTCCAGAAGGTGAAGCGTCTAACACAAGGTTTTAAGCCCGCAGCGTCAGCCTGTAAGAACTCGGAAGGAAATCTGGTGGTGGACGGGCAAGCGGCACTGAGACTGTGGAGGGAACATTTCTCCAATCTTCTATCAGGCGAAGATGTTAACAATTCCGCCAGCGGAGATGACCCCACAGAACCGATCGCCGACGATGGTATTGAAGTACCGTCACCTAGCCATGACGAAGTCGAAACAGCCATCCAGCGGCTCAAAAACAACAAATCTGCGGGAGCAGATGGGCTGCCTGCGGAGCTGTTTAAGGCAGGCGGCGATGAGTTGGTAGGGTACATGCACCAGCTCATCTGCAAAATATGGCTAACTGAAAGTATGCCTGATGATTGGAATCTCGGTGTCCTATGTCCCGTCCTAAAAAAAGGTGATCCCACGGTCTGCACCAACTATCGTGGAATCAGCCTTCTTTCCGTCGCATATAAGGTCATATCAAGCGTAGTGTGTGATAAGCTAAAGCCATTTGCGATAGCACTGATTGGGCCTTATCAGTGCGGCTTTATGCCTGGTAAATCCACCACTGACCAGATATTCACGTTACGCCAAATCCTGGAGAAAACCCATGAGTTTCAAATCGATACCCACCATCTTTTCGTCGATTATAAAGCAGCATTCGATAGCCCGAGGAGGGAACGTGTATATGCCGCACTGTCTGAGTTCGGTATCCCTGCAAAGCTAGTGCGACTTTGCAGAATGACGTTGAGCAACACTCGTAGCTCCGTCAAGGTAGGAAAGGACCTCTCCGAACCCTTTGATACCGTTCGAGGTTTCAGGCAAGGCGATGCCCTCTCGTGCTATCTCTTCAACTTCCTGCTGGAGAGTGTGGTGCGCAAAGCTGGTGTACACCGAGGCGGAACGATCTTTTTTAAAAGCGTTCAGCTTCTTGCGTACGCTGATGATATAGACATTATCAGCCGTACCAGGAGAGGCGTCACCGGAGCATTTGCGGCTATTGAGAAGGAAGCTGCAAAAGTGGGTTTGGTGATAAATGAGAGCAAAACTAAGTATATGTTTTCCTCTAGCAGGGACACGCGGCAACCAGACTCCCAGATCGCGGTGGAAAACTATACTTTCGAAATGGTGAAAGATTTTATGTATCTTGGCACCACCGTCACAGCAACCAACGATGTCAGCCTAGAAATCAAATGGAGATTAACTCTAGCCAATCGATGCTACTTCAGCCTCAGTAGGCAATTGAGTAGCAGAGACCTTTCCCGAAAAACCAAGCTAACGCTCTACAAGACGCTCATCCTCCCCGTGCTGCTTTATGGTGCAGAAGCATGGGTGATATCGCAGACTGATGCAGCAGCTCTTGCAGTGTTTGAGAGAAAGATGCTTCGGAAGATCTTCGGTCCCATACGCGTTGGCGACGACTACCGCATACGATGGAACAGCGAACTGTACGAGCTCTACGCTGACATTGACATAGTCAAGCGAATAAACATCCAGCGGCTAAGCTGGCTAGGTCATGTCGTGCGTATGGAAGAAGACGCTCCAGCGAAAAAAGTTCTCGATGCGGATGTTGGGGGGAGACGACGACGGGGGAGGCCTTGCCTACGTTGGAAGGACCAGGTAGAGAACGCACTTACTACTTGCGGAGTGACCAACTGGAAGCGACGCGCGCGAAGCAGAGGCGCGTGGAGAGCTGTGTTACGTCAGGTCATAGCCCGATAACGGGTTTGAAGACCAGTCAAGAAGAAGAAGAAGAATATTTGAATTACGGCCCTGTTATTACTGTGTTGGGAGGTCTCTTCTCTTCTCTTGGCTATCCTGCCAAGTTAAATTCTGCACAAGTCTATTTGGATGGTTCCGATGCTTAAGCTGGTACTTTGCTTCACCTTGGCGATTTCATCTTTAACAGGTCCCAAATTTAAATCATTCCGGATATTTTCACTCCGTATGTACCTGGGTGCCCCAGTGATGGTTCTCAGTATCTTCGATTGCTCTTTCAATTAACTCTAAATTACTAATAGAAGCGTTCCCCCATAGCTCAGAGCCATATGTCTAAATTGGTTTGAGAACTGCACAAGAGTACTTTGTATCACCAGCAAATGTCGAAATTGTTGTATGACTGTCGGTATATCTGCTGTGTATATGATATACAGTGTCGGTCCAAGCACGCTTCCTTGGGGTAAACCAGTTTCAATTGGATGGTATTCGGGGAGGAAATCTTTGCATTTAACTGCGAAACTTCTTTGCTGTAGGTATGACTCCAGTATTTTATGGATGTTCTGTGGAAGTAATATTTTGATTTTGTGAACTAAGCCATCCAGCCAAACGCGGTCAAAGGCTCGGGCGACAACCAGAAAAACAACGGAGCAATACTCTCGATTTTCAAATGCTTTTCGTATCTCAAAGGTTAGTCGATTGACTTGTTCAATGGTTCCATATTTTTCGCAAAAACCAAATTGGTGATTTGATTGATGTAGGTGCTGCTTGATGCGATTCAGTAGTAGTTTTTCGAATATCTTCGATAGGCATGGCAGGGGACTGATAGGTCTATATGATGATGGCTGAGACTTGTCCTTTCCGGCTTTATGGATCATTGTAATGACAGATTTTCTCCATTGTTGAGGATAATAGCCCCATTTCATCATGCTGTGGAAAATGATGGTGAGAAAATATACTGCACAGCTCGGCAATTCAATGATAATTTTGGGGGAAATTAAATAGTGGCCCAGCACTTTGTTTTGCAATGAAACTTTGTGTACGTAATCTCACTCTCGATTGCTGTTTGGGGAGATGCTCCATATAGTCCATTTGAGCTCGGTGTTTCTCATCTTCTAGGGCTTTGCGTAGTAGATGGTTAGCTATTTCTAACAGCTCCTTTGAGTCAGGTGATCTGTGCGCTTGCCACTCTTATTTCGTAGCAGCTCCTCAATATTCCTGGGAACACGACTGCTTTTGTAAAGTTTATAAGCTGTGATTTCTGGAGTGGAATGTTTTGCCGCCAGTGACATTACAGACAATAATGCTTCAACTGAGGTATCTATGTCATCTTTGCAGTTAATGTTTGGGCAGCCATCAATATGGGAACTTACGTACTTCCTGTATTTAAGCCAGTCAGTTTTTCGAGAAGTTAAAAAGTGTGGGCGCTCCGAGTACTGTGGGTGGTCATAAAGGAAAAGAAGGAGTGGCGAGTGATCCGATGATAGATTTGTTAAGTGCTCCACACAAATCTGAGCCTGTGGCACTCTTCTTGTAACAGCAAAATCAATCAAGTCTGGTTGCTTCTTTGGATCTGTGGGCCAATATGTAGGCCAGCCCGGAGAAATAAAGTCAAGCTTGTTTCGTGGTGTTATTATAGCGTTGTATAGTTGTCTTCCTTTTGGGTTGATGAGTCGGGATCCCCAATGTGTGTGTTTGGCATTGTAGTCACCAGCTAGTCACAATAATGCTTCAACTGAGGTATCTATGTCATCTTTGCAGTTAATGTTTGGGCAGCCATCAATATGGGAACTTACGTACTTCCTGTATTTAAGCCAGTCAGTTTTTCGAGAAGTTAAAAAGTGTGGGCGCTCCGAGTACTGTGGGTGGTCATAAAGGAAAAGAAGGAGTGGCGAGTGATCCGATGATAGATTTGTTAAGTGCTCCACACAAATCTGAGCCTGTGGCACTCTTCTTGTAACAGCAAAATCAATCAAGTCTGGTTGCTTCTTTGGATCTGTGGGCCAATATGTAGGCCAGCCCGGAGAAATAAAGTCAAGCTTGTTTCGTGGTGTTATTATAGCGTTGTATAGTTGTCTTCCTTTTGGGTTGATGAGTCGGGATCCCCAATGTGTGTGTTTGGCATTGTAGTCACCAGCTGCTATGAAGCGGTCACCTAGTAGGTCGAAGAAATGTACAAATTCTGCCTCAGAAACGGAGAAACGCGGTGAGCAGTATACTGCGGCTAGGCTTAAATAGCAGTTTTGTATTTCGATATGATATTTGTATTTCGATATGTTGTGACTTGTAGATAAGTTGTACCAAATGATGGCAACGAATAGTGCCTGATGCGACGCTTTATCAGGATACCAGTACCTCCATGAGCCTTACCATCGGGATGATTGGTCGCATAGAAGTTGTAGCCATTGAGATGAAAATAATTTTGGTTTGTTAGGTGAGTCTCTGATATGAGCATGGCGTCAATGTTATGTTGATTGAGGAACTGCAAGAGCTCGCATTTGCGCTGTGAAATGCCATTCGCATTCCAGAAACATATTTTTAGTGAAGCCATTTAAGTAGATTTCAGTTTGATTAGTAATTCCAGGAGAAGATTTTGATTGCGCATAATTTCCTGCATCGTTTGTTGTATTTCTACCATTGTATTTATTAAAGTTGCCAGAATTGATTCAATCCCACTAGGCAATTGGGATGGATTTGCAGTGGTATGTTGGGCAGTAGTTTCAGGCCCCTGTTGCGATGTCTGACGATTCATTATTCAGTGATTTGTTTAGAGACTGAGGCGTACGACTCGTTGGTGAACTTAACGCCTTAGCAACAGATACTCCTGGAACGATTCCAGTTAACTACCATCGTAGTTGATGGTATGTATGGCAAGTTTTGTCGGATGGATTTCGAGCTGAGGATTTTTGTTGGCTTAGACGACTTTTTAACTCTTTGTATACAGGGCAGCCTCTATAGTTGGCAGTGTGGTTTCCCCCACAGTTGCTACATTTTTTAGCAGAGGGGTCCTCCTTACTTACAGGGCAGGCCTCATTGAGATATACATCCCCGCAGGCAACACAGACTGGGCGTAGGCTACAATAGGTTTTTGTGTGTCCATATTCCTGACAGTTTGTGCATTGGACAGATCCATTTCGTTTGTGCGGTTCGTCAAGGGTGATTTTACGGTGCAGTGGATATTGCAGCTTGTAAATTGGGTGAACTTCGTTTTTATTTATAGGCATACAGTCAGGAATCAGTTCTACCCTGAACATTCCGTTGGGGAATTTTATTTCTATTTATTATGTTCATTGCCATTTTGACTTCAAAGCCCTTATCTTTAAGTCCATCTTTTATCTCGCTGACTGGAATTGTTGGCTCGATTCCTTTGATAACCACTTGTAATTCCTTGCTATTTTTAAGTTGGTTGGTGTAGTAGTTCATCTTTTCCTCGTCGAGGTATTTGACCAGGTATTTTCATCATTGACTTGTATTTATGTTTCATTTATGCTCCCCCTTTGTATAGACGTAACATAGAATTTGTTTTCCCCAAGTTTGGTAGTGAGCTTTTTAACCAATTCTGTACAATTTGCCTGACGTACATAAATAGGTACGGCTTTAGTTGCTTGGCATTGCTGTTTCGGCGTTATCTTCTTCAGGTAAACTGAGAATCGCGAATCTATTGTTTTTCAACCCTCAGTTGGTACAGTGTTTTTTGCTGTTTTAGTTATTTTGGGTGCGTTGTTTTTCTAAGTCGCTTGTGGGCTTAGTTATCGTTTAATTTGCATATAGCGATCGAGCCCAGTATGTATTAACGCTCCGTTAGCGCTTTGCGTACTTTTAGGCTGGGAGAGGGGGAGGTCGCAGTGAGTTGACAATACCGGGCGCTGAGCACAGCTGTTGTTGTTGTCGTTGTCGAAGACACAGCTGTAAGCGAGGGCATTGTACTGGTCGTTGTTGTTATTAGCAATTTATTGGTAAGACAGTAGGGGTCTGAAAGACGGGCACTGGACACTACATGACCCACTTCGCAATGTGTTAGGTAAGCATAAGTATTAACGCAGGGAAGAGAGAGCGTTCTCTTTCCGAATTATCTTGCAGTAATGCAGTTGTCGTTGGTACCGTTACATCGGGGTGCGCGTATAGAAAAGTATGCGTTGTTACGAAATGACGAAAGTCGACGTTCGTCTTGTTGTTGTTGCTGCCGAGCACGATTCTGGCTCATTTTTTCTTTGTTGTTTACAGAGCTTATGTTCTTGCTCGTTGGCATTACTTTATTTTTTTCACAAAATTTAGTTGGTTTTTCTTAGTTCTAATCACAATATATGATCAATTTACATGGGTCACACGAGCATAAGTGCCCATGCATACACTGAGCGTCTTTTCGCGAATTAATTTGGTTAATTTGGCGTTAATTGCACTATATTTGTAACACACGGCGGAGCGAAATAAAAATACGTCCGACGTCTACGCCGTTCACTTTGCCTTCCTACCAAATATTAAAATAAATATTATGTGGAGGTCGTAGGGTACAATAGGTAGCTTTATTTACCGAGGGCGTACCGTTTTATTGGCGATGCACAACTCGAAGAATAAAGTGTCAAATGAAATCGTACGTACACCTTTGTCAAGGAAGAAATATGGTTTTTCGCTTATATCTAGGTAAGGATACATCTTAAGTTAATAACTTTTTGTTTTCTTCCATAGGAATAGATAAGCTAACGCCCCCTGGTGGCGCTATCTATATGTCGACTGGTGCGTTAGAATCTGTTATCTTTATCGATTGTCCAGTGAGAATTTCATGACATTTCATCGATTGGAAGTGAACTTTTTGCGTTTTAAGTGTCAGTATGTTTGTGTTATCGGTGCGAAAATGAGCTTCGAACAAGGAGCCAACATTAAATTTTGTTTTAAAATTGGTAAAACCGAAACGTTTCAATTGATAGAACAAGTTTATGGCGATGATTGTCTACCCCGTAGCAGAGTGCACGAGTGGTTTCAACGTTTTCAAAGTGGTCGTGAGGACATAAATGGCGATCAACATGTGGGCCAATCAAAATTCGTGATCACCGAAAATTCCATCGAAACTGTGCGTGAATTCATAAAAAATCAGCCGAAATCATTATTGAAATTTATGGAAATGAAATTCAGCATCTCCAAAACATCGATTTATCGTGTGTGCACGGTTTGTTCCGCACAAATTGACTGACGACTAAAAATCGCTCTCATCGATCGACGTTGATGACCGATTATTTGACCAAAAATCACACTTTAACCATTAACCACTCGCCGTATTCACCTGATATGGCAACGTGCGACTTCTACCTTTTCGGAAAAATGCATTTGCCCATGAAAGGAAAGCGTTATGCAGACGTAGAGGCCATTCAAAAGGCTTGCACCGGCATACTGGCGGCCATACCGGCCAACGAGCTAAAACACTCGTTCGACATGCTTTTGGATCGTGCAAAAAGCTGTATTGAAGCAGAAGGAGACTATAATATATAAATATAATATATAAAATGATTTTGCAGAAAAACCATTTGTTCTGTTTTTTTTTTTAAAGTCCTGTTTACTTTGGAACACACCTTGTACATATATACATATATGTATAGTTTGTTTGAAAAAACCATATTTTTCAACCGATCGATAATGGTTTCTAAAATCAATAAAAGAATACAAATAAAACTTCATACTCGGTTTTTTTATTTTTTCGTGGAGATTTAATTACTGGACTTTCACGCCAAACAATTAGTTAGAACCAATGTCCCTTTTCGGATATGCTCACTTGCCTATATATTTCGGTTATATCTGCCGTAATGGCAAAGCGATTTAAAAGAAATCGAATAAGCGACAAAATTAATTCCCTCTGTATAGTCGGTCCCACCATAAGAATGACCAGTACACAAAAGGTCAAAGAATGAGTCAGCGCCAAGTAACAAGTCAATTCTTTGGGGCTTGTAAGACTCGGGGTCGGCTAGTATAAGATTGGCTGGGATTTTCCATTGATTGCTTGACAAATTGCAATCGGACTGCTTTTTAGAAATTGAACTGACCACCAAAAAATCAGCATTGAACTGGTTGACTCCTGAAAAACCTGTTGCGGTGACCTCGCGTTTTGTTTTGACTGAATTTTCCAACTGAAAACACTTCTTTTGTCTGGAAATACGCAGAGATTGGGCAAAGTCTTCTGGCATAAAATTTATCTTGAGTCTCACAAAGCTCTAGTAACGTGCCTTTACCAAAGCGGTCACGGATATGCACTAATGCTGTTGCAAGAATGACGTACTCGATTTCAGATGATGTGTGATTAACGTGTGCAGGATCCGAAGAAGCTTCTACAACGGACAAGTTATTGAGAGCATCCGGCTGCTGCTCTCGATTAGATGCAGTATTATGCATTTGAGAAGGTTTTGAATACCTATGAAGCAAAGTGTTATGCAGACGAGAACACACCTGACGATGTACATGCAGAAGCTCTATGCCCTGGCATTAAGCAGAGAATGCACAATTGGTTGCTTTTTACAAAAGCAAGCCTTTTTTTCGTGCACCAATAAAGCCAATAAACATGCATGTATACATAATAAATTGTGACATTGAGGGCTAGTAGTTTATAGAATTAAACATTGTAAAATTTAGCAACGACATACATACAGTCCTCATTTATAAGTGCAACTCGTCCCAAATTCCTCAGCACGCTGCTCGCGTGGTCGAGTTATTCCCGAATAGTGGGACTGAGCCTGTCCCGTGCGGGATATTTAATTTTGGTTTAAAAATTGGGATGTCCCGCCAAAATCGAGACGTCTGGCAACGCTGATATGTACATACATACATACATAACTACATTTTATTTTTTGATGCAGGCGCTATCTATCCTTATATGCATAGCAGGTCTTGCCCGTCTTTGCTGGGCTAAGTAAAATGTGCTTATAATTATAAGTTTATTTACTATATGATATTCTTCTTTCGACGATCTCTAAAGTTTTTTAAAGAGTTCATTTTCCAAATAGCAAATATAGTACTGCTATGTATGGTTATACGTACATACCTACATATGTACATATCTTCGTTACGCACCTGGCGCATGCCAGTCCTAACTTAACTGTGTGCTTCCTCAGCACGTTGTACGCACGGTCGAGTTATCCCCGAAAAGTCCGACGCGGGACATTTAATTTTGATTTATAAATCGGGACGTCCCGCCAAAATTGGAGCGTTCGGCAACGCTGATATGTACATACATTTAAATTTTTCATGCAGGCGTTATCCGCCTATATACATACATACGTATATATGTATTAAATTTTTTAATTCAATACTAATGTGTGTCTTCAATTCCAAATATGATTGTTGTGAATGTAAAAGGTGTGTTTCTGCTTTTGTAAATCGTATGAATACACTCACAAAATAGGCTTAACGGTAAATGACTCTTAGATTTGTTCAGAATACATTTGTAGCGTTGTTAGCTAACACTAAAACGGTAAGTCGCTGTAAATATGCGATCAGCTGAGATGCTAGAGATGGACATGTGTCGGATGCTCTATGTGCTAGAGCATCAAAACTATCGATAGTTGAATCCGTCGATACAATCAATAATTCCATCGAAGTTTGAATGCAATTAACAGAAAATTTAAATAATAACATCTTATAATTTATTAAGATCAATTAAAACAAATCATATACAAACATACATATGTACATCTGCCCGCAACGTGAAGAAGAATATGCGTAAGTCCACATTCGGTTTTTGCTTTACCATCGCTTACACAGTCGTTGCCTAGCGACGGTAACTGTAAACTTTTGACATTTTGCCTTTGAAATTAACAGGCGTAAATGATCAAAACGAAAGATGAAGCGCGAGCCAATGACTTGCAGTTGTTGTTGTTTTTAGTTTTAAAAATTTGATTTAAAACCATAGAACATTATTTATTACAATCAAACAACAGTGCTCGATTGTCCATACGAATGTACATACATGCTATATATGTACATACACAGGCATACATACATACATATGTATGTACATATGCATGCATGTTTCTCTTTACTTTTTCAACCGTACGTAGAGAACCGCACACATAGACACGAACTGTTGCTTGTTCTGTGTGTGTGTGTATATGATGTCCCCAACTATTTGATATTTGCGTTCTTTGTAATTTGTTGTTGCTGCATAAAGTTACTAATGAAAACCCTAATGCCAAATGTACTAAACAACAAATAAATTACTTTTAAAAATGTTAAATAATTTTTTAATTAATTAACATTTCTTGCTCTGTCAGTGCAAGACGAATGAACATACATACATACATAGATGTGTACATGTACATAGATGTGTCCTTATGTATGTATGTACATTCACACATTAGTGTCTCACAATTTGCTTTGCCTATTTCAATCAATTGCACGCAACTGTGCAACTGTGTATGTATACTTAGTTGTCCCCAACTGTTTGAAATTTTGTATTGTTTGTTCTGCCTGCATTTGTAAAATGCATATTTTGAAAATCCTTGAACGCAAAGTTGTAGATTTAGTTACGTAGATTACAGTCCCCAAATTTGAAATCGATCGGAAAATTTTATAACACAAACTTTTCATTTGAAATAGTGAATAAATATTAAAACCCCAATAATTCAAGCTCCACCACAAATTTCGAAAATCCGAGTATGCAGTTTTGTTTGTATTCTTTTATAGATTATGAAAATCAAATTTAAAGTTGATTGGTGGAAAACTGAAGATTTTTCAAACAAACTTTGGAGCTCGAATTTTCCAAAATCCCTTCTTAGTGCGCACCTACACTGTAATATAATCTCAGCTTCCTAGCTTTTACCGTTTAGGCTGTGGGCTGTTGACGCGGTTTCCTCTTGTGCCCCAAAAAAGCCCCAATAATTCAGTCTCCAAGAAAATATTCAAAAAACTAAGTATGCAACTTTCTTTGTATTCTTTTATTGATTTTATAAACCAAGTTTTAAGTCGATCGGTTTAAAAATACTATACTATACTATACGCTATACTATACTATACTATACTAAAAGGAGCAAAAATAAGGAGCCTCGGGCACAGTTTCAGACCATCTTTACTACGGCAGTAGTGATTGAAACAAACAAATGGGTAGACATCGCTGTGCGTTGCATCTATCTTTCATTTTGCTTCTGCATAGTGCAAACTTACATACCTAAGATATCGTACAGATTCACTGTAGAGCAAAGGGACTTTTGCCTCAAATTGATGGCTTCAGTGAACATGCACTAAAAGGCTTTATATTTTAAAATAAATTTAGCGAGCTTTTTAATTTACCTGTGGTGTTATTTCACCAAAAAGTACGATTGCCAGTGTGGAAAATATGACAGCAAATAGTCCGGAAGTTAAACCATCCAGCAGAATGGTAAAGGTGGAGTTAACCAACACATTCCCCAAGAGAATACTGCACAACAGATAATTACCTTGATCTCGAACAGGTTGAATTTTAGCTGCGTATTTTCTTTCTTTCTCCGTGCCAGTGTTCCGCAATATCTGGTAAGAGTCACGTATTAAAAATGTGGAGGAGCTGAATCTCTGAGTTACATTTTACCTTTAATTCCGTGCGGTCCATAGCCATCAGACCCAAATTGAGACCAGAAAATAATGCCGAGAAACACAAACAGATTACAATAATAAGAATTGACAACCATACTGGTAACAAATGTTCATGTGTTTGGATTTGAACCCATTTTGCATCGCCTTGATGCTCAAGTGGCTTAGCGTTTGCTGCAGTGCTTTGCTGTAAATAAGCCCATTTAATTAGAAAATATAGAGATATAAAATTAGAAAAACGTTTACCTCAGCATTTTCGGCATTTTTCGCGCAAATGTAAAATACTGTGCTTGCTGGGGGAAACAGAACTGTGTAAGTAGCGGTGAAACCATCGGATGATACATTGGTTGCTTTGAAGAGTTCCGTGGCTGGCTTTTGGCAAGGTCCCTGATAAACATTTGCCTCGTTTGTAAACGCTATAACAGTATTTTCCTGTATTCCTGTTCCAAAAATTCGTATTTGCTGCTCGTTGTTACTCAGCACACTAGGAATACCTTCACTATCACTAGACGAATCACCTTCCAACCGTATTCCAACAATTTTGATGGCGCTTGGAGTATCGCGACGCATACGATGCCTAAATTTGAATAATATGTATATATATATATATCTTTATTGTTTAATACCAAAATAAAAAGAATTGCATGGCATTTTTTTTGGGCAAAAGTGCGCGTAGAATGATTAGGGCAAAATCAGTGTCCTCAGTGGGGATAATTGGTACTTCACACAACATTAAAAATTAAGAAAAACACCTGAAAATCATAGCAAGAGTAGAGCGGGTTCAACTTTTTAATTAGCCTGTACCCACTCCACAAAAATTACAATTTCTAATTATAGCCTGTACCCAAAACGTAAAAGGCTACATTTGTTTTCTGCCAATGTATATAACACCCAGAAGGATGCGTGGTATCCAGATTCTCCTATGACCGAGCAAGGACAAGTTTATTTTATTTTTTGGAATTTTCCCTCCCTTCCCCCGCTACAGAATTTCGTCACACCGTCCACATTTCAAAAGCTACATTAACCAAACTGCACACATAATTAAAAACATAATAGTCTACTTTTGTTTCAAATTTCATCAAAATCGGTTAATTCTAAGAAAAGTTATTAGCGAAACAAATTCTCTACAGTAAAACCACCCCAAACTGCAGCAACAAGTTCGCTCTTCTTCGTCTTTTTGCATCTGCAATGGGCGCATATAACTCAGTTACGGAAGTTTGTCGGGGTACAGGGTATTTCACTGATATTAATTAATAAAGAGCTTTGGGTATTAATACAAAATATTCGCGAAAGAAATGGCGAGAGCTTTAAAAAATCTTGTCGCTTCGTATGGGCCTCTTTGCTGTGACTGCCATACCTCCAGTTATTAGTAGTAGTTATAAGTAGGTGATGGATAAAAATTCTAATTAACGGCGCCTTTAAATTAACTTTAAACTTGGTTTATTCACTCTGAGAAAGAATACTAGAAAGAATACAAGAGTATATTAGGTTTCCCCGAGCTGAAAAATGTAACAGGCAGAAGGAGGCGTGGCAGACCCCTCCAGTTTGGTTAGGGTAGCTTTTGAAATCCTTTCTCGTACCTAGCCGAATCTGGATACCAACTTTGGTTATTCTAGCTTTTATAGTTTTTGAGATCCTTGCGTTCATCCAGGCGGACGGACGGACATGTCTAAATCGAATTCTCCAGTCATGCTGATTCAGAATATATATACTTTATGGGATCGGAGATGTTTCCTTCTGCATGTTACATACTTTGCACAAACCTAATATACTCATTTTACCCTACGGGTACAGGGTATAATAACCTAAATATAAATGAGTGCTATTAGAAGCTTTTAATATTTTATGTCATACCAGCTGTAACAATGTTTCTACATAAAATACATATGTATGTATATACATGAGGGCTAATAGTTTCTAGAATTAAACCCTATACAATTTAACAACGACATACATACATATTATTACGCGTCGGTCGGACTGCCAGTCCTCACCTATATGTGGCACCCGCCCGCGCTTCCTCAGCACGCTGTATGCACGGTCGAATTATTCGAAAAGCGGGACTGAGCCTGTCCCGCGCGGGACCTTTAAATTTGGTTTAAAAATCGGAACGTCCCGCCAAAATCGGAACGTCTGGCAACGGTGATATCCTCATATTCATGTAAATACATATACGTGTATGTATTCAATTTTGCTAATCAACAATGTTTTCAATTTTGAATATGAATGTTGTTAGTGTAAAAGGTGTGTTTCTGCTTTTGCAAGAATACATTCACAGAATAAGCTGAACGCTAAATGACTCCCAGGATTCTTAACAAATGTATTGTAGCGTTGTTAGCTGATGAAACCGTTTAACAGAAACGGTAAATCGCTTGTAAATATGCAACCAGGTGAGATGCTAGAGATGGGAAGGTGTCGGCTTTTTTCGGCCCGTCACAGCTTGATTACGTAATTGGCTTTCAAAAAATATCAATCTGCATGCACGGTGAGTGGATACAAAATTTATTATATATAAATCGAATAATTAGGAGAGTCGATATTTAATTTATACTTGTATGCATGTGTATATAAAAGCCCAATTTAAAGGACCGATATATGTACACAATATATATTTTATTTTCGCAAAGTATTAATTTATTTTATGCAAATGTGGTCAACATTAACATTGTTATTTTGTAGATATGCGAATTCCATCCAAATCCCTTGCTTTTTTCAACAATAAAATACATGTATATATGTCACTCCAACGTCTTAAGATATACTTTGTGCAAAAAACTGGAATAATTATTAGAACATATCCTAATTTTAAATTATATTTGGTTCGTGTTGCTATTGTTTTTATCCAACTTTTGTGTCGTTTCGTGACTTATTCAGTCAACACGACCACGCGCGAAATCAACATATGAAACATGGCACTCCTGCCATATCCATCTCTTTATGCTAGAGCATCAAACTATCGATAGTTGAATTCATCGATACTATCGACAGCTCAATTGAAGTTTGAATGCAATAAAAAGATTTATGCCGACTTTACCTCCCTTTGTATTCCAACTCACGTAAAGCGTGTATAATTGCACATTTACATAGGAATTGTGTCTGAGTAAAAAGGTGTGTTCCAAAGTAAACAGGACTTTAAAAAAAAAAAAACAGAACAAATGGTTTTTTCGGCAAAATCAATTTATTTTATTCAAAATAGTCTCCTTCCGCCAGTATGCCGGTGCAAGCCTTTTGAATGGCCTCTACGTCTGCATAACGCTTTCCTTTCAGGGGCAAATTCATTTTTCCGAAAAGGTAGAAGTCGCACGGTGCCATATCAGGTGAATACGGCGAGTGGTTAATGGTTAAAATGTGATTTTTGGTCAAATAATCGGTCAAATAATGTTGGATTCTGAGCAATTTTTGGTCGTCACTTAATTTGTGCGGAACAAACCGTACACATGGAGATGTTGAATTCCATTTCCATCAATTTCAATGATGATTTCGGCTGATTTATTATGAATTCACGCACAGTTTCGATGGAATTTTCAGTGATCACGAATTTTGATTGGGCCAGATTCCCATAAGCCCTAGGCAGGTCAAGTTTATTTTTATAGCCTGTACCCAAAGGGTGAAAGGCTATACTAGTTTTGTGCGAATGTATGTAAGAGGCAGAAAGAGGTGTGGCAGACCCCACAAAGTATATAAATTCTTGATCAGGATGACAAGACGAGTTAGAGAAAATCGCATTTGCGTGGGAGAGGGGGGAAGGAGGGAAATTCCAAAATACACATTTTCTGCGTATTCACATAAGGCATCTGGGACTAAAATTTGGTGTTCCTAGGTCTTATAGTCTCCGAGATATAGGAGATTATATGAATGGAAAATCGGGAAAACCCCATGGGGGGAAGTGGGGGGGGGAATCAAAAAATAAAACAAACTTACACAGCGTACACATATAACGCTACTTTGTGCAAAGTTTGGTGTCTCTACCTCTTAAAGTCTCTGTGATCCAGGTGTTCATACGGACAGACAGACAGGGCTAGATCGACTCGTCTCGTCATACTGATCAAGAATATATATACTTTGTGGGGTCTGCCACGTCTCCTTCTGCCTGTTACATTTTCAGCTCCCGCAAACCCAATATACTCTTGTACATTTTATGTACAGAGTATAATAAGTCATTGTAAGTTGCACTATCGAAAAAAACCTAGCCGTACCAATTAATAGTGGTTAGGGCTCGTACATACATATGTACATACATACATCTGCCCGCAATGCGTAGCTCCGTTATTTTTGCTTTACTATCGCTTACTCAGTCGGTGCCTAGCGACGGTAACTGTAAACATTTGGCAATTTGGCAAAGGCGTGGAAGATCAAAAAATGTGGAGGAAAGAATAAGAACTTGCAGTTGTCGTTGTTGCTTTTCGTTTTAAAAATGTGATATATGATATATGTATGTATATTTAGAGTTGACTATAACAACAATTTTTTGTTAAAAGTTCCTTTCGTAATTGTGTTGTATCGGGCCGAAAAAAGAACGGACTTTGCCCATTTGTAGCGTCAGAATGTGCAATCGAAAAACACATTTAGTGATTTACTGTTTTAGGTTAAGCAATTATTATGTATGTATGTACATGCAATTGTATGTTCATTTATATGTCGTTCAGATTAACAGGTCCAATATCAATGTCAAATTATAATTTAATTTAATTACAATTTAATTCTAGAATTTAGGTGCCTTAAATATCACAACAATATATACATATTTATTCATAGTACTATGTGCTTATAAACATACATACAAGTACATATGTACATAAGTTCCTGAATGAAACGTTACTGGAAATAGGCACAATGTGGAATGAGAAATGGTATATAATAAATAATATATAATAAGCAAAACTATTTAGCCCAGCAAAGACGGTCAAGACATGTTGGTAAAGAATATACATACATATATGCTTGTTGGGAGTAGTTCTGGGTGTTATAAACCCATGTAGCTATCTGGTATTTCTGTTTGCCCTTTGCAGATACAAATGTAGTACTCTAAATGTATGTTAAGGGATTACGTGCTTGCGACATACTTGGTAAGAGGTATAAATTCGGATCTACTTGTATTGAAAAACTTAACACTTATGACATTAGGCTCAGGATATCTGCCTTATATAAACCTACACAATATCCAAATTAACTTTATGAAAAATCCAAAATATATTTTATTAAAATCCCACAGATAATTGCAATATCAAACTGATCTCCCGATTTCATAAAATTACTACCATAAAGAAATCTATGTGCACACGTTTATTAATAAATAAATAAATTACCTCAAAACAATTTTGTTGTAAGGTCATAAATTACGTATGCGTGAGTAAACGTGGACGAACACTCAAAACTGAAAACGATAAAAATCGTAGGAGCCACTTTTACCAACGCAATCCAGAACAGACCGGATTGCTTGCCAAAATAGAAATTAACCACCCAGCCCACACTTGTGTTTCTTCTCTCGCTTTTTGAATCACTCGAATTTATCAAGAATGTATGCGTATGTGAGCTGTTCGAAAGCCTTATGTATTGTTGGTAAGTTCGATGACAGCAGCATTGGTATTCTTATTATATACTAGCAGGTCTTGCCCGTCTTTGGTGGCTCAGTATTTGTACTTACAATTATAATTATATGATATTTCTCTTCCGACACTCTCTAAAGTTTCCAAAGAGTTCATTTCCCAAATAGCATTTTACTTTGGTACGATTAGAGAACTGGGACATAAAGTACAATAAATACTATGTATGGTTATATGTGCATACATATGTATAATTATGTATATGTGTAGTACGATAGGGATAAATCAAGGCAAGTAATTTCTAGAATTAAGGGCTGTACAATTTGGCAAAGTTATTTGGTCAACTTTTGCGACTGCACAACATTTAAAGGAGCATATACACATACATATGTATATGGGCATTTCTGTAATGTCGAACGCGACATTCCTACGCAATCAAAGTGAAAAAAAAACATATGATAAAACAAAATATTGTTTTCACAAAAGGAAAAAGTTCTAGCTCTTTGACTAGCTCTATTATTGTTGTTAAGGTGGATTCCAGGGATTGGCTAGTTATCCAGATAATTTAAAAAAAACCAATGCATTCGCACGTGACAAAAACAGAAGTCGCTTTCTCGACGAACAGTTCAGCGAAACTAGAAAAAATATCTTTGTGGACCGACCAATATTTTTTGGTAGCTTTATTGAACTATATAATCAAGACTTGCTTTCCAACAAATAAAACAAGTTGACTTTCAACAACAACGTTATAATGTTTATGGTAAATATGCTCAGACCAATTGTCTTGCTTCGCCAAAACAACAACGAAATGCGAGATCGAATTAATCGATTAATCGATAATTAACCAACGCACGTTCTACCACTTCAGCGGCATTTGCAGATCAGTAGCTGCAATGAGAGCGAGAGCGCTGCCAAATTTCAGTGTTAATTGGAGCGAGAGTGCTGCACAAGTACCCGAGTTACATGATGTTTTGTTACAGTTATTTTATGCAAACGGGAAACAATAATGTGTTATTAGTTTACGTTACAAGTTAGCAAATGTTAATTATATGTAGATTGGCTTCGATGCCGCTGCGCCGAACAATCTTAATGCGATTCATTTTAAAATGTTATGCATTAATGTATCCTAATAATGTTTTTTATTTGATTTAAAAATATTTAGTAGATTATTTATTATAGCCTGCACCCAAAGGGTAAAAGGCTATACTAGTTTTGTGCGAATGTATGTAACAAACAGAAGGAGGCGTGGCAGACCCCACAAATATAAGTGAAATGGTCAATGCATAATGCAAATATTTCTGTGGAATACCTTAGCAAATAATAGAACATACCTATACAAACAATTTATTACAAATTAACAAAAAGAAGAAGCATTATTCCTTCAAAAATAAGCTCAGATCGGGAAGACCACGCAAAACTAAGCCTATAGAAGTCCGCATAATAGTGAGAAAACTTATGGAAAATGTGATGAATACACCAAAAGCAGTGTCGAGTAGGCTCAGAAAGTACCATAAAATATCAATAAATAGAGAATCTTTCCAAAGAAAGCTAACGGACCCGATTTTTTACATATATAGCTCGTCCAATTCCTTTAATTCCTTTTTTCGGCCCGTCACAGCGCCACGTAATTGGCTGTAAAAATACACGTTGTATTTTTGTAACTTTCCATTAAAGACTAGAAGAAATAATTATGATATATGCATATAAAAACTTAAGTTTTTATTCTAGAATTTACTTGCCTTGCTTTATCCCTATCATACTATATACATAAATATACATATGTATGCACCAGAGAACTGCAACGAGTATGTTCGACCACCCTTGCTAAAAATTCAATCACATAAGATCTTTGCTTGGCTGCGAACGAGCTCGAACGAGTTGAGGACTCTCAGCATTTTTCTTATGATCAAACTTGAATGAGCCATCGTTCTACTTTTACAAACAGGAACTGGACTTGATTGGTTTGCTTTCGAGCAGACCAGGGTCGGTCCCTTCGAGTATTCTGTTCTCTGCGAACAAGTACCGGGCATGATTGGTTTGCTTTCAAACAGTTCAGGCCCGGTCGCCTCGTTTAAAATGACTGGGTCCTGATCGAAACAAACCAGACTTTGCAGAATGAGCGTTTGATCGAACGAGTCTAGTACCGTTATTGCTCGAGCATTGTTTGGGTATTGCGCGAGTTGTACTCGGTTATTACTTGAGTATTGCGCAAGTTTTACCCGAGTATGTCTCGAGTATAGCGCGGATTTTACTCCAGTATGTCTTGAGTATTGCGCGGGTTTTACCTGAGTATGACCGTATAAAAAATGCATGTATGTACATATTTATGTATTTTTTCGTGCATGTGTTGTTTACAATTATGCGCAAACATGTGTGTATGCATGTACTTTAAATTAAGAGGTACAGAATGAAAACAAAACATATGTATATATTTATTATTGCCTGTGCCCAAAGGTTGAAAGGCTATACTAGTTTTGTGCGCATGTATGTAACACATAGAAGGAGGCGTAGCAGACCCCACAAAGTATATATATTATTGATCAGGAAGACAAGACGAGTCGATATAGCCATGTCCGGCTGTCCGTCTGTCTGTCTGAGCGCAAGGATCTCAAGAAGTACAAAAGCTAGAATAACAAAACTTGGTACCGAGGTTCCCCTAAGTCCTACGCAGGTCAAGTTTATTTTTATACTCTGTACATGAAATGTACAAGAGTATATTAGGTTTGCGGGAGCTGAAAAATGTAACAGGCAGAAGGAGGCGTGGCAGACCCCACAAAGTATATATATTCTTGATCAGCATGACGAGACGAGTCGATCTAGCCCTGTCTGTCTGTCCGTCCGTATGAACACCTGGATCTCAGAGACTATAAGAGATAGAGACACCAAATTTTGCACAAAGATGCGTTATGTGTGTATTCTATACGAGTTTGTTTTATTTTTTTGATTTTCCCCCCCACTTCCCCCCTATGGGGGTTTTCCCGATTTTCCATTCGTATAATCGCCTATATCTCGGAGACTATAAGACCTAGGAACACCAAATTTTAGTCCCAGATGCCTTATGTGAATACGCAGAAAATGTATATTTTGGAATTCCCCTCCCTCCCCCCTCTACCCCGCAAATCGTAACTCCCGTAATTCTTGGAATTTCGAACTAAAATTTTGGAAATACCCCCAGTTGGTTATTATGTGTCCGTATGCCAAATTTCATTATGATAGACCGATTTAACAAGAAGTTATAGCCATAAATATATTTGCTGATGCAGCGCTGCCCGCGGCTGTTGTTGATGTTGCTGTTTGGTTGCCTGCGAAAATGCTTACACAGACACGAATTGATGCGCATAGGCATACATACACTCACACAGACGCAATTGCTATGTAAATGTTCAATTATACACCCTTTACGTGAGTTCGAATACCGAGAGGGGTAAAATCGATCACATTTTTTTTTTATTTTCTTAATTTTTTTATTTTCTATAGTTATTGTAAACATATGTACAGAGTATTTCAAAGTCGGGACACCCGACTTTAGCTTTTTTACTTGTTTTTTATTCTGATACACCCCCCACTCCACCGCAATTCCTGTTCTTTTATAAACTCCGTAATTCCTGAAATTTGGAAATCAATTTTGGTTGGTTACCACTAATGTGTCCGGGTGCCAAGTTTCATCATGATAGGTCAATTATGAAGAAAGTTATAGCCATAAATAAATCGCTGCTCATGCGCTGCCTGCAGCTGTTGTTGTTGTTGTTGCTTTGGTTCAACTTTACGCTGCATACATACACTTATAGGCACGTGATGTAAATGTATGTATGTCTTCTAATTTAACTAAATTAATTAATTAATTAATTCATTTTTTTTAAATAATTTAACTTTTTTTAAATAATTTAACTTTTTTTAATATTTTTTGTTTTAATTTTTTTTTTGTGGAGAGTACAGGCTATTTTACTGTCGGGCTTGCTCGACTGTAGCGTTCTCTCTTGTTTTTATATTATGATAATCAGCATGATTTTATTTCTTAAAATAGGAACTCAAATATCTTAAAATAAACAATTTAATATAAATTAAAATACCATAACTATTTTTAATTTAAATAAAAAGGAAGGTATTTTTTTCACTAATAGTTTTGTTGGATTCTTTAATTTATATGCATATACATACTTGTATACGAAGTTACTATTTAGTTACTATTACTATTATTTACTAATAGCCGCAAAAACAATAGAAAATGCAAGTGCTCGTGCACCCGCCGATATCATTGGTCATGTTTCGGAGTTCATGTTTCAAAGTTTCGGTCACCGCCGCTCATTCTGAGTCTTTCCAGTTGTTAGTCGAAATGACTGGTTAGTGAGCGTTCGTTCACAACCAATCATTGCTTGTCACTATATAAATAAAATAATCATACCGAGTATGGGTAAATACTTGAGTATGACCGAAAATGTAGTACTCGTTGCAGTTCTCTGGTACATATGTATGAATTTTATGTAGATACATGTTTATGTATATATGTACATACATATGTACATCATATATGTATATAAAATAGTTTGTATAATATATCTGCTTTTGAACCCATTTTTTGCATTGGGGCTTTATTGGTGCACGAAAAAATTGTATGTATTTATGAACATATGTATGTACAAGTATATGTAAATATGTATGTGCAATCAATGCACAGCCCAAATGGTACTTTATGTCCCAGCTCTCGAGTCGTACCAAAGTAATTTGCTATTTGGGAAATGAACTCTTTAGAAACTTTAGAGAGGGTCGGAAGAGAAATATCATATAATAATAATTGTAAGTACAAATACTGAGCCACCACAGACGGACAAGACCTGCTAGTTTACTAGTATACTACATACATATAAGGTTGTGGTATTGTATGCGCAGTTGTACGCAGGACAAATTTCAAATTTTTTCTCGAACCCCTACTCCCCCGTGATTAGTGATTTTCCATAACTCCCATAATTCTTGAAATTAAATTTGGCTAATAGTGGTTATGTTTGCATCTAATCGTGATGGGCTGATTTCAAAGAAAAATATAGCCATATATGTAATGTCTCATCAATCTCTGCCCCCTGCTGTTATTGTTGTTGCTGCTTTGACTTAATTCTTCAGTTCCGCATACCCACAGATGTATGAATGTTTTCTTTTAAAACTGTTTGACTCTATGTACCTCTTATGTAGTTTTGATTTTATTAACGAAATTGTTACAACAACAACACACAACGTCACAATCGACGGCAGCAACGGAATAAAAAGAAAATTCCACTGACACCAACAACAACTGAAGCAGCTAAAATTAAAAAAAAAAACAATTTTTACTTCAAATTTAAAGAAAAATATAATAAAATTTGTTGCAAAGTTAAAATACCAATCTTTGCGTAGTGACAAAACTTATGCTAGACATATTTAAACAATTACAAAAGCTAAATTTACCACCGTTGGTATTTGAACTCACGTAAAGGGTGTATAATTAGACATTTACATAGGAATTGTGTGTATGTGATGCTTGCATGCAGCACAATGTTGAACCAAAGCAACAACAACAACAGTTGCGGGCATATAACTATAACTTCCTGATAAATCGGCCTATCATAATGAAACTTACATTACGGGCACATAATGACTTACTGGCGGTATTTGCCAAATTTGAGTCAAAAATTCCAAGAATTACGGGAGTTATGGAAAATCATGAATTGCGGTGGTGTGGGGGTGGAGGGAAATGATAATATTTTCTGGGTGCGTCGGGTATCCCGACTTTGAAATACTCGGTACATATGTGTAGTATAATTATGCGTATCTATGCGTGTATGTGTCTGTTTGTGTGTGTCTGTATGCCTGTGCAAAGCAGTAGCAACAACAACAGCTGCGGTCACTGCTTGGTCATCTATATATATAAAACAGTTTGTCCTGACTGACTGATTGGTGATCAACGCACAGCCCAAACGGTAAAGGCTAGGAAGCTGAAATTTGGACTCAAGTATCCTTTCATAGTCTAGGTCCCCACTAAGGATTTTGGAAAACTCGAGCTCCAAAGGGGGGAAAACAGGCTCCAACGTTTATATGAAAAATCTACAGTTTTCATCTGATTAACTTTAAACTTAGTTTGTTTTGATATTTTTTTTTGGGCCTAAAATATCGGAGTTTTCTTGTAAAAATAAGTAAAAAAAAGCTAAAGTCGGGTGTCCCGACAAGTTAGGTATGGCAATGTCCTCAGAACAATTGCAGTCAATAATAGAAGCTGCAGTTAACAATGCACTTGCCGCTCAAAAAAGAAGTTTTGATGTACAGATTCAGGATCTGAACCAGCGTTTAGGCAGTGTTTGTGTTGTGGCCCCAGAAGTAAAGAAATACAACGACGCAGAAATTCGGATGATTAAGTGCAGCAAACCATTAGACATACTGAAATCTTTACCGGACTTTGAAGGAAAACAGGAAACATACGTCTCATGCAGGAAAGCAACTTTAGGTATGCGGACAAACGCACCATATATTTAATAGAACAAGAAATATCGACACTCCAACTGGGAAATTCGACACTCTTACAGTACTACGACGAGGTAGAAAAGAAACTTACGCTATTAACGAACAAAGCGATCATGACCTACGACAACATCATAGCTGACACACTCAACGACAAGTATAGAATGGACGCTTTACGAGTGTTCATTTCAGGAACTAAGAAATCATTAAGGAATGCTCTGCTTTGGGCAGGACCGAAAGATCTTCCTTCCGCTTTGGCTCTATGCAAAGAGGTTGAATCTAACCACGAAAATATGCTAAAGTATAGCGGAAAGGGCCCAAAAGGAAGGAACATTGGCAACAAGCCAGAGACAGGATGCCGGCAGGGGAAAACGGTAATTGCCCACATTGGAAACATCCGCATTTAGTAAACGACAGGCACCTCCTAACGGATCTCCACAAAAACAATAAAAACCTCAACCTATGGACGTAGACAATTCATCAAGGTTTAGACAAATCATGCAGTATCAAAATCAGGGTAATACTAATAACCAGGGACAGGCTGACAAGAGACCAAGCAGTGGCACTGCAAAGTTTACGGGACCGAAACATCAAACAATGAATCATTTGACCCAAGATGACTCTCCACCTGACCAAAATACTTTTGAATACCAGACTGAGGCAACCTAGAGGTGGATGACATTAACGATGACCTTGTAGTGTACGACCAGGTTAATTTTTTAGGCACAACTCCCTGTTACCAGGCTTACATTGACGAGTATAATGCTCAAATATTTTACAAGCCGGGGAAAGAAAATTTCGTAGCAGATGCATCCACGCTTAAGAGGAAGATTCACAGTCCAATATTGCAACAAAATAGTAATAGAGGAAAGTAGATCGGCCTCAGATAGCACTGTTATTATGTTTGGTGAGCAAACTCGTCACCTCATACATTTCTCAGGTAGAGAAAAGTTAATTGTCAGGGTATGTGACGCGGTCAAGAAGGACGTAGTCAACGCAATTTTCTGTATCAGAATAAAAAACATTCGCACAAAACTAGTATAGCCTTTTACCCTTTGGATACAGGCTATAAAAATATGATCGGCACCGCCAAAAGTAGATATTTGAGATATTGCACATTGTTGACATATTTTCAACTAACAAGAAATATTTTCTTTCAAGGTTCAAGGCTTTCAAGGTTTTCGATTGTCCAACCTATTGCCTCCAGAACAATAATAGGCATACAATCAGCAATCTTACAGCTCATGAACTTCTACAGGTACACTAAAACAATATATTGCGATAACGAACCTTCCATAAAATCCGAAACAATAAAATCACTTATAAATAAGCGATGATCCTTGTACAACAAAGTAACAGAGGAAGCAGACTTTGGGACAAGGGAGGGAGGTTCATAAAGATAATATAAGGTAACTATAATATATGTTTTCTGGGCTATGCTACTTCTTGTCACAATGACAAACGCTAAGCTGACTGACTATTCAAACGCGGACTACATACCAATTTAATAATGTACGCTTAAATAATGGATGAAACAGAGAAATTGAGGAACCATTTTCCTCAATCACACATGAGACAGATACTAGACTCGGACATAAGACACACGAGAACACTCTTAGCAACAATAGACATTCACCATCGGAACGCCAGAAGCATTAACATGTTAGGCACTGTTTATACTCTGTACATGAAATGTACAAGACTATATTAGGTTTGCAGGAGCTGAAAAATGTAACAGACAGAAGGAGGCGTGGGGCAAAGTAGATATATTCTTGATCACTATGACAAGACGAGTCGATCTAACCCTGCCCGTCCGTCTGTATGAACACCTGGATCTCAGAGACTATTAGAGATAGGGCCACCAAATTTTGCCTTATGTGTGTGCGCTATATGAGTTTGTTTATTTTTTGTTGATACCCCCCTTCACCCCTATGGCGGTTTTCCCGATTTTCCATTCGTATAATCGCCTACATCTCGGGACTATAAGACCTAGGAACCCCAAATTTTAGTCCAACATGCCTTATGTGAATACGCAGAAAATGTGTATTTTTTCTATAACTCCCGTAATTCTTGGAATATCGAACTTGGCATTTTGCAAATACCCCAGTTAATATGTATCCTGTATGCCAAGTTTCATTATGATAGACCGATTTAACAAGCAGTTATAGCTATAAATATATTTGCTGCCCAAGTGCTGCCCGCAGATGTTGTTGATGCTGATGCTTTGGTTGACTGCAAACATGCTTACACAGACACGAATAGGCGCGCATAGACATACATTCATTCACATAGACACAATTGCTATGTATATGTGCAATTGTACACCCTATACTTGTTCAAATACCGAGAGAGGTAAAATCGATCGAAATTTCTTTTTTAATTTTCTGAATTTTTGTAAATTCTATAATTATTCTAAGCATATGTACAGAGTATTTGAAACTTTAGCTTTTTTACTTGTTTAAAGGCAGTAGCTGGCACTCCGGACTTTGACGAGTTTGAAAAATTGAATCTGAGCTCATTGAATTTGCAAATAGGCAGGTAAATATTAATACGAAAACGCAACAACAGTTAAATAAGTCAACAGACGCAGTAAACAAACATGCTAATAAAGAATTCAAAGAATAGCCAAATAAACACTTCTACGAAACTTTGCTCTCAAGAAATAGAATATTAATTTCGGAACTTGAAACTTTAATGTTATCTGTTACACTCACAAAGATTGGAATTATTAACCAATCAATATTAGACTCTAGCGATTTAAATGACGTAATCAATGAGCGTTCTACGAACCTAATCATTACTGCCTTGTTGGAAGTAGCCCAAATCAAGGTTATATTAAGTAACAATTTTTTACATTTTATAACTAAATACCCTAAGCCAAGTTTAATATGTAAGTAGATTCTCTTGTACCCTGTACAACACAATAACACCATCCTTAATATAGCTGACGGAAACATCATAGCCGACAGCGGTAATGAAATATTTCCAATCGTAAACTGCAGCGCTACGCTCACAACAACATTCTGTAGAAGATTGCCCTATACCACGTGCGCCAAACGACTGCACTGTGGTGGCAAGGCCCATTGTACCACTCGACCCAGCCATACGCGGTCATCGACGACGGCGTCATCATCATCAACGACGAAACGGCGGCGATCACGACTAGTGATATTGAAGTCAAAATTGTAACCGGTACGTTCCTCCTTACCTTCCACAAAGATGTCTTTTTGAATGGTTCTTCATTCCGTAACCTAAAGAGTTATGTGAACAAGTCTCCTGCCCAGCAGCGTCAACGCTGGTTAACATAACATTCCACCAAGAGATTTTAAGCCTACCATACTTACAAAGACTGGGTACAGAAAACACGTAATACATTGGCGAAATCGAGAAGAAACTGATAAAACAGCCCATAATATCTGGATTGACTGTAACTACCTTTTTAGTTTGTTGCTACGCCTCTTTCAGATTCTACAGGAAACGTCAGACGATTCGAAGTCAATAAGACATCCTGGCTGTCATCGAAGGTTATAAAAATTCCGAGGACGTCCTCCACTTAAGCGAGATTAGCAACGTTCGCGGATATTGCACAACGAAAACAGACAATGTTGAGTGCAACGCTTCGCGACGAAAGCAGTCGATATGCGACACCATGCACGAGGCGCAGTGTCAGCATGTTTGAGGCACAGGGCTTGCTTTGGTTATAAGAAATCATGTTCTTAGTCTTTAGTTGAGTTTGGGATATTAAACCTTTCAGTACAAACGAGCTCTTGTCTTTTATTGGAGCATGAATAATTAATCCTCAGTCGGTCGAACGTAATAATAATCGACGTTAGGAACTTCTTAATTTACACACATAAGTGTTCATGTACAATTTCAACAGCATACATTTACATCAGAATCGTGTCTATGCGTGCTTGCATGTAGTAAATGTTTATTATGAAACAAGAAAGGAATGCTAAAGTCGAGCAGGCTCAACTTTTAAATACCATGTACCTCCCACCAAAAAGGAAAAATGACAAAAAAAAATTTGAATTAATTAAAAAAAATATATATTAGTTAAATTATGTAATTAAATTAAATACAGTAAATGTATGCTGTTGAAATACATTTACTTCAGAATCGTGTCTCTGCGTGTTTATATGCGTGTATGTATGCAGCACAAAGTTGAACCAAAGCAGCAACAACAACAGCTGCTGGCAAGTATATTTGGTTTAAGTTGGAATAAAACCGACATTGCGGCAATATTTATGGCACCCATCTGGGCCGCCTACTATTGGCAAATTTATTTATCCCAAATTTGTGCTATTCAGCAAATAATAAACGAGCCCGGCGGAAATGACTGAAGCTTAAGTACTGGCTCTCAGGAAGTAGATTTAGCGTTAATATTTTCAAGCAGAATTTGGTGGACTCGTCTTCTAGTAACATTGAGATCTAAATTACCCCTTATCTCGTTAAAAAACATTCCTTTTGAATAACAAGACGCCTAATTTCCCGTCTACAACGCTCGTCAACGTTGGTTGGTCTTCCGTAGCGTTTGATCTCACCATAAGAATCAGGGTTCTTAAGGAAATTTCTTATTGTGTTTCGGTTTTGATTAACTCTGGCAGCAATATCAGCTATTTTTGAACATTTTCCTCTTATTAAGCCTCGATCATTCGATATTAACATTCCATGTGGCATTTTATGTAAAATCCACATTTCGTATGAACATTTAATATTAAAAATCAGTGCGCTAGTTAATTTACGTTTTTTTAAAACGTAAGTTTTACACTTATTTAATGAAAAGACATAAGCTTATATATTATAGCACAAAAGCAATCTAATCGCTGTTTGCACATATACTTATTTCCTAAGTAAATCAAATGACGCCAAACAAATTTATGAAAACGGTACGGAATGGCGACCGAAGAATTTTGCACAGTCATTCTCAAAATAGACTACAACTACACACTTCTGCATACCAAAAACAAATTTACCGGTACAACTAAAGATGGGACACATTCAAACATTTATGCACATATACTTCTTTCCTCATGCATTTGGCCGCATAACTCTGCGTACACACAAAAAAATATACAAATTTTAACTTTAAATGTGAATATCTTTTAAGATAAAAATGTTTTTGATTTGGAAAGGTTTAATATTATTCCAGATAACTATTATTTTTAAAATATTTTTATACCCTGTACATCTCTGACCCCATAAAGTATATATATTCTGAATCAGCATGACGAGAGAAATCGATCTAGACTTATCCGTCCGCCCATCTGTCCGTCTGAACGCAAGGATCTCAGAAACTATAAAAGCTGGAGCAACCAAAGTTGGTATCCAGATTCTCCTAGGCCCGCGGAAGGACGAGTTTATTATACCCTGTACCCAAAGGGTACAAGGGTATATTAGTTTTGTGCGAGTGCACATGGAACACACAGAAGGAGGCTTGGTAGACCCCACAAAGTATATATATTCTTGATCAGCATGACAAGCCGAGTCGATATAGCCATGTCCGTCTGTCTGTCCGTCTGTCTGTCCGTCTGTCTGTCTGTATGAACGCAAGGATCTCCGAAAGTATAAGAGCTAGAATAACCAAACTTGGTATACAGATTCTCCTGAGACCGAGAAAGGACGAGTTTGTTCATTTTTTCTGATCCAACCCCCCACTCCCCCCCTATTACCAATTTTCTATAACTCCCGTAATTCTTGGAATTTTGAACTTAGATTTGGTAGTCACATTAGGTTAGTAATTATATATCCGTATACCAAGTTTCATTATGATAGAATGATCGGAAAAAAAGTTATAGCCATATAACCAGGCCCAATGCACACATACAGTTGTGCTCAAAATAATAGTAGTGATATTTTTCACAACGTTCTACCGTTCGTATTTTTGTGTTTCCTTTCAATTTGAATCCTTTCTTTCTACCTATGTGATCTACAACAAGAGCACAATAAAATGACGCGTTACTTTAGCTTTTTGTGCACTTGTTGTTGTTGTTATTTGCATTTTCCACAGCTAGTCCCTATTCTACGCGCTCAAAATAATAGTAGTGCTTGCGCAAACATTCCAAAAATATTAAGTGTGTCGCTCCTTAAGCTCACGAAAAGTTGCTAATAGTAAGTTATATTATTTTTTAATAGTTTACTATAGTTTCCAATACACATTTTAGTTTGTTTTTTTTTTCTGATATGGGTAGAGCCAAGCACTGCACTCCTGAACGACGTGCACTCATTCAAAAATTGATATCTGAGGGAAAAACTTACAATGAAGTCCAAAATATAGTAGGTTGTCCTCCTACAACGGTGTGTAATGGTATAAAATTTATCCCAGGCCCCTAAGCACGCGGAAGACCTCGCGCTATGTCAGATAAATTGGCGACCCTTGTAGTGAGATACTTTAGGCAGAACCCATTTGCGAGCTCTACCGATACAAGAGATGAATTAAATCTCCATACTAGTACACAAATAATACGGAGATGCCTACTGCAAAATAATTTGGCAGCTCGGAGTCCAAGGAAAGTGCCCCTTCTCACAAAAAAACATCTGGCAAAACGAATTAAATTTGCACAAAACCACATTGATTGGCCAGTGCAGTAATGGAGAAACATTTTATGATCAGATGAATCGAAAATCACGCTTTTTGGTGGAGCTGGGTCTCGTCAGTATGTTAGGCGGCCACCAAACACTGAATGCACCCTCGATTCACAACGAAAACCGTAAAACACGGAGGAGCTCGTATTATGATCTGGGCCAGTTTTTCATATTACGACGCGGGGCTTATATATTGGATCCGGAATGCCATGGATTGCCACCTTTATGTGCATATAATGCAGAATATTATGCTGCCATATGCCAGTGATGAAATGCCACTAATTTGGGTATTCCAGCAGGATAATGATCCGAAGCCCACAAGTAATGTTGCCCAACAATGGTTTCAAACTAACAGGATCAATGTTCTAGAATGGCCGGCACAGTCTCCTGATCTCAACCCGATTGAGAATTTATAGCACGATGTGAAGAAGGAAGTTGCCAAGCGTAAACCAACTAATTTTGAACAGCTTTGGGAACCAGTTAGACATGCTTGGAGCTCCATTCCTCCTCAAAGATGTCACAATCCCATGGACTCCATGCCAAAGCGATGTGCTGCAGTTCTTGCACACGAAGACTATGCTACAAAATACTAATATTATTTAGAAAGACCTAATATGAGTAATTAAAATAAAAACCGTATTATTTGGATCAGTTGGGACAAGTAAGAGGCCAACAAATGAAACACTACTATTATTTTGAGCGACCAAATTAATGAAGTTTTGGGAAAAAAATTATTAAAATTGTTATATGAACAGAATTTGTAGTTATTTCTTTATGATTTACTTGTTAATATACTATACTTAATAATACAAATTATTTTAAATTCATTAAAACACCATTTCATACATTTTTTGAACGAACTAAATTTTTATGAAAGCACTACTATTATTTTGAGCACAGCTGTACATACATATGTACAAGTACACAAACATGCATAAGGCACGATTCTGATGTAAATGTAAATGTATGTATGCATGCATGGAATATTTAATTTAGTTAATTAGTTAATATTTAGCTAATTAATTAAATTAATTTAGTTAATTAATTTAATTAAATTAATTAATTAATTTAATTACTTTTTTGTGGGGTGGTACAGGGTATTTAAGAGTTGAGCCTTCTCGACTTTAGCATTCCTTTCTTGTTTTTTTTTACTTTTTATGCAATTAGAAATACATAAGATGAAGGAAAAGGAATTAGAAATACATAAGATGATTATAAATGATTGTTATATACATATTTTTGTTTTCCAAAATAAAAATTTGAACTAATTTTCTTCAATAAAGAAAAACAAAAATGTGTATTCATCTACATATATAAGAATACGAGAAACTAACTTAACTTTACTTAATAGCATTACTTATGCCACATATATATTTTTTTAATGGAATATGCAGTCCTAGCTCCTTTTACCTGAGGGCCATCGCAAATAAATGAATATAACTGAGCGAAAGAGCATCCTCTAAAACAATGTTTTTCGATTTGATTATTTGCCACACTTTTCTTTTAATTACGGCACCAAGTCCATCAATTGCTCCCTTCCCGTGAGAACTTGCAAAAAAATTCCATTCGATATACAAGCATCCAATATCTTTAATTATGTCAGTCAAGCTCGTCAAAATATTAAAATTTTGCCCATACAGGGTGCGCCACCTTTTATGTCGGTATGCAAACATTGAATATTTTTGAAAATAAACAACCGATTTTCAAGAATGAGATATTTTTATTTAATTTGGTTCTGTACAATTTCTTGAACTGAGGTTTTCAACACTGGTCTACTCAAGTCAATCGGTTCACTAATGACAAAGTTATTCAATATATTCATACCGACATAAAAGATGGCGCACCCTGTACAAGCTTTTAATTTCGAATAAAAGCTTTAAAACAAAAAAATACGTTTTTAAAGTGATATTTTGTATGTATATATATAAATAAGGTTGTTTTAGAATTTTTTTTTTAAATTTAAACATTTTGCACTTACGATGTCGCACGCGACAAACTTTAAATAGGTTCTACGCTGACTATTTTGCGGCAAATTTTTTAAAATATTATTTGAAATAAAAAACTGTGTTTGCAGCTAATATTTGACGCTCCTTGTACAAATACCTTTGACGCTCTGATAACAAATGTACTTTTTCGATGTCGCACGCGACAACCAAATATACCTTAAAGCAAAGATAAAAATTTACCGTAATTGGCAATCGCATCGTTCCTTTTACATTTTTCTTATATTGCTTAAATATAAACCAATATTTTATAGAGCAAATATCAATGCATAATGTCTCTCCTTAAGAACAGTAATGAAAACAAAACGTGCAACAGATGTGTTCAAAACTTAAGTTTTGCAGTTGTTCGACTTTGCATTTGAATTTTTCGAAATGTGTTATGAATAAATGTAAAATTTGATTACATTAGTTAAATTTGTTTATTAATCCTCGCGCGGAAGTGCTCGAGGTTGGGCTATTTTATATTTGTAAAAATGTATTGTTAAGGTGCTAATCTGAATGCACGGCTTCAATGCTTTGATTAAACAGAAGAAAAATTTAAATTTAAAAGATTCTCTATACAAATATGTTAAAACATCATACTTTTACAGACTTTGAATTTTTTGGCTGCGGTTGACATTTCTAGAGACATGCCCATATGTAAAATATAGGCCTCCTTTAGCCGTCTTTGGACAGTTTTTCTACTTATTGATATTTTATGGTGCTTTTTGAGCTCACTCGACACTGCTTTTGGTGCATTCATCACATTTTCCTTAAGTTTCCCCAATATTATGCGGCCTTCTATAGGCTTAGTTTTGCGTGGTCTTCCCGATCTGAGCTTATTTTATTGAAGGAATAATGCTTCTTCTTTTTGTTAATTTGTAATAAATTGTTTGTCTAGGTATGTTCTATTATTTGCTAAGGTATTCTACAGAAATATTTGCTTTATACTTAGTGACCATTTCAATTCTAATTAATTCACTTATTTAACGTGTTTTGCCTATAATTTAACAAAAATTGCGATCAAACAGTGATTATTATTAATAAAACTAAGAAAAATCACTTCAAAAATTTGAGCACGTGTTTTTTACGGCAAGCGAATCCTTGAAAAGCAATGTCAAATTACTTTTGTCCAGCCAAAAAATCACAATCTACTACGCAGATAATCATAGAAAGGAAATCTGTTACGTTATCAGAGCGATATTTTTTTTCTATTAAAGCTATATCTTCTGCTTCTTAAAAATTGAATGGATACCGTTACTATTATAGGTTTGCAGAAATAAGCGGTTTTAAATTTTGCAATGTGTTGTCAAAATACTTTTTTCCACTGTTGTATGTATACATACAGTGGCTCACAGCTTATTTCAACCAGCACCCTTAAAAAAATTGTAGCCTCTGTAAAATCTTAACTAAAAGGGATATCAAAATAATTTAAACGCAATTAGTTAGTCTGATGACTTAACTTTCAAAATTTAACTTCATATATTTTTTAAGTATTTTTCTAACAATTTATAATAATTAAAAACTGAAAATTCAACGAAAAACAATGCCACAGCTTATTTCAACCACTTAATGTATTACATTATTACAACTACGTTTTTGATCAATTAACTAAATTTAATACTTGGTGTGACCACCCTTTTGATCAACCACCATTTTGAGCCTTTTTGGCATGGATTCGACCAACTTTTGTGTCACTTGTGACGTAATTTTGGACCATTCGTCAATTAATGCATTTTTGAGGTCGGAATTATTTGAAATTTTGCGTTTTCGAATGTTTGCATCCAAAATTGACCACAAATTTTCAATGACATTTAAGTCAGGTGACTGGGCTGGCGGTTTCATAACATGCGGACAATTCCATATCATCCAGGTCTGCACAATGCCCGCCGTATGCTTTGGGTCATTGTCTTGGTAAAACCTAAAGACGTCCCTTATGCCCAGTTTCTCGCCACTTTCAATCAAATTGGACTTCAATATTTCAAGATATTTAGTTTTGTCCATTGTCGTCTCAATAAACTGTAAGTTTCCGACGCCGGCTGCTGACATACAGGCCCATACCATTACGTTGCCACCGCCATGCTTAACTGTAGCCCTTAAATTTTTTGAATCGAGGTCTGTGTTTGGCTTACGCCACACATATGAGGCTCCATCTGATCCAAAAATATTAAATTTGGACTCATCACAAAATAACACTGTACTCCAGAAATCGTTATCCTTGTACAAGTGCTCCCGGGCAAACTTAAGGCGACACGTCCTATTTTTCTCGCTTATAAAAGGCTTCTTGCGTGTTATTCTGCCTTTAAAGTCGTGTTCCTGAAGCACGCGAAGAATTGTTTCTGGGTGGCATGACTTGCCCAACTCTGCCTCAACATCATTGGCCAGTTTTGGAGCTGATAATCTTGGGTTTTCCTGGATTTTCCGAACAATATAGCGCTCATCCGTAGAATTAAAAATTTTATTTGGAGCATTTCTACCCTTATCATGGGTTCTGTTCTCACCAACAAATCGATAAATGATGCTCTGGACTGTGGAATCATTAAGTCCAACCATCTCTCCAATTTTCCTGCGGGAATAGCCCGCTTTAAAGTGCCTGAGAACAAGTTCTCGCTGCTCAATAGTAGTGCGTGGGCCCATTTCGCTAAATACACTTTTCTGCAAGATCCACTCTCAAAGTTTAGCAAAAATATATTTCACCATATTGCGAAAACAATGACTAAAGCATAGAAAAAAAAAACTACCGTTACATCGTAGAATAACAGATCTTCGCTCAGCTGTAAAGTATGTGGTTGAAATAAGCTGTGGCATTGTTTTTCGTTGAATTTTCAGTTTTTAATTATTATAAAATGTTAGAAAAATACTTAAAAAATATATGAAGTTAAATTTTGAAAGTTAAGTCATCAGACTAACTAATTGCGTTTAAATTATTTTGATATCCCTTTTAGTTAAGATTTTACAGAGGCTACAATTTTTTTTAGGGTGCTGGTTGAAATAAGCTGTGAGCCACTGTACATATATTACAAACATTACCACAGAGTGCACATGCATAAAAAAAATAACATGTGAATGTACATTTGTATGTAAATACACGCATACGAATGCACATATGTATGTATGTACATCATACATAAAGGAGCAACCAAAATATTAAAGAAAACTTGCCTTGGATGTGTTTGGGGTGTCGATGACGAAGTCAATGCAGTCAATATGCTATCTGAGTCATTGTTACTATAATTTCGCGCAGCTGATTTAGTACCCAACATAAGTACATCCGAGGTATCGTGAAGGTTAAGATAATTCGAGCATAGGCCAACAGTTAAACAATTTGCGATAACCGTCAAAAGAGTAATTATAACAGTAAGGCTCCCATATTTTTTTTTTAGCAAATGAGGTAATGAAAATACGTTCGCGATACGGGCATATTTAACTTGTGGTTTCGAAATCGATTTTGCACCACTCACACACGGTTTTGATTGCAAATGCAAAAAAAAATTACCAATATTTAAAATTGTTTCATGAACACGGTAGTTAGCGGATATAATTTTGTTTGACCATCTAGCCTGGGCCTGACATATTTTTAAATGGTGTTCACTTCCTTCCATATTACACAACTACCTTTCGACAACTTGTTCTTCCCGAACGATGTCTGACAAGAAACTAAATACCGCAATATTTTTCTTCTGATTGTAACATGCTGTAGTGAATGAAGTTGCGCAACAATTTGTCACAATAACACAATTTTAGAATTGTTATCGAAGCTCTCAGCCCTGGTTCCAGCCGTTCACAGTGCGTAGATAGTAACGAAAGTAGAGCAGTGAAACAAGAACAGATGGCATTATTATGTTAACTAATGTACTAATATACATTTAAATGAAATCTTCACGGCATTTTAGACAAAAGGAAGTGAAACTATTAAAAGCTCAAAATTACAAACACACCAAGTTTTTGAATAAAATGCATATGTACATATATGCATATGTACTAACTGAATCCACAATATTGTTCACAATTTTCATGCTACACAAACTAATCTTTTCATACGTAAATAATATAAAACTCTATCCTTATTCCTTTTTCATCCAAATCAATTAATTTAAAGAAAACTTAATCGTGATACAATTTTACTGCAACATGGACTGTGTCCTAGCGAAGTCCGTGTGAAAAATACCAGGGTTCGTAAAATGTGCTCGCAACCCGTTTGGGCCCGCGAGAAATTCAGCTGCGGGGTTTTTCGGGTCGCTGCCGACAGAGGCGGCGGGTACGATCGGGTCGTCTGGCAGAGGTAACTTGCCGTGCGGGTACGCCGTGCTTCGCCGCGGGTCGCTGCCGACAGCAGCAGTGTCATACGAGCCGGTCTGCAGTAGCAGAGCGCTCGTTCGTGGTAGGCAGGCATATGTACATATGTATGTGTACCTTCTGCCTACTCCGTTTCAGCTTGACGCAGCTGTTTTGCATACGTTTGCACAGTGGTACCTGATACTATTTTTAAGGATCCGTGGCGTTGCAACTTGGCGTAATTTAAATAATAATAAAACCTACAGTCAATTCGTATACTTCATTCACATAACGGAACCTAGCATATGCTAGTGTATTTATCACAAATTTCAATTTGGTGAACGGCTATGCCTCGAAGATGATATATTGCTGCACTGGAAGTCTCTTCAATGTAGTGAACCAGAGCTGGCACAAATAGCGGAAATTGCGTTGGCTGTGCCAGAAACTCAGGTGTCAGTGGAGAGGGCTTTTAGCGCGTTACCCCTTATTTTTACTAAATTAAGAAATAGACTAAGTCCAAATGTATTAAGCGATATTTTAATTTATTTATTTATTTTTTATTTATTTATTTATTTCATCGACAAACAATGTAAAAGAAAAAGAAAACAAAAAATCAATACAAAAGAGAATTTAAACTAAAATAAAGCTATAGGAATAAAAAGCCTACAAAAATGACACAAATATCTAATAACGAATCCGACACGGTGGGGGAATTTTATTTGCCAAACGGCCAGCTATGCCCCGATTCACAGCAGAGGGTAGTCAGATAAGTTATTAGACCTAACAAAAAAGGAATGGAGATGAAAAAATAGCAATAGAAGATAAAAGAAAACAAGTAAAAAAGCTAAAGTCGGGTGTCCCGACTTTGAAATACTCTGTACATATGTTTACAATAATTATAGAAAATAAAAAAAAAAAAATAAATAAAAAAAAATTGGATCGATTTTACCTCTCTCGGTATTCGAACTCACGTAAAGGGTGTATAATTGCAAATTTACATAGCAATTGCGTCTGTGTGAGTGTATGTATGCCTATGCGCATCCATTCGTGTCTGTGTAAGCATTTTCGCAGTCAACCAAACAGCAACATCAACAACAGCCGCGGGCAGCGCTTGAGCAGCGCTGCAGCAGCAAATATATTTATGGCTATAACTTCTTGGTAAATCGGTCTATCATAGTGAAACTTGGCGGACACATAATTACTAACTGGGGGTATTTGCAAAATTTTAGTTCGAAATTCCAAGAATTACGGGAGTTAGAGAAAATCGCATTTGCGGTGGAGAGGGGGGAGGGAGGGGAATTCCAAAATATACATTTTCTGCGTATTCACACAAGGCATCTTGGACTAAAATTTGGTGTGCCTAGGTCTTATAGTCTCCGAGATATAGGCGATTATACGAATGGAAAATCGGGAAAACCCCCATAGGGGGGAAGTGGGGGGAAAATCAAAAAAATAAAACAAACTCGTATAGAATACACACATAACGCATCTTTGTGGAAAATTTGGTGTCTCTATCTCTTATAGTCTCTGAGATCCAGGTGTTCATACGGACGGACAGACAGACAGACAGGGCTAGATCGACTCGTCTTGTCACGCTGATCAATAATATATATACTTTGTGGGGTCTGCCACGCCTCCTTCTGCCTGTTACATTTTTCAGCTCCCGCAAACCTAATATACTCTTGTACATTTCATGTACAGAGTATAAAAAAAAACTTAAATAATAAGAGATAAAATATAATTAAAAGCTAAAGGTGAAGAATCACTGACCCGTTGGGGGAAAATTTATTAGCCAGTCCGGCAAACTATGCCCCTACTCACAGCAGTGGTGATCAGTGATTCTGCCGGAGATAGCTGAAAATAGAAGCTTTTAGTGAGGGGAGAGAGAGCTCATTTGAGATTAAAAAGTAAAAAGAATTATAATTAGAGCATAATACTCGAAAAGGGTTGTGCATGGCGTAATCACTAGTGCATCTGTTAAGTAGAAGAGGCAGAAAGTTCCTTGTTGGCCTGGAAGGAACAGAAAAATTAATACGACCTAAAAGCATAGAGGAATCAACATCTCCAACAATCAATTTGTGGAGGAACAGCACACCAAGAACTATCCTACGGTGAGCCAAAGAGGGCAGGTTAATAAGGAGAAGTCTACTGGAGTAGGAAGGTAATCGCAGATTAGGATCCCAGTTAAGACCACGAAGAGCAAAAAGAAGAAATTGTTTCTGAACTGACTCAATGCGATCCTGATGCAGTTTATACTGAGGACACCAAACACATGAGCAGTATTCTAGCACTGGTCGTACTAGAGAACTGTAAAGTAGCTTGGTAGTATAGGGATCGTTAAATGCTCTGGACCATCGTTTAATAAAACCAAGAACACCATTAGCTTTGTTAACGATAGTGGAGATGTGAAGATTGAAATTCAATTTGGAATCAAAAAGAACTCCAAGATCTTCAACTGTAGATATACGTTGCAATGGTATATTGTCAATCGCATAAGTGTGGTCTGGACCGGTGAAAAGTCATAAACTTGCATTTAGAACAGTTAAGGTGCAGGTAGTTGACCAAGCACCACCGTTGAAAACAGTTTAGATCATATTGCAGACGAGACCGATAAAGAGGATCTTTATACGAAAAAATAAGCTTTACATCATCGGCATACATTAGTATACGGGAATGCAGCAGGATAGACGGAAGATCATTAATAAATAGAGTGAATAATAGGGGGCCGAGATGACTACCTTGAGGTACGCCCGAAGTTACGATAACAGGTTTAGAAATATTCGACCTGAGTAGTACCTTCTGTGTCCTATTTTTTAAGTATGAGGAAATCCAATTCAAAGAGTTTGACGGAAATCCCATACGAGATAGCTTTAAGAGGAGAAGGCCGTGATTCACAGAATCAAATGCTTTGCTTTGCTATATATAACATCAGCTTGCATCTTTGCTAGGAATGCATAATTTATGACAGATGTAAATTCTAGCAGATTAGTCGTTGTTGACCGATTTTTAAAAAATCCATGCTGAGCAGGGGAGATTACAGACTTACAATGATGCTGTAAAGAGGAAGTAATTATTTTTTCAAATAATTTAGGAATAGCAGACATCTTGGCAATGCCCCTATAGTTAGAAATGTCTGACTTACAACCCTTTTTGTGGAGTGGTGTAATAAACGATTCTTACCAAAAAGCAGGAAAGATTTCGTTCTCAAGGGACAGATTAAAAAGCTTAAGCAACGGCTTGCTTAACTACACTCTTTGAGCACACAACTAGGAATGTTGTCAGGCCCAGGAGAAGCTTTAACAGATTGTATATTAGACAAAATACAAGAATCTGTAATTATTGGAGCAATAGTGAAATTTGAAGGCATAATGCAAAATGGGTAAGAATTGCCGTTAAAAGACTCGGAGGAGTATGTCGACTGGAAAAACTTTGCAAATAATTCAGCACTTACGGAATCATTAACAGAATTGTCATTCGCAAGAAAAAATGACGATGGCAAAGTCGAGGATTTCCGTTTAGAATTTACGAAGTTGTATAACTTCTTAGGGTCATGTTTAAATTGGAGTTTGCAACGCTCGAGATAATTTGTGTAACACAGGGAGTTTAACAGAATAAAATTAGATTTTGCAATAGAATATTTGAACTTTTTAAAACATCTCGATTTAATGTTTTTTTAAGTTAGAAAGTCTACGCGTAAACCATGGAGGTTTAAAAGTAGAAGATGATGCGACGCTATTGGGAAAATGCTATCGAAAATGGAATATATGGTGTCATAAAAAAATTTTGAAGCAACATCTATATCAGTGGAGCTATATAAGAAAGACCAGTTAGTATTTCAAATCAAACTGTTAAGCCTAACAAAATCACAATTACGAAAGCATTTGCGAGAAGACATTTGCACTCAGAAGACCCTGCACTATATCTAGAAAAGGAAAGACTAATTTCTAGAGTTGAATGATAGATGTCTTCAGGCAGTGTTAAAGGAGAAGATCTAGAAACAACAGCATTATTAACATCATTAACAAACACCAGGTCGAGATATCTATGAAGGTGATTGTATATAAGATTAATTTGAACAAAAGAGAGTTCAAGAAGGCAATCTAAAAAGTCATTCGGTGACGAAGGAATAAGGTGAGGGGAAACATTAAAGAATGACCAAGAAATGTTTGGCAAATTAAAGTCCCCCACCATAACCACCAAGTCATTATCACACAGGCGGGAACATACTTCTCTGATACAAGTGATATGGAGCATATAAACTTGAATATCAGAAGAAGGAGGAATATAGGAGCAGATGATATATAGCGCTCGAGAAGGAGATGTTGTCTTAACGCAAATAAATTCCAGGTTGTCCGGCATATTAACGTGGACAGTTTCCGACTGGATGGTGGATTTAACGGTGACATGACATAACGTCTGAGGACTTATCGCCCGACTTTCTCCGTTTTATTTTCGGACATAACGCCCAAAATAGTTCGGGCGTTATGTCCGTTTTCATTTCGGACATAACGCCCAAATTTTTTTTCGGTCTTAATGCCCAAATTTTACTTGAACAAGTGTAAATATCATGAAATCCATTAATTATTATATTTATAATAATAGTAACAATTGGGGCCTCGGTGGCGTAGTGGATAGCGCACGTGCACACCAAACAAGAGGTCGTGGGTTCGAGCCCCACTCATGGCGAGAGCATGACCCCCGAAATTTCTCCTCTCGATAAACTCTCCGGAATACATGCCTTCAACGTCGTGGTCATTTTAATAATAACCACAAAACATATCCATCTACGCTAACTGGATAACATCAACAGTAACCCCCCCAAGACGCCTCTCCCCGGAGGCGACAGGTGGCAGCCTCACCACTGGGATAAGTCGCATCTGGCCAATCACCAGTTCGACTGACAATTCAATGATTACCGAAACTAATACAAGAGAAATAAATCCAAACGGCACCACTTCGATGACGACCATAGGCATCTCGAAACGGACAAGAATCGGACAATGGAACGTGAGAACTCTAAAGGAACCATCCAGGCTGGCACAATTTGAAGGAGAAATGGACAAGCTGCAGATAGCAATAGCGGCGATCAGTGAGATGAGATGGAGCGGAAATGGGACTACAACAACATCAAACGGCAACTTAGTTCTGCATAGTGGCAACAGTGACGGCAGCAAATACGGGGTAGGAATCTTCGTGGCCAGGAGGATGAAGAAGACATTACTCTCCTGGACCCCCGTATCTGATAGACTCATCAAGGCCAGGTTTAGATGCAAAGCTAGACACATCACCATCGTGCAATGCTATGCCCCAACAGAAGACGCCAGTGACGACACCAAAGACGACTTCTACGCTGCTCTCACAGCTACTCTCACGGAAATACACCGAGGTGGCATCACTATTCTCATGGGTAACCTTAACGCGAAAATTGGTCCCAACAACAACCGACTACTGAGATCAGTCATGGGCCAACATGGAATCGGGACTCGTAATAACAATGGCGAAAGACTTACAGAACTTTGCCAGACATTCCAACTGGTCATTGGCGGCAGTTTATTCCCTCACAAAGATGTCCACAAATACACCTGGACATCTCCAAATGGGAATACACGCAACCAGATTGACCACATATGCATAAGCAGGAAATGGAGGCACTCGCTACTAGATGTACGGAACAAGCGGGGAGCATCGATAGACAGCGATCACGAACTGGTCGTAGGCGAACTTTCAATTAAGTTGAACCGGAAACGACCACGGATCGCGAACACCACAAACCGACCGCTCCCCCTCAACCTTCATCTGCGTTACGAGCACACCTATCACCGCAACAAAATCACCCCTGGGAACAAGCATGCAGGACGCTAAGGGTGACCGCAGAAGAAATTATTGGCACGCAACAACGCAGAAGAACCAATTGGATATCTGACAGGACATGGGACCTAATTAGCAGGAGAAACAATCTGAAGGCTATAGCAGACCAAAACAGCCACAATCGTGATGAACATCGCAAACTGTGTAAAGCTGTAAAGAAGTCCGCCAGAAACGATAAGAGAGCTCTAATGGATAGATTTGCAAACGATGCAGAAACAACATGCGCTCACTATACCAGTTAGTAGCACGAATCTCTGGAAGCTACCAAAGGCAATCCCAACCAGTAAGAGACACACATGGAAACCTGCTGACCAATGATGAAGCCCAAATAGAGAGATGGCGTCAACACTTCATGGAGATCAGCAACACTGCCACACCAAGCAGTAGTGATGACTTCAGAGGTATTGCACCAACAAATGGGATACTGAGAATCTCGTCCGCACCACCATCAACCAGAGAAATCGGCAACGCAATAATGAAGCTGAAGCACAACAGGGCAGCTGGAGAAGACGGCATACCAGTTGGATCTCTCACAGGCTCTCCAATCGAGTTTGTTGATAACTTCCCATACCTCGGCACCATTATCTCCAAAAATGGTGGCGTAAACGAAGATGTGTCGAGCCGTCTTACCAAAGCCCGATCAGCATTCGGAAGACTGTATCGCATATGGAGAAGGGGACAGTTAAGCAGAAAAACCTAACTCCGAATTCTCAATGCCTGCGTGAAATCCACATTACTGTATGGGAACGCGACGTGGCTGACCACACAAAGAATGATTCAACAGCTGCAGGCATTTATAAACAAATGCCTCAGAATTATATGCGGGGTATTCCGGCCGAACAGAATATCAAACGCAGACCTGTGGAGCATGACTGGTGAATCTCCAATCCACCTCCAGATAAGGAAGAAGAAATGGATGTGGATTGGCCACGCACTGCGAAAGGACCCACACAGCATTGTAAGGATGGCGCTAGACTGGAACCCCCAAGGAAGCAGACGGGTCGGCAGACCTAAGATAACTTGGCGACGGACCACCCTTCAGGAATTATCCCATAACAACATCACATGGGACACAGCTAGACAGACGGCCAGAAATAGAGTTCGATGGAAAGTATTTGTAGAAGCCCTAAGCTCCCAAGTGGAGTAAAACAGGAATATAAAAAAAACAATAGTAACAATATCAATAAGTTATTACCCATAATTTAAGAAGTTTTGTTTAAGTTTTAATTTAATATGATATCAAACATGTGACGAAATTATTAATTACAGTGGCTCACAGCTTATTTTATGCAGTACATATTCTCGCCTTGGAGGTCTGTAACAACGAAACTATTATGCCTTGAGCAAAAATTTTAATGCCATTTAAAATACCATTTAACCTCTAGTTAAAATGGGATTTTATTTATTAGCAATAAATGACCTTAAACATTACAAAACAAAAAATACTGCATATTTTTATGTCACTGCTTATTTTATACAGTCATTTTTTTAATTTGATATAGTACTTCAATGTTGCGTTAATTATATGTACTTTATAATTTTATGCCTTTGATCTGCTTTTACAAGCACTTCATTTTTAATTTTTTTTTTGTAAAATGGGACCAGAGCAGCAATCAAGCTAAGAGAATTTGTTAATAAACCACATTTAAAACGGTCACCCGCTAAGAAAAATTTCAGTGGTGAAGATTAAAACTTAAACGATAAAAAAAATATTCACACATTGTATGGAAAAAAAGGGCCAGAACTCGACTATCATTGAAAGTGACCAGCGGTAAAACTATGGCAAAACCGTACTTTTTCACTACTGCCAAGCTTTACGACGAAGGGTACAAAAATATAAAGATTTGGCTGCATTAATCAAAAGAAATGAAAACGCCTATCGAGTTCTCAAGAAATTCATGTCTTTACCTCTTTTATGTCCTTCTGATATTAAAGAGGCATTTTCTATTTGCCAAATGGAAGTTTACGCCAACTTAGCTTTTCTAACTTCTGGCGGAGTCACCTATTTCGATCCATTTATCAGTTATTTTGAAAAACAATGGATGCAAAAGGTAGTTACTGACAATTTAGCTTTATTAGATGTATGCAACTAGTTTTAAAAGAAAATATACATTTCTAGGAAACACCATCTGGATTTTCTGTTTATCGCGAAAACACAAGGACAACAAGCGCGCTTGAGGGATTCAATAGCTATTTATCGAAGCTTATTCCAAAAAATTGTTCTTTTTGGGAGTTCCTAAAAATAGTTAAACAGGACGAGTTTCAAAAGTTCAACGAATTAAAACAAGTTTTCGGAGGCGATATCTACAAGCAACAAAATAGGACTGCTTTAATCAATCGATTGATAAGTGACCTGGACAGCAAAAAAATCACACTTGCAGAGTTCCTGAAGGCAGTTTCCTGCAAAGACAACAAAATTCAAGAAGACAATCTGTTCATTAGAGAATGTGAATGAGTCGGAATCAGATGACGAACCAAATGATGAAGCCACAAAAACGTCGATTGATATAAAATGTGAGCTTTGCGTAAAAAATATTAAAAATATGCTTCTCCAGCCATGCAACCACGCCAAGCTCTGCCAACACTGTTTGGAAAATTTAAAAGCGTTCCATGATCAAGCAGGGACCTCTATGTTATGTCCTTTTTGTAGGTGCACTGTTGAAAAAACACATAAAAATATATATAATATGTATAACTTTCTATTTAAATACAAAAAAAATCTATAAATTATAATTCAAAAACAATAAAACAAACTTGCGCTGCGTACACACATAAGGCATATTTGTGCAAAATATTGTGTCTACATTTCATGTACAGAGTATAATAAAACAAGTAAAAAAGCTAAAGTCGGGTGTCCCGACTTTGAAATACTCTGTACATATGTTTACAATAATTATAGAAAATAAAAAAATTAAGAAAATAAAAAAAAAAAAATTGGATCGATTTTACCTCTCTCGGTATTCGAACTCACGTAAAGGGTTTATAATTGCACATTTACATAGCAATTGCGTCTGTGTGAGTGTATGTATGCCTATGCGCATCTATTCGTGTCTGTGTAAGCATATTCGCAGTCAACTAAACAGCAACATTAACAACAGCCGCGGGCAGCGCTTGAGCAGCGCTGCAGCAGCAAATATATTTATGGCTATAACTTCTCGTTAAATCGGTCTATCATAGTGAAATTTGGCATACGGACACATAATAACCAACTGGGGGTATTTCCAAAATTTTAGTTCGAAATTCCAAGAATTACGGGAGTTACGATTTGCGGGGTAGAGGGGGGAGGGAGGGGTATTCCAAAATGTACATTTTCTGCGTATTCACATAAGGCATCTTGGACTATTGGGTGTTCCTAGGTCTTATAGTCTCCGAGATATAGGCGATTATACGAATGGAAAATCGGGAAAACCCCCATTGGGGGAAGTGGGGCGGAAAATCAAAAAAATAAAACAAACTCGTATAGAATACACACATAACGCATCTTTGTGCAAAATTTGGTGTCTCTATCTCTTATAGTCTCTGAGATCCAGGTGTTCATACAGACGGACAGACAGACAGACAGGGCTAGATCGACTCGTCTCGTCATGCTGATCAAGAATATATATACTTTGTGGGGTCTGCCACGCCTCCTTCTGCCTGTTACATTTTTCAGCTCCCGCAAACCTAATATACTTCTGTACATTTCATGTACAGAGTATAAAAACGGACTTAACGCCCGAAAAACTTTTTGGGCGTTATGTCCGTATTTATTTCGGACTTAACGCCCAAAAATATTTTCGGGCTTTATGTCCGTTATGTCATGTCACCGGATTTAACTGCAATCAGTACACCACCACCACGGCGAGCAGCTCTATCCCGTCTATAGATTATAAAGTTATTAGACAAAATTTCAAAGTCAGATATAGTAGAATTTAACCACGTCTCTGATAATGCAATTAAGTCAAATTCAAACGAAAAATAGCGAAACTAAATGCGGAATTAATAAACGAAATTTCTTTCGAATAGTAAAAAATATTTTAGTAACAAGTTTATTTATTTGCAAATGATCTTTTTATTTCCTATAGCCAAAAAAATCGAATGACATTCATTCAGAAATCTAGTATCAGGTACCACTATGCAAACGCAGACAAATCTGCTGAGTGAGGCTATAAGGGATGAAATGCTTCGCGCACATTTTACCTTGAAATATATACACACAAGCATACCATCATACAAATTTCACACATCACACATACATATGTACGACCCGATCGTACCCGCGGCCTCTGTCGGCAACGACCCGAAAATACTCGCGGCAGAATTTCTCGCAGGCCCGGACGGGTTTTGCCCGCATTTTACGAACCCTGAAAAAAACATCGATGTTTTGATTGATGGGATGCATCGGCATGTTGCATTAATGTATGGCAAATACATCTACAAACAAGAAAGGAATGCTAAAGTCGACCGAGCTCAACTCTCATATACCACGTACTCGCTCCCATCAAATCGAAAAAAAAATATTTAAAAAAATGAAATAAATTTATTAAATTAAATCAAAATTCAAGACTTATATACATACATACTTGTATGTTTATGTGCAGCATTTACATTGGAATTATGTCTATGCATGATTATATGCGTACATCAGCTACGGGCAGATATTATATTTAAGGCAATAACTTCCTTCATAATTAACCTATGATGATGAAACTTGGCATACGGACAATTACTAATTTGAAAAGTGTATTTAATAATATAGAAATTCATGATTAGAGGTCGAGAAGGGGGTGCATCAGAAAAAAAAAAACGCGGACTCGGGCTAGGAGAATCTAGATACCACATTTGGTTATTCTAGTTCTTATACCTTCTGAGATCCTTGCGTTCATACAGACGGACAGACGGAGATAGTTATATCGACTCGTCTTGTCATCCCGATCCGTTAAAAAAAACCTGTCATGTGGTGCAGAGCTAGCCACCATTGTCAGCAATTTAAAGGTTATATGAACAGCTCTGAAAACTTACTGTCATACTTGAATTTTGATTAAATCTGCTACCTGGAACTTTGTGAATGTCATACATTCTACGCGCAGCAAAAGACATGCAAACTCCTGCATGATAAGCTGTTGTTACTAAAGTTGTTTTTACATACATACATATAAAACAACTATCTGCTTACAGCTAAACATGGTCACAAATAGTATACTTGTATGATAAAAAATATAACAAATTCATATACTAAACAAGAATGAAATGCTAGAGTCGAAAAAAAGTGTTGTGTCAGGGCGACACGCGATAGAAGAGAAACTTCGTGATTCGAATAATAAAACTCGAGCAACGACACACGCACTATTTACGTGTATTTTGTTTATGCAACAATATGATTGTTCGGCTCGCTGGCGTCAACTACATGTATTTTGTTTTTGTAAGTTGTTGCATCTGGCTGGTCACAAAAAAAAAAGCAAAGGGGCAGCGCTACAGGAGGCGCCGAAATTTCAATTTGTGGCAGCTGCGCCATCTAGTGGTACCGAGCGACGGGTCGGGGTGCCAAATGCAATCGCGCAGGCGCAGGTTGTGTTCTGATGGCACTTCAAAGTAGGGAAACATCAAGGCCGCGACGGACGAATGCCAAAGGGACAAAGGAATCCGCAGACGCACGACATACAGCCTATATAAGGCAAGTCGCAACACGTCATTCCCGTTTTTTGGGGCGACCGTTCAGACCAACGAGCCGGCGACTTTTTATAGCCTCTACCAAAAGGGTGAAAGGCAATACTAGTTTTGTGCGCATGTATGTAACACACAGAAGGAGGCGTGGCAGACCCTACAAAGTATATATATTCTTGATCAGGATGAGAAGCCGAGTGGATATAACCTTGTCCGTCTGTCCGTATGAACGCAAGGATCTCAAAAAGTATAAGAACTAGAATAACCAAACTTGGTTTCCATATTCTCCTAAGACCGAGAAAGTACGAGTTTGAGTTTTTTTTCGATGCACCCCCCCAATCCCCCGCAATTCGTGTTTTTCCTTATAACTTCCGTAATTCTCGGAATTTCAATTTCAATTTTTTTTTTTTTTTTGGAACGTACAGGCTATTTTAATGTCGGGCTTGCTCGACTGTAGCGTTCTATCTTGTTTTTGTTTATTTTGAGTGCTAAGACTTCTAATTAGAAGAAAAAACGTTTTGAAAAGAAAAGGACGTGTAAACACGAGTATATCTATATAGAAAACCAGAAGCAGTTCCAAGGTGAGCACGGAAAAATAATATATGCATATCGGTAATGCAAATATGCAAGTATATATACATACATATATGAATACGCAAAAATGTCCCTACCCGATGTCTAAAGCTCTTAATTCTTCAATGGTGTAGGGATAATTGCTATACATCGCGCAGATACACGGTCCACGTGGGAACGGTGTGTACATTGGCAGCAGCAGCACCGGCGCACGTTGGCGACATCCCAATAAGCGGCAGCGCTAGCTGCATCGTATTAGCAGCAATAGCGGCACCATCATCAGCAACACATAAAGCCGGCGATCCCAACGACACCAACAGCAGCGTACGTGCCAATGTCAGCAGCCACGTCATCAGCAGCAGCGCAACAGCACAAACCGCAGGCGACATAATCGGCGACGGCAGCAGCCCGTACCAGCGTCGGCTACGGCTGCATCATCAGCAGCACCATCATCAGCCGCAGCAGAGCAACAGCAACCAGGATAGCAGCGGGAGATAGAAAAGCCACGCGCAGTGCCTGTTGTGTGCGTTTGAGCTGCAACAATCAGGCAGAGATCCCACGCGCCTCTCGTCTTGTTATTTTGTGTGAGCTGCATCTGCAGGGTCCCACGCGTCGCACAAATTGTCTACAGAAAAAAAGATGAAAAAAATACCATTAAAAGATATCCATACAAATAAACACAAAAAGTCACAGAAAGCGACACCAAAACAGAGCTTGGCGCTCCATTTAATAGAAAAATTTATACATATAGAAGGCACATTTAGATATTTAAGTATAAATTCAACAACTTCATTAAAAGGTGTAAAGGAAGATTGCCAATTGCAATAGCGCGCAAAGTCATATACATACATACATATATATAGAAATGGCGCCCATGACTGTCGTGAGCTTTCGGTAGGGTTTTTGTTGAAACATTTATATTTTTATTCCCCAAATAATTGCACATATGTATTTGCACATACACATATACATATGTATATTTCTATTTACCATTTACATACATGTTTATGCACATAAATAAATAAATAAATATACATACATATGTATGTATGTATATTTTTATTTACCATTTACATACATGTTTATGCACATAAATTTCCGCATTGGCCGTTGGCAAACCTTTTATTTGTTTTGTATTATATTCATACTGTCCATAATGACACACTAAAACAGAATCAGTAGGTGCGGGAGGCTCACCTGAGGCATGGAATAGCCCAAACATGGCCCTATGAATTCGGTGTCCAAAAGAAATTTTGCAATTTTATGCAGTTCCTTTTGGGTTTTTCTTGAAGTCCGTATCCGTGTAGATCTTTTTATCGCGTTACGTTTTGTTTATTTGATGTTAGTTATTTTGTTTACATTTGAATTATGTTTTGTATATTGCGTTTCGAATTAATTGTAGTGATGGCGTTTTGTTGGTAATCGATGGAGAAACCGTGTTATCGGTTATTGTGCGACTCACGCGGGCGTAGGGTTGGAACCACACACCCAAGGAGAAGTTCCGATGAGCCAGCCGGCGTTGCCCAAGGGAAAAAAGCGTGTTCGTAACAAAGTTCGCTCGGTATCGGTATTTTTCTTGTGCGTCTTGCTGTCACTTTCGTCGCACAAAATATTGCCGATCCAGCAGACAAAACCGTGAAGTAAGGAGTTTCACTTCAAAATCAAAATTAAATACATTAATTACTAGTATGTGTGCTTTTATAGGCATTATTAAAAACCCATACACTGTTCACTTGCATACGCATCCCAAAATACAATGCGACAGAAGATGGCAACAATGTATGAAATTCTCATCCCCATGTAGCAAGTAAAATCTGAAAACGAATTGAAATTGAAATACATATAAACATATGCATGTATATATGAGCACTCACACATTCAAAGAGCACAAGCGATGCAGATCGACCGTCTCTGTTGACTGCCTCTCTGCAAATGAAATAAAATTCGCTCACAGAGAGCACGAATGCGACAGCTCCCAGTCGGCTCAGCCAAGTGCGACAAATACCCGAACAGCTATGGGACCTGTCGCTCACAATTTTGATGGGACGTTTTCGATGTGTGAAATGAAGCATCTATGTATGTACATATATGTTGTATGGTTAGTGATAGTGGTCTACATTTCCTATATTTTCACATCACTCTTTTTGACGCATTGGGAACACGCGTTTTAATTAATTCTTGTAAATATGTCCATATTGTCCATATGTCCAAATTTGTGCGAAATGAAAGTGTCAAGGGTAAATGCTATGATATATTTATCGCTATGTGCAAATATTGATTGTAGTTTTATTGTACGCAGATCCCAACAATAACATTGTTAGGAGATTCTCAATGAATTAAGAGGCCCCTTATTTGACAGTCTAAGCTTTGGGGTCATTTCGAAAGATCGAAAGATGGTAAGACGGCCATTATCCGATATGGGGAGGACTGATCGAGTGGATGCCATATTGGATTTACGCCAATATGAATGTATGTTAGCGGCACATGTTCCCCAAGATACAAATGCTTTGGATTTTTGGAAGGCAAGTATATCTAAAAATCTACAAGTCAATGCTTATATCATTTACATTTATTTTAGTGCGCGACAGGCCTCTTAATTCATTATTATAATAGTCCGAAAAAAATGATTTTATGCCTACCAGCCACTTCAACAGAGTGGGAGCAAATGTTCAGCAAAGCCTGATCATTAGCGACAGAAGAGCTTCGCTAAAGCCAAAAAACGTCGATATGCTAATGTTCCTCAACAGAAGCGTATGGATTTGACATTATTTATAAGTTTAGTTCATAAGTATTTTTATTTGATAAAAATAGCCAGTACTCTTAAAAAATTGATTTAATTAATTAAATTTAAAAAAAAAAATTATTACATACATACATCTCTATATATAAGTTAACACCGTATACCGCCCTTGCCTCTCACACCATCGACGGAACGCTTGCACAGGGCAACGACCGTGCTGACCACACTAAGCGTTTTGTACACAACAACAATGCTGTCGCCCGAAAACTGCAGCGACAGCATATGGATAAACGATAAACGTTGCGCTGGCTAAGCATTGGCCGCTGCCGGGCGTTTCGCAACATCCGACCTACAATGTTGGGAGCGGAATGTGCTGACACCGCGGGATGAACGCTGCGCTGAGTTGAGGAGCGACCAGCAAAATGTTGGAGAGGCAGTGCAGTTGGGGACACCAAGAATCACACAACGAGAATCAGCTTAGTTATTTAACGAGAAAAACCAGCCAATTTGAATAAAAACATAATTAATTGCACCACGCTTCCAAGCCGACCAGTCTTATAATTCAGGATGCATACAATCTACCTAAGGTAGTCACAATGACTGCCATAACTGGCGCCCGAGCAGTCTTCTCTAACGAGAGTAGACCCAAGTGCCAAATATTTAAAAAAAAAAAAACATGTGAAGTGAGTTTTGTGTGGCGCGATGTGTTCTCAGTTAAAAAATATACAATAATGGAAAAGTGCAATTGCACACTGTGGCAATGTGTTTGCGCGCACTGCGCAACATATTTGAAAGTCTGCAAAGGAAAATATTAAATTACTAAGAAGAAATTGATAAAGTAAAAGTGACCAAGAATCCACCGGCGGCAATTTGCTCACATATTGTGACATATTTGCGGGTGCAAAATGGTTGGTTGCTAAATACAAAAATGTGAAAATAAGGGGAAATTAATAAAGTAAAAGTGATCAACAACCCACCGGCGGCAATTTGCTCACATTTTGTGACATATTTGCGGGTGCAAAATGTTCGATTGCTAAGAAAATGAAAGTAATAATAATAATAATAATAAAAAAAAAGTGAAAAACGACCAATAACCCACCGGCAGCAATTTGTTCACATTTTGTGACATATTTGCGGGTGCAAAATGTTGGATCGTAAAACTTTAATGGTATGTGGCAGTCTACTGGATACGCTAAGAAGTGTGGAATGCACTCAAAAAAAGCCGCCTAGTGGACTGTGTGGCAACCGTACCTTAGTAGGCGAAATGCCAAAAGGGGCAACTACGGACCACCGCGCCCAGTGCCGAGAATAAAAGAAAAGAAAAAACATATAACATTTTTGGGAAATAAGTGAAATTATTATTCCAACTGAATAAGATACAAGTGGAATTGCACACAGATTTTCAAAAAGTAAATAAAATAAAGGAAATTATTATTTCAATTAAATAAAATATAAAGAAAACTGCAAAAAAAAAAAAAAAAACGGAGAACACACGCGACCGCGCACAACTACCACTCGATGTTCTTTTTTAAGTTTCTAACTTACACAAAACACTACTCTTTTTAACAGAATCACCGCATAAGAGACAGCTCGCAATAACAGCACTACTAAAACGCTAACAACAGCGACACTGCACTACACTACACAATCAATTGTACTCGGGTGAGTGAAACGTTTTCTGCACTAATCAAATAAAAAAAAGCATTTTTCGTTCATAAATAAAATAAAATAAAAAACAAGTAAAAAAGCTAAAGTCGGGTATCCCGACTTTGAAATACTCTGTACATATGTTTACAATAACAAGTAAAAAAGCTAAAGTCGGGTGTCCCGACTTTGAAATACTCTGTACATATGTTTACAATAATTATAGAAAATAAAAAAAATTAAGAAAAAACAAGTAAAAAAGCTAAAGTCGGGTGTCCCGACTTTGAAATACTCTGTACATATGTTTACAATAATTATAGAAAATAAAAAAATTAAGAAAATAAAAAAAAAAATTTGATCGATTTTACCTCTCTCGGTATTCGAACTCACGTAAAGGGTGTATAATTGCACATTTACATAGCAATTGCGTCTGTGTGAGTGTATGTATGCCTATGCGCATCATTTCGTGTCTGTGTAAGCATTTTCGCAGTCAACCAAACAGCAACATCAACAACAGCCGCGGGCAGCGCTGCATCAGCAAATATATTTATGGCTATAACTTCTTGTTAAATCGGTCTATCATAATGAAATTTGGCATACGGACACATAATAACCAACTGGGGGTATTTCCAAAATTTTAGTTTGAAATTCCAAGAATTACGGGAGTTACGATTTGCGGGGTAGAGGGGGGAGGGAGGGGAATTCCAAAATATACATTTTCTGCGTATTCACATAAGGCATCTGGGACTAAAATTTGGTGTTCCTAGGTCTTATAGTCTCCGAGATATAGGCGATTATACGAATGGAAAATCGGGAAAACCCCCATAGGGGGAAGTGGGGGGGAAAATCAAAAAAATAAAACAAACTCGTATAGAATACACACATAACGCATCTTCGTGCAAAATTTGGTGTCTCTATCTCTTATAGTCTCTGAGATCCAGGTGTTCATACGGACGGACAGACGGACAGACAGACAGACAGGGCTAGATCGACTCGTCTCGTCATGCTGATCAAGAATATATATACTTTGTGGGGTCTGCCACGCCTCCTTCTGCCTGTTACATTTTTCAGCTCCCGCAAACCTAATATACTCTTGTACATTTCATGTACAGAGTATAATTATAGAAAATAAAAAAAAAATTTGATCGATTTTACCTCTCTCGGTATTCGAACTCACGTAAAGGGTTTATAATTGCACATTTACATAGCAATTGCGTCTGTGTGAGTGTATGTATGCCTATGCGCATCTATTAGTGTCTGTGTAAGCATTTTCGCAGTCAACCAAACAGCAACATCAACAACAGCCGCGGGCAGCGCTGCAGCAGCGCTAAAGCAGCGCTGCAGCAGCAAATATATTTATGGCTATAACTTCTCGTTAAATCGGTCTATCATAGTGAAACTTGGCATACGGACACATAATAACCAACTGGGGGTATTTCCAAAATTAGTACGAAATTCCAAGAATTACGGGAGTTAGAGAAAATTGCGATTTGCGGTGGAGAGGGGGGAGGGAGGGAAATTCCAAAATATATATTTTCTGCGTATTCACATAAGTCATCTGGGACTAAAATTTGGTGTTCCTAGGTCTCATAGTCTCCGAGATATAGGCGATTATACGAATGGAAAATCGGGAAAACCCCCATAGGGGGGAAGTGGGGGGGAAAATCAAAAAAATAAAACAAACTCGTATAGAATACACACATAACGCATCTTCGTGCAAAATTTGGTGTCTCTATCTCTTATAGTCTCTGAGATCCAGGTGTTCATACGGACGGACAGACGGACAGACAGACAGACAGGGCTAGATCGACTCGTCTTGTCATGCTGATCAAGAATATATATACTTTGTGGGGTCTGCCACGCCTCCTTCTGCCTGTTACATTTTTCAGCTCCAGCAAACCTAATATACTTCTGTACATTTCATGTACAGAGTATAAAAAGAAAAGAAAAGAAAAAGAAAACCCTCGTCCTTGTAAAATAAAAATTGAATTAACCTTTTCGAAAGATACGCAGTTAACTTAAAGAAATTAAACAAGAAATATTTAAATATGGAGGAAATTAAGGAAACGTTAGGGAAATTCGACGAGTCGTTGAAGACATTGATTAATCAGGTAGTGGCACTTAAGGATGACGTAAGGAAAGCCAATGGTAGATTGACTACCTTGGAAACGGATTATGTAAGTCGTAACCCAGTAGCAACTCAACCTGTGCCTCTCACGCGCCCACGCAATGAGTATGAGTTGAAGGAAACTTCAACCTTACCGGACTGCGTTAAGGAGCTGCAAGCATTTGAGGGCATATTAGGGAAATATGTCTCATGGATTAGTAGGGCTCAGTCCATATTAAATGATTACGAAATTGTGAAGGACAAGCCCCTGTATAGGTCCATAGTGTTACATATCAGGCAGAAAATAACGGGCGATGCAGATCTCGCACTCTGTTCTTATGGCGTACAGGATGACGACTGGCCCGAAATAAAGAGGATATTGGCGCTACATTACGCAGACAAGCGCGATGTCCGAACTCTAGAGTATCAGTTGAGCCAAATGAATCAGGGTAATAGGACACTGGAAGAGTATTATATGGAAGTTAACAAACACATTTCGTTAATTACGAACAAACTCAGGGCGGGGGCTCATCCACCCGAGGTCACTAGCGCCTTGATTGAAACCTATAGGGATAAGACACTGGATGTCTTTATTAGAGGACTCGATGGTGATGCCTCTAGGCTATTAGTGATTCGGAGCCCAAGAAATTTGCCAGAAGCGTACGCCCTCTGTCTCGAACTGCAGAATGTTTCGTATAAGGGTAACTCAGATAGTTCCAACTATTCCAATACACCTCCCAGGTATCCACAAGCATATCGCCCAGCTAGTAACCCTCGGTTCGCGACCTTTCGACCCCCCAATAGAGCACAAATGGTCGCGGCCTACGGTGGTGGTTCGCCCAGAGGCCAGCAGACCTACCAAAGATTTCAAGGACCCCGACCTGCGATAAAAATGGAAACGAACAGATCAGGACAATCGTACCAGTCTAGCCCCAATGTTCGCCATGAAGATGATGGCGACAAAAGAAGTTCAAATTCTCTTCCGAACCCATTTAGGAAAGCTCAGAGACTTTATAACGTGACAACAGTGGTGCCATCCATTCTAAACGAACCCGTACAGGGTACCATCCACGAAGTTTATGAGGGGAGCTATGTTAGCGAGGCTGTCGAACAAGGAAGTTCAACATGGGGAGGAGGCCAGGACTGTATTGCCAAAGAACAGAGTGATACAAATGAGCGCGATGCGAATTTTATGACCTCTCCAGTGTACCGTACTTAGAGTACGGTACCAAAAACGGGCTCAAACTAGAATTTCTTGTAGACACCGGCGCAAACAAGAATTTCATTAGCCCGAGAATTTCCGCCGGAAGTACCCCGTTAGCCACGCCTGTTTTTTGTTCAAGCAGCCACGGGCTGCTTCAAAATCACGCATCGGCTCGTGGGTCAATTTTTTAAACAAAACGGTAACGACTCATTTCGCACCTTTATCGTCCTCCCTGGTCTGTATTCGTTTGATGGAATTATTGGCGGCGATACCCTCAGGGAATTAAAGGCTGTCATCGATAGGGAAAACGATCTGTTGACAATAGCTCCAGGCGTCAAGCTACCTCTCTTAGAAATCTAATCTCTAAGAAATCTTCGAACGTCCACCAATTAATCGACGTAGGTCATTCTGAGAATATTAATCTCACTCTGAATGCGTTGATCGAAGAATACGCAGAGATTTTCGAACCAATTTCAAAAGGGGCGGCAGTGAATACTGTGGTTAAAGCAGATATTAACACCAGAACTGATGATCCAGTTTATACGAAAGCCTATGCATACCCCGCTAATATGAGGGGGGTAGTAGATGCACAGATAGAGGAGCTTCTAAATGACGGAATAATCAGACCTTCCAGAAGCCCTTATAATTATCCGCTTTGGGTAGTACCAAAAAAACCCAAGCCAGATGGTGAAAAACAGTATCGCTTAGTTATCGACTTCAAACGGTTAAACGCTGTTACGATATCAGATACTTACCCTATACCGGACATAAACTCCACCTTGGCTAGCCTCGGCAAAGCCAAATACTTCACCACTCTCGACTTAACTTCAGGATTTCATCAAATCCACATGAGAGAAAGTGACATTCCCAAAACCGCATTTTCCACATTAAATGGGAAATATGAGTTCTTGCGACTTCCTTTCGGGTTGAAGAACGCCCCGGCTATATTTCAGCGGATGATCGACGATGTGCTAAGGGAGCACATCGGGAAAATTTGCTATGTGTACATTGACGACATAATTGTCTTCAGTGAGGACTACGATAGCCATTGGGAAAATCTCCGGTTGGTTTTCGATAGCTTGAAAAAAGCAAACCTTCAAGTCAAACTTGAGAAAACTCATTTCTTATCTACAGAAGTAGAGTTCCTGGGCTACATTGTCACTGCGGAAGGTATTAAGGCGGATAGCAAGAAGGTAGAAGCTATCCATAAAATGGACCCTCCGGTCAACGTAAAGGAGTTAAAAAGGTTTTTAGGTATGACATCATACTACATGAAGTTCATACAGGACTACGCCAATGTTGCTAAGCCCCTAACTAACTCAACGAGAGGGAAATACGCCAACGTCAAAGCATCTCAATCTGCTAAAGTCCCAATCGAGCTAGATGAAAAAGGTACTAGCTTTCCCAAATTTCAACATTCCATTCCATCTGACAACAGACGCTTCAAACTACGCCATTGGAGCAGTTCTTTCTCAAAACGACCAAGGGAAAGACAGACCTATCGCCTATAATTCGCGTACCTTAAATAAAACGGAAGAAAATTACGCCACGATTGAAAAAGAAATGCTCGCGATAGTGTGAGCGTTAGATAACCTTCGAGCCTACCTATATGGTGCGGCGACGATCAAGGTCTACACAGATCACCAACCCCTTACGTTTGCTCTAGGCAACAGGAATTTCAGCGCGAAACTGAAGCGTTGGATGTCCCGTATAGAGGAATATAATTGTGAACTAATTTACAAACCGGGGAAATCAAATGTTGTCGCAGATGCTCTCTCTCTCGAATCATGACGCATGTAAACTACTTGGGCTCCGACACGGCCACCGCTTCTGAAGCGGACTCCGCGGCCACGGTTCACAGTGGTTCTCAAGACGCTTCTGGCTTGGTCCCCCATGTCTTGGTACCTATTAACGTCTTTAGAAACCAGCTTATATTCGATACAAATCTATCAGAATATTCCTGTGAGGAACCTCACATGGGTTACACCCGCCATCTTATACCCATTAACAACCAGGCGTTGTCGAGTTTAACTACTTCCTTACAGAAGTATTTAAAACCTTCGATTATTAATGGAATAAAAATTTCAGAGCCATACCTGCAGTTTTTCCAGTCACAGTGTTTTCAGAATTTTAAACTTTTTAAAATACGAATAACACAGAGATTGGTTACAGATTTATCTGATGCAGAAGAAATATACGACGTTATCGAAAAGGAGCATCGTAGAGCTCACAGGGGCCCAAAGGAGGTACGCATGCAACTTTTAGAGAGATTTTACTTCCCTAGAATGTCGACCACAATACGTCTTCAGCTGTCTACTTGTGAATGTTGTAAATTATACAAATACGACAGACACCCTAACACACCAGCTTTCCAACTGAAATACTCCACATCGACATTTTCACATTGGAAAAAAGGATTTATTTGAGCTGCATAGACAAATTCACGAAATTTGCCAAACTTTTCCCACTCGAGTCAAAATCAGCCGTTCACTTTCGTGAAAAATTAGTGGAAGTCTTACACTACTTCACCGTTCCAAAGACAATAGTCTCCGACAATGAAAGAGGTCTGCTGTGTCCGACCGTCCTAAACTACCTAAGAACGTTAGAAATCGAGCTATACAGAACCCCGTCTCAAAAAAGCGAAGTGAACGGGCAGATTGAAAAATTTCACTCTACATTCCAGAAATTTTTAGATGTCTGAAGAAGGAGTACCCAACCTTCAAGACCACTGAATTGGTCCCAATAACTGTGGACAGGTATAATAATTCAGTACATTCTGTTACGGGAAAAAAACCGGCGGATATCTTCTTTGACCGTTTATCTCGAATAAACTACCAGGGGTTGTCCAACTTCAAGCAGCAAACGCTGGAAGACGTCAGGGGTCTCATCGAGCACAGGCAAAATACAACCAACCTTAGTAGAATCAAAAATAGGTCAAGGCCTGTCTCGTATAGCCAGGGAGATAAGGTGTTTGTAGCCAACAAGCAAATTAAAACGAAGGAAAAGCCACGCTACAAGTTGGAAGAAGTACAGGAAGATTGGACAGTTACAGTCAAGACGAAGTCAGGGAAGATTTTTCATGAATCAGATTTAAGGAATTGAAAAAAAATGCTGGAAAAAAATTAAAATGAAAATAGTGCGAAAACGTTTCACAATAATCCTAGTTGACATGATGCGATAAGTTAATGCTTCTAATAAAAAAATAAGTTAACATTTTTGTATAAAATTTTTTTTATAAAAATGTATACACAATACAATTTTGATACCGAAGCTTAAGCTTAAAATATCGCATTCAATACACATAAAACACTTGTTGCTTATAGTCTTCCAGTACACAGAAAAACAAATGTTAGATTAAGTTAAAAACATTATCCACAGTAAAAACACCGATTGTTCAAAACCATGTCACATACAAACGAAAATTCATGTCTAGATTAAGTTGAGCACAAACATTTTTGTTACTACAATACTTTTACGCACTTATAAATATTTACTATTGTAATATTACCTTAAAAAGCTTGATTCTCGTTCACACGGCAACTGCAATGCACATCTACAAATATGAATCGCCTGTTATTCCCCTACAACAAGGGGCTGTTTGGCGGGTAAACGGAGTATTTAAACTGGCCCATGTTATCGACCTGGATAGGATTCAACAAATTGCCATCGACATCGAAAATGAGACAAACTTAATCACCGACCGACGGATCGGGGCTTTAACAACACACTACTTGAAGGAGGCGAGAGAAGGCCTCGCTCGTATAACAAATGCACCCCAGCGCACACCACGTGCCATTAACTGGTTGGGATCAGCCTGGAAGTGGGTCGCGGGATCGCCTGACGCATCGGATTGGAATGCCATTCTGACCTCTCAAGGAAACGTCATTGAAAATAGTAACCAACAAATCAAGATTAACACGCGGCTCTTCGACGCGACCCATGAATCGCGACTCAACGACGGTAATACAACAGTATGCCAGGAAAAAGATCTGCAACAGCTGGAAGAAAGCAGCTGCATACTCAGGCTGTTGAAGGGTGGACACGCTGCATGTACGTACTTGAGGAACAATCAGGAAATAGTCAAATTGGTCGATGACGGGACCATATTCTTGACTATCTTTAATGAAACCGTGACTACTGCCTCGAGGGAACACTATTTGACAGGCTCATTCATAGTCCAATATAACAACGAGACTGTTACTATAGGAGGTAGAAACTACAGCAGCTATACGACTACGCAACTGATGGCTATGCCGGCTGTGTTAACTAAGGTAACGGCCACAGGATACGAGCTGTCACTGGAATATGTCCACAACTTCAACTTGGATAATTTAAAGAAGCTGTCAAACATGTCCGATGGAATACTGCTTTCATTTTCCTTAGAAGCTGCATTGGCATTGGTTATTATGACCTTGTTATATTACATCTGGAGGAAGCTAACGTCAACCAAGGGGATCCCGAAGACGTCCAACCTCGCCCAGCAGCTGGAGGAGCAAGCCGATACGACCAAGGTTTAATAATCTGCGGGACGCAGATCTTGAGGGAGGGAGGAGTTAACACCGTATACCGCCCTTGCCTCTCACACCATCGACGGAACGCATGCACAGGGCAACGACCGTGCTGACCACACTAAGCGTTTTGTACACAACAACAATGCTGTCGCCCGAAAACTGCAGCGACAGCATATGGATAAACGATTAACGTTGCGCTGGCTAAGCATTGGCCGCCGCCGGGCGTTTCGCAACATCCGACCTACAATGTTGGGAGCGGAATGTGCTGACACCGCGGGATGAACGCTGCGCTGAGTTGAAGAGTGACCAGCAAAATGTTGGAGAGGCAGTGCAGTTGGGGACACCAAGAATCACACAACGAGAATCAGCTTAGTTATTTAACGAGAAAAACCAGCCAATTTGAATAAAAACATAATTAATTGCACCACGCTTCCAAGCCGACCAGTCTTATAATTCAGGATGCATACAATCTACCTAAGCTAGTCACAATGACTGCCATAACTTCTATAAAACAGTTTGTCCTGACTGACTGACTGACTGATTGGCAATCAACGCACAGCCCAAACGGTAAGAGCTAGGAAGCTGAAATTTGGAAAGTGAAAGTGAGCACTAAGAAGGGGTTTCGGAACATTCGAGCTCCAAAGGGGGGAAAACGAGCTCCAACGTTTGTATGAAATCTCTACAATCTTTATCCGATTAACTTTAAACTTACTCTCACAAAGAATACAAAAAAAATGTATACTTGGTTTTTCAATAAATTTCCTGCGGCCTGAATAATAATGATTTTCCGGTGGAAAATTCGGTAAACTAAAAGCTATTTGCAATCAACGCCAGCCCAAACGGTAAGAGCTAGGAGGATGAAAACTGGACACATGTTGTCTTCAGTGGTGTAGGTGAGCACTAAGAAGCGGTTTTGGAAAATTCGAACGCCAAAGGGAGGAAAACGGGCTCTAACGTTTGTGTGAATAATCTACAATTTTCATCCAATTAACTTCAAACTTAGTTTGTATACTCTCAAAAAGAATACAAGAAAAACTGTATACTTGGTACTTCACCATTTTTCCTGGGGCATGAAACACCCCACAGCCCAAACGGTAAAAGTAAGGAAACTGAAATTTAGGCCCAAGTATCCTGTCATAATGTAGGTGCTCACTAAGAAGGGTTTTTGGAAAATTCGAGCTCCAAAGGGGGGAAGTCGAGGTCCAAAGTTTGTTTGAAAAATCCGTACATTCGTCTTGCACTGACAGAGCAAGAAATGTTAATTAATTGAAAATTATATAACATTTTTAAAATTTTTTCTTTGTTTAGTGCATTTGGCATTAGGGTTTTCATTAATAACTTTATGCAGTAACAACAAATATCAAATAGTTGGGGACATCACATACACACACTCACACTCACATACACAACAAGCAACAGTTCGTGTCTATGTGTGCGGTTCTCTACGTACGGTTGAAAAAGTAAAGAGAAACATACATATGTATGTATGTATGTATGCCTGTGTATGAATATAGCATGTACATATGTACATTCGTATTAATGTATACATTGGGCAATCGAACACAGTTGTTTGATTGTAAAAAAAATAATGCTCTAAAAACAACAACAACTGCAAGTCATTGGCTCGCTCTTCTTCATTCGTTGTGACCATTTAATGTTAATTGCAAAGGCAAAACGCCAAAAGTTTACAGTTACCGTCGCTAGGCAACGACTGCGTAAGCGATAGTAAAGCAGAAACCGAATAACGGAGCTACGCATATTCTACTTCGCATTGCGGGCAGATGTATGTATGTATATGATTTGTTCTTATTGATCTCAATAAATAATTAGATTTTATTATTTAAATATTCTGCTTATTGCATTCAAACTTCGATATTTTGATGGTATCGGTGGCTTCAACTACCGAAAGTTTTACTCTAGCAAATTGAGATAAGAATTGTCAGTGCTCTTTGATCGTGACTCATCGCTGCACGGAATTGCCACGAGTGCCGTGTTTCATACTCAATATGGCACGAAATGACTCAAATGTGAATTTAAAATTAGGATATACCCTTATAATTATTCCCCTTTTTTGCACATAGTCTATCTTAAAACGTTGCGTTATCTCTATATATAAAACAGTTTGTCCTGACTAATTGGTGATCAACGTACAGCCCAAACGGTAAAAGATGAAATTTGGACTAAAGTATCGTTTCATAGTATCCATTATAGTGTAAGAGCACACTAAGAAAGGCTTTTGGAAAATTCTAGCTCCAAAGGGGGGAAACGAGCTTTAAAAAATATTAGTTATAGTGGTCATGTTCGTTTAACGAAATAGTTTGGCAAGAACAAAAATGTAACGGACTACTGAACAATTTTTTGTCAAGAACAGAAAATGTTCATTTAAATACCTTAACTGTCTTCCTACTGGTAACTTATAAGGTGAAAACATATGGGTAGGTTATGCACACACAAAATAAATACAATTGGAAACATTATATTGAGCCGGGTTAAGACGGGCAATACCTGCTAGTACAATATAAAAAAATAAACTTGACCTGCCTAGGACTTAGGGGAACCTCGATACCAAGTTTGGTTCCTTCTGCCTGTTACATACATTCGCACAAAACTAGTATAACGTGAAATGTTATACTGTACCTTTGGGTACAGACACTAACCATACAACATATAGATGCTTCATTTCATACAACGAAAACGTCCCATCAAAATTGTGAGCAACAGCTCCCATAGCTGTTCGGGTATTTGCCCAATAGGAGCTGTCGATCTTCGGCTAGCCCGACTGGGAGCTGTCGCATTCGTGCTCTCTGTGAGCGAATTTCATTTCATTCGCAGAGAGGCCGTCAAGAGTGACGGTCGATCTGTGTCGCTTGAATGTGTGCGTGCACATATATAGTAGCATATTATGCTAATAGTAGAATATTATGCTGACATAGTCATAATGCACTCACACTAGACACAAACACACCGAAGTTGCTTCTTGGAACGACGAAAGTAGTTTGACCATTTCCTAGAGAACATAAATTTCCCCTGCGAAAAACGGCAGTGGGCCCCACTGGAATACTCAAAAGGTAAAAATTCGTCCCCTGTCTTTCAAAGACGTTTTATCATTTGGTACGCATAAATCCAACCAGTTGGAAGGGTTCTCAACATATTGTGCATATTTTGCCATTGCAGAAGTGCTGCGTTTCGCAACGAATTCCTTGCATTTAGCTAAAATGGGTAAGAACGTCAAATTTGAGGACATCTTCACAAAGCAAGTTGATTGCGCAAAACAAGAAAAAACGAGAGGCTCATGTGCCATTTTGATTGAGGCGTCAATGGAATCAAACAATGGGAATAACACGGAAATCCCACGGAAAATATGAAAATGCATATATATGTGAATGTGTAAAAAGCACATGCTTTATTTTGTATGTTTGAGAATCACATACATACTTATATACTTATATGTATACTTTTTATGCGTTTGTTCATATCTTAAAGTTTTTACTCCTCGCGGTAGCTGCCAACACCTCCAATCAAACCTTCACCTTACTTATACGTACATTTAACAAGTAAAAAAGCTAAAGTTGGGTGTCCCGACTTTGAAATACTCTGTACATATGTTTACAATAATTATAGAAAATAAAAAAAAAAAAAAAGAAAAAAAAAATTGGATCGATTTTACCTCTCTCGGTATTCGAACTCACGTAAAGGGTGTATAATTGCACATTTACATAGCAATTGCGTCTGTGTGAGTGTATGTATGCCTATGCGCATCAATTCGTGTCTGTGTAAGCATTTTCGCAGTCAACCAAAGAGCAACATCAACAACAGCCGCGGGCAGCGCTTGAGCAGCGCTGCAGCAGCAAATATATTTATGGCTATAACTTCTTGGTAAATCGGTCTATCATAGTGAAACTTGGCATACGGACACATAATTACTAACTGGGGGTATTTGCAAAATTTTAGTTCGAAATTCCAAGAATTACGGGAGTTACGATTTGCGGGGTAGAGGGGGGAGGGAGGGGAATTCCAAAATATACATTTTCTGCGTATTCACACAATGCATCTTGGACTAAAATTTGGTGTGCCTAGGTCTTATAGTCTCCGAGATATAGGCGATTATACGAATGGAAAATCGGGAAAACCCCCATAGGGGGGAAGTGGGGGGGAAATCAGAAAAATAAAACAAACTCGTATAGAATACACACATAACGCATCTTTGTGGAAAATTTGGTGACTCTTTCTCTTATAGTCTCTGAGATCCAGGTGTTCATACGGACGGACAGACGGACAGACAGACAGGGCTAGATCGACTCGTCTTGTCACGCTGATCAATAATATATATACTTTGTGGGGTCTGCCACGCCTCCTTCTGCCTGTTACATTTTTCAGCTCCCGCAAACCTAATATACTCTTGTACATTTCATGTACAGAGTATAAAAAGGATTTTAACATACAAAATAAAATAACGCCGTCAATTATGTACCTTTCATGCTTCTCTTTTAACTCGTCGATAGATGTAAAAAGAAAACAAGAGAGAACGCTGCAGTCGAGCAAGCCCGACAGTGAAATAGCCTGTACCCAGGCAAGCTTCCGTCACTGAGTTTTATGAGCTCATAGCAGAAGTAAAAAGAGGAAGAAGGAAAACGAACTTGTTGCTGCAGTTTGTGGGGGTTGTAGTGTAGACAATTTGTTTCGCTAATAACTTTTCTTAGAATTAACTGATTTAGATGAAATTTAAAACAAAAGTAGACTATTGTGTATGAATTATGTGTGCAAAGTTTGGTTAATGTAGCTTTTGAAATGTGGACGGTATTGACGAAATTCTGTAGCGTGGGAAGGGGGGGAAAATTCCAAAAAATAAAATAAACTCGTCCTTTCTCGGAAATAGGAGAATCTGGATACCAACTGAGATCCTTGCATTCATCCAGACAGACAGACAGGCGGACGGACATGTCAAGATCGATTTCTATCGTCATGCTGATTCAGAATATATATACTTTATGGGGTCGGAGATGCTTCCTTCTGCATGTTACATACTTTGCACAAACCTAATATACCCTTTTTACCCTACGGGTACAGGGTATAAACATCGATAAATATATTTGCTTTGCCAAGCGCTGCCCGTGGCTGTTGTTGATGTTGTTGTTTGGTTGACATACATACACACACATACACGCAATAGCTTTGTATATGTGCAATTATACACTCTTTACGCGAGATCGAATACCAAAAGAGGTAAAATCGATCAACATTTTTTGGTCAATTCTCTTACTTTTTATACTCTGTACATGAAATGTACAAGAGTATATTAGGTTTGCGGGAGCTGAAAAATGTAACAGGCAGAAGGAGGCGTGGCAGACCCCACAAAGTATATATATTCTTGATCAGCGTGACAAGACGAGTCGATCTAGCCCTGTCTGTCTGTCTGTCCGTCTGTCCGTCCGTATGAACACCTGGATCTCAGAGACTATAAGAGATAGAGACACCAAATTTTGCACAAAGATGCCTCATGTGTGTATGCTATACAAGTTTCTTTTATTTTTGGATTTTCCCCGCCACTTCCCCCCTATGGGGGTTTTCCCGATTTTCGTATAATCGCCTATATCTCGGAGACTATAAGACCTAGGAACAACAAATTTTAGTCCGAGATGCCTTATGTGAATACGCAGAAAATGTGTATTTTGGAATTTCCCTCCCTCCCCCTCTCCCATGCAAATCGTAACTCCTGTAATTCTTGGAATTTTGAACTCAAATTCGGGAAATACCACCACTTAGTCATTATGTGTCCGTATGCCAAGTTTCACTATGATAGACCGATTTAACAAGAAGTTATAACCATAAATATATTTGCTGCTGCTGCGCTGCTAGAGCGCTGCCCGCTGCTGTTGTTGATGCTGATGCTTTGGTTGACTGCAAACATGTTTACTCAGACACGAATAGGTGCTCATAGGCATACATAAACTCACACAGACGCAACTGCTATGTAAATATGCAATTATACACCCTTTACGTGAGTTCGAATACCGAGAGAGGTAAAATCGATCCAAATTTTTATACTCTGTACATGAAATGTACAAGAGTATATTTGGTTTGCGCGAGCTGAAAAATGAAACAGGCAGAAGGAGGCGTGGCATACCCCACAAAGTATATATATTCTTGATCAGCATGACGAGACGAGTCGATCTAGCCCTGTCTGTCTGTCCGTCTGTCCGTCCGTCCGTCCGTCCGTCCGTCCGTATGATCACCTAGATCTCAGAGACTATAAGAGCTAGAGACACCAAATTTTGCACAAAGATGCCTTTTGTGTGTACGCTATACGAGTTTGTTTTATTTTTTTTATTTTCCCCCCACTTCCCCCCTATGGGAGTTTTCCCGGTTTTCCATTCGTATAATCGCCTATATCTCGGAGACTATAAGACCTAGGAACACCAAATTTTAGTCCAAGATACCTTGTGTGAATATGCAGAAAATGTATATTTTGGAATTTCCCTACCTCCCCCCTCTCCCTCACAATTTCTCTAACTCCCGTAATTCTTGGAATTTCGAATTAAAACTTTGCAAATACCCCCAGTTAGTTATTATGTGTCTGTATGCCGAGTTTCACTATGATAGACCGATTTAACAAGAAGTTATATCCATAAATATATTTGCTGTTGCAGCGCTGCCCAAGCGCGGCCCGCGGCTGTTGTTGATGTTGCTGTTTAGTTGACTGCGAACATGCTTACACAGACACAAATAGACGCGCATAAACATACATACACTCACACAGACGCAATTGCTATGTAAATGTGCAATTATATACCCTTTACGTGAGTTCGAATACCGAGAAAGTAAAATCGATCAAATTTTTTTAAATTTTCTTATTTTTATACTCTGTACATGAAATGTACAAGAGTATATTAGGTTTGCGGGAGCTGAAAAATGTAACAGGCAGAAGGAGGCGTGGCAGACCCCACAAAGTATATATATTCTTGATCAGCATGACAAGACGAGTCGATCTAGCCCTGTCTGTCTGTCTGTCCGTCTGTCCGTCCGTATGAACACCTGGATCTCAGAGACTATAAGAGATAGAGACACCAAATTTTGCACGAAGATGCGTTATGTGTGTATTCTATACGAGTTTGTTTTATTTTTTTGATTTTCCCCCCCACTTCCCCCCTATGGGGGTTTTCCCGATTTTCCATTCGTATAATCGCCTATATCTCGGAGACTATGAGACCTAGGAACACCAAATTTTAGTCCCAGATGACTTATGTGAATACGCAGAAAATGTATATTTTGGAATTTCCCTCCCTCCCCCCTCTCCACCGCAAATCGCAATTTTCTCTAACTCCCGTAATTCTTGGAATTTCGTACTAATTTTGGAAATACCCCCAGTTGGTTATTATGTGTCCGTATGCCAAGTTTCACTATGATAGACCGATTTAACGAGAAGTTATAGCCATAAATATATTTGCTGCTGCAGCGCTGCTTTAGCGCTGCTGCAGCGCTGCCCGCGGCTGTTGTTGATGTTGCTGTTTGGTTGACTGCGAAAATGCTTACACAGACACTAATAGATGCGCATAGGCATACATACACTCACACAAACGCAATTGCTATGTAAATGTGCAATTATAAACCCTTTACGTGAGTTCGAATACCGAGAGAGGTAAAATCGATCAAATTTTTTTTTTATTTTCTATAATTATACTCTGTACATGAAATGTACAAGAGTATATTAGGTTTGCGGGAGCTGAAAAATGTAACAGGCAGAAGGAGGCGTGGCAGACCCCACAAAGTATATATATTCTTGATCAGCATGACGAGACGAGTCGATCTAGCCCTGTCTGTCTGTCTGTCCGTCTGTCCGTCCGTATGAACACCTGGATCTCAGAGACTATAAGAGATAGAGACACCAAATTTTGCACGAAGATGCGTTATGTGTGTATTCTATACGAGTTTGTTTTATTTTTTTGATTTTCCCCCCCCCCCACTTCCCCCCTATGGGGGTTTTCCCGATTTTCCATTTGTATAATCGCCTATATCTCGGAGACTATAAGACCTAGGAACACCAAATTTTAGTCCCAGATGCCTTATGTGAATACGCAGAAAATGTATATTTTGGAATTCCCCTCCCTCCCCCCTCTACCCCGCAAATCGTAACTCCCGTAATTCTTGGAATTTCAAACTAAAATTTTGGAAATACCCCCAGTTGGTTATTATGTGTCCGTATGCCAAATTTCATTATGATAGACCGATTTAACAAGAAGTTATAGCCATAAATATATTTGCTGATGCAGCGCTGCTGCAGCGCTGCTCAAGCGCTGCCCGCGGCTGTTGTTGATTTTGCTGTTTGGTTGACTGCGAAAATGCTTACACAGACACGAATTGATGCGCATAGGCATACATAGACTCACACAGACGCAATTGCTATGTAAATGTGCAATTATACACCCTTTACGTGAGTTCGAATACCGAGAGAGGTAAAATCGATCAAATTTTTTTTTTATTTTCTTAATTTTTTTTATTTTCTATAATTATTGTAAACATATGTACAGAGTATTTCAAAGTCGGGACACCCGACTTTAGCTTTTTTACTTGTTTTTTTCTATAATTATTGTAAGCATATGTACAGAGTATTTTAAAGTCGGGACACCCGACTTTAGCTTTTTTTCTTGTTTTTATTAATTTTCTTAATTTTTTTTATTTTCTATAATTATTGTAAATATATGTACAGAGTATTTCAAAGTCGGGACACCCGGCTTTAGCTTTTTTACTTGTTTTGTATTAAATTTAATTAATTAAATTAAATTAAATTAATGAATTAATTAAATTAATTTAATTAATTAATTTAATTTATTTAATTTCTTATTTTGTGGGGTGGTACAGGGTATTTAAGAGTTGAGCCTGCTGGACTTTAGTATTCTTTTTTTTTTGTGTGGTCTACCGGCGAAAGTATTTTTGTATTTTAATTTATTTGATATTTTTCATTAAAAGTCATAATAACGATTACTTTATTAGTTAATAACATTAGTAATAATAGTATGTTAGCTTAATATCTATACACATTTTTAATTTGAAAAATCCCTGTTGAATTTCTACCTTATATGAGCTTCTTTTTCTATGAAAAGGTAATTTTTAAAAACATCTCTATTTAATGCGATATGATATTGATGTGAATTTATGGAATATTAAAAACTATCATATTCCAAACTTATATTCCTTTAAGTTTCAAGAAACAACCCTCCTGAATGGTCTGATCAAAAAGGATGTGGTCTATTTGGTCTGACTTCTCAATTAAGCTCCTGAAACGGTTATTAACTAATAATTGGAAGACCCAGTTGAATTTTCTGAACATACATCGTTTTTATATACATAGATGTCATTTAGTTCAAAATTTGTATTGCATTTTTATTTGTTTAGTTAATATTTATTACATACTACAAGTAAAAGGCCCCTGATATACTTTGACACCTCCTCTTTAACTATGGTTTTTTTTGCCCGCTTTTTTGGCAGAAATTCCCAAAAAATTGTCCAATTGTCCAAATATAATTTTTTTTATTTTATTATAAATTGTTTAATTAAGCGATAATTAAATTAATTTTTGCTGATATGGCAACACTATTTTCATGGCGCGCAGTCAAAGTTACCTGATTGTATTAAACACATACTTGTATGTTTGTGATGTTTGTGGCAATTTTTGGTAAATTTTCAAAGCTTGCAGTATTAAGAGCAGTACCAAAAAATAATAAGTTTTATTATATAAACCGTTAATCAAGGTATGTAAAATTATAATCCATGACTGTTTTTAATCGACAAAGACATGCAGAAGGCAGACCCCACAAAGTATACAAGTATATACAGGGGTACCACAGAAATGTCTTCGGCCCAAGTTTCGCCTCAAAACCAATTCTCGGTGCCACAGAATGGGATGTTTCAAATCTTGTGTGCTTTGCTAGGAGGTTTGATTAAACACACTAACAAAGACATTTTTCCAAATAAAAGTAATCACTCGAATATAAACCTTATTGTTTTTCTGAATAATCTGCATCAAAAATATTTTGCATATCCATCGTAAATATTATTTAATTAGCAAGTTACTAAATGTATACTTAAAACACCAGCATTCACACATAGCATCCAAAACAACCGCACAATAGAGATGCCCCATTGACCCAAACACAATATTACATTTTGTGAACATCACAATTTGTTAAGTCTAACAGTGTGAGTGAAACGAAAGCTAAAAATAAAATATATGTATATTTGATGCAATTCTTCTTTCAAATAAGTACCACATAACTGTGTATTAATTAAACAAACTTGGAGAAAATTTTGTGTCGCCGATTGGGCAAGTCTTTTTGTTAGCGAAAATGGAGGGGAAGTTCGAAAAAATGAAATCTTTCGAAGTTCTGTGTCGAGTGTTGGGAGTTTTCAAAAACAATTGTAGCCGGAACTACCGGATTTTCTGTGGCACCCCTGATATTCTTGATCCTGACCAGGCGAGTCGGTATATCCATGTCCGTCTGTCCGTCCGCCCGTCTGTATGAACGCAAGGTTCTCAAAAATTATAAAAGCTAGAATAACCAAATTTGGTATATAGAATCTCCTAAGACGAGTTTGTGTATTTTTTTTTTATGCAACCCCTCCCACTCCTCCGCAATTCGCATTTTTGCCAAAACCCCCGTTGTTTTGGAAACTTGTACTCAGATTTGGCAAATACCTCCAACTGGATGCGATTATGAGTCCGTATACCAAGATTCATTACGATAGGTTTATTATGAAGAAAGTTATAGCCATAAATTTACTCGCAGCAGAAGCTGTGCCCGGAGCTTTGTTATTGTTGCTTCTTCGACATATTCCTGCACTGCATACATACACGCATATAAACACGCATAGACACAATGATGTAAATTTATGCTGTTGAAACATAAACACATCTTATGTATGTACAAGTATGTATTGAATATGTATATTTTTAATTTATTAAAATAATTAATAATAATTAATAATTAAAGAAGTGTAGCTTTTTTGTACGTTTTTTGTATTTATATTTACTTCTCTTCTTCCCTTTAAAAACTGTTTATTTTTCTTACATACATATGTATGTAATTGCTTCGCTACAGATTTCTCTCTGGAACGAAACTGGCGTTTCACATGCAAACTTGAAAGTATATAGTTTTTAAACGACGCAAATATCTATTTCTACAAGACGCTTGTAGGGGCGGACTTAATCAATAAGTCCAATTTTGAAATACCATGAATCTCATGGTAGCTCTTGCATATTAATTAGATACTGCATTTTTATTTATTCCACAGGTTTTAAATAAACTACTTGCCATCTAGATCGGTAAATATGCAATCACTGACTCTCGGTGCAGTCCACTGTCAACCTCGCATTTCGATCTCTGAGGATCAATTAAAGAGATTCTTCAACACTTTATAGGAGCACTTTATTGAAGGCTATAATGCTAAGCACATGCATTGAGGATCTGGATACCTGTATAACGTGATCATCAAACCACTTAACGAATTCGGCTATCTTTCTCCGGCAAGGTTAAATACTGGTCAGCAGATCCTAAAAAACTACCCAGAAAACTTCACCAGAATGAACGTGCGAAATATTGTAAAAGCCAAGGCTCTATCAGACTTATCGTATGATTACTTTCCAGTCCCCAGTAATCTCCTGTACCACCCGACCATTGTCGTACGACCCTGGATGAAGTACAAACAAGAAAGGAATGCTAGAGTCAAGAGGGCTCAAAGCTTAAATACTATTTCCACAGAAAATTAAATACAATTAGTATAATCTGTACCTAAAAGGAACAAGAGGGTATTTGATTGGCGGGAAGTGCAAAATTTAATAGGCAGAATGAGGCATGGTACCAAATTTTAGTCCAGACTTACATATATGCAAAAAGTGTGGATACATTACACAGGTAGATATAGGTGATTATATGAACATAACGAACATAATATACTTTTGTACATTTAATGTACAGAGTATGAAAAGTACAAGAAAATTGTTGATCAATAATAGCTCCTTGGGTATTTATAGGAATTGTGTCTATGTGAGGGTATACGTGTCTGTGGGTGAGCGGGTATGCAGCTCAGAGTTGAGACAAAGAAACAACAACAATACCAGCTGCGAGCAAAGTTAGGGCAGAGATAACATTTATGGCTATAACTTTCTTTCAAATTGATGAATGTTTATGCCAAGTTTAAATAAAATATGACAGGATTTATGGGATCGACCCATTTTGTCATACTGATCAAGAATACAAATACTTGGTGGGGTCTGCCACGCCTCCTTCTGTCTGTTACATTTTTCACCTCTCGCGAACCTAATATACTTTTGTAGACGGACGGCTATATCGACTCGATTTGTCATCCTGATCAATAATATATATACTTTTGGGGGTCTGCTACGTTACATACATTCGCATAAAACTAGTATACCCTTTCACCCTTTGGGTACAGTGTACAAAAATGTTCACAGCAATAAACTTTGCATTATTTTCATTCTTTTCAATTTTGTCCAAGGCGAAACTCCGTAGTCAGCATATTCAGCATGGCACAACGTGATGTGCACAGTAAGATAAAGTTCAACATTTTAAAATTCAAATTTCATTTTACTATAAATTGCTTTCTATATTTCTTTTATTACAAGTATATATTGTTTGAATAATACTTGATTCCATACTTACAAAAATACCGTGTTTGGACATTTACGAATACAATGTTTATATTCTGTACATGAAATGTAGGTTTGCGGGAGATGAAAAATGTAACTGGAAGAAGGAGGCTTGGCAGACCCCACCAAGTATTTGTATTCTTGATCAGTATGACCAAACGGGTCGATCTAGCCCTGTCTGCCCGTCTGTCCAAATGAACAACTGGATCTCAGAGCTCCAGATACCTTATGTATGTACGCTATACGAGTTTTTTTTTATTTTTTTTTAATTTTTTTTATTTTCTCCCACTTCCTCCATATGGGATATTTTAGAAACGCCGATCTTATAATCATCTATATCTAAGAGACTATAAGACCTAGAGACACCAAATTTTATTCCAAGATGCCTTGTCTGTCTTTCCGTATGAACATCTGAATCTCAGAGACTATAAGAGATAGAGACTCCAAATTTTTCACAAAGAATACGCAGAGTTAAGAATTTTCCCTAACTCTCGTAATTCATGTAATTTTTTACTCAAATTTGGCAAATTCTATACATCCACTTAGGGATTATATGTTTATATGTATGCCAAGTTTTATTTTGATAATATTTTGATTTTACAATTCCTATGTAAATGTGCATTTATACACCCTTTACATGATGTCGAACATATTTTTTTTTTAATTTTCTAAATTTCGGACAGATCTTAAATAAAGATAAGCACAAAAAAAATCAACTTTGTTCACTACTATCATATACTATTATTCTGATACCACTGTGCGGAAGGCTTGCAAATATATATTTCTTAGTTTTTCTTTCAGTCACATAATATGACCTGGTCGGCATGCAACAAATATTTCGTCAGTTGCCTCGTTATCGCTTTCGCCCATACGAATTTGAACACTAGTCACTTTGCTGCGTTTCGTCTTTTCGTTTTGTTTATTGTGAAAGTGCCATTATAGTTATTGATTAAATGTAAGAAGATGTTTCTGAAAAGTTATTAATATTTTGTCTTCCTTCTGTGGTCAATGATATTGGCATACCAACAAATAATATGTATTCTTTTCTTTATTTTTGTTCACCCTATAGACCAAAAATTAATAATTGATTAAAAGACAACCAACGATAAAAATAGCTTGAAAATATTCATAGCTACATCAAATGATAATTTGCATATAATATGCGTACATGTTACAGAAAAAAATTAAATATAGCGTCTAAAATTAAATTTCACGGCAAAGAAAAAGAATTTTCAGTGGCTGCTGATGAACTAAAACTAAAAACTAAAGCCTCTTCAAAATGGTTGTGAATGGTACATATTCATCTCTATATTTATAAAACAGTTTGTCCTGACTGACTGATTGGTGATCAACGCACAGGCCAAACGGTAAGAGCTAGGAAGCCGAAATCTGGACTCAAGTATCCTTTCATAGTGTAGGTGCCCACTAAGAAGGGATTTTGGAAAATTCCAGCTGCAAAGGGGGGAAAACAGGCTCCCACGTTTGTATGAAAAATCTACAATTTTCATTTGATTAACTTCAAATTGAGTTTGTATACTCTCAGAAAAATTCCAAGAAAAACTGCATACTTGGTTCAATTTTTGTTGGGGATTGAAATATGGGTTTTCCTGTAAAAAAAAATGGGGCATCAAAGGAAACCGCGTCAACAGCCCAAACGGCAAGAGCTATGAAGCTGAAATTTGGGCTCAGGGAAATTTGAAAATTCTGCATTTCTGAACCGATGAACTTTAAATTTTCAAGGATTTTCAAAATATGCATTTTACAAATGCAGGCAGAACAAACAATACAAAATATGAAACAGTTGGGGACAACTAAGTATACATACACACACACACACACATACAAGCAGCTGTTCGTGTAGTTGCGTGCAAACGATTGAAATAGCCAAAGCAAAATATGAGACACTAATGTGTGAATGTACACACATATGTACATATGTACACATCTATATATGTACACATCTATGTATGTACTTTGTCATTAGTGAACCGATTGACTTGAGTGGACCAGTGTTGAAAACCTCAGTTCAAGAAATTGTACAGAACCAAATTAAATAACAAGTAAAAAAGCTTAAGTCGGGTGTCCCGAATTTGAAATACTCTGTACATATGTTTACAATAATTATAGAAAATAAAAAAAATTAAGAAAGTAAAAAAAAATTCAATGATCGATTTTACCTTTCTCGGTATTCGAACTCACGTAAAGGGTGTATAATTGCACATTTACATAGCAATTGCGTCTGTGTGAGTGTATGTATGCCTATGCGCATCTATTCGTGTCTGTATAAGCATTTTCGCAGTCAACCAAACAGCAACATCAACAACAGCCGCGGGCAGCGCTTGAGCAGCGCTGCAGCAGCAAATATATTTATGACTATAACTTCTTGGTAAATCGGTCTATCATAATGAAACTTGGCATACGGACACATAATTACTAACTGGGGGTATTTGCAAAATTTTAGTTCGAAATTCCAAGAATTACGGGAGTTACGACTTGCGGGGTAGAGGGGGGAGGGAGGGAAATTCCAAAATATACATTTTCTGCGTATTCACACAAGGCACCTTGGACTAAAATGTGTGCCTAGGTCTTATGGTCTCCGAGATATAGGCGATTATACGAATGGAAAATCGGGAAAACCCCCATAGGGGGGAAGTGGGGGGGGGGGGAAATCAAAAAAATAAAACAAACTCGTATAGAATACACACATAACGCATCTTTGTGCATCTTTGGTGTCTCTATCTCTTATAGTCTCTGAGATCCAGTCTCTGAGATCCAGACAGACAGACAGGGCTAGATCGACTCGTCTTGTCACGCTGATCAAGAATATATATACTTTGTGGGGTCTGCCACGCCTCCTTCTGCCTGTTACATTTTTCAGCTCCCGCAAACCTAATATACTCTTGTACATTTCATGTACAGAGTATAAAAATATCTCATACTTGAAAATCGGTTGTTTATTTTCAAAGATATTCAATGTTTACATACCGACATAAAACATGGCGTATCCTATATGTATGTATGTTCATTCGTATTGCACTGACAGAGCAAGAAATGTTAATTAATTAAAAATTATTTAACATTTTTAAAAGTAATTTATTTGTTGTTTAGTACATTTGGCATTAGGGTTTTCATTAGTAACTTTATGCAGCAACAACAAATTACAAAGAACGCAAATATCAAATAGTTGGGGACATCATATACACACACACACAGAACAAGCAACAGTTCGTGTCTATGTGTGCGGTTCTCTACGTACGGTTGAAAAAGTAAAGAGAAACATGCATGCATATGTACATACATATGTATGTATGTATGCCTGTGTATGTACATATATAGCATGTATGTACATTCGTATGGACAATCGAGCACTGTTGTTTGATTGTAATAAATAATGTTCTATGGTTTTAAATCAAATTTTTAAAACTAAAAACAACAACAACTGCAAGTCATTGGCTCGCGCTTCATCTTTCGTTTTGATCATTTACGCCTGTTAATTTCAAAGGCAAAATGCCAAAAGTTTACAGTTACCGACGCTAGGCAACGACTGTGTAAGCGATAGTAAAGCAGAAACCGCGTTGCGGGCAGATGTACATATGTATGTATGTTTGTATATGATTTGTTCTAATTGATCTTAATAAATTATAAGATGTTATTATTTAAATTTTCTATTTATTGCATTCAAACTTCAATGGAATTATTGATTGTATCGACGGATTCAACTATCGATAGTTTTGATGCTCTACTTGTAGTACATAGAGCATCCGACATATGCTCATCTAAGCTGATCGAATATTTACAACGACTTACCGTTTTAGTGTTAGCTAACAACGCCACAAATGTATTCTGAACAAATCTAAGAGTCATTTACCGTTAAGCCTATTTTGTGAGTGTATTCATATGATTTACAAAAGTAGAAACACACCTTTTACATTCACAACAATCATATTTGGAATTGAAGACACACATTAGTATTGAATTAAAAAATTTAATACATATATACGTATGTATGTATATAGGCGGATAACGCCTGCATGAACAATTTAAATGTATGTACATATCAGCGTTGCCGAACGCTCCAATTTTGGCGGGACGTCCCGATTTATAAATCAAAATTAAATGTCCCGCGTCGGACTTTTCGGGGATAACTCGACCGTGCGTACAACGTGCTGAGGAAGCACACAGTTAAGTTAGGACTGGCATGCGCCAGGTGCGTAACGAAGATATGTACATATGTAGGTATGTACGTATAACCATACATAGCAGTACTATATTTGCTATTTGGAAAATGAACTCTTTAAAAAACTTTAGAGATCGTCGAAAGAAGAATATCATATAGTAAATAAACTTATAATTATAAGCACATTTTACTTAGCCCAGCAAAGACGGGCAAGACCTGCTATGCATATAAGGATAGATAGCGCCTGCATCAAAAAATAAAATGTAGTTATGTATGTATGTATGTACATATCAGCGTTGCCAGACGTCTCGATTTTGGCGGGACATCCCAATTTTTAAACCAAAATTAAATATCCCGCACGGGACAGGCTCAGTCCCGCTATTCGGGAATAACTCGACCACGCGAGCAGCGTGCTGAGGAATTTGGGACGAGTTGCACTTATAAATGAGGACTGTATGTATGTCGTTGCTAAATTTTACAATGTTTAATTCTATAAACTACTAGCCCTCAATGTCACAATTTATTATGTATGCATACGTACATATGTATGTATGTATGTATTTTATGTAGACACATGTTTATGTATACATGCATGTTTATTGGCTTTATTGGTGCACGAAAATCCGTATGTAAATATGTGCAATCAACGCACAGCCCAAATGGTAAGCGTTAAAAAGCTGTCAAAGTGTGGGTGAGCACCAAAAAGTGGTTTTAGAAAATAAGAAAACCGATTAACTTTAAAATTAGTTTATTTACTCTGAGAAAGAATAAAAGATAAACTGAGTTGTATTTTTGTAACTTTTCACAAAAAAGTAGAAGAAATGCTTATGATAAAGCAGGTATATATGTACATATACATATTTACATACATACATATATACATGTACATAAAAATGTATGTGTATGCTCATTTAAATTTTGTGCAGTTCCATAAGTTGACCAAATAACTTTGCTAAAATGTACAGCTTTTATTTCTAGAAATTACTTATCTTGATTTATCCCTATCATACTATATACATACATAAATATACATACATTCAGTGAGTCACAGCTTTTTTCGTGCAGGCGCTAGACAAATCTTTAAAACGCCGTAGCAACAAAACGTTTTGTTAAATCAAAATTTTATAAATGCAGAATTGTAGCTATTTACTTCTAATATATTTAACAAGTTTAGTGAATTTCGAGCATTGCTTTATTTTTCAACAAAACAGAAATGGATCATATTGCAACCAAAAAAAGGTTGCAGCTTATTTCGTGCAGTGACTTACGCTTGCGAGCAATGTCGAATGGTTAACCGAGATGGCGTTTTTCTTCTTCCATTGTAATTAGCAATGGGTTAAATAATTTAATTTTCCGTTTTTTCCCAATTCAATATAAATATTTTAGCATTTTTATGTATGGGTTGCTTATTGGGTCGTTAATTGGTGCTCCTGCATTATAAAGAAGGCATGAGCCAACGGAAAATGGCGGAGCTCGTAGATCTGAGTCTTGGTAAAGTGCAGAGCATTATCGAACGCCTTGTACGTGAGAATAGGGTAGCCATTAAGGCTCCAAGTCCATTAATGCTCCAAATTAGATTTTCACGGATTCGTATTAGCGGCGTATAGTACGAAAAATTAAAGAAAGCCCCATGCTATTAGCCCCAAATTAGCTGTACAAATAGAGGATGAACTGGGCAAGAAATCCTCCACACAAACTCTCCTCCGCTGGGGAAATACGCTTTCAACGGTCGACAACCTTTAGGAAGCCGTTTATGTTTACAAGAAATAAGATGTGCCAACTTTAATTTGCCAAGGATTTCGTTCTGAAGCCAATGTCAACGAACGTAATTTTTGCATACGAGTCCATATTTAATATCAATGGGTCCAACGGAATGCAGCGATAATGGCGTATGCCGAATAATCCACTTCAAAAGAAACATCTTATTCCTAAATTTAGGCACGGAGGAGGAGTTATACATGTTTGGGTCTGTATATCTGACTCCGGAGTCGGAAAATTGGAAAATTTGCTCCAAAGTACCAATATGTAAGGTTTGGGGATCTTTTTCCATTTTACCAAGGCAATAACTCCAAACATTAATCGGGAATTGTGTAGACCTGGCTGATCTGGAACTGTCCACACGGTATGATTCCACCAGCTCAGTCACCAGACGTGAATGTCATATCAAATTTTTTGGCAATTTTGGATTAAGCTAGGGGCAAACGGCAAATTTAAAACATAAATGACCCAAAGAAGGCCTTATTGGAAGAATGGCAAAAAACACCATTAGAAACTACAAACAAATTTTTGGCTTCTATCAATAACCATTTGAAAACTCTTATCCAACATAAAAATGACCAAACCAAATATTAAATAGTAATTTAAAATAAATTTTTTTTAGTATGAAGCCACTGCACGAAATAAGCTGTGACCTAAAATTGTTGTGCCGTTTTAGTTTTTGGTATTTTTTTATTTTTATTAGTAGAAAATATTAGTTAGTAGAAAATAATGTTATTATTAGTAGAAATATTATAGTAGGAAATAATGCAATCCCTTTTAAAATATATATTAAGTTATCAACAAATTGGCGTTTAAATTTTTTTGGCTATTGTTCATATTTTGCCTGTAATGGCATTTCATTTTTGCGCCTGCACGAAATAAGCTGTGACTCACTGTATGTATGTACAAGTATATATATTATAACCATACATAGTATTTATTGTACTATATGTCCTAGCCCTCGAATCGTACCATAGTAATTTGCTATTTGGAAAATGAACTCTTTAGAGAGTGTCGGAAATATCATATAGTAAATAAAAGTATAATTGTAAGCACAAATACTGAGCCAGCAAAGACGGGCAAGACCTGCTAGTAATTAAATAGAAGTAAATAAATTATTAAAAAAATTATATAATTAGGGTTTTTTTTTGACGTGCTATTGCAAGTGTGCTTGAGTTTTAAGTTTGAAGTGCGTTTCGTTGTCTTAAGGTGATGCCGTAGATCGTTCCACAGCCGAACAGCGAATATGAAGAAATGTTTTGCCGAGCTTGATAATTTATATCTAGTGCAGACCAAATTATTTGTTCTTCGCGATGAGGAAAGACTTATTTTACTGTCAAATAATTTGGTTCTTTTCGTAATTTAACTCGATGTAAGAAAATTAGAGTTCTTAGTTTTATCCAAGCGTTAAGGGTCAAGTTGTATATTTTGTTGGCGAACTCCATTATAGGTTGTTTCCTCTTAATGTCAAAAATAAATCGTGCTATGCTATTGAATGCTACTTTGATTTTGTTCTGGCTTACAACATCACAGTTGGCAAAGATTTCAATGTCAGAGACAGATGCCTTAGCGTACCAACTGTTTTATTCCCATGATCATGCTAAGATGCTATGTATTCGATGGGGTCATTGTTTAGTGTCAGTTTCTCTAAATTGAGTGTGTTTACTTTCTTTTTGTAGATTACTAGACATCTCGACTTTTTAACAGAAAATAAGAATACCTCTCCGATGTGAAAACTGCCTGGGAGCGACTGGACAGGTATGATTGGACTAGGTTTATTGCTGTGTCCGAAAAATTATATAGCGTTTTCAATTTGGTAGAAAGAATGGTATGATTTACGGTGTCAAATGCTTTAGAGTAATCAAGAAGGGTTAAGAAGTTTACCATAGTGTTGTCCATTTGCGTGCGACTGTCCTCACTGATTTTTATTATGGAAGTGATACAGCTCATTTTTTTCCTACAGCCCGATAGTTTGTTGCTTAAAAGTGATCTTTCTGTCATGTAGTTGGTTATTTGGTTCGTCATCATATGTTTAAGTGCTTTTGAAAGGAAAGGTAAGATTGAAATCGGTCTATAATCATCGCTTCCCGTTGGAATAGGAATTATTTTCCCGAATTTTCATTTATTAGGGTTGCAAGATGTTGTTACCACTGTGTTAAAAATGTGGGTGATATATTTTAAGACCTTAGCGAGCTGCACCTTTTGGATGTAACTCAATGCCAACAGTGTTGGACTTCACTTTTAGGATTGAGTGTAAGACATCACATTGACGAACACATATTAAACTAAAACTAGTATCACAGCTTACTAATAATGTAGAATTCAGATACTCATTTTTCAGGTTTCAGGTACTGCTAACTGTATAAAATTATCGTTTTACTTATTTAAATCAACGTCTGGAGATATAGAAGGTCTACTTTCCCAACCCCTATCTTTTTGATTTCCGCCCAAACTTGTTTGGATGAGGTGGCTGAAGTGAATTTAGCAGAGTAGTAGGCACGCTTAGCATTGATAGTTTTTTTGCACTTCCTATATCTCTGTTATACCAATAATGTTGACGGGGCTTGATTGTAATTGTAATTAGTAATTCCAGGAGGAGATTTTGATTGCGCATAATTTCCTGCATTGTGTGTTGTATTGCTACCATTGTATTTGTTAGAGATGCCAGAATTGATTCAATTCCACTAAGCAATTGGGATGGATTTGCAGTGGTATATTTATATGTTGCAATTTTGTTTTTAAACGCACAATTTTTTATGCAGCAGGTAAGCATTGCATTGTTGGGCAGTAGTTTCTGGTCCCTGTTGCAATGTCTGACGATTCATTATTCCTGCAGTGGTTTGTTTGGAGACTGAGGCGTACGACTCGTTGGTGTAACTTAACGCCTTAGCAAAAGATACTTCTAGAATCGTAGTTGATGGTATGTACGGCAAGTTTTGTCGGATGATTGGATTTCGAGCTGCGGACTTTTGTTGGCTTAGGCAAATTTTTATAGCCTGTACCCAAAGGGTGAAAGGCTATACTAGGTTTGTGCGAATGTATGTAACAGGGAGAAGGAGGCGTGGCAGACCCCACAAAGTATATATATTCTTGATCAGGGTGACAAGCCGAGTCGATATAGCCATGTCCGTCTGACCGTCTGTATGAGCGCAAGGATCTCAGAAGGTATAAGAGCTAGAATAGCCGAACTTGGTATCCAGGTTTCCCTGAGTCCGTGTGCCAAGTTTCATCATGATAGGTAAATTCTGAAGGCAGTTATAGCCATAAATAAAATCGCGTGCCCAATCGCTGCACATAGGTGACATAAACTAGTTGCTTGGCCTTAGCTGTTTCTTTCGTTATCTTCTTTAGGTAAACTGAGAATCAGCGCCTCAGTTGGCCCAGTGTTTTTGCTGTTTTAGTTATTTTGGGTGCGTTGTTTTTCTAAGTCGCTTGTGGGCTTAGTTTTCGTTTAATTTGCACATAGCGCTCGAGCCCAGTTTGTATTAACGCTCAGTTAGCGCTTTGAGTAATTTTCTAATTCCCCCCCCCCCAATTAATGATCTTAAATAACACCCGTATTTCTTGGAGTTTCAAGCTCAAATTTTGCTCAAATTTCGGTAGTGATTATATGTCCGTATACCAAATTTCATTATGATAGACCAATTAAACTGGAAGTTGTTGCAATAAATATAATTGCTGCCCAAGCGCTGCCCGCAACTGTTCTTGATGTTGGTGCTTTGGTTGACTGCAAACATGCTCACACTGACACGAATAGACACGCATAGACATGCTCACATAGATGCAATTGCTATGTACATGTGCAATTATACACTCTTTCCGTGAGTTTGTATAAAAAGAGATGTAAAATCGACAAAAAATGTTTTTTTTTAATTTTTTTAATTTCTATAATTATTCTACACATATGTACAGAGTATTTCAATGTCGGAACACCCGACTTTAGCTTCTCTACTTACTTATTATTTCTCCCATTTAAATTTGTCACAAACCGTTGAATATTCTTTTGTTATTTAGTCGATTTCACTAACAACATTAATTTGACTTCTATTTTCATATTTCAGAGCAATGGATACACGACGCACTTTATTTATTTTCACAGTACCAGATTTTAAAGTTTCAATCGTTTTTGCGAAAACATTGTTTATTGTGTTGCTGATGGTATCGCAAGTGGAATTATCATTTCGTTGTTTTTCCGGTAAATGTCTTTATTTTGACTTATTTAAATATTTTTGGAATGGTTATTTTAGAATAAATACTAATGCAATATTTTACCTTATAATATAAAGATGTATCTATCCGAAAGCCGATAATTGGAGAAGTTGGCATTGGTCTTCAGGTAACAAAACGGGCTTCTCATCAAGTGATGTCTCGCATTTTCTCAATTTTCCTAGTGGAAATTTTAAACTATAGAGATGTGAAGATCATTCCAATAGAGTACAAAAATGCATCTGACCCACAGAACGCTTGGTATACTTTAGACTTTGTAAGGTAAGGTGGTTTTATAAGTCACATGTTTAATACTTAAAATATTTAATTTTTAAAGACGGCACAATAGATTTCCTAACATTAGCATGATCAATTTGGAAGTTTGGATGCCATACTCTGCTTACAAGCTACCACCAGAAAACATCTCAGATGCGGGTGCATCGTTAACACCTGGACGCTTTGGTTGGTTTGTACCAACAGCACAGATTGCCTTAGGACCAAAATCTGTATTTAGCCTGCATTATGAGGTTTTCAGGAACATAAGCAATATATATTATAACCTTTATGTTATTGAAGACAGCATAATTAATGATATATTTAAGGACGAGAGGTAAGCTTTCATGTGATAGTATGGTCTTCATCAAATCTTTGTTCGCCTCTTTATGCTCATTCAAAAGCAATGTTTATACTCTGTATATGAAATGTGCAAGAGTATATTAGGTTTGCGGGAGTTGAAAAACGTAACAGGCAGAAGGAGGCGTGGCAGACCTTACAAAGTATATATATTCTTGATCAGCATGACGAGACGTGTCGATGTAGTCCTGTTTTTTTGTCTGTCTGTCTGTCCGTATGAACACCTGGATCTCAGAGACTATAAGAGGTTGAGTTGCACAAATATGCGTTATGGGTGTACGCTCTGCAAGTTTGTTTTATTTTTTTGATTTTCGCCCCCACTTCCCCCCCTATGGGGGTTTTCTCGAATTTCCGTTCGTATAATCACCTATATATCGTAGATCATATAACCTAGGGACACCAAATTTCAGTCCAAGATGCCTTATGTGAATACGCAGAAAATGTACATTTTGGAATTTCCCACCCTCCCCCATTTCCCCCGCAAATTTTTTCTAGAGAGTTCAACAGCCCCCTGCCCCCCTGCGTACACCCTTGTAGTCCGTTTTCCTTAATTGTTCGTTAATTTTTGTGTTTTTTTTATTGTATAGAGTAAAGAAAAATTCGATTTTCATTCATTCGATTTTATTTTCAAAATTATTTTATGCAATTGGCTCTAGTTACATATACTACAAATTTGGGGACCGTCGAAAAGTATATATAATATTATATATATTTTTCATACGATATGAAAAAAAATAACGAAATCAAAAGTTATTAATGAAAATGCCAAATGTACTAAAGAATAAAAAATTACTTTTGAAAATGTTAAATAGTTTTTAATTAGTCAACATTTCTTGCCAGTGCAAGACAAATGCATATACATATGTATGTATATACATGTGTACATCCATTCACACATTAGTGTCTCACATTTTGCTTTGGCTATTTCAATCGTTTGCACCCAACTACACGAACAGCTGCTTGTATGTGTGTGTATGTATACTATGTTGTCCCCAACTGTTTGATGAATTGTATGTTGTTTGTTCTTCCTGCATTTGTGAGGCGTAGCCCGTATTTCTATATTTTAAAAATCCTTAGATGCAAAGTTGCCGATTTAGTTAGAGTAGATTATAAAAACCAAATTTGAGGTTGATTGGTGGAAAAATGGGGATTATTCAAACAAACTTTGGTTTCGTTTTCCCCCACTTGGAGCTCGAATTTACCAAAATCCCTTCTTAGTGCTCTCCTACACTATGATGGTATGATACATGAGTTAAATTTTCAGCTTCCTTCCTTCATAGGAAAATCGCCCTTTTTCATGCCCAAGGAAAAATGATGAAAAATTAAGTATGCAGTGTTTTTTGAATTATTTTAGAGATTACACAAACCAAGTTTGAAGCCAATCAAATGAAAATTGCAGATTTTTCGTACAATCCTTGGAGCCCGTTTTACCCCCTTTGGAGTTCGAATTTTCCAAAACCTTTTTAGTACCCACTTTCACTGTGAGAGGGATCTTGTGTCAAAATTTCAGCTTCTTAGCTCTTACCGTTTGGGCTGTTCATTGATTGCCAATCAGTCAGTCAGGACAAACTGTTTTATATACATAGAGATAGTTTGTTATCAAAGCTATAAACCAAACACGACGAAGTACTTGCAACATCGTCTAAAGTGTTAAACAAGTAAAAAAGCAACGGTCGGGTGTCCCGACTTTGAAATACTCTGTACATATATTTACAATAATTATAGAAAATTAAATAAATTATGAAAATAAAAAAAAATTTTTTGATCGATTTTACCTCTCTCGGTATTCGAACTCACGTAAAGGGTGTATAAATGCACATATACAAAGCAATTGCATCTGTGTGAGTATATTAATGCCTGTGCGCATCTATTCGTGTCTGTGTAAACATGTTTGCACTCAACCAAAGCACCAGCTTCAACAACAGCTGCGGGCAGCGCTTGAGCAGCAAATATATTTATGGCTATAACTTCTTGTTAAATTGGTCTATCATAGTGAAACTTGGCATACGGACACATAATGACAAACTGGGGTATTTCCAAAATTTTAGTGCGAAATTCCAAGAATTACGGGAGTTACGATTTGCGGGGTAGAGTGGGGAGGGAGAAAATTTCCAAAATACACATTTACTGCGTATTCACATACGGCATCTTGGACTAAAATATGGTGTCCATAGGTCTCATAGTCTCCGAGATATAGGCGATTATACGACGATTATACTGGGGGTATTTTAGTTCGAAATTCCAAGAATTACGGGAGTTAGAGAAAATCGCGATTTGCAGTGGAGAGGGGGGAGGGAGGGGAATTCCAAAATATACATTTTCTGCATATTCACATAAGGCATCTGGGACTTTGGTGTTCCTAGGTCCTATAGTCTCCGAGATATAGGCGATTATACGAATTGAAAATCGGGAAAACCCTCATAGGGGGGAAGTAAGGGGGAAATCAAAAAAATAAAACAAACTCGTATAGAATACACACATAAGGCATCTTTGTGCAAAATTTGGTGTCTCTATCTCTTATAGTCTCTGAGATCCAGTCTCTGAGATCCAGACAGACAGACAGGGCTAGATGGACTCGTCTCGTCATGCTGATCAAGAATATACATACTTTGTGGGGTCTGCCACGCCTCCTTCTGCCTGTTACATTTTTCAGCTCCCGCAAACCTAATATACTTCTGTACATTTCATGTACAGAGTATAAATATGTAAAAATATTTCATTAACTGTTTAAAATTTTTTAGTGTTGAAAAATTTGAGAGCACAAAATGTGTAAAGCAACGATGTGTAACAATAATCGGAGAATTTCGACAAGAATCAATGTTTGTTGAAAATTATTTGATTGAGTCTGGTAGCTTCGTCAATGTTTTATGGATGGGACACAAATTTCGAGAAACTGTATCAAAACTAAACCAATTGTATAAAACTATGTACTCAGATGGATCGAAAAGGTTTATTATATTACATTGGACCCCATCAGATATAATTGATGCTGGCATTAAGTACATGCAAATAACATTGCCAAGATGTGAAGATTTCGTATCTTTAGAACGTTTTAATTGCAAATATGAGCTCACATCTATTCTTAAATATCATGTAAGCAGTTTACAAAATGATAAGCGTCTGATCTATGCACTACGGAATTTTTTTATAAGTGATGAGGACCTGCTTAATATCATGAGTGATTTAAATACCCAGAGAGAGAAGTTTTCAACCGTAGAGGATGCCTATGATCGCGTCGCTTGTAACTGGTTACGTGGTAATAACCAAACCTACAGCAACTGGATTAATAAAGACCCAATAACACTCTGGATCGGTGGCATATTTCCTTTTAATACGTCAAATGAAGCATATAAAAATATTAATAGAGCAGTGTCCAATGCTGTTTCTGCTATTAATAAGAACAGGAATGTGCTTTCAGGCTACAATTTGAAAGTTATGGAGAACAATGAGCAGTGCATGTCGGATGTGGTTATGAAGGCGTTCATTCACTATTTTAATTTGCCTAATATGCTTGGTGTGTTAGGACCTGCTTGCAGTGAAACTGTTGAGCCTATAGCTGGTATTTCAAAACATATGAATATGATGGTCTTATCATACTCAGCAGAAGGCGCTTCATTTGTAGACCGGGCTAATTATCCATATTTCTTTCGTACTATTGGGTCCAATATGCATTATGTAAATGCTTATTTATCCATTATGAAAAAACTAATGTGGCAGCGTGTAGCAGCCATAACTGAAGGGGATCAGAAATATTCCGAGTATATATCCCACATGGAGAAAAAATTGAAAATAGAAAAGTTAAAGTTAATAATTCATCGGAAACTTCGCATTGATGTGACACCCATGGATGTGAAAGAGGTTTGTCCTTTTATAATTCTATACAAGTTATTGTGTATAAGGATAATACTTGTGATTTTACAGTACTTACTCGAAATAAAGGAGTCACACGTTAAAATCATCATAGCAGATATTCATAGAAAGACGGCAGCAATTACATTTTGTGAAGCTAAGAAATTGGGAGTAAGTTCATTCTAGTACTGATAAGCGTGTGATATTTTAGAAATTAATTCACAGGATTTATTTACAATTCCTTTTATCGAACATGTTTATCTTCAGGTTCCATTAAATTATATGATACTAGCAGGTCTTGCCCGCCTTTGCTGGGCTAAGTAAAATGTGCTTATAATTATAAGTTTATTTACTATATGATATTCTTCTTTCGACGCTCTCTAAAGTTTTTTAAAGAGTTCATTTTCCAAATAGCAAATATAGTACAATAAGTACTATGTATGGTTACACGTACATACATATGTACATATCTTCGTTACGCACCGGACGGACTGCCAGTCCTGACTTAACTGTATGCATCCTCAGCCCGTTGTACGCACGGTCGAGTTATCCCCGAAAAGTCCGACGCGGGACATTTAATTATACCCTGTACCCGTAGGGTAAAAAGGGTAAAACGGTAAGGCGCTGTAAATATGCGATCAGCTGAGATGCTAGAGATGTGTCGGGGCATGTGTCGGATATTCTATGAGCTAGAGTATCAAAACAATCGATAGTTGAATCCGTCGATACAATCAATAATTCCATCGAAGTTTGAATGCGATTAACAGAAAATTTAAATAATAACATCTTATGATTTATTGAGATCAATTAGAACAAATCATATACAAACATACATATGTATGTACATCTGCCCGCAACGCGGTTTCTGCTTTACTATCGCTTACACAGTCGTTGCCTAGCGTCGGTAACTGTAAACTTTTGGCATTTTGCCTTTGAAATTAACAGGCGTAAATGATCAAACGAGCGAAAAACTTGCAGTTGTTGTTGTTTTTCGTTTTAAAAATTTGGTTTAGAACAATAGGACATTATTTGATATTTGCGTTCTTTGTAATTTGTTGTTGCTGCATAAAGTTACTAATGAAAATACAAATGTACTAAACAAAGAAAAAATTACTTTTAAAAATGTTAAATAATTTTTAATATATTTATACATATGTATGTGTGTACATTCACACAGTAGTGTCTCACATTTTGCTTTGGCTATTTCAATCGTTTGCACGCAACTACACGCACAGCTGTTTGTATGTGTGCGTGCGTGTATGTATACTTAGTTGTCCCCAACTGTTTGATCTTTTGTATTGTTTGTTCTGCCTGAATTTGTAATATGCATATTTTGAAAATCCTTGAACGCAAAGTTGTAGATTTAGTTACTTAGATTACAGTCCCCAAGTAGCCCCGTCTACCGTCTGTCCGTCCGTATGAACTCCTGAATCTCGGAGACTATAAGAGCAAAAGACGCAAAATTTTGCTCACAGGTGGCTTACACTCGTAAGAATACGCATATTCCGATATAAATGTGCAGTAATGTGTTTATTATTATACTCTGTACATGAAATGTATAAGAGTATATTAGGTTTGCGGGAGGTGAATAATGTAGTAGGCAGAAGAAGGCGTGGCAGACAAAGTACATATATATTTTCTTCATCAACATGACAAGACGAGTCGATCTATGTCTGACTGTCTGTCCGTCCGTGCGTAGGAACACCTGGATCTCAAAGACTATAAGAGCTACAAATCTTGCACAATGATGCCTTATTTGTGTACGCTATACGAGTTTGTTTTATTTTTTGATTTTTACCCTACTTATCCCCTATGGGGGATTTTCGGAAACGCCGTTCCTATAATCACCTATATTTTGGAGCCTTTAAAACCTGGGGACACCAAATTGTAATCCAAGATGTAGTGTAGTAATAGGCAAGAATAAATATTCAATTGTGCGAAATTGTTCGAATTATAAATGCTCTTTATTTATAAGTGTTTGGTTGCGATTTAAGCGACGAAAATCAAACTTATGTAAATGTTAATTGCCGAACTGCAATTCAATTTATTAAACAATTGCCGAAGTTCAATGTTAATGTAAAAATTGGTCTAATAGACGGAAAACTAGGGTTTGTAGTATCGTCACAAGCGAACAACGAACGATGCGATTTGGCAGTTGGTTAACAAGTAAAAAGATTCGGGCGCTGTAGCAGTGCAGCGCCTTAGGCAAAATTATAGCAAATTCAGAACAATGCGTAAAGGTAAAATAGGAATTTGAGCGACAAAGCAAACAATGAGTTAAGATTACGTTAAATGGCTTAACTTGCTGCATAGAGCAAGATTAGAAATTGAGTGATTTTGTGATCGAATTAAACAAATGTATTTATGATGAGCTGTTGCCTTTTGGCTGTGGCGACTGCATAACCAAATAATGTACAAGTATATTGAAAATCCCCTACTTTTCCCGTAATTAGCGATTTTTCATAACTCCCGTAATTCCTAGTTATTATAGCCTGTACCCAAAGGGTGAAAGGCTATACTAGTTTTGTGCGCATGTATGTAACACACAGAAGGAGGCGTGGCAGACCCCACAAAGTATATATATTCTTGATCAGGATGAGAAGACGAGTGGATATAGCCTTGTCCGTCCGTCCGTCTGTCCGTCTGTCTGTCCGTCTGTCCGTATGAACGCAAGGATCTCAGAAAGTATAAGAGCTAGAATAACCAAACTTGGTTTCCATATTCTCCTAAGACCGAGAAAGTACGAGTTTGAGTTTTTTTTCGATGCACCCCCCCACTCCCCCGCAATTCCTGTTTTTTCTTATAACTTCCGTAATTCTCGGAATTTTGAAATCAATTTTGGTAGGTACATCCAGTTAGTACTAATGTGTCATCTTGATAGGTCAATTCTGAAGAAAGTTATAGCCATAAGTAAAATCGCTGCTCATGCGCTGCCTGCAGCTCTGTCGGCAGCGCTGCCCGCAGCTGTTGTTGTTGTTGCTGCTTTGGTTCAACTTTGTGCTGCATACATACACGCATATAAACACTCATAGGTACGTGATGTAAATGTATGCTGTTAAAACTGAACATAAACGTGTATTCTAATTTAATTTAATTAATTAATTTTAATTAATTCATTCATTCATTTTTTTTAATAATTTTTTTTTTTTTTTTTAATTTTTTTGTTTGTTTAATTTTTCATTTTTGTGGAGAGTACAGGCTATTTTACTGTCGGGCTTGCTCGACTGTAGCGTTCTATCTTGTTTATTATGAGTTCGTATGCCAAGTTTCATTATGATAGGCCGATAGACATATGTACTGACTCCACTTGATTTTTTTTATATACTTGTATTTATATAATTGTTTTACACCCGACTTTAGCTTTTCCAGTTTTGTTTAATTGTTATATATTTTATTGTAGATGATCCAGAAAGATGAATATGTGTGGTTTTTACCTTCATGGCTTTCAAAGGACCCTTATATGTGGCAGGTTTTAGTGAATAATAGTTGTACGTCTGATGAATTCATAGAGGTAACTCTCATAGCTATATATATTTTTCGCTTAACATTCAGCTTTTTTGTTTTATTTTTAGGCACTTGACGGTCATTTTAGTATAATGCACACTCCGTTTGGAAATCCCGAAGCAATCATGCAGGAGGGAAAAACTATAAGAGATTGGCTTGAATTATATAACATTACGCATGTGGCTTCCTCGAATTACATTGGCTTTGCCTATGACGCCGTATGGACTTATGCATTTGCCGCACAAAAGCTATTAGAATGGGATAAGGATGCGTTTTTCCGATTGAGATCCACTGATGTGGTAAAAAAATTGGCGGACCTAATATGGGAGACTGATTTTTATGGAGTATCGGGTAAAGTAAAATTTGGCCGAGGTGGGTCAAGGATAAACATTGGCATAGACATTTTACAGTGGAGAAACATGGACTATAATATTGTTGGAAAGTTTTCCCTGACGGGAGAGGGCTATGGTGAAAACATTAGTAAAAACGTGAGGAGTGGACAGTTATTATTTAACTTATCTAAAGTTCATTGGTTGAAAGATCGAGTACCACAGGACGGTAGATACGATTGTAGATTTTCATTCTTAGCTCAAACATTAAAAACTGATTGTGATACTACTACAATGCTATTCTCCATAATCATGTGCATGATTTCTGTAATATTCATATCGGTAATATCTTTTATATTTTTGAAACAACGCTATGACCGAAAATTGAAGCGATCAGCTAAGATTATGAAAACTTTTGGAATAGATCTTTCGGCACCATCCCAATATAACAGCAATAGCCTGGACAAGTGGGAAATACCGAAAGATAATGTTGTAGTTAATAGAAGGTTAGGAGAAGGTGCATTTGGTACGGTATATGGTGGTGAGGCTCGGCTTGGTTCTGGAAACTGGACTGCAGTTGCCGTAAAAACACTGAAAGCTGGTGCATCCACCGAAGACCGTGTTGATTTTTTATCCGAAGCTGAGGCAATGAAACGGTTTAATCATAAAAACATAATACAATTGTTAGCTGTGTGTCTTCAAAGCGAGCCAATTTATTCTATAATGGAGTTCATGCTGTACGGAGACTTGAAAACGTTCCTATTAGCACGACGGAATATGGTTAATGACAAGGTTTCCGATGATTCCGACATTTCATCAAGGCGCCTTACCATGTATGCATTGGATGTTGCACGTGGATTGGCTTATCTGGCGGACCAGAAATACGTGCATAGAGATCTTGCATGCCGAAATTGCCTTGTAAATGCGCAACGGGTAGTTAAAATAGGCGACTTTGGTATGGCTCGTCCTACCTTTGAAACAGACTATTATCGCTTCAACCGAAAAGGAATGTTACCTGTACGTTGGATGGCACCCGAAGCACTGGCGCTGGGACGCTTTACGCCCGCTTCTGATATATGGTCATTTGGAGTTGTGCTATTTGAGATAATTTCCTTTGGTTCATATCCCTACCAAGGGCTTACTAACAGCCAAGTACTCGAATTTGTCAAAAAAGGAAACACATTAGAAATACCAATAGGTATCAAGCCACCATTAGTGGGACTTATAAATGCTTGTTGGAGTCAAGAAGCTTCTAAGCGCCCGACAGCTTTAGAGGTAATTGACTTCATTTTAAACTATCCAAGACTGCTGACACCCTCATTGGACTTCCCTGGTGCTGCCGTCGAATTTCCGGAGAAAGATGTCGATCAGTTACAGCTACTGCCACAACTACAAATAAATTCACCCCTCAATTCTGCCACTACACTCGGGATACAAAAGCATACGCTTTTTTGCGACCAACACTCATCGGAGCTAAGCACCAAGAGTGAATCCTGTCCCACCGCCTCACATCAAAGCAGCCCATGTACATGTTCACCCATTGCCCCAGATGGATATAGTATTATGTGCCCTCTTCTAATCAATCAGACCTGCGACAGCTCTGGGTCGTAAGCTTATTTAAACAAAGCCCAATTATAACATATTTTCAAAAAAATATTATTTGCCTTATCAGTGTATGTCATTAATCCATATTTGCTTAAAATTGAGATCTCCGTTTTCAATAAATGATTAAAAAATACATATTAATAATTGTTTCAATGCTTATCATACTGTAATTTGAATAATATGAAATACTAGCAGGTATTGCCCGTCTTAACGCAGCTCAATATTGCTGAAGATAAAGAGAGTCGCGCAACAAAAAAACAGAATGTCGTCGCCGGGTTGTTTTATACGTCTTTATTCATTTGATCGTACGCTTAAGACTAAATTCATCGCTGCTCGCAGGCAGCTCTCTTGCAGCTCTTATAGTCTCTGAGATCCAGTCTCTGAGATCCAGACAGACAGACAGATAGGGCTAGATCGACTCGTCTCGTCATGCTGATCAAGAATATACATACTTTGTGGGGTCTGCCACGCCTCCTTCTGCCTGTTACATTTTTCAGCTCCCGCAAACCTAATATACTTCTGTACATTTCATGTACAGAGTATAAATATGTAAATATATTTCATTAACTGTTTAAAATTTTTTAGTGTTGAAAAATTTGAGAGCACAAAATGTGTAAAGCAACGATGTGTAACAATAATCGGAGAATTTCGACAAGAATCAATGTTTGTTGAAAATTATTTGATTGAGTCTGGTAGCTTCGTCAATGTTTTATGGATGGGACACAAATTTCGAGAAACTGTATCAAAACTAAACCAATTGTATAAAACTATGTACTCAGATGGATCGAAAAGGTGTAACGTTGTTACTCTGCCGTGGGTATGCTCGCCGGCCAGAGTATGCTGAAATAAATTAGGCACCCCAAAGTGCCGAGGTGTCCACCAAATAAGAGAGGGCGGTATGCCCAAACTTCTCCACGTGTTTCTTTAATTGTAGGAAAACATACAGAGCGCTTCAGTGCGCGTTGGGCCTGAGCCAGAAGAGAACTAACTCAAAACGAACTTAAAATTACCCGCCTTCATGGCTTACTATTCTTACAATTACTTATTAGCTTAAAATTACTCGTAATGACGCGCAGCTGGTTGCTGCGCAACGCGTCGTTACACCTCCCCCTTTCCCCAAGGGGTCGAACGGCAGATGTGTAGCAGCTGGGTGGCAGCGCTGCCACCCCTCGCGTTTGGCCACCTGTCAACGCCACCTGTACCTTCACCGTCAGCTGTTCGCTCTGTCGCATTGTTGTTTTTCTGCATTTCCGCCGCGTGGTGCTGACGTGTCGTCATCCTCTGGATTCTGTAATGGGTGCTGTAGTGGCTGCTGTGGGACTGGCTGCTGTTGCCGTAGCTGTTTAGGGATCGCCAATGGAGTTAGCATACCGCCCATCTGCTGCGTCTCTGGTATATTCGGCGCTGAGTGTGTATCTCAGGCGGTGCGGTAATCTACATCGCTTCACATGGCCTGAAACGTAACAACAAACTTCGTTTAATTATGTTTGTAGGCTTACATGGGCATCTTCTTCGGCTAGAACGGCAGCTTTGCTGTTTCCGCTTTGGTGGACGCCGGTGGTGTTGCCGTTGCTGTTGTCGGTGTGGCTTCGGGCTTCGGTTGCTGTTGTCGTGGCTGTCGTGACCGTGGCTGCTGTCGTCGTGCTCGTTGATATGGCCGATCTAGTTGCCCGGACTGCCGCTGCGGCTGCGGAGATTGGTGCTGTGGCTGCTGTGAAGCTGCCGGTGGCGTGGTCCCGGTGACCATACTACCGCTGCCTCTGTCGTCGCCGCCTTCGTCGGCTTCGCTGTCTTCTGCATTCACCGCTTTTAGATCCCGCACATGTGCCGTTCTACCTCTGCCGCCCGCTCCTGGTCGCACACGCACTATAACTGGGGATATGAATGCTCGCACCGTGAATGGTCCATCGAAGCGAGGCGCCAGCTTGGCCGCAAACTGCTCGGCTGCGTTGGACAGGTGATGTTGTCGCACGAGCACCTCGTCGCCCAGTCTGGGTCGCCACTCGCGTCTCCGCAGATTGTACTGGCGTGCCTGATCCTCGCTTGTCACCAAGGCTGCATGTCGGGCTCTGCGATTTCGCCTCCGCCGTCTGCGTGGCCGTGGATCGTTTGTTCGCAATTGTACAGTTTGGCCGCCCACAGTCACCGCCCCGTTGGCCATTTGGACATAATCCAGTCCCAATGTGAGCTCATCTATGCATCCGGGGAGTGTGAGCAGCGGCAGTACTACGCGACTGTCGCCCACCGTGACCGTCGCCTTCGTTTCTTCACGGACCGTCTTCTGTGTCCCGTCAGCCATGGACACAGTCACGCTCACGGACCGTACATTTCCTCCGTCTGGCACCCGCAGGCGTTGCGCCAGCCTCGGGCTCGCGAAGCTGCGTGTCGCTCCGGTATCCACGACCGCCTCTACCAGTACACCATCGCAGTCTACTGGTAGCGCGGCCGCTACCCTGCGTGTCGTTGTTAATTGGAATTTGCCTGTGTGGGCTCGCCGACTGTTGATGTGGGACGAGCCCCCCCTGGCGTTTCCCGTCGCGCGTCGGCAGCATTCGTTCGCACGCACCCCCATCTTACCACAGTCCCAACAGTAGAGCTGTTGAGAGTTTGGGCACGCGTCCATACTGTGCCCTCCCATCCCGCAACGTCTGCAGATGGGTGGGCGACGATGCGTGTCCGCTGGGCCAACCGCCACCGGCTGTGGGATCGGCGTAGGGTGTGTGGCGTTCGTCTCATCATTGCCGGCCGCCTGTGACCGTGCTAGGATTGCTTGGTGCACGCCCTGTGCCGCCTGTACGTACCCATCGAGTGAGCTCACTTCTTCGCCTGCCAGGCGGAGATTGGTGCGTATTTCTGGTAGCCCGTTGGCGTGGACAAGTCTCAGCTGCTCCTCTGCAGTCATCTCCGCGCCGCGCATCAGTCGTTGCATCGCTCGGACATATTCGATAGGGCCCTCTGATGTGCCCTGGACCCGGCTGTATGCTTCCCGCCGGCGCTCTTCTATGTGGGGACCCGCTGGATATTCTTTTAGTAGGTCTTGGCGGAACTCGGCCCACCGTTGTACCAAATTGCGCCTTGACCACTCCCACTCCTTCGCCTCGCCAACCAGGACTTCCGGTAACACGGTCACCAACTCATCTAATCGCACGTTCCTCATCTCTGCCTTATCTTCCAGATCCCGGAGGAACGTTCTTGGGTCCCCGCTGCCGTCAAATCGGACGCCCCACTGGGCTACCTGTGTCGACAGTGCGGCTCGTCTGTCTCGTTCGGCTGATGTTGGCGCCTGTGGTCCTGCCACCGCCTGCGCGCTTGCGAGCGGTGACGCTGGAGTCGGTGCTGTTGGGTCATCTTCGTCAGGCGCATTACCAGCAGGCGCGGTGGAAGCGCAGACCTGGCTCGACAGTTTCTGGAAACCATCCTCCATAGCCTGGGCCAACCGGTGGGTGTACTGAGCCAACGCAACTGTCACCGAATCGGCAATCGCTTGTGTCAGGTCCGCCGTTGAGAGCACTGGAGCCACTGTTGGCGTCGCTGAGGCTGCCGTGGGCTCGGTTGTGGTAGCTCCCGTGACCGCTACCGAAATGTTCGGCACTGTCGCAGGAGTTAGCGGTGTCGTGTTTGCCTCTGTCACGACGAGCAGCCCCTCCGGTACGTCCTCTTGTTTCGGGACTCCCAGCCGTCCGCCGGGCACCGGGCTCAACTGACCTGTCGCCGCGGTACGCGACGACATGTTCTCGTAATATGCCGCTAGTTCTTCCAGGCGGGGTCGGTACTCTTCTTGGGCCGACTTCACGAACGTTGCCAGCCGCACCCGCAACGCCTCCACGGTGCCGGTCTCCTCGATGTCGAACTCGCGCAGCACCGTGCTGAGCTCTTCCTTCCGCAGCACACGTATCCAGCTCGTTCGTAGCATCGTAGGTCCACGCTCTCTTCCCTACTTGGTCGGATCTAACCTCAAACTTCTTTGGGGTCCCTGCGCGGGCGCCACTTGTAACGTTGTTACTCTGCCGCGGGTATGCTCGCCGGCCAGAGTATGCTGAAATAAATTAGGCACCCCAAAGTGCCGAGGTGTCCACCAAATAAGAGAGGGCGGTATGCCCAAACTTCTCCACGTGTTTCTTTAATTGTAGGAAAACATACAGAGCGCTTCAGTGCGCGTTGGGCCTGAGCCAGAAGAGAACTAACTCAAAACGAACTTAAAATTACCCGCCTTCATGGCTTACTATTCTTACAATTACTTATTAGCTTAAAATTACTCGTAATGACGCACAGCTGGTTGCTGCGCAACGCGTCGTTACAAAGGTTTATTATATTACATTGGACCCCATCAGATATAATTGATGCTGGCATTAAGTACATGCAAATAACATTGCCAAGATGTGAAGATTTCGTATCTTTAGAACGTTTTAATTGCAAATATGAGCTCACATCTATTCTTAAATATCATGTAAGCAGTTTACAAAATGATAAGCGTCTGATCTATGCACTACGGAATTTTTTTATAAGTGATGAGGACCTGCTTAATATCATGAGTGATTTAAATACCCAGAGAGAGAAGTTTTCAACCGTAGAGGATGCCTATGATCGCGTCGCTTGTAACTGGTTACGTGGTAATAACCAAACCTACAGCAACTGGATTAATAAAGACCCAATAACACTCTGGATCGGTGGCATATTTCCTTTTAATACGTCAAATGAAGCATATAAAAATATTAATAGAGCAGTGTCCAATGCTGTTTCTGCTATTAATAAGAACAGGAATGTGCTTTCAGGCTACAATTTGAAAGTTATGGAGAACAATGAGCAGTGCATGTCGGATGTGGTTATGAAGGCGTTCATTCACTATTTTAATTTGCCTAATATGCTTGGTGTGTTAGGACCTGCTTGCAGTGAAACTGTTGAGCCTATAGCTGGTATTTCAAAACATATGAATATGATGGTCTTATCATACTCAGCAGAAGGCGCTTCATTTGTAGACCGGGCTAATTATCCATATTTCTTTCGTACTATTGGGTCCAATATGCATTATGTAAATGCTTATTTATCCATTATGAAAAAACTAATGTGGCAGCGTGTAGCAGCCATAACTGAAGGGGATCAGAAATATTCCGAGTATATATCCCACATGGAGAAAAAATTGAAAATAGAAAAGTTAAAGTTAATAATTCATCGGAAACTTCGCATTGATGTGACACCCATGGATGTGAAAGAGGTTTGTCCTTTTATAATTCTATACAAGTTATTGTGTATAAGGATAATACTTGTGATTTTACAGTACTTACTCGAAATAAAGGAGTCACACGTTAAAATCATCATAGCAGATATTCATAGAAAGACGGCAGCAATTACATTTTGTGAAGCTAAGATATTGGGAGTAAGTTAATTCTAGTACTGATAAGCGTGTGATATTTTAGAAATTAATTCACAGGATTTATTTACAATTCCTTTTATCGAACATGTTTATCTTCAGGTTCCATTAAATTATATGATACTAGCAGGTCTTGCCCGCCTTTGCTGGGCTATGTAAAATGTGCTTATAATTATAAGTTTATTTACTATATGATATTCTTCTTTCGACGCTCTCTAAAGTTTTTTAAAGAGTTCATTTTCCAAATAGCAAATATAGTACAATAAGTACTATGTATGGTTACACGTACATACATATGTACATATCTTCGTTACGCACCGGACGGACTGCCAGTCCTGACTTAACTGTATGCATCCTCAGCCCGTTGTACGCACGGTCGAGTTATCCCCGAAAAGTCCGACGCGGGACATTTAATTATACCCTGTACCCGTAGGGTAAAAAGGGTAAAACGGTAAGGCGCTGTAAATATGCGATCAGCTGAGATGCTAGAGATGTGTCGGGGCATGTGTCGGATATTCTATGAGCTAGAGTATCAAAACAATCGATAGTTGAATCCGTCGATACAATCAATAATTCCATCGAAGTTTGAATGCGATTAACAGAAAATTTAAATAATAACATCTTATGATTTATTGAGATCAATTAGAACAAATCATATACAAACATACATATGTATGTACATCTGCCCGCAACGCGGTTTCTGCTTTACTATCGCTTACACAGTCGTTGCCTAGCGTCGGTAACTGTAAACTTTTGGCATTTTGCCTTTGAAATTAACAGGCGTAAATGATCAAACGAGCGAAAAACTTGCAGTTGTTGTTGTTTTTCGTTTTAAAAATTTGGTTTAGAACAATAGGACATTATTTGATATTTGCGTTCTTTGTAATTTGTTGTTGCTGCATAAAGTTACTAATGAAAATACAAATGTACTAAACAAAGAAAAAATTACTTTTAAAAATGTTAAATAATTTTTAATATATTTATACATATGTATGTGTGTACATTCACACAGTAGTGTCTCACATTTTGCTTTGGCTATTTCAATCGTTTGCACGCAACTACACGCACAGCTGTTTGTATGTGTGCGTGCGTGTATGTATACTTAGTTGTCCCCAACTGTTTGATCTTTTGTATTGTTTGTTCTGCCTGAATTTGTAATATGCATATTTTGAAGATCCTTGAACGCAAAGTTGTAGATTTAGTTACTTAGATTACAGTCCCCAAGTAGCCCCGTCTACCGTCTGTCCGTCCGTATGAACTCCTGAATCTCGGAGACTATAAGAGCAAAAGACGCAAAATTTTGCTCACAGGTGGCTTACACTCGTAAGAATACGCATATTCCGATATAAATGTGCAGTAATGTGTTTATTATTATACTCTGTACATGAAATGTATAAGAGTATATTAGGTTTGCGGGAGGTGAATAATGTAGTAGGCAGAAGAAGGCGAGGCAGACAAAGTACATATATATTTTCTTCATCAACATGACAAGACGAGTCGATCTATGTCTGACTGTCTGTCCGTCCGTGCGTAGGAACACCTGGATCTCAAAGACTATAAGAGCTACAAATCTTGCACAATGATGCCTTATTTGTGTACGCTATACGAGTTTGTTTTATTTTTTGATTTTTACCCTACTTATCCCCTATGGGGGATTTTCGGAAACGCCGTTCCTATAATCACCTATATTTTGGAGCCTTTAAAACCTGGGGACACCAAATTGTAATCCAAGATGTAGTGTAGTAATAGGCAAGAATAAATATTCAATTGTGCGAAATTGTTCGAATTATAAATGCTCTTTATTTATAAGTGTTTGGTTGCGATTTAAGCGACGAAAATCAAACTTATGTAAATGTTAATTGCCGAACTGCAATTCAATTTATTAAACAATTGCCGAAGTTCAATGTTAATGTAAAAATTGGTCTAATAGACGGAAAACTAGGGTTTGTAGTATCGTCACAAGCGAACAACGAACGATGCGATTTGGCAGTTGGTTAACAAGTAAAAAGATTCGGGCGCTGTAGCAGTGCAGCGCCTTAGGCAAAATTATAGCAAATTCAGAACAATGCGTAAAGGTAAAATAGGAATTTGAGCGACAAAGCAAACAATGAGTTAAGATTACGTTAAATGGCTTAACTTGCTGCATAGAGCAAGATTAGAAATTGAGTGATTTTGTGATCGAATTAAACAAATGTATTTATGATGAGCTGTTGCCTTTTGGCTGTGGCGACTGCATAACCAAATAATGTACAAGTATATTGAAAATCCCCTACTTTTCCCGTAATTAGCGATTTTTCATAACTCCCGTAATTCCTAGTTATTATAGCCTGTACCCAAAGGGTGAAAGGCTATACTAGTTTTGTGCGCATGTATGTAACACACAGAAGGAGGCGTGGCAGACCCCACAAAGTATATATATTCTTGATCAGGATGAGAAGACGAGTGGATATAGCCTTGTCCGTCCGTCCGTCTGTCCGTCTGTCTGTCCGTCTGTCCGTATGAACGCAAGGATCTCAGAAAGTATAAGAGCTAGAATAACCAAACTTGGTTTCCATATTCTCCTAAGACCGAGAAAGTACGAGTTTGAGTTTTTTTTCGATGCACCCCCCCACTCCCCCGCAATTCCTGTTTTTTCTTATAACTTCCGTAATTCTCGGAATTTTGAAATCAATTTTGGTAGGTACATCCAGTTAGTACTAATGTGTCATCTTGATAGGTCAATTCTGAAGAAAGTTATAGCCATAAGTAAAATCGCTGCTCATGCGCTGCCTGCAGCTCTGTCGGCAGCGCTGCCCGCAGCTGTTGTTGTTGTTGCTGCTTTGGTTCAACTTTGTGCTGCATACATACACGCATATAAACACTCATAGGTACGTGATGTAAATGTATGCTGTTAAAACTGAACATAAACGTGTATTCTAATTTAATTTAATTAATTAATTTTAATTAATTCATTCATTCATTTTTTTTAATAATTTTTTTTTTTTTTTTAATTTTTTTGTTTGTTTAATTTTTCATTTTTGTGGAGAGTACAGGCTATTTTACTGTCGGGCTTGCTCGACTGTAGCGTTCTATCTTGTTTATTATGAGTTCGTATGCCAAGTTTCATTATGATAGGCCGATAGACATATGTACTGACTCCACTTGATTTTTTTTATATACTTGTATTTATATAATTGTTTTACACCCGACTTTAGCTTTTCCAGTTTTGTTTAATTGTTATATATTTTATTGTAGATGATCCAGAAAGATGAATATGTGTGGTTTTTACCTTCATGGCTTTCAAAGGACCCTTATATGTGGCAGGTTTTAGTGAATAATAGTTGTACGTCTGATGAATTCATAGAGGTAACTCTCATAGCTATATATATTTTTCGCTTAACATTCAGCTTTTTTGTTTTATTTTTAGGCACTTGACGGTTTTAGTATAATGCACACTCCGTTTGGAAATCCCGAAGCAATCATGCAGGAGGGAAAAACTATAAGAGATTGGCTTGAATTATATAACATTACGCATGTGGCTTCCTCGAATTACATTGGCTTTGCCTATGACGCCGTATGGACTTATGCATTTGCCGCACAAAAGCTATTAGAATGGGATAAGGATGCGTTTTTCCGATTGAGATCCACTGATGTGGTAAAAAAATTGGCGGACCTAATATGGGAGACTGATTTTTATGGAGTATCGGGTAAAGTAAAATTTGGCCGAGGTGGGTCAAGGATAAACATTGGCATAGACATTTTACAGTGGAGAAACATGGACTATAATATTGTTGGAAAGTTTTCCCTGACGGGAGAGGGCTATGGTGAAAACATTAGTAAAAACGTGAGGAGTGGACAGTTATTATTTAACTTATCTAAAGTTCATTGGTTGAAAGATCGAGTACCACAGGACGGTAGATACGATTGTAGATTTTCATTCTTAGCTCAAACATTAAAAACTGATTGTGATACTACTACAATGCTATTCTCCATAATCATGTGCATGATTTCTGTAATATTCATATCGGTAATATCTTTTATATTTTTGAAACAACGCTATGACCGAAAATTGAAGCGATCAGCTAAGATTATGAAAACTTTTGGAATAGATCTTTCGGCACCATCCCAATATAACAGCAATAGCCTGGACAAGTGGGAAATACCGAAAGATAATGTTGTAGTTAATAGAAGGTTAGGAGAAGGTGCATTTGGTACGGTATATGGTGGTGAGGCTCGGCTTGGTTCTGGAAACTGGACTGCAGTTGCCGTAAAAACACTGAAAGCTGGTGCATCCACCGAAGACCGTGTTGATTTTTTATCCGAAGCTGAGGCAATGAAACGGTTTAATCATAAAAACATAATACAATTGTTAGCTGTGTCTCTTCAAAGCGAGCCAATTTATTCTATAATGGAGTTCATGCTGTACGGAGACTTGAAAACGTTCCTATTAGCACGACGGAATATGGTTAATGACAAGGTTTCCGATGATTCCGACATTTCATCAAGGCGCCTTACCATGTATGCATTCGATGTGGCACGTGGATTGGCTTATCTGGCGGACCAGAAATACGTGCATAGAGATCTTGCATGCCGAAATTGCCTTGTAAATGCGCAACGGGTAGTTAAAATAGGCGACTTTGGTATGGCTCGTCCTACCTTTGAAACAGACTATTATCGCTTCAACCGAAAAGGAATGTTACCTGTACGTTGGATGGCACCCGAAGCACTGGCGCTGGGACGCTTTACGCCCGCTTCTGATATATGGTCATTTGGAGTTGTGCTATTTGAGATAATTTCCTTTGGTTCATATCCCTACCAAGGGCTTACTAACAGCCAAGTACTCGAATTTGTCAAAAAAGGAAACACATTAGAAATACCAATAGGTATCAAGCCACCATTAGTGGGACTTATAAATGCTTGTTGGAGTCAAGAAGCTTCTAAGCGCCCGACAGCTTTAGAGGTAATTGACTTCATTTTAAACTATCCAAGACTGCTGACACCCTCATTGGACTTCCCTGGTGCTGCCGTCGAATTTCCGGAGAAAGATGTCGATCAGTTACAGCTACTGCCACAACTACAAATAAATTCACCCCTCAATTCTGCCACTACACTCGGGATACAAAAGCATACGCTTTTTTGCGACCAACACTCATCGGAGCTAAGCACCAAGAGTGAATCCTGTCCCACCGCCTCACATCAAAGCAGCCCATGTACATGTTCGCCCATTGCCCCAGATGGATATAGTATTAAGTGCCCTCTTCTAATCAATCAGACCTGCGACAGCTCTGGGTCGTAAGCTTATTTAAACAAAGCCCAATTATAACATATTTTCAAAAAAATATTATTTGCCTTATCAGTGTATGTCATTAATCCATATTTGCTTAAAATTGAGATCTCCGTTTTCAATAAATGATTAAAAAATACATATTAATAATTGTTTCAATGCTTATCATACTGTAATTTGAATAATATGAAATACTAGCAGGTATTGCCCGTCTTAACGCAGCTCAATATTGCTGAAGATAAAGAGAGTCGCGCAACAAAAAAACAGAATGTCGTCGCCGGGTTGTTTTATACGTCTTTATTTTTTTGATCGTACGCTTAAGACTAAATTCATCGCTGCTCGCAGGCAGCTCTCTTGCAGCTCGTAGGCTTGCATTACACACGAGAGAGGATTTACCGTTACAGTAGTGAGAGACTGCGGTATGAGAGAGGCCGCAGGCCTGCCACAATATAATGTTTCAAATTGTATTTATTTTGTGTGTGCATGACCAACCCATATATTTTCACCTTATTAATTACCAGTAGGAAGGCATTGAAGGTATTTAAATAAACATTTTCTGTTCTTGACAAAAAATTGTTCAGTAGTCCATTACATTTTTCTTCTTGAAAAAAAAAATTTCGTAGACGTACACGCACATGACCACTATAACTAATAAACTTTCTTAAGCTCGTATTCCCCCTTTGGAGCTTGAATTTTCCAAAAGCCTTTCTAAGTGCGCACCTACACTATGATGGATACTATGAAAGGTTAGGTTAGGTTAGGATGAAATGGCTGGGGTGATAACATTCACCCGCCCACTTAGGCCTTAAGGCCCGTTGTGATACCATGTAATCCCTAATTGTGCTGGTCAGTCTTCAGCCACCCGGTGGTATTTAAGAATTTAACTAGATCCGCGAGCTCTACATTTTTCATTTCCGAGAGGTCGCTCAAGAATGGCTTCCCTAGGGTGCGTAGTCTTCGCCTGCTCAGCGCCGGGCAGTGGCAGAGGAGATGCTCCACACTTTCCTCTTCCTCTTCGTCTCTGCAGCTTCTGCAGAAATCGTTAAACGGGATGTTTAGTCTCGATGCATGTCTGCCAAACGGACAGTGACCCGTGAGAGTCCCCACCACCATGGAGATCTCACTCCTTTTCAGCTTCACAAGCTTTAAAGTCCTTTTTATGTTAAGGGATGGCCAGGTAAGCTTAGCTCGAACGCACGAGCTCGTGCTCTCCCAGCGCTGCTGTGCTATTTGACGTGCATGGTTGCGCGTCAAAAGCCGAAAGGATGCTAACGGCATTCCCATACTTTCCCTATCGGGAAGGATGTTTGCGTTGGTTCCTTCCCTTGCCAGCTCGTCTGCTATGCAATTACCTTCAATATTATGGTGTCCTGGCACCCATATAAGGCTGATACTGACTAGTTGGGCCATCTCGTTGAGGGATCTGCGACAGTCAGTGATAACTTTGGAGTTGTCCACATTGGAGTCTAACGCTTTTAGTGCCGCTTGGCTATCTGAATATATATATATATATTGGTCTACCGCCTTCCATATCAGGGGATAGGTGCCTTGTGACCTCTTGTATCGCAGCCACTTCCGCCTGGTAGATGCTGCAATGATCAGGGAGACGAAATGACCGTCGTATCTCCAGGTCCGGAGAAAATATGCCACCTCCGACTCTCTGTTCCAGTTTAGAGCCATCCGTGAAATAGTTTATGGCTTCGTTTCTTCTGTGTGGTAGGCTATCCCACTCTGCACGAGTGGAATCCTGACTGCATATTTCTTATCAAAAATAAGTTTTGGTACACAGTAATCCGTATGGGTCGGAACCCCCGGTTGAAGAAGGAGTATGCCTACATGTCCTTTTGACGTGCTTTTCCAGGCAGAGGCCTCTCTTAGCCTTAGGGCTGAGTTTGTAGGAAGTTCCTTTCCGACTATGTCTAGTGGGAGAAGATGGAAGAATATATTAAGAGCCTCCGTTGGTATAGTACGAAGTGCCCCGCTAATGCATAATTCTGCCGATCTCTGCACCCTACTGAGTTGGGTGAGAACAGTTGATTTGTCCATCGCAGGCCACCATACTACGATTCCGTACAGAAGAATCGGTCTAACGATGGCCGTATATATCCAGTGTACAATTTTTGGTGAGAACCCCCATCTGGTGGTTATGGCTCTCTTGCAGATGTAGAGTGCATTTGTGGCTTTCTTCACCCGCTCTATTGTGTTGTCACTCTAGTGCAGTTTCCTGTCCAGGATGACTCCCAAGTACTTGGCACTGTGGCTGAATTTAAGAGGAACTCCTTTTAGTGTGGGCGGCTGGAGTTCCGGAATCTTGTACTTTCTTGTGAAAAGTACTAGCTCAGTTTTTGTAGGATTTACTCCTAGGCCGCATGTGGACGCCCATTGCGAGAGCGTCAATAGCGCCGTCCTCATGAGGTGACAGAGAGTCTGTGGGTATTTACCAATGCAGATTATTGATACGTCGTCTGCGTAGGCTATGACTGCATGGCCTTCCACCTCCATGCGTCGCAGCAGCTGGTTCACCGTCAGCAGCCACAATAGCGGAGACAGAACTCCACCCTGTGGGGTGCCCCTGCTAACGAACTTGCGGCAGGATTGTCCCCCTAGTTCGGCACTTACAGCCCTGCTAGTGAGCAACTGACTGGTGAAGCCTACCAGGGAGACATCTACCCCAAGGTCCGTCAACGACTGGGTGATTGCCGACGGTAATATATTGTTGAAGGCGCCCTCAATGTCCAAGAAGGCTACTCGGTTTCCCGGCCTTGGGGATAAACAAGACCCTTACCTCTCTCTAGCTTGCCGGAATGTGGTTGACTCTTAAACTATGAAAGGATACTTAAGTCCAAATATTAGCTTCCTAGCTTTTACCGTTTGGGCTGTGCGTTGATCACCAATCAGTCAGGACAAACTATTTGATATATATAGAGATAACGCAACGTTTTAAGATAGACTATGTGCAAAAAAGGGGAACAATTTTAAGAGTATATCCTAATTTTAAATGAACATTTATACTAGAGTCAATACGATCACGCACGAGCTCGGAATATGAAAAACGGCACTCGTGTCAATGCCGTGCAGCGATGAGCCACGATCAAAAAGCACTGACAATACCCATCTTAATTTGCTAGAGTAAAACTTTCGATAGTGGAATCCACCGAATCCATCGAAGTTAGAATGCAATAAAGAGAATATCTAAATAATAACACCTTTTAATTTATTGAGATCAATTAGAACAAATCATATACATACATATGTATGGATGTACATACATACATCTACCGGCAATGAGAAGCAGAATATGCGTAGCTCCGTTATTCGGTTTCTGTTTTACTATCGCTTACACAGTCGTTGCGTAGCGACGGTAACTGTACACTTTTGTCATTTTGCCTTTGCAATTAAAACGAGGATGATCAAATAATTTGTACGAAAGAATAAGAGCTTGCCAATGACTTGCAATTGCCGTTGTTGCTTTTCGTTTTAAAAATTTCATTTATGATTTAAAACAGTCCACTGTATATATACAAACATATTCATATGTATATGTATAGTACATACATACTATTTTAACCTTACGTAGATAAATACAGAGTTATCTGTAGTCCATTAAGGGCATATGCAGCTTTTTCCAAAGGGGGACCAAAGAATTAAAATTTTGGTTAAATAATGCACGGTGCGTTTAAATAACAATTTATGCATATGATTAATAAAACAAGTAAAAACTAGTAAAAAAGCTAAAGTTCCGACTTTGAAATAATCTGTACTGATGTTTAGAATAGTTATAGAAATTAAAAAATGAAGAAAATTTAAAAAAATAAGTTTATAGTGTAAAACAAGTAAAAAAGCTAAAGTCGGGTGTCCCGACTTTGAAATACTCTGTACATATGTTTACAATAATTATAGAAAATAAAAAAAAAAAAAGAAAAAAAAATTGGATCGATTTTACCTCTCTCGGTAGTCGAACTCACGTAAAGGGTGTATAATTGCACATTTACATAGCAATTGCGTCTGTGTGAGTGTATGTATGCCTATGCGCATCAATTCGTGTCTGTGTAAGCATTTTCGCAGTCAACTAAACAGCAACATCAACAACAGCCGCGGGCAGCGCTTGAGCAGCGCTGCAGCAGCAAATATATTTATGGCTATAACTTCTTGTTAAATCGGTCTATCATAGTGAAATTTGGCATACGGACACATAATAACCAACTGGGGGTATTTGCAAAATTTTAGTTCGAAATTCCAAGAATTACGGGAGTTAGAGAAATTGTGAGGGAGAGGGGGGAGAGAGGGAAATTCCAAAATATACATTTTCTGCGTATTCACACAAGGCATCTTGGACTAAAATTTGGTGTGCCTAGGTCTTATAGTCTCCGAGATATAGGCGATTATACGAATGGAAAATCGGGAAAACCCCCATAGGGGGGAAGTGGGGGGGGAAATCAAAAAAATAAAACAAACTCGTATAGAATACACACATAACGCATCTTTGTGGAAAATTTGGTGTCTCTATCTCTTATAGTCTCTGAGATCCAGGTGTTCATACGGACGGACAGACGGACAGACAGACAGACAGGGCTAGATCGACTCGTCTTGTCACGCTGATCAGTAATATATATACTTTGTGGGGTCTGCCACGCCTCCTTCTGCCTGTTACATTTTTCAGCTCCCGCAAACCTAATATACTCTTGTACATTTCATGTACAGAGTATAAACAGTAATATCCGTCTATGTTCTTTACTCTCCGGCCACTCCAACTGAAGTGTCACATCTTTATTATTCCTCGTTTTTCTTAAACGTATCGATACAATGTGTTTCTTAAGACTTTTACATTGTTGTTACATTGTTGTATTTTTGATTAGCAGTTAATTTTGAATTTATTTACATTGTATGGGCATTTCATGCCTTTATACTTAAGTATAGAGTTAAGTTTGTTGAAATAATCTGAATTGCAGATATAAGTTGTTTGAATTATCATTGAATTGTAGACTTAAGCCGTTTGTAAGTAATTAGTTGTAAGCGCTCATAAATGTTAATTTGTAATAACAGCTGTTTATGTTAGTCTCTTGGTCGCTGTTAAGTTAATGTCCACATTATGTTATGCGTATGCTAAGCCTTGCATGGCTAGCAATAAAGCACTTGAAAATTGGAAGTCGATTTGTGCAGTTTATTTGATTTAGTTTCGGTGCTCTTCAGTGAAGACATAAGCCAGTGCGTTCGTGCATATAAGTACAAGGGTACTTATATACACACATACATCTTTGGTTGGATCGTCGCGACGAGGGACCCCTTCACTTTGCCTACCGGCAACTTTGGATGATCTGAGCGATCATACATTATTTACACTATCGATTACATTGTTGTATTTTTCATTGTCAGTTAATTTTAATTTAATTTACATTTACATTATTTACATTCGGTCAACCTGACTACAGATCGGCCTCGATCTACCAATATAATGAAATTGTTATACTCTGTACATGAAATGTACAGAAGTATATTAGGTTTGCGGCAGCTGAAAAATGTAACAGGCAGAAGGAGGCGTGGCAGACCCCACAAAGTCTGTCTGTCTGTCTGTCCGTCTGTCCGCCTGTCCGTATGAACACCTGGATCTCAGAGACTATAAGAGATAGAGTGTAACGTTGCTCTGGCCCGGGTATACTCGTCGGCCAGAGTCGCTGCAAAATTCTTGGTTTGGTCCCCAGAAATAAAGCGAGCCCGCAGTTACCACTCAAATATGATGATTTATCTTTTATTTCAAAAATCTCAAAATAGGAGGGTGCGCTTTAATGCGCGTTCGTTTGCCTCCCCAACAGAACTAACTCCAAAACTCTCTTCAACTTACAACTACTTACACCTACTTAAAACTACTCATCGGCATCGTGACGACGCGTTGCGTAGCTGGCAGCTGTGCGTCGTTACACCTCCCCCTTTCCCCAAAGGGTCGAACGGCCCGATCGATGGTGTTTCCAAATTTTGTTAGCATCGCGCCATAATCGAAAGGCAGATGTGTAGCAGCTGGGTGGCAGCGCTGCCACCCCTCGCGTTTGACCACCTGTCGACGCCACCTGTAACTTCACAGTCAGCTGCTCGCGCTGTCATTCTGTCGCATCGTTGTCTTCGCTCTCCATTTCCGCCACGTGTTTGAATTTCAAATTCCGGGGTGCGGAATCTGTTGGTGATTGCTGGGCAACGAGCTGCATCTCGCAAAAGTACTGACTATACTTTCCAGCCTGCATGGCCTACCGCTGATGGACTACCTGTAGCACGCAACGGCTAATTATGTGCCAGCGGAATGCACGTGCTGTTACAACACGGTGTACGTCTTATACTGCGTCGACTGCAACCAGTGCACCGGGCCTCCCATCGGTGCCGTTGAGGTATCATTTGTGCTATATGTGGCTGAAGCGTAATAAAATTCGATTATGTCTGCAGGATTACGTGGACGTTATTCTTTAGCTAGGAGCGCCTGCTTTTGTTGCCCCGACGCTTGCCCGCTGGCCTGGCTGTGTTGGCGTCGCCGCCATGGCTGCCGCTGTTGTCGTCACCTGTTGCCGCGGCGGCGTCGCCACTACTGCCTTCATCAACGTAGCCGCAGCCGCTGCTGTTGACGTTGCTACTGCTGCCGTTGCTGCGGCCGCTACTATCGTGTCGCTGCCGCTTACGCTGTTGTCATGGCTGTTGTGATGGCTGCTGTTGTGGCTGTTGAGAGATTGTTAGTGGCATAGTCCCCATACCAGCGCAACTGCCGCTGTCGCTGCACTCGTCGGCGACGCTGACGTCTGCATTCAGCGCCTTCAGATCTCGCACATGTGCTGTTCTACCTCTGCCGCCCGCTACTGGTCGTAAGCGCACTATGACTGGGGATATAAATGCACGCACTGTGAACGGCCCATCGAAGCGAGGCGCTAGCTTGGCCGCAAACTGCTCTGCGGCGTTGGACAGGTGATGCTGTCGCACGAGAACCTCGTCGCCTAGTTGGGGTCGCCACTCGCGCCTCCGCAGATTATACTGACGCGCCTGATCCTCACTGGCCACCACTTGGTTTCTTTTCGCTATTCGGGCAATGAACTGTACCAGTGTCGCGTGTGTTTGTGGGCTACCTGGTACTGCCTCAGGGGCGTCTGGATCCCTGCCGTACAGTGTGCGTGGCCTTGGTTCTCTCCCAAAGTTATAGCGTTGGCACAACAGGCACTGGTGCACATACTTCGCGACGTCGCGATACAGACCAGGCCAGTGGTATCGGTCTGCGACGCCCGCACATGTTCGGCGTACTCCCATATGGCCCGCCGTTGCGTCATCGTGGCATTCTCTCAACACCTCCTGTCGTAAAGGCGCGGCCACGCATAGCCTCCATGGTGACACCTCATCTTCTCCCAGCACGTTGGCGATGCGGCGGTACAGCCTGTCGTTCTGTATGGCGTAATCTGGGTATTTGCCGGGGCTCTCCAACACCGCTGCCGTCAGCCGCTGTAGCTATTTACAAGTTGGCGCTGCCTCTGGCTCCACGTGTGCGCGGCCGGCCACCTCGCGCGGCTGCCGTGACAGCGCGTCGGCCACCACGTTCAGGGCTCCTTTTCGGTACTGGACATCGAATGTATACTGTTGTAGCTCCAAGGCCCAGCGTGCAATGCGAGTCATCGCAACGCCAAGTGGTCGGTCATGACGGTAAAGTGATGGCGCAGCTTTCGGATTCCCCAATCAATGGCCAGTCACTCCTTCTCCGTGGCGCTGTAGTTGACCTCTGCTTTCTGCAGTTTCCTACTGGCGTAGGAAATCACGTGCTCCTGGCCGTCTACGTTCTGTGTCAAAACCGCGCCCAGCCCATACTCGCTGGCGTCAGTCTGTAGGCAGAAGCGTTGTGGGAAATCGGGGCACGCTAACACCGGCGCTTCCATGAGCTGTCTTTGGATACAATCAAATGCCTCCTGCTGCGGTGTTCCCCAACTCCACTTGTGGCCTTTCTTTAACAGATCGGTGAGTGGGCCTACCGTTGTGGCGAAATTGGGTACAAAGCGGAGGTACGTTCACGTATGGCTGCCACCTTTTCTGGATCCGTCTGTATCCCGTCTTCTGTCACCAGGTGCCCCAGGTAGCGTATGGACCTGCGAAAAAACTCACACTAATCTTGATTTACCTGTAGGTTTGCCGCTCTCAGTCTTCGAACACCTCCCTCAGGTTACATAGGTGTTCTTCGAACGTCTTCCCAACCACAACTATGTCGTCCAGATAGGCAAACGCGTGTGGAGCCATATCCGGGCCGATGACGCTATCTAGCGCCCGCTGAAAGGTGGCTGGGGCGGAGTGCAGGCCAAATGGCAACACTCGCCATTGGCCCCGTCCGGGCACTGTGAAGGCGGTGTATTTGCGGCTGTCGGGCTCCATGGGGATCTGCCAATAACCGTTTCGCAAGTCGATGCTGCTGATGTACTTTGCCTGTCGTAACTGTTCGAGAATATGTTGGATCCTCGGAATGGGGTATGCGTCTGGCTCCGAGCGCTCGTTCAGATGGCGGTAGTCGATGCACATTCGCCACGCCCCATTCTTCTTCCGTACCAGGACTATGGGCGCGCTGTACGCGCTATCGGACCGCTCAATGCAGCCCTTCGCCAGCAACTCGTCAACCTCGTTGTCAATCACCGCTTGCATCGCCGGATTCCTCGGATAGTAGCGCTGTTTAATGGGCCTGTCGTCTTTCACGCGGATCGTGTGTGTCGCCACCGACGACACGCCCACAATGTTCTCAAAGCGCGGTAATTCCTCCTGAAGGAACGTGGCAGCCTGAGCAGCCTGCTCATCTGTCAGCGTAGCCGCCGATGGAGCAATTGGCTCTGTGGTCACCAATGCCGCAAATCGTACTCTGCGGCGCGCCTGACGCCTTCTCCGCCGTCGTCGCTCACGCACATCTCGCATCTCCAGCTTGTGGCTGCCGGCGGTGAGCGTACCATAGGCCTTGCTGATGAAATCCAGCCCTAGTGGGAGCTCGTCCTCGCAGCCCGGCAGTGTCAACAGTGGTACCGAGATGCATTTGTCGTCCACTGTTATCGCCGTCATCGTCTCCTCGCAAACAGTTTGTCGCGAGCCGTTGGCCATCGACATCGACACCTTTACATTCCGTACATTCTCCCCACCTGGCTTTCTCAAGCGTCGTGCCAGCGCCGGGCTCACGAAGCTACGAGTGGCTCCCGTATCCACCACCGCGTCGAGGGCAAGACCACCGCAATTCACCCTCAACACCATCACTCGCGAGCGTTCTGCCACTAGTTTTCATGCGTGGGCTCGCCTATTGGCTGTATTTGGAGAGCCCCCCTTTCCCGCTCTGCGGCGACAGCACCCGTTCGCTCGTATGCCCAGCCTACCGCAATCCCAGCAGTATAGTTGTTGTTGGTTTGGGCAGCATTCGTTGTCGTGCCCTGCCATACCACAGCGTTTGCAAGACCGCCCCTGGTGTGCCGACGAGCTCTGCATCTCGGGCCCGGTTGCTGTTGTTCGCGCGGGTGTAGTCTGTAAAGGGACAAAGTCTCGCCTGTTTAACTCACCCCCAGATATGGGCTGCGTGTCCGTTGGCTCCGGACGTCGGATCGAAAACCCCGTGGGCCAATGAACGCTGGCTGGGATGGCCCTGCCCCAATGGTACAGGCCGGAACCAGGCCCAACTCCTCCAGCTCTGCTGCTTGCCGTTTGAATTCTGCCACAGTATGGACATCCTGATGTCGTATCCGGATGTTGATCGCTGGTCGGCTGTTGCGGTAGATGAGCCTCAGCTGCTCCTCTCCGGGCATGTCTGCATCGAGCATCAATTCCAGCATCGCTTGGACGTAGGTCGCAGTGGACTCCGACTCGCCCTGAAAGCGTCGTTGCGCTTCTGTCGCCACCGCTCAACGTGAGGAGCGGCCGGGTACGCTTCTAGCAGTTCCGCGCGGAACTCTGCCCACGACTGGGTCGAGTTTCGCCTTGTGCGGTCCCACGTCAGTGCCGCGCCCTCCAGGATGTTTGGTAACATCGGCACCAAATTATCTACCGGCTCCCCACTCACTTCCGCTTTTTCTTCGCAAGAATGCTCGTGGGTCCCCGCTGCCGTCGAAATGCACTCCCCACTGTGCCACCTCCGTGCTCAGGGCTCTCCGCTCCGCTCGTGACATTGTCGAGTGGGCCGAACCAGCCGCGGATGCGGTTGACACGGCCGGCCCGGCCGTCGAGACCATCGACGGTGTGGCGAGGGTCGTTATCCCCGTCGTGGCCACGATCTGGTTCGTGGTCACGCATGGCGCCGCTGGCGCTTCTGTCGTATAGGTGGTGGTGGCGGTCACGGTCACTGGTGCAGCCCCAGCTGGTGCTGTTGCCGCTAATGGCCCCGTTGATGGTGTCTTGGGATGCTCGGTCGGTGTTCTTGGCGATGCCGCAGCTTCCGTAGGCGACAGGTGCATGCCGGGCGAACCTTCCTCTCGCTTGGGGACCTCCAGTTGTGCCTTCGGCGGTACAGGACTCACCGGACGTGACTCATAGCGGGCCGCTAGCAGTTCTAGGTGTGACTGGTGTTCCGGCCCCGCCGCTTTCACAAACGTGGCGAAGCGTGTTCTCAGCGTTTCCACGGTGCCCGCGTCGTGGATCCCAAACTCCTGCAGCAGCTCGATCAGCTCCTCCTTCCTCAACGCTCGCACCCAGCTCGTTCGCACCATCACGAGTCAACAATTCTCGCCTTACGTTTTCCAACTCGCCGCGTGGTCGCGATCGTGTTTAACCTCACTTTATTTTGGAGTCCCTGCTCGGGCGCCACTTGTAACGTTGGTCTGGCCCGGGTATACTCGTCGGCTAGAGTCGCTGCAAAATTCTTGGTTTGGTCCCCAGAAATAAAGCGAGCCCGCAGTTACCACTCAAATATGATGATTTATCTTTTATTTCAAAAATCTTATACATTTAAATTTTTCATGCAGGCGTTATCCGCCTATATACATACATACATACATACATACATACATATATAAGTATGTATTAAATTTTTTAATTCAACACTAATTTTTGTCTTCAATTCCAAATATGATTGTTGTGAATGTAATGGGTGTTTTTCTGCTTTTGTAAATCGCATGAATACACTCACAAAATAGGCTTAACGGTAAATGACTCTTAGATTTGTTCAGAATACATTTGTAGCGTTGTTAGCTAACACTAAAACGGTAAGTCGCTGTAAATATGCGATCAGCTGAGATGCTAGAGATGGGCATGTGTCGGATGCTCTATGTGCTAGAGCATCAAAACTATCGATAGTTGAATCCGTCGATACAATCAATAATTCCATCGAAGTTTGAATGCAATTAACAGAAAATTTAAATAATAACATCTTATAATTTATTGAGATCAATTAGAACAAATCATATACAAACATACATATGTACATCTGCCCGCAACGCGGTTTCTGCTTTACTATCGCTTACACAGTCGTTGCCTAGCGACGGTAACTGTAAACTTTTGGCATTTCGCCTTTGCAATTAAAAGGCATAGATGATCAAAAAATGTGTACGAAAGAATAAGAGCATGACAATGACTTGCAATTGCCGTTGTTGCTTTTCGTTCAAAAATTTAATTTCTGATTTAAAACCATAGAACCCTAATTATTAAAATTAAACAACAGTGTTCGCTGGTCCACTGTATATATAAAAACATATACAGTGGTAAATGCAAATCGATCAAGAATATAATGTGTAGAGCAGTTTAGAGAATAGTAAAAGTTCAACGTGACTAATACAATTGTGTAAGTTAACAACAGGTATTAAAGTTAGGCGACGGGTAATCGCTGGATCGGTTCACGGCTGAAACGACTGATGGCAAAAACGGCTAACTTCTGCTCTTCAATACGACACGACTGCTGACGACTTTATTAAACGACGTGCTGCTGATGACTTCTGCTGACGACTTGCTGCTACTCTCGTTGACTACTGTCCACATAACTCTCTCCTCCTGCTGTATAGGGATGCCATCTTGTTGCTATAGGTGCCTGGTTGCCACATTACATACAAATATGTACATATGTATATGTATATGTACAGGGTGCGCCATCTTTTATGTCGGTATGCAAATATTGAATATCCTAGAAAATATACAACCGATTTTCAAGTATGAGATATTTTTATTTAATTTGGTTCTGTACAATTTCTTGAACTGAGGTTTTCAACACTGGTCTACTCAACTCAATCGGTTCACTAATGACAAAGTTATTCAATATCTACATACCGACATAAAAGATGGCGCACCCTGTACATATACATGCACGGGTTTTCTGTGTATATGTATGTAGGGTTGGCAGCTCTTGAACCAGCAGATAATCATCGGACTATCGGGGTGGTCAGTCCAGGGTAGTCTAAGAAAGTATATCGTTTTAGCAGTAAGAGTTTGACTTCGGAAGCGAGCAGACATTGTGAACAAGTTATGAATAAACTTTAATTTAATTTGACTTAATTTGCACATTAATAAATATTGTACTCCATTAATTAAAACGACGACGTGTGGTGTACTTATTATTAATGGAGTTTCTGGATCACATTTTTACTCACTCGTAGGGAACTCACTAAAGATCTCTACAATTTAGGGGGCTCAACCGTTATAGAGCCACACGTGAATGTGCAAATTATAAATTAACATTGAGAAATTGTATAAATGAAGCATTTAATGTGTGTGTACGTATATGTACAAGTTGCCAACCACTAAGTTTTGTGCAACATTGTGAAATTACCAAGAACGACGCAACGACGATCAGGCGAAAGCAGATGCAGAGAATCAGCATTGCTAAACGCTGTAAAGAGGATGTAAAACGACGCCATTCGTTTTCGTCGAAAGTGTAGAACGAAGAAGTAGCTAACGACGCAAAGACGAAGGTACTGTAGCAAACAGTAGAAGCAGTGCAGAGAGAAATCACAACGACGACGAAAATAAAGAGCAAAGAAGACTTAATCGACGCTATTCGTTTTCGTTGCACGAAAGAATAGCGAACTTTAAGGAAAGGAGAAAACGACGGATCTACAGAGCAAGAAAGGCAAAAACCGACATTATTCGTTTTCGTCCGCCTTGCAAACATGTAGGAAAGCAAGAGACGACGATCAACAACAGTGGCCATTCGCACGGCCACGTGCGGCTTGTATTCCCTGCGAACGACAACGACGTGAAGAAGACCAAGAGGAAGAACGCACCATCTGTCTGTGTGTATTTAGCTATGATGTCTGTAAGTATTGATCATATAGAAAAAATGATTGGTGCTGCAAATTAAGCAAGCTGATTCAACTTAAACTTTACTTAATGTAAATTTAATTCGCAGATTTTAAACTAAGCTAATATTGTAATATGCAACGCGACGAAATTTTAAGTTTAACAGTAGCAGAGTTGAAGGAAAAATTGAAAGAGTTACAGTTGAAGCATTCAGGTGCTAAAGCAGTTTTACAGGAAAGACTATGGTCGTATTTTGGAATAGATCAAGACGAAAGCGAGGAATCTATTTATGAGGAAACGATTAACATAACTGGGGACGAACAGACAGAATACGGACAAGTTTTAAATTCAGTAAACGAAGCAGCAGTGGTGTTCACATTAAGAAACATCGAAGATTCCCTTTCAGCATTTACTGACAATGGCTCTCCGGAAGTTGATGATTGGCTGCGTGATTTTGAACTTAATGCTTTAACAGTGAATTGGAATGATTTGCAAAAGTTTGTTTATGGCAGGACATTAGTAAAAGGTGCAGCGAAATTATTTTTTTGTAGTCAATCCGGTATTGATGATTGGAATTCTTTGAAGGAAGCTCTAAAACGTGAATTTAGTGAGAAATTAACAGCAAAGCAATTCCATAAGTTATTAGAAAATAGAAAGAAGAGTCATAAGGAAAGCTTAATTGAACATTTCTATAGTATGTGTACCTTGGCAAGTCAATCCCAACTAGATGAAGAAAGCATTATTGAGTATATTATTGAAGGCATTCAAGATTCCAAGCAAAACAAGAGCTGTTTATACCAAGCAAACAATTTCAAAGAGTTTCGTGATCAACTTAAAATTTATGAAAAGATCAGTTCGAATCAAGGAAGTACATTAAGGACAAAATCGAAGTTTGAGAATAGTTCGATTCAAATCAAGGATAATAGGCGTTGTTTCAAATGTGGAGGTAGCAACCATATTGCAAAGGATTGCAAAGAAAATGCCGTCAAGTGTTTCAATTGCAAGACCACAAGGCGAATCAATGCGAAGCAAAAGGTCCAAGAATGGAAAGGGAGAAGAAAATGTCTAATGTCCAGCAATTTTCTCAGACAAGTTTCAATCGTGCTTTTAAAAATGTTGCCTTCGGTAATATAGAGATCACTGCATTGTTTGATTCTGGCAGCGATATTTGTACGATGAGCGAGAAAGTTTACAGGAAGATTTTCCCAGTTGCGTTGAAAAATGATGTAAAAGAATTGATCGGAATAGGAGGCAAGAAAATCTATACGTTGGGTTCGTTTAATGTTGTCACTAAGTTGGATGATGCTCCTTTGGAAATGTGTTTCCACGTGGTCCGTGACGATGATATGCTGTACGAAGGTGTGATTGGAAGTGATGTTCTCGATTTTGTCAGTGCGAGCATAGGGAAAAAAGGAGTGTTCTTTCATTCGACAAGTGAAGGGCGCCAGGTGGTAGAAAAAATCGCTTCATCGGGAAAAGAGTATGCTACTACTGCTAGTTTGGCAAAGGGAAGCCGTGACTTAGAGTTCACTCAACATAGTGATACTCAAGTGCCCAGGCCTTCAGAATCATCGAGTCCAATAGATGATTTGAAAAATACGTTCCTTCAGATACTGTTTACCAATGTAATTGAAGAGTTTTCACGAGGAATAGAGGTGTCACATTTGAATCGTGATATGAAGTCAGTGATAGGGAGATTGGTTGAAAATTATAGCCCAGTAAAACCAGAAAGAAGCCTTGTCGAAATGAAAATAATATTGTCGGATGAAGTACCAGTCAGGAAGGAAGTGTTTTCACTACATTGGACTTGTCTAATGGTTTTTTTTCACGTCCCAGTACATGAGAATTCTCGTAAATATACTTCTTTCGTCACACAGAGTGGACAATATGAATTTAATTACGTACCATTCGGGATTTCTAATTCACCACCGGTGTTTATGACGACGGTACATTGATCCTATATATGGACGATATCATTATTCCATCAAAAGATGAGCAAGAAGGACTAAGAAAGTTAGAGAAGGTATTGTGCCTCGCAGAGATTTCGGAATTGCGCATTAAATGGGAAAAATCTCAGGTGTTACAGCGCAAGGTGAATTTTTTGGGCTATATAATAGAAAATTCAACAATAAGACCATCTAAAGAGAAGAATTCGGCAGTTGAAAGCTTTCCAATTCCGAGAGACCGGAAACAAGTTTAACGTTATTTGGGCCTCACATCCTGTTTCCGTAGATTTGTTAGGGATTTTGCTGTCGTTGCCAGACCACTGACAAATTTGATGAAGAAGGATGTTTGTTTCAAAATGGGCGACGAAGAGCTAGCAGCGTTCAATCAGTTGAAAGTTTATTTATCCTGTTCCCCTGTTTTAAAACTGTTTGATCAGAAGGGCTATACAGAAGTTCATTGCGATGCAAGTATGTATGGGTATGGTGCCATACTCTTACAAAAGGACTCAGAAGACCAAAGTCTCCACCCGGTGGAATATATGAGTCGTAAGACAACCCCAGCTGAAGAAAAGTATCCTTCATACGAGCTTCAAGTACTCGCTATAGTGCAGGCTCTAAAGAAGTGGAGAGTTTATTTGCTTGGTAAAAAGATAAAGATCGTTACTGACTGTAATGTTTTTGCGTTAACGATGAAGAAGCAAGATGTTATAGTAAAGGTATCTCGTTGGGCCATATTTCTGCAGGACTTCGATTATGAAATTGAGCATCGTTCAGGGACAAAAATGAAACACGTCGATGCATTGAGTAGAGTGCATTGTTTATTGTTGGCAGATTCACTAAGACACCGAATAAAGCAAGCTCAGCGTCAGGATGAGTGTATAGCAGCAATTTGTAAAGTGTTAGAGTGCGGTACTTACGACGACTTTTATTTGAAGTATGAAATCTTGCACAAGGACCCAGTTAAGGAATTGATTGTAATACCAACCAGGATGGAAAACGAAATCATAATGACAGCTCATCGTCGAAGGCATTTTGGTGTTAAACGAACCACCGATTTAGTGCAGCGAGAATACTTTATTCCAGAGTTGTTAAGGAATGTAGAAAGGATTGTAAGGTCTTGTGTAGAGTGCATTGTGAGCGAAGCGAAATTTGGGAAGAAGGAAGGGTTTTTGAATGTAATCGACAAATCTGATGAGCCTTTGCAAACGTATCATATTGACCATATTGGACCGATGGATTTGACTAAGAAACAATAAAACCACGTTTTAGTAGTTGTCGACGATTTTTTAAAATTTGTTTGGCTATATCCAACAAAGAGTACAGGCTACGATGAGGTGGTTGACAAGTTGCAAAAACAGAGTGAAGTGTTTGGAAACCCAAAGCGCGTGATCACAGATAGAGATACTGCATTTACTGCAAACGTGTTTGAAGAATATTGTAAGGAGCAGAGTATCCAACATTTGTTGATAGCCACAGGAGTGCCGCGTGGTAATGGACAGGTGGAGCGTATTAATAGGGTCGTTACTACTATGTTAACCAAACTTTGCGTAGAGGATCCGAAAGCCTAAGATCTCTCCATTTAAGATTCTGACAGGCATACAAATGAGAACCAAGTATGACAGTGATTTAGAAAAGCTTGTAGAGGAAGAGTATTTTTTGGAGTTGCAGCAGGAGACAGAAGATATTCGCAGGACAGCTGAAGAAAACATAGCGCAAATACAAGATGAAAATCGCAAGTCATTCAACAGGTCCCGAAAGCCAGAAAAAGAGTACCAAGTCAATGATATGGTAGCTATTAAGCGTACCCAATTTGGCGCCGGATTGAAACTGAAAGGAAAATTTTTGGGTCCTTATGTTGTGACGCGCAAACTAAGACATGGCCGGTACATTGTTGAGAAAGTGGACGATGGGGAAGGCCCATTAAAGACCAATACGATGGCAGAGTATATGAAAATGTGGTCTCCATCATTCGGGTCGAATAATGAATCAGGACGGCCGAATGTAGCGTTGGCAGCTCTTGAACCAGCAGATAATCATCGGACTATCGGGGTGGTCAGTCCAGGGTAGTCTAAGAAAGTATATCGTTTTAGCAGTAAGAGTTTGACTTCGGAAGCGAGCAGACATTGTGAACAAGTTATGAATAAATTTTAATTTAATTTGACTTAATGTGCACATTAATGAATATTGTACTCCATTAATTAAAACGACGACGTATGGTGTACTTATTATTAACGGAGTTTCTGGAGCACATTTTTACTCACTCGTAGGGAACTTACTAAAGATCTCTACATGTAGTCCATCAAAAGCGTACGCAGCCTTTTTCAAAGATAAAAATTTTGATTAAATAATGCACGATGCGTTTAAATAATATTTTATGCATATGATTAATAAAAAACTTCAACAAATCCAATTCAGTTCCATATTAGGGCGAAAAAGTGCGCCATAATAATAAATTAATAATTGGGAATTTTTTTCTAGAGAGGCCAACGACCCTCTTCCCTCCGGTGTACCCCCTTGTAGTCCGTTTTCCTAAATTGTTCGTTAATTTTTGTGTTATTTTTATACTCTGTACCCAAAGGGTGAAAGGCTATACTAGTTTTGTGCGAATGAATGTAACACATGAATGTTTTATATTTAATTACATTAATTAATTAAATTAAATTAAATTAATTAATTTAATTAAATTAAATTAAATAGTTAAATTAATTAAACTTTTTTAATTATTATACCCTGTACCCAAAGGGTACAAGGGTATATTAGTTTTGTGCGAGTGCACATGGAACACACAGAAGGAGGCTGGGTAGACCCCACAAAGTCTATATATTCTTGATCAGCATGACAAGCCGAGTCGATATAGCCATGTCCGTCTGTCCGTCTGTCTGTCTGTCTGTATGAACGCAAGGATCTCCGAAAGTATAAGAGCTAGAATAACCAAACTTGGTATACAGATTCTCCTGAGACCGAGAAAGGACGAGTTTGTTCATTTTTTCTGATCCACCCCCCCACTCCCCCCCTATTACCGATTTTCTATAACTCCCGTAATTTTTGGAATTTGGTAGTCACATTAGGTTAGTAATTATATATCCGTATACCAAGTTTCATTATGATAGAATGATCGGAAAGAAAGTTATAGCCATATAACCAGGCCCAATGCACACATACATACATATGTACAAGTACACAAACACGCATAAGGCACGATTCTGATATAAATGTAAATGTATGTATGCATGCATGGAATATTTTATATTTAATTTAGTTAATTAATTAAATTAATTTAGTTAATTAATTAAATTAAATTAATTAATTAATTAAATTATTTTTTTGCGGGGTGGTACAGGGTATTTAAGAGTTGAGCCTGCTCGACTTTAGCATTCTTTTCTTGTTTTTATACTCTGTACATGAAATGTACAAGAGTATATTAGGTTTGCGGGAGCTGAAAAATGTAACAGGCAGAAGGAGGCGTGGCAGACCCCACAAAGTATATATATTCTTGATCAGCGTGACAAGACGAGTCGATCTAGCCCTGTCTGTCTGTCCGTCCGTATGAACACCTGGATCTCAGAGACTATAAGAGATAGAGACACCAAATTTTGCACGAAGATGCGTTATATGTGTACGCTGTGCAAGTTTGTTTTATTTTTTTGATTTTCCCCCCCACTTCCCCCCTATGGGGCTCACCCGATTTTCCATTCGTATAATCGCCTATATCTCGGAGACTATGAGACCGACGGACACCAAATTTCAGTCCCAGATGCCATATGTAAATACGCAGAAAATGTATATTTTGGAATTTCCCTCCCTCCCCCCTCTCCCATGCAAATCGCGATTTTCTCTCACTTCCGTAATTCTTGGAATTTCAAACTAAAATTTTGCAAATAGCCCCAGTTAGTAATTATGTATCCGTATTCCAAGTTTCACTATGATAGACCGATTTAACAAGAAGTTATAGCCATAAATATATTTGCTGCTGCAGCGCTGCTCAAGCGCTGCCCTCGGCTGTTGTTGATGCTGGTGACTGGTTGACTGAGAACATGTTTACACAGACACGAATAGATTGCTTTGTATATGTGCAATTATACACCCTTTACGTGAGTTCGAGCATAAAGCCAAGATAGAACGCTACAGTCGAGCAAGCCCGACAGTAAAATAGCCTGTACTCTCCACAAAAAGGAAAAATTAAAAAAAAAAAAAAATTAAAAAAAAATTAAATTATTAAAAAAATGAATGAATGAATTAATTAAAATAATTAATTAAATTAATTTAGAATACGTGTTTATGTTCAGTTTAAACAGCATACATTTACATCACGTACCTATGCGTGTTCATATGCGTGTATGTATGCAGCACAAAGTTGAACAAAAGCAGCAACAACAGCTGCGGGCAGCGCATGAGCAGCGATTTTACTTATGGTTATAACTTTCTTCAGAATTGACCTATCATGATGAAATTTGGCACACGGACACATTAGTACTAACTGGATGTACCTACCAAAAATTTGATTTTAAATTTCCGAGAATTACGGAAGTTATAAGAAAAAATACGAATTGCGGGGGAGTGGGGGAGTGTATCAGAAAAAATAAACAAACTCGTTCTGCCTAGGGCTTATAGGAACCTTGATACCAATTTTGGTTATCCTAGCTCTTGTACTTACTGAGATCCTTGCGCTCATACAGACAGACGGACAGACAGACAGACGGACATGGCTATATCGACTCGTCTTCTAATCCTGATCAAGAATATATATACTTTGTGGGGTCTGCCACGCCTCCTTCTGTGTGTTACATACATGCGTACAAAACTAGTATAGCCTTTCACCCTTTGGGTACAGGCTATAATAACGAAAACAAAAGTTATTAATGGAAACCCTAATGCCAAATGTACTAAACAAAGACAAAATTACTTTTGAGAATGTTAAATAGTTTTTAATTAATTAGCCAGACGAATGTACATACATGTGTACATACCTTCACACATTAGTATCTCATATTTTGCTTTGGCTATTTCAATTGCTTGTACGCAACTACACGAATATCTGCTTGTATATGTGTGTGTGTGTACACTAAGTTATCCCCAACTTTTTGATGTGAATTTTATGTTGTTCTCCCTGCATTTGTATTTTTATTGTATAAAGGTGAAAAATTAATCAAATCAAAAGAAAATAAATTCCCGAGCTTGGACAAAAGACCCCTAACATTCTGATACAGAATATTAAGCGAAAATGGTCCCGAGTCTAGTTTTTTGAAGCCATACTTGACGTTGGTTTCGAAGAAAGAGTACTAGACTGTAAATCAAAAGGCAGTGACGAAACTCGTTTTTTCTGCCTAAGCTCATGGACAATCATATGTGGAGGACAAAATTTTGGGTCACAAATAATTGTAAAAGCCTCAGGCGGAACACTTATTTTCAACGAGGCTATTTCACGGGGCTCAGCAAAACTGAACTTCGAAATAGATACACTAGCCGTCAATTTACTGGCAATATAGGCTGCTATAGATTCACAAGTGGTATCGGAAGATAATCTTGATACAAAAACTTGTCTTCTGGGAGCTATAACAGTAAGAGCCGGGGGCTGAGGCAGATCAGCAACTGACGCACTTTCTGCAGCTCGTGATGAGACTGCGGGGGATATTGCAGAACATTTTATAGAGGAAGCTTTCGAGGCCACTACTGTCTTGCTTACTGCAGGAGGTTCAATCAACGAGGCTAAGGTGACCTGAGCAGGGGAAGGCACAGGGGAAATTTCAAACAAATTTCCTGAGGAAGCAGACAACGAGATTGCTGGCGATAGATCAAGATCTACTGGAGAACTTGGGCGTATTGAGGTTGACGGCGCCGAGCAAGGCGGTACCTCAAGAAATTGAGGCTCTAAACTACATCACCACAGCCTTTTTTAGGTGAGTAAACTTTGTCGAGGTCACGACCACTTAATCCTGCACATTTAATATGCATAAAGTTCTCACACAACCAACAGTTAACAAACCGAAGTTGATCAGAATCAATTGCATCTTTAACTGTGCAAGACTTGTTGCAGCAAAACATTGTGGGCAGAATAAATATAAGGATGAATGACCTAAATAACGTAGTTGGCGCAAAGCTTAAGAAGAATGCTGTAAGCAAAAATTGAGCAAAGAAACTGAGCGGCACTAAGATGAGCTTTTAGGTAATGCGAAAAACAGCAAACACAAACAAACAAAAAGAAGGCTGAGTGAGAGCAAAGTGCACAATGAGAGGGCTGCCGCGAACACTCACGCAAAATGCAAAATAATTGCAAAAACAAAATGCAATGCACTGACGTCGACACTATAAAAATTATAAAATAAATACCTGTTAAATGCACAACCACTAAACTGAGCACAATACGGGCCAAATAGACATTAACTTTACAGTGTAAAACAATAATTACAAATTAAAAGCTGCTTTAAAAGGCAAAAAGTAATAAAAAACACAGAGCTCAAGAAAAACACGTCTTTCACAGACAACAACTCTCTCTCTCTCTTATAAGGCGATCTAAGTGACTGAGATAGAACAAATAAAGTATTGTTTTTGGGTATAATTTTGTTAATGACATTATAGATATTTGTTAAAATTCCAATTTTTTATCATAATCGTTATAAAATTGAAAATTTAGAAAATCTTCTAATATTTCAATGGATTCGCTAATAGTATAATAATAATTATGTATATTACCTTCTTGAGCATTAAAAATTAAATTTTGTGGTTGTATTGTTTTTAAATATAAATATATAAATATAAATTTTTAATTAAAATTGAATTAGTATCAAAAAATCTAAATTCTGATGATAACCATATTGAAGTATTTAAAATATGAGCTATTGGTGCTGGTCTTTTAAAAAATTAATTACTTTGTATCCCTTTCCTCTTTTTTCACTCCATGAATCTTGTTGATCATTTTTGTTGCAGATACTAGTAAATTCATTACCATCTGATGCAATGGATCCACCGGTGATTGAGTCATGAACGTCGAACGATATGTTGTTTCCTTCCACCACTCCTGTTTCGGCTTCTTGCAAATCTTGGAAAAATCGTATATGTCTAATTTCACTACTTGGTAACCACGTTCTCTCGGCGAGGTGATAGAGCACGTATTCCCTAATTGTCTTTTGCAGATAGACTGATAATTTAATCCAATGTTGGATCGTAAATTTCTAGTTTGGAATAACTCGTCTAGCGAATCTTCTGCCGATGTGTGGTTCGATATATGAGTTGAAGGCACATCTGCATGAATTGTTGGAATAGTTACAGTCGTGGATAATTTGGACGTGGGAACCGTGGTATGAGACGATGAGGATGGCACCTGTAAATTTTCGGCGTATTTGTTCGTGATCCAATTTGAAGTCTCTATACTCGTACTTTGCTCCATAAACGTCGTGGACCACTCGCTGTTTAAGAGTATAACTAGCATATTGCATATATATGAGCATATTGTAGAATTCATCCATAAATGAAGAGTACGTTTCGCCTCGTATTGCTTCTCCTTAAAGGGAGAGATATCAAAATCTCGAATATCGTATTTACATCCAGTATAAAGTCCTTGGTCTACAGGATTTGCATCAAAGATTTTATTGAAATATGAGTCGTGTTCGAGTCTAGGCAACTCGATGTTTTCAGCACTGAATCTACATCTTTTTCATTGTTTCCGCTTTCTCCTCGTTCTTCCTCTTCTTTTTCTCTTTACTGATCACTTCCATTACTGCTTGAGTATTCGGCATCGCTAGCTCGGAATCGTTTGAAATATCCTCCTGCGGACTCCTCCGACCATCGTCTTCGTTTTCTGACATTTCTATCACTTCCACAACTGGATCTCGAATCGCTACTCGTTTCATTGGGCCCATTTTCTGGCGAATATTTATAAGAACACTCACTACTGCTATTACTTGAATCGTCTGGTTCAGAAAACATTTGCCAAAGAAAATCAGCGGGGGGATTGTGGAAGATGGTGGATTCCCTGCCAAACTTGTTAGAACAAGGACTAAAATCTCAATTTGCAGCCTTGGTTTTGAGGGCGACACAAGCATGAAATTGCACATCTTTTGTACGTCGCTGGAAATGGTTTGGTTGAGCCCGGATACCTTGGCCTGTATCCGTATTGGAACGGGAGCTTGGTCGTGTATGGCAAGCGTTCGGATATGAATGTGCCCTCTGATCCAGAGTCGTTCAGCGCACGTGCGGTGTGGATCGTGCCCGAGTGAAGAATATACATAGTATACCTTGAATGTTAAAAGCGAAGTAGCTTTGCACGTTGGACGAAGTGGACTGTATGTTCGGATTCGTGGTTACACTTGTAGCTTGTATTAACGATGTTGAGTGAGCATCAGGTGGATATAGAGTTGTGGACTGTATGTTGGAAGTTGATGTTGGAGCACCGTGTGTGGATGCGCTTTTAGCTGGTATCGATGGAGGAGCACCACAATGCAGAAGTGTATGGTGTCGCTCCTTGCACATGAAACAGCTATGGACGCTAGTGCAATTATTTAACTGATGCCCTCTGGCAAAACAGTTACGACAAAGTTTTTGCTGTTTGACGCAAGCAATACGGTCGGTGATGGACATTGTCAGTTAACGAGGGCACTTTCGGATGGCATGGTTCTCCTTTGAACATATCTTACATACCTGCGGCTTGGCTTTTTTTTGATGAGGGTGGGTTCATGCTGACCTTTGCCTTAAACGAATTTAGTTTTTTAAGCACCCCGTCCCTTCTCTGAGGCTTGGAATGGCTTGCGTCCTGAAAACTGGACGCCGACTTCTCGTCGTTTGTTGCCTCAAGCGTACGGTAGCGTTCAACAAGAAACGGGGAGAGATCCATCCATTTTGAAATTTCTGTTTTACTTTTTAAGGATTGCTCGAAGACAGCTTAATTTGTCGCTCATGAGGAGAAAAGTATTGAGGGCCATTTGGCCGGAGGATCGGGATTCGTGAGTTACGGACCTAGTCCTATTTTTCTTAGTGGGTGCCGTCTTGACTTCGGAACTAGAACCCTTGGAATTTGGAACTTGATGTGAGCGGCTGGGACTGCGCTTTGGAATTGTGGCGAAGGGAATGCTTAGCGCAGCAACCGCTGGCTTTGAAGATGGATCAGCTATGTTTTGTTGCTCTGTAGCCTTTCCCTGATCACCCGCTGGCATAATAAATCTTGAAAAATGGGATGCGACTGATTATATTGGGCGCCGATACAAACGGAAAGCTTAGGATTGTTTTCGGATATTATTTTAAAAAGTATATGTCTCCAATGGTTCCGAAAAATATAAATAATGTGCGTAGGCCAGAAACGAAGAAATTATTTCAATAAACGCCGAGGTTGGGAGTGGATACAAAAGTAAACGGCTGTACATTGTTTGGACAACTTGAACACGAACAAGTAATTTAGTAGGAAAATAAATTTAATAAAATATAAATTTAAATTGCGTCCAAGTGCCGAAAAAGTCAAAGAAAATATCCACCCAAAGTAAATAATTACTAAAACCAAGAAAGGAATGCTAAAGTCGAGCAGGCTCAACTCTTAAATACCCTGTACCTCCCACCAAAAAGGAGAAAATAAAAGAAACAATTTTTTAATTAATTTTAAAAAATTATATTAAATAAATTATTTAATGAAATTAAATACAAATTATTTAATACATTTATACAAAAGTGGAGACATGTTACTGTGCAGTTTCAACAGCATACATTTACATTAGAATCGTGTCTCTGCGTGTTTATATGCGTGTATGTATGCTGCACAAAGTCAAACCAAAGCAGCAACAACAACAATAGCTACGGGCAGAGCTACAAGCAGGGCATGGGCAACGATTTTAGTTATGGTTAAAACTTTCTTCAGAATTGACCAATCTGGGTCAGTGGGAGGTTGTATCAGAATAAAAAAATAACCTTGACCTGTCTAGAGCTCAGGGGAACCTGGATACAAAGTTTGGTAATTCTAGCTCTTGTACTTCCTGAGATCCTTGCGTTCATACAGACGGACGGGCAGACGGACATGGCTAAATCGACTCGGTTTGTCTCCCTGATCAAGAATATATATACTCTGCAACGGCTCCTTCTGTGTGATACATATAGTACATACATTCGCACAAAACTAATATAGCATTTTACCGTTTGGGTACAGGCAATAAAAATTAACTCAATCATTTTCCAAAGGAATATAAAACTTAAACCTACATCATGTCTCTAACTTGCCCCGCAAGCAAATGCGAATTGGGTGGTAAGATTGTCGGCGACTCTTACCTAATATGTTGGTTGTGTAACAACTTTGCACATATCAAATGCGCTGGTTTTGGCTACAATGGGCGCCTTGGTGATAGAAATCATCTAAGTGAAAAACTTCATGTCTCAATAGATGAAATCTCTGTATTGAAATTTAATTTTAAACATAAGCGTAGCATTTCCTCATTTAAAATCTTGTTACCAGACTTTCTCCTATCGAAAGCACTTGATCCTACAATTTGGCCGGAGCACACTGTAATGCATGAGTACAAGCGCAAGGATTTAACTCCCAATTCTAGCCCAAAAAACTAACATGCCTCTCTATACACTACCAAAACGTCCGAAGTCTTTTGGGAAATCGAAGTACATTTTACATGAATAGTGCCTCTTTCGAATCTGACGTCGTTGTTTTAACTGAAACCTGGCTTAATAATACTGATTTTGATCAAGAAATTCTCGTTAATAAGTTTATGACATATAGGTGGGACCATCCAACTCTTGGTGGTGGAGTTCTGATCGCTGTTCTTAACTCCTATAATTCAGAACAGTTCCCATTTAATAATATTCGTGATATTAACGCTTATGTAACTTCGTCGTACATCCCGCCTAAGTCTGATTTATCTGTTTATTTGAACCCCCTCTCTGCACTACATTTAATTTCTTCAGCTTTAGATAACGGTGATTAACTGATAGTTCTTGGTGATTTCAACTTATACTAGACTAATTTTTTAATCCCTCGTACACGTTTGCAGGCTCTCTCCATTATCTGTACCTGAAGATCAATATCATCCTACCTTTTCTTTCAACGTAGAAATTTGTTCCGATCTACAATCTCCGAGACGAGTAAAATGTTTCCGAAAAACTAATTTCGAGGGATTAAACCAACAGTTGGGTTGTATTGACTGGTCCTTTCTGCAAACTACTACAAATACAGATATAACGATCCAAGCATTTTACCAAATATACTCCGCCATGGATTTATTTGTACTTGAAGTAACTACTTCTACTTTGTCCAAGCCCCCCTGGTTCTCGAGACATTTATCCTACCTCAAAAATAAGAAAGCGGGGCTTTTTACTCCTGTCGACTTTGTCAACTTTTCATCTGTTCGGTCCGATTTTCTCAATGAAAACAACCAATGCTATGCTGACTACATAACTCAATGTAAGGAGAACATCCGTAACGATCCCAAAAAATTTTTCTCTTTTGTTAACTCTAAAAGGAATACAAGTGCCTATCCCTCCTCAGTTTATCTTAATACTACACTCGAATCTTTTACACAAAATATTTCTAATTTATTTACCACATTCTTCCAATCCAACTTCTCATCACAACCTTGCAACTATTCATTGAGCTCCCATATCCTGTTTCTAATGCAAATAAATATTAATTTCTCCTTTCGAAATTACTGACGTCCTGCATGGTTTGCTTTCCCTATATGATTGCTTTTCAGCTGGGCCTGACAATATACCGAGCTTCATTATAAAACACTGCGCCGTAGCTTTGCCTAGCCCAATCACATGTCTATTCAACTTGTTCTTACAACAACTCAGCTGCAACATCTTTGCAATTCCATAATCTCCCCATCTCAACATGGTTTTGTACCCATAGATCAACGACTACAAACCTAATCGAGTTCTTATCCCATATTCACGGTAGTTTTCAGAAAAACATCAGACTGACGTTATATTTACTGATCTCAGTACAGCATATGACTTAGTTAATCACGCTCTTCTGCTTTATAAACTCTCACTCCTTGGCTTCCCCCCGTATTTAGAAGACTGGATCTCTTTATATTTATGCAACAGAACTCAACGCGTATTATATCAAAATGCACTGTCCAAAGTCGTTAACGTCACCTCTGGCGTGCCCCAAGGTAGTAACCTTGGTCCCTTATTGTTTGTCCTTTTTATAAATGACCTGCCACAGGTAGTATCTTATTCAAATATCCTCATGTATGCCGAAGACGTGCTCTGACCTATCATCACATCTGAATCTTCAAGCTGACCTAAATGAATTGCATTTGTGGTGTTCTAATAACTTTTTGTCGCTTAACCTTTCAAAATGCAACTCTATGACCTTCCACCACTCTGCTGCCCCTTTGATTCGTATACTCTTGGGAATTCTACTTTAAATCGAATAATAATCTTGGCGTACTTTGTGATAAATAATTAAGTTTTAACAGCCATATTTCAGTTATTGTTACGAAAGCAAGAAGACTTTTGGCTTTTATAAAACGTTTGTCGAAAGAGTTTGATGATCCGTACACTACGAAATCATTGTACATACTTGTATCCTTAGTTCGCCCTATTTTGGAATATCGCTCTGGCGTATGCAGCCCACAATACAATGAACAACAACATTTTTCGAACACTCCATTAAGACTATTTCATAATTAATATGCTTGCAACTTGATTCTGATCATCTCTAATCCTATTTTACTCTACTACTTGTTACATTTGTTTGAATTTTATTTTTAAGTTCTACTATTTAATATATTGAATTCTTTTGTATATTTATAAGATTTTTTTTTTTATTTCTTCTTATTATTATTATTGTTGTTTTGAAAGAAACTCCCGGACGAATAGTGGACTGTAGTAATAAAACGCGTGTGTACTGAACTGTTGTAACTTTAATACTGAATGATAATTTTACACTTATAAGGAATGCCGTCGCAGTGGTCACAAATATTTTAAAGGGTGTACACACTAATTAGTATACATGAACATGGTTAATGAGTAGAAACATAAATCAAATGTGTATAAATATTGTGTTGCAAAGAAAGAATGAAAATATAAGATATGTTGCAGGCGTTCATCAACATGCCGGCCCGCCCTGAAACATAGTTTCTGAATAGGGTAGTACCGCAATCTTGGTAATAGGTCGGACCAATTCTCCTGAACGACGCGAACCAATTGGTCCTTTCCAGGATAGGTTTCCTGGACCCGTGCGATGTGCCATAAAGCTGGTGGTGTGTTGGATTCCTTAATGAGGACAATATATCCAACTGAAATATTGGGTGTTCTCTTTGTCAACTTTGGACGTTGTTGTAAAGTGGTTAAATAGCCTAGTCGGCCAAATTGAATATGATCCAAATCAGGATCCGGTATGGTCGTGAATGGTGGCCCAATTACAAGATGTGCTGGTGAAAGGTAGTCCAGCTCACCATTTGCACGTAGAGTCCGCATTTGTTCGATCGTAAGGGTAGAATTTCCAATGACTCGGCGAAGGTGATTTAGATTTTGGCACACTTACTTTGCAGGGACATGAAGCGACGCAGTGCAGCTAGGAATGTTTCACTGCTTAGGTCAGTGGCAAGTTCCAGGTGTATTGCCAATGTCACCAGGCAGACAAATAAGCATATGTAGCCTTTGATTATGCGCGGTTTGCGCTCGCTGCCTTCCTTGAGGATGATCGGTCCAGCATAGTCGCAACCTAAATTTACAAAGGGAAGTGCTTGAGTTATGCGTATACTAGGTAAATCAGCCATTTGCTGATGCGATGTATGTTGCCGCTGTCGAAAACACAACAAGCAATCATGAGTGATTCTTCTGATAATATTACGAGCACCGAATATCCAGAACCTTTGCCTTACAATAACAAAGAGTGCCGAAACACCAGGGTGTAGGCTTACACGGTGCTCGTATTCCAATAACATTTTTGTAATTCGATGATTCTTGGGTAGGACGATTGGATGTTTGGCCTCGGTCGATAATTGAGAGTTCTGCAATCGCCCGCCAACCCGTAGCAAGTTTTCCTTGTCAATAATTGGGAAAAGCTTTGCCAGTTGCGATTGATTTCGTAGTGGTTTGTTGGCGCGAAGCAATTGATAATCATCTTGAAAGCATTTCTGTGCGTGCCGCAAACAAAAAATGCGTGCTGCCTTTATTTCGTCGTATGTAAGCGTTTCTGATCTTCCTTCGCGAAGTTCCCTCTTGCAGCGTTGTATGAAGCGTGAAACGTATGCCCATATGTGTATAAGCTTCGGCCATGATGAAACTCGTTCTATAAGCTCATCTAGAGGGTCAGTTATTATTTCCATAGTTGGTGCAAGAAGATAGTTTGTTCTGACTTCATTTTGTGAGCGTTTGTCAGAACTAGCGATGCTGGGCTGTGCGTTGTTCAGCCTGTCCTGAAGTTTTTCCTTGTCCCGTAGCCATGACGGACCATTTCACCACAGCTCAAAGTTGATGAGTTCGGATGCCATCATGCCTCTAGATGCACAGTCAGATGGGTTTGATTTGGAATCCACATGATGCCAATTCTGCCTTGGAATTACTTCGAGGATTTCGGAAGTTCGGTTTCCGACAAATGTTTTTAGTTGAGATGGTGTATATGATAGCCAGGATAGAACAATTGTAGAATCGCTCCAAGCATAGATTGTAACGTTTTCGTGGCGTAACGATGCCTTGATTGATCGTATTAGCCGACTTAGAAGCAGTGCAGCGCAAAGTTCCAGGCCTGGCAAAGACTGCTGCTTCAGTGGTGCCACCCTTGTTTTCGCTGCCACTATGGATGTAGAACTGGAACCATCTTCGTGTATTACTCTGCAGTAAACTACTGCAGCGTATGCCTTAATGGATGCATCGGCGAATGCATGCAGTTCGATGTCATTCCCATCGTTTTCCACAAACCTTGGAATGTGAAACTGTTTGAGTGTTTCAAGATCAGATCGCCATTTCAGCCAGTCGTCTGCCAGTTTAGTTGGAAGTAGCTCATCCCAATCCAGATTGAGAAGCCATAGCCTTTGAAACAGTATCTTGAACTGGACCACGCAGGGTGCCAAAAGCCCAAGAGGGTCGAACACTCGTGAGACATCCGACAGAACTTGTCTTTTTGTGCAACTGGGATTTGCTGTAAGACCCAGATTGTATGTGAGTGTGTCTTCCGCAGGATGCCAGTAGATCCCAAGTACCTTAGCCAGTGTAGGTTGGTTTGGCTGTGAAGTTAAATTGAAGTTAAATTTTTACATCCTGAAGCGGAGGCACACCGCCATGAGGTTGCGTTGGATGATTGGCCCTGTGAATAAAATATCGTTTAAAGCCTTACCATTGGCGTCGCGAAATGAACCGTCGAAAACAACTCTCAGTTTTCGACCTACTATAGGATGATGTGGCAAATAGAAATATTGGTCAGAGTTAATCTCATCTGGCGGCAGCTCACTCACATGCCCCAGATTGGCATATTCTCTCATGTTTATGTACTGAGCTCGTAGCTGTTCGTTCTTTTGTAACCGTAGCTCAACAGACTTCAAGCGACTGAGAGCCCCTTGTAGAGTGTCTCCGAATTGAAATTTTAAGTGTTAAATGGAAGTTCCACAATATATTTTCCATTTTTATCGAGTGTGTGCGTGACAAGAAAGTGCTTCTCCACCTGTTCATCTTCGAGTCCAACTGAAGTAGTAATTTCTACGTTCTCCAGTTCCCAGAATCTCTGAAGTGACGTGTTAATATCCAATGTTGTCGTGAGTGTGATGGGGTTCCTTAGTTGCGGTGTATTAATTGATGTGATCATCAACGCGGCGACGCTGGGCGCGACTGGCAAGGATGCCGGTGGCAGCGGCAGCATTTTCAAATCAAAGGCGAACATTGCTGTCGTGCAGCAGCAGGCAGCTGTTGTCACAGATTTGAATGAGGGCCGTGACAAAAACGGTAGAGAGATGCCAGATGCAGCAACTGACACTATATCAGCTGTCAGTCAACAAGCGATTGGCAGAGAGGGTGAATGGCCTTTTGCAGCGTTTAAGCTCGCGAAAGAAATACTTTTGGAATTCCAGGGGGGTCCAATGTACGCAGTTGGATCACCCAGTTGAATAATGTGGCGCGCATTTACGGGTTGGATGACACACAACGCCATCTTTTGTGTGTTAGCAAGCTCAAAAGTAGCGCCCTCAGTTGGTTACAACGCCTCGGAAAACCGATTGATGTTGGAGCAGCTTCAGCTGCACTTTGGAGGAAAGATCTCGAAAGCTGAGCTCCGGCGCAAGTTTGAGAAGCGCACGTGGCAAAAAGACGAAAACTTTATAGCATATTTTGAAGAGAAAGCTATGTTGGCTCGGGAGGTTAACATTGAGCCGGAGGAGATTCTAGACAGTATCATAGAGGGCATACCAGCGGAGAGTTTGCGTACACAGGCTCGAATCCAATGCTTCAGTGAGCCATGGCAGTTACTGCGGGCGTTTGCAGAGGTGAACTTGTCCAAGGGCGGCAAGCCGAGAGGGGAACCAGGCCGTCCAGTGGGCACTACGGAGGAAGACACCCGTTGCTTTAACTGCAACTCCAAGGGTCACTGGGCCAGGGAGTGCGTAAAGCCTAAATGAAGGCCAGGTTCGTGCTACAGTTGCGACGCGCTGGACCTTTTGATCGCCAGGTGCCCTAAAAGGAATTCTGAGGTCATGAATGATTATGTAAGACATTTTAGAATACATTTTAAGCACTCAAATAACCAATCGATTATTGCAGAATGCCTCATAGACACAGGAAGCCCGATTTCTTTTTTAAAACAATCATTAGTTCCCATTCACGTGGAACTTCAAAGTAGTTTAAGTTTGTATTGTGGGCTAAATGGAAGCCAATTGAATATTTTTGAAAAAACCGAATGTTATGTTGAAAGGAGAACATTAAATATTGATTTTGATTTGTTAATCATGGCAGACAAGTCTATGGGGTATGACGCAGTGCTTGGTAGAGATTTCATTAATGCATGTAACTTGAATTTTGCCTCAAATGAATTGAAACTGATAACAGTAGATGAAAAGATTGAGTTTATGTGTGCTGCGAGATGCTGGAAACCGGATGTGGCGCAATTGGTGAAAGTGAAGGAGCAGCGGAAGCAGAAATTGTTAGAAGCAAATTAGGGGAGAAAACTTTTAAGCACGAAGTCCAGGTGGATACAGGGGAAAATTGTTCGGAAATAGCTAAGTTAGAAGAGCATACAGATGTTAGGTTAGAAAGAGATCATTTCGAGTCAGACATGATGAAAATATACCATTTAGAGGAGAACGATAAGCTGTACAATATTGGAGAGAATGTCGGGTACGAAACTAGATGCAAGTTCACGCAGCTTTTAGAAAATAATTATCTTAATGCAGAAAGTCCAAGTGTACCGAAAATAAGATGCGAGATGAGCACATCATTAGAGAACACAAAGCTTTTTAGTTGTTCCCCTAGGCGACTGTCTTACGCAGAAAAGGAGCAACTGCAGAGGCTGTTATATGAATACTTAGGTGATAACATCATTCGTCCGAGCAGTTCACAATATACATCGCCAATATTGCTGGTCAAGAAAAAGTCAGGCGATATGAGATTATTATAGATGATTTCCTTGATAGCCTGTCAGGTAAGAAGTTGTTCACAAAGCTTGATTTAAAGAATGGATATTTTCACGTGTTCGTTAGCGATGAGGCAGTGAAGTATACATCATTTGTAACCCCATTAGGTCAATATGAATTTTAAGAATGCCCATGGGATTGAAGAATGCGTCCAATGTGTTTCAGAGATTCGTGAATAATATCTTTGCTGATATGATAAAGAATCACACGGTGGCGGTATACATGGATGATATTATGATAGCGAGTGAGACAGTAGAGAAGCACTTGGAAATTTTAGAAGAAGTGTTTAGAAGGTTAGTTGAGAACAAGTTAGAGCTCAGAATGGAAAAATGTGAGTTTATGCTTTCGGAAATAAAATATTTAGGATATCGAATTACGAGTGGAAGCGATAGCTAACTTTTCAGTACCAGGCAATACGCACGCGGTACAGAGCTTTTTTGACATGTGCTCATACTTTCGTAGGTATATCAAGGAGTTTTCTAGAATTGCCAAACCGTTATATGATTTATTGAGGAAGGACAGACCATTTTGTTTTGGAGAGGATGAGCTAACGGAGTTGCATTGTGATGCCAGTACTTTAGGGTTTGGAGCGGTGCTGGTGCAAAGGAAAGAAGACAAGATGTTGCATCCAATCTTCTATTTCTCCAAACGAACATCAGACACGGAGGCGAAATACCACAGCTTTGAGTTGGAGACACTGGCTATCATTTATGCACTACGTCGGTTCAGGATATATTTACATGGGCGGAAATTTAAGATATTGACTGTAACTCTTTGACATTAACGTTAAACAAGATAGAGCTAAACGCAAGAATTGCCAGATGGGCGTTAGAGCTCCAGAATTATGATTATGAGCTAGTGCATAAAGCAGTGAAGCAAATGCAACATATAGATGCGTTGAGCAGGTGTACGAACGTAATGGTGGCGGAAGCAAGTAGTTTTGAAATTAATTTAGTCATTTGCCAGAATAGAGATGAGAAACTTAGGGATATCAGGAAATTGTTAGAAAAAGGAGAGCATAAATTGTTTGAAATGAGAAATGGAATAATTTCTAGAAAATCGAATGACAACCGGATTATGTTTTATGTACCAGATAGTATGATAGATCAGGTATTATATAAATACATAATACACATACACCATTTTGGGCCAATAAATGCTGGCAGGGTTAGAAAACACATTTTCGCAGTGATTGATGGATTCACGAAGTTCGTTAGGTTGTACACAACGAAAACCACGGACACAAGGGAAGTAATAAACGCGCTTAGAGATTATTTCAGATCATATAGCAGGCCTAGATGCATCATTTCAGATAGAGGTAGTTGTTTCACATCGGCAGAGTTCAATGAGTTTACAAGCAAGAGTAATGTTAAGCATATCAAGATAGCGACGGGTTCTCCGCAGGCTAATGGGCAGATAGAAAGGGTTGACAGAAATTTAGGATCGATGATTGCGAAGCTTGCGGAGCCGGAAAACGGTATACACTGGGAGATAATAGTTGAGAAGGTAGAGCATGCGCTAAATAATACAATACATCGCAGTATCAAACAATTGCCCAGTAAGATGTTATTTGGCTTAGCTCAGAAGGGTAAAGTTTGTGATAAACTTAGAGAGAAGTTAGAGGAAATAACAGGTTCAGATTCGGGGAGACCTGATAGTATAGAGGAGGTAAGAAAATGTGCAGAGAAAAACCAAAGAGTAGCACAAGCTAATAGTGAAAAATGTTACAATAAAAGCAAAAGGCAGGCGATAAAATATCAGCTAGGGGATTACGTCATGGTTAAGAATTTCAACAGCACAACAGGAATTGCGAGAAAATTAATACCTAAAAACAAAGGGCCCTACAAAATAGCGAAAATATTAAAGAACGACAGATATTTATTAGAAGATGTTGAGGGGTTCCAGGTGTCTCGCAACCCGTACCAAGGGGTATGGGGAGCTCATAATATTAGGCGTTGGATAAAAATATAAATTTAAGTACATCATAATACATTTTTATACCAATACTTGCAAGTATTTTTAATATATATATTTTTTTGTTTGTAAATAACAACTATTTGTATGTAGCTATAAGTTGTATCCTTAGCTGAGATCGGGGGATCTCAACAGTCAGGATGGCCGAGTTGTGGCAGGCCTGCGGCCTCACCTATATGGCTCTCTCATGCCGCAGACTCTCGTTGGTAATGCAAGCCTGCGAGCTGCAAGAGAGCTGCCTGCGAGCAGCGATAAATTTAGTCTTAAGTCGACGATCGAGGGAATAAGACATTTGTTACGACTCAACCACATAGTCAATGTTTTATTTTGTGTTACACTCTTTGCCTTCCACAATCTGTAAATACACTGAGGTGAAATTGGACGTGCGGACGTGTTTTCTACTCCGTCGTCGGTTTTCCTTGTTTGTAATTGCAAGTTGCCTACAAGAAATTGTTTTTGCTTTGGCACTTGGTGGACACTAAGGTGTCCAAGGCACTTACCGCCTTTGTTAAGGCAGTTCAGCAGATATGGTTTGGAATTATTAATTTGAAGTTTAATGAAGTCGAAATATTGCCATAGTTCTAAGTCTGCCTTATGCACCTATAACATGAGCATAAAATGTTAAGTTGTCTGCGCACAGCTCTCTCGCGCTGTTCTCGCACTCCCACACCAAATTTTAAGTTAGGCTTATGTTAGATTTAATTACATTGTAATAAAACACCTGTTAAATTGAAGAGCTACCGTGCAGTTGTTCATTTCGTTCGACACATACGCGTTCAAATAAGTTCAGTTGTTCCTTTTGGGAACAATCCAAGTGAAGTGTAGCAAATCATAGCAGCCAGTCTGCCAACAACTCCCCACTGGATCGATTCGCTTTTGCCCACCGGCAATTTCCCTTGTTTCTGTTGAACAATTGTTGTGTTCTGGAGGAACAGTCTTTGCAGCTAGTAGGTTGCGCGGAGTCGGTCCTGGTCTGATAGCTGGTTAGCCGCAGGGTTGCAACCCGCTAACTGTTGACCCAGCTGTCTTGGGTGGACTAGCTGCCACATCAAAGAACGCATCACCGCGCAAAGCAACTACCGATGCTTGGAGCCTGACCACATCGCTATGAACTGCAGCAGCGTAGTGGATAGAAGCAACTGCTACTTCAAATACGGAGAGGGTGGCCCCAGGGTTGCTGAATGTCGGGGGTCCGCCATATGCTTCAGGTGCAGAAACAAAGGTCTCGCAGATGTATGCCACACAGCTGGCAGCCACAAATGTCCTCTAGGCTAGACGCTCCCTACAGAGTCGGCAATTAAGTTATAACAGCTTAACTTAAAGCACTGCGCAGCGGCGCAAGACCTGCTGGCGCAATCAGCTGTAGAACGTGGAGCTGACGTGGCAATCGTGGCACCGACTGGATATCCAACTCCAGTAAACAGGCATCAATATGGCTATGGGGAAGCCACTACAGTCACCTGTATTCTGTCCATTCGGAAGAAGGCTTTGTACGTGCTAAAATCGGCAGCTGCTGAATCTACAATCTACAATTGCTACCTGGCACCTAGCCTGTCTCTTAGCGAGTTTTCCATAATTATGGACTCGCTAGTGAATGATGCTAGGAGTCGAAACCGCGTCATCATTGCTGGCGACTTTAATGCTTCGTCAACAGAATGCCTGTGCGACATTGGATATCGCATTACTCAATTTGGGATCGAGAAACACGTTCAGCAGAGCCGGTGGCAGCTCAATAATTGACCCAACATTTGTTAGCGGCGCCCTATTCCCATCCTCCTCCTGGAACATGGGTCTGGATTACACGGCAAGCGACCACGAGGCTATTTTCTGTGTGATCAAGGGTGAACCCAGCCAGCGGCGAACCAACATACCCACTAGTAGGGTGTTTCGTAGCGAATCGCTCAACACGCATGCCTTTTCAGCAGCTTTGGATGGCCTTGGTGCCTCAAGCAGTGCCCAGAACACGGCAGAGCGGATATCAGCCCGCGTAGAGGAGGCGTGCCGGGCTAGTATGACCCTCCGGAAAACAAATCGACGCCATCACAACCCCGTGTAATGGTGGAACAGGCAAATCGCCGAAGCTCGTACCGCCTGCTTACGTGCCAGGCGACTCTACCAGCGCTCGAGACGCTCAGCCTCCTTTATGAACTCCAAGAGGACTATCACCAAAAAAGGAGAGCCCTAAAGCAACTTATTAAGCAAGCGTAGTTGCTTTCTTGAGCTCTGCGACTCAGCCGACCATGACCCTTGGGGTAGAGCATACCAACTCGTAGTCAAAAGGATCGGCCTCAGCGCGTCAGCAGTACCGTCGGATGCTCCGACCGTAACACGTATAGTAGAAGTGCGGTTTCCTCTCAGGCAAAATGCTACTTCCAGTGCGACCGAGTATGGATTTGGTAGTCCACCCTTCTCAGTAGAAATGGTAACATCCGACGAAGTGCTAGCGATCGCACGCAGCCTTAAACAGTCCAAAGCGCCAGGTCCGGACTCGATACCAAACAGAGCAGTAAGACTAGCCATGGCACTCTACCCAGCTACTTTCGTGGATCTGTACAACCAGTGTCTCAGGGAAGGAGTGTTTCCGGATAAGTAGAAATGGCAGAGGCTTATCCTATTGCCAAAATCTGGTAAACCTCCGGAAGATGCATCATCATACAGGCCAATCTGCCTATTGGACTCGCTAGGGAAGGTGTTAGAAAAAATTATAAGCTGCAGGCTGAGCGTGGCCCTGGAGAAAGCAGGCGGTCTATCACCTAACTAATTTGGGTTCCGCAAATCGAAATCAACAGTAGACGTCATCAACAAGGTGGTAAGCATCGCTTCTGAAGCCATCGCGGGATTACGTTGTAGGGGTGGCTTAAAGAGATACTGCCTAGTGTCAACGTTAAACATCCAACGCGCCCAAAACAGCAGACTGGAACCGCATCCTAATGGCGCTAAGAGGCTTCTCCGACCCGGATTACCTCCTCGCAATCGTGCACAACTACTTCATTGGGAGAACAAGAATTCTTGTTACAAGGGTAATGAGCTCGGTCTTTCTCTACGCTGCTCCAGTCTGGGCCCATGCTATGGAGACGGGGTCCTACAGACGCAGACCCGACGGAACATATCGCCTTAGCGCAATAAGGGTCTGTAGCGGGTACCGAACCATATCGGACGATGCAGCACTCGCGCTAGCAGGCATGCTACCTCTCCAGGAGCTAGAACTCGAAGCGAAGACTAGGTTTGAAGGTGCTCGCGTCCCGGTGTCAAGCACCTCACCAGCAGCTACGTTGCGGTAAGATGCAAAGTGACGCAGCTTTGAGCATTGGCAACTACGATGGGACGCCTCGAACAAAGGCCGATGGACGTACAGCCTAATCCCTAACGTTAGCACATGGATAAATCGTAAACACAGTGAGCTCAACTTTCACCTCACACAGTTATTGAGCGGGCACGGCTGCTTTCGTAGCTACCTGCATCGATTCGGCCACGATTCTGCGGCGGAGTACTCCTGGTATGGTAACGGCGCAATAGAGGACGCTGAACACATTTTCCTCAGCTGCCCTAGGTTCGTGCGCACTCGGGTGGAGCTAGAAAACTCCCTGAGATCCACCATTTCGGTGGAGAACATTGTGGGCATTCTGCTAAAATGTCAGCAAGGATGGGACGCCGTCAGCCGTTTTCGGCTAACACGATGTGCGAGCTAAGGCGTTTGGAGAGAGGCAGAGCAGAAGCAGGGACATAAAAGAGGCCACATCTCGTGCGATGCAATGCTTAGCGGCCGTCCCCCACGAGAAATGTGACCTCTTCCTTTATGTTCTTTATACTTAGTATAAGTATACATATAATGTTAATGTTCCAGTTTGTCACTCCACACATAGAAAGTGTGTTCTCTACCTGGTCTTTCCAGCGTAGACAAGGTCTCCCCGTCGTCGCCTCCCCCCAACTTCCGCAACGAGCACTTTTTTCGCTGGAGCTTCTTCATCCATACGCACGACATGACCTAGCCAGCTTAGCCGCATTATGTTTATTCGCTTGACTATGTCAATGTCGGCTCGTACAGTCCGCTGTTCCATCGTATGCGGTAGTCTTCGCCAACGCGTGCGGGACCGAAGATCTTCCGAATCATCTTTCTCTCGAATACTCCAAGAGCTTCTCAATTTGATCTCTAGTCTGCCATCGTTGGTTGTTGTGACGGTGGTGCCAAGATACACAAAATTTTTAATCATTTCGAAAGTATAGTTTTCCGTCGCTATCTGGGAGTCTAGTTGCCGCGTGTCCCTGCTTGAGTAAAATATATACTTCGTTTTGCTCTCTTTTATCACCAAACCCACTTTTGCAGCTTCCTTCTCAATACCCGGGAATGCTCCATCCTGGTACGGCTGATAATATCTATATCATCAGCATACGCAGAATGTGGCACATCGCTGCACGGCATTGACACGAGTGCCGTGTTTCATATCCTGAGTTTGTGCGTGATCGTATTGGCTCTATAAGGCACGAAAAGACACAAATGTGAATTTAAAATTAGGATATACTCTTCTAATTATTCCATTTTTTGCACATAGTCTATCTTACACGTTGCGTTATCTCTATATATATCAAACAGTTTGTAATGACTGATTGGTTACCAACACACACGGTAAAAGCTATTAAGCTGAAATTTGGACTTAAGTATCCTTTCATAGTATCCATCATAGTGTAATGTTTCAAATTATATTTATTTTGTGTGTGTAAACTTAAGCATTTGTTTCATGTGCTTTACATACATTATCATTATCTGCTTGCGATCTGTAATGCATCTGAGGTCTTGAGTTCAGTATCGTCGCTTACAAGATTCAATTTCCTTAACAAATTGTTGTCAAGCCATATTTTGGCCAAAGACGAAGAATTAGGGGGAATACCCTGTACTACGGTATATATATATCTCTGAGAGCAGCACTTTTTTCGCTCAAGTTTCTGTTCCAGTTGGAATGATCAACTCCTATGTACGTGAGGATCGCTGCTAGAACAGATCTGTTTAAACGTTCGCTTGCGTTTAAATGGGGAGAAAAAATTGCTGTGCATGTATCCAAAACACCGACTTGAGTTAATAATGTTTCAACGTATGAGGAACGATATTGACATCCGTTGCCTGTTAAAATACTGTCAGGAACACCGAATGTATACAATATGTTGTTTTCCAACAATTCGCAGATGCAATAAAAAGTAAACTTTTTCAATGGTTGTAAGAAATGAAACTTGTTACAATGGTCTACAACGGTCTACAAGCAGTCCAATGTTTCCACTCTTAGATCTGGGTTATGGTCCTAAAAGATCCGTATTCAATTTTTGAAAGGGCCTCTCTGATGTCATGGGCTAACCCATTGGTGCTCTTAACACAATGTTCGGGCTTTTCGTTGTACGACATACAGAACAATTAGCAACATATTGACGATTTTCGGTAAGCATGCAATTTTTAAAAGGGCCCCTCTGTTGTTATCACGAATCCGTCGATTAGGGATCCAAAATTGTGGGCTCATTTTACTAGACAAATTATCAGCAACTACATTTAAAGTTCCACTGCGATGAATAATGTTTATTTCATAATTCTGTAATTTGACAGCCCATCTACCTAAACGACCTGTGTGATTTTTCTGATTCATAAGCCATTTTAATGCGGCATGGTCAGTGATGATAACAAATTTCTGTCCTTCAATATATGCACGAAATTACTAACATTTATTAACATTAAATTTAGGTATGACATTTAGAACATTATTTTTGTAGTTTGGGACGCTGCAGTTATGTTTGGGCTCTTTGACCAATTATTGTCTTATCACAACTGAATCTCCTAGCCTACCTGTAATTTCTGGGGGGCTACGACGTTATTTCGAGGGGTAAATATATCATGTAACAAAAATCAAACAAAAACTGCGATTGTTCTTTCATTCATTTATACACAATTTTCTCTTATTGTAGCTGCAGAATCCAGCAAAATTAGTTAGTCGCCCTCACTCCCAAGTAGCTCCCCACGTTCCACATGTGCCATGCCCAAATAAATACACTTTGTAGGTTTTTGTAAAACGTTATAATAAACTTCACTGCATTTCAATCCAATTACGGTATCGAGTCGAGACTGGGCTCGACCATTACAGAAGAGAGTCGAAACTAGACTAATGATAAAGAACTAGTGCTGGCGTGACAAAGCCTGCAGCGAAGGAGATGCATAAACAATTAAGATAACTGGCTTTGCCAGACACAATTCAATTATACATTTCGTTAATTCAGTTTAAATTCAAATTCCACTTATAAATATATGATAGTAAATAATATCTCCTCAAACATCCTCCCCGCATTGAACGGCTCGACTTTTAAAAATCATCCAGAGGGAGAGGTGCAAGTTTGTGGACCGGACATCTTAGTGTGCCTCTTCTTGTGGCAATATCAGCTACTCTAACCTTGCCGTCTTTTCCAGGAATGACTGTAGTCACCCTGGCCAATAACCATTGTTGTGGCGGCAAGTTATCATGATCCCACCTTCAGATTTGGTTGATCCTTTGTCCACCTGGCTCGTTGCTGAAGAGTGTGGACATTATCTCTTTGCCACATGCTCCAGAACTGTTGTTTAATGTATGACACTCTTTGCCACCTGTCGATGTACCGCAGTTTCTTCTCAGCATCATCGACGTGGAAAACAGATGCTGATCAGGTGGCGATGTTAGCGCATTGCCAATCAAGAGATGACCGGGTGTGATAGCTGTGGCATCGTTCGGGTCATATGTCATGGGAGCAATCGGCCTTGAGTTTAATATTGCTTCTACTTCAATGAAAACGGTCTTCCAGTGTTAAGTGTGCGTTTGCGATTTTCTTCAGGACCAGCGTCTTGGCCGATGTGACGGCGGCCTCTCAGAGGCCACCAAAGTGCGGAATAAAACAAATACCAAATCCTTTAGTTGAGCTGAAAGATTGTATTAAATCGATAGACTGTTGATTTAACATTTGACTTGCGAAGTTGGAAAGTTTAGATGCAGCGCCAACAAAATTTGTTGCGTTGTCGTAGTAGAGCCTTGTAGGAATGCCACGGCGCGGATGCATAGTAAAAATGCGTTTGTAGACAGCTCAGTCGCAAGTTCGATGTGAACTGCCTTTGAAGCAAAACAAACGAAGATTGCTGCTTATGTTTTGTACGGAGTTTTGCTTCTTATCCGGTATGAAGTGTAGAACGGTCCACAGAAGTCGACGCCGGGCACCATAAACGGCCGCTCGGCTCGAAGGCGGTCCGCCGGTAGATTCCCCATAATCTGTTGTATGAGGCAAGGTTTGTAATGGAAGCAGTGTGTACATTCGCGCACCACTTTTCTGATCAATTCTTTTGCGTTGATTACCCAGAGTTTTTCACGAAGTTTAGAAATGAGAACTCTCGGTCCTGCGTGCATGTTGGTTCTGTGCATAAATTCGATGTAAAGACGAGTGAACGGATGGTTCCTAGGTATTAAAGCTTGATGCTTGCCGTTCAATGACATGTCGCAGTTTGCAAATCTACCTCCTACTCTCATCATACACACTGCTTAATCGCCACAGTCCATTTGGTATAGAAACGGTGTTAGACATTGCAAGCTGGATTGCAAACTCTTTCCTTTTTGAAGTAAGGATATTTCTTTTGCATATGATGATTGTTGAATGTGTGCGATTACCTTCCAAATGTTGCGTTAAATTAAGATGCAGGGATATGTACCACATCTGGTGGCTTCAAATCGCAATTTGGCTTTATGCGATTAAAACATCTGTAGACGTACGATAAGATTCGCGTTACTCAGTAGTTCACTGTGTTGTTGTTACAGATAAGTACAGCTTTGGCGCGTAATTCGGGTGTCGTAGGTAAAATTTATTTTAGTTGCGGCCACTTTTCAGCGGAAGCTTGGCGGAAAAGCTTGGCCCAGTCAGTCATATAGATTCTCCAAGTTTTTGTGGCCGGCATCCTCGAGATACTATGTCCGCAGGGTTCAAAGCTGACGGTATATGCCTCCAGGTAACGTTACCACTGTGTTCTTGTAATTCCGAAATCCTCTCCCCAACGAAACAATGCAGTTGCGAAGCGTGCATTCTCATCCATTGTACAATGATCATTGAGTCAGTCCAAAACCTTACGTTGCTCGTATATGAACGCAGTTTGGACTCAAATTTGCGCCAAGTGCGGCATAGAAGAAGGGCGGCACATAGTTCCAATCTTGACAGTGATTGTACTCGTATCGGTGCAACCTTCGATTTTGCAATGAGTAAATTTGTCTTGTAACGTTGTTACTCTGCCGCTGGTATGCTCGCCGGCCAGAGTATGCTGTAATAAATTAGGCACCCCAAAGTGCCGAGGTGTCCAACAAATAAAAGAGGGCGGTGCGCCAAAACTTCTCCACGTGTTTCCTTTATTCCTAAAAAAACAACAAAATTCAACCTGCCCGCGCTTCAGTGCGTGTGGGCCGAAAGCCAAGAAGAAACTAAACTTAGAAAGAACTTAAAATTACTTGCCTTCGTGGCTTACTGTACTTATAATTACTTATACTTATAACTACTCGTAATGACGCGCGGCTGCCCGCTATGCAACGCGTCATTACACGTCCCCCCTTCCTGAGCGGGGCACGTTCCTCCCTCCTGTGCGGAACACGATCCGGTCGAGGGGGGTGGCTGCCAATGCCACCATCGGAAGCCTCCCTTCTTCCGTCATCCGTCGTAAGCCATGCGCCTCCGCCGGTGTAAACATCGCCCATGCAAGGGGCTTGGTGGGGCCGTCGCACCTCTCCAGCACCACCATCGGCTGTTCGCACGCTGTGCCATCGGGCTCTCGGCCCCACGCCATGAACACTGGCCAATGGACATGCGGCTGCACCACCTGCGGCCCCACTGCATGCAGCCGTTTCAGCTCCTGTACGCATCTGGCGTAAATTAGACGCGCCTCCACCACTCGCATGGCTACTTCCAGCCGCGGCTGCTCCTCGCGCTGCTCGCGTTGTCGCTGCTCCCGCCGCCGCAGCCTCTCAACGCGCTGCTGCTCCTCCAGCCGCGCCTGTTGTGCCCGTTGGCGTTGCACTCGCTGCTGTTCATCTAGTCGTGCCTGCTGCATCTGCTGGCGTCGCTCTCTCACTCGACGGCCCCCCCGGTGCCCACGGCGGCGACGTCGGTTGTCTGCCGGCGTTGGTGAGCTTGCGGGCGCCCGAAACTGGCAGTTCCGGGGGTCCCGGTCGAATGCCATCTGTTCCTGCAGCCTACACCACTTTTCCAGGTCCTTATAGTCCCTTGTCTCGTCCATGTTTCGTTTTTTCCCTTTTTAACCTTATGTTGTTTCTCCAATTTTTGTCGCTCGACACGCCGGTCCCCTCGTGCAATGCTGTTGTGCCAGCTGTTTGATTAGCGCTGCCACCTCTCGCGGTTTGCCAGTGCTACCCATGCCCGACGGTCTATCGTCGGTGTTACCACTTGCAGCGATAGTGGTCGGTGCTGCCACTTATCGCATCTCCACGATAACTCGTTATCGACGGCCACCTGTCGCTCTGGTAACTCGACATCACCGCCCACATGTTTATATTATGCTTGATTTCCGGTCCTGGGCTATTTCAGGCCTGAAACGTAACAACAAGTTTTGTCTAATTATGTCTTATGCTCACATGGGTGTCCTCCTCGGCCAGAACGGCCACTTTGCCGCTCCCGCTTAAGTGGACGCCCGTTGCACTGCTGTTGTTGCTGTCTGTGTGACCAATAGGGCCCTGGCTGCTGTAACTGCTGTCTTGGCTGTCGTGCGGCTGTTGCGACCGCGGCTGCCTTCGTCGTGTTCGTTGACATGGCCGATCTAGTTGCCCGGACTGCCGCTGCGTCTGCGGAGATTGGTGTTGTGGCTGCTGTGAAGCTGTCGGTGGCGTGGTCCCGGTGACCATACTAACGCTGCCTCTGTCGGCTTCGCTGTCTTCTGCATTCACCGCTTTCAGATCCCGCACGTGTGCCGTTCTACCTCTGCCGCCCGCTACTGGTCGCACACGCACTATAACAGGGGATATGAATGCCCGCACTGTGAATGGTCCATCGAAGCGAGGCGCCAGCTTGGCCGCAAACTGCTCGGCTGCGTTGGACAGGTGATGTTGTCGCACGAGCACCTCGTCGCCCAGTTTGGGTCGCCACTCGCGTCTCCGCAGATTGTACTGGCGTGCCTGATCCTCGCTGGCCACCCCTTGGTTTCTTCTTGCTATGCGGGCAACAAACTGTAGCAGCGTCGCGTGTGTTTCTGGGCTACCTGGTGCTGCCTCAGGGGCATCAGGATCCCTGCCGTACAGTGTGTGTGGATGCCGTGGTTCTCTTCCCAATAGGATGAAAGCCGGTGAGTAGCCCGTTGCGTCTGAAACTGCTGTATTAATGGCCAATTGTGCTTCCGGCAGTTGTTCGTCCCACGTGTTGTGCTGCCCGTCCGCCAGCTGGGCAATCAATGTTTTGACCGTTCTATTGGTCCGCTCAGTGGGATTCTCCTGAGGTGTGTATGGTGCCGTCAGTTGTTGCTGGATGCCTGCCTCGGCGAGGAACTGCTTCAGCGCGCGGCTCGTAAACTGGGCTCCGTTGTCTGTAATGAGCTTTCTTGGTGTGCCAAACCGTGCCAGAATCCGCTCTCGCAAGGCCAGCTTCACTGCCGCTGCCGTCGCCTTGCGGATGGGGACCAGTTCTGCCCATTTACTGAACTTATCGACCAGGACCAGTAGATACGCGTTGCCCCGCTTGGACCGCGGCAGCGGCCCCACAAAATCGGCGCAGACGACGTCCCACGCTGCCTCCGCTGGTTTGAAGCGCATCTTGCCTGCCGTCAGCTGCTGGGCTTTATAGCGTTGGCACAACAGGCACTGGTGCACATACTTCGCTACGTCGCGATACAGACCAGGCCAGTGGTATCGGTCTGCAACGCGTGCACAGGTTCGGCGTACTCCCATATGGCCCGCTGTTGCGTCGTCGTGGCATTCTCTCAACACCTCCAGTCGTAGAGGCGCGGCCACGCATAGCCTCCATGGTGACACCTCATCTTCTCCTAGCACGTGAGCGATGCGGCTGTACAACCTGTCGTTCTGTATGGCGTAATCTGGGTACTTGCTGGGACTCTCCAACACCGCTGCCGTCAGCCGCTGTAACCATTTACAAGTTGGTGCTGCCTCTGACTCCACGTGTGCACGGCCGACCACCTCGCATGGTTGTCGTGACAGTGCGTCGGCCACCACATTCAAGGCTCCTTTTCGGTACTGGACATCGAAGGTGTACTGCTGCAGCTCCAAAGCCCAGCGTGCGATGCGGCCGGTGGGGCTCTCAATCGCGTTGAGCTAACGCAACGCCAAGTGATCAGTCACGACAGTGAAATGGTAGCCTTCCAAATAGTGTCGCAGTTTTCGGGTTCCCCACACAATTGCGAGGCACTCCTTCTCCGTGGCGCTGTAGTTGACCTCCGCTTTCTGCAGCTTCCTACTGGCGTAGGAAATTACGTGTTCGTGGCCGTCTATGTCTTGCGTCAGAACCGCGCCCAGCCCATACTCGCTGGCGTCCGTCTGTAGGCAGAAACGTCGAGAGAAATCGGGGCACGCCAACACCGGAGCTTCCATCAGCTGCTTCTGGATACACTGGAATGCCTCCTGCTGCTGCTTTCCCCAACTCCACTTGTGGCCCTTCTTCAACAGTTCGGTAAGGGGCCCAACCGTTGTGGCGAAATTTGGTACGAAGCGTCGATACCACGAGGCCATTCCAATGTACTGCCGCAATTGTTTTAGATTTGATGGCGGCTTCAGCTCGTGGATGGCTGCTACCTTCTCCGGATCCGTTTGGATGCCCGCCTCCGTCACCAGGTGCCCCAGGTACCTAATGGATTTACGAAAGAATTCGCACTTATCTCGATTTATTCGCAGATTGGCCGCTCGCAGTCGCCGGAACACCTCGCGCAAGTTGCTCAAGTGTTCCTCGAACGTCCTACCGACCACCACTATGTCGTCGAGGTATGCAAACGCGTGCGGTGCCATGTCCGGGCCAATGACGCTGTCCAACGCCCTCTGGAATGTTGCGGGCGCAGAATGCAGGCCGAACGGCATCACACGCCACTGGAACAGCCCGCGTCCTGGCACCGTGAACGCTGTATATCGCTGGCTTTCGCGCTCCATCGGAATCTGCCAGTACCCATTCCGCAAATCGATGCTACTTATGTATTTGGCCTGGCGCAGCTGCTCCAAAATGTGCTGGATCCGCGGAATTGGGTACGCATCTGGTTCTGAGCGTTCGTTCAGCTGCCGATAGTCGATGCACATCCTCCAGGCGCCTGTCTTCTTGCGCACCAACACGATGGGTGCGCTGTAGGCACTGTCGGATTGCTCGATGCAGCCCTTTGCCTCGCCAACCAGGATTTCCGGTAACACGGTCACCAACTCATCTAATCGCACGTTCCTTATCTCTGCCTTATCTTCCAGGTCCCGGAGGAACGTTCTTGGGTCCCCGCTGCCGTCGAAACGTACTCCCCACTGTGCCACCTCCGTGCTCAGGGCTCTCCGCTCCGCTCGTGACATTGTCGAGTGGGCCGAACCAGCCGCGGATGCGGTTGACACGGCTGATGTTGGCGCCTGTGGTTCTGCCACCGCCTGCGCGCTTGCGAGCGGTGACGCTGGAGTCGGTGCTGTTGGGTCATCTTCGTCAGGCACATTACCAGCAGGCGCGGTGGAACCGCAGACCTGGCTCGACAGCTTCTGGAAACCATCCTCCATAGCCTGGGCCAACCGGTGGGCGTACTGAGCCAACTCGGCAATCGCTTGTGTCAGGTCCGCCGTTGAGAGCACTGGAGCCACTGGTGGCGTCGCTGAGGCTGCCGTGGGCTCGGTGGTGGTAGCTCCCGGCGAGGCCGCGACCGCTACCGAGATGGTCGGCACTGTCGCAGGAGTTAGCGGTGTCGTGTTCGCCTCTGTCACGACGAGCAGTCCCTCCGGTACGTCCTCTTGTTTCGGGACTCCCAGCCGTCCGCCGTTATTCCTAAAAAAACAACAAAATTCAACCTGCCCGCGCTTCAGTACGTGTGGGCCGAAAGCCAAGAAGAAACTAAACTTAGAAAGAACTTAAAATTACTTGCCTTCGTGGCTTACTGTACTTATAATTACTTATACTTATAACTACTCGTAATGACGCGCGGCTGCCCGCTATGCAACGCGTCATTACAGTCTTTATCTCATCTGGCAACTGAGCACGAACATAGATGCAGTATCCATAAGCCCGCTCAGATGCATCCGCGAAACCGTGAATTTCGCCGCGCTCGGTTGGTGATGTGAAAACGAAGCATGGAGACTGAAGTGTGGTCATGCTTCGAAGATCTTCCAGCATCTCTACCCATTTGTTTCGAGAGACGTCGTCGACTGGCGTGTCCCAATCTAGACCCTTTAAGGCCAGATCCTGTATAAAGATTTTACAGCGGATAAGTATTTGGCTGATAAGTCCCAGCAAGTCAAATATGCGCGCTACCACTGACAAAACGGATCGTCTTGTTACCTGGTCAGGCGGTTCAAATTCGTTGCGAAATACAAACTTGTCTATTCATTATCCTCGAGTTTGATTGAAACTTCATTCGATGAGGTTGCAGCAATGTCACTAGAGTTGCTGCTGAACTTGGTTAACTGCAAGCCTGCTTTCAAAAATAGCGCTACAACATCATCCTTTTTGTGTTGAAGGTCTGTTATGCTGTCTGCTCCTGTGAGTAGGTCGTATACATACAGATCATTGCGCAGGACGGCGGCTCCTAAAGTACAGTTCGGCTATGTGATGAAGTCCTCGAACAGCAAGAAATGGAGCAGCTGACATCCCATATGTAACAGTGTGTAGCTGATATGTATTCACATCATCGCATAGATCAGGTCTCCATAGTATTAATTGAAAGCACCTGTCTCTTTCGTCGATAACAAATTGCCTATTTCGCAATGTCTCCAGTGAGGGCAAATTTTTTATTTTTTAATTTTTTAGAATATCAGCAATAATTCTGTCGATTATCTATACTAATATTATAAAGAGAAAAGATTTGATTGTTTGTTTGCTTGAATTGAAAAGGCTCCGAATCTACTGGACCGATTTAATGGATTCTTTCACTGTTGGGAAGCGACACTATCGACGGTGAACATGGGATATATTATATGTATTTGCAAAAAAGAATGGAATCCTTATTAAAACGCCGATAATGTAACCAAAGGTGTGAAAAAAGTACCTTAAAAAACTCCTGAATAGCATTCTGTTAATTCATAATCATCCTCGAAACATTGTCACTTTAAATACTAAGGCAATATTATTCAAAAGCCCCCAGCCAAATAAAAGATTACAAGTCGATCGACACCGTGATTAATATTCAAGATACTTAAATTCACTAAACCCTTCTGGACTGCCGCCACATAAATTGACGGTAAAATTCGGAATTGCTTATTAAGGAAATGTAGGACAATTTATTTTAACAACTATTATCAACGGCCCAGCAACTAGTCAACTAGCTCATATAACGAAGATACCGAGGATACCGATGATCCCATTTTATATGGCTTCAATTTCCGTGAGTCCGAAGGCCAAGCCTTCGAATTAGTAGTATACGAAAGCAATGTTTTACTGTATGCTGACCTATCATGGGTCGGAGCTCCTGAAAATCTATTTATTTTGCTACCACAAAATAAAACATTAAATATCTTCTACTGAGAACCTTTGACCTAATAAAAAATTACAAAAAAAAAATTACTAAAAACGAACAAAAAATCATTAAAATAATAATATCCAAAATAAATTTTACTCCTTCTTAGTAACTCATAGCAAAAGGAAGGGAGTATGTGTGTTAAGTGTGCGTGTGTTATAAAAAGAATAATTTGTAAAATTTTTGTTAAAATATCCGTGCGAAGCAGGAGCAGGACGCTAGTATATATAACTTAATATAACAATGTAAACTAAACTTAAAAGATAAGAAAGCGTAACACAAAGCTGTACAATAACGTGTATTAATGCCTCCGACACGTTGGGGGAATTTTATTTGCCAGTTGACCAGCTATGCCCCGTTTCACAGCCATATGTGGTCAGAGACATTATAGACCTAAGAAACTATACAAAAAGATTATGACGTGGTGTTGAAGTATCACAAAAGGCATGAAAGAGGTCGAGTGATGTTTTCGGTCTCTTATACGGTTGTTGACGGTGCTTATTTTGGCGAAGGTTGCGATGGATGCATTCGGATGAAGGCTTGCAGAGAGGGTCCTCATGTTTTCCGTGGTACATTTGAAGTTGCTTCTGCGGGTGTTGCCTTTATGTTGGATGAGATATCATATGTTGCCTTTGTTAACACATAATTTTGTTGTATATTTATTTGACCTTGTGATTGTTTCATTTGTGCTTGGGGAAACATTAGTCGTTGGAATTTGCTGTTGTCAGCAGTTTTACAGGCGTTGGCTTGGCTGGTATATGTGTCTCGCTGATTTTACTGTTGTCAGCAATTTGTAGGCAGCATGCTATCTTGAGTTCTGGCAGTGTGTACGTTGGCATTCATTGGGACGGTCGCTGAAACTTCGTTCCGTGCTGTGGTTTATTATTATTATTATTAACAGTTCGGCTGCAATGTAAAATGTACAGGCGAACAAATATTTAGCTATAGCTACGAGGCCTTAAGCTAGCATTAAATAACAGTAAAGGATATTTAAATTTGTTACATATAAATATATAGGACGGGGCTTAACTTATTTGTATGTACAAATTATGTGCTGTGGTTTAAATTTCTGTGGTGCTGTGTATTTTGATGGTCTGTATCGCTCTGTTTTTTACGCAATATTCATTAGACACTGTGTTTTCAGCTGCTGGTTTGGGTTCTTGCCTAGGTGCTGGTGTGGGCTGGAGGGGCACTGGTAGCTGGTGGTTTATGGTAACGCTGTTCATCTTGGTTTTTATAAAATGGCGCAGAGCCATTCCGACGGCGATTATTGCGAGACTTCCGCTGATGACCAAGGCAGCATTATCTTGGACCGTGCTGGTGGTTGACCCGGCTCCGTCGTCAAAGTTGGTTAGTCGTAATTGTTTGTGAAGTTCGGTAAACTGGTCGGTGTTGAACACTTCTGAATTTCCTGGTGTATTAAGGATATCTTGAATTTCAGGTTTTTCCAATTGGACATTGCCAAATGCTGGGTACGCTCGATCTTCAGTATCGTGGTATCGTGTAGAACTAGGTTTTGGTTTATGGGTGTCGCAGACTGCTGTTAGGTTGGCCGGCTCCTTTGTGGAGAAAATCCAGGCGTTTGGGGCGTGTAATTGAATCCAGGTAGCTGTACTTGTTGTTTCTTCCAGTGGACATTGGGTTCCACTTTGGTTTAGAAATACGCTGAGTTCGCATTTCCAGATTGGCGATTCCGCGGTGAATGTCATTTGCTGCTTTGGGCATACCAAGACATTGCTATTCATTTTGCCATTTGTTGCATGTTTAGCGTGAAATACCGATTTCGATTGTCGTTGATGACAAGGAAGTTCGCCTTGCTGGTGACATGTTTCAGTTGATTCTCTGAGGTGCGAAACGGAGTTGTTGAGTTCTTATATGCCATGAAAGTCTCGACATCAACTAGGGGTAGTGTGATGGCGAAGATTAGGTGCTCATTTGTCCATGTAGTCTTGGTTTCCATGAGCTGGTAGAGTTCTTGCACGCTTTCTTTATGAGTTGGCAGAGCTGTTCCAGGGGGCAAATTTGTCTTAATTCTCTCTAGTTCTTGCAGGAATTGCCAGGGTGATAGTAGGAGTGAACTTAGCCGTCCATGTCTAGCGTCTGTGAAGATGTCGAACATCATGTCTTCGGTTCGACGAATTGTCATCAGCAGGAGTGTCAGTTGTGTGGAAATGTTGGTAAACTGCCAGTTTTGGGCTTCTTGTCTTCCGTTTTCCTTGCTTATGGCGTTAATTTGCTCTTGCAGTGCTTGCCGGCGACTGACGCTGACTTCCTCATTTCTTTGCACGATGTTTCAAGTGCTATCCATGACTGACGTTTGGTTTCGCAAAATTTCCTTCAGATGATTTTCGTCTGTTTTGAGCTTTGTGATTGTGTCGACCATGGATTCGGCGTATTTTGAGTCGAGTACCCCGAATAGACTGTTTGCAATGTTCCCGATAATGTCAAGTGTTGACCGACGATGCCGTTTTCCTCTGAAGATGGCCCTGTTGTGCCTGAAAGCTTCTAGTTCGTGTGCCAGGAATGTTGTTAACGCTTGGCATTTGTGGTTCTGATAGGTGGTGTTGTCGCATAGCTTCTGTAGAATGATGACTCCTTCCTTGAATATCTCCATGTCCTGCCAAAGAGGCTTTAAATCAAAGTAGCTTATGATTTTCCATGTGGAGACTGCAATGATTGTGGGGGAGGTGTCTTCAAAGTAGATGCCAGGTGCGTTTGCTAACTGCGTTATGTTGATCTTGTCCGGCTTGGCGTTTGTTGGTGGAACTAGTGCTAGACCCACCAGGAGCAACGTTGTTAGCACTGTCGGTAGCGTAACCTTTTGTCGGACCGGCTGCCGTGTATTTCCTTCTTCGGTAGGTTGTTTGGTTAGCGGTGCCAGTCTGTGGATGGGTCGCCGACAGACTCTCTTTGCTGTTTTGACGTCTTCTACACGGACGTGTCCGTCACCATCTCTCTTTCGTGGCCGGCTTGTGTTGGCATAGCTGTTAGAGGTTCCCCAATTAGGAAATGGCCAGGGGTGAGTGCCATGAGGTCGTTTGGATTGGATGAAGCTGGGCTAAGTGGCCGTGAATTCAGAATTGCTTCAATTTCAACACCACTGTTTCGAGCTCTTCGTGCGTCAATGCTACGGCCTTGGTTGTTTTTAGGATTAATGTTTCAGCTGAAATGAGGCGATCGAGGTGGGATGAAGTGGAATGTGGTTCCCTTGACGGCGCACCGGACACAAATTTTGGTTTGTGCGTCAGTTAGTGCGAATTTAGTGGCGTTGTCACAATATATGTTTGCTGGCGCGCCTCTCCGTGCAGCAAACCGTTTTAGGGAGGCTATGAATGCATCTGTTGTTAGGTCGGTTACCACTTCCAAGTGGACCGCCTTTGTTGCGAAACAGCAAAATACCGCCAGGTATACCTTGTGAGGAATTTTTCCACGTAACCTATAGTGGACCCGTAGCGGGCCGCAGCAATCTACTCCGGCGTTGTGAAATGGGCGACTGGGTGTAACTCGGTAAGCCGGTAGGTCTCTCATAATTTGTTGAAACAGCTTGGGCCTTGCTCTGCAGCATGTTGGGCAGCTATGTACCGTTTGTTGTGCTTCGCTTTTGCCATGTATTACCCAGAATCGTTGCCGAACCTGAGCTAATAGCGCCTGTGGTCCGCAGTGGGCGTATTTTTCGTGGGTGCCCTTCAACAGAAGTCTTACCAATCCGTCCTTTGGTGGTAATAGTATAGGGTGTTTGGCGTCGAATGTCAGCGATGTTGCTGTTAGTCGTCCTCCGACTCTTATTATTTGGTTGTGATCTAGGAACGGGGCCAGCCCTCTTAGGCGGCTGCTTGCGTGGACGTCTCGGTGTTGACTGAGATGGGCTATTTCTGGTGCGAAATGAAGTGCTTGGATCCCTTTCACTAGTGTGTTGGTAGCTCTTTGTAGCTCCTTTGGAGTCAAGCTAGGGTGCAAGGGGTTCCCTTTGGGCAGGTTTCGTGTAGTGTCCGCGAACCGGTGCATGTACGCAATTATTCGTAGCGCTGTTCTGAATGAGTTCCGATGGTTCATCTTATGGATCCAGTGTGCATCCCCCTTTATAGTTGCTGTCCCCACTTCGCTGGGCCTTCCATCGCCATTCCTGTTGAGTCCCCCTTTGGCCATTGGTCTTCTGCTGCATGTAGGAATTGTGGCCCTTGACTCCACATTGCATGGTTTGCCAATTTTGTCGCCTTTGTTCCTCGCGAAAGGCAATCGGCCGGGTTATCGGCCGAGGCGATTTGTCGCCATTGCTGAGGCGTTGATTGCGCCTATATTGTCGTGATTCTGTTGGCTACGAAAGTCCGGAATGATGATACCTTGGCGTTTATCCAGGCGAGGACTATTTCCGAGTCGGACCAGAAGTGGGTTGTGATGCCCGTTAGCTGAGTGTCGCGTTGAATTCTTGATACCAGTTTGACTCAATTCGTATTCGAATGTTGAACGACGTCGGACGTGTTCTTTTATCGCCCCGCCGTGTAACAAATTTAAAGTGCAATTAATACCAATTGAGCACCTGTGCTCGTATTACCCATATAAATTATCTGTTAAAGGGTGGAATATTGCTTAAAATAAAGCAATGCTGTTGAGTAAGAGCACAAGCTTGCTTACCAAAGAAAAAATGAGCAAAACTCGTGCACAGCAGCAACAACAACAAGACGACCGTCGACTTTCGGCTGTTCGTACCAACAACGCATACTTCACCATACGCTCACCAGAGGTAACGGCACCTGAAACAACTGCATCACTGCAAGTTCACACGGAGAGAACACGCTCTCTCTCGCCCGCTATAATATGCTCAGTCAGCACATTGCAAAGTGAGTCATGGAGTGCCCAGTGCCCGTCCCCAGACCCCTGCAGCCTTACCAACAAGCTTCTGATAACAACAACGACCAGTACATTGCCTTCGCTTACCACTGTGTCTTCGACTGTAACAATGACAACTACAACAGCAACGGCAGTCTCTCACTCCCGGTATTGTCAACTCAGTGCGACCAGCTCCCCCTCTCTAAACCGAAAAGTACAAAGAGCGCAAGCCGAACGCTAATACAGACCGGGCTCGATCGCTATGTCCAAATTAAAAGAAGGTTAAGCCCACAATCAACTAAAAACACCAACGCACCTAAAATAACAAAAACATCGGAAAACACTGTGCCAAATGAAGCGCTGAAAAATAATAGATTCGCGACTCTCAGAGAAGCCGAAGAAAATAGCGTTGAAACACCAAAGGCCAACCAACTAAAGCTGCCACCTATTTATGTGCGTCAAGCAAATTGTACAGATTTGGTTAAAAAACTCAGTTATAAAATGGGCGAAAACAAATTCTATGTTAAGTCGATAAGAAGAGGTAACATCAATGAAATTAAAATACAAGTCAACGACGAAAAAAACTATGGATCAGTGGCCAAATACCTCAACGATGAAAAAATGAGTTACTACACGTACCAACTTAAAAGTAGCAAGGGACTACAAGTGGTCATCAAAGGAATAGAGCCAACGGTTCCAGTCGAAGAGATAAATGATTCACTAAAAGATAAGGGTTTTGAAGTCAAAATGGCCATGAACATAATAAACAAAAATACAATTCCCCAACCAATGTTCAAGGTAGAATTGACACCTGACTCCATGCCTAAAGGTAAAAACGAAGTTCACCAAATTTATAAACTGCAATATCTACTGCACCGTAGAATTACAGTTGAGGAACCGCATAAGCGAAATGGACCTGTCCAATGCACAAACTGCCAGGAATATGGGCATACAAAAACCTATTGTACCCTACGTGCAGTCTGCGTTGCCTGCGGGGATGTACACCCCTCTGAGCCCTGCCCCGTAAATAAGGAGGACCCATCTGCGAAGAAATGTAGCAATTGTGGGGGAAACCATACTGCCAACTATAGAGGTTGCCCTGTGTACAAAGAGTTAAAAAGTCGCATAAGCCAACAAAAAACCGCAGCTCGAAACCCTGTCATCCGACAAAACTTGCCGTATAAACCACCAACTACGATTCCAGGAGTATCTTTTGCTCAGGCGTTAAGTAACACTAACGAGTCGTATGCCTCAGTTTCTAAACCGAAACTTCAACAAACCACTGCAGGAACAATGCACCATCAGGTACCGCAACAGAGGCCAGAAATGACTTCTCAGCAGCCCAATGCGAATCCATCCCAATTGCCTAGTGGAATTGAATCAATTCTGGCAACTCTCACCAATACAATTGTAGCAATATAACAAACGATGCAGGAAATTATGCGCAATCAAAATCTCCTCCTGGAATTACTTATCAAACAGAAATCTAATTAAATGGTCTCTCTAAAAATATGTTTCTGGAATGCAAATGGTATTTCACAGCACAAATGCGAGCTCTTGCAGTTCCTCGATCATCATGACATTGACGCCATGCTCATATCAGAGACTCACCAAACGAACAAAAATTATTTTCATCTTAATGGCTTCAACTTCTATGCGACAAACCACTCCGATGTTTAGGCTCATGGAGGTACTGGCATTCTTATAAAGCATCGCATCAGACACTATCCGCTGCCATCATTTGCTACAACTTATTTACAGGCCACAACAATTCAAATCGAAACTCAAAGCGGCTACTTAAGCATATCCGCAGTATACTGCCCACCGCGCTTCTCTGTTTCTGAAGCAGAATTTGTAAAACTTTTCGATCTGTTAGGTGACCGGTTTATAGCAGCTGGTGACTACAATGCCAAACACACCCATTGGGGATCCCGACTCATCACCCCGAAAGGAAGACAACTATATAACGCCATAAAACACCAAGAAACAAGCTTGATTTTATTTCTTCAGGCTGGCCTACTTATTGGCCCACAGATCCAAAGAAGCAACCCGACTTGATAGATTTTGCTGTTACAAGAAGAGTGCCACAGGCTCAGATTCGTGTGGAGCACTTATCAGACCTATCATTGGATCACTCGCCGATCCTTCTGCACCTTTGTGACCATCCACAGTTATTGGAACGCCCACATTTTCTAACTTCTAGAAAAACAGATTGGCTTAAATACAGGAAGTACGTAAGTTCTCATATTGATGACTGCCCTAGCATTTATTGTAAAAATGACATAAATACCTCAGTTGAAGCATTAATGTCTGTAATGTCACTGGCGGCAAAACATTCGACTCTAATAACTACAGCTAATAAACTTCACAAATGCAGCCGTGTCCCCAGGCACGTTGAAGAGCTGCTTCGCAATAAGAGAAAACTTCGGCGGGAGTGGCAAGCCCACAGATCACCTGAATCGAAGGAGCTGTTAAAAATAGCCAACCAGTAGTAGACTACGCAAAGCCCTAGAAGATGAAAAACATCGAGCTCAAATGGACGAAGAGAAGGCAAATGTATTTGCCGCCCATTTAGAAAAAGTCTTCAAACCACATCCAGCAACAAATAGCTTTGTGGCCCCACCAACCAATAATCTTGAAGCTACCACGCCTATCGTATTTCAAGTTGGAGAAGTTACAGTATATCTTCTCACCATTATTTTCAACAGCATGATGAAATGGGGCTATTTTCCTCAACAATGGAGAAAATCGGTCATCAAAATGATCCATAGAGCTGGAAAGGACAAGTCTCAGCCATCATCATATAGACCTATCAGTCTCCTGCCGTGTCTATCAAAGATATTCGAAAAACTGATCCTGAATCGCATGAAACAGCACCTACACACCAACAGTGCAATCCCATTGCACCAATTTGGTTTTCGCGAAAAACATGGAACCGTTGAACAAGTCAACCGAATAACCTCTGAGATACGAAATGCATTTGAAAAACGAGAGTATTGCTCCGCTGTTAATTCACAAAATCAAAATATTACTTCCACAGAACATCCATAAAATACTGGAGTCATACCTACAGCAAAGAAGTTTCGCAGTTAGATGCAAAGATTTCCTCTCCGAATACCATCCAATTGAAGCTGGCGTACCCCAAGGGAGCGTGCTTGGACCAACACTGTATATTATATACACAGCAGATATACCGACAAACAGTCGTACAACAATTTCGACATTTGCTGATGATACTGCCATCCTAAGTCGCTCCAAGTGCCCAAAAAGAGCTACAGAACTTTTATCATCTCACCTCGTGGCCATACAAGAATGGCTAGCAGACTGGCGCATACATGTAAAGGAGCAAAAGTGCAAACATGTCACCTTTACCCTAAACAAACAAACCTGTCCTCCATTGTCGCTAACAACATCAATATTCCACATGAAACCGAAGTATCATACCTTGGTGTCCATTTGGATAGACGGCTTACTTGTCGTGAGCACATCAAAAAGAAGAGAGAACAACTAAAACTAAAAGCTATTAATCTACATTGGCTGATAAACGTCCGTTCACGACTAAAACTAGAGTACAAAGTACTCTTGTACAATGCTGTTCTCAAAGCAATTTGGACATATGGCTCTGTCTTATGGGGAAACGCTTCCATTAGTAATTTAGAGTTAATCGAGAGAGCCCAATTGAGGATACTGAGAACCATCACTGGGGCACCCAGGTACATAAGAAGTGATAATATCCGCGAAGATTTAAATGTGGGACCTGTTAAAGTGAAATCGTTAAGGTGAAAGCAAAGTACCAGCTTAAGCTTCGAAACCATCCGAACAGACTTGCATAGAATTTAACTTGTCAGGCTAGCCATACACGACTCCGGCGAAGAGACCTCCCCACCCAGCAAGAACAGTTAGGGCCGTAAAAAAAATATTTAATTGTAATTAATTAAATAACTGTATTAGATTAAGATTTTACTACTTATCGTAAGTCTCCTAGAGAGAAGATCCGATAAATAAAGAAAGCTTAAAAAAAAAAGTTTGACTCCTAGTACCGCCGGGCATAATTCAAATCGTGGGATTGTCACCTTTGCGAGTGGCGCTACACGGGATTTGGCGCACAGCAACTGCACACTGGGGGGCCTGTGTGGGTAGGTGGCGCGCATGTATCCGACTGCGCCGTATGCTCCCTCCGATGCGTCCACGAAAATGTGCAGTTGCATCTCCGTGTCGTGTTGGGCCTGATAGTTACACCTTGGGAAAGACACCTGGTTGAGCGCTGGAAGGTCCTCACGGAATTCCTTACATTGTGTTTCTAGCGAGGGCGGCAGGGATGTATCCCAGTTCAGATTCTGTGACCACAATTGTTGCAGAAACATCTTGGCGGCTGTGATAACTGGCCCGTACAGCCCTAATGGGTCAAACACTCTGGCAATTTCGCTGCACACGATTCTTTTAGTAATTGTTGTTGTAGGGCTGGTGTGAGTTCGCCCTTGCAGCCTGTCAAGTGCAGGATTCCAAAACACTCGTAATGTCTTGATAGTGACGTCGCCTGTGTTCCCAAGTTCAAGGTCCACCTCTCGGTCGGTGGCTGCCACTCCTTTTAGTAGAGCAGGTTGATTTGAACACCACTTCCTCTGAGTCATTTTGGCTGCCGACAGAATTTCTTTGCCGTCCTGTCCTCCTGTTGCCGTCGTAAAGCGTCCTCGATTGTGTTGGCTCCGGTTAGACAGTCATCGACATAGAAGTCTTCTTGGAGGATCCGTGCTCCTATGGGATGAGTGTTTTCTGCCTGTTGCGCGAGCTGTTGTAGACACCGTCTGGCGAGGTATGGAGCGCATGCGGTTCCGAAAGTCACAGTGTTCAACTGATAGTACTGGAGCTGCTCTGTCGCCTTCGGTCTCCAGACGATAAGCTGCCATTGCTGATCTTGCGGTCGCATCTCAATTTGTCGGTACATCTTCTCAATATCTGCGGTGAAGGCTACCAGATGTGTCCGGAAGCGAAGAAGAATGGCAAACACCGTCTGTTGGACGGTGGGTCCAATGTGCAAGATGTCGTTCAGTGAGCGACCAGATGACGTTTTGGCGGAGGCATCGAATACCACTCGGAGTTTGGTAGTGCTGCTTTCTGGTCGGACGACACAGTGATGTGGCAAGAAGTAGTGCTGAGTCGGTATCTGATCTGGCGTGATCTTCTTCATGTGTCCCAGCTGCTCGTACTGTAGTAGGAAATCGGCGTATTGCTTCTGGATGTCAGGATTTTTGGCGAGTCTTCTTTCGATTGCGTAGAATCGTCGTGCGGCCATTTCTTGAGACGACCCTAAAGTACTGGGATCGTCGCGAAAGGGTACGGCCACGACAAGCCGCCCATCAGAGGCTTCTGTTACGTTCTCAGCGAAGTGTTGCTCGCATTCTCGTTCAACAGTCGTTCGGGCCGGTTCGTTTTCAGGCACTGTGTCTAACTGCCAGAACTGCTCCATTAGTGTAGCCAGGTGCTCTGTTGGTCCTCATGTGATTGCTCCGACGCAAGCTGTTACTGGCTCCTTTCGTGTGTCGATCATTCCTGATATTATCCACCCGAGTGCCGCACTCTGCAGTGTAGGTCGCCCGGCGCCAAGTGACAGTTGGTACGGATTCATCAGCGGGTGGTAAAACGGCTCCGATTAGTAGATCGATTTTAACTGAGCGATGGAAATCCGGGTCAGCTAGTTGAATTCCCTTGGGGATGGGTATTATGGCCTTGTCCATTGTTGTTGCTGGTTGATTAGGAACGATGGTGTCTAACGCTAGAGCTTCTACGTTCACAGAGAAGCTGTCATCTACTAATGACATATGGAAAATAACCCTGTCAGATACCGGTTGGTTGCAGCTTCCAATTCCCATAAGGCGAGTGTGGGGTCTTGTGTGTCTGGATGTTGAGGTCACATCGCAGACTATGTGATACCAGGTTGACCTGGGATCCTGAGTCTAGCAATGCTCGCACTATCCGTTGTTGTCCGTTGGGTGCTGTTATCCGTACACGTGCGGTGGCCAGCAATACCAGCCGCTCGTACCCCTTTCGTGTGTCACTCCGGAGTCAACGAACTGGTTCGTGACCGCATTTCCCTTCTGTTCCTTGTGCAGTAGTGTATGATGGGGTTGGTTGCATTCGAAGCATGGCGCTGCTACACAACCGCGAGAGGCGAGTTTGGCGTATAGGCAGCTTCGACACCTTGTATTGACGCACAGCTGCCAGCTACGCAACGCGTCGTCACGATGCCGATGAGTAGTTTTAAGTAGATGTAAGTAGTTGTAAGTTGAAGAGAGTTTAGTGAGTTCTGTTGGAGAGGCAAACGAACGCGCATTGAAGCGCACCCTCCTATTTGACATTTTAGAAATAAAACGAAAATCATCATATTTGAGTGGTAACTGCGGGCTCGCTTTATTACTGGGGAACCAAACCAAGAATTTTGCAGCGACTCTGACCGACGAGTATACCCGGGCCAGAGCAACGTTACAAGTGGCGCCCGAGCAGGGACCCCAAAATAAAGTGAGGTTAAATACGACCGCGACCACGCGGCGAGTTGGAAAACGTAAGGCGAGAATTGTTGACTCGTGATGGTGCGAACGAGCTGGGTGCGAGCGTTGAGGAAGGAGGAGCTGATCGAGCTGCTGCAGGAGTTTGGGATCCACGTTCGGGCACCGTGGAAACGCTGAGAACACGCTTCGCCACGTTTGTGAAAGCGGCGGGGTCGGAACACCAGTCACCCCTAGCTCTGCATCTCGGGCCCGGTTGCTGTTGTTCGCACGGGTGCAGTCTGTAAAGGGACAAAGTCTCGCCTGTTTAACTCACCACCAGATATGGGCTGCGTGTCCGTTGGCTCCGGACGTCGGATCGGAAACCCCCGTGGGCCCTTGAACGCTGGCTGGGATGGCCCTGCCCCAATGGTACAGGCCGGTACCAGGCCCAACTCTTCCAGCTCTGCTGCTTGCCGTTTGAATTCTGCCACAGTATGGGCATCCTGATGTCGTATCCGGATGTTGATCGCTGGTCGGCTGTTGCGGTAGATGAGCCTCAGCTGCTCCTCTCCGGGCATGTCTGCATCGAGCATCAATTCCAGCATCGCTTGGACGTAGGTCGCAGTGGACTCCGACTCGCCCTGAAAGCGTCGTTGCGCTTCTGTCGCCACCGCTCAACGTGAGGAGCGGCCGGGTACGCTTCTAGCAGTTCCGCGCGGAACTCTGCCCACGACTGGGTCGAGTTTCGCCTTGTGCGGTCCCACGTCAGTGCCGCGCCCTCCAGAATGTTTGGTAACATCGGCACCAAATTATCTACCGGCTCCCCACTCACTTCCGCTTTTTCTTCTAGCCTGCGCAAGAAGTGCTAGCGGCCCGCTATGAGTCACGTCCGGTGAGTCCTGTACCACCGAAGGCACAACTGGAGGTCCCCAAGCGAGAGGAAGGTTCGCCCGGCAAGCACCTGCCGCCTACGGAAGCTGCGGCATCGCCAAAAACACCGACCGAGCATCCCAAGACACCATCAACGGGGCCATTAGCGGCAACAGCACCAGCTGGGGCTGCACCAGTGACCGTGACCGCCACCACCACCTATACGACAGAAGCGCCAGCGGCGCCATGCGGGACCACGAACCAGATCGTGGCCACGACGGTGGTAACGACCCTCGCCACACCGTCGCTGGTCTCGACGGCCGGGCTGGCCGTGTCAACAGCATCCGCGGCTGGTTCGGCCCACTCGACAATGTCACGAGCGGAGCGGAGAGCCCTGAGCACGGAGGTGGCACAGTGGGGAGTGCATTTCGACGGCAGCGGGGACCCACGAGCATTCTTGCGAAGAAAAAGCGGAAGTGAGTGGGGAGCCGGTAGATAATTTGGTGCCGATGTTACCAAACATCCTGGAGGGCGCGGCACTGACGTGGGACCGCACAAGGCGAAACTCGACCCAGTCGTGGGCAGAGTTCCGCGCGGAACTGCTAGAAGCGTACCCGGCCGCTCCTCACGTTGAGCGGTGGCGACAGAATGCGCAACGACGCTTTCAGGGCGAGTCGGAGTCCACTCCGGAGGCTCTCCAAATACAGCCAATAGGCGAGCCCACGCAGGAAAACTAGTGGCAGAACGCTCGCGAGTGATGGTGTTGAGGGTGAATTGCGGTGGTCTTGCCTTCGACGCGGTGGTGGATACGGGAGTCACTCGTAGCTTCGTGAGCCCGCCGCTGGCACGACGCTTGAGAAAGCCAGGTGGGGAGAATGTACGGAATGTAGAGGTGTCGATGTCGATGGCCAACGGCTCGCGACAAACTGTTTGCGAGGAGACGATGATGGCGATAACAGTGGACGACAAATGCATCTCGGTACCACTGTTGACACTGCCGGGCTGCGAGGACGAGCTCTCACCAGGGCTGGATTTTATCAGCAAGGCCTATGGTACGCTCACCGCCGGCAGCCACAAGCTTGAGATGCGAGATGTGCGTGAGCGACGACGGCGGAGAAGGCGTCAGGCGCGCCGCAGAGTACGATTTGCGGCATTGGTGACCACAGAGCCAATTGCTCCATCGGCGGCTACGCTGACAGATGAGCAGGCTGCTCAGGCTGCCACGTTCCTTCAGGAGGAATTACCGCGCTTTGAGAACATTGTGGGCGTGTCGTCGGTGGCGACACACACGATCCGCGTGAAAGACGACAGGCCCATTAAACAGCGCTACTATCCGAGGAATCCGGCGATGCAAGCGGTGATTGACAACGAGGTTGACGAGTTGCTGGCGAAGGGCTGCATTGAGCGGTCCGATAGCGCGTACAGCGCGCCCATAGTCCTGGTACGGAAGAAGAATGGGGCGTGGCGAATGTGCATCGACTACCGCCATCTGAACGAGCGCTCGGAGCCAGACGCATACCCCATTCCGAGGATCCAACATATTCTCGAACAGTTACGACAGGCAAAGTACATCAGCAGCATCGACTTGCGAAACGGTTATTGGCAGATCCCCATGGAGCCCGACAGCCGCAAATACACCGCCTTCACAGTGCCCGGACGGGGCCTTTTCCAATGGCGAGTGCTGTCATTTGGCCTGCACTCCGCTCCAGCCACCTTTCAGCGGGCGCTAGATAGCGTCATCGGCCCGGATATGGCTCCACACGCGTTTGCCTATCTGGACGACATAGTTGTGGTTGGGAAGACATTCGAAGAACACCTATGTAACCTGAGGGAGGTGTTTCGAAGACTGAGAGCTGTAAACCTACGGGTAAGATAAGTGTGAGTTTTTTCGCAGGTCCATACGCTACCTGGGGCACCTGGTGACAGAAGACGGGATACAGACGGATCCAGAAAAGGTGGCAGCCATACGTGAACGTACCTCCGCTTTGTACCCAATTTCGCCACAACGGTAGGCCCACTCACCGATCTGTTAAAGAAAGGCCACAAGTGGAGTTGGGGAACACCGCAGCAGGAGGCATTTGATTGTATCCAAAGACAGCTCATGGAAGCGCCGGTGTTAGCGTGCCCCGACGCCAGCGAGTATGGGCTGGGCGCGGTTTTGACACAGAACGTAGACGGCCAGGAGCACGTGATTTCCTACGCCAGTAGGAAACTGCAGAAAGCAGAGGTCAACTACAGCGCCACGGAGAAGGAGTGTCTGGCCATTGCTTGGGGAATCCGAAAGCTGCGACACTATCTGGAGGGCTATCACTTTACCGTCGTGACCGATCACTTGGCGTTGCGATGGCTCAACTCAATCGAGAGTCCCACTGGTCGCATTGCACGCTGGGCCTTGGAGCTGCAACAGTATACATTCGATGTCCAGTACCGAAAAGGAGCCTTGAACGTGGTGGCCGACGCGCTGTCACGGCAGCCGCGCGAGGTGGCCGGCCGCGCACACGTGGAGCCAGAGGCAGCGCCAACTTGTAAATAGCTACAGCGGCTGACGGCAGCGGTGTTGGAGAGCCCCGGCAAATACCCAGATTACGCCATACAGAACGACAGGCTGTACCGCCGCATCGCCAACGTGCTGGGAGAAGATGAGGTGTCACCATGGAGGCTATGCGTGGCCGCGCCTTTACGACAGGAGGTGTTGAGAGAATGCCACGATGACGCAACGGCGGGCCATATGGGAGTACGCCGAACATGTGCGGGCGTCGCAGACCGATACCACTGGCCTGGTCTGTATCGCGACGTCGCGAAGTATGTGCACCAGTGCCTGTTGTGCCAACGCTATAACTTTGGGAGAGAACCAAGGCATCCACGCACACTGTACGGCAGGGATCCAGACGCCCCTGAGGCAGTACCAGGTAGCCCACAAACACACGTGACACTGGTACAGTTCATTGCCCGAATAGCGAAAAGAAACCAAGTGGTGGCCAGTGAGGATCAGGCGCGTCAGTATAATCTGCGGAGGCGCGAGTGGCGACCCCAACTAGGCGACGAGGTTCTCGTGCGACAGCATCACCTGTCCAACGCCGCAGAGCAGTTTGCGGCCAAGCTGGCGCCTCGCTTCGATGGGCCGTTCACAGTGCGTGCATTTATATCCCCAGTCATAGTGCGCTTACGACCAGTAGCGGGCGGCAGAGGTAGAACAGCACATGTGCGAGATCTGAAGGCGCTGAATGCAGACGTCAGCGTCGCCGACGAGTGCAGCGACAGCGGCAGTTGCGCTGGTATGGGGACTATGCCACTGACAATCTCTCAACAGCCACAACAGCAGCCATCACAACAGCCATGACAACAGCCGCAACAGCGTAAGCGGCAGCGACACGATAGTAGAGGCCGCAGCGACGGCAGCGGTAGCGACGTCAACAGCAGCGGCACCAATGCAGCAGCAGCTGCGGCTACGTTGATGAACAACAGGTGACGATAACAGCGGAGGCAGCGGCAGCCATGGCGGCGACGCCAACACAGCCAGGCCAGCGGGCAAGCGTCGGGGCAACCAAAGCAGGCGCTCCTAGCTAAAGAATAACGTCCATGTAATCCTGCAGACATAATCGAATTTTATTACGTTTCAGCCACATATAGCACAAATGATACCTCAACGGCACCGATGGGAGGCCCGGTGCACTGGTTGCAGTCGACGCAGTATAAGATGTACACCATGTTGTAACAGCACGTGCGTGCCGCTGGCACACAATTAGCCGCTGCGTGCTACAGGTAGTCCATCAGCGGCAGGCCATGCAGGCTAGAAAATATAGTCAGTTCTTTTGCGAGATGCAGCTCGTTGCCCAGCAATCACCAACAGATTCCGCACCCCAGAATTTGAAATCCAAACACGCGGCGGAAATGGAGAGCGAAGACAACGATGCGACAGAATGACAGCGCGAGCTGCTGACTGTGAAGTTACAGGTGGCGTCGACAGGTGGCCAAATGCGAGTGGTGGCAGCGCTGCCAACCAGCTGCTACACATCTGCCTTTCGATAATGGCGCGATGCTAACAACATTTGAAAACACCATCGATCGGGCCGTTCGACCCTTTGGGGAAAGGGAGAGGTGTAACGACGCACAGCTGCCAGCTACGCAACGCGTCGTCACGATGCCGATTAGTAGTTTTAAGTAGGTGTAAGTAGTTGTAAGTTGAAGAGAGTTTAGTGAGTTCTGTTGGAGAGGCAAACGAACGCGCATTGAAGCGCACCCTCCTATTTGACATTTTAGAAATAAAACGAAAAGCATCATATTTGAGTGGTAACTGCGGGCTCGCTTTATTTCTGGGGAACCAAACCAAGAATTTTGCAGCGACTCTGGCCGACGAGTATACCCGGACCAGAGCAACGTTACAACCTTTGATTTTCTTCTACCCAAGCCCACCGCTCGTCAACGTGAAGGTTTCGGAACCTGCTGCATTTGTATAGTCCATGGCCAGTTTCTCGGCAGTAGCTACAGCCGGGTCCTTGAGATGAACTGCGGGCTGCTGCGGCTCTGGTTGTTGACCTGGCTGGCCTATCACTTGCCTTGGTCACCTCCAGAGCCCGGAAGCGTCGGTTGAGAAAGTCCAGGAACGTGTTAACAGATTGAAGCTTAATTGAGTCGTGCGTTTCCTGTTCCAGAAGCGCCAGATTGAATTTGTCCAGTTTCCTCCGCAGAACATAAAGGAGTACGCTGTCTTGCAGCTTCACGGGATCTAGGCCTACTTGTCGCAGTGCGCTCAGTGACTTGACGGTGGTGTCATGTAGTACTCGTATGGCCCTGGGGTCGTGGGCTGTTCCATGAATCTCTCCAACGCGGCTGTTGTGATTGCCCTAGGGTTTTTATAGCGCTGAACTAACGTTTCCCAGGCCACTGTGTAGTTTGACGCTGTTCCGCTCAAGTGGTCGATGAGTTCCGCTGCTTCTCCTGTTACGCACGACTTTAGGTAGCACATCTTCTGGATATCTGGTAAACTGGTCCTGTGTATCGTCTCTAGGAACTGATCGTTGAATGCGGGCCAGTTCACGTATCGTCCGTCGAACGGTGGAATTCCGATTTGCGGCAGCCGGACGGCCATGTCGGTGGTGGGCTGCGTGCTTGCTGTTACTGCCCGGGGGGTCTCTTTGTATAGAAAGTCGTTCAGCTGCTGTTGGACCCTTAAGAAGAGGACGGAATTGAATCCTTGCCTTTCTGGGTTTTCCCAGTCGATGTCGAGTGCATCCCGCTTGTCCTGGATACGGTTCCATGCTGTAAGGGTTAGTCTTGTCTTTTCGGCAACGTCGGCTGAGCTGACCAGCTTTGCACCATTATCTCAAAGGCGTTCAGCTCATAGTTGAAAGAGGCGACGCCCGGGGCTATCACCCTTGTTGGCGTCATTCGTCCTGCTTCCAGCGCCGCCAAGTTGATCAACTCTTCTCCAAGGTTCTTTGGGGTTGCCGGCCTTGAGGGGGTGCTGGCTGGAGGAACCTGCAGATGGTACCGTGACTCGGAGGTTGTTGTTCTTCCTTCGGGATTGCGACTCGGGTTACGACTGGCCCCTCTGGTTGGCGGCTGCTGGAACAACTCCAGATACCGCTGGGACTGTTTCCGCGTGTGCTCGTATAGCAGGAAATACTCATGCTCGGCCGGTAGCTTTTCTGTGGCCATCAGGACGCTGTGACCCTCTTCCAGTTCCCGTGCCAAGCCTTGCAGCCGACGGGCCAGGCTTGGGTAGTACTCAGGCTTGGACTTGCGCTCCCAGCCATCCTTTTTGTAGGACCATCTCCTCGACTCTGCCTCGCTGTGCTTGTACAACTTCAGACTGGTCGGCCTTCGACATTTTGTTAATGTTTCCTCTGAGTTACGTGCTCAGTGATTGTGATCCTGTATCAAGGATCACGTCGGGGTCACCAATGTTTAATCGCCAAAGAGGCTCGCGTTGAGCTGGTTGCGATGAAAGCCTATAGCTTTGAATAACTTGTTCAACAACACTCGGTTGCTGTGGTGTTGATAGTACTGTGGGTTTTACTCTGATTTTTATTGAAGAATCTTATGGTTTATATAGTATTTGGCGTCGTAAAATATGCTTTTCTCTAATGTACTATTGCTGATATGGTGACCTATTTATTTTGCTGCGTTGCGTGGAGTGCTTTCTGTGCTGGATGACCTGTGTTGCTTGATTTGTTGCGTGTGCCAATCGGGGCTAGTTTGCGTATGTTTTGTATATGCTGCAGTTTGGAGTGCATTGCCCTTTTGCTTATGCTGCACCTTGCTTGGTGGTTTTGCACGCTGCACTCCATTGCTTCGTTGAGCAAAATACAAATGCCTTGTTGCTCTACAAGGAACTGAAAAATTAAGGCGACCTAAGAGGGCAGAGGAGTCAACCTAACCGATAACCAACTTGTGGAGAAAAACTACTCCAAAAACCGTCCTACGATTTACTAAGGAAGGAAGGTTTATAAGCATCAGTCTACTAGAGTACGATGGCAAGCAGAGATTGGGATCCGTAGAGCAAAAAGAAGGAATTGCTTCTGAACAGACTCAATACTTTCCTGATGCTTTCTATACTGCGGACACCAAACGCATGAGCAGTATTCAAGCACAGGGCGTACTAGAGCAGTGTAAAGAAACTTAGTGGTATAAGGGTCATTAAATTCCTTGGACCAACGTTTAATGAATCCAAGTAATCCCTTGGCCTTGTTGACAATACGGGATATGTGAAGGTTAAAGTTCAATTTGAAATCAAAAAGAACCCCAAGGTCTTCAACAGTCGATATACGTTGCAATGGCACATTATCAATTGTATATGTCCCTAATTGAGGCAAGGTTCGGTGAAAAATCTTGAGCTTACAATTAGAGCAATTGAGGTGCAAGTGGTTAGCTAAGCACCAAGATTGCATGCAGTTCAGATCATCCTGCAGGCGATGAAAATGAGAAGGGTCTTTGTAAGTCAGAATAAGTTTCACATCATCAGCATACATAAGAATATGAGAGTGTGACAAGGTAGCGGGGAGATCATTAATAAATAATGTAAAAATTAAGGGGCAAAGATGGCTACCTTGAGGCACACCTGATGATGCAAACACAGGCTTAGAAATGTGCGACCTAAGCAAGATTCGTTGGGATCTGTCTTTTAGATAAGACGCAATCCAACACAAAAAAGCGGAGGGAAATCCTATACGACTTAGCTTAAAGAGCAGAAGATCATGGTTCACAGAGTCAAATGCTTTACTGAAGTCAGTGTAAACGACATCAGTCTGAATTTCAGAGTAAATGCTTCATTTACCAAGGAAGTAAATTCTAGCAAATTGGTCGTAGTAGACCGTCACTTTGTGAAACCATGTTGAGCATTAGATATTACAGATTTACAGAGGTGCTGCAGTGTTGCAAACTATTTTTTCAAATAATTTCGGTATGGCAGACAACTATGCAATTCCTCTGTAGTTTGAAATATCAGACTTAAGGGTGGTAAGTTTATGAAGAGAAGAATAATAAAAGATTCTCTCCAAATAGTTGGAAAGATTGAGGAATCAAGTGACAGATTAAAAATGTTAAGTAATTGTTGTAAAAGGGAACTAGAACACTCCTTGAGAACACAACTAGGAATGTTGTCTGCTCCAGGAGAGTATGAAGATTTTAAGCATTTGATAGCAGAAAGTAGACAGCTATCAGTAATTATGGGAGCGTAAATAGTGTGGGAAGATGAAATGCTATAAGGATAAGAGGTACTACTAATAGAGACAGAGAAATAAGTTGACTGGAAGAAGTTGGCAAACAAGTCAGCAGCTTCAGAATCGTTGCTGGCTTTTTTGTCACCAAGGAAAAATGATGAAGGAAGAGAAGAAGTTTTACGTTTAGAATTAACGAACTTATAGAATTGTTTAGGGTCCTGTGCAAATCGCATCTTGCAAGGTAATTATTATAACATCGTGTATTAAGAAGAACAAAATTCGATTTCACTTTAGAGTATTTATAGAAGTCAAGAGATAGGCTCGGCTGCTTATACTTTTTAAAGCATCTAGATTTAAAATTTTTGAAGTATGAAAGTCTTGGTGAAAACCAAGGAGGTTTTGATGACGCAGACGATATGACACTATTTGGGATTTAGACATCACAAAGAGCATAATGTCATAGAAAAACTTGACGGCTATGTTGATATCAACCGCACTATACAAAAAGGACCAATTAGTTGCTAAAATAGCAACTGTTTAGCAAAGAAACATTTCATTAGCGAAAGCAACGACGCGTTTTGTTAGAATTAAGTGTAGAAAAAAGGTGTGATTTGAAAATTATAGGGTGGTAAGTATCTTTAGGCACTGACAGGGGTAAAGACCCAGAGACTACAGCGCTACTAGGGTCAGTGACATAGACGAGCATTTTGCTGAGGTGATTAAAACAAAGAAAGGTCCAACAGGCAATCCAAAAATTCATGTTCTGCTGTTCACCAAATAATAATTGGACTTATTGAAGAACGACTATTCTATGTTAGGCAAATTGAAATCACCTGAGGTGAGTGGAAATTGCTTTAATACAAGTTATATGTTGCATATAAACCTGAATATCGAAAGAGGGAGGTATATACGAGCAAGTGATGTAAAGAGCAAAAGACGGAAAAGTTACTTGAAGAGCAACAAATTCAACATCATTTGGTACATTTATATTAATGATTTCCGACCGAAGGTTGAATTTGACTGCAATCAATACCCCTGCGCCTCGACGACTCGGACGATCATGACGAAAGATACAAAAGTCATCTGATAAAATTTCATTATCAGAAATCGTAGGATTTAACCACGTTTCTGAAAACGCAATAACAGTGACGAAACTTGTTTTTTCTGCCTAAACTCATGAATCATTTGTGGAGGCCAACATTTTGGATCACAAATAATTGTAAAAGCCTCAGGCGGAACACTTAATTTAAACGAGGCTATTTCACGGGGCTCCGCAAAACTGAACTTCGAAATAGATACACTTGCCGTCAATTTACTGGCAATATAGGCTGCTATAGATTCACCAGTGGTATCGGAGGATAATCTTGATACAAAAACTTGTCTTCTGGGAGCTATAACAGTAAGAGCCGGGAGCTGAGGCAGATCAGCAACTGACGCACTTTCTGCAGCTCGTGATGAGACTGCGGGGGATATTGCAGAACATTTTATAGAGGAAGCTTTCGAGGCCACTACTGTCTTGCTTACTGCAGGAGGTTCAATCAACGGGGCTAAGGTGACCTGAGCAGGGGAAGGCACAGGGGAAATTTCAAACAAATTTCCTGAGGAAGCAGACAACGAGATTGCTGGCGATAGATCAAGATCTACTGGAGAACTTGGGCGTACTGAGGTTGACGGCGCCGAGCAAGACGTTACCTCTAGAAATTGAGGCTTTAAACTACGTTTGGGCAGAGACGCAAACTTATATTGACTAAGCAACTGTTCTCAAGAGTCGAACTGAGTTGAAAGTTGCTTAGTTAACTTTTGCAATGTCATAAAAATTTATTTCTCACGATATTATACATACGTGAGAAATTAAATTGGATGTCAATGCATACAGGGCATGACCACCTTAAACCACCACAGCCTTTTTTAGGTGAGTAAACTTTGTCGAGGTCACGACCACTTAATCCTGCACATTTAATATGCATAAAATTCTCGCACCACCAACAGTTAACAATTCGAAGTTGATCAGAATCAATTGCATCTATAACTGTGCAAGACTTGCTGCAGCAAAACATTGTGGGCGGAAAAAATACAAGGATGAATGACGTAAATAACGTAGTTAACGCAAAGCTTAAGAAGAATGCTGTAAGCAAAAACTGAGCGGCACTTAGATGAGCTTTTAGGTACTGCGACAAACAGCACACACAAACAACAAAAAGAAGGCTGAATGAGAGCACAGTGCACAATGAGAGGGCTGCCGCGAACACTCACACAAACCTTATGCACGCAAAGGGAGCTGCTTAAAAGCAAAATGCAAAATAATTGCAAAAACAAAATGCAATGCACTGACGTCGTATAAAAATTATAAAATAAATACCTGTTAAATGCGCGACCACTAAACTGAGTACAATACGGGCCAAATAGACATTAACTTCACAAAGTAAAACAATAATTACAAATTAAATGCTGTTTTAAAAGGCAAAAATAATAAATAAAAACACAGAGCTCAAGAAAACACATCTTTCACTGACAACAACTCTCTCTTTATCTATATCTATATCTATATAAACGAAATGAAAGAAGCGTTGTAATGAGGTCTTGCTGAATCGTTGGGCCAATCATTTGCAGATCGTTTAATGAGAGGCCAGAAGTCGTTTTGGCTGATGCGTCAAAGACGACTCGCAGCTTTGTCGTAAGGCTCTGAGGGCGCAGCACGCAATGGTGCGGTATGTAGAAGTGTGGTTGTGTGTGGTCCACGTTGGACGCAAGGGACATATGCCGTAGATTTATATACTCGTCTATAAATCCAGCATATTCCTTCTTTAGCATCGGGCTGCTTTCAAGCCTGCGTTCGAGCAGCTTGAACCTATGTGGTGCGTTTGTGTAAGATTCGTGGCCAAAACTATGCTTGCTTCTCTGAGGGCTTCACTGTTGATAAAAATGTCGATTTTTGTTTATACAAAGAACTTTGGACCTGCTAGAACAATGTTCGCTGGTATACTCCAGTTTGACGTCTTTAATGTTGGCGGTGGCTGATTTACACAAATCTGCTTGACGACAGAAAATGTGGAAGCCCAACTGAACTCGGTGCAGCGACCCTTCAGTTTAGCATAGACATTAAACTTGATTTTATGCCTAACAGCCGAAATACCACTGACCTCCTGATGAGTGCGATGTTTGTCAAGTCGAAGTCTTTTAGCAGTTTCCTCCGTTATAAACGAAATTTCTGATCCAGAATCTAGAAGCGCTTGGGCCAAATGTAGCTGAACACATTTGTGGCTTATGTATACAACGGCTGTCGGAAGAATGCCTCTTTTGATTGGAGTAATCCTTGCAGCAGCATTCGACGAATGTAGAGTTGAGTTTTCAACTTTAATGGACCTGCATTATTTGGAAATGAAGTAAAAATCATGCTTTGAATAGTTGCGACTGTAAAGCTGTGTAATAAACAAATTTTACATCTGGACGTGGATGGGCAATCTTTTACCCTGTGGCCTTTACGCAGACAGTTCAAACATATGCGAGACTTACTTACTGCATCTCTGCGCTGTTCCAGTGACAAATCAGCAAAATCCTTCCATGAACTGATATAGTGTGCCGTTGTCTTGCAGTACAAACATTGGGATTGTGTACCTACAAAGACCCTTGTTGTAGAAGATTGTTTCGTTTCATGTTTAATGTTACACCGTTCCGATTGGCGAACACTTCCTCGTTGACTTTCGAGAAACTGGCACCGACGACTTAGAATGGTGCAACATTCATCCTACGACGGCAGTTTTTCTAGATTTTGTTTTTCGTTGTAGTTGGTTTTGCTTTAGGCATCCACCTTCGTAAGAACAATATGGCATAGGACGCTATCGATAATTTCCTGAGCAGATCCGAGAGATAAAAGTGATCCGCGTATTGCAGATGCATTATCGACGAGCCTTTAAAGAGCTGTCGCCTCTAGTTGTACCATCGTAGGTAGCTCAAATAAGCTAGATATACAATCTTGAAAAATGAGAACATTATTGACATACCTTGCTTCCAATCTTGATTTGGGGTAATTCTCTTCAGTTATTTGGAAGGACTGCACCACTTCAAATGCTGGCCCTGTTAGACAATTCAATAGATATTTAAATTTGTCTATCGTTACGATATGCGGATCCTCGATAAGTTTCTTGAATAAACTTTTGAACCATCTGAAGGTCGCATATTTGCCATCGAAGCGCGGCAGTTTGAGCTTAGGCAATCTATTGTTGCCCACAGTGGCCTTTGTTAAGCTGGCTTCTCTAATGGTTGACTTGTTACCGTGACCTTTTTCATGCAAAAGAGTGCTAATTTTAGCCTTCGCAGCAACGTATGTTTCCTCTAGTTCGGCGCGTGCATCATCAGTGCAATACAGCGACTCGATTTGAGATTGCACGTTGCACAGCTGACGATAATGTGACTCCAACAGCTGCAGTCTGCACTCAAGCACATGAAGATCTTCACCTTCTCCAGATTCGTTTACCTTATAGTGAAGGTTTTCAATATGCCGTAGATATGATGTGCGTTGATTTCTTAAGTTTACCAACTTTGCCTCAGCTTTCGCACATTCGCCTTCAGTCTTTCCACTGTTCATTGTGAATTATGAGTAGAATGATGAGTTGTGCGGAATCAAAAAACACTCAGGTTACTCAACGTGAGTGAAGCGAAAATTGAATGCACGCTGATAAAAGGCAGCCAAATTAAATTAAAGCAACAAGTGATAAGAACAGTAACGCTAAGCACATGCGTGTGCCTATGTATATATGTCACACTATGTATGTATGTATGTATGTATATTTCGCAATTCTATGCATATACGTAAGTATTAATACGTGTAGGTATACTTGCGGTTAAACTATTGCGGTACTTCTTGCGGGATGTCGATCATGCGATGCAGTGTGTGGAGAGCTTGTCGAGGGTGAAGTGTCCTGTCACGGTAGCCAAAATGTAGCTGCAGAATCCAGCAAACTTAGTTGTTCGTCTTGATCTCCCAAGTAGCTCCCCACGTTCCACATATGCCATGTACAACGTGCCCAAATAAATACACTTTGTTGGTTTTTGTAAAGCGTTACAATAAACTTCACTACATTTCAATCCAATTACGGTATCGAGTCTAACGAACTAGTGCAGGCGTGACAAAGCCTATAGCGAAGGAGATGCATAAACAATTATGATAACTGGCGTTGCCAGACACAATTCAATTATAAATATGGAATATGGACTACGTGCGTTGCTGCCGATTTTAAAGAGGAGTATATGTCTATAAATTGTTTCGTGGGCTGGGTGCTTATAAGTGTATAGGGAATATGATTGTTATGGCTTGTACATAAATGTTGTGTATTTTCTTATTTTTGGGCTACCGCATAAATATAATTATTGTGTGGTCTTTTGGAATATGGTGTATATAAACGGTTTGTAATTTGGGTTTATGGCTATGAATGTTCGTTTTTACATTGGTGTTAATTGTTTCTTACTTTGTGGTATCTTTTCTTTTGTTTTGTTTTATAATATTCTGCGTTGGGTATTTATTAGTTTGTGTGTGATCGTATGGGCTATAGCATGTGTAAGGATAGGCCGAATATTTTAAATACGGATGGCGGCGTTAGATGACAACAAAGTATTTAATATAGTATATTTAAGTATTTAATGCGTAGACATAGAGGAAATAGACGACGGACGTATTCTTTTATCGCTCCGCCGTGTAACAAAATGAGCACCTGTGTGGTGAATCTTGTTTAACAAAATAAAGCAATGCTAAAGGGTAAGAGCACAAGCTCGGTAAACGGAAAAACAAAACTCAATAAAACTCGTGCTCAGCAGCAACAACAACAAGACGGCCGTCGACTTTCGGCAGTTCGTAACAACAACGCAATACGCTCACCAGAGGTAACGGTTCCAGAAACAACTGCATCACTGCAAGCTAATTCGGAAAGAGAACGCTCTTTATCTCCTGTGATAATACAAGGTGTGTTCCAAAGTAAACAGGACTTTAAAAAAAAAACAGAACAAATGGTTTTTTCGGCAAAATCAATTTATTTTATTCAAAATAGTCTCCTTCTGCTTCAATACAGCTTTTTGCAAGATCCAAAAGCATGTCGAACGAGTGTTTTAGCTCGTTGGCCGGTATGGCCGCCAGAATTCGCACGGTGCCATATCAGATGAATACGGCGAATGGTTAATGGTTCAAATGTGATTTTTGGTCAAATAATCGGTCACAAGCGTCGATCGATTAGACGGCGCAATATCGTGCAACAAACGCCAACTTTCATCTTCGCGATATTCGGGCCGAATACGTCGAATACAGCGCACCAAACGAATCAAAACTCTAAGGTAGAATACCGCATTAACGTTTTGGCCTGGTGGAACAAATTCTTGGTGGACAATACCCTTGGAATCATAAAAACAAATCAGCATTGTCTTCACTTTAGACCTATCCATTCGTCGTCAGTCAATTTGTGTGGAACAAACCAACCAAAGGTGTGTACCTTTCGTAAGCCCAAATGTTCGGTCAAAATGCGATAAATCCATGTTTTGGAGATGTTCAATTCCATTTCCATCAATTTCAATGATGATTTCGGTTGATTTTTGATGAATTCACGCACAGTTTCGATGGAATTCTGGGTGATCGCGAATTTTGATTTATGTCCTCACGACCACTTTGAAGACGTTGAAGCCACTCGTGCACTCTGCTACGGGATAGGCAATCATCGCCATAAACTTGTTCCATCAATTGAAACGTTTCGGTAAAAGTTTTACCAATTTTACAACAAAACTTAATGTTGGCTCTAGTTCCTTTTCGCACCGATAACACAAACATACTGACACTTAAAACGCAATAACTTCACTTTCAATCAATGAAATGTCACGATTCTAACTGGACAATCAATAAAGATAGCAGATTCTAACGGACCAGTCGACATATAGATAGCGCTACCAAAGGGGTGATAGATTCAAAAAGTCCTGTTTACTTTGGAAACATCCTTGTATAAAAACAAGAGAGAACGCTACAGTCGAGCAAGCCCGACAGTAAAATACCCTGTACTCTCCACAAAAAGGAAAAAAAAAAAAATTAAATTATTAAAAAAATGAATGAATTCATTAATTAAAATTAATGAATTAAATTAAATTAGAATATATGTTTATGTTCAGTTTTAACAGCATACATTTACATCACGTACCTATGCGTGTTTATATGCGTATATGTATGCAGCACAAAGTTGAACCAAAGCAGCAACAACAACAACAGCTGCGGGCAGCGCTGCCGACAGAGCTGCAGGCAGCGCATGAGCTGCGATTTTACTTATGGCTATAACTTTCTTCAGAATTGACCTATCATGATGAAATTTGGCACATGGACACATTAGTACTAACTGGATGTACGTACCAAAATTGATTTCAAAGAAATTACGGAAGTTATAAGAAAAAACACGAATTGCACTCCCCCCCCCGGGGGGTGTATCAGAAAAAATAAACAAACTCGATCTGCCTAGGGCTTAAAGGAACCTTGATACCAATTTTGATTACCCTAGCTCTTGTAGTTACTGAGATCCTTGCTCTCATACAGACAGACGGACAGACGGTCAGACGGACAGACAGACAGACAGACGGACATGGCTATATGGACTCGTCTTGTCATCCTGATCAAAAATATATATACTTTGTGGGGTCTGCCACTCCTCTTTCTGCCTGTTACATACATTCGCACAAAACTAGTATACCCTTTCACCCTTTGGGTGATTATACCCTCTGTATAATAAACTTCACCTGCCTAGGGCTCACGGGAACCTGGATACCAAGTTTGGTAACTCTAGCTCTTGTACCTTCTGAGATCCTTGCGCTCATACAGACAGACGGACGGGCGGACGGACGGACATGGCTATATCGACTTGCCTTGTCATCCTGATAAATAAACAAGTAAAAAAGCTAAAGTCGGGTGTCCCGATTTTGAAAAGCTCTGTACATATGTTTACAATAATTATAGAGAATAAAAAAAATTTTGTTCGCTTTTACCTTTCTCGGTATTCGAATTCACGTAAAGGGTGTATAATTGCACATTTACGTAGCAATTGCGTCTGTGTGAGTGTATGTATGCCTATGCGCATCAATTCGTGTCTGTGTAAGCATTTTCGCAGTCAACCAAACTGCAACATCAACAGCAGCTGCGGGCAGCGCTTGGGCAGAGCTTGAGCAGCGCTGCAGCAACAAAATATATATTTATGGCTATAACTTCTTGTTAAATCGGTCTATCATAGTGAAACTTGGCATACGGACATATAATAACTTACTGGGGGTATTTGCGTTCGAAATTCCAAGAATTACGGGAGTTACGATTTGCGTTAAAGAGGGAGAGGGAAGGAAATTCCATAATATACATTGCGTATTCACATAAGGCATTTTGGACTAAAATAGTCTCCGAGATATAGGCGATTATATGAATGGAAAATCGGGAAAACCCCCATAGCGGGGAAGTGGGGGGGAAAATCAAAAAAATAAAACAAACTTGCACAGCGTACACACATAAAGCATCTTTGTGCAAAATTTGGTGTCTCTATCTCTTATAGTCTGTAAGATCCAGGTGTTCATACGGACGGACAGACGAACAGACAGACAGGGCTAGATCGACACCTCTCGTCATGCTGATCAAGAATACATATACTTTGTGGGGTCTGCCACGCCTCCTTCTGCCTGTTACATTTTTCAGCTCCCGCAAACCTAATATACTCTTGTACATTTCATGTACAGACTATATAAACGAAGTTCACCCAATTTACAAGCTGCAATATCTACTGCACCGTAAAATCACCGTTGAGGAACCGCACAAACGAAATGGACCTGTCCAATGCACAAACTGCCAGGAATATGGGCACAGAAAAACATATTGCACCCTACGCGCAGCCTGTCTTGCCTGCGGAGATATACATCTCAATGAGCCCTGCCGTGTAAATAAGGAGGACCCCTCTGCTAAAAGTGTAGCAACTGTGGGGGAAACCACACTGCCAACTATAGAGGTTGCCCTGTTTACAAAGAGTTAAAAAGTCGCATAAGTCAACAACAATCCGCAGCTAGAAATACAGTAATCCGACAAAACTTACCATCAACTACGATTCCAGGAGTACCTTTTGTTAAGGCGTTAAGTTACACCAACGAGTCGTACGCTTCAGTCTCTAAACAAACCACTGCAGGAATGGTGAATCGTCAGACATCGCAACAGGGGCCTGAAACTACTGCCCTACATACCACTGCAAATCCATTCCAATTGCCTAGTGGAATTGAATCAATTCTGGAAACTTAAACAAAATCAATGGTAGAAATACAACAAACGATGCAGCAAATTATGCGCAAAATTTCTTCCTGGAAATACTAATCAAACAGAAATTTACTTAAATGGTTTCACTAAAAATATGTTTCTGAAATGCAAATGGCATTTCACAGCACAGATGCGATGTCTTGCAGTTCCTCAATCAACATGACATTGACGCCATGCCCATATCAGAGACTCACCTAACAAACAAAAATTATTTCCATCTCAATGCGACCAATCATCCCGATGGTAAGGCTCATGGAGGTACTGATATCCTGAAAAAGCATCGCATCGGGCACTATCAGTTGCCATCATTTGCTACAACTTATCTACAGGCCACCAGAATTCATATCGAAACACAAAGCGGCTATTTAAGCCTAACCGCAGTATACTGCCCACCGCGCTTCTCCGTTTCTGAGGCAGAATTTGTACATTTCTTCGACCTACTAGGTGACCGCTTCATAACAGCTGGAGCACTTAACAGATCTATCATCGAATCACTCGCCAATCAATCTGCATCTTTATGACCACCCACAATACTGGGAGCGGCCACACTTTTTAACTTCTAGAAAAACTGACTGGCTTAAATACAGGAAGTACGTAAGTTCCCATATTGAAGGGTGCCCAAACATTAACTGCAAAGATGACATAGATACCTCAGTTGAAGCATTAGTGTCTGTAATGTCACTGGCGGCAAATCTATTTGCCACCCATTTAGAAAAAGTCTTCCACATCCAGCAACAAATAGCTTTATGCTTCCACTAACCAATCATCTTGAAGCTACCATCGTATTCCAAACAGAAGAAGTTACAAGTGTCATTAAGGGCCAAGTTTCAAAGCAAAAAAAAGCGCCGGGCGACGATTTAATTTCCCTCAAAATTATCATTGAATTGCCGAGCTGTGCAGTATATTTTCTCACCATCATTTTCCTCAACAATGGAGAAAATGGAGAAAATCACAATTATCCATAAAGCCGGAAAGGACAAGTCTCAGCTATCATCATGTAGACCTATCAGTCCCCTGCCGTGCCTATCGAAGATATTCGAAAAATTACTCCTGAATCGCATCAAGCAGCACCTACAGTGAAATCCCAAATCACCAATTTGGGTTTTGCGAAAAACATGGAACCATTGAACAAGTCAACCGAATAACCTCTGAGATACGAAATGCATTTGAAAAACGAGAGTATTGCTCCGCTGTTCTTTTGGTTGTTGCCCAAGCTTTTGACCGCGTTTGGCTGGATGGTGTAGTTCACAAAATCAAAATATTACTTCCACAGAACATCCATAAAATACTGGAGTCATACCTACAGCAAAAAAGTTTCGCAGTTAGATGCAAAGATTTCCTCCCCGCATACCATCCAATTGAAACTGGTGTACCCCAAGGGAGTGTGCTTGGACCGACACTGTTTACACTAAAACGCGTGCGTATACTTTTACGATGTAGAATATTCTGACACGAAGCTATTGCTAGCTGCATACTTTTATTTAATTATTTTTCATCCCTTAATGCTATGCTGCGTTTGTAAGGCGCAAAGTTATCTTAAATTTACTTATGCTATCGCTGAGTTTGTAGGACTCAGCGTTGTCTTAATTCTATTTATAAGTACTATCGCGTTTCTAAGACCCTTTTTCCGTCGCCTACGTGACCTCTGTGCAGCCGTCATTAAATTTTATTGCTGCACAAAGGATCGCCGCATGTGGCAATCGCACATGTCACCAGATAGCCTCGGCGTCTATATGCTGCAGGTCCGTGACGACAGGTTCTCATGTTCATGCTAGTGCCTGAACAGACACTGTATATCATATACGACAAACAGTCATACAACAATTTCGACATTTGCTGATACTGCCATCCTAAGTCGCTCCAAGTGCCCAACAAGAACTACAGAACTCTTATTATCTCACCATAGAAGAATGGCTAGCAATCTGGCGCATACATGTAAACGAGCAAAAGTGCAAACATGTCACCTTTACCCCTAAATAAACAAACGTGTCCTCCATTGCTGCTCAACAACATCAATATTCTTGGAGTCCATTTGAATAGACGGCTTACTTGGCGCAAACACATCGGAGTAAAGAGAGATCAACTGAAAAACCTATTAATCTACATTGGCTTATAAACACCCGTTCACTACTAAAACTGGAGTGCAAAGTAGTCTTGTACAATGCAGTTCTCAAACCAATTTGGACATATGGCTCTGAATTTTGGGGGAACGCTTCTATTAGTAATTTAGAGTTAATCGAGAGATCTCAATCGGAGATACTGAGAACCATCACTGGGGCACCCAGATGGGTACGTAGTGGAAATATCCGGAAAGACTTAAATTTGGGATCTGTTAAAGATGAAACCGGAAAGGTGAAAGCAAAGTACCAGCTTAAGCTTCGGAACCATCCAAAGAGAATTGCGCATAATTTAACTTGTCAGGCTAGCCATACATGACTCCGGTGAAGAGACCTCCCCACCCAGCAATAACAGTTAGGGCCGTAATTTAAATATTTAATTATAATTTATAAAACAACTAAATTAGATTAAGATTTGACTACTTGTCGTAAGTCTTCGAGAGAGAAGATTCGATAAATAAATAACAACTTAAAAACAAGTATTTAATGCAAGCAGAATAATGTATTTCATAATGTGATGTTGCATCGGCTTAGTAGCGGTCGCGGCGTCTGGCAACGCCAGCATATAGCCATCGCCACAATTCAGGGACAGCGCCACCTTGCGGTACCGGAAAGTGGCAGTGCCAGATGTTGCGGTAGCAGCGTATGGTTGCCTATCTTTTGATGACGGCAGGCATAAGATGGCTGTGGAAGATTTTGTTTTCCGTGTGGAGTTTTTGCAGCGGCAGTGCCGATGTTCCTGGGCTGAACTTTTGAATAACTTCCACCTGTTGGTGAGCGGTAACGCGAGAGAGTGGTACTGGCAGTATGTGTGTGGGCACAGGGCTGATAGATGGCACGAATTGCGGCACAGCCTGATCGCTCTGTTTAGAAGCGCAGCTGATGCGTTCCAGCGGATGCAAGAGCTGCGCGATAGGCGCAAAAGGCCACAGACAGGATCGCGGACTTCTTTTTACGCCATGAGGAAGCCGCCAGCCGAAGCTGAAATGATAAAAATAATTAAAAAAGGGCTAAAAGCCGAGGTGGCATGGTGTGCGTGGAAGTGGATGCAACAATGGAGCGGCATGAGTGAACGCCTGCATACCGCAGCGGCTTTAGAGCTGGTCCCAGTGGGCGAACCAGGTCCGTAGACGAGGTGGAAGCAGATTTTGGAGGCCCTGATGCAGCAGATGACGTAGCCGTAGAAGAGGCGCGAATCACCAGGCGCATGGTTTCCTCGACTGCATGGCGCGAGAGTGGCGTGTATTCTGGTTCCGATGTGGACGACCAGACACGTATTGTCCACAACGTCCAAGCTGTGCGGGAAACGGGCGGGGGAGTGCTGTACCAGTGGGCGAATCGCGCTCGGAAGCTGCGCCCACACTATCAGCCGGAGGTCGAGCCTAGAACAAATAGAAGATAATATTAATCATAGGTATAAGGGTAGAATTACGGATCTGCAGCGGATCTGGAGCGGATGCGAGCTTACCTGGAGGCGTGAATCCCAATATTTGAACAGCATCAGGTCGCTGGAATGCGGATGCTCAGAAGAAGAAGAGGCGTCGAACGAGGCGGCATGTTGCGGAAGCAGTACAGCGGGGGGCGAGTAAGGACGCCAGAGTGCTTGCCGAGGTCAAGTTGAAGGGCCGCCAGATACGAGGTCTTGGTAAAAATAGCCGGGAATAGCTGCAGGAACGGGAGGTACGCCTGCAGAAGTAGGCCTCACAGGTGCGGACAGCGTCGGATTAAGACCGGTCCATTATTGGACGCATCCGGTTGCCTATGGAGTACAAAAATACGGTGCCCGTATTTGGAGCTTTCACAAAGTTTACCTTCTTGAAAGCGATGAGGAAGGCCATGTCTGGAAATGTGGTGGAGTTCCTGGTGAACAACGTCTTTCACACATTTGGAGTGCCGGAGGTGATTCATTCGGATAATGAGTGGCAATTTACATCAGCGACGTTTGCGGATATGATCAAGCATATGAGGACTCCGGTATTTTCGCCCCAGTGCAATGCCTCAGAACGGGTAAGCCGCACAGTGCTGGCAGCCACAAGTTGGAAGATATAAATAGAGCCGACAGACAGAAACTCGTTCAGAAGGTAGAAGAGCAATTATATATCGCTTATGAGCGAAGTAAGTCTCACTATGACCAACGGGCGCGGAAGTTCCATGCTGTTCCTGGTCGAGAAGTCTACCGTCGAAACTACGTATTTAGCGACTTCAGCAAAGCGTTCAACGCGAAGTTTTCTCGGAAGTTCCTGAAGTCGAGAGTGGTCCGAGCCGTGGGAAGCATCGCGTATGAACTTGACGTCCTGCAAGAACGATCGCTGGGAGTTTTCCACGCAAAAGATTTTGCGCTCCTAAATGCGGGCGAAGAGTGGGTGTGGCCTACGTTGGGCGCATCGAAAGGATCTGCTGCAGAAGTCAAACGACGGCGGACGGGATGCGCGCAAAGGTTGCAGCATTCCGGTTGGCGTCATTCGCAGCTTTGCGTTGGTGTTGCATCGGCTTAGTAGCGGTCTCGGTGTCTTGCAATGACATGCAAGCAATCGCCACAATTCAGGGGCAGCGCCACCTGGCGGTAGCACGGCATGGTTGCTTGCCATAGGAGTAGGAGAAGGCGACAATATGGAAGGATAAACGGATGCAAAAAGGATTGGGAGTTGTCACGGTCCTGTAAGAGTCCCTTGATGCTAGCGGCGCCATCGCTGCGGAGTCCTTGCCTCATGTGGTCCACTTCCCGAGGGAAACATAGACCGCAGTGTAGAAAATTATACTGGCTGTTGCTAATTATTGTGCCAATGACGAATTGATGTCACTGAGATCAGATTTAGAATAAAAGAAACTTGTAGCCTCAACGGGTTTTAGTGTCAAGATTGTAATAGAATCAGCCGTGACCGAAAGAAGCCGAGAAGCCGAAATGGAAAAACGTTTCCAAACAAGAATAAATGAAAAAATTTGGTTACAGAACAGATTAACGATCTGAAAATAACAGTGCCTGAGGTAGAGGTTCCAAAAGTACAAATCATCGAAGGTGTAAGATGTAGAGAACCTGTAAATATAGTGAAGTCCCTACCGGAATTTTACGGCAAACAAGGTCAATATGCTTGGCGTTCCTCAGCAATATTTTCCTACGAAGTTTTCCAGCTATACAATGTTAGTTCCAAGCAATATCAAGCAGTTGGTAGTATTCGCAACAAAATTAAGGGCATAGCAAGTGGAACATTAACATCATACAATACTATTTTTAATTTAACAGCCATTATATGCAGACTAGATTTAACCTATGCTGATAATTGCTAGATTATTATGACGAAGTCTAGAGTAATCTTGCTCTTATCACAAAAAAAAAAAAAAAAAAAAAAACAATCAGGTCTTATGATGCTGCAGCTGCAGTTACCCTTAAAGAACAGTTTAGATCCAACGCGCTCCACTCATTCGTGTCAGGTCTTAAAAAATCTTTTAAGTCAGCCGTATTCCCGGCTCAATCAAAAGATAACTGGAATGCTTTAATCACATGATCAAAAAAAGATCAAAAGCATTTGCAGGCCCTAACGAGTCCCTTCCGTATAATATAAATACGGTCGCTACCATTCGCAATGATGGTGAGCCCATCTACTCAAAGCCGTTACCCATACCCAATGGGAGTAGCAGATCCTGCCATCTTTGGGGTTAAACAACTTCTTGAAAATGGTTATACATTTTTGGAAATTAAATCAAAAAACCATGCGGGATCTGGTGAAATCCACTTTTAAGGTCAAGAACGGAGAAGAGTTTGTTTTCTCCCAATTGGGCTGGCACTTCGTTATTTTGTAGAATCGGATATTTATCTGCTATTGTGACTTTCTTGAGATTCCGATGTACCGGTGAGTCTGTTGTGGTCCTAATTCCTGTTTTCTCTCTTGTTGCATAAGCTAGTCTTTCATTCGCGTCTGCGAAGACACCGGAGTAGGTCTGAATTAGTATATCTAGGGGTTTTTCCTGGTTTGTTGAAAGGAGATCGGCCCGTGGTATTACTGTGATCGCTCAGATCAAGCTAAGTTGCCGGTAGGCAAAATTATAAATGGTCCCTCGTCGCGACGGTCCAAACAAAGATGTATATAAGTAACCTTTGTACTTATATACACGAACGCACTGGCTTATGCACTGAAGAGCAAGCGAAGAAAACATACAACCGCACAAATCGACTTCCAATTTTCAAGTGCTAGTCATGCAAGGCTTAGCATACGCATAACAAATATGTGGACCTTATGTTAACAGCGAGAGAGAACTAATTTACAGCTGTTACATTCAAATGAGCGCACTTAAAATTATTGCTTACAACAACTTAAATCTATAATTCAAATGACTTAAAACTATAAATCGGTGCCAAGCGATGAATTGACCTCTTAAAGTCTCCCGCCGTCGTCCTTACTGTTTCCACGCGCACTTTTCCATCTGCGCTTTTTTCGTCTCTTGGACGACTCCCAGCAACCACTGATGAGGCGGCGCGTTGTCCTCGTGGACGAGTACGACTGCTCCGGTCTCCAGATTTGGCCGACCTATTGCCCACCTTTGGTGCTGCTGCAGGCTCAGCAGGTAGTCTCTGGACCAGTCTGTCCAAAACGGCTACTTGATGCCTGAGATCAGCTGCCAGCGTTGCAAGTAGGTCAGCTTGTCGTCTCTCACGCGTTGCCCTGACCCAGCTGGCAGCGGCACGAGAGTTCCGCCTACGAGAAGGTGAGCTGGAATTATCGCCTCGCCGTAGTTGGGATTCGCTCCGTCCACCACAATTGGCCGCGAATTGAGAATGGCCTCCACCTCTACCAGTACGGTTGCTAGGTCGTCCTGCCGCAGCTTGGCGCTTCCTATTGCCTTGAGGAGGAGCCCCTTTGCCGACTTTACCGCCGCTTCCCATAAGCCGCCGAAATGCGGCGCTCGAGGGGGAATAAACTGGAACGTTATTCCCTTGGTGGCAGCATATGACCTGATGGCATCCTGGTTGCTGATGAAAGTGGCCCGGAACTCCTCCAGCAAGCGCGCTGCACCCACAAAATTGGTGGCATTGTCGCAATATAGCCGCTTGACTGCTCCACGGCGACCCACAAACCTGGATAAACACATTATAAAAGAATTAGCAGTCAAGTCAGAAACGATATCAATGTGCACAGCTTTGGACGTAAAACAAACAAAAACGGCAACGTACATCTTAACTGGCGCACTGCCACGTATTCCCTGCGTGACAGGAATTGGACCACAAAAGTCCACTCCGCTGATCCATGTAGCCGATCAGCAGGTAAATTTCCCATTTTTGGTTGGCTACTATTGGCTTGTATCGAAAACAATGCACACACTGCCGAATCACTGCTTTGCAGGCTTACCTAGCATTTACCAGCCAAGTATTCTGGCGAAGAATAGCCAAGAGCGCTCGAGGGCCTACATGGCAATTGGTAAGGTGCAAGTACCGCAAATACAAATTTAAAAAACGCTATCCTTTTGGCATTAGTAATAGGAATTTCTCATTGTGGGGCAACGGCGCTTTGAGTAAACGGCCGACAACTCGTACCAGCATCAAAGTTCGCTTTCCATACTGATAAGGCCTCAGAAATGGATAAAGCTTCTGGTACGACGGCTGCAGGATCACCGACTTGTCCAATTCGACTATTTCGGATGCAAAGGCCGTATGCTGAACTACGTGCACAATGGCCAAAAAGGCGAAGTGCAATTCAGCCGAAGTTGGTACAAGTGATTTGTGTCCTGACCCCTTTCCATTTATAAATCGGAACATGTACGACACTATGCGTAGAATTTTCAAATACGACGATGACCTTTCAATTAAATCCAAAATTAGATTTGAAGCATTATTGGCCGCGATGAGAACCGTAGCGACAAATGTATTCAAATGTGAAGGATGAGTTTGCAACCAATGCAGTACTACCTCTGAATCAAACCAAAACACGATTTGGTCAATAGGCACAATTCTAAGCGTGGCACCGACTTTGTTTTCGGAGGCGCTACCTTTGCCGTCATCAAATTCACAGTTACTGTGTGCTCTCGCTCAATTCGGAGGTAAATGCAGCACTTGTCGATGCGTCAGCCATGAGCCTGGCATTTTGTGCCTTTGGTGACACCGACTTATCGGGAATGCGTATCGCCTCAATTTCATGAAATGACTGCGCCATTGATTGCAAGTCAGACAGGAAATGGTCAGGAATTTGGTCATCCCAAGCAGATTTTTGAAGCCAAATTTCTTGCATCAGAATTTTTGGTCGAGTGATAATCGGACAAAGTAGACCAAGCGGGTCGTACAATCTGGATATAAACGATAAAATCGAGCGCTTGGTGGGGGCTATGTCTATAAAATAATGCGGCTCTCTCGGTACACTGTTCTCAATGGCACTCATATGGCCCAACGAAATGTACTCCTTCATGAAGGTGATGTACATAGATTGTGTATCAGGCTGTTTTGCCATTCTTTTTTCCAAAGCCAAGAACCGCCTTAAGGCTGTCTCATATGAATTTCCGAGACCTTTTGGGCTGGATTTGAATGGCAACGATACAGTCAGCCTGCCCGAGGGTAAACGATTGACCGATTCGAGAAATGCTTTCTCGCAGAACACTTGTTCTGGGGTGTACAAACTCTGATCGGACAAATTCGGAACTTCTTCCAACTCCCAAAATTTATAGATGAGACTATCTAATTCCTGACATTCTGGATTTGGCAAAGAGCTTTGATTTAAGCTCACGAGCGATGTTGACGGCAGCTCAGTTGACCCTGCTGGCAACGGCCAGCTACAATCCAACCAAGTGCCGTAGATTGCAAAGCCGGCGAGTCATTGGTACCTTTTATTTGCCCTTCTCGTAGCAAATCAAAAAATGCATCTGCTGCAAGTAACAGATCTATGCGTTGCGGCCGATGGAATTGCGGATCTGCCAATTCACAACCGTTAGGCTCGTCAACGTCTACTACCAGTTTTTCAGGCTGGTACGAAGAAATGTTATTCAACACTGCAAATTCTACCGTCAGCTCAAATTTGTCAATTCGAGAAGCTATAGAAGGTTGAACGATATGACGTACGTCAGACTTTCGCTTGCCTATGCGCTCCCTCTTAAACTTTAGAACTCTGGCCAAGTTATAGGTCATAAAATTGACCTGCGAACCAGAGTCTAAAAGTGCCCTGGCTAATTGGTAGGACCCTGACTGGTCCCGTAGATTGTGCTACCAACGTTTGACTAGAAGCCGCTGCTTGCGAAGTGTTTGTACTATATTCGTACTTGTGCAAGAACGTGTGATGCGGCTTCGAACAGACTCTGCAACTACAAGACGTGGAGGACTTAGTCGTATGACCTTTTCGCAAACAGTTAATGCACAACTGGACCCTTTTTACTAATTTGAAACGCTCGTCTCTAGCGATCGCTGAGAAAAGAGGGGTTTCGCATTCTTCCCAAGATGGAAGTTGACTGTAGTCGAGGACCTCCTCCCTCCCATTTGGATCGGTTGATGGAGTCTACTTTACCCATAACAAAATGTATGAGTATGACGTTCGTTTTTGCTTCTCATCACCCAACGACAACAGCGATTCATAAATTGCCCTTACATTATCTACTTGTATTAAGGATCGCAAATATGAAGCAGAAGGCCCTTGCATTTTGGGCAAGTCGAACACCTTGGAAACGCTGTCGAAAACAATTAGGCAACTATTGTCATAAACTCGTTTTAATGCAGCTAGCGCCCTTTGGATAATTGGCATCAGTCACTTGATAAGATTTGACTGTGCCAAGCGCTTCTTTGTCCAAACAAGATAGTAAGTGATTAAATTTTACTATATTTGTCAGAGACGCGTCATGGTCAACCAAGTTTTCGAACAGACCAATGAAATTTTTGTACTCCGAATAATCGCCACTGAATGTTGGGAGTTTCATCGACGGCAGCTGCTTGCTATGGCAACCTGATCCAAACATTGTAGAGTTTGCCATGCTGTCCCTCTGAGGCTTAGGCCGAACACCCTTACTCAGGAGCAGCGTTTCCATTGTAACGCACGAATTTTCTAAATCTGCTCTTGATCCAACTCTTCCTGCAGATTGAACGCTCTGTCAATATACCTGGTTAAAATTTTCAACCGGTACTCCATTTCAACTGACTCAATGGGCTTAGTGGCATTTTGCACGGAATCTTTTATGCAGTTATATTTCTCTGACAACGTTTGTGTGTGATTGCAGTAATGCATCGAACCTGCTTGACTCCAAATCATCCTACAGCTTAGGTTTGCTTGCTGCGTTCTGACGGCATGTTTGGACAAGACTAAAAGTGTATAAATGTAAAATTGGACTACGTCCAGAAAAATATACACAAAAATGTATACACTGTATACTGTTGAAGAAAGGGTATGCGCAACGGTTTAGCTTTGCATGTTAAATGAAATATAACGTATACAGTTGTGGCCACCACTGTACGCACGTAGAATACTTATGTATGTATGCAACTATATGAACAGCAGCTGGAAAAACTAACAGAGGCGAGAGACGCGCAGCTGTTAGAATTAATGCTGAATACGGAAACTACACGATAGCAGCGAGCCCTCGCAACAACAAAACGTGCGTAAGGGAAACAAAATGACGTTGATGCTAGCTGAGCGACGCACGTCAACGTCTGAACTTGCAAGCAACGCAAGCAGCGCAAGAAACAATCAGAAATTAGCGCAGCAATTACAAGCAAGCGATATTGACTCTAGCTTGCCGTGGCTAGACCAGTGTGGCAATAACGAAGAGACGCAAAAGGCAGAGCCTGAATCAAACGGCACAGAAGAAAGGCGAGCTGAACTATAACTTTTTGCACTTTCAAATTTTTGCGGTACTTTGGTATAGCAAATGTCCAAAGTACAGCAGTTATACGTACAAGCACAAATGTATATATGTATGCATGACCGTAGCGAGGGGAGTGCAAAGAGGGTAGCTGCCATTTGTAACAACGCGTACTTTTTTATAAGCGCGCCTGATGTAGTGGTACCAATAACAACTGCATTACTTCAAGCTAATTCGGAAAAGGAACGTTCTTTCTTTCCTGCGATAATATTGCAATAGCACATTGCAAAGTGGCTCATGGTGTCTTCGACAACGACAACTACAACAACAACAACAGAAGTGCTTAGCGCCAGTATTGTCAACTCAACGCCAGTATTGTCAACTCACTGCGATCTCCCCCTCTCCCAGCCGAAAAGTACCCAAAGCGCTAACGGAACGTTAATATAGACTGGGCTCAATCGCTATGTGCAAATTAAACGATAACTAAGCCCACAAGCTACTTAGAAAAACAACGCACCTAAAATAACAGAAACAGCTAAAAACAAGGTGCCTACTGAGGTGCAGAGAAACAATACATTCGCGATTCTCAGTTTACCTAAAGACGATAACGCCGAAACAGCTAAAGCCAAGAAACTAAACCCGACACCTATTTATGTGCGTCAGGCAAATTGTACAGAATTAGTTAAGAAGCTCACTACCACAATTGGTGAAAACAAATTCTATGTTACGTCTATAAAAAGGGATAGCACAAATGAAACTAAAATACAAGTCAATGATGAAAATACCTTTCGATCACTGGTCAAATACCTCGACGATGGAAAGATGAACTACTACACCTACCAAATTAAAAATGACAAGGAAATACAAGTGGTTATCAAAGGAATCGAGCCAACAGTTCCAGTCAGCGAGACAAAATATGGACTTAAAGATGTGGGCTTTCAAGTCAAAATGGCAATGAACATAATAAATAGAAATAAAATTCCCCAACCAATGTTCAGGGCAGAACTGACTCCTGACTGCATGCCTATAAATAACAAGTAAAAAAGCTAAAGTCGGGTGTCCCGACTTTGAAATACTCTGTACATATGTTTACAATAATTATATAAAATAAAACAAGAGAGAACGCTATAGTCTAGCAAGTCCGACAGTGAAATACCCTGTACCCAGGTAAACTTTCGACACTGAGGTATATGCGCCCATAGCAGCAGCAAAAAGAGGAAGAAGAAGAGCGAACTTGTTGCTGCAGTTTGGTGGGGTTGTACTGGAGAGAATTCCTTTCGCTAATAACTTTTCTTAGGATTGACCCAATTGGAATTTTTAACAATAGTAGATAATTATATATTAATTAAGTGTGCAAAGTTTGGTTTAGGCAGCATTTGAAATGTGGTCGTTATTGAGCGGGGGAAGGGGGGAAAAATTAAAAAAAAATAAAATAAACTCGTCCTTTCTCGGACCTAGGAGAATCTGGATGCCAACTTTGGTTATTCTAGCTTTTATAGTTTCTGAGATCCTTGCATTCATCCAGACGGACGGACAGACGGACGGACGGACATGTCTAGATCGATTTCTCTCGTCATGCTGATTCACAATATGTATACTTTATAGGGTCGGAGATGTTTCCTTCTACATGTTACATACGTTGCACAAACCTAACCTTTTTTACCCTACGGGTAAAAGGTATAAAAATTAAGAAAATTAAAAACAAATTTGTATCTCTTTTATAATTGCACATACAAAGCAATTGCGTCTATGTGTCTGTGTAAACATGTTTGCAGTCAACCAAACAGCAACAACAACAGCAGCTGCGGGCAGCGCTTGAGCAGCAAATATATCTATGGCTATAACTTCTTGTTAAATCGGTCTATCATAGAGAAACTTGGCATACGGACATATAATAACTTACTGGGGGTATTTGCGTTCGAAATTCCAAGAATTACGGGACTTACGATTTGCGGGGTACAGGGGGGAGGGAGGGAAATTTCAAAATATATATATATATTTTTGCGTATTCACATAAGGCATTTTGGACTAAAATAGTCTCCGAGATATAGGCGATTATATGAATGGAAAATCGGGAAAACCCCCATAGCGGGGAAGTGGGGGGGAAAATCAAAAAAATAAAACAAACTTGCACAGCGTACACACATAAAGCATCTTTGTGCAAAATTTGGTGTCTCTATCTCTTATAGTCTGTAAGATCCAGGTGTTCATACGGACGGACAGACGAACAGACAGACAGGGCTAGATCGACACCTCTCGTCATGCTGATCAAGAATACATATACTTTGTGGGGTCTGCCACGCCTCCTTCTGCCTGTTACATTTTTCAGCTCCCGCAAACCTAATATACTCTTGTACATTTCATGTACAGACTATATAAACGAAGTTCACCCAATTTACAAGCTGCAATATCTACTGCACCGTAAAATCACCGTTGAGGAACCGCACAAACGAAATGGACCTGTCCAATGCACAAACTGCCAGGAATATGGGCACAGAAAAACATATTGCACCCTACGCGCAGTCTGTCTTGCCTGCGGAGATATACATCTCAATGAGCCCTGCCCTGTAAATAAGGAGGACCCCTCTGCTAAAAGTGTAGCAACTGTGGAGGTTGCCCTGTATACAAAGAGTTAAAAAGTCGCATAAGTCAACAACAATCCGCAGCTAGAAATACAGTAATCCGACAAAACTTACCATCAACTACGATTCCAGGAGTACCTTTTGTTAAGGCGTTAAGTTACACCAACGAGTCGTACGCTTCAGTCTCTAAACAAACCACTGCAGGAATGGTGAATCGTCAGACATCGCAACAGGGGCCTGAAACTACTGCCCAACATACCACTGCAAATCCATTCCAATTGCCTAGTGGAATTGAATCAATTCTGGAAACTTAAACAAAATCAATGGTAGAAATCCAACAAACGATGCAGCAAATTATGCGCAAAATTTCTTCCTGGAAATACTAATCAAACAGAAATTTACTTAAATGGTTTCACTAAAAATATGTTTCTGAAATGCAAATGGCATTTCACAGCACAGATGCGATGTCTTGCAGTTCCTCAATCAACATGACATTGACGCCATGCCCATATCAGAGACTCACCTAACAAACAAAAATTATTTCCATCTCAATGCGACCAATCATCCCGATGGTAAGGCTCATGGAGGTACTGATATCCTGAAAAAGCATCGCATCGGGCACTATCAGTTGCCATCATTTGCTACAACTTATCTACAGGCCACCAGAATTCATATCGAAACACAAAGCGGCTATTTAAGCCTAACCGCAGTATACTGCCCACCGCGCTTCTCCGTTTCTGAGGCAGAATTTGTACATTTCTTCGACTTACTAGGTGACCGCTTCATAGCAGCTGGTGACTACAATGCCAAACACACACATTGGGGATCCCGACTCATCAACCCAAAAAGAAGACAACTATATAACGCTATAATAACACCAGGAAACAAGCTTGACTTTATTTTTCCGGGCTGGCCTACATATTGGCCCACAGATCCAAAGAAGCAACCAGACTTGATTGATTTTGCTGTTACAAGAAGAGTGCCACAGGCTCAGATTTGTGTGGAGCACTTAACAGATCTATCATCGAATCACTCGCTAATCCTTCTTCACCTTTATGACCACCCACAATACTTGGAGCGCCCACACTTTTTAACTTCTAGAAAAACCGACTGGCTTAAATACAGGAAGTACGTAAGTTCCCATATTGAAGGGTGCCCAAACATTAACTGCAAAGATGACATAGACACCTCAGTTGAAGCATTAGTGTCTGTAATGTCACTGGCGGCAAAACGTTCCACTCCAGAAATCACATCCAATAAGCTTTACAAAAGCAGTCGTGTTCACAGGCATATTGAAGAGCTACTACGAAATTAGAGTGGCAATCGCACAGATCACCTGACTGAAAGGAACGGTTAAAAATAGCCAACCATCTACTACGCAAAGCCCTAGAAGATGAGAAACAACGAGCTCATATTGACTATATGGAACAACTCTCCCCAAACAGCAAACGATTCCCATTGTGAAAAGCTAAATCAGGCGTATGTCCACGAATCGAGAGTGAATTAACATTACGTACACAAAGAGGAAAGTGAGCTCGCAGCAACGAAGAGAAGGCAAATCTATTTGCCGCCCATTTAGAAAAAGTCTTCAAACCACATCCAGCAACAAATATCTTTGTGCTCCCACTAACCAATCATTTTGAAGCTACCACGGCTATCGTATTCAATATTCCACAAAAAAACGATGTAACATACCATTTGGATAGACGACTTACTTGGCGCAAACACATCGAAGCGAAGAGAGATCAACTGAAACTAAAAGCTATTAATCTACATTGGCTTATAAACGCCCGTTCACAACTAAAACTGAAGTACAAAGTAGTCTTGTACAATGCAGTTCTCAAACCAATTTAGACATATGGCTCTGAACTATGGGGGAACGCTTCTATTAGTAATTTAGAGTTAATCGAGAGAGCTCAATCGAAGATACTGAGAACCATCACTGTGGCACCCAGGTACATACGGAGTGAAAATATCCGGAAAGCCTTAAATGTGGGATCTGTTAAAGATGAAATCGCTAAGGTGAAAGCAAAGTACCAGCTTAAGCTTCGGAACCATCCAAATAGACTTGTAAAATTCAATTGTAAAAAGTAAAAAGCCTAAATTCGGGTGTCCCGACTTTGAAATACTCTGTACATATAATTAGAATAATTATAGAAATTAAAAAAATTATGAATATTAAAAAATATGTGATCGATTTTACCTCTCTCGGTATTCGAACTCACGTAAATGGTGTATAATTGAACATTTACAAAGCACTTGCTTCTATGCGCATCCGTTCGCGTCTGTGTGAGCATGCTTGCAGTCAATCAAAGCACCAGCGCTGCAGCAGCAAATATATTTATGGCTATAACTTCTTGTTAAATCGGTCTATCATAGCATACGGACACATAATAACTAACTGGGGGAATTTCCAAAATTTTAGTTCGAAATTCCCAGAAATACGGGAGTTAGAGAAAATCGCATTTGCTTTTCTACGTATTCACACAAGGCATCTTGGACTAAAATTTGGTGTGCCTAGGTCTTATAGTCTCCGAGATATAGGCGATTATACGAATGGAAAATCGGGAAAACCCCCATAGGGGGGAAGTGGGGGGGAAAATCAAAAAAAATAAAACAAACTCGTATAGAATACACACATAAGGCATCTTTGTGCAAAGTTTGGTGTCTCTATCTCTTATACTATAGTCTCTGAGATCCATGTGTTCATACGGACGGACAGACGGACAAACAGACAGACAGGGCTAGATCGACTCGTCTCGTCATGCTGATCAAGAATATATATATACTTGGTGGGGTCTGCCACGCCTCCTTCTGCCTGTTACATTTTTCAGCTCCCGCAAACCTAATATACTCTTGTACATTTCATGTACAGAGTATAAAAAGGAACTCAAATATCTTAAAGTTAACAAATTAATATAAATTAAAATATCATAACTATTTTTATTTAAATAAAAAGGAAAGTATTTCTTTTTGCTAATAGTTTTGTTGGATTCAAGTGCACGTGCACGCGCCGAGATCATTACTCGGTTGCCATGACTAGCGAATTAGTACTGAGGCGAATATTTCGGTCAGGCAGGTATGATTGTAAATATAAAAACTTTCCTGTTTAATTTATTGAAAAACCAAGTAAACCGGTGTTATGGAAAATCAGCAGAGAAAGTTGGTGCCCTCACTGGAGTTGCAGCACGATTAGTCGGTGGATCTACATTACACCGTCTGCTAAAATCTGCAAAAAGATGGAGTCATCGTCAATATGCCAATTCTAACTGGTAACTATTTAAGAGTAATGCGTCAACTATGGCAACACGTAGAATTTCTTTTTATAGATGAAAGACCTATGGTTCCTTACGAGATGCTCTGTATTATTGACTCTCGTCTGCGACAATTAAAAAGTTCAAATGCTTTTTTTCCAATTACCTCCTGTACGAGGACATCAAGTTTTTCAACAACCAGAACATATGAAGCCAGCTACACATTTATGGCGGCTCTTCAAGTTGGTTGAACTAAAACAAAATATGCTCCAACGAGGAGACACAACATTCATTGATGTACTGAACGCTTTGAGGATTTGAGAATTGACATCTCAGCATAAAAAAAGTTTCGACAGATGCTAACAATGAATTCTCAATTAAGAATCTACAAAAGGAATGATCAAGTATTTTGAGAAAAAAGGGACACATATTTTTACAATAAAAGCACAAGATCAACTTATCGAAATTTAGGTGATAAGAATGTGGACTCTGATATGAACAAGACGGGTAGTCTTCCTAAAGTATTGCAAATTTTCGTGGGAGCTAAAGTAATGTTGAGATCGAATATTGACGTGGCAAAAGGCTTACTAAATGGTAATATGGGTATTATCACTGAAAATATTTGGCCACGTTTTTGTCGTGATCAAGTATATGATTCAGACATACCATCAGTCCGTATTGACTTTGGTCAAGATGGTATACATCTAATTAAACCAATATCAATACAGTTTCCAGCAAAATATAGCTATGGTACCGCTGAAAGACGAATGCTGCCATTAATCCTGAGTTGGCATCAACCGTACACAAGGCTGTACGGAAGATGATGCAGTTATTTATCTGCGATATCGATTGTTTGCTGCCGGTCAAGGTTATGTAGCTCTGAGTCGCGGAAGATCACTCAATGGTATTCGAATAGAAGAACTTGATTGCTCGAAGCTAACGGAAAAAGTTCCATGTAATAGTGATGCGTTAGATGAAATGGAAGGGTTACGTAAACATGAATGAAAAGAATTTAGATTTATTGTCAAACATAAGACAGTGCTCTTTTTTTATATAATTACTATTGACATCTTTTTGTTACACAAAATTAAGAAAATAATTATAGTTTAAAAAACTAAAAAAAACACGCTTAAATGGCAAACCAAACTAAAAAGTAGAAAACAATTTTTTAGTATATAGAGCTTGTGTTACAGGAATAGAAAATTCCAACAATCAATTACGACTAATTAATTTGGAATAAGATTAAAATAAAAATTAAATTATTAATAAAATAATTCAATTATAGTAAAAAAAAAAGCGTTTTTATAATCGGAATAGTTTCCGCTAAATCTCGGCAGCTTCATTGATGGAAGTTGCCGGCTATGAGATGGTCCACTCATTAGGAATTGGCTAAGCTCTCCGTATGGAGTTTTGCTCGTCCCCTCTGTTCATGAGCAATGCCTTTGCTTTTACGCACAGGCTTTCTAAGTCTGCTCTAGAAGCTAGGAGAACATTGTCAAGCTCTTCCTGCACTTTGAAATTCTAAATTTCTAGCCTGCACTCAACCTCGAATGGTTCGATGAATGGGGTACTCTGAATAGAGCGTTTAATGCGTTCAACGTCGTGAACCACACTATCATGCGATTGTACAAGTAATAAGCAATCCATTTTACTAGAATTAGTGTCCTCTAATTCTCTGCTATGAACTTGCTCTCATCTTTTACTAGGCATTTTGATTCTTGTTTATTTAAAAGCGGTGTATTGGTAAACTTTAATAAAAGTTAGCGATTATCAAATCTAACGCAAATGTACTAATACAGGGTGCGCCATCTTTTATGTCGGTATGTAAATATTGAATAACTTTGTCATTAGTGAACCGATTGACTTGACTAGACCAGTGTTGAAAACCTCAGTTCAAGAAATTGTACAGAACCAAATTAAAAAAAAATATCTCATTCTTGAAAATCGGTTGTTTATTTTCAAAGATATTCAATGTTTACATATCGACATAAAAGATGGCGCACCCTGTATACAGGTACAATGGCTAATATATTAGACCGGCTCGTTTTGAGTTAGCTGCCTACAATATGCAGAAACTCAAAAGTGTGCCTAATATATTTGGGCGGTGTGTGAATAGTTGCTTGCTATACAGCTCACAACTATTATTTAACCAGATGTCGCAACCAACTTGCGAAACGTCTCTGGGAGAACAAAAAGGAAACAAACCAATGCTTCAATTTCCAATTTCATTCTAATTTTATTCCTGAAATTCCTTCAGTATTTATAAAATTTTTGTCTTATTTGCTATTTTTTTCTTATGTACTAATTATTTAATATTTGACTCTTTCTTATTCTCTAAACATTACTCTTACTCTAATTTTACATTTTTTGTCTTATTCTATCCTAATCGTGTCAAGTGGATTTCCCCTCCATATGTACTTATTCGAAGCCTTTCTTATCTAGGGCATTGCGCACCCACCATTAAATGCTGTTGTTTCATATGCATATACCTACGATGCATTGGTCTGCAGAACTGCTGCATGTGGCTATTAGGCCAAGAATCTGTTAATCTATATACTGCTTGTTTTGCCTATGCTAATTTCTGAGCTCTTGTTCACTTTTGTAAACAGCCAACAAACCCAACACACGATTGATTGTTGCTTTATGTGCTGTATGTGCATATGTACCGTTTGCAGACCAGGCTGCAACGACGAACAGTGGACACAATTACCAAAGAAAAAAGCTACGGCAAATTGGTAAAGCGCAACGATCCAACCGAGAATTTGGCGCGACTAATATTTCCCACCCTCGTCGCCACAAAATGTACAGCTAAAGCTGGAAACTTTCCGGTATGGCAAAACCGAAGGTCCAGGTTATTTTTGACTTCCAAATGAAGCAAGTCACAAAATGGCAGACTGCTTTTGGCTCGCACTGAATTAAAGAAAAAAGTACAAAAGCGAACTGCCTGTATGATCTCGGTTTTCTAAGTAAGTTTATTATAATATTGAATGCCTATGCTTACTCTCATGCGCATGTGGATCGCATTGATAGAGAGCCCAAGAGAGCAATCACAGAACTTACAGCTATTAGCAAACGTCGCATGTTAGTTACAATAATGTACATATATTTAATTCAAACAATTCAATTACTTAAAACTAAACTTCAATATTTCTTAGTGAATTATTTAATCTAGTTTCTTATGCCTACGAAAAATTTCCATCAGCCATCAGCTCAGTCAACGCTGACCTTATTCTCTTCACCAAGAGATACAAGGTACCAATATGGAACCCGCCGAAGGTGAATCGAATTCCGCTCACCCCCAGAAACGAAGCTAAGTACCTTGGAACAGTATTAAACCGCAAACTGACTTGGAGGGCCAATGTCGAAGAAAGAGTGAAGAAGGCAACAAATGCACTCTATGCATCGCAAAAGATGCTGGGTAGCACTTGATGCCTCTCACCAAACTGACTGACTGACGGATCTTAATATCAGTTGTCCATCCAATAATACTATTCGAGGTACTGGTATGGTGGCAAGCCACAGAGAAGTCCACATACCTCAAATTGAGCGGCTGGCACTAGGGTGGGTCACAGGGGCGCTGAGATCCACCCCGACCAAAGCTCTAGAGATGTTTCTCGGAGTCACTCCGCTAGACATCCACGCGCGCATACTTGCGAAAAAGACTGCACAAGGCAACTTCGCTCTACAAGGCTATGGACACAGCTCGATAGCAGGGAGCTTCAGAAGACTGGCACAAAGGTCCGAACCAACGCGCAACCATCATATTCACCGATGGCTCGAAGATGGAGGCAAGAACCGGGCAATATACTGTGCAGAGCCTGTACTCAATCATCAGCTCCAAAACTGTCCTGGCAAGCAGTTAATCCGTGGACAGATTATGTGCCAGGAAGAATGTGCCCATATATTGGGTTCCCAGCCACCGTGTAACGAAATGGCGATAACTCTAGCGAAGCGAGGAATCTGGCCCGGACAGATATGAACCATCTACCATCTACCATCTTTGTTCGTTTTAAATTTCATCGAAATCGATAAATTTATAGAAAAGTTATTAGCGAAACAATTTCAGTACCGTACTATGCCTATAAGCTGCAGCATCAAGTTCGTTCTTCTTCTTCCTCTTTTTGCTTTTGCTAGGGACGTATATAACTTATTGCCGGAAGTTTGTCTGAGTACAGGGTATTTCACTGCCGGGATTGCTCGACTGTAGCGTTTTCAATCAATACTCAAAAGGACCAAAAACTTCGATAACCATGTTAAACGCAAAACAATTCGTGTGTTTCTTTGAATTTCTATAGAGTTTCATTACAACTCGGCTTGTGGTTTTTAATATAATTGGCGAAGGCTACGACTTTTACTTTAATATTCTGCAATATATACTGCTTAAATTCGTTTTCCGTTCGTTGGTGCTTGTTGGTTTATATTATTATATTTTGTATTTTTTATATTTAAGTTGTCATATATGAATTGTTGAAATTGAGTTGTTAGTTATTTAAGTAAATAGATGTAAAATTAATTGTTAATTTAAGCTTAAGTAATTGAAGTCAATGTTGTCGTAGCTTTCGCCACTGTACAAATGAGCGGTTTAATGTAAAACGGTATTAATCCAGCTGTTAACCTAAGCAATCGCGCTTTTATGTTGCCGAAAATAAACATGAGCCTCTTCTCTTGTGACCACCGAACACAGCGGACGTTTTTATTTTTTTAACCAATCGCAACAGCCAACTATTTTTGTCTACTTTTCCGCAGTTCCATTTGTATGCAAAATATTTAATGTAAATTGATAGCTGCATTTATTTCGTTTCGTTTATAAAATTTACATGGCGCCCGAGTAGGGACCTCGGGAAAGTTTCGTTTCGGTTTAAATACAATATTTTGATAATTTAAACATATTTTCGCGACAATTAGTTGGCTGCTCGCTTTGGTTATTCGTTTGTGAACGCCGCTGGACCTGGAATGGATACAAGGAAAGTCGATGAATCTTCATCTGATGACCAGGTAACCGTGTCATAGCCTATGCATACGGACATATATGTGCATTGTTAGAACTGCTCAAGATACACATATACAGTTCTCAGCTCATACAATCAATTTTCGCATATAGTGGCGCATGCATCTGGTTTGGCACAGGAAATATTTGTGTCAAGTGTAAAACGGCAATTTGAAGCAATTATTAGTTGTGATTAAAAATCGGGAATTGAAAATTGTTCGTTCCCAAGTTTGTTGACCGACCAGTTTATGCTCATGATTCTTTGCTGACCGCGGTATCGAGTTAGTGCTGTGCGTGCTCCTACATTCCCCTTTCGATTTCGTTCGTACAGCCTACGCTTACAGCAACGGATAATGCGTGGGTGCGCGCCAGTACACACTTAGACCGCTCATTGCGTGCCCTTTGCCCTCTTGTCGTTTTATCTTCACACTTAAACGCTGAGTGCAGTGATTCTCTTCGTTAGTTGTTTTTCAGCAACAATTCGGCTTGCGTAAGAGTAAGGTAATTGCTTCCCTTGCTTGCATTGCTTCAATTGGCCGTCGCTTATCGCGTACGATAGGCAAGCCGACTCTCTTTTGAAAACTCTCTTCGACGAAATAGGTAATAAACTCAGCTGACAGCTGAAACTTGTTCGAGCTGCATTTGCTTTATATATGCACAGTGGGCTGTGCCATTAGAAAACTCGTAACATAATTAATTCAACTTTAAATAATTACTTCGCAAATATGTCGACCAACAAAGTAGACGACACTTTGTCAACTCCTGGCTGCCTTAGTGACCAACTTCCCAAGTTGTTCTCGAAATTAGGGAAGGTAGAAGAGGGTATTCTTCGTTTAAAAGAAGCTTTCGTGAAAAAAACTACTCCACCAAATCCGATCGAACAGTGCCGATTGGAAATTCTAAATTCTTATATATCAAGGGCCAGATATTGACTCCATTGACCCAGATAATACAAATCGAGCTTCATTGGAGGAAACTTGTATTAGTGCCAAAGCGCTATATTTATCTGCATTAAATGCACCGCCGGCAGTTGACACCATGCCTCCTGCTGCGCAACATTCTCATTTACCAAGATTTAGTGGCAAACATGCAGACTACAAACAGTTTATAAGCCTTTTTAAAAGTTTGGTAGATTCTGACCGCTCACTATCAAATATTGAGAAGTTTAACCATCTTCTCTCGTGTCTGTCCGACGAAGCCTTAGGGACAGTTAAAGCTTTCCAAATGACCGGTGAGAACTATTCAAAGGCCTTATAAAGTCTAGAGAGTCTTTGCTTCATAGGTATTCAGATCCTGCTCAAATGCATAATGCTGCTTTTAATCGAAAGCAGCAGTCGGAGGCTCTCAATAACTTGTCCATTGTTGAAGCTTCTTCGCATCCTGCACATGTTAATCACGCTTCATCGGAAATCGAACACGTCATTCTTGCAACAGCACTAGTGCATATCCGTGACCGCTTTGGTCAAATTCACATCGCAAGAGCTTTGTTAGACTCAGGCTCACAGGTGAATTTCATGAGAGAAGACTTTGCCCAATCTCTCCGTTTTTTCAGACAAAAGAAGTGTCTTACTGTCACATCAGTTGGTAAATCCAGTCTGGTGGCGAAAAGCGAAGTCACCGCAACAGTTTTTTCAAGAGTCAACTCTTACCAGTTCAATGCTGATTTTTGGGTGCTTAGTTCAATTTCTAAAAAGCAGCCCGATTGCGATTTGTCAAGCAATCAGTGGAAAATCCAAGCCAATCTCGAACTAGCCAACCCCGAGTTTTACAAGCCCCAAAGAGTTGACTTGTTGCTTGGCGCTGACTCATTCTTTGACCTGTTATGAACTGGTCAAATGAAACTTGCAGACGGTGCGCCATTATTGCAGAAAACCCTGTTTGGATGGGTAGTATCTGGGCGATGCAAGAACTTCAATACGCGAAGTCCGTCTTGTTGTGCAGTCTCATATTCTGTTTCTGGGAATTAGAAGAAATTCCCAACGTTCGAAAATCCACAAAATTCTTTTCTGAGCAAATTGCATGTGAAGAAGATTTCGTCAAGCGTGTACACACGTTGCCATCAAGTCGTTTGGAAGTCAGTTTGCCATTTAAGACCGATCCTCAGGTCTTAGGCTCATCATTTGACATTGCCAAACGACGATTTCTATCGCTAGAACGCAGAGTTCTAAAATCCCCCTCGCTCCAAAAGATGTATGTCGATTTTATGAACGAATACATCGAGCTTGGCCATAGGAACAAAAATTTCCCCGGGACCACACTATTTCCTACCGCATCAGTGTGTCCTGAGGCCTGATAGTAATTCCACCAAACTGAGAGTTGTTTTTGACGCTTCGTGCAAAACAACTTTTGGCAGTTCATTAAATGATATTCTTATGGTGGGACCGACTATAAAGAGGGAATTATTTTTGTCGCTCATTCGATTTCGTTTAAATCGCTTTGCCATTACGGCAGATATAACCAAAATGTATAGGCAAGTGAGCATATCCGAAAAAGACCATTGGTTCCAACTTATTGTCTGGCGTGAAAGCCCATCTGATGAGCTTCAAGTTTTTCGGTTCAACACGGCACAGCTTCTGCAGGAGTTCGTCATAAAGACGCTCTCTCAATAGGTGCCGAAGTTGTTTTCAACGACTTCTATGTCGACGATATGCTCACTGGAGCCGACAATAAAGAGGATTTGCACTCAGGTGTCTCAAATTTTAGAATCAGGCGGTTTTCAGTTAGCAAAATGGTACACAAACCATCCAAACATTACAGATGCTAACGAATCTGAAAAGTCGTTGAACTTCAATGATACCGATTCAACTAAAACCTTGGGTATGAGGTGGACGCCAAATACAGATCAGTTTCGATATCATTTGGATGACAGTTTCGCTGATCTGAGTCCTACCAAATGCAACATTTTGTCAGTGACAGTACGTATGTTTGATCACCTTGGCCTTTTATGCCCAGTAAGCATAAGGGCGAAAATGATTCTGCAAGAGCTTTGGCGCAATAAGCTTGATTCGGATGAGGCAGTCCCAATGGAATTGGCTACCAAATGGGAAGCGTTTCAGCAAAATCTTTTGCTACTGCATGAGGTCTCTATCCCTCGATATTCTTTTGCCTGTGGCAGCTCAAACATACAAGTGCATGGGTTTGCTGATGCGTCTAGTCACGCATATGGATGTTGCCTCTATATTCGTGCCAACCACAATGACAACATTTCCTGCCGTTTGCTTACAGCAAAGGCAAAGGTTGCACCGTTGAAAACAAAATCCAAGCCCAGGCTCGAATTGTGCGCAGCATACTTACTGACCCAACTATGGTCTTAAGTTAAAGAAATGCTTGCCAAATGCAGAATCGAGAGTGTGTATTTTTGGACCGACTCTGAAATTACACTACATTGGATAAATTCGTCTCCTTCCACGCTTACAACGTTTGGGGCAAATCGAGTAGCTGGAATTCAAGAAATGTCTGAAAATGTTCTATGGCGTCATGTTCCTTCTCTTTCGAATCCCGCAGACATTGCGTCGCGTGGCTCTGATATAAGAGAGCTGGTTAATTCAATTTGGCTTGAAGGGCCTAAGTTTTTGTATGAAGATGAGTCAGTTTGGCCTCAAAATGCTAATTTTTCATAACCTCAGGAAATTAAATATAGCGAGACGAAAAAATCTGCTCAAGTCTTCTTAGCTTCCAGCCAGGATGACTTTTCGTATGTACTTAATCGTTTCGCTTATGTATATAGATTCATACTTCGATCAGCTGAGAAACGCAGTACTTTGGAACTAAGCGTTAAGGAGTTAAGCTTCGCAACGCTTAAATTAATCGAGCTGGTGCAGCGCTCTGAATTTTCAGAATTGTTTACAAAATTAAATAACAATAATTGTATCTACATTATATATTGAATATTAAGTTGTAGAAGAATACGCAATTATTTTTCACTTTTTAGTGCCTGTTAATAGTTTGAAATCGGTTTCTTTTTTTGTTTAAATTGTTGTTTATTTTTGGATTTTTAGTGAATGTGAAGTACACTAACTAATGTGTATGAATATGGGTCGACCTAATAAACGTGTTTCTCATATGAGACAACGCCGTTTAAATGAAGCAAAAGAAGTCATGGAGAAACTCCTCTTTCAACAGAGGAGTCTTGCGAACTTTTCATGTTCTAAAGAATTCGTCGTGGATATACAAAGATTGAATCGAGCACTCTTGTTCTCAATATATTTTGTCGAAAACGTTCATCACTCTGTCTTTCTGTCGTCTGCGAATATCTACTGTTTTGATTTGTTGAGTTACGGCTCTTGTTGCAGTTAGTTCTTCTGACTTTTGAGCTTTTAGAACGCCGGGGTCGTGTATTTTTGCTACACGCATTGTTACGGTTAGATTTTTTCGACGGCATTATACTGAAATTGAAATTCTATTTCACATAATATCTCATTTAAATTTATCTAAAACCCATGAACATTTTGTATGTTTTAAGAATTATATGGATTTCTCTTGGATGCCATTGTCAGAATTGGACCAAATTGAAATGGGACCACATGGGAATCATCAGCTTTCAAATAAAAAAGGAATCATCAAAATCGGTTTACACAGTCGAAAGTTCTGAGGTAACAATGAACAATACAGTCGAATTGAGAACGTCCTCGTTTGCAGAACCTAACCAAACTCTCATCAAAGTACCCTTAAAGTACATCCTTTCCAATTAAAAAAGGATCATCGAAATCGGTTATCGTGATATATCGTTCATTTGTCTTGCACATACTTTGGAGAGCGAGGTCAGAGGTCACTTGGCGGACGTAGAGGCAATCTTGAACTCGCGACCGCTGACTCCCTTAAGCGCAGATCCCAACGACGGCGACGCCCTTACGCCGGGTCATCTGCTAATCGGTCAGCCGCTTTGTTCGCTGCCGCAAGGATCCGAGCCGGACAAGCCAGACAGACCGCTAACGTATACGCGCAGGTGGCAGCTGCTATCACTGTTCAGACAGCGGTTTTGGCAAGCGTGGTCCAAGGACTACGTACACAGCCTTCAGCTTCGCACCAAGTGGCAGAGTCCGCAACCCAACGTAGACGTCGGCGCCCTGGTAATCGTCCACGAGGGCAACACACCACCGCAGCGTTGGATCGTAGGACGGATAACCAGCGCTACAAAAGGAGCAGACGGCCAAGTGCGGGTAGCAACCGTAAAAACGGCCATGGGCGAACTTAAACGGCCCATCCACAAGCTAGCCATGCTTCCTATATTTTGAAGGTCCAATGCATGGCCCTTCAACGTGGCCGGCATGTTGGTTTATATTATTATATTTTGTATTTTTTATATTTAAGTTGTCATATATGAATTGTTTAAATTGAGTTGTTAGTTATTTAAGTAAATAGATGTAAAATTAATTGTTAATTTAAGCTTAAGTAATTGAAGTCAATGTTGTCGTAGCTTTCGCCACTGTACAAATGAGCGGTTTAATGTAAAACGGTATTAATCCAGCTGTTAACCTAAGCAATCGCGCTTTTATGTTGCCGAAAATAAACATGAGCCTCTTCTCTTGTGACCACCGAACACAGCGGACGTTTTTATTTTTTTAACCAATCGCAACAGCCAACTATTTTTGTCTACTTTTCCGCAGTTCCATTTGTATGCAAAATATTTAATGTAAATTGATAGCTGCATTTATTTCGTTTTGTTTATAAAATTTACAGTGCTCTTAAGTTTCAACAATTTCTACGTGCCCAAACATGCTTGCATGCTTGCTGCAATAAAAGCGATTTTTCGAAAACGGGGCAAAGGAGACTTATTAATTATGTATAAGTGTACTTGTTAAGCTTGCACCGTTGTGGGCTGCAAAAGTAATACTCCACCGAAACACAATTACTTTTGTTATTCAATCCTGCTAAAAGACACATACAAAACACTAAATATGGCTTGCAATTAATTCTACATACCTTGATCTTTATTTTCCATACTTATATTTATAGCCTGTACCCAAAGGGTGAAAGGCTATACTAGTTGTCTGCGAATGTATGTAACACACAGAAGGAGGCGTGGCAGACCCTACAAAATATATATATTCTTAATCAAGGTGACAAGCCGAGTCGATATAGCCATGTCCGTCCGTCCGTCTGTCCGTCCGTCTGTATGAGCGCAAGGATCTCTGAAGGTACAAGAGCTAGTATAACCAAACTCGGTATCCAGATTCCCATAAGCCCTAGGCAGGTCAAGTTTATTTTTTTTTATTCTGATACACCTCCCCACTCCTCCGCAATTCGTGTTTTTCCCCATAACTCCCGTAATTCTTGGAATTTCGAAAATTAGGTAGCTACTTGCCGTTAGTGATTATGTATCTGCATGCCAAGTTTCATCATGATAGGTTAATTCTGATGAAAGTTATAGCCATAAATAAAATCGCTGCCCATGCTCTGCTTGTACCGCTGCCGGCAGCGCTGCCCGCAGCTGTTGTTATTGCTGCTGCTTGGGTTCAACTTTGTGCTACATACATACTCGCATATAAACACGCAGAGACACGATTCTGATGTAAATGTATGCTGTTGAAACTGTATATGAACATGTCTTTAATTTAATTAAATAATTTAATTAATATACTTTTTTTTATTTATTTAAAAACATTTTTTTTTCATTTTTTCCTTTTTTGTGGGAGGTACAGGATATTTAAGAGTTGAGCTTGCTCGACTTTAGCATTCTTTTCTTGTTTAATATTCACTCAAATAAAACCATTTTTATCATAAGCGAAAGTTAGCAAAAAATTTCCTCCGAATTGCAAATATCAGGACTGTCACCAATCAGCTGAGATAATAAGCATGCCAAATCAACAGGGTTGAAACAAAGCTCAAAAAACCGTTTTATTCTAATTGGGGTGTCTATTTATCGAAATTTTACTTATATTCCAAAAATATTTTCATACATTTTTCGATTTTATGCCGCTGTGGCACCATAATGCAGAGGAACAAAACTGACAACTGCAGAACAACGCGTAAAATGTAGAAGGGTAGAGATAAAAAACTTACCCAATTCCTCCTGCAACTGCAGAGAAAGGAGTGCAGGCTCATCGTCCGCCTACCGACCGGTCACTGTCTAGTAGCTGCCCACGCCAAGAAAATGGGAATAACAGCTGAGGACGGATGGAGGAAATTCAAAGGCCCGAAGCGATAGAAACATCTTGAGCATCTTGTATGCCACTAAACACTCACAGAGCCAAACACCTAAACGCATACACTCTAACTTCGTTGAAGGAATCAGCAAAATGATCCCCAAAAGCACTGCTGGCGTTTGAAAAACAAAGCAAGCTGCTAATGGAATTTTAAACGAAACCCCTACTGATATCCAACTATCCGGCATCGCCCAGGGCCACTGAAGTCTCTGTGGTCCTACTAATTGGGTAAATTTAACCTAACCTATGTAGATATTGTTAAATTCACATTCTCCGAAAGTATAAAAGGTAGAATAACCAAACTTGGTATATAGATTTTCCTGAGACCGAGAAAGGACGAGTTTGTTCATTTTTTCTGATGCACCCCCCACTCCCCCCCTATTAACGATTTTCTAAAACTCCCGTAATTCTTAGAATTTTAAGCTAAAATTTGGTAGTCACATTAGGTTATTGAATATATATCCGTATACCAAGTTTCATTATGATAGAATGATCGGAAAGAATTAGTTATAGTCATAAAACCTGGCCCAATGCACACATACATACATATGTACAAGTACACAAACACGCGTAGACACGATTCTGATGTAAATGTGTGTATGGAATATTTTATATTTAATTTAGTTAATTAATTAAATTAATTTAATTAATTAATTAAATTATATTAATTAATTAATTTAATTACTTTGTTGTGGGGTGGTACAGGGTATTTAAGAGTTGAACCTGCTCGACTTTAGCATTCCTTTCTTGTTTTTATAAGTAAAGCGATTTTTGGTTTGGCTGACAAAAGCTGGAATTTACTTACCCAATTTTGCGATTAAAAGCAGAAATAACAGTGAACATAATAATTTATTTATGTAAAATTCAATGTTTATTAATGTATGTAAGTGCAATTCCAATTCAACAATTTCGAATACAAAGGATTTTTAAGAGTCCATATTTTTATTGTCCTGTATTTCATTTATGAGTATTTCTGATTTTCTGGTATATTTGTCTTTATATGTATATATGTAGACTGATATATAATAATTAATATTTGTGGAATGTCTCCATGTGTATGGAACTCCTGCATTGTGTATGAATTGTACATACATTATTATTGTACTTTTATATATTTAACACCTCTTCTAATTTTTGCTCAATCAATGGTAAATAAATCCAATATTGGTTTTTGTTTTGTAAATTTATTCAATACAAACCGGTTTTTTTTGGTTATATTAAGTAGTAGTAGTAGATAAAAAATTAATTTGTTATAATGATTACATTTTAAAACATAGCAAACTTATATTTCCCAACCCGTAATTATTTATGTATTTTACATTAAGATAGTTTAATTATTTATGTGCAACTTAATTCATAATTGAAAAAATTCAATCTCTGACTCTCTGTCATACTTAGTTTCATTTATTTATTTGATTGTAATAATCATATAAATTAGTCAACAAAACGAATAAAAATTACAATTTGGCAAATAGTATAAAAAATTAAAAAAAAACTACACAATTCGTTCATTAATAAATACGTTGTTCATTATTCGCCACTTTTGTTTGGTATTAAAATTGTATTGTTGAAAAATTTGAAAATTTTGATTTAACCACGTTACGTTACAAAAATATTTTGTTTCTATTTACTTATCCATGAATGTTAATTTGTATTTATATTTAAACAAGTGCAAATATATAGAATTTCCACAGTACAAAGTTAGTTTTCTTGTGATATTTGTTTGCATTTTCGATGGACTTTATGTTACCTAGTGATAATTTGAAGAACATTGTTAAATTTATGCACTGAACATTATTTTAGTTATAACTCGATTAATTTTCCTGTACTTTAAATATATATGACTGTTCCAATGATGGCCGACCGCACAAATGTCCAGTTGAATTTTAAATGTGTATATGTGTGGAAAATATACTATTCAGTTTCCTATAATCTATTATTGTCGCTCACTTCCTTTGGGAACTAAAAAACTGTTAAGATTCTGAAAAATAAAAATTTATTAGTATATTAGTAAAGAAACACTTATTTTTAAAAACAACGGCTGATTAACAAATTACATCAAAAAAAAATTATTAATATATAAAAAAAAGTATATTAATGAAATTATTTAATTAAATTAAAGACATGTTCATGTACAGTTTCAACAGCATACATTTACATCAGAATCATGTCTCTGCGTGTATGTATGCATCACAAAGTTGAACCCAAGCAGCAACAACAACAACAGCTGCGGGCAGCGCCGCCGGCAACGCTACAAGTAGAGCATGGACAGCGACAGGTTATTTATGGCTATAACTTTCTTCAGAATTGACCTATCATGATGAAACTTGGCATGCAGACATATAATCACTAACGGGATCACTAATTTTAGTTCGAAATTCCAAGAACTACGGGAGTTATGGAAAAAACACGAATTGCGTGGGAGTGGGGGGGGGGGTGTATCAGAATAATAAACTTGACCTGTCTAGGGCTTATGGGAAGCTGGATACCGAGTTTGGTTATTCTAGCTCTTGTACCTTCTGAGATCCTTGCGCTCATACAGACGGACGGACATGGCTATATCGACTCGGCTTGCCACCCTGAACAAGAATATATATACTTTGTGGGGTCTGCCACGCCTTATCTGTGTGTTACATACATTCGCAGACAACTAGTATAGCCTTTCACCCTTTGGGTACAGGCTATAAAAATTAAGAGAATTAAAAAAAAAATTGTGATCGATTTTCCTCTCTTGGTATTCGAATTCACGTAAAGGGTGTATTTCAAAATACACATTTTCTGCGTACTCACGCAAGACATCTTGGACTAAAATTTGGTGTCCCTAGGTCCCATAGTCTCCGTGATATAGGCGATTATACGACTGGAAAATCGGGAAAACTTCCACAGCGTACATACATAACGCATCTTTGTGCAAAATTTGGTGTCTCTAGCTCTTATAGTCTCTGAGATCCAGGTGCTCATACGGACAGACGGACAGACAGACAGGACTAGATCGACTCGTCTCGTCATGCTGATCAAGAATATATATACTTTGTGGGTCTGCCACGCCTCCTTCTGCCTGTTACATTTTCAGCTCCCGCAAACCTAATATATAGTACTCTTGTACATTTCATGTACAGAGTATAAAAACACCGACTCGAATTTGCAGCTTCTGCAACCGAGACACCCCAATCACTATCTCATACGTAATATCCCAATGCCCTAAATTGAAAACAATAAGACATAAATATTTCCCTCACCAAATATTTCTAACCAACCCCACTAAAGACAACATCATCTATTTATTAAGTACCTAAATAATTCAAATTTATACTAAAAAATAAAATTTTTCATTGGAAAGTAGTAGACTCAATTAAATAATAATACAATAATACATTAAAAATTGAAAAATATGTATATTTTACAAAACACATCGATACATATAGTAATACGCAAAATCATCTATATATATAATGCAGATTGGCCTGACTGACTGAATGGTTATCAACGCACAGCCCAGACGGTAAAAGCTAGGAAGCTGAAATTTGGACTCAAGTATCCTTTCATAGTGTAGGCTGGCGATAAGAAAGGATTTTGGAAAATTCGAGCTCAAAAGTTTGTATGAAAAATCTACAATTTACATCTGATTATCTTCTAACTTAGTTTGTATACTCTCAGAAAAATTTCAAGAAAAATTGCATACATTTTTCTTGGGGCCTGGAATATGGGAGTTTTCCTGTAAAAAAAATGTTGGGGCACAAAAGAAAACCGCGTCAACAGCCCAAACGGTAAAAGCTATGAAACTGAAATTAGGGGTCAAGCATCCTATCATAGTTTAAGTGCGCACTAAGAAGGGATTTTGGAAAATTCGAGCTCCAAATGGAGGAAAACGAGCTACAAAGTTTGTTTGAAAAATCTTCAGTTTTCCATCAATCAACTTTAAATTTGATTTTTATAATCTATAAAAGAATGCAAAAAAATGCATACTCGGTTTTTTGAAATGTGTGTTGGAGCTTGAATTATTGGAGTTTTTAATATTTATTCACCTTTTCAAATGAAAAGTTTGTGTTACAAATTTTTATACTCTGTACATGAAATGTACAAGAGTATATTAGGTTTGCGGGAGCTGAAAAATCTAACAGGCAGAAGGAGGCGTGGCAGACCCCACAAAGTATATATATTATTGATCAGCGTGACAAGACGAGTCGATCTAGCCCTGTCTGTCTGTCTGTCCGTCTGTCCGTCCGTATGAACACCTGGATCTCAGAGACTATAAGAGATAGAGACACCAAATTTTCCACAAAGATGCCTTATGTGTGTATTCTATACGAGTTTGTATTATTTTTTTGATTTTCCCCCCCACTTCCCCCCTATGGGGGTTTTCCCGATTTTCCATTCGTATAATCGCCTATATCTCGGAGACTATAAGACCTAGGAACACAAAATTTTAGTCCAAGATGCCTTGTGTGAATACGCAGAAAATGTATATTTTGGAATTCCCCTCCCTCCCCCCTCTCCACCGCAAATGCGATTTTCTCTAACTCCCGTAATTCTTGGAATTTCGAACTAAAATTTTGCAAATACCCCCAGTTAGTAATTATGTGTCCGTATGCCAAGTTTCACTATGATAGACCGATTTACCAAGAAGTTATAGCCATAAATATATTTGCTGCTGCAGCGCTGCTCAAGCGCTGCCCGCGGCTGTTGTTGATGTTGCTGTTTGGTTGACTGCGAAAATGCTTACACAGACACGAATTGATGCGCATAGGCATACATACACTCACACAGACGCAATTGCTATGTAAATGTGCAATTATACACCCTTTACGTGAGTTCGAATACCGAGAGAGGTAAAATCGATCATTGAATTTTTTTTTATTTTCGTAATTTTTTTATTTTCTATAATTATTGTAAACATATGTACAGAGTATTTCAAAGTCGGGACACCCGACTTTAGCTTTTTTACTTGTTTTTTCGTGTAGTTGCGTGCAAATGATTGAAATAGCCAAAGCAAAATGTGACACACTAATGTGTGAATGTACACACATACACATGTACACATCTATGAATGTATTGTAACGTTGCTCTGGCCCGGGTATACTCGTCGGCCAGAGTCGCTGCAAAATTCTTGGTTTGGTCTCCCAGAAATAAAGCGAGCCCGCAGTTACAACTCAAATATGATGATTTATCTTTTATTTCAAAAATCTCAAAATAGGAGGGTGCGCTTCAATGCGCGTTCGTTTGCCTCCCCAACAGAACTAACTCCAAAACTCTCTTCAACTTACAACTACTTACACCTACTTAAAACCACTCATCGGCATCGTGACGACGCGTTGCGTTGCTGGCAGCTGTGCGTCGTTACAGTATGTATGTTCATTCGTCGTGCACTAACAGAGCAAGAAATGTTAATTAATTAAAAATTATTTAACATTTTTAAAAGTAATTTTTTCTTTGTTTAGTACATTTGGCATTGGGGTTTTAGTAACTTTATACAGCAACAACAAATTACACAGAACGAAAATATCAAATAGTTGGGGACATCGTATACTGACACACAGAACAAGCAACAGTTCGTGTCTATGTGTGCGGTTCTCTACGTACGGTTGAAAAAGTAAAAAGTACATAGTATATAGCATGTATGTACATTCGTATGTATGTATGTATACATTGGACAATCGAGCACTGTTGTTTGATTGTAATATATAATGTTCTATGGTTTTAAATCAAATTTTTAAAACTAAAAACAACAACAACTGCAAGTCATTGGCTCGCGCTTCATCTTTCGTTTTGATCATTTACGCCTGTTAATTTCAAAGGCAAAATGTCAAAAGTTTACAGTTACCGTAGCTAGGAAACGACTGCGTAGGCGATAGTAAAGCAGAAACCGAAAGCGGATCTACGCATATTCTGCTTCGCGTTGCGGGCAGATGTACATATGTACATATGTATGTTTGTGTATGACTTGTTCTAATTGATCTCCATAAATTAAAAGATGTTATTATTTAAATTTTCTGTTAATTGCATTCAAACTTCGATGGATTTATTGATTGTATCGACGGATTCAACTATCGATAGTTTTGATGCTCTAACACATAGAGCATCCGATACATGACCATCTCTAGCATATCAGCTGATGGCATATTTACAGCGAATTACCGTTTTAACATTAGCTAACGCTACAAATGTATTCTGAACAAATCTAAGAGTCATTTACCGTTAAGCCTATTTATACTCTCTACATGAAATGTACAGAAGTATATTAGGGAGCTGAAAAATGTAACAGGCAGAAGGAGGCGTGGCAGACCCCACAAAGTATATATATTCTTGATCAGCATGACGAGACGAGTCGATCTAGCCCTGTCTGTCTGTCCGTCTGGATCTCAGAGACTATAGTATAAGAGATAGAGACACCAAACTTTGCACAAAGATGCCTTATGTGTGTATTCTATACGAGTTTGTTTTATTTTTTTGATTTTCCCCCCACTTCCCCCTATGGGGGTTTTCCCGATTTTCCATTCGTATTATCGCCTATATCTCGGAGACTATAAGACCTAGGAACACCAAATTTTAGTCCAAGAAGCTTTATGTGAATACGTAGAAAATGTATATTTTGGAATTTCCCTCCCTCCCCCCTCTACCCCGCAAATCGTAACTCCCGTAATTCTTGTTATTTCGAACTAAAATACCCCCAGTTGGTTATTATGTATCCGTATTCCAAGTTTCACTATGACAGACCGATTTAACGAGAAGTATAGCCATAAATATATTTGCTGCTGCAGCGCTGCTCAAGCGCTGCCCGCCGCTGTTGTTGATGTTGCTGTTTAGTTGACTGCGAAAATGCTTACACAGACACGAATAGATGCGCATAGGCATACATACACTCACACAGACGCAATTGCTATGTAAATGTGCAATTATAAACCCTTTACGTGAGTTCGAATACCAAGAGAGGTAAAATCGATCAAATTTTTTTTTTTATTTTCGTAATTTTTTTATTTTCTATAATTATTGTAAGCATATGTACAGAGTATTTCAAAGTCGGGACACCCGACTTTAGCTTTTTTACTTGTTTTTTATAACTTCCGTAATTTTTGGAATTTTGAAATCAGTAATTAGTAGAAATTATTATTAGAAATTAGTAGTTACGTTAGTTACGTCCAGCGCATGCGCAGTGATTTTATTTATGGCTATAACTTTCTTCACAATTGACCTATCATGATGAAAACTCCCATATTTCAGGCCCCAAGTAAAATCTCAAAAAACCAAGTATGCAGTTTTTCTTGGAATTTTCCTACAAATATACAAACTAAATTTGAAGTTGATCAGATGTAGATTGTAGAAACATCGGGAAAACTGAACAAACTCGTCCTTTCTCGGGCTTAGGAGAATCTGTATACCAAGTTTGGTTATTCTAGCTCTTATACTTTCGGAGATCCTTGCGTTCATACAGACAAACGGACAGACGGTCAGACGGACAGATCACCCTGATCAAGAATATATATACTTTGTGGGGTCTGCCACGCCTCCTTCTGTGTGTTACATGTACGCTCGCACAAAACTAATATACCCTTGTACCCTTTGGGTACAGGGTATACAAATGTGGATTTTTCATATCGCCAGCCTACGCTATGAAAGCTTTTATCGTTTGGGCTTTGCGTTGATCACCAATCAGTAAGTCATTCGGTCAGTCACGACAAACTGTTTTATATATATAGATACCAAATTAGAGTTTTAAATTCTAAGAACTACGGGAGTTATATAAAATCGAGAATTGCGGGAGAGTGGGGTGTGCATCGAAAAAAAATTTAAGCTCGGACTTAGAATAATCTTGATAATAAGCTTGGTTATTATAGCCCTCATACTTTCTGATATCCTTGCGTTTATACAGACAGACGGACGGACATTGCTATATCGATTCGTCTTCGTCAAATATTTTTACCATTTATAGGCGCGATCGCCCAAATCGTCGTGGTGGTGGTGTACTGATCGCAGTCAAATCCACCCTTCGGTCAGAACTTGTATATGTAACTATGACTGCTGAAGTGGAGTTTATTGCTGTTAATGTAATTCTACCTTCACATGTATTTGTCACTTATTCTTATATTCCTTCTTCTGCTGATTTTTAAGTTTATATCCACCATATAAATTGTATCAGCGAAGTCTCTTTTTCTTTACGGGATAATGACGCCCTCATTGTGGTCGGTGAATTCAATTTGCCAAATATTCCCTCGGCTTTTCTTAATGGCTTTTATCACCTTATTTCCTCATCACATCATGAATTTTCTGATTCTCTATTTGAATTGTATTTGGTTCAAAGTAATTTAGTTTTTAATAACCTAAATAGACTGATTGACCTCATTTTTGTAAACGAGGGCACGGATGCTGTAATTTCTAGATCTTCGCCTCTATCTATTCCCGAAGATCCGTATCACCCTACTATTGAAATTTCGATTTATCTTTACGAAACTAAAGCCTCTGCCTCATTGGCTCATAAAAGTACACGTTGTTGTTATCGGAAAGGCGATTTTAATAAGCTCAACAGACTAATTTCAGAAACTGATTGGTCATTTCTACACGAATCCGTTGACATTGAAATCGCGTCTACTTTTTTCTATGAAACCATTCTCTTCCTTTTCGATGTCTGCATTCCCCATAGCGTTGTACCATCGTCCTCTGCCTCCTTGGCTTAATCGGTAATTTTCCAATTTAAAGCAAACTGGATCTTGTTTGGACTTTTCAAAATACTCTATAGCCAAATCAAACTTTCTTCCTCTCATTTCTCAGTGTTACACTGAGTATCTTGAGCGCTGTAAAGCTCAACTTCTTCCAGACCTTAAGCAGTTTTACAATTTTCTGAACTGCAAACGTAAATCGTCAGCTTTGCCTTAATCTTTTTTTTCATAATGAAAATTCAAGCAATAATTCGGCTATTAGCTAAGTTTTTTCAGTCAACTTATTCACCTTTTAGTTTCAATGGTGATTCAAACGCTTAAAATTCCTTAATCTAATTATATTTTTTCACCCATAATTAGCAGTTCCTGCATTCTGTCAGGTATTAAGGCAGTCAAATCTTCATACTCTCCTGGGCCAGACAACATTCCCAGTTGTGTGCTCAAGGAGTGTTCTACCTCTCTATGCCAACCACTCTTAAGCTTTTCAATTTTTCGCTTGACACTGCAGATTTTCAAACTATTTGGAAAAATTCCTTCATTACTCCGCTCCACAAAAAATGATGAAGGCCAGACATTTCAAACTATCGAGGTATCGCTAAGTTGTCCGCCATTCCTAAATTATTTGGAAAAATAATTACTTCCACTTTTTAGCATTTGTGTAAGTCGGTTATCTCTCCTACTCAGCATGGTTTTATCAAATATCGGTCAACAACATCAAATTATCTGTAATTTACATCATTGATAAATGATGCATTCCTAGCTAAAATGCAAAGTGATGTTATTTATACTAACTTCAGTAAGGCATTTTATTCAGTGAATCACGAGCTACAATGTTTCCTTCAAATTTTTTGCTTTGGATTTCGTCTTATCCTAAAAATAGGCCCCAGAGAGTACTGATCAGATCGGTTATCTCTCAACCTGTTCGTGTATTTCTCAACAAACTGATTGCCGGTAGTGTTGAATCTCCTTTCCTATTAAGTCTTCTTAATTTCTTATAATAAGTATTTGCACCTGCTCTCAACTGAACTGTATCTTCTTATAACAAAAGCCACTCTTTTCAGCCATCTCCGGAATCTCTGACCAGGATCGGCTGTGAGGCGGGGCATAGCTTGCCGGACTGGCCAAATAATCTTCCCCCACCGGGTCCAAATTCTTTTTTCTTTATTTTTCTTCTCACTTTTTATACCCTGTACCCGTAGGGTAAAAAGGGTATATTAGGTTTGTGCAAAGTATGTAACATGCAGAAGGAAGCTTCTCCGACCCCATAAAGTATATATATATTCTTGATCAGCATGACGAGAGAAATCGATCTAGACATGTCCGTCCGTCTGTCCGTCCGTCTGGATGAACGCAAGGATCTCAGAAACTATAAAAGCTGGAATACCCAAAGTTGGCATCCAGATTCTCCTAGATCCGAGTAAGGACGAGTTTATTTTATTTTTTTAACTTTCCCCCCCTTCCCCCGCTACAGAATTTCGTCAATAGCGTCCACATTTCAAATGCTACCTAAACCAAACTTTGCTCACATAATTTATATATAATTGTCTATATATAATTATATATTGTTATTCAATTCGGTCAATTCTAAGAAAAGTTCTTAGTGAAACAAATTCTCGCCAGTACAACCCCCACAAACTGCAGCAACAAGTTCGCTCTTCTTCTTCCACTTTTTGCTGCTGCGCATATAACTCAGTGACGGAAGTTTACCTGGGTACAGGGTATTACACTGTCGGGCTTGCTCGACTGTAGCGTTCTCTCTTGTTAAAATTACCTTTTAAGTAATTCTAAGCTTCTTCTCTCTGTTAAGTTTTTCTTTTTTTTATACCGGTAGATCTATTGACGCCTCTGACCACACTTGACTGTGAAACGGGGCACAGCTGGCCGAAGTGCAAATAATACTCCCCCCTCGGGTCGCAGGCGTTAATTAGATATTATTGTAATTTGATTAGATTTCTCCTTCTTAGGCTTTTCTAGCTTATAAGATGCTTTTTATAATTTTTATAGCCTGTACCCAAAGGGTGAAAGGCTATACTAGTTTTGTACGCATGTATGTAACACACAGAAGGAGGCGTGGCAGACCCCACAAAGTATATATATTCTTGATCAGGATGAGAAGACGAGTCGATATAGCCATGTCCGTCTGTCCGTCTGTCCGTCTGTCTGTATGAGCGCAAGGATCTCAGTAAGTACAAGAGCTAGGATAACGAAAATTGGTATCAAGGTTCCTATAAGCCCTAGGCAGAACGAGTTTGTTTATTTTTTCTGATACACCCCCCCCCCCACTCCCCCGCAATTCGTATTTTTTCTTATAACTTCCGTAATTCTCGGAATTTAAAAATCAATTTTGGTAGGTACATCCAGTTAGTACTAATGTGTCCGTGTGCCAAATTTCATCATGATAGGTAAATTCTGAAGAAAGTTATAGCCATAAGTAAAATCGCTGCTCATGCGCTGCCTGCAGCTCTGTCGGCAGCGCTGCCCGCAGCTGTTGTTGTTGTTGTTGCTTTTGTTCAACTTTGTGCCGCATACATACACGCATATAAACACGCATAGGTACGTGATGTAAATGTATGCTGTTTAAACTGAACATACACATGTATTCTAATTTAATTTAATTAATTATTTTAATTAATTAATTCATTCATTTTTTTTAATAATTTAATTTTTTTTTAATTTTTTTTTTTTTTTAATTTTTCCTTTTTGTGGAGAGTACAGGCTATTTTACTGTCGGGCTTGCTCGACTGTAGCGTTCTATCTTGTTTTTATATATTTCCTATTTCAACAGTCAATGTTTGTTGACATAAATAAATAAATGTCGGTGTCTGTACCATGTGAACTGACAATGGGGAAAAAAAGATCATATATACTTTGTGGGATATGCCACGCCTCCTTCTGTGGGTTATAAAACTAGTATAGTTTTTTACTCTTTGGGTACAGGCTTTTAAATTTCATATTTTGTAAAGATATAAAATATTTGTTATGTCGTTAATATTTTAACGGTCCTTAAAATTGGACTACCATATAAACATTTATACAAGTATAAACAAGAGAGAACGCTAGAGTCGAGCAAGAACGTGAAATACCCTGTACTCTCCACAAAAAAGTAAAAACAAGATAGAACACTACAGTCGAGCAAGCCCGACAGTAAAATAGCCTGTACTCTCCACAAAAAAGGAAAATAAAAAAAAAATTAAAAGAACAATTAATTTATTAAAAAAAATGAATGAATTAATTAAATTAAATTAGAATACATGTTTATGTTCAGTTTTAACAGCATACATTTACATCACGTACCTAGTTGAACCAAAGCAGCAGCAACAACAACAGCTGCGGGCAGCGCTGCCGACAGAGCTGCAGGCAGCGCATGAGCAGCGATTTTACTTATGACTATAACTTGTAGTCGACTGCATCTTCGTAAATTGATTCATTTAACCTTTCAAAGTAAGAGATTATTGTATTCTGTAACTCGACTTTTTTGCGTTTTTTGTGATAACCCTAGCTCAATAATTTTCTCTTGAAGGCGCTTTACAGTATCTACACAGATAACCCAGCTGATCTCATGAAGCAAAATTATAAAAATTTTAATTAATTTAAACAAATGTTATTGTTCCCAAAAATAGCATTAGCTAATTTCAACGTATCCTTATAATTACATCGAGGGTTCTTGTTCAGTCGCTTCTGCTTTGCTGTTGTCTGTTTCTGCTTTAACCATTTTATAACATAAATAAATAAATACATATTTTCTCTACCGAAGCTCTGCCCGCAGCTGTTGTTGTTGTTGCTGCTTTGACATAATTATGTATTGCATACCTATGCGTGTCTACGCATAGACACGATAATGTAAATGTATGCTATTGAAACTGTACATAACCTGTGGTATTCAGCTTAGACTGAAATATTTAAATTTTGCCTCGACTGTATTTGGAGATAAAGAAGATAAGAAAATAAGATTAGGGAGCCCAGCTTCTGCTCTCCTAATTAATTCTTTTGATCTCTTCGGTCACCTTGGATAAGAGAGAGAGAGAGAGAGAGAGAGAGAGAGAGAGAGCTTTTCAGCAAGTGCAACTTATTACCTTCAAGTTCTGCATACCTGCAAGCACGTGAACTTGCACAGCATTTTATTAGGTCGAGCTTGGCATTAGAATCTTTGCTTGAGATCAGTTAAATGTGGATGGTCAGACTCTGTGCCGTACCTCTATCAAATTTTTCTAAAGTGCCCGCGTGTAACCATATTTAATTAGTATTGCCAAATGTGCATACAATTTTATAAAGAGATTTTGATATTGCCCGGATTCCTTCTGCGATTTAAAATATCCCCCTGGATTTTCGCTGGAAATGTTGTTCTAATTATAAAAGGAAGCAGAGTTAATCCTACACCAGAGATTGAGTTTCGTTACCTCGAGCTACAGCTGTGGTGCCCAGGGCCAACCTGCCGCGGCTATAATCTCGTGGTTAAACAACACAACAACTTTAATAATTTTGGCTGCACCCCTGATTCAACAGCTACACAGCCTTACTTTCTCGGCAATACCACCAGAAATTCAACTCAGACAAATTTGCAAGAAATATTACAGACAGTGAAACATTTTTGAATAACTGGCCTATGTTCTTTTAAATGTACTCTGTACCCAAAGGGTAAAAGGGAATATAAGTTTTGTGCGAGTGTACATCTAACACACAGAAGGAGGCGTGGCAGACCCCACAAAGTATATATACTTTAATTAATTATACAAGTATATTCTTGATCAGGATGACAAGCCGAGTCGATAAAGCCATGCCCGTCTGTCTGTATGAACGCAAGGATCTCAGAAAGTATAAGAGTTAGAATAACCAAACTTGGTACCTAGATTCTCTTGAGCCCGAGAAAGGACAAGTTTGTTCAATTTTTCTGATCCCCCCCCATCTCCCCCCTATTGGAGATTTTATATTACTCCCGTAATTTTTGAAATTTTGAATTATATATCCGCATACCAAGTTTCATTATGATATGTTGATCAGAAAGAAAGTTATAGCCAAATAACCAGGACCAATGCACACATACATACATATGTACAAGTACACAAACACACGTAGACACGATTCTGATGTAAATGTATGTATGGAATATTTTATATTTAATTTAGTTAATTAATTAATTCATTTAATTTCTTTTTTTGTGGGGTGGTACAGGGTATTTAAGTGTTGAGCCTGCTCGACTTTAGCATTGCTTTCTTGTTTTAATTAATGTGCACTTAAACTATTGTGGTAGTGTTGTATGGCAGAAAGAGGTAAAAACCCCACCCCATGTCCGGCGAGCTAAGTTAAAGCGTTTCAAGAAGTGCACTCCTTCCGAATTCTGCCCATGCAATAAGAATGGATAAACACGAACACCAGATCTACCCACACACTACAAACAATGTCTTCACTTTTGTATGTATGTATTGAATATATTTTATACAATTTAATTATTTCATTGTTTTCTTTTAATAATATATTTTTATTTTAATAATTTTTTTTTTAATTTTTCTTTTTTGTGGAGAGTACAGGCTATTTTACTGTCGTGTTTGCTCGACTGCAGCGTTCTCTCTTGTTTTTATTGAATCTCTGCATATTTTCTTAAGGGACTAACAATCATTTATAAAATCTTACTCTAATTTATTTTACAATTAATTGTGTTAATTTTACTTGTGTTAAACGGCCCTCGAGACGAAAATTGGTCCCTGGGCTGGTTGGTTCTTGCGCAGCAGCCGACTTTTGCTGCAAACTCGGATTAGAGTTCTTATAAGAGGATTTGGATGTCAGCACGGAGTTATAGAGTAGGTCTTTATAGTCTAGAGAAAGTGGAGAGCGAGCCTTTATGAGCCAGTGCAGATTACTTACCTTAAGCTTCAGCTGCGTCTTCTTTGCTTCGATATGCTCACGCCAGGAGAGCCGCCTGTCTAAATGTACGTCCAGGTACGTTACTTCATCGGCTTGTGGAATGAGTGCGTTGTTCAAGACCAAAGGAGGACAGCTTTGTTTATTTAGAGTAAATGTAACCTGCTTGCGTTTTTGTTCATTTGCTTGTATGCGCCAGTCTGCAACCTATCTCCCCACAACTCTTAAGTGGCGAGCTAGTCGCTCAGTTGCCTTTGCTGGGCATCTAGAGTGACTAAGAATCGCAGTGTCATCAGCAAACGTAGAGGTTGTTAACTGGTAGTCTGTAGGGATGTGCGCCATATGCAAGACGTAAAGGATTGGTCCCAGAATGCTGCCTTGGGGGACTCCAGCTTCGATTATGTCATCATGTGAGATGCTTGTGTTCCATCTTACAGCGAAGACTCCTTTGTAAAGGTACGACTCGTGCATTTTGTGCGTATTTTGAGGCAGTAGCTCGGTTATTTTGTACCTAAGTCTAGCCAGACTCGGTCAAATGCCTGTGCGACGTCAAGAAAAATTGCTTTGCATTATTTCCGATGTTCAAATGCCGTGCGAATCTCCGATGTGATGCGATTCACCTGTTCGATAGTTCCATGTTGTCTTCGAAAACCGAACTGATGAGATTGTATTGTGTTTCGCACTTTGAGGTATAGGCTTTTGTGCATAAGAAGGACTTTTTCGAACAGCTTTGAGAGAATGGTTAGTAAGCTTATTGGCCTGTAGGACGATGGCTGCGTTTTATCTTTTCCCACCTTAGGAATCATCACTAAGATCGACTTTTTCCACTTTTTTGGGAAGTATCCAAGCTTAGCTATTGCACTGAAAAGCTTGCAGATGTTTGCGACTGCACACCTAGGCAAATCGATATAATTTTCGGAATTATTGAATGATTTTCCGGGCTTTAATTGCTCTTTAATAACATTTTCAATTTCATTCGGCTGAAATTCCATTGACACAAATTGCTCTACTATGTTGGCATGTGATGAAGATGAAAGCACAAAAGAGTTTGTGGCATGGTTTGACTGGAACATTTGTTGTAGATGAACAGCAAATGCACTCGCTCTTTCTTCGTCACTGTGGAGCCTGCTGCCAGTGAGGCTCCGTAATGGCGTAACTGTTTCGGTTGGGGGAGCTTAGCTTCCGCAAAGCTCTCCGCAGTTGATACCTTGTGCGTGTGGGAGAGAGTTGCTCGATATACTGGACTTGGACATGCGATTCTTCTAGCTTGGGCGCCTTGGTGAGCCTGCGAGTAGCCTCTTTCAGTCTATACTTTGCAGTATGAGATCTGTTGGATTGCCATTCCCATCGCAGTCACCGCTTTTTTAGGACCATGTGTTCAATTTCTCGATTTGTTCTGATGTGGTTAAATTTTACATAATCATAATCATCATATGCGCATCTATTCGTGTCTGTGTAAACATGTGTGCAGTCAACCAAAGCACCAGCATTAACAGCCGCGCGCAGCGCTTGAGCAGCGCTGCATCAGCAAATATATTTATGACTATAACTTCTTGTTATATAGGTCTATCATGATGAAACTTGGCATACGGACATAACAAACGGGGGGTATTTACAAAATTTTAATTCGAAATTCCAAGAATTACGGGAGTTAAGATTTGCATGGGAGAGGGGGGAGGGAGGGAAATTCCAAAAAACACATTTTCTGCGTATTCACATAAGACATCTTGGACTTTAAATTTGATATCCCACACATAAAGCATCTTTGTGCAAAATTTGGTGTCTCTAGCTCTTATAGTCTCTGAGATCCAGGTGTTCATACGGACGGACAGACGGACAGACGGACAGACAGACAGACAGGGCTAAATCGACTCGCCTCGTCATACTGATCAAGAATATATATACTTTGTGGGGTCTGTCACGGCTCCTTCTGCCTGTTACATTTTCAGCTCCCGCAAACCTAATATACTCTTGTACATTTCATGTGCAGAGTATAAAAATGGAATTAATAAAGAAAATGGACTTAATACATACAAAGAAGACATATTTATGTAAATTTTTAACTGTATGCAGTTGTGTCTATGCGTGTTTATATGCCTGTACGTATGCAGCACAAAGTTAAACCAAAGCAGCAACAACGACAACAGGTGCGGGCAAAGCTACAAGCAGAGCATGGGCAGCGATTTTATTTATGGCTATTACTTTCTTCAGAATTGACCTATCATGATGAAACTTGGCATACGGACACATAAGCGCTAACTGTATGTAACTTCAAAATTGATTTCAAAATTCCAAGAATTACGGAAGTTATAAAAAAATACAAATAGCGGCGGAGTGGCCTGTCTAGGACTTATTGGCACCTAGATACCAAGTTTGGTAACTCTAGCTCTTGTACCTTCTGAGATCCTTGCGCTCATACAGACGGACGGACAGACGGACATGGCTATATCGACATGTCTTGTCATCCTGATAATATCCAATAATATATACTTTGTGGGGTCTGCCACGCCTCCTTCTGCCTGTTACATTTTTCATTTCCCGCAAACCTAATATACTCTTGTACATTTCATGTACAGAGTATAAAACAAGAGAGAACGCTACAGTCGAGCAAGCCCGACATTAAAATAGCCTGTACTCTCCACAAAAAAGGAAAATTAAAAAAAAAAATTTAAAAAAAATTAAATTATTAACAAGAGAGAACGCTACAGTCGAGCAAGCCCGACAGTGTAATACCCTGTACCCAGGTAAACTTCCGTCACTGAGTTATATGCGCCCATAGCAGCAGCAAAAAGTGGAAGAAGAAGAGCGAACTTGTTGCTGCAGTTTGGGGGGGTTGTACTGGCGAGAATTTGTTTCGCTATTGAATAAAATTAATTAAACAACAGTAGACAATTATATAAAAACTATGTGTGCGTAGTTTGGTTTAGGTAGCATTTGAAATGTGGACGCTATTGACGAAATTCTGTAGCGGGGGAAGGGGGGGAAAATTAAAAAAAATAAAATAAACTCGTCCTTTCTCGGACCTAGGAGAATCTGGATGCCAACTTTGGTTATTCTCCTGAGATCCTTGCGTTCATCCAGACGGACGGACATGTCTAGATCGATTTCTCTCGTCATGCTGATCAAGAATATATATACTTTATGGGGTCGGAGATGCTTCCTTCTGCATGTTACATACTTTGCACAAACCTAATATACCCTTTTTACCCTACGGGTACAGGGTATAAAAAGAATGAATTAATTAATTAAGTAATTATAGTAAATTAGAAGACATGTTTTTGTTCAGTTTTAACAGCATACATTTACATCACGTGCCAAAACGTGTTGAACCAAAGCAGCAACAACAACAGCTGCGGGCAGCGCTGCCGGCAGAGCTGCAGGCAGCGCATGAGCAGCGATTTTATTTATCATCATCATGATGACATGGACACATTAGTACTAGCTGGATTCCAAGAATTACGGAATTTATAAACAAAAACACGAATTGCGTGGGAGTGTATCAGAATAAAAAAAATAAACTTGACCTGCCTAGGACTTAGGGGAACCTCGATACCAAGTTTGGTTATTCTAGCTCTTGTACTTCCTGAGCTCCTTGCGCTCATACATACAGACGGACATGGCTATATCGACTCGTCTTGTCATCCTGATCAATAATATATATACTTTGTGGGGTCTGCCGCGCCTCCTTCTGTGTGTTACATACATGCGCACAAAACTAGTATAGCCTTTCACCCTTTGGGTACAGGCTATAAAATGTTATTAGCGAAACAATTTAATGCGTGTCTTTATGTGAGCTTGTATGCAGTACAGAGTTGAGTCAAAGCTGCAAGAACAACAACAGCTGCGGATAACACTTGAGCGAAGATTACATTTATGGCTATTACTTCCTTCCTAAATGACCTATTATGATGAAGCGTAGTACACGAACACATAATAACTGGACATTATCTTGTTTGTCAGTTTTGAGTCAAAAACACTTTTTCTGCGTATGCCTTATATTCTAGAATGAAATTTTGTGACTCTAGCTCTAGATATAGGTGATTATACAAACGGCGTTACGGAAAAACCACATTGGCGGGGAAATGAGTAAAAAGTAAGTAAAAAAAAAAATAAAACATTAAGTTTAATTTAATTTTAGTTTAATTTAACAACTTACATGACAAGATATGTAGACTTTTTGGCTTATTATCCCACCAACCGAATTGGAGAAAAGAGGTGACAGCACTGATGGTAGCGATTTACGAGGAGCTGATGAATCATCGGATGCATAGTTTTAAATGATCTTAACAATATATATTGATACTGAACAAAATAAAACCATCATGGCATATGTGGTTTTGGTGTTTTTTGAAAACACCTTTAATCCTGCCGCGTTTCCAAAATCCCAAGGAGTATGCGGTGATGAAACAGTGTGTCCAGGCGATACTTTTGTATTTACATATTCTTTACGATTTGTTATTTGTTTATTCACTAAAATTATACGAAAAATATTTATTTTAGTATATAGTTTTAGAAAAAGTTCATGATGGTTCATGGGCCAAAGAGAAACCATTAGTTAGATTTATACTTTTAAAGTAAAAGGCACAAGAGTATAGTATATTAGTTTTCCGGAAAGTTAAATATGTATATATATATTGTTGGATATTAAAATGTGTTTGCCGTATTTAAATAAAACCAATACAGCCACACTAAGGTATGTTGATAACCAAGAGAAAATGTAAGCAGTAAGAGCAGAACGTAATGAAGCATATTGTTGAAGACCGCATTACAAATTTGGCAAGTGAAAAACTATTTATTTGTTTACTTAAAAAAAATTGTAAATACAGATAAATGGTTAGAGCTAGAGACAGCATTCGAAAAATAATTAAAGAGCATAGCAACGCATATGTACATACATACGCATATCAAGCAATATGTCGAAGGCAGGAGTAAAAACGCCTGCATTTTATCAAATGTCTAACTTGGCTGAGTTTGCACCAAACAGCGAAACATTTTGAATTTGGAAGAAGAAGTTGGATATACATTTTTGTGAAGGGAACATTACTGAGGAAAGCGGAAAAAAAATCAACATTACTAAGGTCGATTGGAACAGCACAGTACAGTGTCTTACACAGTCTTTGCAGCCCGGAATCACCTGTCTCAAAATCATATGTGGAGCTTTGCGACATACTCAACATGCACTACACACCGCCCACTATAATTTTTCGGGAGCGCAACAGTAGCGAAACAGTAGCGGAATGGTACGATCGTGTAAAGAACATTTAGAGGCATTTGTTTTAAATCAGTTTAACATGTCACTCCCTACATTGATATTCGAGGAAGTTTGTGAAGAAGACGAAAATTTGTCATTGGCGATTGCATTAAAGAAGGCCATGATAATAGAAACCAAAATAGCAACAACAAAATCCGATGATAGCGTTAACTACATGGGCAGCGCACGTAACGGAAACATGAAGAATGCAAACCGAAGTAACAACGAGAGCGGCAACGGAGGTTTTGGAAGCACTGGAAAAGGGCTATATTCAAAGCAGAAGAGCTATAGCGAAAATGGAAGAGGCAAAAAGCAGTACAAACCATGCACACCAGAGAACTGCAACGAGTATGTTCGACCACCCTTGCTGAAAATTAAATCAAATCAGATCTTTGCTTGGCTGCAAATGAGCTCGAAGGAGTTGAGTACTCTCAGCATTTTTCTTATGATCGAACTTGCATGACCAATCTTTCTATTTTCACGAACAAGCACCGGTCTTGATTGGTTTGCTTTCAAACAGTTCAGGCTCGGTCACTTCGAGTATTCTGTTCCTTGCGAACGGGTACCAGCCTTGATTGGTTTGCTTTCAAACACTTCAGGCTCGGTCACTTCGTTTAAGATGATTGGGTCCTAATCGAAGCAAGCCAGACTTTGCAGAATGAGCGTTTGATCGAACGAGTATAGTGCCGTTATTGGTCGAGTATTGTTTGGGTATTGCGCTAGTAATACTCGGGTATTACTAGAGTATTGCGCAGGTTTTACCCGAGTATGTCTCGAGTATTGCGCGGGTTTTACCCGAGTATGACCGTATAAAAAATGAATGTATGTACATATTTTTATAGCCTGTACCCAAAGGGTGAAAGGCTATACTAGTTTTGTGGCAGACCCCACAAAGTATTTATATTCTTGATCAGGGTGACAAGCCGAGTCGATTTAGCCATGTCCGTTTGTCCGTCCGTCCGTCTGTATGAGCGCAAGGATCTCAGAAGGTACAAGAGCTAGAATGACCAAACTTGGTATCCAGGTTCCCCTAAGTCCTAGGCAGGTCAAGTTTATTTTTTTATTCTCGTGTGTAATGTAAGCCTGCGAGCTGCAAGAGAGCTGCCTGCGAGGAGTGATGAATTTAGTCTTAAGTGGATTGTTTGGTCATCCGGCCAAAAACAGCCAAAACCAGCAGCACAATTAACGTAAATAACTCAATACAAAGTGCTCGTTTTCTTGTCACTTGCTTTGCATAGCAAGCTGAGCACTTAACGTTTCCTTTTGTTGCTTGCCATAAATTTGCATAGGCTGCTGCGCAGCCGCCACTATGTACTAGTTATTGTCGCTAACTCTGCAAGTTAAGTTCGTTTTCGTTATCGCATCTGGTACGGAGAAGCTTAGCTTTCCGTCTACCAGCACAAACTTTGTAAATCTCGGCGATCGCTACCTATGCAAAATAAACATTTGTGAACCTCTTTTAAATTGAACAATTTCGTTTTCGCTTATTTTGCAATTATTTCGCCAACATAATTTCGCATATTTGGAATCATAAAAAAGCTTATGATTATACATTTTGGTGACCCCGACGTAATTAATAATTCCACAAAACCTTGCTTAATCGCGTTAAAAAACAAAAGCGTACATAATTGAGTTCATTGTACACAAAAAATATTCAAGTATATAAGTGCAAAAGTATAAGTTCATAGTGCCTACTGTACTGCCAATAAGCAGCCGTGTGAAGCGACGTTTTTGAGGGCAACATCAGCAGATAAAACAGTTATTCGACGGTAGCTGATGCAGCGACGCTTGCGCCAACAGCTTCGACGTCAACAGCTGTGGACAGTGCAGTGCAGGCTACGAACAATAATGTTGAGTTTTATAAGCGCAAGGCGCAATCATTATATGCGTGGGCGCTTTCTATTCAAAATAAAATAAATGATTGTGAAATTGACAATATTTCAGAAAGTGAGCTGCGAAAACGTGTGGAAATGCTGCAAAGTATTCAGGCCTCTTTTAATTTGGTGCATGACAAATTAGAGGAGCTGGACTTTGATGAGATTGGCAGCTGTTTGCGCTGCAATTTTGCTGAGCTGGTGGTCTGCATGGAGGGCCGCCTGCTAAATGCAATACAAAGGATGCAATCTGGCGCGCCGCCGTGTTCGACGCTTCGGCAAGATGATCAGTCTACCATTGTGATAAATCGGTCTCGTTTGCCTGAGCTTAAGTTGCCTACATTCAGTGGTGGATATACTGAATATGCAGATTTCGCTTCGATGTTCACATCAGTGATCGCCAAGGATCCAGATCTCTCCGATGTGGAAAAGTTGCAGCATTTGAGGTCAAGCTTAAGAGGATCTGCGTTGGACACGATTCGTGCGCTTGAGATAAGTGGTGCAAATTATTCAGTGGCGTTAGACCTACTCGACAAGCGGTTTAACAATAAGCGTCTTATTTTCCAGGCACACATCTCCGAGATTTTGGGCATTAAAAAGGCCGAAACTACAAGCAAGCTGCGAGAGTTGTCCGACAAAGTCAACGCAAATATGCGTGCACTGTTGAGCTTGGGCAGTATGCAAGATGTAGCTGGCAGCATCGTCGTTCAGACAATTTTGGGCAAGGTGGATGCTGCGACGCAGGCAAAGTGGGAGGAAGCCGCCCCATTAAACGTTATACCGTCATGGGAGCAATTTGCGACGTTCTTGGATAGCAGGTGCCAAAAATTGGAAAACATCGAGCATGCAATGGCATCATATTCGTCGAATTATCAGGTGGGAAAGAATAAAAACACTAACACGAAACGCTCGTTTGTCGCCACTAACCCATCCGCAAATGGTTGTCTGTTTTGTGACAATAACGCACACGAAATATACAGTTGCCCACTTTTTGGTAATTTGTCGCCTGTACTTCGTTTAAAGGAAGCGAAACGCCTCTCTCTGTGTATAAATTGTCTTAGAAAAGGACACAGAATGAGAACTTGCAATTCTGGATCGTGTAGAACCTGTGGTGCCAAACATCACAGTTTATTGCATTTTAATAATTCAGCTGCCGTAAATTTGATGCCTGAGCAATCGTCCGCTTCTGACTTACACTCGCGGCTGTCTTCATTGTTACTGCCACGTAGCGCTCTCGCAGCTGTTTCGCCAACATCGCTTGCTTCATTGCCTGCCCAAAATCTCGGCTCAGATGTTGTGCTCTTGGCCACCGCTGTCATCAGCATTCAAAATCGCGCCGGGTACCCTGCCGTGCACTGCTCGATTCCGGATCACAGTTGCACATTATAGCTTCGCGATTCGCTCACCGGCTCCAACTTCGAAAGACCAAGTCGTCGGCCTCTGTGTCTGGTCTTGGTGACGTCAGTTTCAAGTCTGATGGTTGCACTGTGCACTTATGCTTGCAATCATTGGTCACTGACAATTCCGCAAATATTACTGCTTTGGTCGCTCCTTCCATTACTGAGAACCAACCAAATTTCACGGTTGACATATCTCATTGGGATATACCAAGCAATGTCCGCTTAGCTGATCCGGCGTTCTTCAAGCCACAGCAAATTGATATGGTTATCGGTGCCTATTTATTCTACGAGTTGTTGTGCGTAGGTCAGATTAAACTGGCTGATGGCCTGCCACTTCTGCAAAAGACTCGTTTGGGCTGGATAGTTACTGGAGGTGGCTCGCAGCGTCAGAAATCTGCTTTGGTTGCATCCAAATCTGCGTCTACACAGGATTGCAATATACGAATCGAGCAGATGGTTCGCTCTTTCTGGGAGCTCGAAAGTGGTGTCGATCCGGCTGTAAAACTTACAAAAGAAGAGTTCGACTGCGAGGAGCATTTCAAGGCTAATTACAGGCGCCTGCATACTGGCGAGTATTCCGTCCGACTGCCTGTAAAGCTCAGCACAGATCTGCTTGGCGATTCCTATACGCAAGCCTATCGTCGGTTTATAAACACGCTTGTTCGATTTCTCACGTTTCCTATCGCTTTAACAGGAGACATCTGCAAGATGTACCGCTGCGTGCGAGTATCAAATCCGGATAGTTATTTTCAATGCATTCTATGGCGTGACTCGCCTCAAAAGCATATTCAAGTTTTCCGTCTTGATACCGTCACTTACGGTACAAAACCTGCCTCGTTTCTCTCCGTTCGCACTATGCATCAGCGGCTGAAGATGAGCATGAGCTATTTCCTATTGGCTCCGATATCTTGCGTCGCGATTTTTATGTTGATGATTTAATCACTGGTGGTGCTTCTACAAACGAAGTCATAGAAATTATGAGGCAAACCACAGGGCTACTTGCCAAGGCTAATTTCAAGCTAAGGAAGTGGTGCTCCAGCAATCCTGATGTGCTCAAACAAGTTCCGGAAGAAGACAAAGAAACTCTAGTTAAGTTTGATAATGGCAGCGACATAACAAAAACTCTAGGACTGTCGTGGGATCCTGCGACGGATTTATTCATTTTCACGTTTCTGCCAGCATTGACATCTGGTCGAATTTGCAAGCGCACTGTTTTGTCAACTATTGCCAGATTTTATGATCCGCTTGGCCTTATTGGACCAGTAATCGCAAAGGCTAAAATATTCCTGCAGGCGCTTTGGAGAGAAAAGCTTGATTGGGATGAAAGCCTTTCAGCATCATTGACAAAATCTTGGCATAATCTTATTGCAGATTTTGAGCGCACAAAGCAGCTGAAATTTCCAAGGCTTGCACTTTCTGCTGGTGTTTCCATTGAAGTGCATGGTTTTAGTGATGCCAGCATAGATGCATATGGAGCTTGCGTCTACATCATTTCGACCACGCAAGGCCAATCTCGTGCGGAGCTGCTGTGTTCCAGATCTCGTGTGGCGCCACTCAAATCGTTGACAGTGCCCCGACTAGAGTTGTGCGGAGCCGTTTTGCTGGCACAACTCATAAACGAAATATCTCGTATGGAGTTATTCGACTGCAAGTTTTATTGTTGGTCTGATTCTGCAGTAGCGCTATCTTGGATTCGCAGCGAGCCATCCAGGTTTCAAATTTTCGTTTCCAATCGCATCGCAACTATTCAAGAGTTGACCTCTGGCATGGAATGGCGATATATTCCAACCGATTTGAATCCTGCGTGGAATCACGTGGAGCTTTGCCCAGCGAATTAGTCCAGTCCAACTTGTGGCTACATGGTCCCGCATTTCTGACGAAAGATAAATCTTCTTGGCCAGAGTCTTGCAATTCCGTCTCGTCGCTTCCTGAGCAGCGCTCTAAAGTGTTTGTAAGCACCACACTGTGCGAAGACATTGCACAGCAATGCAAATATGTTAACACATTTGGAAAGCTGCAGCGCGTGTTTGCATATGTATACAAGTTCCTGCACCGTGTACGAATTCCTGGGCTATCGGTGGACTGCATCCGTCATGGTACACTGCTGTTGATGCGCTCAATTCAAATGTCTACGCTTCGGGACGAATACAAGACCTTGCAGGCCGGACACACTTTGAAATCGTCTAGCTCCTGTCTTTCTTCCGTTCTTCTCCGTTTCTCGACAGCTCTGGATTGATGCGCGTTGGTGGCCGTCTAAGTAACTCTGCGCTCGACTTTGAAGCCCAGCATCCAATTATACTTCCAAGGCGTCATCCAGTCACGCGTTCAGTCATTATGCACTACCATGTCCGTAATCTGCATTCTGGACCTCGTGCATTGCTGGCCTCAATTCGGTTGCAGTATTGGCCAATTGGCGGTCGGAAAACAGTGTGCAGCGTAGTCAGCAAATGCACCATTTGTTTTCGAGCCAAGCCTCGTCTTGTGGAGCATGTTATGGCTGACCTGCCAAAGAATCGAGTTGATGCTTCACATACCTTTATGGTCACTGGTGTGGATTTTTGTAGGCCGTTTTTCTACAAAAGCGAGGTCCGCAATAAGGCACCAATAAAATGCTATATTTGCATTTTCATTTGCTTCGCCACCAAAGTTGTGCATTTGGAGTTGGTGAAGGATTTAACCACCGGAGCATTCTTAAATGCACTTAAACGCTTTATTTTGACGCGCTGTCGACCTACGAGGATCTGGTCTGACAACGCTACAAATTTCGTTGGCGCACGGAACGAGATGGCTGAGCTAAAGCATCTTTTTGAATCCAGCGAGCACCTGCAGGCTGTGCAAGAATTTTGCCTTGCTGACTGTATTGATTGGCGTTTCATTCCGCCGCGCTCGCCTCACTTTGGTGGTCTATGGGAAGCGGCTGTAAAGACTGCCAAGCATCATTTCTACAGATCCGTTGGACTATCGCTGCTCGAATTTGATGAGCTGCGCACGCTTGTATGCCATATCGGGGCAATTATTAATTCTCGCCCATTGTTATCCCTTTCAGAACATCCAGCAGATCTCGATGTCTTGACTCCAGCTCATTTTCTTGGTGCTGCTCCGCTGTCAACGTACGTTGAGCCTGATCTGACGAAGCTCAACTTCAATCGGCTGGATCGATGGCAGCGCGTGACGTACTACCAGCAGATATTTTGGGCTCGCTGGCGTGAAGAATACTTGACGCTTCTTCAACAGCGCTCAAAATGGCGAGTGTCTCGGCCTGGACTCTCCGTTGATGATGTCGTTCTGGTCAAGGACGAGAATTTGCCGCTCCTCAAATGGCCATTAGCAAGGGTGGTCAGCCTCATCAGCGGCGCAGATGGCGTGTCGAGAGTTGCAGAATTGAGGACTTCCACTGGAACCATTCGACGAGCCGTTCGCAAATTATGCCCGCTGCCGAAACAAGATGTTGTTGAAAACCCTGGTTCTTGAACAGGGGGAGTATGTTTGGTCATCCGGCCAAAAACAGCCAAAATCAGCAGCACATCATAGTTAATAAGTAACGTAAATAACTCAATACAAAGTGCTCGTTTTCTTGTCACTTGCTTTGCATAGCAAGCTGAGCACTTAACGTTTCCTTTTGTTGCTTGCCATAAATTTGCATAGGCTGCTGCGCAGCCGCCACATATGTACTAGTTATTGTCGCTAACTCTGCAAGTTAAGTTCGTTTTCGTTATCGCATCTGGTACGGAGAAGCTTAGCTTTCCGTCTACCAGCATAAACTTTGTAAATCTCGGCGATCGCTACCTATGCAAAATAAACATTTGTGAACCTCTTTTAAATTGAACAATTTCGTTTTCACTTATTTTGCAATTATTTCGCCAACATAATTTCGCATATTTGGAATCATAAAAAAGCTTATGATTATACTATAATCAAAAGAATAAGACGTGTGAAATAAACCCTGCAACGAAATTCTGTGTTTGATTTGCTCGATCCTCTTCACCTTCAACAATGTCAGAAGTGGTCCGGACTTTACAACTTTAATACATTTTGTGAACATCAGTCATGGAAAACGACATTTTGGGTGCACAATTTTCCATGGCTACACTAAAGCAGTGGCTGGCGTCGTTAGGGTTGCCGACAAGGGGCTCCAAAGCCGAGTTGGTGGCCCGTTTGAACGAAATACCCAGGGAGCTGAGGGGCTGCCCTCCAGTCATGGAAAGCATTAGCGGCGGCGTAGACCCTGGGTAAGAACAGAACAGGTTTTGCCACCTGTCAACACCACCTGTACCTTCACAGTCAGCTCTGCTGCCACCTTCTCCGGATCCGTTTGGATGCCCGCCTCCGTCACTAGATGCCCCACGTACCTAATGGATTTACGAAAGAATTCGCACTTATCCCGATTTATTCGCAGATTGGCCGCCCGCAGTCGCCGGAACACCTCGCACAAGTTGTTCAAGTGTTCTTCGAACGTCCTGCCAACTACCACTATGTCGTCGAGGTATGCAAACGCGTGCGGGCTGTCCAACGCCCTCTGGAATGTCGCGGGAGCCGAGTGCAGGCCAAACGGCATCACTGGCCACTGGAACAGCCCACGTCCTGGCACCGTGAACGCTGTGTATCGCTGGCTTTCGCGCTCCATTGTAATCTGACAGTATCCATTCCACAAATCGATGCTGCTTATGTATTTGGCCTGGCGCAGCTGCTCCAAAATGTGCTGGATCCGCGGAATTGGGTACGCATCTGGTTCTGAGCGTTCGTTCAGCTGTCGGTAGTCGATGCACATCCTCCAGGCGCCTGTCTTGATTGATCACTGCTTGCATGGCCGGATTCCGGGGGTAGTACTGCTGTTTGATGGGACGCTCGTCTTTCATCCGGATTGTGTGCACCGCTGCCGACAAGACTCCTGTGATGCTCTCGAAGCTTGCCAGTTCCCCCTCGAGGAACCTGGCTGCCGTCTGGGTCTGCTGCTCTGTTAGGTGGGCGGCTATAGTGAGCCCCGCCTGCTCGCTTGTCTCTACTTGGTCGGATATAACCCCAACCTTTGAGGTCCCTGCTCGGGCGCCACTTGTAAGGCTGTTACTCTGTCGCGGGTATACTCGCCGGCCAGAGTTTAAGTTGAAATAAATTAGGCACCCCTAAGTGCCAAGGTGTCCACCAAATAAAAGAGGGGCGGTACTCCAAATGAATATGTTCCACGTGGTTTCTATGTTCCTAATACAAAAACAGGACGGTGCGCTTCAGTGCGTGTTTGTCTACTTCCAAACCGGACCTAAAAACTCTTCTCTCCAATTCCAATTCCAAACTCCTTATTTCTTCTAATACTTAAACTACTTCTTAAAACTACTCGCCTACCCAGGCATCGTGACGACGCACAGCTGGTTGCTGCGCAACGCGTCGTTACAGGTGCACAAGGTCCACTGGACAATTTTGAACAGCTAAACGCCAAGCAGCAACAGCAACAGCAGAAACTATTGGAAGGCGCGGCGGTGCTGAGACAGCTGCAAGAAGAGATAGCAGCTTCGCAGAAATTACTAGAAGCGATACGCACTCAAGGGCAAAGCCAAATTCCTAACGGCAAAAGTGGCGGCGTCGAAGGCGAAGCTCTTGACGTCGACGCTGGTAACGGCAGCGCTGTTATCGACGATAATGCTGGCGGCAACACTGGAAGCAGACGTTACTTTCGTGCAGCAGCAGGCAGCTATTGTCACAGCTGTAAATAGCGGCCGTAACTCGAGCGGAGGAGAGATTCCAGATGCTGCAACTGACGCTTCACCAGCTGTCAATCACCAGACGATGAGCAGAGACGGCGAATGGCCTTTTGCGGTATTTAAGATTGCAAAAGAAATTCTTTTGGATTTTCTAGGAGAGTCCAATGTGCGCAATTGGATCACCCAATTGTACAACGTGGCCCGCATTTATGGGTTGAACGATACACAATGCCATGTGTTGTGTGTTAGTAAACTTAAGGGTAGTTCCCTCAATTGGTTGCACGCCGATCCACAGCGTCTCGGAAAACCGATAGATGTGCTATTAGAGCAGCTCCAATTAAATTTTGGAGGAAAAATGTCGGAGGCTGACCTTCGGCGCAGGTTTGTTGCTTTAACTGCAACTCTAAGGGTCATTGGGCCAAAGAATAAGTAAAGCCCAAGCAAAAAACAGGTTCGTGCTACAGTTGCGGCGCGCTAGACTATTTGATCGCCAAATGCCCTAAAAGGAATTCCAAGGTCAAGAATAATTATGTAAGGTATTTTAGAATACATTTTAAGCACTCCAATAACCAATCAATCATTGCAGAATGCCTCATAGACACAGGTAGCCCAATTTCTTTTTTAAAAAAATCATTAGTTCCTATTGAAGTGGAACTTCAGCGTAGCTTAAGTTTGTATTGTGGGCTGAATGGAAGCCTATTAAATATTTTTGGAAAAACCAAATGTTTTTTTAAGAAGGAAACAAAAAATGTTGATTTTGAGTTGTTAATAGTGGCAGATAAGTCTATGGGGTATGATGCAGTGCTTGGTAGGTATTTTATCAATGCATGTAACTTGAACTTTGACTCAAATGATTTGAAGGTAATAACAGTAAACAAAGGCAGAGATTGTTAGCGGCAAATTAGGTACGGGAACTTTTATGCCCGAAGTCCAGATAGATACAGAGGAAAATTATTCGGAAATAGTTATGTTAGGAAGATCGATATGCTGAAGATATACCATTTAGATGAGAACGATAAGCTCTACAACATTGGAGAAAATGTTGGGTACGAAACCAAGTGTGAGTTCACGCGACTTTCAGAAAACTATTATGTCAATGCAGCAAGACCAAGTGTACCGAAAATCCAATGCGAGATGAACATATCATTAGAGAACGCAAAACCTTTTAGTTGTCATTTTAGTCATTCGTCCGAGCAGTTTGCAATATGCATCGCCAATAGTATTGGTCAAGAAAAAGTAAGGCGATATGAGATTATGCATAGACTTTAGAAGGCTGAACACGATAATGATTAAAGATAATTACCCTCTGCCGCTAATAGATGACCTACTCGATAGCCTGTCGGGTAAGAAGTTGTTTACAAAGCTTGATTTGAAAAATGGGTATTTTCACGTGTTTGTTAACGAGGAGGCAGTAAAGTATACATCATTTGTCACTCCATTAGGTCAATATGAGTTTTTAAGAATGCCAATGGGATTGAAGAATGCGTCTAATGTGTTTCAGAGATTCGTAAATGAAATTTTTTCTGACATGATTAAGAATCATACAGTAGCGGTATACATGGATAATATCATGATAGCAAGCGTGACGGTGGAGGAGCACTTAGAAGTTTAAAAGAAGTATTCAGAAGGTTATTTGAGAACGGAAGCAAGTAGTTGAGAACAATTTAGAGCTCAGAATGGAAAAGTGTGAATTTATGTTTTCTGAGATAAAATATTTAAGGTATCGGATTGCAAGTGAGGGTATCAGAGCGGATGAAAAAGGCGTAGAAGCGGTAGCTAACTTTCCAATGCCAAGCAACACGCACGCGGTACAGAGCTTTTTGGGCATGTGCTCATACTTTCGTAGATTTATCAAGGATTTTTCTACAATTGCTAAGCCATTATATGATTTATTAAGAAAGACCATTTTGCTTTGGAGAAGTTGAATTAGATTGTTTTGACACATTGAAAGAGAAATTATCCCATGCACCGGTGCTAGCGTTATATAATTATAGGGACGGAACGGAGTTGCATTGCGATGCCAGTGCGTTAGGGTTTGGGGCGGTACTGATGCAAAGAAAAGAAGACAAGAAGTTGCATCCAATCTTCTATTTCTCCAAACGAACGTCACACACCGAGGCGAAATACCATAGCTTTGAGTTGGAGACATTAGCTATCATTTATGCACTACGTCGGTTCAGGATATATTTACATGGGCGAAAATTTAAGATATTGACAGACTGTAACTCGTTGACATTAACGTTAAACAAGATAGAGCTAAACCCAAGAATTGCCAGATGGGCGTTAGAGCTCCAGAATTATGATTATGAGCTAGTGCATAAAGCAGGGAAGCAAATGCAACATATAGATGCGTTGAGCAGGTGTACGAACGTAATGGTGGTGGAAGCAAGTAGTTTTGAAATTAATTTAGTCATTTGCCAGAATAGAGATGAGAAACTTAGGGATATCAGGAAATTGTTAGAAAAAGGAGAGCATAAATTGTTTGAAATGAGAAATGGAATAATTTTTAGAAAATCGAATGACAACCGAATTATGTTTTATGTACCAGATAGTATGATAGATCAGGTATTATAAAAATACCATAATGAGTTAGGGCATATAGGAAGAGATAAAATGATCGACGCGATCACCAAGACCTATTGGTTTCCGCAAATGAAAGAAAATGTGATGGCACACATAGAGAATTGTTTGAAGTGCATAGTTTTCTCGCCGAAATCAGGAAAAGACTTCGGATTGTTGCATAGCATACCGAAAGGCGATAAACCGTTCGACATGATACACATAGACCATTTTGGGCCGATAAATGCTGGCAGAGCTAAAAAGCATATTTTCGCAGTAATTGATGGATTTACGAAGTTCGTGAGGTTGTACACAACGAAAACCACGAGCACAAGGGAAGTAATAAACGCGCTTAGAGATTATTTCAGATCATATAGTAGGCCTAGATGCATCGTTTCAGATAGGGGTAGTTGTTTCACAACGGCAAAGTTTAATGAATTTACAAGCAAGAATAATGTTAAGCATATCAAGATAGCGACGGGTTCTCCGCAGGCTAATATGCAGATAGAAAGGGTTAACAGAAGTTTAGGACCCATGATTGCGAAGCTTGCGGAACCTGAAAACACTGGGACATAATAGTTGAGAAGGTAGACCATGCGCTAAATAACACAATACATCGCAGTATCAAACAGTTGCCCAGAAAGATGTTATGTGGTCTGCCTCAAAAGGGTGAGGTTTGTAATGAACTTAGAGAGAAGTTAGAAGAAATAACAAGTTCAGATTCGGTGAGACCTAATAGTATAGCGGAAGTAATAAAATGTGCGGAGAAAAACCAAAAAGTAGCACAAGCTAATGGTGAAAAATGTTACAACAAAAACAAAAGGCAGGCGATAAAATATCAGCTGAGGGATTACGTCATGGCTTAAAATTTCGACAGAACAACAGGAGTTGCGAGAAAATTAATACCTAAAACCAAAATAGCGAAAATATTGAGGAATGACAGATATTTATTAGAAGATGTTGAGGGGTTCCAGGTGTCTCGCAGCCCGTACCAAGGAGTATGGGAGCTCATAATATTAGGCATTGGATTAAAAGATAATTTTAAGTACATTGTAATGTTATTACTCTGCCGCAGGTATGCTCGCCGGCCAGAGTTATGCTGAAATAAATATTAGGCACCCCAAAGTGCCGAGGTGTCCGCTAAATAAAAGGGGGCGATATGCCGAAATATGTTTACACGTGTTTTAATTTTTAAAGTTAAAAGTTACAGGCTGCGCTTCAGTGCTCGTTCGACTTCACTCAAAAGGAACCAAAAAAGAACTAAAAACTACTCAACATTCATGAAATTAAAACAACTTTGCCTTCATGGCTTACAACTACTTACAAATACTTATTACTACTTAAACTACTCAACGTGACGACGCGTTGTACAGCAGTCAGCCGCGCGTCGTTACAACATCATAAGACAATATAATATGAATACTTGTAAGTATTTTTATACCCTGTACCCGTAGGGTAAAAAGGGTATATTAGGTTTGTGCAAAGTATGTAACATACAGAAGGAAGCATCTCCGACCCCATAAAGTATATATATTCTTGATCAGCATGACGAGAGAAATCGATCTAGACATGTCCGTCCGTCTGTCCGTCCGTCTGGATGAACGCAAGGATCTCAGAAACTATAAAAGCGAGAATAACCAAAGTTGGCATCCAGGTTCTCCTAGGTCCGAGTAAGGACGAGTTTATTTTATTTTTTTTAATTTTCCCCCCTTCCCCCGCTACAGAATTTCGTCAATAGCGTCCACATTTCAAATGCTACCTAAACCAAACTACGCACACATAATTTATATGTAATTGTCTACTGTTGTTCATTCAATTCGGTCAATTCTAAGAAAAGTTATTAGCAAAATAAATTCTCGCCAGTACAACCCCCACAAACTGCAGCAACAAGTTCGTTCTTCTTCTTCCTCTTTTTGCTGCTGCTTTGGGCGCATATAACTCAGTGACGGAAGTTTACCTGGGTACAGGGTATTACACTGTCGGGCTTGCTCTACTGTAGCGTTCTCTCATGTTTTAATATTTATTTGTAAATAACAAACATTTGTACATAGCTATAAGTTGTATCCTTATCCGAGATCAGGGGATCTCAAGAGTCAGGATGGCCAAGTTGTGGCAGGCCTGCGGCCTCGCTCATATTATAGCACTGCTCTCTCATGCCGCAGTCTCTCACTACTGTAACGGTTAATACTCTCTCGTGTGTAATGCCATCCTGCGAGCTACAAGAGAGCTGCCTGCGAGCAGCGATGAATTTAGTCTTAAGTGGACAATCAAAAGAATAAGACGTGTGAAACAAACCCTGCAACAATACATACACGCATATAAATACACATACTATAGACACGTGATGTAAATGCAAAACTCTACATAAACATGTCTTCTATGTATGTATTAAATAAGTTTTCTTAATGAATTTAATAAATTAATTTAATTTTTATAGCCTGTACCCAAAGGGTGAAAGGCTATACTAGTTTTGTGCGAATGTATGTAACACACAGAAGGAGGCGTGGCAGACCCCACAAAGTATATATATTCTTGATCAGGGTGACAAGGCGAGTCGATTCAGCCATGTCCGTTGGTCCGTCCGTCCGTCCGTCTGTATGAGCGCAAAGATCTCAGAAGGTACAAGAGCCAGAATGACCAAACTCGGTATCCAGGTTCCTCTAAGCCCTAGGCAGGTCAAGTTTATTTTTTTATTTTATTATGATACACCCCCCACTCCCCCGCAATTTGTGTTTCTTTTTTATAACTTCCGTAATTCTTGGAATTTTGGAAATCAAATTTGGTAGTTACGTCCAGTTAGTGCTTATGTGTCCGTATGCCAAGTTTCATCATGATAGGTGAATTCTGAAGAAAGTTATAGCAATAAATAAAATCGCTGATCATGCTCTGCTTGCAGCGCTGCCCGCAGCTGTTGTTGTTGTTGCTGCTTTGGTTCAACTTTGTGCTATATACATACACGCATATAAATACACATAGACACGTGATGTAAATGTAAAACTGTACATAATCATGTCTTCTATGTATGTATTAAATAAAATTTCTTAATTAATTTAATAAATTAATTAATTTTTTTTTAATAATTTAATTTTTATTAATATATTTTTTTTAATTTTTATACCCTGTACCGAAAGGGTGAAAGGGTATACTACTTTTGTGCGAATGTATGTAACAGGCAGAAAGAGGCGTGGCAGACCCCACAAAGTATATATATTTTTGATCAGGATGACAAGACGAGTCGATATAGCCATGTCCGTCTGTCTGTCCGTCTGTCTGTATGAGCGCAAGGATCTCAGTAAGTATAAGCTAGGATAACCAAAATTGGTATCAAGGTTCCTATAAGCCCTAGGCAGATCGAGTTTGTTTATTTTTTCTGATACACCCCCCCACCACTCCCCCTATTAACGATTTTCTATAACTCCCGTAATTCTCGAATTTTGAACTAAAATTTGGGAGTCACATTAGGTTAGTGATTATATAGCCGTATACCAATTCATTATAATAGAATGATCGGAAAGAAAGTTATAGCCACATAACCAGTCCCAATGCACACATACATACATATGTACAAGTACACAAACACGCATAGATACGATTCTGATGTAAATGTATGTATGCAGGTATGGAATATTTTATATTTAATTTAGTTAATTAATTAAATTAATTTAGTTAATTAATTAAATTAATTTAGTTAATTAATTAAATTAATTTAGTTAATTAATTAAATTAATTTAGTTAATTAATTAAATTAAATTAATTAATTAATTTAATTTCTTTTTTGTGGGGTGGTACAGGGTATATAAGAGTTGAGCCTGCTCGACTTTAGCATTCCTTTCTTGTTACATCCTTAGACTCTTAAATACCCTGTACCACCCCACAAAAAAGTATTTAAATTAATTAATTAATTTAATTAAATTAATTAACTAAATTAATTTAATTAATTAACTAAATATTAACTAATTAAATATAAAATATTCCATGCATGCATACATACATTTACATTTACATCAGAATCGTGCCTTATGCGTGTTTGTGTACTTGTACATATGTATGTATGTGTGCATTGGGCCTGGTTATTCGGCTATTACTTTTTTTCCAATCATTTTATCATAATGAAACTTGGTATACGGATACATAGTCACTAACCTAATGTGACTATCAAATTTTAGTTCAAAATTCCAAGAATTACGGGAGTTATAGAAAATCGTTAATAGGGGGGGAGTGGGGGGGTGGATCAGAAAAAATGAACAAACTCGTCCTTTCTCGGGCTCAGGAGAATCTGTATACCAAGTTTGGTTATTCTGGCTCTTATACTTTCGGAGATCCTTGCGTTCATACAGACAGACGGACAGACGGACGGACAGACGGACATGGCTATATCGACTCGGCTTGTCATGCTGATCAAGAATATATATACTTTGTGGGGTCTACCAAGCCTCCTTCTGCCTGTTACATTTTTCAGCTCCCGCAAACCTAATATACTCTTGTACATTTCATGTAAAGAGTATAAAAATCCACAGAACACAACACTCTCTTAATATCGACAACATTCTGTGTGACATACTACAATGGTGCAACTATTCTGGAGCATCACTTTCCATAGCCAAATGCAAACACCTCCACATCTGTCGTAAAAATAATTGCAACTTCCAACTTCAATACGCAGAAAATGTATATTTTGGAATTTCCCTCCCTCCCCCCTCTCCAGCGCAAATGCGATTTTCTCTAACTCCCGTAATTCTTGGAATTTCGAACTAAAATTTTGCAAATACCCCCAGTTAGTAATTATGTGTCCGTATGCTCAAGCGCTGCCCGCGGCTGTTGTTGATGGTGCTGTTTGGTTGACTGCGAAAATGCTTACACAGACACGAATAGATGCGCATAGGCATACATACACTCACACAGGCGCAATTGCTATGTAAATGTGCAATTATACACCCTTTACGTGAGTTCGAATACCGAGAAAGGTAAAATCGATCATTGAATTTTTTTTTTATTTTCGTAATTTTTTTATTTTCTATAATTATTGTAAACATATGTACAGAGTATTTCAAAGTCGGGACACCCGACTTTAGCTTTTTTACTTGTTTTAATGATTGTGTAGTCATCTGCGTTAGCTGAAAAGTCTAGTGGTTTGGGTTTGGCTATTGTTTTATTTAGTTTGTTATATGCAATGGCGAAAAGTATGACTGATAAAGGGGATCCTTGTGGAATTCCGTTTTCTAGTGGTTTTTGTGTAGAGTGAATTTGGTTGGCTTGAACTATTATTTTTCTGTTGGAGAGAAAGTTGACTACATATTTTAAAACTTTTGGTCCTATTTTCCAGTTGATGAGTTCGTCGATGATTGTATGGATACCTATCTTGTCAAACGCCTTAGCAAAATCTAAAGATATTATAGACAGGTGGGATTTTGCTGAGAGGGATGATGTGATCTGGTGGTCTATCGAACACGGATTTCCCCTTTCGAAATCCCATTTGATGGGTGTCGAGTAGTTTGCTGTTCGTGGCTAGCCACCATAGCCGGTTTGCAACTATTTTATCCAGTAGTTTTGCGATGCAAGAGTTAAGCGATATTGGGCGATAGGAGGTAACTAGAGTTTTGTCTGTATTTGGTTTCTGTATAGTGATGATGTTGCTTAGTTTGAATTGTTGTGGTATGTGGCCGTCAAATATATTGTTAAATAGGTTTAAGAGGCGTCTTTCTAGGTTAGGGGACAAATTTTTTAACATTGGGTAACTAATGCGGTCTATGCCTGGTGTCTTTCCTTTAAGTTGGTTTAAAGCGGCTTTTAGTTCGAGGATAGTGATGTCCTTTTCCAGGTTCATAGTTGAAGGAGGTGGAATATATGATAAGTTGGTGCTTACTTGTGTTTTGTGCTGTCGGAATAATGTGGAGAAGTTACTATCTGAGGCTGAAGTGGACCAGTAGTTACAAAGAGTGTTGGCTATATCGGCGTTGTTAAATATTGTTTGTGTTAGGGTTGACAAGGCAATGAATGCTATGGCGTGTTTTAAGACCACAGAAACGGTTAATGTTGGACCAAATTTTAGCGATAGGAGTACAAGGGTTAATCTCGGAGGTAAAGGTATGTATAGATTCACGTTTTTTTGTTTTTAGTTCGCGTTTGAGTTTGGCGTTAGCTTGTCTGTAGGCTAGGATATTTTTTGTGTTGATATTTCTTTTTAAGTTTGACCATGCTTTGGATTTTTGATTTTTTAGGAGTTGTAGGCCTTGATTCCACCATGGGACGTTTCTATTTCGGTGTTTTTGTGTTTGTGGGATAGCTTCGTTTGCACTTCGAAGAATGACTCTGACTATATTGGCTGTCTCTTTGTTAATTTGTTGAGCTGGTAATTTTTCGTGACAGTACTTGTCTGTGAGTTGTTGGAACAGGGGCCAGTTTGCTTTGTTTAGCTTGAATTTAGATTTGGGCGAAATACTTGGTTCGTAGTCTTGGAAGAGTGAGAGGTAGATTGGAAAGTGGTCACTTCCTGCTAGGGAGTTGTCTGTGGTCCATTTTATGTGAAGTGCGAGGTAAGGTGTTGCTAGGGTCAGATCAATGTGTGTTAGCGTGTAAAATGGGTAATAAAATGTAAAATGGGTAGGTGATCCATCATTCATGGTCGTAAGGGCCGCTGTGTTAATAAAACGAAATAATATGTTACCTCTGCGGTTGTTTTCATTCGATCGCCAGCTTCGATGCCAACTGTTAAAATCTCCTGTTATAATAAGTGGCTGTGGGAGGCTGTCATACATATTTCTAAGACTGGTTTATGGTTTATTTGGGGGTATGTAAGACGAGGCTATGGTAAATTTGATTTTAGAGTGTATTGTTACTGCTACGTTGTCAAATTCTAGAGTATTTAAATTTACTTGTTGTTGTTGTATGGAGTTGTGTACTAGTAGTGCCACTCCTCCATATCCGTTTGTGGCTGTGTTCTCGTGATATAATGAGTAATTGATTGGGATGGGTATGTTTTGAACATTTTTGATTAGAGGGGTTACGAGTTGTTTTTATGTTTAGGCTCGTTTTTGTCTTTCGATTTGAGGGGTTTGGCAAGGGTGTTTTGTTTGTCGCTGTAAAACCTGAGCTTGATGTCTTCAGTGAGTTGGCTAGAAAGTGGTTTGGCTTCTTCCTTGGATGGGGTGATGTCCATGATGGTATCAAAGGGATCGTCGTACGTGATGGTGTGTCTAGCTGGCGTTGGCTTGATAAGGTTTTGGTTTTGTTCCTTGTTATGGTTGTATTGTGTTTGATTTGTGCTCTGTCTCAGTGATGTAGGTGTATTAGTTGAGGATGGTGAAGTGTTTTGTGGTCTTGCCGTTTGTATTACTGCTGGTTCTGCTACTATTTTCGAGTATAATGTGGTTTGGTGAGCATGTCGGTTGTGGTACGTTTTGAGTGCAGTTTTATGGTCGACTTTTTCAATTGTTTTGATCGTTGTAATTTCTTTCTGCTTGATAAAAGTGGGGCAAGATTTATCCATGGGGCTATGGTTATTTTGTGTGTCGTACTTGCAGTTGATGCAGAATTTATCTTTATTGCAAATTGCGTTTTCAGAGGTGTGGTGTTCTTCTGAGCAGTTGGTGCATGCTGTGGGGCTTTTACAAGTGGTGGTGGGGTGTCCAAATTTAAGGCAATTGTGGCATCTGAGAGGCAGTGGCACGTATGGGCGAACATGTGCTCCCTCGTAACCGATCATAATATTTTCTGGAATTGTTAGCGATGCGAAAGTTATTATAATCAGACCAGTTTCCTTTAGTGTGTTGTTTTCCTTTCTCATTATTTTGCGAACTTCTGTGACGTTTTGTGTTTTTAGTTATTTCAGTATTATTTCTTCCTCAATATTGCGCAAGTCGTTTGAGTAAATTACTCCTTTGGAGAAGTTAAGGGTTTTATGCTCACTGACTAGTACAGGGAAGTCCGTAAAGGTGTTAAGTTTTAACAATTTTTGGGCTTGAGTGGCGTTTTTTGTTTTTATTAAAAGTGTGCCTGCTCTTGTTTTTTTACATGAGTCGACTTCTCCATTGCATTGGAAGTCTATAATTTTTTTAATTACGAATGGTGTGACATTTTCAAATGTTTTATTGTCTGTTCTGGATATTGTGATAAATTTTGGAAGATTGTAGTTGGTTTTGTTCTGTAGAAATAGTCTATTTAAATCTGGTGGGAGTGCCATTGTTGGTGTAGTCGGGCAGTCGCCCTGCTGCAATTCGGCGTGTGCACTGTTTCACTTGGTTGTTGTTATTGCTTGTTTGCTAATTGACCTAATGCATAGTGTGTAATTGTTTTTTTTTGGCTATTTATAGATTACTGATAAGCAATTTTTGCACTTGTAAACAGTCGGTAGTCGCACGTCTTTACTTCTCGAAGCTAAAGTTGGTACTGAATTTTGAATTGATGCAAGTAAATAGTGCAAGAAAGGTAGGAAAACATTCTGTTATTATATACAAACTAAAACTCGAGTTTTCTGATGTGTCTGAACCTACATTGGGATGTTACAATGCTACCGAAATAGCATTGCAAGTTGAAAGTGGAACATCTCCAATTTTCTTCAAACCGAGAACTTTACCTTTAGCTTGGAAAAATAAGGTAGAAACTAAATTACGCAATTTGATTCGAGTGGGCAACACCATTAGTTCCAATTCTGAAACCAAATGGTGACATCAGAATTTGCGAATTACAAGAATTACAAGACTATAGAGTCACTCTTAATAAATCATTAATTGACGTCAAATATCCTTTGCCGAGGATTGACTATATATTTGCCGTACTGACAGGTGGTGAATTATATTCTAAGCTTGACTTGAGCAATGCTTACAATCAACTAAGGTTAGATAACAAGAGAGAACGCTACAGTCGAACAAGCCCGACAGTAAAATAGCCTGTACTCTCCACAAAAAAGGAAAATTAAAAAAAAAGTTTAGTTCAGTATGTGTGTATGTGTGTATGTATGCAGCATAAAGTTGAACCAAAGCAGCAACAACAACAACAGCTGCGGGCAACGCTGCAAGTAGAGCATGGGCAGCGATTTATTTATGGCTATAACCTTCTTCATAACTGACCTATCATGATGACACTCGGCATACTGACAAATAACCACGATCTGGATGTATATGCCATTTGAGTTCAAAATTCCAAGAACTTCCGGAGTTAGTTAGTGTATCAGAAAAAAAAAAACACAAACTCGATCTGCCTGGGGCTTAGGGGAATCTGAATGCCAAGTTTGGTTATCCTAGCTATTGTGCTTGCTGAGATCGTTGCGCTCATACAGACGGACAGACGGACGGACAGACGAACATAGCTATATCGACTTGTCTTGTCATCCTGATCAATAATATATATACTTTGTGGGGTCTGCCACGCATCCTTCTGTGTGTTACATACATTCGCACAAAACTAATATAGCCTTTTACCCTTTGGGTACAGGCTATAAAAAGTCACAAATGATGTGCACGTGGAGTACACACATTGGCTTATTAAAAGTTAAAAGATTACCTTTTGGAATTAAATCGGCAGCAGCAATTTTCAAAAAGCAGTGTAAAGAAGTTATTTTTTCAGCTGAGGTAATGCTCAGCTGTCCAGGATCCCTTACAAGAAAATTTGTAAGTTGCGGGACCTTGCTACCAAAAGGGCTCGATGCACACTGTTGTCAGCGACACGTGGAATTTGCGTTCACAGGTTGATGCCCGATGAACGAAAGTTCGACGCATCTACCAAACTGCCGCCGTCTTGCATTTGTGGTTAACGACACCGCAATTACAAGACGTCACCAATCTGGCTCTGTCGATTTCGTGGTTTATAACACCTTAGCGTTATATCTGCCTGTTAATGGCCCAGCAGATATAACCACCAACAGTTTTATTCCTACTCTAAATGCTGCCGGCCCTATGCTACACAAATTTAACACCAGGATGCTTTGAACTTACATGGATTTTATTTGATCGTGTAAGGCTTTGCGGCTGGTACTCGCACGTCTATTCGCTGCTGTGGTCACTGGAGAAGAGAGCGAGCTTACATTTTTGCTCTCCCTTCTAACCTCGTTTTTCTTGCATCCCTTTTCGCTATTTATCGAAAAGCTCTCTCTGCGTGGGCGGTGATGCCAGCCCGCCTGTTCTCTCTCTATTTACAAGTACAACACTTATAAAATACCTCTCGTTGTGCAAATTCAAATAATACCGGTCCTTCATGACAATTATAGAAATGGATAATGCGCAATATACTAATTATAACTAAACATTTAACATAAACAATGTGCAATATTCAAGTGTGCCATAGAAACTTAGGCAAGTAATACAATGTGCAATATTCATCTTTTCAATATAATAGAAATTTAGGCTAATAAAACAATGTGCAATATTCATGTGCGCAATAGAAACTTAGGCTAGTAATACAATGATAAGATGAGGTTGTAGCTAATTGTGACGCAGCGGGATTCTGCATCACAGCAGTTTCACTTCAACCCTCTTTGAGCATAGACGTGTGACTACGACAACATAAACAAAGGTCATTGACTACACCCTTCAACAGACTCTCACCAGCCTTGTAGAAACAATAAGCGAAAAAAAATAAACCAAAAGCAACGAGTGCAATGTGCAAGTGCCGGGCTTAAGCCCAAAAACAATAACAATGAAACCACCTGATTTAAAAAGAAGTGCAACAAGCAACGAAAACTCTAACGAAGGAAAATATTTTGTTATCACTAGAACAGGTAATAATTCATTTATTCACACTAACCCGTTTTTAATAAACACAAGAGAGAACGCTACAGTCGAGCCAGCCCGACAGTGAAATACCCTGTACCCAGGTAAACTTCCGTCACTGAGTTATATAGCAGCAGCAAAAAGAGGAAGAAGAAGAGCGAACTTGTTGCTGCAGTTTAGGGGGTTGCACTGGAGAGAATTTGTTTCGCTAATAACTTTTCTTAGAACTGACCGAATTGGATAAAATTGTAAACTAAAGTAGAGAAACTACGTGGGAAAGTTTGGTTTATGTGGAGAGTATTGAAGAAATTCTGTAGCGGGGGAAGGGGGGGGGGGAATTTAAAAAATAAACCAATCTCATCCTTTCTCGAACCTAGTAGAATGTGGATACCAACTTTGGTTATTCTCGCTTTTATAGTTTCTGAGATCCTTGCGTTCATCCAGACAGACGGACGGACATATCTAGATCGATTTCTCGTCATGCTGATTCAGAATATATATACTTTATGGGGTCGGAGATGCTTCATTCTGCATGTTACATACTTTGCACAAACCTAATATACCCATTTTACCCTACCCTTTTATATAATAAGAGCTCGTGTTTTGTACGGCAAGCAAATCCTTGAAAATGAATATGAAAAGCAATGTCAAAATACTTTTGTCCAGGCAAACTTTTGTCACAAACTACGCCGACAATCATAGAAAAGAAATGTGTTACGTTATCAGTGCGATCTGATATAAATGAATAAAATATTGTATATATATGTATATTTTGCCTATATATATATATATATATATATATATATATATATATATATATATATATATATATATATATATATATAGGCCGTTGACCAAAAATTTATTAAATTCGGAAAAAATTTATACCACAAACTTTTCATTTGAAAATGTGAATAAATATTACAACCTCACTAATTCAACCTCCACCACAAAGTCCGAGTATGCAGTTTTGTTTGTATTCTTTTATAGATTATAAAAATCAAATTTAAAGTTGATTGGTGGAAAACTGAAGATTTTTCAAACAAACTTTGGAGCTCGTTTTCCCCCCTTTGGAGCTCAAATTTTCCAAAATCTCTTCTTAGTGCGCACCTACACTATGATAGGGTACTTGACCCCAGCTTCAGCTTCCTAGCTTTTACCGTTTGGGCTGTGCGTTGATCACCAATCAGGCAGTCAGTCAGGACAAATTGTTTTATATATACTTGTATAGATATGTACAAGGTGCGTTCCAAAGTAAACAGGGCTTTTTTTTTTTGCGTTAGAATCTGCTATCTTTATCGATCATCATGTAAATTAATGGAAAAGGAATTGAACATCTCCAAAACATCGATTGATCGCATTTTGACCGAACATTTGGGCTTACGAAAGGTGTGTGCACGGTTTGTTCCGCACAAATTGACTGACGACCAAAAATTGCTCTCATCGATCGACGCTTGTGACCGATTATTCACCTGATATGGCACCGTGACTTCTACCTTTTCGGAAAAATGAATTTGCCCATGAAAGGAAAGCGTTATGCAGACGTAGAGGCCATTCAAAATGCTTGCACCGGCATACTGGCGGCCATACCGGCCAACGAGCTAAAACACTCGTTCGACATGCTTTTGGATCGTGCAAAAAGCTGTATTGAAGCAGAAGGAGACTATTTCGAATAAAATAAATTGATTTTGCCGAAAAAACCATTTGTTATGTTTTTTTTTAAAAGTCCTGTTTACTTTGGAAAGCACTTTGTATGTATGCATGTGTTGAATATTTGAATAATTAAATAAATAAATAAATTAAATTTTTAAAATAATTTTTTATCTTAAATTTTCTTTTGTTGTGGAGATTACAGGGTATTTTACTGTTGGGCTTGCTTGACTATAGCGCTCTATCTTGTTTGACTATAGCCATGATAGCTTAGCTCGAAAGGAAGTAGTCTCAGCCCAGCAAGTAATTTAGCTTAAGTCCGTTCTCTGCATAAACACAAACTCAATGAAAAATGTATGCAATTGTAAAAGTGAAAAAATGTGCATTACATGCTTTATTTTAATTGCTTTCATTTAAATCAAATTTTAAAAATTTGTTGTGAAGTGAAAATGGTTGTCTAAAAGTCAATGGTTTAAATAGTTGTTGCTCTTTTTCTTTCAAGATTTGTGAAATGGGGTATGGTTATGAAGCATTTTCTGTTTGTAACTGCTGCTCATGCCTGAGCTCATTCAATGTTGCTGCAGTACGTACATATACTTGTGGTATTTTCCAAATCGTAACTTACCTTCCGCTCCGTTTATCATGCCGTTAATGTTTCCACTTGCCGCAACACCACCAATTGCGCCTCCGTTGCTATTTGGGGCCCCAACAAATTCACCACCAGTACCCACAAATACATCGTTTTCTTGCTGCATTTGATTTGAGAAATGGGTCTCTTTGGCACGCACCACCTCGTTAAGTCCCTTGCTGTGGCTCGGCTGCTGCTTCCGTCGCGGCTTAGTTGTTGTATGTACGTGAGGTATGGGTGTTGTTGTCGACTTGGGTGGTAAACGTAGCTCTGCAAGAAATTGCACCAATTATATAATGTAGAATGCTGCTCAGCGATAACAAGAACAAAGGCGCAGGTGCCGTGAAACCATGTTTTTAATTTTTAATTGTGAAATACATACTAGCCTATGGATGTTAGTAATTTTATACGGTCAAGAGAAGGTATGACAAGTAAATTGTTCGTCTAACATCTAAACTAAGCCTAAACTTTTAAATCAGAATGTCATCTGATTAACATAAAACAAGTGGAAAAGCTAAAATTAAAAAATTCGAAGAAACACGGGAGTTATGGATGAGTGATTGTATGGGACAGGGGGGAGGGAAGGAAATTCCAAAATACACATTTTCTGCTTATTCACATAAGGCATTTGGTGTCCCTAGCTGTAATAGTATCTGAGATATAGGCGATTATGCGAATGGAAAGTCGGGAAATGCTCCATAGGTTGGAAGTGGGGGGAGAGAGAGAATATATAAGAATATTTGTACTTAGTGTGGTCACTTTTTACTTCCTTGGTATTCTAACTCCTGTAAAGGGTGTATAGCTGCACATAATGTCATACTGCAATAAGTCTTGCAATTGATTCTGAACAACTACAAATTGTTGGTTGTGCGTGAATATAATGGAACATCTTTTGTTTAATATTTTTAAAGCTTATACCCAAAGGGTGAAAGGCTTTACTAGGTTTGTGTGAATGTAAGCAAAAGCAAGGCAGACCCCACAAAATATATATATTATCGATCAGGGTGACAAGCCGAGTCGATATAGACATGTCCGTCTGTATGAGCGCAAGGATCTCAGAAGGTACAAGAGCTAGAATGACCAAACTTGGAATCCAGGTTCCCCTGAGCCTTAGGCAGGTCAAAGACTATATTAGTTTTGTGCGAATGTATGTAACTGGCAGAAGGAAGCGTAGCAGAACCAGATTCAGTGGAAGACACAAGACTTGGCACAATTAAAAAAGACGTCTTCTTTATACGATGACTCGTCAGAGACTGAGTTCGAGCGAATTGCTCAAGCTACAATGTACAGCGAGATTGGGGAAACAGCTGATAGGGTTGCCAGAGTTCCTATGTACATACGTAGCCTACTACAAATCGGCCATCCTGACAGCCGGATCTCCTGATCCCGGTGTATTACATAGTGTGTTTGTTTAAAAGTATGCACAATTGGAGTATTTTCTTATATCTATGTTTTACAAAATGTTTCTAAGTTTATTGGCGAAATTTTACAATATTCTTAAACTATTTCTTTTTCCCTACCCAATGCCGTATGTTTTGAACACCCCGAACACCCTTGTATGGGTTTCGAGAAATCAGAAAATTCTCTACATCTATCAATAGAAACCTGTCGTTACGCAACACTTTCGCTATTTCATATGGTTCTTTGTTTTTGGGGATTAGCTTTCTAGTAGCCCCTACCGTGCAATCGAAATTGTTTACCATTACGTAGTCTCCCTTTTTATAGCTTCGCAGTTTTCTCTTCGAATTATTATAATATGATTCATTGTACGACATTGAACGTTTTTGGTTTTCTTTAACTTCATTCCTGATTTTTTTGAAACTACCTTTATAAACCGTATTGTTATCTTCTTCCAACTTTTCTCTGAACTTGCCTAATATATCACCTTTCTGCTCGGCGTCGAACAATACCTTACGATGGATTGTGTTGTTAAGAGAGTATTCAACTTGTTATACTACTGAATCAAAATGTCTGCACTTATCTGGTTCAGTCAACTTCTAAATCATTGGACCTAAACTCACATTTATCCGTTCAACTTCTCCATTTGTCTGTGGAGATCCAGTCGCTATCATAATGTGTTTAATATTTATTATTTAATATTTGCCCTACCTGTAGCTACCGGTCCGTAATGATCAATATGTATTAACTGGAATGGTTTATCTCCTTTTGGTATGCTATGTAAAAGTCCCTCCTTTCCACTCTTTGGCGACAGACAATTTTCAATATGATTGCTGCACTTTTCCTTAAGATTTTCGAAACAACAACTTCTCGAAATAATGTCCATCATTTTGTCTTTGCCAATATGACCCAGATCATTATGATATTTGTGCAATACATGGCTTTCCATATCTTCGGGTAAGTAAAAGAGTAACCTATCGTCGTTTGTTTTCCTATAAAAATCCCATTTCTCATCTCGTACATTTTGTGCTCACTTTTCTCTAAAATTTTTTTAATCGTTTGTATCTTAGGGTCCCTTGCTTGACAGATAACAAGATTGTCCTCAAAACTATTTGTTTCCACTACCAAAATATTTGTGCATCAGCTTAATGCATCTACATGTTACATTCTACTCCCGGCTCTGTAAACTAGCTCATAATCGTAGTTTTGCAGTTCCAAAGTCAATCTAGCGATTCTAGGATTTAAATCAACCTTGTTCAACGTAAGGGTTAAAGAGTTGCAATCTGTGAATATTTTGAACCGTTTCCCGTGTAGGTAAATTCGAAAGCTCCGTATGGCATAAATTATTGCTTATGTCTCCAGCTCAAAACTATGATACTTTGACTCTGTCTCTGTTGTACGCTTAGAAAAATAAAATATTGGATGCGTTTTCCCATCGCTTTTTATACCTTGTACCCAAAGGGTGAAACGGTTTACTAGTTTTGTGCGAATGTATGTAACAGACAGAAGAAGCCGAGGAAGACCCCCAAAAGTATATGTATTATTGATCAGGATGACAAGCCGAGTCGATATAGCCATATCCGTCTGTCCGCCTGTATGAAAGCTATGATATTAGAAAGTATACAAGTATGAGCTAGACACAGATGTAAATGTATACTGTTGAAACTGTATGTATGTATGTATGTACATATGTCTTGAATATTTTTTATTTAATTTAATGAATTAATTTTATTTTTATAACCTGTATCCAAAGGATAAACGGCCATACTAGTATATACTATACACAAAGTACATATATGTATTATTGATCAGGATAATAATCAGACTTCGTATCCAGATTCTCCTAACTCCGAGAAAGGACGAGATTGTTTTTTTTTTCCTGATACACCCCCACTCCCCCGTAATTCCTGTTTTTCATAACTCCCGTAATTCTTGGAATCCTGAATTTGGCCACGTTTCATCATGATAGGTCAATTCTGAAGAAAGTTATAGCCATAAATAAAATCGCTGCATATGCTCTGCCTGCAGCTCTGCAAGCAGCTTTTGTCGTTGTAGCTCCTTTGGTTCAACTTTGTGATGCCTACATACACGCATATAAACATGCAGAGACACGATTCTAACATCAAAATAAAATAATTTGATTAATATAATTTTTTTAAATTAATGATAAACAATTTTTTTTATTAATAATTTAGTGTTTTGGAAATGGAAGGAATGTTTTCAGGACTTTGGATTTAATTCTTATTAGATATTGCATATAATGGTGTTCTAAGTGTAATTGTTCTGATAAAGACTCAGTTGAAAGAACTGTGGAAAAAGTTTTTGCTGATTGCGCAATATTTCTTGTCAGTTTTTGGGCACCAACACGGGCTGAGTGGTAACCTATTGCCAATGGAAGATGGAGAAATTGCTGCATTCTCCTTTAAATTAAGTTCAATAAAATAGAGCGAAGGAAATCCTGGTTGATTTATTGTTGTGGGTGGAATGGCTTTCATGTCCAGGAAGTAATAACATACATACGTTTGCCATACTCCTTGGTTGCGCATTTTCCAATGAATAGATTGCTTCGATTATTTAAAGCCTTTTCATTTTATTCTGTTTTGGAGGCATTCCCGTAAAAATATATGTTTATTAAGATTTATGAAAAAATAAAGAACACTACAGATGTTTTCTGAAAAAACATAACAATAGAAACAATAAAAAACAAAACTTGAAAAAATTAGTAATATTAACGTATACATAGATATGGCCATACGTTTTATGGCCATAAGCTAGAAGGTGCTTCAAAACGAAATTTTCGCAGCAAGTTTTTACGAAATTTAATAAACAACTATTTGGCAATATTTTACCTTGAAGTCGGATTCGCGTTTCACTCTTTCCAAGGGCATTTACACTTAAGCAGCTGTACGCTCCAAAGTCTGTTTTAGTAAGATTACGTATAGTTAGGTTGAGTTGCCACATATATAAATTTATCATAGCTTCTGAAATGTTATATTTAATGCCATTGTGTAATTTCATGTTTCCTGGAAGATATTTTGAAAGTCGACGGTCTTTAATTTAAAATATTTCATTTACATACCTTCATTTCGGTACCAACCATTTAATGGCTTTGGATAGACTTCCACAATGCATTCCAAAGTAACTTCCCTATCAATAGGTGCACCTACCAATTGGTTCACTGCTTTTATTGTCGGAGAAACTGTAATATCAAAACACACAAAACAAGTCGATAAAGTAATATGGTGGTTTTTAACCCAGAACAACATTTTAAACCCAAACCTATTCGGCTTTAAACAAGTGAAAAAGCTAAAGTCGGGTGTCCCGACTTTGAAATACTCTGTACATATGTTTAGAATAATTATAGAAATTAAAAAAGTAAGAGAATTAAAAAAAACATGAAGAGAAGCTAAAGTCGGGTATCCCGACTTTGAAATAATATGTACATATGCGTAAAATAATTATGCGTGTAAGTGTGTATTTGTGTGTGTCTGTGTATGTCTCGTGTGCCTGAGCAAAGCAGTAACAACAACAACAGCTGCGGGCACTACTTGGTCTTATGTACATATATGGCTATAACTTCCTGTTAAATCCGACTATCATGATGAAACTTGGCATTTGGACTTATAATAACTAAATGGAGGTATTTATCAACTTTCTTCTTCTTCTTTCAACTTCGTTCTAAAGTCCAAGAATTACGGGAGAGAGGGAAATTCCAAAATACATATTTTCTGCGTATTCACAAAGGGCACTTGGGACTAAAATTTGGTGTCCCTAGGTCTTATAGTCCCCGAGATATAAGCGATAATACGAATGGAAAATCGGGAAAACGTCCATAGGGGGGAAGTGGGGGGGGGGGGGGATAAAAAAAAAACAAACTTGCACAGCGTACACACATAAGGCATCTTTGTGCAAAATTTGGTATCTCTAGCTCTTATAGTCTCTGAGATCCAGGTGTTCACACGGACAGACTGACAGACAGACAGGGCTAGATCGTTTCATCTCGTCATGCTGATCAAGAATATATATACTTTGTGGGGTCTGCCACGCCGCCTTCTGCTTGTTACATTTTCAGCTCCCACATACAGAATTTCGTCAATAGCGTCCACATTTCAAATGCTACCTAAACCAATCTACGCACACATAATTTATATATTATTGTCTACTGTTGTTCAACATTTTATTCAATTCGGTCAATTCTAAGAAAAGTTATTAGGAAAACAAATTCTCGCCAGTACAACCCCCCCCCAAACTGCAGCAACAAGTTCGCTCTTCTTCTTCCTCTTTTTGCTGCTGCTATGGGCTCATATAATTCAGTGACGGAAGTTTACCTGGGTACAGGGTATTACACTGTCGGGCTTGCTCGACTGTACCGTTCTCTCTTGTTTTTTTTTTTGATTTGCCCCCACTTCCTTTTTATACCCTGTACCCGTAGGGTAAAAAGGGTATATTAGGTTTGTGCAAAGTATGTAACATACAGAAGGAAGCATCTCCGACCCCATAAAGTATATATATTCTTGATCACCATGACGAGAGAAATCGATCTAGACATGTCCGTCCGTCCGTCTGGATGAACGCGAGGATCTCAGAAACTATAAAAGCTAAAATAACCAAAGTTGGCATCCAGATTCTCCTAGGTCCGAGTAAGGACGAGTTTATTTTATTTTATTCTATTCGGTCAACTCTAAGAAAAGTTATTAGCAAAACAAATTCTCGCCAGTACAACCCCCCCAAACTGCAGCAACAAGTTCGCTCTTCTTCTTCCTCTTTTTGCTGCTGCTATGGGCGCATATAACTCAGTGACGGAAGTTTACCTGGGTACAGGGTATTACACTGTCGGGCTTGCTCGACTGTAGCGTTCTCTCTTGTTTTATTTTCTATTCTTACAATCGCCTATATCGGAGACTATAAGAACTAGGAACACCAAATTTTAACACAAGATGCCTTATGTGAATACGCAGAAAATGTGTGCTTTGCAATTTCCATCCCTCCCCTCGTCTTGTATCCTGATCAATAATATATACAATGTGCGTTCAAAAATAAACAGGACTTTTTGAATCTAGCGCCCCCTGGTGGCGCTAATTATATGTCGACTGGTGCGTTAGAATCTACTATCTTTATCGATTGTCCAGTGAGACTGAGCCTTTCATGACATTTCATCGATTGGAAGTGAAGTTATTCAGTTTGTGTTATCCGTGCGAAAATGAGCTAGAGCCAACATCAAATTTTGTTTTAAAATTGGTAAAACTTTTTTTGCCTATCCCGTAACAGAGTGCACGAGTGGTTTCAACGTTTTCAAAGTGGTCGTGGGGACATAAATGACGATCAACATGTGGGCCAATCAAAATTCGTGATCACCGAAAATTCCCTCTAAACTGTGCGTGAATTCATCAAAAATCAGCCGAAATCATCATTGAAATTGATGGAAATGGAATTGAACATCTCCAAAACATCGATTTATCGCATTTTGACCGAACATTTGGGCTTACGAAAGGTGTGTCCACGGTTTGTTCCGCACAAATTGACTGACGACCAAAAATTGCTCAGAATCCGTCTCATCGATCGACGCTTGTGACCGATTATTTGACCAAAAATCACATTTTAATAATTAACCACTCGCCGTATTCACCTGATATGGCACCGTGCGACTTCTACCTTTTCGGAAAAATGTATTTGTCCATGAAAGGAAAGCGTTATGCAGACGTAGAGGCCATTCAAAAGGCTTGCACCGGCATACTGGCGGCCATACCAGCCAACGAGCTAAAACACTCGTTCGACATGCTTTTGGATCGTGCAAAAAGCTGTATTGAAGCAGAATCTCCTTCTGCTATTTCGAATAAAATAAATTGATTACCATTTCTTGTTTTTTTTTTAAGTCCTTTTTATTTTGGAAAACACCTTGTATACTTTTGGGGGTCCGCCACGCCTTCTTCTGTATGTTACATACATTCGCACAAAACTAGTATACCCTTTCACCTTTTGGGTACTGGGTATAACAAGTGAAGAAGCTAAAGTCGAGTGTCCCAACTTTGAAATACTTTTACATATGTGTAGAATAATAAAAGAAACTAAAACAAGAAAGGAATGGTAGAGTCAAGCTGTCTCAACTCTTAAATACGCTTTACTCACCCATAAAAAAAGAATTGTTTTAAAAAATAATTTAAACAAAATTAAAAAAATAAATTCCAAATAATTAAAAATATTTAATATATATAAACAAAAGTGGCGCATATGTTTATGTTTCAACAGCATACATTTACATCGGAATCATGTTTATGCGTGTTTATATACGTGTGTTTATACAAGTACACAACAACAGCTGTGGGCAGAAATTAAATTTATGGATATAATAGACCTATCATAACTTATCGTATGGAAATATAATCACTAACGGAATGTTATTAGAGTATATTACAGTTAAAAACTCTAAGAATTACGGGAGTTATGGAAAATCACTATTAGCAGGGGAGTAAAGTGCATCGAAAAAAAACTCGAACTCCAATTATGGTTATTATAGCTCTTATACTTACTGAGAATCTTGCGTTCATTTAGACGGACGGACAGGCAGACAGACATATAGTAGATTGACTCGTCTTGGTATGCTGATTAAGAATAAATATACTTTTTGGGGTCTGCCACGCCTTGTTCTGGGTGTTACATACATTCGCAGTAAACTAGTATACCCTTCTACCCTTTGGGTACACGGTATACAAAGGCCATCCAACTAAAATCACATGTAACACGCGTCTTGCCTGCATCGAAACATCGCAGCCATCAGTTACAAATACTTAAGCCCACAGCAAAGAGTTACACATACGCACATTCCAATGATAAGGGGACGAACCTAAGCAGAAGCTATGAAAATGCTTCCACCACCCTGAAACATTGACTACGCCCGAGTACCCGCCCCACTCAGTGTAATCTGGTGGAAAAAACCCAAAAATAAACAATCGCTTTTCAACTACGGTCTGCAAGCCTGCTGCTGTTTGCCAATTCAAACCATATGCATTAGAGATTGGCCTGGTTTGGCTTTAGTAGGACCGGCACGAATTTAAGTTTAAACAAGTAAAAAAGCTAAAGTCGGGTGTCCCGACTTTGAAATACTCTGTACATATGCTTACAATAATTATAGAAATTAAAAAAAGTAAGAGAATTAAAAAAAAATGTGATCGATTTTACGTCTTTTGGTATTCGAACTCACGTAAAGGGTGTATAATTGCACATATACAAAGCAATTGCATCTGTGTGAGTGTATGTGTCTGTGTAAACATGTGTGCAGTCAACCAAAGCACCAGCATCAACAACAGCCGCGGCCAGCGCTTGAGTAGTGCTTGAGCAGCGCTGCAGCAGCAAATATATTTATGGCTATAACTTCTTGTTAAATCTGTCTATCATAGTGAAACTTGGCATACGAACACATAATAACTAACTGGGGGTATTTGCAAAAATTTAGTTGGAAATTCCAAGAATTACGGGAGCTAGAGAAAATCGCGACTTGCGGTGGTGAAGGGGAGGGAGGGAAATTCCAAAATATACATTATCTGCGTATTCACATAAGGCATCTGGGACTAAAATTTGGTGTTCCTAGTTCTTATAGTCTCCGAGATATAGGCGATTATACGAATGGAAACTCGGGAAAACCCCCATAGGAGGGTAGTGGGGGGGAGGGGAAATCAAAAAAATAAAGGAAACTCGTATAGCGTACACACATAAGACATCTTTGTGCAAAATTTTGTGTCTCTAGCTCTTATAGTCTCTGAGAAGAATTACGGGAGTTATGAAATACACGAATTTCGTTGGAGTGTGTTCTTGTACATATGTATGTATGTGTGCATTGGGCCTGGTTATATGGCTATAACTTTCTTTCTGATCAACCTATCATAATAACTTAATGTGACTGCCAAATTGTAGTTTAAAAGAACTACGGGAGTTATAGAAAATCGTGAATAGGGGGGAGTGGGGGGGATCAGAAAAAATGAACAAACTCGTCCTTTCTCGGGCTCAGGAGAATCTAGATACCAAGTTTGGTTATTCTAGCTCTTATACTTTCTGAGATCCTTGCGTTCATACAGACAAACGGACAGACGGTCAGACTGGCATGGCTATATCGACTCGGCTGTCATCCTGATCAAGAATATATATACTTTGTGGGGTCTGCCACGCCTAATTCTGTGTGTTACATGTACACTTGCATAAAACTAATATACCCTTGTACCCTTTGGGTACAGGGAATACTATATACATTTGTGTATAAATAATGTTAACAGAGGCATAATTTTTCGTAGGTTAGTACATTATATTAATTTGTATAAATATATGTTTATAGTATGTTAGTGTCGCCGCTCGAATTGGCTCCCGATGAATGAATTTAATCGGTACCTAGGGAACACCACGGGGTGGCGTGGAAATACAACTCCTATGTTCCCTAAAACTAACAAGATAGAACGCTACAGTCGAGCAAGCCCGACAGTAACATAGCCTGTACTCTCCACAAAAAGGAAAAATTAAAAAAAAAATATTTAACAAAAAAATTAAATTTAATTTAAAAAAAATGAATGAATTAATTAATTAAAATAATTAATTAAATTAAATTAGAATACATGTTTATGTTAAGTTTAAACAGCATACATTTACATCACGTACCTATGCGTGTTTATAAGCGTGTATGTATGCGGCACAAAGTTGAACAAAAGCAGCAACAACAACAACAGCTGCGGGCAGCGCTGCCGACAGAGCTGCCGGCAGCGCATTTTACTTATGGCTAAAACTTTCTTCAGAATTGACCTATCATGATGAAATTTGGCACACGGACACATTAGTACTAACTGGATGTACCTACCAAAATTGATTTTTAAATTCTGAGAATTACGGAAGTTATAAGAAAAAATACGAATTGCGGGGGAGTGGGGGGGGGGGTGTATCAGAAAAAATAAACAAATTCGTTCTGCCTAGGGCTTATAGGAACCTTGATACCAATTTTGGTTATCCTAGCTCTTGTACTTACTGAGATCCTTGCGCTCATACAGACAGACGGACAGACGAACATGGCTATATCGACTCGTCTTCTCATCCTGATCAAGAATATATATACTTTGTGGGGTCTGCCACGCCTCCTTCTGTGTGTTACATACATGCGCACAAAACTAGTATAGCCTTTCACCCTTTGGGTACAGGCTATAAAAATAAAAGTACATTATTAATAAATACTTAATAAATTAAAAAAATTAATAAGTAAAAAATAAAATAATTTGAATAAATAAAATATTTATAAATAAGTAATAAATAATTAAATTATACAAATCCCAATTCTCCTGCAAATTAACTAAAATTCCACTATGATGGCTATAAGCCATTTCATAAGTGTTCATTAGTGAACATAGTTTTATGAATAGTACTGTTGCCACACTCAAAAATATGAGCTGATAGTGAGACTCAATCCCAAGGAAATTAGACCAAGCCTGCGCGCACATGTGGCAGTCATAAACAATCTAAAAATATACAGTCCACTTAAAATACGAAGGAACAAACATACAACGTTTTGGGCCGCACGCACACATGCGCACTGCAGGTAGCCTCAACTAATGTCACAGTCGCATGTAGATATAGGACGCTCAACGACTAGATAGTGAGGAAAAGGGGAAATAGAGGTCGACCAATAGCAGCAGGACAACTAGACGATAAGAAGGGTGCGCATATGCACACATAGCATTGATAAATACTTGTAAAAGATAGCATTATATTAAGAATGAATAAGCAATAGCTGATAAGACAATTGTATAACCTAATTTTAATGTAGATCGTAAGTGAAAATTGTATAAAAACCCGGCATTTGCCGAAAATAAATTGAGATCATCTTTGGAAATTCAAGTGTGTGTTTATTTCTAAGCCTTCTGGCGGAGCGAGTGATCTTGCTCTAGGTGATCTTCACTTGATGCGTATAGACTATGCATCAATAAATATTTGACCATGCCCAATCAATTATGTATATGTGATCGTAGACGTGTTCAAATCTGACAAAAATCGAAAACTATGACTACCTAAAAAATCAAATATGATCTTACTACACTCTGACGAATTATCTAAACATGGAAACTTCAGAAAGAAATCCTTAAACTCTGTTTTAAATTTTTGCAGGGGATATGTTTGGCTTTTATAAACTACTAATAACCCTAAAGACCTATACTTATCACGGCATACTCAAATACTGCAGAACGCACATTTTCGGAATTAGCAAAGTACCGATCACTGAAGCAAAGATTAACATTCTGAAATATTTCATTCCTAACGAATACTTGTACTAGAATGCCTCTTTTCGATCGGGATCTACAAGTTACTTGCGGACAATCTAGGCGCACTGCACTTGTAAAGCCAGGAATTTCATATGTTTCGTTTGAGTATGTGGAAGATTTAAGCATTAGCTGATCGGAGCAAATATCGCTAATGAGGCAGTGTAAACTTTCCGTATTGTGGAAAAAAACATTGAAAATTTGCAGTTTGCAGTAACTTTACGCTTTTTAGATTTTGTAGCTCTTGTTCTACATCTGAATGTCGATTAGACTTAGGAGGGTCAAATGGTCCAACTATGAAAAGGCCATCCGCACTTGTGATTCTATTACAAGCTACATATAATGCTTCACATTCCCTACGAGTAATTGTGTGGACCACCACTTTGGTATATGCAGCTCCCTGACTTTTACGAATAGTTACACCTTCTGCAGGTATAACTGGAAATTGATTGCGGTCAATAGTAATTTGCTCATTTGATAAATACTGAAAACTTTTAGTCGTTTTCAAAACTGAGGTCCAAGAAGTGGGGACTTAACTCGCGCATTTACTCCTACACTGGCATCTAAGAATTTAATCCAAAGAATATGGGGGGAATTGGATGCATTGAAGCCTACTTCCATTAAAACGCCTGTGACTCAGAGTTGTGCACAACCCTTGAGTTTGAGAAGATTTAAAATTCTTGACGAAATCTAATTTTTGTTTCTTTCTTTCAGCATTTAGGTGTGTGGTCTTGATGGAATCAAGAGCAACTGAAATATGCTGTTCTGTAGCAGTCGATTGCAATTTTACCTTTTTAAAAACATTTGTATTCTCATTTCGAAGAAACAGATGAATTGCATCATCTGGGACTTCGCGGACATTGAAACAAGTAAAAAAGCTAAAGTCGGGTGTCCCGACTTTGAAATACTCTGTACATATGTTTACAATAATTATAGAAAATAAAAAAAATTAAGAAAATAAAAAAAAATTTGATCGATTTTACCTCTCTCGGTATTCGAACTCACGTAAAGGGTTTATAATTGCACATTTCCATAGCAATTGCGTCTGTGTGAGTGTATGCATGCCTATGCGCATCTATTCGTGTCTGTGTAAGCATTTTCGCAGTCAACCAAACAGCAACATCAACAACAGCCGAGGGCAGCGCTTGAGCAGCGCTTGAGCAGCGCTGCAGCAGCGCTGCAGCAGCAAATATATTTATGGCTATAACTTCTCGTTAAATCGGTCTATCATAGTGAAACTTGGCATACGGACATGTAATAACCAACTGGGGGTATTTCCAAAATTTTAGTTCGAAATTCCAAGAATTACGGGAGTTACGATTTGTGGGGTAGAGGGGGGAGGGAGGGAAATTCCAAAATATACATTTTCTGCGTATTCACATAAGGCATCTGGGACTAAAATTTGGTGACCATAGGTCTTATAGTCTCCGAGATATAGGCGATAATACGAATGGAAAATCGGGAAAACCCCCATAGGGGGGAAGTGGGGGGAAAATAAAAAAAAATAAAACAAACTCGTATAGAATACACACATAACGCATCTTTGTGCAAAATTTGGTGTCTCTATCTCTTATGGACGGACAGACAGACAGACAGGACTAGATCAACTCGTCTCGTTATGCTGATCAAGAATATATATACTTTGTGGGGTCTGCCACGCCTCCTTCTGCCTGTTACATTTTTCAGCTCGCGCAAACCTAATATACTCTTGTACATTTCATGTACAGAGTATAAAAACTGGACCTAAACAAACTAATACCCTCTGACGACATTTGACCGGATGCCATGTTGTTAAGTGCTTTTTCAAAGGCTTGGTCGTCTCTCTGCCGCATTATCTCTATGAGTATCGATCTCCTATAGGACGTAGTTGTCTAAGATCACCGAAGACTATAACAGATATTCCTCCAAATGAAACATTACTGTTATTAAAAATTTGTTTGAGACGACTATCCGTTTGGGAGAACATTTTGGCACCGACCATTGAAATTTCGTCAATTATAAGAAGTTTGAGATCAATGAATCTTGAACGCAGGGTGTTTAACAAATTTGCACCAAAATCTTAAAATGACGACCCGGACTGGTTCACTGGAAGTGACAACATGGAATGAAGGGTAGAACTCCCAATTCCAAATGCTGATTTTCCTGTGGGTGCGCACAGTACAATTTTTGCAGTTGTAGGGTCGGAACAAGGCCTGCGATTATAAAAATGTGATAGGGGCTGAAAAGTTGCTGATATAAGCCTACATTTGCCAACACCTGCTCCGCCACCTACAAACTCCTGGAAAATGTTATTATGCTTTGAATTGTGAACAAAAAAGGAATGCTAAAGTCGAGCAGGCTCAACTTTTAAATACCCTGTACCACCCCACAAAAAAGAAATTAAATTAATTAACTAAATTAATTTAATTAACTAAATTAATTTAATTAATTAACTAAATTAAACATAAAATATTCCATACATGCATACATACATTTACATCAGAATCGTGCCTATGCCAACTTTCAAACTACCAAGTTCAAAATTCCAAGAATTACGGGAGTTATAGAAAATCATTGATAGGGGGGGAGTGGGGGGGGGGCTCAGGAGAATCTGTATACCAAGTTTGGTTATTCTAGCTTATACTTTCAGAGATCCTTGCGTTCATACAGACTGACAGACAGACGGACAGACAGACGGAAATGGCTATATCAACTCGGCTTGTCATGCTGATCAAGAATATATAGACTTTGTGGGGTCTACCAAGCCTCCTTCTGTGTGTTCCATGTGCACTCGCACAAAACTAATATACCCTTGTACCCTTTGGGTACAGGGTATAAAAACATGTCTATAGAATGTTTTTTTCTTCAAATTAAGTGATCTAACTATACTTGCTAAATTTTCAATAGATATAATTGGCGAGAGCTTTATTACTCATCCTATTCTTCTATATTACTATCTGCATTTATATTTAAAACATTTATTTGAGAATTTATCTCTGGAAAAGCTAAAACCCTATACTCATTATCTAAAACTGCCACATTTTCTATATTTTCGTCACTAACTTCCTCATTTTCCATGGCCCTTCTAAGCGCGTCTTCTAAATCTTCTAACACATTATATTGACAAAAGGAAGTCCTAATGGAATCTGTATTTTGATTATAAATTTCATCGCAATTTCCTTGCACTAATAAGAAAAGCATTAGAAGTTCCATAAAGTAGTTCTGTCTGTCCAAATTGACATTGAACTTCCTATACCGCATTATACACGGCTTGGCCCTTTTTCTAACAAACCCACTGCCATCGCGGAGAGGAAGAAAAACACTGCCTAGGACCTCATTTTCTTCAGCATCGTTATTATCACTTTGACGAGTTGCTCTGCGGCTTTTCGAAAAACTATAAATTGCTGCAAAATCGGCTAAACACAGTCCTTCGAGACTATCTGGTCGGCCTATATAATGGTCGAGAAGAGCTACTACAAAAATGTCAGTGGAATCCTGAAGCAAATTTTGTACCAGTTGTCTAGACTTGAGCATTATAACTCGATGCTCTGGAAGTGAAGTATTTATGTACACTTCTGCGTCTCAGACAATCGCATACCTAGACAACAAGTGCCTGAAATAAACTTATGACCAATATGCAACAGTTTTTGAATGATGGTTAAGTCGCCTCTGTGAATCTCGTTCACGGCTTTACGCATCAGTTTCGAAATTCCCCTTTGGCTTTTATTTATATAATTAATAACACCCTTATGCGTGCTGCTGCATAAGGGTCCAGAATAAACTGAATATCCATGTTGGCCCTTATCATTGAAAGAATGTGTATATTATAAGCGTTAACTTTAATGGCTGCAAATGTTCTATTCAGAAAAATTTTGGGTTTTTTCAAACCAGACCTAAGAGAAAGAAAATTTTCGAATACGCTCAAGTGACTTATACTATTAGCGTAAAATGGGAAGGTTACATTTTGAATTTTCTTTAAATTTTCGCGATGAAGAGAAATGTTATCAGTTTCTTCCGGCAGTGGCTTCAAAATCTCAGTTTGCAGCATTGGTGGATAAGGAATACCAAAGCGACAAAAAGAGTTGCCTCTAACGTCTCGCATACATGAATGCCCATGATTATGTTTTGGTATTCTATAAACTGCGCTAAGGCAGTATTTGCTACATCTGTGGTAACGAAATGATCAATGAAGGCTATCCCTGGTGAAATAGACGCTTCATTGTCGAAGTCCACTGCTGGAGCATCTTTAAGCCAACACATGCCATGTATATGGGGAAAACCTCTTTGTTGGTACTCAACTCGCCAATAGTACCTAGTAAGGTACTATGCTCACCGAAAACGCACCCCCACACCCCCCCTCTTCTTCATGACTTTCAATATTTGCCGATATCGAGAGTCGATAGGTATGCGCAAGTCACAGGGTCTGCTCTAATTAAGCGCGCATTTCCACCTCGTCTCAGCAGCCGACATAGTGAAAAAGAAAGAAGGTAGGCCGAACTGACGAATCATGGCCATAACCTTCTTATTTTCTGCTTCCCAAGGAGCAGGTGACGTCCGAATACCTCTAAGGACCCTATAGCCTTCATCGTAGCGAATACGACGGTCCATATGATCATCATTAAGGGCGTTAGTAGCTGTTATGCCGTGAGGGGCGCTAAGCTTTCTTAAGCATATTGGAGTTTTATTTCGAAAATGAATCAGCTCTAACTTCTTATAATTAAAGAATAATTTACAATTCTACAGTTCTACAACCTATCCTATCTACATTCAAAATATCAGACCTAACAATGGTTGTAAAACTTTGGAAAGTTTTTTTTTTATTTCCGGCAAATATTGTTGGGAAAGCTAACTCTTCTGACTCGGCATCAAGAATCATGTCCAGGGGTCTTTGGCCTTCGCCAGGAGCAATTGTGATTCTTTGCATGGCAACATTATCTTGAGTTTCTTGACCCCCAGGATTGAGCTCCTCCATTTCCACATCTTCATCAATATGGGATGGCTCGCGAACTCTTTGCATAATTCCCTCCATTAATTCTGCATCTGCTTGAGAAGCTATGAAGGGATGCAAAATTAGACATCCACTGTTCATCAACTACTACATTCTATAAAGCTCTGTATTAACAAAATATCTAATTACATTTGCAATTTTTAAGGGCCTAATGGTTTCAGCCATGAAATCATGGGAATATTCTATTCTACGCTTGAGGTGGAGCTGGACGACCTCTGCTACATTTAAAGCTCGGAATTCACGATATTGCTTACCGGTATGGGGACATTTACTACAGCTCCCTTCATAGCACTTTGGCACTCAAAACCTAAAGACTTAATAATCATAGGGGTTCCTCTAAATGAGTAAGCCCTCTAAGACAATCGGGCACATTAGGAAAATCTAAGCCATTAGAAATGGAAAAATTTGGTTTCTTCTTAGATTTAATACTGCCGGCACATGTTTTGCAAATCTTGAAAACGCCGTCAACAGAAGGAAATTGACTGGAAATAATTAAAATGTCCGCGCTAATGTCGTTGCAATTCAGAATATAATCACGTTTTATTTTTTCCGTTTGGTGCGGAAACCATAAGCGTTTGCAACAAACGCAAATTTGGTCTGGTCCCAACATAACCATCCTATTATACACTTCTTACTGAGCGTCCATATTATTGGGTACCATGACATTCTGCCGATTTTCTGTTTCTATATTAACCCTATTACTACTATATTCGATAACTCGATGGCTAATTCTCCTTGAGACATCTAATGCTGCTTGTCGTGCTAACAACCGTGCGCTTAGACGTGCTGACATATCGCGCACTCGTTCTACAATCCTCCTAATAGGATTGTCCCTAACTTGTGACCTACTTGTAATTTCATTCAAAATATGAAATAAAATATAATGAAATATAGCTACTTGGTATTCCAGCGATGTCACAGCAGCTTAGGCACAAGCAATTGCTTATAAAGGCATTATTATTTAATCCCGCACAACAAACACTCTCAGTTACACTCGCCACAGCAACTTTCGTGCCTAAAGTTGGCTGGTAACTGAAATCATTATGCTCGATTAAGCAATTGGCGTGTCACCGAAAATCCACTCAATTACTCTTATTTTACCACTCATTAGTCTGTTTAATTGTTTTCTTTCTAATTCATACGCCTGCTTGACTTGCTCATGTACGTTTGTGAATATCGCTCATCTTTCGTAAAATCTCTTAGCCGTCATTAAATGCCTTTTAATCGAGTTAAAAGTCATAAAATTAAAATTAGATCACCAATAAAAATTTTATATTATTATTAAAATTATGCATATCAACAATAAGTCAGAAGTTTTTGTTTGATTTGAGGGCTGCGGGGAGAAACGTCGCAACAGGGAAGGAGGGGCGCTTACTCTCAACTTATATTTTGACCGGCTCTCTCTTCTTCCTCTGATTGCTTTGACTTTATACAGTCGGGTACACCTGCACTTTGCACGTGGGCATCGTGCGTAGAAATAACATTTTTCTCTCACGCAATTATGCATGCGTCTCGTATGTGTACATATGTACATACATACATACATACGTTTTGCAATGCATAAAGCATTTGACCATTCAGTCATCTATTATAGTGGTTTATTTATTTTATCAAAACTGTTAATGGTATTAACACTTATAGAAAATGTAAAAGGAGGGGCCTTTTGTGATTTACTGGGATTTTTAAGCATTCATATATAATTTTTATCCCGCCAAATTTTACAGGTTGCTCTTCTAATGCTCTTATTATTGACAAATAGAGCTAGAAATTCTGTCATATGACAGTGTCCGTAGCGATGTCACAACTCTTTCTCTTTACGCTCTTTATTAATGTGGCCTTGAAATTGTTTGCAGTAGCATTAGCTTTGGCCTTGATCGAGTAAAGAACAAGAAAGGAATGCTAAAGTCGAGCAGGCTCAACTCTTAAATACCCTGTACCACCCCACAAAAAAGTAATTAAATTAATTTAATTAAATTAATTAATTAATTTAATTTAATTTAATTAATTATCTAAATTAATTTAATTAATTAACTAAATTAAATATAAAATATTCCATGCATGCATACATACATTTACATTTACATCAGAATCGTGCCTTATGCGTGTTTGTGTACTTGTACATATGTATGTATGTGTGCATTGGGCCTGGTTATATGGCTATAACTTTCTTTCCGATCATTCTATCATAATGAGACTTGGTATACGGTTATATAATAACTAACCTAATGTGACTACCAAATTTTAGTTCAAAATTCCAAGAATTACGGAAGTTATAGAAAATCGTTAATAGGGGGGGAGTGGGGGGGTGGATCAGAAAAAATGAACAAACTCGTCCTTTCTCGGTCTCAGGAGAATCTGTATACCAAGTTTGGTTATTCTAGCTCTTATACTTTCGGAGATCCTTGCGTTCATACAGACAGACAGACGGACAGACAGACGGACAGACAGACGGACAGACAGACGGACAGACAGACGGACAGACGGACATGGCTATATCGACTCGGCTTGTCATGCTGATCAAGAATATATATACTTTGTGGGGTCTACCAAGCCTCCTTCTGTGTGTTCCATGTGCACTCGCACAAAACTAATATACCCTTGTACCCTTTTGGGTACAGGGTATAATTACAAATCGATCGACATCGTGATTAATATTGAAGATATTTAAATTCACTAAGCCCTTCTGGACTGCCGCCACATGAATTGACGGTAAAATTTGGAATTGCAATCATGGTTTTGAGAAATTAAAGCCTTACAAGCATGTGCAATGGTAGCAACTGTTATCAACGGTCCAGCAACTGGTCAACTAGCTCATATAATGAGGATACCGATGATCCCATTTGATCATTTATATGGCTTCAATTTCCGGTAGTCCCAAAGAAAAGCCTTCGAATTAGTACGGATCGACATACGAAAGCAATGTTTTACGGTATGTTAACCTATCTCGGGTCGGTGCTCCTGAAAATCAATTTATTTTGCTACCACAAATAAAACATCAAATATATTTTACAGAGAACCTCTGACGTAATAAAGAATAACAAAAAACCTAAAAACTAACAAAAAATCATTAAAATAATAATATCCAAACTAAATTTCACTCCTTCTTAGTAAATCATAGCAAAAAGAAGGGTGTATGTGTGTTAAGTGTGTGTGTGTTATAAAAGGTATAATTTTTAAAATTTTTATACTCTGTACATAAAATGTACAAGAGTGTATTAGGTTTGCGGGAGCTGAAAATGTAACAGCCAGAAGGAAGGCACAAAGATGCCTTATGTGTACGCTGTGCAAGTTCGTTTTATTTTTTTGATTTAAATTGGAATTGGAATTTCGAACTTAAATTCGGGAAATACCCCCAGTTTGTAATTATGTATCCGTATGCCAAGTTTCATCATGATAGACCGATTTAACAAGAACTTATAGCCATAAATGTATTCGCTGCTGCAGCGCTGCTCAAGCGCTGCCCAAGCGCTGCCAGCGGTTGTTGTTGATGCTGGTGCTTTGGTTGACTGCGAACATGCTTACACAGACACGAATATACGAGCTATACATACATACACTCACATATACGCAATTGCTTTGTATATGTGGAATTATACACGCTTTACGTGAGTTCAAATACCAAGATATGTAAAATCGATAAACATTTTTTTTTAATTCTCTTTAATTCTTCTGCGTGGTGTCCCTAGTCTTATAGTCTCCGAGATATAGGCGCTTATACGAATGGAAAATCGGGAAAACCCCCATAGGGGGAGTAGGGAGGAAAATGAATCAAATAAAACAAACTTGCACAGCGTACACACATAAGGCATCTTTGTGCAAAATTTGGTGTCTCCACCTCTTATAGTCTCTGAGATCCACGTGTTCATAAAAACAGACGGACAGACAGGGCTAGATCGACTCGTCTCGTCATGCTGATCAAGAATATATATACTTTGTGGGGTCTGCCACGCCTCCTTCTGCCTGTTACATTTTCAGCTCCCGCAAACCTAATATACTCTAGTACATTTTATGTACAAAATACAAGGAGTATTCCAAAGTAAACAGGACTTTTTAAAAACAACAAGAAATGGTTTTTTGGCAAAATCAATTTATTTTATTCAAAATAGTCTCCTTCTGCTTCAATACAGCTTTTTGCACGATCCAAAAGCATGTCGAACGAGTGTTTTAGCTCGTTGGCTGGTATGGCCGTGCAAGCCTTTTGAATGGCCCCTACTTCTGCATAACGCTTTCCTTTCATAGGCAAATACATTTTTCCGAAAAGGTAGAAGTCGCACGGTGCCATATCAGGTGAATACGGCGAGTGGTTAATTATTAAAATGTGATTTTTGGTCAAATAATCGGTCACAAGCGTCGATCGATGAGACGGATTCTGAGCAATTTTTGGTCGTCAGTCAATTTGTACGGAACAAACCGTGCACACATCTTTCGTAAGCCCAAATGTTCGGTCAAAATGCAATAAATCGATGTTTTGGAGATGTTCAATTTCATTTCCATTAATTTCAATGATGATTTCGGCTGATTTTTGATGAATTCACGCACAGATTCGATGGAATTTTCGGTGATCACGAATTTTGATTGGCCCACATGTTTATCCCCATTTATGTCCTCACGACCACTTTGAAAACGTTAAAACCACTCGTGCACTCTGCTACGGGATAGGCAATCATCGCCATAAACGTGTTCCATCAATTGAAACGTTTCGGTAAAAGTTTTACCAATTTTAAAACAAAATATAATGTTGGCTCCTTGTTCGAAGCTCATTTTCGCACCGATAACACAAACATACTGACACTTAAAACGCAAAAAGTTCACTTCCAATCGATGAAATGTAATGAAATTCTCACTGGACAATCGATAAAGATAACAGATTCTAACGCACCAGTCGACATATAGATAGCGCCACCAGGGGGCGCTAGATTCAAAAAGTCCTGTTTACTTTGGAACGCTCCTTGTATATTATATTAAAAAATGCTGTTTCATAGCTTATCTATTCCTATGGAAGAAAACAAAAAGTTATTAACTTAAGATGTATCCTTACCTAGATATAAGCGAAAAACCATATTTCTTCCTTGACAAAAGTGTACGTACGATTTCATTTGACACTTTATTCTTCGAGTTGTGCATCGCCAATAAAACGGTACGCCCTCGGTTAATAAAGCTCTTGATTTTGCTTGGAGATTTAAAGCACTTGACCCCCACATAATATTTATTTTAATATTTGGTAGGAAGGTAAGGTGAAGGGCGTAGACGTCGGACGTATTTTTATTTCGCTCCGCCGTGTGTTAAGAATATAGTGCAATTAACGGCAAATTAACCAAATTAATTCGCGAAAAGACGCTCAGTGTATGCATGGGCACTTATGCTCGCGTGATCCATGTAAATTGATCATATATTGTGATTAAAACTAAGAAAAACCAACTAAATTTTATGAAAAAAATAAAGTAACGCCAACGAGTAAGAGCATAAGCTCTGTAAACACCAAAGAAAAAATGAGCCGGAATCGTGCTCGGCAGCAACAACAACAAGACGAACGTTGACTTTCGTCACTTCGTAATAACGCATACCTTTCTATATGCGCACCCGATGTAACGGTATCAACAAGAACTGCATTACTGCAAGATAATTCGGAAAGAGAACGCTCTCTCTCCCCTGCGTTAATATGCTCACCTAACACATTGCGAAGTGGGTCATGTAGTGCCCAGTGCCCGTCTGTCAGACCCCTACTGTCTTACCAATAAATTGCTAATAACAACAACGACCAGTACAATGCCCTCGCTTACAGCTGTGTCTTCAACTTCGACAACGACAACAACAACAGTATTGTCAACTCACTGCGACCTCCCCCTCTCCCAGCCGAAAAGTACGCAAAGGTCTAACGGAACGTTAATATAGACTGGGCTCAATCGCTATGTGCAAATTAAACGAAAACTAAGCCCACAAGCGACTAAGAGAAACAACGCACCCAAAATAACTAAAAAACACTGTGCCTACTGAGGCGCAGAAAAACAATAGATTCGAGATTCTCAGTTTACCTGAAGACGATAACGCCGAAACAGCTAAGGCGAAGAAACTAAAGCCGCCACCTATTTATGTGCGTCAGGCAAATTGTACAGAATTAGTTAAGAAACTCACTACCACAATTGGTGAAAACAAATTCTATGTTACGTCTATAAAAAGAGGTAGCATAAATTAAACTAAAATACAAGTCAATGATGAAAATACCTATCGATCACTGGTAAAATACCTCGACGAGGAAAAGATGAACTACTACACCAACCAACTTAAAAATAGCAAGGAATTACAAATGGTTATCAAAGGAATCGAGCCAACAATTCCAGTCAGCGAGATAAAAGATGGACTTAAAGATAAGGGCTTTGAAGTCAAAATGGCAATGAACATAATAAATAGAAATAAAATTCCCCAACCAATGTTCAGGGTAGACTGACTCCTGGCTGTATGCCTATAATAAAAACGAAGTTCACCCAATTTACAAGCTGCAATATCTACTGCACCGTAAAATAACCGTTAAGGAACCGCACAAACGAAATGGACCTGTCCAATGCACAAACTGCCAGGAATATGGACACACAAAAGCCTTTTGTACCCTACGCGCAGTCTGTGTTGCCTGCCCCGCAGGCAACTCAATGAGGCCATACATACCATCAACTACGATTCCAGGAGTATATTTTTCTAAGGCGTTAAGTTACACCAACGAGTCGTACGCATCAGTCTCTAAACAAACCACTGAATAATGAATCGTCAGACATCGCAACAGGGGCCTGAAACTACTGCCCAGCATACCACTGCAAATCCATTCCAATTGCCTAGTGGAATTGAATCAATTCTTCAAACTCTAACAAATACAATGGTAGCAATACAACAAACGATGCGGAAATTATGCGCAATAAAATCTCCTTCTGGAATTACTAATCAAACAGAAATCTACTTAAATGGTTTCACTAAAAATATGTTTCTGAAATGCGAATGGCATTTCACAGCACAAATGCGATCTCTTGCAGTTCCTAAATCAACATGACATTGACGCCATGCTCATATCAGAGACTCACCTAACAAAAATTATTTTCATACATGTACATAAAATGTACAAGAGTATATTAGGTTTGCGGGAGCTGAAAAATGTAACAGACAGAAGGAGGCGTGGCAGACCCCACAAAGTATATATATTCTTTATCAGCATGACGAGACGAGTCGATCTAGCTCGGTCTGTCTGTCCGTCTGTCCGTATGAACACCTGGATCTCAGAGACTATATCGCCTATATCTCGGACACTATAAGACCAAGGGTCGCCAAATTTTGGTCCTAGATGCCTTATGTGAATACCCATACAAATCGCAATTTTCCTTAACTCCCGTAATTCTTGGAATTTCTTACTCAAATTTTGCAAATACCCCCAGTGAGTTAGTAATTATGTGTTCGTATGCCAAGATTCATCATGATAGCACGAGAAGTTAACAAGTTAACAAGGAGTTATAGCCATAAATATATTTGCTGCTCCAGCGCTGCTCAAACGCCCTAAGCGCTGCCCGCGGCTGTTGTTCATGCTGGTGCTTTGGTTGACTGCGAAAATGCTTACACAGACACGAATATACGAGCATAAACATACATACATTCACATAGACGCAATTGCTTTGTATATGAGCAATTGTATACCCTTTACGTGAGTTCAAATACCGAGAAAGGTAAAATCGATCAACATTTTTTTTTGCAATTTTCTTATTTTTTTAATTTTCTATAATTATTCTAAACATATGTATAGAGTATTTCAAAGTCGGGACACCCGACTTTAGCTTTTTTACTTGTTTTATCGTGCACCAATAAAGCCCCAATGCAAACAACAGAGAACGCTGCAGTCGAGCAAGCTCGACAGTGAAATACCCTGTACCCAGGTAAACTTCCGACACTCAGGTATATAATATATTGAAAAAATAAAATAAACTTGTCCTTTCTTGGACCTAGGAGAATCTGGATGTCAACTTTGGTTTTTCTATCTTTTATAGTTTCTGAGATCCTTGCATTCATCCAGACGGACAGACGGACGGACAGATGGATATGTCTAGATCAGCGGTGGGCACGTAGTGGCTCTTTGGGCTAACAGGGCTTTTTCCGTTATGATTTGGTAACTGGCGACAGCCAGACGCACAAGCAAAGTACCGATCTCGAGCAAACTTACAATAACAAAATACACGCAATGTTGTCGCCACCCAGACGCACAAGTAGAAGACCGAACTTACAAACCTATCGCGACAGAGTTTACAAAAACAAAATACATGCAGTGTTGTCGCCAGCCAGGCGCACACGTAGATCGATGCAATAACAAAATACACACAGTGTGTGTACTGATGATCGATTTGCAATACCCGCTGACGGTCACTTATGCACTGACATTCAAAGTGTATTCACAAATTATAAATTATAGTGTTTCAGTAAAACTTTTATGATTTTCGTCAAGTTATTTACTTAAAACTGAACATTGAGATTGATTTTTTTTTTCTCTATTAAATGTGGGAGTACATCAGTGTCTTATTTGCGGAACTGTGCTATGTTCAAAAAAAAATTATAATATTCGGCGGCACTATTTGAATCACCATGAAAATGCATATGGCATGTTGAATGATAGAGAAAGGTTGGAACTTGTCGTTAAGCTAAAGCCAAACAGTATCCATTATTAACATCTTCAATGCTTCAATTAGAAGCAAGTTTTGCCAGCACTTATGTGTGCGAAGCTGCATTTTCAAACATTGCTTTAAGTGAAGAGGAAATAGACTTCGAAAAATTATTAAATGAATGTTCATAAATGTGATCAAAATTTTTTTCGGTGTACTTTTTATACTCTGTACATGAAATGTACAGAAGTATATTAGGTTTGCGGGAGCTGAAAAATGTAACAGGCAGAAGGAGGCGTGGCAGACCCACAAAGTATATATATTCTTGATCAGCATCGATTTAACGAGAAGTTATAGCCATAAATATATTTGCTGCTGCAGCGCTACTCAAGCGCTGCCCGCGGCTGTTGTTCATGCTGGTGCTTTGGTTGACTGCACACATGTTTACACAGACACGAATAGATGCGCATAGGCATACATACACTCACACAGACGCAATTGCTATGTAAAATGTGCAATTTTAAACCCTTTACGTGAGTTCGAATACAGAGAGAGGTAAAATCGATCAAATTTTTTTTTTTATTTTCTTAATTTTTTTTATTTTCTATAATTATTGTAAACATACTATATGTACAGAGTATTTCAAAGTCGGGACACCTGACTTTAGCTTTTTTACTTGTTATAGCCTGTACCCAAAGGGTGAAAGGCTATACTAGTTTTGTGCGCATGTATGTAACACGCAGAAGGAGGCGTGGCAGACCCCACAAAGTATATATATTCTTGATCAGGATGAGAAGCCGAGTGGATATAGCCTTGTCCGTCCGTCCGTCTGTCCGTCTGTCTGTCCGTATGTCCGTCTGTCCGTATGAACGCAAGGATCTCAGAAAGTATAAGAGCTAGAATAACCAAACTTGGTTTCCATATTCTCCTAAGACCGAGAAAGTACGAGTTTGAGTTTTTTTTTTCGATGCACCCCCCCACTCCCCCGCAATTCATGTTTTTTCTTATAACTTCCGTAATTCTCGGAATTTTAAATCAATTTTGGTAGGTACATCCAGTTAGTACTAATGTGATTCAATTCTGAAGAAAGTTATAGCCATAAGTAAAATCGCTGCTCATGCGCTGCCTGCAGCTCTGTCGGCAGCGCTGCCCGCAGCTGTTGTTGTTGTTGCTGCTTTTGTTCAACTTTGTGCTGCATACATACACGCATATAAACACGCATAGGTACGTGATGTAAATGTATGCTGTTAAAACTGAACATAAACATGTATTCTAATTTAATTTAATTAATTAATTCATTCATTCATTTTTTTTTAAATTTATTTATTTTTTTCTTTAATTTTTCTTTTTTGTGGAGAGTACAGGCTATTTTGCTGTCGGGCTTGCTCGACTGTAGCGTTCTATCTTGTTTTTCCTAATTTTTTACTCGCAGTTTATGATGTTCTCATAACCAAAACGGTAGTTTTTGTTGTAGATGTTGTTGTAGGACACCCAAACTAAAATTTCGTGCCCACCGCTGGTCTAGATCGATTTCTCTCATCATTCTGATTCAGTATATGTATATACTTTTTGGAGTCGCAGATGCTTCCTTCTGCATGTTACATAACAGGGTATAAAAATGGGTTGAAAAATCAGATATATTATACTATATAAACTATATTATGTACATACATATATGAATGAACATACATACATACAACAAGAGAGAACGCTACAGTCGAGCAAGCCCGACAGTGTAATACCCTGTACCCAGGTAAACTTCCGTCACTGAGTTATATGCGCCCATAGCAGCAGCAAAAAGAGGAAGAAGAAGAGCGAACTTGCTGCTGCAGTTTGGGGGGGTTGTACTGGCGAGGATTTGTTTTGCTAATAACTTTTCTTAGAACTGACCGAATTGAATAAAATTTTATACAACAGTAGACAATTATATATAAATTATGTGTGCAAAGTTTGGTTTAGGTAGCATTTGAAATGTGGACGCTATTGACGAAATTCTGTAGCGGGGGAAGGGGGGGGAAATTAAAAAAAAAAACATAAACTCGTCCTTACTCGGACCTAGGAGAATCTGGATGCCAACTTTGGTTATTCTAGCTTTTATAGTTTCTGAGATCCTCGCGTTCATCCAGACGGACGGACAGACGGACAGACGGACGGACAGACGGACGGACATGTCTAGATCGATTTCTCTCGTCATGCTGATCAAGAATATATATACTTTATGGGGTCGGAGATGCTTCCTTCTGTATGTTACATACTTTGCACAAACCTAATATACCCTTTTTACCCTACGGGTACAGGGTATAAAAACATGTATCTACATAAAATTAATACTTACATACATATGTACATATGCATAAATATATATATTGTGACATTGAGGGCTAGTAGTTTCTAGAATTAAACACTGTACAATTTAACATCGACATACATATAGTCCTCATATATAAGTGCAGCTCGTCCGAAAATCGGGACGTCTAGCAACGCTGATATGTACATGTCCACATTTTATTTTTTGGTGCAGACGGTATCTATCCTCTTATGCATGTATACATATAAAACAGTTTGTCCTGACTGACTGATTAGTGATCAACGCACAGCCCAAACGGTAAAAGCTAGGAAGCTGAAATTTGGACTCAAGTATCCTTTCATAGTCTAGGTGCCCACTAATTTTGGAAAATTCGAGCTCCAATGGGCCTCCATTGTTTGTTTGAAAAATCCTAATTTTTCTATCGATCGACATAAAACTTGGTTTCTAAAATGAATAAAAGAATACAAAGAAAGTTGCATACTTGGTTTTTTAAATATTTATATAATATTTATATACAAGTATCTTGGAGACTTAATTATTGGGGTTTTTTTGGGGCACAAGAGGAAACCGCGTCAACAGCCCACAGCCCAAACAGTAAGAGCTAGAACACATCCTTGTACAGGTACACATCTATGAATGTATATATGTTCATTCGTCTTGCACTGACAGAGTAAGAAATGTTAATTAATTAAAAATTATTTAACATTGTTAAAAGCAATTTTTTCTTTGTTTAGTACATTTGGCATTAGGGTTTTCATTAGTAACTTTATGCAGCAACAACAAATTAAAAAGAACGCAAATATCAAATAGTTGGGGACATCATATACACACACTCACACACAGAACAATCAACAGTTCGTGTCTATGTGTGCGGTTCTCTACGTACGGTTGAAAAAGTAAAGAGAAACATGCATGCATATGTACATACATATGTATGTATGTATGCCTGTGTATGTACATATATAGCATGTATGTACATTCGTATGGACAATCGAGCACTGTTGTTTGATTGTAATAAATAATGTTCTATGGTTTTAAATCAAATTTTTAAAACTAAAACAAGTAAAAAAGCTAAGGTCGGGTGTCCCGACTTTGAAATACTCTGTACATATGCTTACAATAATTAAAACAAGATAGAACGCTACAGTCGAGCAAGCCCGACAGTAAAATAGCCTGTACTCTCCACAAAAAAGAAAAATTTAAAAAAAAATTTAAAAAAAAATTTAAAAAAGATTAAAAAAAAATAAATAAATTTAAAAAAAAATGAATGAATGAATGAATTAATTAAATTAGAATACATGTTTATGTTCTATGCGTGTTTATATGCGTGTATGTATGCAGCACAAAGTTGAACCAAAGCAGCAACAACAACAACAGCTGCGGGCAGCGCTGCCGACAGAGCTGCAGGCAGCGCATTTTACTTATGGCTATAACTTTCTTCAGAATTGACCTATCATGATGAAATTTATTAAGATCAATAAGAATAAATCATATACAAACATACATATGTACATCTGCCAGCAACGTGAAGAAGAATATGCGTAGGTCCGCTTTCGGTTTTTGCTTTACTATCGCTTACGCAGTCGTTGCCTAGCGACGGCAACTGTAAACTTTTGACATTTTGCCTTTGAAATTAACAGGCGTAAATGATCAAAACAAAAGAAGAAGCGCGTGACAATGACTTGCAGTTAGCGGGAGCTGAGAAATGTAACAGGCAGAAGGAGGCGTGGCAGACCCCACAAAATATATATGTTATTGATCAGCATGACGAGACGAGTCGATCTAGCCCTGTCTGTCTGTCTGTCCGTCTGTCCGACTGTCCGTCTGTCTGTCTGTCCGTCCGTATGAACACCTGGATCTCAGAGACTATAAGAGATAGAGACACCAAATTTTGCACAAAGATCCTTATGTGTGTATTCTATACGAGTTTGTTTTATTTTTTGATTCCCCCCCCCCCCCCCCCCCACTTCACCACTATGTGGGTTTTCCCGATTTTCCATTCGTATAATCGCCTATATCTCGGAGACTATAAGACCTAGGAACACCAAATTTTAGTCCAAGATGCCTTGTGTGAATACGTAGAAATTGTATATTTTGGATTTTCCCTTTGCTGCTGCTTTGCAGCGCTGCTCAAGCGCTGCCCGCGGCTGTTGTTGATGTTGCTGTTTGGTTGACTGCGAAAATGCTTACACAGACACGAATTGATGCGCATAGGCATACATACACTCACACAGACGCAATAGCTATGTAAATGTACAATTATACACCCTTTACGTGAGTTCGAATACCGAGAAAGGTAAAATCGATCATTGCATTTTTTTTTATTTTCTTAATTTTTTTTATTTTCTATAATTATTGTAAACATATGTACAGAGTATTTCAAAGTCGGGACACCCGACTTTAGCTTTTTTACTTGTTTTTATTTATTTAATTGACAAATAACTGTCAATGTTAAACATAAAGAAAAGAAATAACAATCTAGATAATATACATTCAAATATTGGAAAAGAACATAAAAAATAAAAATTTAAATTAAATAGAATTACAAACGATTTAAAGAGATTCAGACCGGATCAGAAAATTAAGTAAGCAAGATTTAATCGAACTATCCGAACTCTCATGGCCAAAGAGATGACTCAAATTATTGTAGTTGCTACACAGAACCCGAAACGGACTGCGCAAAGCATAGTTGCTTGTACAGCGATTTAGGCTTATGGGAACAAAAAATCTTGAAGGTCTTTGTGGTACCGTAAAGTTAATTTGGCTGACAAGCACCGAAGACTCGATGTCGCCGTTAATTAATTTATGTGTTTTTATACACCTAATTAAATCCGGCGGCTAGCAAGTGATGGAAGACCTAACAATTGTAGCCTGTGAAAATATGATGGTAGAGGGTCAGTTCTACTCCATCCAAGACCACGTAAGGCAAACAAAAGAAATTGCTTTTGAACAGATTCAATGCGATTTTTATGTATTTCATATTGCGGGCACCAGACGGTACAACAATATTCTAAGGTAGGCCGCACCAAAGCCGTATAAAAAATTAGTGTTGTGTAGGGGTCATCAAATTCCTTTGCTCAACGTTTAATAAAGCCTAGAGTTCCCTTTGCTTTATTAACAACAGATTCCGCGAATACCACAATTGGAAGGCATTGAGATCAAGCTGCAAATTGTCATGACACTGAACATCGTTATATGAGAGGCAAAGTTTTACGTCGTCAGCATACATTAGTACACGAGAGTAAGTTAGGGATGATGGCAGATCATTTATAAAAAGAGTAAATAGTAGAGGACCTAAATGACTACCCTGTGGGACCCCCGAAGTTACTTTAATAGCTTTTGACAGTACGCCGTTAAAAATTACACGTTGTGTTCTGCCAAACAAATAACTATATATCCATACGATAAGATTTTTGGGAAATCCCAAAAGACCCAGCTTATGGATCAATAGCTCATGGTTGACAGAATCAAAAGCTTTGCTAAAGTCAGTGTATAGTACATCCGTCTGGCTCTTAGCTAAAAACCCATTCATAACATGTTATTATTTAAATTTTCTGTTAATTGAATTCAAACTTCGATGGAATTATTGATTGTATCGACGGATTCAACTATCGATAGTTTTGATGCTCTATCACATAGAGCATCCGACACATGCCCATCTCTAGCATCTCAGCTGATCGCATATTTACAGCGACTTACCGTTTTAGTGTTAGCTAACAACGCTACAAATGTATTCTGAACAAATCTAAGAGTCATTTACCGCTAAGCCTATTTTGTGAGTGTATTCATGCGATTTGCAAAAGCAGAAACACACCTTTTACATTCGCAACAATCATATTTGGAATTGAAGACACACATTAGTATTGAATTAAAAAATTTAATACATATATATGTATGTATGTATATGGGCGGATAACGCCTGCATGAAAAATTTAAATATATGTACATATCAGCGTTACCGAATGCTCCAATTTTGGCGGGACGTCCCGATTTATAAATCAAAATTAAATGTCCAGCGTCGGACTTTTCGGGGATAACTCGACCGTGCGTACAACGTGCTGAGGAAGCACACAGTTAAGGGACGACTGGCAGTCCGTCCGGTGCGTAACGAATATACATATGTACATATGCACGTACTTATACATAGTACTTATTGTACTATATTTGCTATCTCGAAAATGAACTCTTTAAAAAACTTTAGAGAGCGTCGAAAGAAGAATATCATATAGTAAATAAACTTTTAATTATAAGCACACTTTACTTAGCCCAGCAAAGACGGGCAAGACCTGCTAGTACATACATATAAGTGTATGTATTCAATGGTACAGTTGAACACTTAACCATATGTGTTTTTTGAATATGAATGTTGTGAGTGTAAACGGCGTGTTTCTGATTTTGTAAATCGCAAGAATATATTCACGGAATAACCTTAACGCTTAATGTCTGCCAGAATTCTTCAGAATACATTTGTAGCGTTGTTAGCTGCCGCAACCGTTTAAGACAAACGGTAAATCGCTTGTAAATATGCGATCAGCTGAGATGCTAGAGTTGGGCATGTCGGCTTTTTTCGGCCCGTCACAGCACGATCAGTAATTGGCTGTAAAAATACTCGAACCCATATGCACGGTGAATGGATACACAAATTTTTCCTATTAAATCGAATAATTAGAAGAATGTCGATATTGAATTTATGATTGCATACATGTTTATAGGGTAGTCAAATTTTAAGGATATATTTACTTAATATTACTTTTTCGTAAAATATTAATTTATTTTATGCAAATTTGGATAACATTAACATGCTATTTTTTGGATATGCGCTCCAACTCCCTTGTTATTTTCCAAAATAAAATACATATACATATGTACATAACACAATGTTTATATTCTTTACATGAAATGTACAAGAGTATATTAGGTTTGGCAGACCCCACAAAGTATATATATTCTTGATCAGCATGACGAGACGATTCGATCTAGCCTTGTCTGTCTGTCCGTATGAACAGACTATAAGAGCAACAGACAGCAAATTTTGCACAAAGATGCCCTATGTGTGTACGCTGTGCAAGTTTGTTTTATTTTTTCTTCTGCCGGTTATATACATTTGCACAAAACTAGTATAGCCTTTTACCCTTTGGGTACTGGCTATAAAAACAAAGAAATAATCAACATAATGTTTGGTTCAATCGGAGATATTTTCTTTAAACTTACAATTAACATGAACGTCAAAGCGTTTGCTGACTGAGGGGGGTATTCCATTTGAAGCAATGCACAAGTAGCCTCCCATGTCAGTCCTTTGAATATTTGTTAGTGCCAGACGCTCACCCTCCACAGATTTTACCGCTGGAATAGGAAACAGAAATATTTTATTCGCTATAAATAATTGTACCTTTTTGTATTGTACAAAAAAATATAATAGATGATGTGTATTTGAACAATAATTTATGCTTTAATAGTACGTACCTTGTTTTTCTCTGGACTCGGATCGAAGTATAATGTCCTTCCCACCTTCACGTCGCCACTGCACGGTTGGTTTTGGGACACCAGTAGCATTGCAGATAAGTATAATACCACCACCCTCAGTGCTTACTCCTTCCTCAGCGTTCTGATCAGGTTGGTTTAAAATATCTGGTGGCACTACAACATTTAAAAAACCCGACTGCAAAAGACAATGTTAAGAATTTTGTTCAACAGTATTCTAATGCAACGCACCATCAGTGCACAGCGCAGCATAATAACAACAAAAACTAAGGTCTGCGAAATAAGTCACCTTATCATGCTCATAACGTAATGCCACAGATTTACCATTTATGTTTTCCACTTCATTTTTTGCATAGTTTGATTTCATCTAATTCTCTTGCTTAAAACAGTAAGGAGAAGCAGAAATCCGTTATTACTACCGTTATTTCTATCGAAAATTGCTGCTGCCTCTCTTTCCACAACGAAATAATTGAGCTGATCAAATCAGTTTTTGTCATTGTACCAGTGCATTCAAGGGCCATTTTCATCAAAATTTTGGGATTTGTAATTAAAAAAATTAAATAAGTGAGTTTTGACTTTAATCCAGGCTTAGAATATTAGATCAGATTATAATTAACCATAATTTTAGTAGAAATGCATCAAAGCCGTTACCTATCTGATAAAGAAAGAGCTAAAATATTAGCATATCGAGAAACTGGAATGCCCTTACGTGAAATTGCTTCCAAAATACAAAGGAGCTTTTTTACTATACAAAAGTTTTTGAAAGACCCCGAACACCACGGAAAAAAGCCACGCTCCGGTCGCCCGCCATTGGTACAAAATCGCGATAAGAGGAGAATAAAATCGTTAGCACTCAAAGAAAACCTGAGCGCAGGCGAAATTTGTCAGGAACTGGATCTCTCAGTGTCAAAACGTCGCGTGCAACAAATTTTACGAGCCGATCAATTCATTTCATATGAAAAAAAAACCGTCAAATGTGAACTACTTCCTCGGCACAAAGTTGCCCGCATGTACTTTGCAGAGATGCATAAGTTTTGGGACCTGGAGTGGAAAAATATTATTTTCAGTGATGAAAAAAAATTTAATTTAGATGGACCAGATGGGTATCAATATTATTATCGTGACCTCAGGACCCCCAAACAAATGAAAGTGTCGCGCAATTTTCAAGGAGGATCGCTAATGGTGTGGGCTGCATTTTGCTGTGCTGGAAAGAGTCCTATATGCTTTGTCTCACATAAAATGAACTCCGAAAACTATGTAGAGCTATTGGACGAAAACCTGATTCATTTTGGAGAAGAAATGTGTGGAGATTATTGGACATTCCAGCAGGACAATGCTCCAATCCATGTCTCAAAACGCACAAAACAATTTTTTGAGGATAAAAAAATACCACTTTTGGTGTGGCCTGCAAAAAGTCCAGATCTTAATCCCATAGAGAACCTTTGGGGAATCCTTTCCAGTAAGGTTTACATGCATGGCAGACAATTTAGATCCTTGAAAGAATTAAAAGAAGCAATCGTAACAGAGTGGGCCAAATTGGACGGATCACTTCTTCAAAACTTGGTTAGTTCAATGCCAGATCGCATGTTAAGAGTAATTAATAGTAATGGAGGACATATCTAAACAATTTGCCGCTAAAAACACAAGTAAATCGAGATATAAATATAGTTTTTTGAATTTGATCAGTTCAATTATTTCGTTCGGAAAAATTTTCATTTAATTTTTAAAAAAGGTTCTTATAATTTCTTAAATATTACTATACTGAATTTAAACTGTCATTTTATAAAGTTTAAGGAAAAATTACAATCATTTTAAAATATCGAAGATTTTTGTTTTAATTAAGAAAAATATGTTGATAAGGTGACTTATTTCGCAGGCCTTATATTACAATGTTGCCAACCCTTAGTTCGTAAGCATGTAGTGCCAAAAATTGTGCTTGAGTTAGACCAATGGAAGGGGGAATGGTTGGCAGTAATCCGTTTGGGCTGTTTGGGCATATACTCACCTGACTTTTCATGGGATCCGTATTTACTTGGCACATGTAGCTGCCGGAGTCATTTAGCTGGACGTGGGATATGTGAAGTTTCCAGGTGTTGTGACCGTTGTGTGTCACTGATAATCTTGGATTTAGTGAGACCATATGGGTGTGTATGCCGAGTATTGCTTTTGAATCGGACTTAATCCAAGCCACCTGCAAACAAAAAAGTATCGAAAAATATGACCAATGATTACAGTATATACTATATATGCATACTCGCTGGTGACTAAGGGATTTGAAGTCATAAATTTTATCCTTGCATGTGTGTATACTGGATAATTTGTACATGTTGGTATGTGAATAGTTAGACCAGGCGCAATATGATTTTGTGGGTTATTGTCATAAAGGTCGAAAGTAACTGCCAAATAATGTACATAAACAATGTACATATTTGTTAAGGAGTTTATTTCCCCCTTTTATTAGACTTTGACCATCGATGCGATAGGGCTGTGCGTTCAAGTAAATGCTTATACTCTGTACATGAAATGTACAAGAGTTTATTAGGTTTGCGGGAGGGGAAAAATGTAACAGACAGAAGGAGGCGTGGGGGACACCACAAAGTATACATATTCTTGATCAACATGACAAGGCGAGTCGATCTATGCCTGTCTGTCCGTCTGTCCGTATGAACACCTAGATCTCAGAGACTATAAGAGATAGATACAACAAATATTGCACAAAGATGCCTTATGTGTGTACGCTATACGAGCTTGTTTTATTTCTTTTCGCACTCAATATAGCCAAAGAACTTTCAACTTAATATTCCTGGTATTACATTCCACCTACGGTTCATAAAATTTTAATTCACGGATGCTATTACTGAAAATGCTATCGTGTGGATTGGGGAGTTGACAGAGAAAGCTGCTCCTGATCAGGGTGACAAGCCGAGTCGATATAGCCATGTCCGCCTGTCCGTCCGCCTGTATTAGCGCAATTCCAATTTAGTGCGTGTTTCTGACTGTTGACTCAATAAAGCACGAAAAGATACGAAAGTGAAAATTCGATAGAAATAAAAACAACGCGAGCAAAATATAATTAAAAACAAGTAAAAAAGCTAAAGTCGGGTGTACCGAGCAGCGCTGCACCAGCAAATATATTTATGGCTATAACTTCATGTTAAATCGGTCTATTATAGTGAAACTTGGCATACGGACACATAATAACTATTATACATAATAATAACTATAGAGAAAATCGCGACTTGCGAAGAAGGGGGGGAGGGAGGGAAATTCCAAAATATACATTATCTACGTATTCACACAAGGCATCTGTGACTAACATTTGGGGTCCCTAGCTCTTATAGTCTCTGAGATATAGGCGATTATACGAACGGCGTTACGGGAAAACCCCCATAGAGGGGAAGTGGGAAGGAAAATCAAGGAAAATCGCGCAAACCTTACATTTCATGTACACAGTATAATTAGGAAATACTCTAATATTTTTTCCAGTTTTTTGCACAAAGTCTATCTTAAAACATTGTGTTATGTACATACAAGTATATGTTTTTTATTATCCTTAAAATTGGACTACCCTATACCCATGTATACAATCATAAATTAAATATCGGCATTCTGCTAATTATTCGACTTACAAAAAAAAAATTGTGTATCCACATTCACCGTGCATATGGATTCGAGTATTTTTACAGCCAATTACTGATCGTGCTGTGACGGGCCGAAAAAAGCCGACATGTCCAACTCTAGCATCTCAGCTGATCGCACATTTACAAGCGATTTACCGTTTGTGTTAAACGGTTGCGGCAGCTAACAACGCTACAAATGTATTCTGAAGAATTCTGGCAGACATTAAGCGTTAAGGTTATTCCGTGAATATATTCTTGCGATTTACAAAATCAGAAACACGACTTTTACACTCACAACATTCATATTCAAACAAGAGAGAACGCTACAGTCGAGCAAGCCCGACAGTAAAATACCCTGTACTCTCCACAAAAGGGAAAAATTAAAAAAAAAATAAAAAGAAAATTAAATTATATAAAAAAATAAATGAATGAATTAATTAAAATTAATTAATTAAATTAAATTAGAATACATGTTTATGTTCAGTTTTAACAGCATACATTTACATCACGTACCTATGCGTGTTTATATGCGTGTATGTATGCAGCACAAAGTTGAACCAAAGCAGCTGCAGGCAGCGCATGAGCAGAAATTTTACTTATGGCTATAACTTTCTTCAGAATTGACCTATCATGATGAAATTTGGCACACGGACACATTAGTACTAACTGGATGTACCTACCAAAATTGATTTCAAAATTTCGAGAATTACGGAAGTTATAAGAAAAAACACGAATTGCGGGGGAGTGGGGGGGTATCAGAAAAAATAAACAAACTCGATCTGCCTAGCGCTTATAGAAACCTTGATACCAATTTTGGTTATCCTAGCTCTTGTACTTACTGAGATCATTGCGCTCATACAGACAGACGGACAGACGGTCAGACGGACAGACAGACAGACGGACATGGCTATATCGACTCGTCTTGTCATCCTGATCGAAAATATATATACTTTGTGGGGTCTGCCACTCCTCTTTCTGCCTGTTACATACATTCGCACAAAACTAGTATACCCTTTCAACCTTTGGGTACAGGGTATAAAAACACATGGTTAAGTGTTCAACTGTACAATTGAATATATACACTTATATGTATGTATATGTTTGTACATGCATAAGGGGATAGATAGCCCATGCATAAAAAATAAAATGTGCACATGTACTTGTACATATCAGAGTTGCCAGACGTCCCGGTTTCTAAAATCAATCAAATAATACAAATAAAACTGCATACTCGTTTTTTAAAGTGGTCTTGGAGACCGAATTATTGGGGTTTTAATATTTCTTCCCATTTTTATACTCTGTACATAAAATGTACAAGAGTATATTAGGTTTGCGTGGCAGACCCCAAAAAGTATGTATATACTTGTATATTCTTGATCAGCGCAACGATATCAGAAAGTACAAGAGCTAGACTAACCGAACTTGGTATCGAGGTTCCCCTAAGCCCTAGGCACGTCAAGTTTATTATACCCTGCACCCGTAGGGTAAAAAGGGTATATTAGGTTTGTGCAAAGTATGTAACATGCAGAAGGAAGCATCTCCGACCCCATAAAGTATATATATTCTGAATCAGCATGACGAGAGAAATCGATCTAGACATGTCCGTCCGTCCGTCTGTCCGTCTGGATGAACGCAAGGATCTCAGAAACTATAAAAGCTGGTGTTCACAAAAGTGAACAAGAGCTCAGAAGTTAGCATAGGGAGCACAAGCAGTAGGTAGGCTAAACAACAAATCTCGGTCTAAGAATAGCCGCATGCAGCAGTGGTACAGACCAACGCATAGTAGATAACAGAAAATGCATAGGCAAATAGGACCGCGACAGCGTTTAAGGGTGAGTGCACACTGCGTTCAAGAAAGGCTTGGAATATACATATGGAGGGGAAATCCACTTGATACCGTTAGGATAGAATAAGACGAAAAATGTAAAATTAGAGTAAGTACAATGTTTAGAAAATAAGAAAGAGTAAAATATTGAATTATTAGTACATAAGGAAAAACCTAGTAAATAAGACAAAAATTGTATAAATACTGAAGGAATTTCAGAAATAAAATCAGAATGAAATTGGAAATTTAAGCATTGGTTTGTTTCCTTTTTTGTTCTCTCAGAGACGCTCTACACGGGATAAAGTGTAGCCTCTGATAGTGAATAGCTGTATAGCAAGGAACTATTTACAGCTGGAACAGCCAAAATTGGTATCCAGATTCTCCTAGATCCGAGAAAGGACGAGTTTATTTTTTTTTTTTTTTTTTGAATTTCCCGCTGTGCTGTTGAGCGAGACAACGCACTTCCACTTTGCGCATATTGTTTAAAGGCTCAACTATTTGAGTTGGTGGCCTCTTAAATTCGTGTATATATTAATTCGGTTTATAGACAAACATAATTGGCTCTGCGCGGCAAAATATTCATTTCATTACATTTGAAAGGAAATCGTTCTTGTTTTAATTGTCGTGTCTGACGCCCGCTTCAGACAAAACCCATAGACTAGAAAAGGCTCCCGAAAAAGCTCGGTGCATCACAATTTTGGTGAACACCCGACTGTGGCTCAAAACGATATATATTTGGTGTACTAACTAAGCACTAAGTGTGTGCAAAGTTAGTGTGCCTACATACATACCGCTGAAGCATCAGTACACGTATGTGTGTACATAATTGACTGTACAAGGCGCATAGTTTTTGAACATATAAACCGCAAGCAAGCGCCGTTGCTTTGTGCGGTCATTCGCCTTTGCTTATATGCCGGTGTTTGGCGCGAGTGACAATTTTCGGTTGTTGTTGCTGCCGTTGCCAAACCGAGACTTGTGTTTTCGTTGTGCATTTCATTTCATTCGTATTAGAGTACTGCACTAATAATGAATGGTGATGATTCATCTGCACTGCCGTGTGAGCGTCAGATTGAACGTGGACCCACTGCCGTGGCTGTGCCTAGAAATCGGGTAGTATTTTTCAAGCACAAATGTGAATATCTTTGTGAAAGTCTCAAGGTAATGGAATGCGAATTTTAAAGATGACAAAATTGGTTTGTTGAGAGAAGATGAGTTGCTCTATCTGGTAAAACTGCTCGAGGATAAGAAGATTAATTTTAACCGCGCGCTCAGTAGTTTGGAATTCGACTGTGGTGACGCTAGCTTCATCCTGCATTAGGAGTTTGGCAAAAAAAAAAATGAAAAAAAAAATAGAGTTACGGAAGCGCCATTTTAAAGCACCCTCTTCGTCAACTATGCGGAATGACTTGACTACAGAGACTCAAACTATGGTGGTCCAAAATCGGTCTCGATTGCCCGAGCTAAAGTTGCCTTCATTCAGCGGCAGTTACACGGACAAGCTGAACGCGCACGTGCGGGCATTACATGGAATGGGAAATTTGGAGCAGATCGCCGATTGTGTCATCATCCATCGCTACTGCAGAGATTGGACAATGCGACTCAGACCAATTGGGCAGAAACTGTCCCATTTGACATGGTTCCGACGCTACAACAGTTCGTTTCTGGAAAAGCGATGTCAGAAGTTGGAAAATATGGAACAGGCCACCGCAGTGTACAATTCTGCATTACAGGTGGGAAAGAGTATCAAAAATAACAAAAAATAACAACAATAGAAGGTCTTTTGTTGTTACTAACCCTAGTACGAAAGTCTGCGTATTTTGTGATGCCACGGGCCATTCAATACACAACTGCTTCCTATTCGCAAATCTGTCGTCAGTTCTGCGCCATAAGGAGGCCAGAAAGCTTTCCCTGTGTCTCAATTGTTTCCAAAAAGGCCATCAATATAGAACCTGCAAGGCTCGATCCTGTAGAGTCTGCGGTGCAAGGCATCACAGCCTTCTGCATTTTGAAGGATCCGTAGCGTTGCATCTGATGCCCAAGTTTCTGATTCCTCTCAGTAAGCAGTAACGCAATTGCCAACATCGTCGTCATATCCAAGCGTCATGACTGCCACACCTCCGCATCCGCCCAGTTCAGCCCAGAATCTCAGCCCTGATGTTGGGCTTCTCGCCACCGCCGTTGTCAACATGAGTCGCACTGGCACATTGGTACCTTGTCGCGGTTGACATTAGTCTGGAGTCTCGGTCGTCAGATTGTTCAACCAACATTTCGGCGTTGGTAACTCCGAATATCACAGACAACCAGCCCTACATTTATTTCGATACGACACATTGGAAAATTCCATCTAATATCCGTTTGGCTGATCCTAGTTTCAACAGGCCGCAACAAGTTGACATGCTGATCGGCACCAGCCTGTTCTTCGAACTGCTCTGCGTTGGGCAGATCAAACTGGCTCCCGGATTGTCGGTGATTCAGAAGACTCGCCTGGGATGGATCATAACAGGAGGTGGTTCACAAATCCGTAAATTGGCTCTTGTTTCATTTCAGTCTGTAGCAGATGCGGAAACAGAGTCAAATGTTCGCATAGAAAGGCTCATACGCAGATTCTGGGAGCTGGAGAGCTGCAGCGACACGAATATGCTGCCTACCAAGGAGGAGTTGGAGTGCGAAGCCAATTTTAAGGCCAACGTTGTTCGCTTACCTAGTGGTGAGTATTCTGTGCGGCTGCCTCCGAAACACAGCGTTGAGTTGCTAGGCGACTCGTACCAGCAGGCACGCCCCCGTTTTCTAAATTTGGAGTGAACATTGGAGCGCAGCCCCAATTTAAAGGTCCAGTACTCGGCCTTCATAATGGAGTACAAGGATTTCAATCACATGTCTCTTGTCAGCACTGACTCAACGGATAAATGCAAGTACTATCTAAAGGAGGACAGTACAACTACTAAGGTAAGAGTTGTGTTTGATGGATCTGCGGCAACAACTTCTGGCTACTCATTGAACGAAGTTTTGATGGCAGGTCCCACCATTTAAAGCAAGCTCTTCAACACATTGCTACGGTTTCGTTCGTTTGCAATTGCCCTCACAGGCTATATACACCGCAGCAAGAAGGGCAAGTCTATAAGTTGGATACCGTAACATACGGCACAAAACCTGCTTCGTTTCTAGCGGTACGTACAATGCATCAATTGGCCATGGATGAGCAGGCCTCATTTCCCATTGGCGCCGAAATTCTTCAGCGTGATTTCTATGTGGATGATCTCATTACTGGAGGCATTTCAGTTCCGGAGGTGATAGAGATTATGCATCAGACTAATAGTCTTCTGTCGACGGGCAGTTTCAAATTGCGGAAATGGTGCTCAAGCAACTCTGCAGTACTGCAAGGCATCCCTGATGCAGATAAGGAATCGCTGCTAAAATTTGATGATGGTAGCGACATCACCAAAACGTTGGGCTTGGTCTGGGATCCGGCTTCCGATCAGTTTTTGTTTTCGCTCTCTAGAGCTGCCTTCTAAGCTTACCAAGCGTTCTGTCTTGTCAGCTATCGCACGTTTTTACGACCCCCTTGGTCTTGCTTGTCCTGTAATAACCAAATCTAAAATCTTTATGCAGGATCTCTGGAAGGCGAAGCTGGAGTGGGATGAGAGTCTTCCGGCGGCGTTAGCACCCACTTGGATTGGTTTCTGCTCAAATTTTGAACGTGTGCCAAAGCTCACTTTTCCACGGCTGGTGCTCATTCCTAACGCAACTATTGAAGTTCATGGCTTCAGCGATGCCAGCATGAGCGCTTATGGAGCCTGCGTCTACATAGTCTCTAAAGCTCAGGGAAGAACGACGGTGCAACTTCTTTGCACCTTTAAAGACGACCACAGTACCCAAGTTGGAACTCTGCGGTGCTGTGTTACTGGCGCAGCTTATGCATGAATTGGCCAAGATGAAGATATTCTGTGGCCCATGCTATTGCTGGTCTGACTCATCTGGGCTCATGGACCCAAATTTCTTACAGAAAGCAAAAGTAAATGTCCTGAATCCAGCTTGTCTGTACAGTCGCTGCCTGAACTTCGTCAAAAGGCGCTGCTTGGAGTGGCATGCTACACAGATTTTTCGGCAGGCTGCAAGTTCGTAAACTCTTTCTACAAGTTACAAAGGGTTTTTGGTTTCGTCTACAAATTTATTCATCGTATCCGGTGCTCTGGCTTAACACTGGCTTGCCTACATCATGGAACTCACATTCTGCTACGTTCCATTCAACTATCAACGCTTTTCGAGGACTACAAGGCGCTACGGGCGGGACAGCGAGTGAAACCCTCCAGTTCCCTGGCCTCGCTCGCACCATTTATTGATGAGGTTGGATTGCTTCTCGTAGGTGGACGAATGAATAATTCTTCGTTGGATTTCGCAGCCAAGCATCCAGCAATTTTACCCAGGCAGCATCCTCTGACAAGAGCGCTTATTTATCATCACCACATTCGCAGCTTACATGCTGGGCCACGTGCGTTGTTGGCCTCGATTCGTCTACAATACTGGCCCATAGGCGACCGAAAGACGGTTTCAGCTGTTGTCAGTAAGTGCACAGTATGCTTCAGAGCCAAGCCGCGCTTGTTTGAGCATCTGATGGCCGACTTGCCTGGCGATCGAGTGGATTCGTCGCATACGTTTATGGTCACTGGCGTTGACTACTGCGGCCCAATTTTCTACCGGAGTGAAGTTCGCAACAGGCGAAAAAATGCTACATCAGCGTCTACATATGCTTCGCGAAAAAGGCTGTGCATCTAGAGCTCGTCAAGGACCTGTCCACAGCTGCTTTTCTTGGTGCTTTAAAACGCTTTATCTCCACGCGTGGTCGACCCGCTCGGATATGGTCCGATAATGCGACTAACTTCGTTGGCGCCAAAAATGAATTGGCAGAGTTAAAGCGTCTGTTCCTGAGTGCTGAGCATGTACAGGCGGTGCAAGAGTTTTGCTTAGCAGAGTCGATTGACTGGCGATTTATACCTCCTCGTTCACCACACTGTGGCGGACTTTCGGAAGCGGCGGTGAAGACGGCAAAGCATCATTTTTACCGTGCTGTTGCCTCTGCAATACTCGATTTCGACGAGAAGCGCACCGTGGTTTGCCAAATCGGCGCTATACTCAATCCTCGACCATTACTTCCACTTTCAGAGCATCTTTCAGACCTTGACGTGCTGCTCCCAGGCTTGCATTACAAACGAGAGAGTATTTACCGTTACAGTAGTGAGAGACTGCGGCATGAGAGAGCCATATAGGTGAGGCCGCAGGCCTGCCACAACTCGGCCATCCTGACTGTTGACATCCCCCGATCTCAGCTAAGGATACAACTTATAACTACGTACAAATAGTTGTTATTTACGAATAAATATTGAAAATACTTGCAAGTATTCATATTATAATGCCTTATGATGTACTTAAATTTATATTTTTATCCAACGCCTAATATTATGAGCTCCTCATACCCCTTGGTACGGGTTGCGAGACACCTGGAACCCCTCAACATCTTCTAATAAATATCTGTCATTCTTCAATATTTTCGCTATTTTGTAGGGCCCTTTGTTTTTAGGTATTAATTTTCTCGCAACTCCTGTTGTGCTGTCGAAATTCTTAACCATGACGTAATCCCCTACCTGATATTTTATCGCCTGCCTTTTGCTTTTATTGTAACATTTTTCACTATTAGATTTGGTTTTTCTCTGCACATTTTCTTACTTCCTCTATACTATCAGGTCTCCCCGAATCTGAACCTGTTATTTCCTCTAACTTCTCTCTAAGTTCATTACAAACTTCACCCTTCTGAGCTAAACCAAATAACATCTTGCTGGGAAATTGTTTGATACTGCGATGTATTGTATTATTTAGCGCATGTTCTACCTTCTCAACTATTATATCCCAGTGTATACAGTTTTTCGGCTCCGCAAGCTTCGCAATCATCGGTCCTAAACTTCTGTAAACCCTCTCTATCTGCCCATTAGCCTGCGGAGAACCCGTCGCTATCTTGATATGCTTGCTTGTAAACTCATTGAACTCTGCCGATGTGAAACAACTACCCCTATCTGAAATGATGCATCTAGGCCTGCTATATGATCTGAAATAATCTCTAAGCGCGTTTATTACTTCCCTTGTGCTCGTAGTTTTCGTTGTGTACAACCTCACGAACTTCGTAAATTCATCAATCACCGCAAAAATGTGTTTTCTAGCCCTACCAGCATTTATTGGCCCAAAATGGTCAATGTGTATTATGTCGAACGGTCTATCGTCTTTCGGTATACTATGCAACAATCCAAACTCTTTTCCTGATTTCGGCGAAAATGTTATGCACTTCAAACAGTTCTCTATGTGTGCCACCACCTTTGCTTTCATTTGCGGAAACCAATATGTCTTAATGATCGCGTCGATCATCTTATCTCTTCCTATATGCCTTAACTCATTATGGTATTTATATAATACCTGATCTATCATACTATCTGGTACATAAAACATAATCCGGTTGTCATTCTAGCCTCCGTGTCTGATGTTCGTTTGGAGAAATAGAAGACTGGATGCAACTTCTTGTCTTCTTTCCTTTGCACCAGCACCGCCCCAAACCCAAAAGTACTGGCATCACAATGCAACTCCGTTTCGTCCCTATAATCATATAGTCATATAACGCTAGCACTGGTGCTTGGCATAATTTTTCTTTGAGTGTGTCAAAACAATTTAGCTCATCCTCTCCAAAACAAAATGGTCTGTCCTTCCTTAATAAATCATATAACGGTTTGGCAATTGGTAAAAAAAACCTTGATAAACCTACGAAAGTATGAGCCCATGCCCAAAAAGCTCTGTACCGTGTGCGTATTGCCTGGTACTGGAAAGTGAGCTATCGCTTCTGATTCCCTCACTTGTAATTCGATATCCGAAATATTTTATATCAGAAAGCATAAATTCACACTTTTCCATTCTGAGGTCTAACTTGTTCTCAACTAACCTTCTGAATACTTCTTTTTAAATTTCCAAGTGCTCCTCTACCGTCTCACTCGCTATCATAATATCATCCATGTATACCGTGTGATTCTTTATCATATCAGCAAAGATATTATTCACGAATATCTGAAACACATTGGACACATTCTTCAATCCCATGGGCATTCTTAGAAATTCATATTGACCCAATGGGGTTACAAATGATGTATACTTCACAGCCTCATCGCTAACGATAACGTGAAAATATCCATTCTTTAAATCAAGCTTTGTAAACAACTTCTTACCCGACAGGTATCTGGCAAATCATCTATTAGCGGCAAAGGATAAATATCCTTGATCATTATCTTATTCAGCCTTTTAAAGTCTATGCATAATCTCATATCGCCTGACTTTTTCTTGACCAGTACTATTGGCGATGCATATTGCGAGCTGCTCGGACGAATGATGTTATCACCTAAGTATTTATATAACAGCCTCTGCAGTTGCTTCTTTTCTGCATAAGACAGTCACCTAGGGGACCAACTAAAAAGCTTTGTGTTCTCTAATGATATGCTCATCTCTCATCTTATTTTCGGTACACTTGGTCTTGCTGCATTAAGATAATTATTTTCTAAAAGCTGCGTGAACTTGCATCTAGTTTCGTACCCGACATTCTCTCCAATATTGTACAGTTTCTCCTCTAAATGGTATATTTTCATCATGTCTGACTCGAAACAATCTTTTTCTAACCTAACATCTGTATACTCTCCTAACTTAACTATTTCCGAACAATTTTCCCCTATATCTACCTGGACTTCGTGCTTAAAAGTTTTCTCTCCTAATTTGCTGTTAGCAATTTCTGCTTCCGCTGCTCCTTCACTTTCACCAATTGCGCCACATTTGGTTTCCAAGCATCTCGCTGCACACGCACTCTATCTAAACTTCATCTACTGTTATCAGCTTCTATTCATTTGAGTTAAATTTCAAGTTACATGCATTAATAAAATCTCTACCAAGCCCTGCGTCATACCCCATAGACTTGTCTGCCACGATTAACAGATCAAAATCAATATTTAATGTTCTCTTTTCAACATAACATTCGGTTTTTCCAAAAATATTTAATTGGCTTCCATTGAGCCCACATTACAAACTTAAACTACTTTGAAGTTCCACGTGAATGGGAACTAATGATTGTTTTTAAAAAGAAATCGGGCTTCCTGTGTCTATGAGGCATTCTGCAATAATCGATTGGTTATTTGAGTGCTTAAAATGTATTCTAAAATGTCTTACATAATCATTCATGACCTCAGAATTCCTTTTAGGGCACCTGGCGATCAAAAGGTCCAGCGCGTCGCAACTGTAGCACGAACCTGGCCTTCATTTAGGCTTTACGCACTCCCTGGCCCAGTGACCCTTGGAGTTGCAGTTAAAGCAACGGGTGTCTTCCTCCGTAGTGCCCACTGGACGGCCTGGTTCCCCTCTCGGCTTGCCGCCCTTGGACAAGTTCACCTCTTCAAACGCCCGCAGCAACTGCCATGGCTCACTGAAGCATTGTATTCGAGCCTGTGTACGCAAACTCTCCGCTGGTATGCCCTCTATGATACCGTCTAGAATCTCATCCGACTCAATGCTAACCTCCCGAGCCAGCATAGCTTTCTCTTCAAAATATGCTATAATGTTTTCGTCTGTCTGCCACGTGCGCTTCTCAAACTTGCGCCGGAGCTCAGCTTTCGAGATCTTTCCTCCAAAGTGCAGCTGAAGCTGCTCCAACATCAATTGGTTTTCCGAGGCGTTGTGGATCAGCGTGCAACCAACTGAGGGCACTTGTTTTGAGCTTGCTAACACACAAAACATGGCGTTGTGTGTCATCCAACCCGTAAATGCGCGCCACATTATTCAACTGGGTGATCCAACTGCGTACATTGGACCCCCGCTGGAATTCCAAAAGTATTTCTTTCGCGAGCTTAAACGCTGCAAAAGGCCATTCACCCTCTCTGCCAATCACTTTCTGACTGACAGCTGATATAGTGTCAGTTGCTGCATCTGGCATCTCTCTACCGTTCGTGTCACGGCCATCATTCATAGCTGTGACAACAGCTGCCTGCTGCTGCACGGCGGCAACGTTCGCCTTTGACTTGAAAATGCTGCCGCTGCCACCGGCATCCTCGCCGCCAACAGCGCAGTCTCGCCCAGCGCCGCCGTCATCAGCGTTGTTTTTGACGCCGCCGCCGCTGCTTACGCCACCGATCGCGCTGGCGCCAGCGTCGCCGCCACTTTTGCCGTTATTGGTGTCGATACTTGTGACGCTGCCGCTCTTGCCGTCATTGATGCCGATGTTGATCCCGTTAGGAATTTCGCTTTGCCCTTGAACTCGCATGGTTTTTAGCAACTTCTGGGAAGTTGCTATTTCATCATGCAGCTGCCTCAGCAGCGCTGCGCCTTCCAAAAGTTGTTGCTGTTGTTGCTGTAGCATGGCGTCCAGTTGAATAATATCGCACTGCAGAGCTTGTGCACCCTGCATGTCTTGTCCTTGGACTGGAACCGGAGGGCAGCCTCGCAGCTCCCTTGGCACTTCGTTCAAACGGGCCACCAGCTCAGCCCTGGAGCCCTTTGTCGGCAACTCCAACGTCGCTAGCCACTTTTTGAGTGTAGCCATGGAAAAATTGGTACCCGCAATGTCGTCTTCCATAACTGCTGTTTTCAGAATATGTATATGCACGATTGGAAACGTATAATTCGAACCACTGATATTGTGGAAGGCAAAAGAATATAATGCAAAATAAAACACTGATGGTGTGGCAGAATCGTAACCAATATCTTAATCGTTGACTTAAGACTAAATTTATCGCAGCTCGCAGGCTTGAGAGAGCCAACAGTGCTACCATATGGGTGAGGCCGCAGGCATGCCACAATACTATGTACATATGTTAAAATACATTACTGACCATATCTTCTAGTCGCAGCCTGCGTGGCTGGACTACCTGTTGTACGCGTCGGCTGGTTATGTGCCAGCGGGCACGTGCTGTTTAAAACTTTGCGTACATCTTATGCTGCGACTGCAGCCAGTGCAACGGGCCTCCCATCGGTGACGTCGAGGTATCATTTTAGCTATATGAGGTTAAAACGTAATAAATTCGATTATGTCTGCAGGCTTACGTGGACGTTATTCTTCAGTAGGAGCGCCTGCTTTGCTTGCACCGACTCTTGACCGCTGGCCTGGCTGTGCTGGCGTCGCCGGTATGGCTGCTGCTGCGGGCGGCGTTGTCGGCAGCTGTAAAATGCGGCTGGCTGCGTCGCCACTATTGCCTTCATCAACGTTGCTGCAGCTGCTGGTGCACGGTTGCCGCTGCTTTTGATGCCGCCACCACTGCTGACGTTGACGCCGCTGCAGCCGCTAATATCTACTGAGGTTACTGTTTTACCCGCAGTGGGCGCATCGACGCCTTCCGATCTCGCACATGTGCCGTTCTGCGTCTACCGCCTGCTACCGGTCGCAAGCGCACTATGACGTCCTACACTGCCTCCGCTGGCCTGGAATGCATCTTGTCCGCTACCAGCTGCTGCTAGGCCTTGTAGCGCCAGCACAACCAGCACTGGCGCACATAATCCAGGCCAGTGATATTGGTCTGCGACGCGTCGTGGCATTCTTCCAATCGTTCTGTCGTAGTGGCGCGGCCACGCACAGTCTCCATGAGGACACAATCTCCTTTCCCAGCACGTGTGCGCTGCGTCAGAACAGTCGGTCATTCTGCATAGCGTAGTCGAGATATTTGCCGGGGCTCTTCAACACTGCTGCAGTCAGTAGCTGCAGCCATTTGCAAGCCAATGCTGCCTCCTGCTCCATGTGGACGCGATCGGCCACCTCATGTGGCTGCCGGTCGTCCCGCAGTTCTAGTGTCTGGCCACCCACGATAACTGCACCGCTGGCTCTATGGATATAATTCAGCCCCAGTGTGAGCTCATCAATGCACCTAAGGAGTGTCAGCAGCGGCAGCACCACACGGCTGTTGCAAACCGTTGTCGCCGCCATCGTATCCTAACGGACAGTCTTTTGTGTCTCATCAGCACATTTCCTCTGTCTACCGCCCGCAAGCGCTGTGCCAACACTGGAATCACGAAGCTACGTGTCGCTCCTGGGTCCACGACTGCAGTCCCACCGCAGTCCACTTGGAACACGGCCGGAAGCGTGCGCTGTGCTACTAGTTTGAACTTGCCTGCTATGCGTCGGCAGCATTCGTTCGCTAGAACGGCCGGCCGCAGTCCCAACAATACAGCCGTTGGGTATTTGGACAAGCATCCACTCCGTGTCCTCCCATTCCGCAACGCCTACAAATTGGTCGTCGTCGTTGTGTATCCGCTGGAACTGCCACCACCGACTACGGCATCGGCGCGGGACGTGTGACGTTCGACTCGCCGCTATCGGTCGCCTCCCCCTTGCCAGGATTGATTGGTGTACGCCGCCCATGCGTACTCATCGAGCGAGACCACCTCTTTGCCGGCCAGGCGAAGTTCTTGGAGGAACGTCCTTGTGTCCCCGCTGCTGTCGAATTGGATGCCCCACTATGCCACTTCATTCTTCAGAGCGGCTCGTCCTGCTCGTTCGGCTGGTATTAGCGCATGCTGTTTTGTCACCGCTTGTGTGTTCGCGCGCGGCGGCGCTAGGGTCAGTGCTGTTGGCCTATCGACGACATGTGCACCACCAGTAGTAGATGCCGGCTCGGTGATCTGATCAGACAGTCTCTGGAGGCCGACCTCTGGGGTCTGTGTCAACCGTTGGGTATGCTGCGCTAGCACCGCTGCAATCAAGTCGGCATTGCTCGTGTCAGGTTTGCCGTAGATGACACTACTACGGGCGTCACTATAGATGCTGTGGGCGCTGCTGGAGCCGCTATCGATATGGTTGGCACCGCCGCTCCTGCCGGTTTTGGAGTTGCCATGGGCGATCGTATCATCGTAGATACGCACGCTTTCTTAAAATCGCTATTACAATACAAGGAATAACCTCCAATAATTTGCCTTTGGGGTCCCTGCTCGGGCGCCAATTGTAACGGTGCTGAAATTTAATAATGGGCACCCCAAAGTGCAAACAGTGAAAGGCACGGTTTCCAAAATATCTGTACTTTTATTAATGACCATGGCCTTTCATTCCACGTCCACTCCTGAACGCCTCCTGACTCCGACTAACCTAAAACTAAACTCAAGCCACGTTTCTTCTTTACACTACTACAGAATTCAATACAATCAAGTTATATACTAAACTTATAAGCTAGGCTTACAACTACATCCACGCCTTATGCGCCTACAGCCATCTCGCCCGTAACGACGCCCTGTGTGTCGAGGAGATTTTTAATCTGGACTATACAACATATCTGCAAGTATTGTTACTTGCTGCCAGAAACATTCACAGAATTGTCATTGAACATTTCTTCAAATCTATCTACTTATAAGTGCTTCCCACAGTTGTATTTGAAACAGAGCTCAAGCGCACGGATCTTAAAAAATTAAATTATATTAAAAAACGTATAAATTAAAAAAAAAAAAAACAAGTACAAGTAAAAAAGCTAAAGTCGGGTGTCACGACTTTGAAATACTCTGTACATATGTTTACAATAAGTATAGAAATAAAACAAGATAGAACGCTACAGTCGAGCAAGCCCGACAGTAAAATAGCCTGTACTCTCCACAAAAAAAAAAAAAATTTTAAGAAAAATTAAATTATTAAAAAAATGAATGAATTAATTAATTAACAGCATACATTTACATCACGTACCTATGCGTGTTTATATGCGTGTATGTATGCAGCATAAAGTTGAACCAAAGCAGCAACAACAACAACAGCTGCGGGCAGCGCTGCCGACTGAGCTGCAGGCAGCGCTGCCGACTGAGCTGCAGGCAGCGCTGCCGACTGAGCTGCAGGCAGCGCATGAGCAGCGATTTTACTTATGGCTATAACTTTCTTCAGAATTGACCTATCATGATGAAATTTGGCACACGGACACATTAGTACTAACTGGATGTACCTACCAAAATTGATTTAAAATTCCGAGAATTACGGAAGTTGAAAGAAAAAACACGAATTGCGGGGGAGTGGGGGGTGCGTCGAAAACAAACTCAAACTCATACTTTCTCGGTCTTAGGAGAATATGGAAACCAAGTTTGGTTATTCTAGCTCTTATACTTTCTGAGATCCTTGCGTTCATACGGACAGACAGACGGACAGACGGACAAGGCTATATCCACTCGGCTTCTCATCCTGATCAAGAATATACATATATACTTTGTGGGGTCTGCCACGCCTCTTTCTGTGTGTTACATACATGCGCACAAAACTAGTATAGCCTTTCACCCTTTGTGTACAGGCTATAAAAATTAAGAAAATAAAAAAAAAATTTGATCGATTTTACGTCTCTCGGTATTCGAACTCACGTAAAGGGTTTATAATTGCACATTGACATAGCAATTGCGTCTGTGTGAGTGTATGTATGCCTATGCGCATCTATTCGTGTCTGCGTAAGCATTTTCGCAGTCAACCAAACAGCAACATCAACAACAGCCGCGGGCAGTGCTTGAACAGCGCTGCAGCAATAAATATATTTACGGCTATAACTTCTTGTTAAATCGGTCTATCATAGTGAAACTTGGCACACGGACCCATAATAACTAACTGGGAGTTAAAGAAAATCGCGACTTGTGGTGGAGAGGGAGGGAAATTCCAAAATATACATTTTCTGCATATTCACACAAGGCATCTTGGACTAAAATTTGGTGTTCAGACAGACGGACAGACAGGGCTAAATCGACTCGTCTTGTCATGCTGATCAAGAATATATATACTTTGTGTATTTCAAACTCTAATATTATAAAGCTGCAGCAAAATTTAGAAGAATGCTCAAAATAGCTTGAAAAGAATTTCTCTATAATTTCACCACCAAAATTCAACCCCTTACGCCCACAAGCAAAATATGGTCAAATATAAGGCGCTTTTGTGGCCTCATAACAACAAAGCAAATCCATATAATTAATAGCCCCATATCTGATATCCCAATCTCTGATAATTTCGAAATAGCTAATTGCGTTGCAAAATTTTGGTCTCATCAATCCAATGATTCCAGCTTTCCCCACACTTTTATAAACAACAAATACGCGGAAATTCAAAAAAAATAAAATAAACTCGTCCTTTCTCGGACCTAGTAGAATCTGGATACCAACATTGGTTATTCCAGCTTTTATAGTTTATGAGATCCTTGCGTTCATCCAGACAGACGGACGGATATATCTAGATCGATTTCTCTCGTCATGCTGATTCAGAATATATATACTTTATACAAACCTAATATACCCTTTTTACCCTACGGGTACGGGGTACTTTTATAAAAACAAATTTACTTGTAATAAACACACATTCCTATACACGGACGGATCAAAGACAGATTATGCAACCACATTTGAAATTACATCAGAAACCCAACCATTTAAGATTGGACTACGAACAAATGACGCATCAATTTATACCGCTGAATTTATAGAAATCTATGAAGCCCTTAAAATAGCAAAAACTAAACGCCGCAAATTTATAGTCTGTTCAGATTCACCGCCTTCTTTAAAAGCAATCAATAATATCAGCAACCACAACTTTTACAAAGCAAGTATTAGATCACAACTTATGCAACTACATATATCCTAAAATACGACTACTATGGGTCCTTGGACACAAAGGTATCAAAAGTAACGAGCTTGCTGATCAGAAAGCCAAAGAGGCTTTTAAATTCGTCTTGACTTACACTTAAAACTTGAATACGGACGAACTTAACAGGGTATTAAAAAATAATCTGAGGAGAATCAGTCAAACATCCAACTGGTATCAACCTTTAAAAGAAAACCAAACTACCCTCGTGCAATTTAGTAAACTAATTGATCATAATATTATTACCAGACAAAATCAAATAAATATAATTCGATTTATTTTACGCCATACAAAAATCTCTCATAAGCACCTTTTAGACCACACTAAAAATAACAACTGTACACACTGCCAAAATATCATACCAATCTCTGTCCAACATATCATCTTACACTGTTCATCTCCAATCCTAAGAAATGTACGTTAAAATTCTTCAAAAATACCAATCCACTCTCAATAACCAACCGTACCAATACCAATCTAACGAATTTAATAAAGTTCCTAAAAGAAGCAAACTTATACCATTTAATTTAATTTAAAAATAAAAAAATAATTAATAAAACAAGATAGAACGCTACAGTTGAGCAAGCCCGACATCAAATACCCTGTACTCTCCACAAAAAAGAAAAATTAACAACAATAAAAATATTTTTAAAAATGTCATTAATTTAATGAATTAATGAAATTAAATATAAATCCATACATACATAAGAGTTTATGTACAATTTCAATAGAATAAATTTACATCAGAATCGTCTCTCTGCGTGTTTATATGCATGTATATATGCAGCAAAAAGTTGAACAAAACAGCAGCCCATGCGTGGTTTTATTGCAGTGATTTTATTTATGGCTATAACTTTCTTCAGAATTAACCAATTATGATGAAATTCAATATACGGACACATAATCACTAACTGGAGGTATGTTTGCAGTCAACCAAAGCATCAGCATCAACAACAGCCGCGGGCAGCGCTGCATCAGCAAATATATTTATGGCTATAACTTCTTGTTAAATCGGTCTATCATAAAGAAACTTGGCATGCACACACTTGTAATAACTAACTGGGGATATCTGTAAAATTTGAGTTCGAAATTCCAAGAATTACGGGAGTTACGGTTTGCGTGGGAGAAGGGGGAGGGAGGGAAATTCCAAAATACACATTTTCTGCATATTCACAAAAGGCATCTTGGACTAAAATTTGTTCCTAGGTCTTTTAGTCTCCGAGATATAGGCAATTATACGAATGGAAAATCGGGAAAGCCGCATAGGGGGGAAAATAAAACAAACTTGCGCAGCGTACGCATCTTTGTGCAAAATTTTGTGTCTCCAGCACTTTTAGTCTCTGAGATCCAGGTGTTCATATGGACAGACGGACAGACAGACAGACAGACATAGATCGACTCGTCTTGTCATGCTGATCAAGAATATTTATACTTTGTGGGGTCTGCCACGCCTTCTTCTGCCTGTTACATTTTTCAGCTCGCGCAAACCTAATATACTCTTGTAGATTTAATGTACAGAGTATAAAACTCACCTAGCTGTATCCGCTCCCTATATCTAAGCGCATGTTTTAGATATTTTACTAATGCAGTTCAATTAGTTCCGTTCGGGAGATCCATGGTTTGTTCGGAATTCATACTTTTCAGTAAATGTTGAAATCTTACCTCGCTTAGAATTGGGGCCGATGAAGTGAATTACTTTATCTGTGGCTTCGAGATTGCACAGATCACATACCCCGTTTTAAATGTGAGGCGAATAGTTTAATGTCAACATTTCGGTGCGAGCTTTATTTATCGTTGAAATAGTTTGTCTCCCCGAGATTTTTATTTAATCCTCTGTAAATTGATCGGGTGTCACTTTGGCTCGCTAGGAGAGCATACTTATTCCTAGTAGCGATATTGATACGCTTTAATATTTCGCATTGTGCTGAAGCTAGGTGCTAGAGGAAATATCCAAAGCAACGCCATATTCCCTGGCCAGGCTCAGCCAGGATTGAAGTTTGGATGCTTAAGTTTTGGATGCTTTGTGTGAATGCTAGTATTTAAGGTGAGAATTTAAAAATTTGATATTTTAATAATATTTACATAGGATATACAAAATAATTTTGATGCAGGTTGCTCACATAAACTATATGGCTTATATTCCAATGATTATTTTTGTTTGGAAATTATGTTTCGCGGCTTTTGCAAACCTCCGGCTGCATTTTCGATTACCTTTGCGATCGCATCTATATTTCATTAGAACCTTGAAATCTTTCCAGATGCTCTAAGTTTCTCTGTAGGCATGACACGTATTTGGGCCTAAGTATTTCAGTCCAGTGAAGTTTAGGCAGCAACTGGATGGTTTGACTTTCAACTCTTGTAGTCGCAAAACAAACCTATACTGTAATTGGTAGGTGGTCAGACAGCGTATCCCCGCCTACTGTCCTATCAGAGGCACGACTGTGCTAAGCTCCGCCTACCATGCAATAGTCAATTGTGGATTTGCCCTGCCCTCCTATGAACGTGAAAACTCCTTTTGAATCACTTTCAGTCCTACCATTTAGAATGAAGAGATTTGTAGCCTCGCACATTTCCAACAATTTCTCGCCTTTTGGGTCCAATGCTTCGTCCTTCACTTTTCTGATAAAAACAAGATAGAACGCTACAGTCGAGCAAGCCCGACAGTAAAATACCCTGTACTCTCCACAAAAAAGAAAAATTAAAAAAAAGAAAATTTAAAAAAAAATTAAATTATTAAAAAAAATGAATGAATGAATTAATTAATTAAATTAAATTAGAATACATGTTTATGTTCAGTTTTAACAGCATACATTTACATCACGTACCTATGCGTGTTTATATGCGTGTATGTATGCAGCACAAAGTTGAACAAAAGCAGCAACAACAACAACAGCTGCGGGCAGCGCTGCCGACAGAGCTGCAGGCAGCGCATGAGCAGCGATTTTACTTATGGCTATAACTTTCTTCAGAGTTGACCTATCATGATGAAATTTGGCACACGGACACATTAGTACTAACTGGATGTACCTACCAAAATTGATTTAAAATTCCGAGAATTACGGAAGTTATAAGAAAATACACGAATTGCGGGGGAGTGGGGGGGTGCATCGAAAAAAAACTCAAACTCGTACTTTCTCGGTCTTAGGAGAATATGGAAACCAAGTTTGGTTATTAGCTCTTATACTTTATGAGATCCTTGCGTTCATACGGACAGACAGACGGACCGACGGACGGACGGACAAGGCTATATCGACTCGGCTTCTCATCCTGATCAAGAATATATATATTTTGTGGGGTCTGCCACGCCTCCTTCTGTATGTTACATACATGCGCACAAAACTAGTATAGCCTTTCACCCTTTGGGTACAGGCTATAAAAAGTGGAAAAAGTGAACGTCGTAGACGTCGGACGTACTTTTATTTCGCTCCGCCGTATGTTAAAATTATAGTGCAATTAAATTAACCAAATTAATTCGCGAAAAGACGCGCAGGGTATGCATGGGCACTTATGCTCGTGACTCCCATGTAAATTGATCATATATTGTGATTAGAATTAAGAAATTCGAACTAAATTTTGTGAAAACAAGAGAGAACGCTACAGTCGAGCAAGCCCGAAAGTGTAATACCCTGTACACAGGTAAACTTCCGTCACTGAGTTATATGCGCCCAAAGCAGCAGCAAAAAGAGGAAGAAGAAGAGCGAACTTGTTGCTGCAATTTGGTGGGGGTTGTACTGGCGAGAATTTGTTTTGCTAATAACTTTTCTTAGAATTGACGGAATAAAATTTTAAACAACAGTAGACAATTAAATATAAATTATGTGTGCAAAGTTTGGTTTAGGTATCATTTGAAATGTGGGCGCTATTGACGAAATTCTGTAGCGGGGGAAGGTCCTTACTCGGACCTAGGAGAATCTGGATGCCAACTTTGGTTATTCTAGCTTTTATAGTTTCTGAGATCCTTGCGTTCATCCAGACGGACGGACAGACGGACGGACATGTCTAGATCGATTTCTCTCGTCATGCTGATTCAGAATATATATACTTTATGGGGTCGGAGATGCTTCCTTCTGCATGTTACATACTTTGCACAAACCTAATATACCCTTTTTACCCTACGGGTACAGGGTATAAAAATAAAGTAATGCCAACGAGTAAGAGCCCAAGCTCTGCAAATAGCAAAACAAAAACAAGAAAAAAAAGCTAAAGTCGGGTGTCCCGACTTTGAAATACTCTGTACATATGTTTACAATAATTATAGAAAATAAAAAAAAATAATAAATTTAAAAAAAATTTGATCGATTTTACCTCCCTCGGTATTCGAACTCACGTAAAGGGTTTATAATTGCACATTTACATAGCAATTGCGTCTGTGTGGGTGTATGTATGTCTATGCGCATCTATTTGTGTCTGTGTAAGCATTTTCGCAATCAACCAAACAGCAACATCAACAACAGCCGCGGGCAGCGCTGCAGCATTTCATGTACAGATTATAATGAGCCAGAATCGTGCTCGGCAGCAACAATAACAAGACGTCGACTTTCGTCATTTTGTGACAACGCTTACATTTCTATACGCGCACCCGATGTAACGGTACCAGCAACAACTGCATTACTGCAAGCTAATTCGGAGAGAGAACGCTCCCTCTCCCCTGCGGTAATATGATCACCCAGCACATTGCAAAGTGGGTCATGCGGTGCCCAGTGCCCGGTATTGTCAACTCACTGCGACCTCCCCCTCTCCCAGCTTCTCCCAAAGTACGCAAAGCGCTAACGGAACGTTAATATAGACTGGGCTCAATCGCTATGTGCAAATTAAACGAAAACTAAGCCCACAAGCGACTAAGAGAAACAACGCACCCAAAAAACCCAAGACAGCTAAAAAAATCACTGTGCCAACTGAGGCGCTGAAAAACAATAGATTCGCGATTCTCAGTTTACCTGAAGAAGATAACGCCGAAACAGCTAAGCAACTAAAGTCGCCACCTATTTATGTGTGGCAGGCAAATTGTACAGAATTGGTTAAAAAAAAAAAATTGGCGAAATTAAATTCTATGTTACGTCTATAAAAAGGGGTAGCTTAAATGAAACTAAAATACAAGTCAATGATGAAAATACCTATCGATCACTGGTCAAATAACTCAACGGTGAAAAGATAAACTACTACACCTACCAACTTAAATGTAGTAAGGGATTACAAGTGATTATCAAAGGAATCGAGCCAACAGTTCCAGTCAGCGAGATAAAAGATGGACTTAAAGATAAGAGCTTTGAAGTCAAACTGGCAATGAACATAATAAATAGAAATAAAATTTCCCAACCAATGTTCTTGGTAGAACTGACACCTGACTGTATGCCTATAATAAAAACGAAGTTCACCCAATTTACAAGCTGCAATATCTACTGCACCGTAAAATAACCGTTAAGGAACCGCACAAACGAAATGGACCTGTCCAATGTACAAACTGCCAGGAATATGGACACACAAGAACCTACTGTACCCTACGCGCAGTCTGTGTTGCCTGCGGGGATGTACATATCAATGAGGCCTGCCCTGCAGATAAAGAGGACGCCTCTGCTAAAAAATGCAGCAACTCTGGGGGAAACTACACTGCCAACTATAGAGGCTGTCCTGTATACAAAGAGTTAAAAAGTCACATAAGTCAACAAACCACTGCAGGTATAATGAATCGTCAGACATTGCATGGCCAGAAACTACTACCCAACATACGATTTAAAATCCATCCCAATTGTCTAGTGGGATTGAATCAATTCGGGCAACTCTAGCAAATACAGTAGTAGCAATGGTAAGGCTCATGGAGGTACTAGCATCCTGATAAAGCGTCGCATCAGGCACTATCCGTTACCATCATTTGCTACAACTTATCTACAGGCCACAACAATCCATATCAAAACACAAAGCGGCTATTTAAGCCTAGCCGCAGTATACTGCCCACCGCGCTTCTCCGTTTCTGATAATTTGTACATTTCTTCGACCTACTAGGTGACCGCTTCATAGCAGCTGGTGACTACAATGCCAAACACACACATTGGGGACGGACGGACGGACAGACGGACATGACATTATCGACTCGTCTTCTCATCCTGATCAAGAATATATATACTTTGTGGGGTCTGCTACGCCTCCTTCTGTGTGTTACATACATTCGCACAAAACTAGTATAGCCTTTCACCCTTTGGGTACAGGCTATTAAAAGCCCCGGGCCACGATTTAATTTCCCCCCAAAATTATCATTGAATTGCAGAGCTGTGCATTATTTTTTCTCACCATAATTGTCAACAGCATGGTGAGATGGGGCTATTGTCCTCAATAATGCACATTATGCCAGACGACCAATTTTTTGGCATAAAATCAAAACTGTCATGGAAAAAATTCTTATTTTGATATTACTTTCTTAAAACGCATACCCTAACTACAAGTATAACAAAAACATAAATATTTTTGATTTTTATGCAATACTGGAATATAGATAATACTTTAAATTCAGCTGTTCGATCTGCAAGGCTTTGTGCGAAAAAGTAATAATGCCAAATTAAAGTTGAATATTTATATTAACTTATGTTAAATATTCTTTTTTCGACTTTTTGCGACTTTTCGTGCACTTCTATTTTGTAGGAGAGGTTGAAAGTGCACAGAAATCCTTATTCATAATCACTATAATACCTCTACAACTTCTAGATGATTTTGGAAATATTTTGTGGTAAAATACTTATACACGAACACACATTAGTTGAAAAACAAATGACAATATCTGTGTCTTATATGGGCGGTAGGAGTGGGTGTGGTCCGATCGGTCCGAAATTAAACACAGTTCTTATGCATGTCATTACAAGCACCTGTACCAAATTTCTAACTTCTAACTCTAACTTCATGTTCCGAATTTATGCCAAAAAATTGGCAGTCTGGACCAATGTGCAATGGAGAAAATCTGTCATCACAATGATCCATAAAGCCGGAGGGGTCAAGTCTCAAACATCTTCATATAGACCTATCAGTCTCCTGCCGTGCCTGAATCGTATCAAGCAGCACCTACAGTGCAATCCCAAATCACCAATTTGGTTTTCGCGAAAAAATGACCTCTGATATACGAAATGCATTTGAAAAACGAAAGTATTGTTCCGCTGTTTTTTTGGATGTCGTGCAAGCCTTCAACCGCGTTTGGCTGGATGGCTTAGTTCACAAAATCAAAATATTACTTCCACAGAACATCCAAAAAATACTGGAGTCATACCTACAGCAAAGAAGTTTCGCAGTTAGATGCAAAGATTTCATTCCCGAATACCATCCAATTGAAACTGGTCTACCCCAAGGAAGCGTGCTTGGATCGACACTGTATATCATATACTTACTTGGCGCAAACACATCGAAGCGAAGATAGATCAACTGAAACTAAAAGCTATTAATCTACATGGGCTTATAAACGTCCGTTCACAACTAAAACTGGAGTACAAAGTAGTCTTGTACAATGCAGTTCTCAAACCAACTTGGACATATGGCTCTGAACTATGGGGAAAGGCTTCCATTAGTAATTTCGAGTTAATCGAGAGATCTCAATCGAAGATACTGAGAACCATCACTGGGGCACCCAGGTGGGTACGGAGTGAAAATATCCGGAAAGACTTAAATGTTGGATCTGTTAAAGATGAAATCGCTAAGGTGAAAGCAAAGTACCAGCTTAAGCTTCGGAACCATCCAAATAGACTTGCGCAGAATTTAACTTGGCAGGATAGCCATAGACTGCTCCGGCAATTTTCGTCAAATTTATGGAAGTACACCCCGTAATTGCGAAAAAATCGAAATGATGTTATAAACAAGAGAGAACGCTACAGTCGAGAAAGCCCGACAGTGTAATACCCTGTACCCAGGTAAACTTTCGTCACTGAGTTATATGCGCCCATAGCAGCAGTAAAAAGAGGAAGAAGAAGAGTGAACTTGTTGCTGCAGTTTGGGGGGTTGCACTGGAGAGAATTTGTTTCGCTAATAAATTTTTTTAGAATTGACCGAATTGAATAAAATTTTGAGCAACAATTATATATAAATTATGTGTGCAAAGTTTGATTTAGTTAGCATTTGAAATGTGGACGTTATTGACGAAATTCTGTACCAGGGGAAGGGGGGGAAACTTCGAAAAAATAAAATAAACTCGTCCTTACTCGGACCTAGGAGAATCTGGATGCCAACTTTGGTTATTCTAGCTTTTGTAGTTTCTGAGATCCTTGCGTTCATCCAGACGGACGGACAGACGGACGTACATGTCTAGATCTAGTAAGCAACATTCTTTTGTGGGATCAGATGCGCTTCTTAAATATTTGTGTTGTATTTTTTCAACAATTAGTTGGCGTTCACGCAAATGCTCGCGGGCTAATATTAATTATTAATTAATATAATTAATCACTATATATAAATATATATTATATTAAATATTTTATATTTATACCCTGTACCCAAAGGGTGAAAGGGTATATTAGTTTTGGGCGAGTGTATATATACAAGGTGCGTTCGGAAGTAAACAGGACTTTTTGAATCTAGCGCCGTATTCACCTGATATGGCAACGTGCGACTTCTACCTTTTCGGAAAAATGCATTTGCCCATGAAAGGAAAGCGTTATGCAGACGTAGAGGCCATTCGAAAGGCTTGCACCGGCATACTGGTGGCCATACCGGCCAACGAGCTAAAACACTCGTTCGACATGCTTTTGGATCACGCAAAAAGCTGTCTTGAAGCAAATTGATTTTGCCTAAAAAACCATTTGTTCTGTTTTTTTTTTTTTAAAGTCCTGTTTACTTTGGAACACATCTTGTATTATTGATCAAGTTGACAAGCGGAGTCCATATAGCCATCCACCTGACCGTCTGTCCGTCCGCCTGGACGAGCGCAAGGATCTCAGAAGGTACATAAGTCCTAGACAGGCCAAGTTTGTTTTTTTTTTATTCTGATACCCCCCCCCCCCCCCCCCACACTTCACCACAATTCATGTTTCACCATTACTCCCGTAATTCTTGGAATTTTGAAATCTGCATAATTGACCTATTATTATGAAACTTGGCATACGGACACATAAGCACTAACTTAATGTGACTGCCAAATTCGATTGGAAAGGTCCAAGAATTGCGGGAGCTATTGAAAATCAGTAATACCGTGGGAGTGGATGGAAGTGGAGGAAGGAAGTTGTGAAATACATTTGTACCTCATATTTACTCGTATATAGGGTGAGGACTGACGAACAAACGACAGGTAGGGATAGTCGTCTCGTCTTGTTATGCTCATCAATAATGTAATTACATACTTTGTATTGACTGCCATGACTTCTTGTGTCTGTTAGATTTTTAACTTTGAGTAAGCCTAATATACTTTTGTACCTTTCAGGCACAGAGCATAAACATTAATTTATTTTTATAGTTATATTTTACTAACCGCAATGATGTCGCAACAATAAAATCATACAAGAGAAAAAAATGCTGCAGTGATTTTTGGATACAAAATTGTATTATAAAAATATACCCGATATTGTCCTAAGTTATCCACCACGCATGTAAAGGATATGTCTCGACCTTGAGACACAGTAATATTGCTTAGTTGTGCCAAAAATGCAGGCCCTGATTCATCAGTCTCAGTGTGACCTATGGTTAAAGAAGAAGTACGAAGAGATACAGTTACAAATTGTGTAACTTAAGATTAGTATTCCTTCATCGTCTTAATTTTCTTATGTTCCATACGAAACTTCTTTTATGAAACATTGGTATTAGTTCTAACTGCTGGAATATGTATACATATATAGTAGGTACATGTGTATGTTAGCAAGGAAAACATCGTGCAGTTACATAATATTCAACTTAAACTATCTTAAGGAACTATCTTAACGGCAATTGTCTTGATTTCTCTGAGCATAATAAGCTGACAATATATCAAATATACATTATTGATAATCATTTGTCATAGTTCCTAGTCACTAAATGTAGCTGGGTTTTATACCCTATACCCAAAGATTCATAGGGTAAAAGAAGTTGAGTTGAAGATCCTACGAAGTATTAATTCGTGATCAGTGTGGTACGAGGAGTATATATTACCATGTCTGTCTGTATAAAGGATCTTGGAAATATCATTTAAAAAAGTAGAAGAATCACCAAATTTAGTAATCATATTCTTCAAAGCCGTAAATAAATCATGCTTAAAATGTTTTTCTTAAAAAATTTCCACCCTATAGCATACATATACATTCAGTTCGTGGTTTGATTAAAACCTTTTGTTTTGGCAGAATTCTTGATTACATCCATACTCTATATTAACTTCAACAAAATAATGCAAATTATCAATATTATTATAACAAAATTGACTTTTTTGAAAATTAGACGATGCAGGAATACCCATAAAGACAAAATAAGACTACCGCTTTGATAATATGCATTTTCGTCTTTACCTGTGTTTAGTGCAGAACTACATCCGCTTTTATTTAGTCCGCCGATAAGTATCAATATGGTAGCGATAAAAATCCTAAGGCAGAATCGAATATGGGTCATTTTGGCAGTCTTTTTACGCAGGCGTTGATCAGGTACTTTCTCTGTTTTTTAAATAATAGTCAAGTTAGTTTTTAAGCTTGAGCCTTGATTCCGTAACATCTGCTGAAAATGTTAAAAAATTGTTGTTTACAAATCATATCCACGTATAAAGTGCAAAATAAGTAATTAGATATTTGTTAATTTTCTGGTGAATAAATAAAAACAAGTGGAGAATCTAAAGTCAGGTGTACTGACTTTGAAATACTCTGTATGTATGTGGGGTACAAAAATGTTGTTTATAAATTTTACCTCCTTTGCTATTCGAACTCACGTAAAGGGGATATAACTGCATAATAATATACGAATCTACGTCCTAAGTCAGACGTGTGCATGGGTATCAAAAATCAAGTCCATTTAAAAGAAACGTAGCTGAGGTGTTCGAAGAGAATAATCCTGAAAATTCTGTAGCCAAACGAAAAATGTTCTGCTACGGTTGTGGCACAAAAAACACATACATACAAGTCTGCTTGCCCAAAATGTCAAAAAAAAAAAACGTAAAACGAGTGTTCAATTGAATCAGGCGACGAACACCGAATAGATAAGCCCATTTTAACAAATAACGTTGGCAAGAAACTAGCTGACGTTGACAAAGATAATAATATTAACGACTTTTTACACTGAACTTATTTAAATCATTATGTAAAAATTTAGAGACCGAAAAATTACTATCACAGTACAGACCTATGTCTATTACTATAATAGCCTTAAATCATATTGGCGCGCAATCAAAACAATTGGTGCGATTCGCAAAAAGAAAAGCGACAAAAGAACTTATGCTTTCATTAAATTATTAAACCGTGAAGTGTGTGGTCTTTTAGATACCGGTGCTGCAGTAAGCTGTATAGAAGGACACTTGGCTCAAGAAATTATTTAAAGTAGGATTCCAATAAAGCGTGTATCATCTAATGTGTGCACTGAAGGTGGTAGCCACTAACAAGTTGTGGGCCGTATCACGACTCAATTTAAGTATGAAAACAAAACGCGCGACACGGAATTTTACATTATTCCGGCACTGTGTCACGAACTCTATATAGGAATAGATTTTTGGAATATATATGATCTCTTGCCACCTGAATTGCAAGTGTCTGAATTAAAATAAAATAGCAGTCAGCATAAATTATCAATGGCACAAAATGTAATTCTACAAATTCATTTTCCCGTCTCTTCCGCCGTGGAAAAATTTCTGTAGGCTAAGGCGACCGATGGATAAAGTTATACCACCAGCATTAAGTTTTTGTGTATTTGGGCGATTTGATCATTGTTTCAGATAGCTTTGAGTCCCACCTGGAAGTTCTGAAAGATGGGCACTAAAACTACAAGGTTTTAAAATTTAAAATTGAGCACCGCAAGGGAAAGCTTAATGTAGCCCCAGATGCCTTGTCAAGGATTAATGAGGATGAGATTGTCGCCGTTGATTTAAATAATGGGTTATTGGTTGATTTGGAATAACCGGAGTTTAAGGGGGAAGAATTTTCGGATTTGGTGGAACGTGTTATGGCCAATCTGGATCAATTGTCAAGTATGAGGAGAGGGAGTATCGTTTGAGTCGTGGAAGAGAGCAGACGTGTGCGTGGACAAGAGCACAGCAGAAGTTATTCTTATTTTAAGTTATTATATATATATTGTTTGATTAATAACTTGTATGTTAATAAACTGAAGAAATTCATACAATTAAAGAACCTGACAGTTCAGAAGTGGGATACGAGTTCATCTCTACACGAGAGAATATTTAATTAATAAAATGTATGTATAATAACGTCGACAAAACGGCACGGCAAAGCAAAACGACACGGTAAAGCAAAACGGCAATGCAAAGCAAAACGGTCGATAGTAACGAAGCTCAACGAACGAGGGCGAAAAGATCAACGAAACGGCACGAATTGGCTAAACGGTTGATAGCAAAGAGGAAGATCGACGAAACGGCAGGAATTAGCAAAACGGTCGATCGAAAGGGAAAAAAATATCGACGCACGGCACGGCATAGCAACGAGTCGAGTTTCTTGCAACGACGAACGGAGAACAAGGAAATAGAAAAAGGAAAAAAAGCTGCACCGAACGGCAGCAACGATGAAGAAGACAGACAGTCAGCAACAAGGATAGAAAAAGATCACAATTAATAAAGGGAGTCGAAAAGTAAACGGCAACGAGTGCAGACGTGCGTATATTTTCGGTCTCAACGTAAAGGAAACAAATAAAATACCCAACTATGCGAGTGCCACTAAATCAATTGCGAATTTGCGATTTGGATATTATTTTGCAAGAGCATAATATCCAAGTCAAAGGAAACAAGGCAGCGAAAATTAACGAGTTGATACAAGTCATAGGCGGAGACGAAATTGACACAGATGAGTACCCGGCATTGGAAGCAATGCAGAAACAAATCGACGAATTAAAGCAGATGGTGTGTGTGTGCAGCAATAACAACAAGCGCAGGTCACGCATAGACAAGGGCGCTTGGAAACGGTAACGGCACGGTAATGGCAATGCAACTGAGGTAGAACAGCCGCTGCGAAACGAAGATGTACGAACGTCACCAAGTCTTCAAGGTCATGGCTTTACAAGCATCAAAGAAGTAATTGGCGTACTACCGGAATTTGATCCATTAAAAGGGTTTATAACGTCTGAGCAATTTATTGCGAAAGTTGAACAGCTTCAAAATGTGTATGTGTGGACAAACGAAACGGTGCTTTTTGCAGTGCAGCATAAAATGCGCGGAGCGGCAAAAACATGGCTTGACTCACAGCAGGTATATCAAACTTGGGAGCAATTCAAAATAGCCCTAAGGTTGGATTTTCCAAATGTGGTGAATACGGCCGAATACGGCCATAGAGAATTGATGCGACGCAAACGGCGTAGCAAAGAATCATTAAGCGAGTATTTCTATGCGATGTTAGCTATCGGGCGTCGAGCGAATATCGATGAGCCATCGATAAATTCATATATTATCAACGGACTCAACCAGCAAGAGACAACAAAGGCATTGCTAGCGATGAACATACGCACTTGTTCAGAGCTTTTCAGATCACTGGAGAATATGAGATCGGCTCAAGGAATGCAACAACACCAACACAACGCACCTACTGTTAACAGCGGGAGGCACCATGACGAAACTGATGGCAAGGCGAAGGCAATTAAATGTTATAATTGCAATAATCTGGGGCATATTGCAGCAAAATGCCCAGAGCCCCAACGAAAGAAACGTTGCTCCAAGTGTTCCAAGATTGGACATGAAGAAAAGGATTGTTATGTGAAACCAGCAAAGGTGGCTCAAGTAAAAGAGACACAATCCAAGGAGTATCCACCAATAATGAAAACAGTACATATCGGAGGATACACGTTTGAGGCGTTTATTGACACGGGCATGTAGCATCAGCAATATTGGTACTTCAGGCAAACGGAGAAAAAAGACTATGTGTTGACTATCGAGCTCTCAACGCAGTCACCATAAAGAAGCGGTACCCGATGCCCATTGTAGAGGAGCAGTTGGCCAAGTTGTCCGGAAACGTTTACTTTACAAAGCTAGACATGACGTCAGGATATTATCAGATCCCGATGAGCGACGAAAGCAAAAAGTTTACAACCTTCATGACACCAAATGGATTATTCGAATTCAATGTTATGCCATTTGGTTTGGTAAATGCGCCGATGGTATTTCAGGAGGTCATAACAGACATAATACGGCAAGAAAATGTATATGATTTTATATAAATTGAATGAAAACGAAGAAAGATTGGGACGCTTGCTTTTAACTTTAATATAGAAAATGACGAAACGATGCGGTGGCGATTGTGCTTCTATTTAGTTCTATTTTACAACTAACTTCAAAATTCGGCTTACATGCTAAACTAAGCCTAAGGCGGCGAAAAAAGGGCGCGAGACGACGTCCGCAAACGGCCGCTCTCGCGCTCTCATTTCGCCCTAAACTAAAATTCAAATATTTCTCTTAAACTATCCTAATCTAAAACAGCATCTGCGCCAACACGGCAATTGAAGTACCAACGAAATATCATTAACTACGTAGATGAAGTCATATTTTCTTCAAAAACTGTGGAAGAAGGGCTGCTCATACTGAACGAATTTATGGAAGCTGTTAGATCTGCTGGTCTAACGCTACGACCATCCAAATGTGCATTCATGCAAACAAAAGTCAAGTTCTTGGGACACGTAATCACAGGCGATGGAATCCAGCCTGGCAACGAGAAGACCGAGTGCATCAAAGACTATCAACAGCCAGGTAATGAAACAGAGGTACGAAGATTCCTTGGCATCACGGGATTCTTCCGCAAGTTCGTCAAGGATTACAGTATGATCGCCCGTTAAGCAAGCTGTTGGAAAAAGATGAGGAGTTCATGTGGGGAGAAGACCAAGAACAGGCATAGATTCCATGTATATCTGCTGGGATCTAATTTTTTGGTGGTAACAGATTGCAATGCAGTGGTGACACTCAAGGATTCGAAGGAGCTACAACCACCGATTGCAAGATGGTGGCTTAAAGTACAGGAGTTTGACTTTACAAGCAAGCATCGTCCAGGAGTTGACATGCCACACGTGGATGGTATGAGCAGACATCCAGGATTACAGTATGAAGAGAAGTCTCAGACAGTTGCAGACAACATCTTAGCGATTGTGCCAATCGATGAGGATTGGGTATACGCAATGCAGAAGCAAGATCCGATGCTAGCTCAAATATTTGACGCATTTAGGATCAAAGAGCAGAGCCCACGATGGAGCCAAGTCAACGAAGATTATGTCATCGAAGCAAGCAGACTTCTACGTAAAACGGCTGATGGCAACAATATATATATATATATGTACCCCAGGCAATTCGTTGGCGTATAACAAAGGCAAATCACGACGATATAGGACATTATGGCACAGAGAAGACAATTCAACGAATTCAACGCTATTTCTGGTTCCTACGCATGAGGAGGTATGTTAAGTCTTACATAGCTTCATGTCCAGAGTGCTGCATTAATAAAGTAAAAGGGGGCAATCCAGAAGGCGAGCTACATGTTCACGATGTCATACCGATACCATTTCATACGATAAATATGGATCACATAGGCCCATTTCCAAAGAGCAAGAGCGGAAATTGTCATATTTTGGTAATTGTATGTGCATTTACCAAATATACATTTCTGGCTGCAACTCGAACAACGAAGACAACACCTGTTATAAGAGCGCTAAATCAGCTATTTGTAGTATTTGGTCAGCCGATGCGCATAATTTCAGACCGAGGAACAGCGTTCACGTCAAAGGAGTTTGAAAGCTTTGCAAAGGAGCATGGCATACAACACGTTAAAACGGCAGTACGTACACCCGGAGCCAACAGGCAAGCAGAACGGATGAACAAAACATTATTTATTTATTTATTTCATCGACAAACAATACAGTCGATGTAAAAGAAAAAGACAACAACTAATCAATACAAAAGATAACTTAAACTAAAATAAAGCTATAGGAATAAAAAGCCTATAAAAATGTCACAAATATCTAATAACGAATCCGACACGGTGGGGGAATTTTATTTGCCAAAAGGCCAGCTATGCCCCGATTCACAGCAGAGGGTAGTCAGATAAGTTATTAGACCTAACAAAAAAGGAATGGAGATGAAAAAATAGCAATAGAAGATAAAAGGGGGGAAAAAAATTAAATAATAAGAGATAAAATATAATTAAAAGCTAAAGGTGAAGAATCACTGACCCGTTGGGGGAAAATTTATTAGCCAGTCCGGCAAGCTATGCCCCTACTCACAGCAGTGGTGATCACTGGTAGGTAGCTGAAAATAGAAGCTTTTAGTGAGGGGAGAGAGAGCTCACTTGAGATTAAAAAGTAAAAAGAATTATAATTAGAGCATAATACTCGAAAAGGGTTGTGCATGGCGTAATCACTAGTGAATCTGTTAAGTAGAAGAGGCAGAAAGTTCCTTGTTGGCCTGGAAGGAACAGAAAAATTAATACGACCTAAAAGCATAGAGGAATCAACATCTCCAACAATCAATTTGTGGAGGAACAGCACACCAAGAACTATCCTACGGTTGGCCAAAGAGGGCAGGTTAATAAGGAGAAGTCTACTGGAGTAGGAAGGTAATCGCAGATTAGGATCCCAGTTACGACCACGAAGAGCAAAAAGAAGAAATTGTTTCTGGACTGACTCAATGCGATCCTGATGCAGTTTATAATGAGGACACCAAACACATGAGCAGTATTCTAGCACTGGTCGTACTAGAGAACTGTAAAGTAGCTTGGTAGTATAGGGATCGTTAAATGCTCTGGACCATCGTTTAATAAAACCAAGAACACCATTAGCTTTGTTAACGATAGTGGAGATGTGAAGATTGAAATTCAATTTCGAATCAAAAAGAACTCCAAGATCTTCAACTGTAGATATACGTTGCAATGGTATATTGTCAATCGCATAAGTACCTAGATGTGGTCTGGACCGGTGAAAAGTCATAAACTTGCATTTAGAACAGTTAAGGTGCAGGTAGTTGACCAAGCACCACCGTTGAAAACAGTTTAGATCATATTGCAGACGAGACTGATAAAGAGGATCTTTATACGAAAAAATAAGCTTTACATCATCGACATACATTAGTATACGGGAATGCAGCAGGATAGACGGAAGATCATTAATAAATAGAGTGAATAATAGAGGGTCGAGATGACTACCTTGAGGTACGCCCGAAGTTACGATAACAGGTTTAGAAATATTCGACCTGAGTAGTACCTTCTGTGTCCTATTTTTTAAGTATGAGGAAATCCAATTCAAAGAGTTTGACGGAAATCCCATACGAGATAGCTTTAAGAGGAGAAGGCCGTGATTCACAGAATCAAATGCTTTGCTTTGCTATATATAACATCAGCTTGCATCTTTGCTAGGAATGCATAATTTATGACAGATGTAAATTCTAGCAGATTAGTCGTTGTTGACCGATTTTTAAAAAATCCATGCTGAGCAGGGGTGATTACAGACTTACAATGATGCTGTAAAGAGGAAGTAATTATTTTTTCAAATAATTTAGGAATAGCAGACAGTTTGGCAATGCCTCTATAGTTAGAAATGTCTGACTTACAACCCTTTTTGTGGAGTGGTATAATAAACGATTCTTACCAAAAAGCAGGAAAGATTTCGTTCTCAAGGGACAGATTAAAAAGCTTAAGCAACGGCTTGCAGAGCTCCCTCCGCAACTACACTCTTTGAGCACACAACTAGGAATGTTATCAGGCCCAGGAGAGAATGAAGCTTTAACAGATTATATATTAGACAAAATACAAGAATCTGTAATTATTGGAGCAAAAGTGAAATTTGAAGGCATAATGCAAAATGGGTAAGAATTGCCGTTAAAAGACTCGGAGGAGTATGTCGACTGGAAAAACTTTGCAAATAATTCAGCACTTACGGAATCATTAACAGAATTGTCATTCGCAAGAAAAAATGACGATGGCAAAGTCGAAGATTTCCGTTTAGAATTTACGAAGTTGTAGAACTTCTTAGGGTCATGTTTAAATTGGAGTTTGCAACGCTCGAGATAATTTGTGTAACACAGGTAGTTTAACATATTTGAACTTTTTAAAACATCTCGATTTAATGTTTTTTAAGTTAGAAAGTCTACGCGTAAACCATGGAGGTTTAAGAGTAGAAGATGATGCGACGCTATTGGGAACACAGACATCGAAGATGGAATACATGGTGTCATAAAAAATTTTTGAAGCAACATCTATATCAGTGGAGCTATATAAGAAAGACCAGTTAGTATTTAAAATCAAACTGTTAAGCATAACAAAATCACAATTACGAAAGCATTTGCGAGGCATGTTGCACTCAGAAGACCCTGCACTATATCTAGAAAAGGGAAGACTAATTTCTAGAGTTGGATGATAGATATCTTCAGGCAGTGTTAAAGGAGAAGATCTAGAAACAACAGCATTATTAACATCATTAACAAACACCAGGTCGAGATATCTATGAAGGTGATTGTATATAGGATTAATTTGAACAAGAGAGAGTTCAAGAAGGCAATCTAAAAAGTCATTCGGTGACGAAGGAATAAGGTGAGGGGAATCATTAAAGAATGACCAAGAAATGTTTGGCAAATTAAAGTCCCCCACCATAACCACCAAGTCATTATCACGCAGGCGGCAACATATTTCTCTGATATTAGTTATATGGAGCATATAAACTTGAATATCAGAAGAAGGAGGAATATAGGAGCAGGTGATTAATAGCGCTCGAGAATTCCAGGTCGTCCGGCATATTAACGTGGACAATTTCCGACTGGATGGTGGATTTAACTGCAATCAGTACACCACCACCACGGCGAGCAGGTCTATCCCGTCTATAGATTATAAAGTTATTAGACAAAATTTCAAAGTCAGATATAGTAGGACTTAACCACGTCTCTGATAATGCAATTAAGTCAAATTCAAACGAAAAACTATCCCTATATAAAGCATTAAGTTTAGATGCAATACCTCTAACGTTTTGGTACTGTAAACTAAGAGATTTTGGAAAAATTTCTAATTTTTTGAACCATTGTTAGTAGCCAGTATTGAAGAACTAACTGGCAAAGAATTGGATTAGTGCGTTTGAACTCATGAACTATCATATGCGGTGGCCAAAATTTTGGGTCGCAAATAGTTTCAAAAGCTTCAAACGGAACACTAATCTTGAAAGAAGCTATTTCTCGAGGCACGGAAAAATTAAATTTAGAAATGGAAACGCTAGCAGAAGATTTGCTAGCAATGTAAGCTGCGATAGACTCACAGCTAGTATCAGCAGACAGCCTTGAAACAAATACTTGTTTCCGAGGCGCTACGACTGTAAGGGAAGGAGGGCATGCAGATGAGGTAAAAGCAGTATTGACCGTTACACCAGAGGGCAGTTCGCATTGATCCTTACGAACGCGAGAAACAGGCTCAGATGGTTTATGAGACGGCGCAGCTGCTACTGCGTGAGGGTGGGACAAAAATAGGGGTCGCTGAGACAGTTATCGGCGAGGGCAAAGGGGAAGTATCAAACAGAATACCTGGAGAGGTTGACGGAGACAGCATTGGGGAGCAGTCAATGTTTTGAAGAGTTAATGGGAGAGGGGCAGGCGATTGAGGCGACAATGAGGGCGCGACGGAAGGCACATTCAAAAATTGAGTCTCCAACCTCTTTTTAGGTGGAGAATCAAATTTATACTTGCTAAGCAACTTAGCTCCTGAGTCGAAATCACTCGCAAGCTGCTTAGTCATCTTATGCAGCTTTACAAAATGATTTCTCACGTTATTGTACATACGCGAGAAATCAAATTGAATATCAATGCACGTAGGACAAGACCATTTTACACCGCCGCAGCCTTTTTTGGGCTTGGCGATGATCTTATCATGGTCCTTCCTACTGAGACCAGCACACGCAATATGCATCATATTGTCATACAACCAGCACCCTATGAACTGCAGTTGGTCACAATCCAGAGCATCTTTAAATGTGCAAGACTTCTTGCAGCACGACATATTAACCACAAAAGTTTTATAGGGATAATTACAAAGAAAGCACAAACTAAAGTGCGAGCGCAAAGCACAAGCAACAAAACGGCAGAAATAAAAAGCAACAGTACTACGCTGAGCCACGCTAAGCGAAAGCTCTGATGCAAGAGAGCGGGGGTACAACAACAATTAAGTGAGCGCGATGCAAAAGAAAAAATGCACTGAAACACACACACACAAATTTGAAGATCAGAAGGGAGACGCCAGAAAAACGGCAGGCAGAAAAAATAAGTAATAAGGCACGAACAACAAACGCAGCAGCAGAAGCCAAAATATTAAATAATAAATTTTTATACTTATCGCTGCACAAGTTATCACACCAAACACAACACAGTGTAGAGAATACAAAAAGCAAGCTTTAAATGCCAAATTATAAATTTAAGTTCCAAAAGAACAACCAAAAATTAAATAAAATTGCGGAGACAAAAAAGACGCGTCTGATAGACTCAAGAGAAAGCTCTCTTAAATGCTTTAAAGACCAGCACAGAAAAAACTAAGGAATGGGACCAGCAATTATTCAAAATACAATGGGGCATGAATACACACATAAATGCTACAACCAAATTTTCTACAGAAGCAGACATAGAGAGTAAGAGGCAGCAAGCAGTAGCAAATATAACAGCTGAGCAGCAGAAATGGAAAATTCGATTCGACGCTAAACATGCTCAGCCGACGAAGTACAAAGTTAATGATTTAGTTGTCATTAGCTTTGTTCCAGCAGCCACAGGAGATTCACACAAATTAGATCCAATATATAAAGGACCATATGTGGTCACAAAAGTTTTGGACAACGATCGGTATATTGTAGAAGACCTGCCAGATCACGCCATTACCCAACGCCGTTACTGCAATGTGGTATCCAGCGACCATATGAGGCCAATGTGTGCCTTAATTCCAAACTTGGATATCGACGAGCAGATGTATGCTTGTGTATTCACAAGCTATGACGGCGGATTCTCAGGAGAGGCCGAATGTCAAGTATGAGGGGAGGAGAGTATCATTTGAGTCGTCGAAGAGAGCAGACGTGTGCGTGGACAAGATCACAGCAGAAGTTTTTCTTATTTTAAGTTCTTATATATATTGTTTGATTAATAATTGTATGTTAATAAACTGAAGAAATGCATACAATTAAAGAACCTGACACAATTTCCTGACCTAAGAATCGCAGATGATTTGGTTCAAAGGGGATCAAAATATTCAAATGGAGGCCGGTTGCATGATATATATACTTGGAAGCTATGGATGCCCAAATCCGTGGTAGAAATGGTTTTAAAAAACACTCACGACCATCCTTTGACATCCCTTGGGAGAATTCATAAAACATTGAAGCATTGAAGGTCGTTATTATTACTGGCCAACTTTGGTTTACGACGTGCGACAATATATTAATTCACGCGAAACTTGAAAGTCTAAACAAGAAAGGAATGCCAAAGTCGAGGGAGCTCAACTCTAAAATACCCTGTACCTCCCACCAAAAAGAAAAAAACGAACCAAAACAATTTGTTTCATTAATTTTATTCTTATTCCGTTCGTCAACTAAACCAGTAATGGCAAATCGTAAAAGATAGTTTATTTTGTGCGTCCAAAGAAAGATTACCTTGTGAATTTTAAAAGAAGAAAAATGTATAAAAAACATTAAAGAATTGTGCAAAAAAAAATTAAAGCGTATAATTATTTGTTTGTTTGAACGCGTGAAAGGTTTAAAGGCCATTTAAATATTTGTGGACGAAAAATTGAAATCAGGCCAGTAGATTGAGGGGTTTTTTTTGCATCAAGTGTCTAGGCAGTCTGATAGGCTTTAGGCCTGTATCAGCTGTTCAACGCAATGTTTGTTGCGTTGTGCATCCACTCGATCGGTCGCAGTGCCCAGAAGGAGGAATAGGCAATCAAAAGAGGTTGACCTACTTTCAGGCTTGCTTTCCCATCCGCTCTACACCAGCATCAGCCTGGGAGTGCTAAAACGCGCGCTGTAGCAACCTAACGTCGACGGGGGTCGTTGTTTTTTAATCCACAAAGGCGCGTAACTCGCTTCCAGGCGTGAACCATTTCTTTTGGCCGGCCGTATGCCGGCGTAAAAGTATACTATAAGGTTAGGTTAGGTTTTTTTTTTGTTAATTTAATCAAATGGGTGGCAAATTTTATTTAAAGTGTAATTTTAATTTATTGTAATTGCCAAGCCTTACTTATTGCAATTTTTTTTTTTTCTTTGGTCTTTTGTTGCCTTATTCCGTAATTCGGAAGGCATACATTTTTTTAGTCAGAGCGCTTCTGCGTTCCAGTTTTGGTTCCCGCTGTTTTTATAGCCTGTACCCAAAGACTGAAAGGCTATACTAGTTTTGTGCCCATGTATGTAACACACAGAAGGCAGACCCCACAAAGTATATATATTATATTGATCAGGGTGACAAGTCGAGTCGATATAGCCATGTCCATCCATCCGTCTGTCCGTCCGTCTGTCTGTATGAGCGCAAGGATCTCAGAAGGTACAAGAGCTAGAATTACCAAACGTAGTATTCAGGTTCCCCTGAGCCCTAGGCAGGTCAAGTTTGTTTTTGTATTATTTTAATACACCCCCCCTCCCCACTCCCCCACAATTCGTGTTTTTATAGCTGTACCCAAAGGGTGAAAGGCTATACTAGTTTTGTGCGCATGTATGTAACACACAGAAGGAGGCGTGGCAGACCCCACAAAGTATATATATTCTTCATCAGGATGAGAAGCCGAGTCGATATAGCTATGTCCGTCTGTCCGTCTGTCTGTACTCAGGATCTCAGTAAGTAAAAGAGCTAGGATAACCAAAATTGGTTCCTATAAGCCCTAGGCAGAACGAGTTTGTTAATTTTTTCTGATACAACCCCCAACTCAGAATTTAAAAATCAATTTTGGTAGGTACATCCAGTTAGTACTAATGTGTCCGTGTGTCAAATTTCATCATGATAGGTCAATTCTGAAGAAAGTTATAGCCATAAGTAAAATCGCTGCTCATGCGCTGCCTGCAGCTCTGTCGGCAGCGCTGCCCGCAGCTGTTGTTGTTGTTGCTGCTTTGGTTTAACTTTGTGCTGCATACATACACGCATATAAACACGCATAGGTACGTGATGTAAATGTATGCTGTTTAAACTTAACATAAACATGTATTCTAATTTAATTTAATTAATTATTTTAATTAATTAATTCATTCATTTTTTTTAAATTTAATTTAATTTTTTTGTTAAATATTTTTTTTTTAATTTTTCCTTTTTGTGGAGAGTACAGGCTATTTTACTGTCGGGCTTGCTCGACTGTAGCGTTCTCTCTTGTTTTCTTATAACTTCCGTAATTCTTGGAATTTTGAAATCAATTTTGGTAGTTACATCCATTTAGTGCTTATGTGTCCGTATGCCAAGTTTCATCATGATTCAATTCTGAAGAAAGCTATAGCCATAAATAATCGCTGCCCATGCGCTGCCTGCAGCTGTTGTTGTTGTTGCTGCTTTGGTTCAACTTTGTGCTGCATGCATATACGCATAGTATTACATAAATTTGTATACTCTGTTCATAAAATGTACAAGAGTATATTAGGTTTACGGGAGCTGAAAATGTAACAGGCAGAAGGAGGCGTGGCAGACCCCACAAAGTATATATGTAGTTGCAAACGAAGAAAAATTTTTTTTAATTCTCTTACTTTTTTTAATTTCTATAATTATTCTAAGCATATGTACAGAGTATTTCAAGTCGGGACACCCGACATTAGCTTAGACATTAGAAGGAAAGTGCTTACCGCGTGGGATTAGAAGCTCATCCGTATGTAGACAGCTGATTACTTCTTCTTTTCTTGATGCATTTTTCGAGAAGTAGGGCATTGGAAGCGCAATTATATATTCACTAAAGAAAATTTTATTTATTTTTTTACGCTACTGAGCGGGTATTTGATATGTTTTTCGTAGGGCAATATTTATTTATATTTCAAAAGTTGTAGTTTTTAAATTTTTTAAATTAATAATATTATGCTACCCCATTTTGTTGTTGTTTTAAATAAATTATTTATAATGTACTTGTATTGCTAATTAACCAAGTTTTTTTGATTTCATGCCGAACCCAATGCTTTTGTAAGTTTTTGTGTTCAGCGTAAGGGGTTACTATTCTTTTTTTTTTTGTGTGTTTGTGGCTTTTAGTAATGACCAAGGTAGGCAGGGCGTAATCAGACTCGTCAACATCTGAGTTCTGATCATGTGAGTGCAGTTTAGTGTAGGTGCAAGTCCATCCGAAGTCAATTTAGTTGTTTCTGTTCCGGTGTTGTTATCTCGTCATACGCACGCGTATTTAAAATAAATAGTAAGCCTGGGGCATACAAGACGTAGGAGGGTAAGAACACCACCCTAAGCGTCCCACCCACCGTTACAATACATATGTACTAATATTTTCATTTGTCTGTACAAATTGCTAAAACATAAACATTGCAAAGTAAAAATTGGAAATGTAACTGCCGTTAACATTATAAATAATGTTAATAATTCAAATTATCTGGCAGCATTGTATCAAGCATCAAGCGATGCTTCTTCCTTATTTTGTAATCTCTATATATATAAAACAGTTTGTCCTGACTGACTGACTGACTGATTGGCAATCAACGCACAGCCCAAACGGTAAGAGCTAGGAAGCTGAAATTTGGACACAAGATACCTCTTATAGTGAAAGTGAGCACTAAGAAGGGGTTTTGGAAAATTCGAGCTCCAAAGGGGGGAAAACGAGCTCCAACGTTTGTATGAAAAATCTACAATTTTCATCCAATTAACTTCAAACTTAGTTTGTATACTCTCAAAAAGAATACAAGAAAAACTGTATACTTGGTTTTTCACCATTTTTCCTGGGTCATGAAAAAGGGGGGGTTTTCCGTGGAAAAATTGAAACACAATCAACACCCCACAGCCCAAACGGTAAAAGCTAGGAAACTGAAATTTGGGCTCAAGTATCCTATCATGGTGTAGATGCGCACTAAGAAGGGATTTTGGAAAATTCGAGCTCCAAAGGGGGGAAGTCGAGGTCCAAAGTTGGTTTGAAAATTCTGCATTTCTGAATCGATCAACTTTAAATTTGGTTTTTATAATCTATAAAAGAATACAAACAAAACTGCATACTCGGTTTTTCGAAATTTGTGGAGCTTGAATTATTGGGGTTTTAATATTTATTCATTTTTTCAAATGAAAAGTTTGTGTTATAAATTTTGTCCGATCGATTTCAAATTTGGGTAATATAATCTACGTAACTAAAATTACAACTTTGCATTTAACGATTTTTAAAATATGCATTTTACAAATGCAGGCAGAACAAACAATACAAAATATCAAACAGTTGGGGACAACTAAGTATACATACACACACACATACATATATACAAGCAGCTGTTCGTGTAGTTGCGTGCAAACGGTTGAAGTAGCCAAAGCAAAATGTGAGACACTAATGTGTGAATGTTCATTTGTACAAATGTATGTACATATATACAAACATACATATGTATAAAAGTACATTCGTCTTGCACTGACAGGGCAAGAAATGTTAATTAATTAAAAATTATTAACATTATAACATAAACATTTTTATGTTATTTTTTCTTTGTTTAGTACATTTGGCATAAGGGGTTTTTAGGACAACGGACTACAAGGGCGTACGCAGGTTGGGCAGGGGGGACATTGCTCCCCTTAGAAAGAATTTCGCATTATGAATTACACCAGCACCATATGTATTACATACGTACATACATATGTACATACGTCTGTATGTATAGTATGTACATATGTACATCAATAAGTATGTATGTACGTACATACATTCTTATATACATATATAGGTTTGTATGTATGCAGTGGGCCATCGAACACTGTTGTTTAATTGTAATAAATAGTGTTCTATGTTTTCAAATCAAAATTTTTAAAACAACAACAACAAGTTATTGGCTCGCAAAACTTCTTTCGTTTTGATAATTTACGGCTGTTAATTGCATACGAAAAATGCCAAAAGTTTACAGTTACCGTACACACACAAATACATTTGTATGTATGTATGTACATATGTGTACAGTGAACAATCGAATACAGTATTATAATCAATAACTCTCAAACGATGTTTTTCGATGTATTTGTATTCGACATGTATTACGATATATCAACACAAGTATCGATATTTTCGATATATCGCATTTAATTTTATTATTGGGGTTTTAATATTTATTCACTTTTTCAAATGAATAGTTTGTGTTATAAATTTTGTCCGATCGATTTCAAATTTGGGTAATGTAATCAACATTATATCAACAAATTGGCATTCAACGATTAAAATATAGCAATATGTTTTTTACTTGCCATATATCAAATATCAAATAGTTGGGGACATCGCATACACACACTCACACATACATACATACAACAAGCAACAGTTCGTGTCTATGTGTGCCCATGCATACATACATATGTACATGCATATGCATGTATGCCTGTATATGTATGTAGCATGTACATACAAAACAACAACAACAACTTTAAGTCATTGGCTCGCACATCTTCTTTCGTTTTGACCATTTAATGTTAATTGCAAAGGCAAAACGCCAAAAGTTTACAGTTACCGTCGCTAAGCAACGACTGCGTAAGCGATAGTAAAGCAGAAACCGAATAACGGAGCTACGCATATTCTGCTTCGCATTGCGGGCAGATGTATGTATGTATGATTTGTTCTTATTGATCTCAATAAATAATTAGATTTTATTATTTAAATATTCTGCTTATTGCATTCAAACTTCGATATTTTGATGGTATCGGTGGCTTCAACTATCGAAAGTTTTACTCTAGCAAATTGAGATGAGAATTGTCAGTGCTTTTTGATCGTGGCTCATCGCTGCACGGCATTGACACGAGTGCCGTGTTTCATATTCCGAGTTTGTGCGTGACCGTATTGACTCAATATGGCACGAAAAGGCTCAAATGTGAATTTAAAATTAAGATATACCCTTATAATTATTCCCCCTTTTTTGCAAATCGTCTATCTTAAAACGTTGCGTTATCTCTATATATAAAACAGTTTGTCCTGACTAATTGGTGATCAACGCACAGCCCAAACGGTAAAGATGAAATTTGGACTCAAGTATCTTTTCATAGTATCCATCATAGTGTAGGAGCACACTAAGAAAGGCTTTTGGAAAATTCTAGCTCCAACGGGGGGAAAACGAGCTTTAAAAAATATTAGTTATAGTGGTCATGTTCGTTGAACGAAATAGTTTGGCAAGAACAAAAATGTAACGGACTACTGAACAATTTTTTGTCAAGAACAGAAAATGTTCATTTAAATACCTTAAATGCCTTCCTACTGGTAACTTATAAGGTGAAAACATATGGGTAGGTTATGCACACACAAAATAAATACAATTGGAAACATTATATTGAGCCGGGTTAAGACGGGCAATACCTGCTAGTTACTCTTATATCATTCCTATATACCCTCCCAACAGTAAAAAAAAAGATTTTCACCCAATTAAAAGGAATTATTTACTTCATAATTTGCCGTCCATAATGACCAAAAATTTACTTTACAATAATTGTATTGTGAGCGTATAAGTACGATTGCCGAAAACAACAACAAGAATGTGTGATGAAAAGTAAAGCATAAGTCGCACAGACCCATGATAGTGTATAACAGTGATCCAGTCATAGCAATACAAAAATGTCTTTTAAGTCAGTGACTGAATAGACAAAATAGTATGCGGTGGCGATCACACCGCAACCGCTTTTAAGTAAGTATACTTAGAGTCACAAAAATAGGCGCTCATGCAGTTCTCTGGTACAGAGAATACAAAATTTCGATAGATTTTACCTCTCTCCGTATTCGAAATCATGTACATAGAATGCGTCAATGTGAGTATATGCATGTCTATACGTGTCTATTCGTGTGATCATGTTTGCAATCATCCAAAGCACCAACATCAACAACAGCTACGAGCCGCGCTTGGACAGCAATTATATTTATGGCTATAACTTCTTATTAAAACGGTCTATCGTAATGAAACGAAATTGGAAATTGAAATTGGAATACGGACATATGATCACTGGGGTATTTGCAAAATTTGAGTTCAAAATTCAAGCGATTTGCGTGGTAAAGGGGGTTGGAGGAGAATTCCAAAAAACACACTTTCTGCGTATTCATAAAAGGCATCTGGAATAAAATTTGGTGCTCCTAGGTCTAATAGTCTTCGAGATATAGGTTATTATACGAACGGTATTTACGAAAATCTCCCATAGGGAGGAAGAGGTTGGGAAATAAAAAGAAATAAAACAAACTCGTATAGCGTACACACGTAAGGCATCTACAACTCGTCGTCTCGTCTTGTCATGCTGATCAAGAATATATATACTTTGTGGGGCCTGCCATGCCTCCTTCTGCCTGTTACATTTTTCACCTCCCGCAAACCTAATATACTCTTGAACATTTCATGTATAGAGTATAAAGAACGCAGTGACCTGGTTTCTGCAAAAGACCAAAGTCGGATGAGTAGTTACTAGAGGTGACTCCCTACAGAAGCAAACAGTTTTGGTAACAGCAGCTCTCAAATCAGTTCCACGTGTTGATTTTAACACACAAAGAGACCGTTTGGGGAGGAAAATTTTAAGGCCAATTACAGTCGTCTGTCTTTTGGCGAAATTCTGTTCGTTTACCAACCAAGTTCAGTTTGGATCTGCTTAGACAGTCGTACAAAAGCTTAATCGGGAATAGAATATTTAATATTAAATCTAGACTAATATTAAATATTCTGCAATCATTCCAGGATACTTGGACTTGGGGCATATGTCTAATGACGGATCCTCATTGCTCAGAAATTTTAAATATTTCCTGCCACTTCATTACGTCCTCAAATAATACAACATTACAAAAAAGTTAAGGGTCATTTTTGATGGTTCGGCAACTACTTTAAGCTAATCAATTGTAAAATAAGATCTACTAAATAAAGACGCACACCAGCAGTAAACTCCGCATGTTCTTTATAAAACAACTCCCAGTCCAATCACAATTTATGTGCTAATAGCAACAAAAACAAGTAAAAAAGCTAAAGTCGGGTGTCCCGACTTTTAAATACTCTGTACACATGTTTACAATAATTATAGAAAATAAAAAAAATTAGGAAAATTAAAAAAAAAAAATTTTGATCGATTTTACCTTTGTCGGTATTCGAACTCACGTAAATGGTGTATAATCACACATTTACATAGCAATCGCGTCTGTGTGCCTAAATTCCAAAATTTTAGTTCGAAATTCCAAGAATTACGGGAGTTAGAGAAAATTGCCATTTGCGGAGGAGAGGGGGAGGGAGGAAAATTCCAAAATATACATTTTCTGCGTATTAACACAAGGCATCTGGGACTAAAATTTGGTGTTCCTAGATCTTATAGTCTCCGAGATATAGGCGATTATACGAATGGAAAATCGGGAAAACCACCATAGGGGGGAAGTGGGGGGAAAATCAAAAAAATAAAACAAACTCGTATAGAATACACACATAAGGCATCTTTGTGCAAAATTTGGTGTCTCTATCTCTTATAGTCTCTGAGATCCAGGTGTTCATACGGACGGACAGACGGACAGACAGACAGACAGGGCTAGATCGACTCGTCTTGTCATGCTGATCAAGAACATATATACTTTGTGGGGTCTGCCACGCCTCCTTCTGCCTGTTACATTTTTCAGCTCGCGCAAACCTAATATACTCTTTTACATTTCATGTACAGAGTATAAAAACTTTGCTCTTAGTTGCTAGAAACAATAGCTATCGACTCTACATTTTGGTGACCCATTGCAAATACGGTAAAAGTGGCAATAGAAAGCGTGGAGGCACGCCAAGGGCATCAACATGAAGTAAGTTAAAAACTGTTGAGTAGTCGACTAAGTGAAGTCCCAATTGAAGTGCGGGGAGCAGGACCTACGCTGGACATTATTCAAAAGCAAGCAGCTACAGAAACCAAAGAAAACTCAAATAGCCAAAACTTGCAAGGAAAAAACCACAGCGACGAATTTCACAACGACGTCGGCAGTGACGCCAACGACGAAGCCGGTAGCGACGCCCATAACGGAACAGTGACAGTCGATCGCGCAGTTGAAAATTTTTTGCAAATGACGAACAATGAAGGATCGACGATTTTAAGCGAAGCAGAAGCTGAAAGCAACAAATTGAAAGACCTACAACAACAACTACAGCTGCTGATGTTATAAAACGATGCGTTGAGAAAAACGGAGATAGAAAGACGAAATGTTGTATCGGCCAGCCTGAATATTGCTGCCGACAGCAATGTATCAAGCAACATCCCCATAAATCAGCTGCGAACACATGGGTGACTCAGGTGAAGGCGATCTAGAGCATTTATCAATTAAATGACGATATGCTACGCATGCTGCTAATGACAAAGCTAAAAGAGGAGGCGCAGTCTTGGTTCTCCTCTGACATCAAACATTTAAGTCAACCGGTGAGTAAACTACTGGAGGAAATGGTGGAAATATTTTGCACCAAGCAAAATAAATTACTTCTACGACGCCAATTTGAGCAACGCAAATGGTTGGTGGAAGAAGACTTTGGCGCCTACTACAACCAGAAAATTATACTGGCAGCTCAAGTACAGCCCGACAAAAAGGAACTGATCGACCATACAATAGAGGGAATTCTGGATTAACCTCTTCGGGGCCAAGCTCATATGCAGTGGTTTGGTGAGGTATCACATCTGTTACGAGCTTTTGGGAAAATTCGCCTACCTAGCAAGACAGCACCTCAGAAGCCAAGGAATTCAGCAGGGCTAGAAAAAAAGTCTCCAGTGCGGTGCTTCAACTGTAACTCAATGGGCCATTTTGCAGCAGAATGTCGCAAGCTGAAGCGTGATCGTGGAGCCTGCTATGGTTGTGGAAGCTTGAAGCAAAAAATTTTAACCTGCACCGAGAGAAAGAACACAACAAATGACTACGTAAGATTCTTTGAATTAAAATTTATAGAAAATAGTAAACCAATTTTCCCAACCGAATGCCTAATCGACCCGGGGAGCCCAATAAGTTTCTCGAAAGCGTCAACTAGCAGAACAAAAGGGTGTGCAAAAGGACAGGAAAAAATTGAACATGAAAAACTGAAAGAGTTGGAAAACGAGTGTTTAGTAGAGGAAGAAATACGAAAATGCTTTAGTGTATTGCCAATAGTATTGCTGTGGTCAACACTTTGAATTAAAGAAAATGTTCGGAAAATATTATATTAATGCGAAAAGACCAAAAGTACCTCAAATTAAATGTGAAATGAAACTCTGCTTTGATAAAGCGAAACCATTTCACTACCCGCCGAGGAGACTCTCGCGCCCAGAAAAAGAAGAAGTGCAGAAACTGTTAAATGAATATACAAGTATAGAAAAGGGATACATAAAAGAAAGTGAGTCAGAGTATGCGTCGGCAATAGTGTTGACCAAGAAAAAAACAGGGGAGCTTAGAATGTGTATTGATTACAGAACGTTAAACAAGAACATGCTAAAAGACAACTTTCCTACGCCCCTGATAGATGACCTTATTGATAAATTATCGGGAAAGAAAGTTTTTAGCCAGTTGGACCTAAAGAATGGATTTTTGCATGTTTATACTCTGTACATGAAATGTACAAGAGTATATTAGGTTTGCGGGAGCTGAAAAATGTAACAGGCAGAAGGAGGCGTGGCAGACCCCACAAAGTATATATATTCTTGATCAGCATGACGACACGAGTCGATCTAGCCCAGTCTGTCTGTCTGTCCGTCTGTCCGTATGAACACCTGGATCTCAGAGACTATAAGAGATAGAGACACCAAATTTTGCACAAAGATGCCTTATGTGTGTATTCTATACGAGTTTGTTTTATTTTTTTGATTTTACCCCCCACTTCCCCCCTATGGGGGTTTTCCCGATTTTCCATTCGTATAATCGCCTATATCTCGGAGACTATAAGACCTAGGAACACCAAATTTTAGTCCCAGATGCCTTATGTGAATACGCAGAAAATGTATATTTTGGAATTCCCCTCCCTCCCCCCTCTCCCATGCAAATCGCGTAATTCTTGGAATTTCGAACTAAAATTTTGGAAATACCCCCAGTTGGTTATTATGTGTCCGTATGCCAAATTTCATTATGATAGACCGATTTAACAAGAAGTTATAGCCATAAATATATTTGCTGATGCAGCGCTGCCCGCGGCTGTTGTTGATGTTGCGGTTTGGTTGACTGCGAAAATGCTTACACAGACACGAATAGATGCGCATAGGCATACATACACTCACACAGACGCAATTGCTATGTAAATGTTCAATTATACACCCTTTACGTGAGTTCGAATACCGAGAGAGGTAAAATCGATCAAATTTTTTTTTATTTTCTTAATTTTTTTATTTTCTATAATTATTGTAAGCATATGTACAGAGTATTTCAAAGTCGGGACACCCGACTTTAGCTTTTTTACTTGTTTTATGAGTGAAGAATCGAGAAAATATACTTCGTTTGCGACTACTATGGGACAGTTCGAATGGCTTAGGATGCCATTCGGCCTTAAAAATGCACCAGCAGTATTTCAAAGGTTTGTGAAAAAATTTTTTTCGGATATGATTCGGACGGATAAATTATTGATTTATATGGACGATATATTAATAGCAACAGAGGACAGCGAAACTCATATGGAAGTTTTAAAGGAAGTAATCAAGCGATTAGTAGTAAATAAGTTAGAGCTAAGATTGGACAAGTACGAATTTTTACAAAGGGAAGTAAAGTACTTAGGGTATGTAATGACACGAAATGAAATGAGGCCAGATGATAAGGGAATGCTAGCAGTAAAAGAATTTCCAATTCCCCAGAAGGTAAAGGATGTTCAAAGTTTTTTTTTTTGGGGCAATTCTAATGCAAAGGAAAGCGGATAAGAAGTTACACCCGATTTTTTATTTTTCAAAAAAGAAAACGGAAGTAAAATCAAGATATGAAAGCTTCAAGTTAGAAATGCTGGCGATAGTGTACGCGGTACAACGGTTTCGAATTTATTTGCAAGGGATACATTTTAAGTTGGTAACCGATTGCAATTCACTTAATCTGGCATTTAGCAAAAAAGCCTTAAGCCCTGCAATAGATAGGTGGATACTGGAATTGCAAACTTACGATTTTACACCAGAACACAGACCGGGAATCCGAATCCGAATGCAACATTGAAATCAGAAATAACCAGACATAATTAACTGCGGTTAATAAATAATAGTAAATGAAAAATGACACGTTTTTTCTAAATCTAAAGATCGAAATTTAACAGAGTGTACTGTACCAAATACAGAAGCTGGATGAAAAGAAGTACGATTCTAGAGCATTCAGGTGCGCAGTGCCTAGTACATTCTGAAGTATGACTTTTTATACTCTGTACATGAAATGTACAGAAGTATATTAGGTTTGCGGGAACTAAAAAATGTATCAGGCAGAAGGAGGCGTGGCAGACCCCACAAAGTATATATATTCTTGATCAGCATGACGACACGAGTCGATCTAGCCCTGTCTGTCTGTCTGTCTGTCCGTCTGTCCGTCTGTATGAACACCTGGATCTCAGAGACTATAAGAGATAGAGACACCAAATTTTGCACAAAGATGCCTTATGTGTGTATTCTATACGAGTTTGTTTTATTTTTTGGATTTTCCCCCCCACTTCCCCCCTATGGGGGTTTTCCCGATTTTCCATTCGTATAATCGCCTATATCTCGGAGACTATAAGACCTAGGAACACCAAATTTTAGTCCCAGGTGCCTTATGTGAATACGCAGAAAAAGTATATTTTGGAATTTCCCTCCTTCTTCCTCTCCACCGCAAATTGCGATTTTCTCTAACTCCCGTAATTCTTGGAATTAAAATTGTGGAATTGTGTATTCGAACTCACGTAAAGGGTGTATAATTGCACATATACAAAGCAATTGCGTCTGTGTGAGTGTATGTATGCCTATGCGCATCTATTCGTGTCTGTGTAAACATGTGTGCAGTCAACCAAAGCACCAGCATCAACAACAGCAGCAGCAAATATATTTATGGCTATAACTATTTGTTTAATCGGTCAATCATGATGAAGCTTGGCGTACGGACACATAATTACTAACTGGGGGTATTTGCAAAATTTTAGTTCGAAATTCCAAGAATTACGCGATTTGCATGGGAGAGGGGGGAGGGAGGGAAATTCCAAAATATACATTTTCTGCGTATTCACATAAGGCACCTGGGACTAAAATTTGGTGTTCCTAGGTCTTATAGTCTCCGAGATATAGGCGATTATACGAATGGAAAATCGGGAAAACCCCCATAGGGGGGAAGTGGGGGGGAAAATCCAAAAAATAAAACAAACTCGTATAGAATACACACATAAGGCATCTTTGTGCAAAATTTGGTGTCTCTATCTCTTATAGTCTCTGAGATCCAGGTGTTCATACAGACGGACAGACGGACAGACAGACAGACAGACAGGGCTAGATCGACTCGTGTCGTCATGCTGATCAAGAATATATATACTTTGTGGGGTCTGCCACGCCTCCTTCTGCCTGTTACATTTTTCAGCTCCCGCAAACCTAATATACTTCTGTACATTTCATGTACAGAGTAGAAAAATCCTAATCTTTTTAGCCATCGCAAAGGTCTGGCAGAAAGGAATCCTCATCTAACCAAACTGGGGTGCCTCAGTAGCCTGTCACTATATCTACTTGTGTGCCTTCCAATCTGCTGCTCCACGGTGAACAGGGAAGTATGGAATGTCGGGAGACTTAAAACCAGAAAATGCGCCACCCAGCATTGATTAGCCAAGTCTGGACCAAAAAGCTTTGACCTAATACAATTTGTATTACAACGATTAGTCAACAAGGCAACTAATCGAGACTTCGTTTGGCAGCAGTTCTGGTCGTGCTCACAGAAGCCCCAGAAACCTCAGCGAAGGAACATTTCGAGGACTCCGTTGGGCAGCAGTTCTGGTCTTGGTATTTAGTGTCATTGACCTTTCATCGGTGTGAGTCGCGGCACATCCGGCTTTATAAAGCAAAACAGAAACACCTCCAACGGGTCTGACAACTAATACCAGATTGGAGAAATGTCAACAGAACTGGATTCGCTGCTTAATAAGCAAGCATCGCTAGGATAGTAAATTCAATCTCTGATAAGGAATTACAAAACGGATTACCAGGATAGAAAAACGACAGCTTAGTACGAAGAAAGAAAGGCAAGGTTAAGCCATCTTCTGGAGTAGTTTCAAGCGGGCAATAATATTGTTATTGTTGCCTTAAATGGCCAAATAATAGACCACAGCTATTTTGAAAGCGACTATTATACAAAAATTATAGATATCGCTAAAGAGTATCTAACTAAATTTACTCAGCACGCAACCATGCATCAAACTTTTGACATGGACCTTAGCCTCTTGAATGACAATGCTGAAACTAAAACACACAGAACATTGAGCAACATATAAGGCAACAAAATGCTTTGCTGAGTGCATTGTCTCGCATAATAGGACAAATGACACTTAACAACTAACGTCAACTGAGCCCTGTGGTGGAGAAATATTGGAATCAAATTTCCGATCTCCATTTTCAAATCTATAGAGGTTTTGAAAATCCTGACAGCCTTGGCTATAATGTAGCCAATTTTATTTCTGCCGAAAGTGCTGTCCTGAAGATGAGTACAACAACTACTGCAGACAATGCACTTGACGCAACAACGTCAATGACAAGTCAATTGTCGTTACAGCTACCGAAGATGTCAATACACTAATTTGACGAGGACTATCTCAAGTGGCAACAATTTCATGACATCTTCAGGAAGATGATTCATGAGGCCGAACTTCCCACGATTCAGAAAATGTGGTATTTGAAGTCCAACATTCAAGGCGAAGCTGAAGGACTAATTCGCCACCTGTCGCTCACTGAAGCAAACTACGAAGCAAGCAAGAAAACAAGGAGAAACACAAGACAAGCGCATCGTTTACATCTGACGCAGATAAAATATGCACGTTCTGCAATCAGCCTAATCACCGAATTTTTCAATGCGACAAATTTAAAACAAAATCAGCCCCAGAGAGATTAAACTGGGCACAAACCCAAAGACTTTGCGTCAATTGCTTGGGCAGAAATCATTGGGCTACTTCTCGGCGCGGAGCATTTCTTTGCATTGATGAGACCAGAATCAATGAAACTTGGAGCGCACTTACCATCGCTACAAAACTCCCACCTAGGATGGATTGTTGCCGGAAGGGTAAATATGGCCTCCCAGTCAGCAGCAACATGCTCGGTGCTAACGAACACTGATGATCTGCATCAGTTAATGGAACGCTTCTGGAAAATTCAGAATTTAGACGCTACCAAACCTCAGCACATACCGAAGGAAAATAAATGTGAAGTGCATTTCATTTAGAACCTTCAAAAGGCAGTCGATGAAAGAATGATAGTCAGACTTTCCTTTGCTGAAAACGTTTCAGTCCTGGGGAGTCTCGTGATGTTGCAACGCGACGTTTTTTAGCCTTAGAACGGCGACTCGCTCAGGATCCCACCTTACAAGCCAACTACGTTAAATTCATGGCTGAGTATGAGTATCTGGGACACATGAAGAGAGTGCAGCCAAAAGATCTTCCAGCTTCTTACTACCGTCGACTTTCGGCTGTTCGTACCAACAACGCATACTTCACCATACGCTCACCAGAGGTAACGGCACCTGAAACAACTGCATCACTGCAAGTTCACACGGAGAGAGCACGCTCTCTCTCGCCCGCTATAATATGCTCAGTCAGCACATTGCAAAGTGAGCTATGGAGTGCCCAGTGCCCGTCCCCAGACCACTGCAGCCTTACCAACGAGCTTCTGATAACAACAACGACCAGTACATTGCCTTCGCTTACAACTTTGTCTTCGACTGTAACAACGACAACTACAACAGCAACGGCAGTCTCTCACTTCCGGTATTGTCAACTCAGTGCGACCAGCTCCCCCTCTCTAAGCCGAAAAGTACAAAGAGCGCAAGCAGAACGCTAATACAGACCGGGCTCGATCGCTATGTCCAAATTAAAAGAAGGTTAAGCCCACAATCAACTAAAAAAACCAACGCACCTAAAATAACAAAAACATCGGAAAACACTGTGCCAAATGAAGCGCTGAAAAACAATAGATTCGCGATTCTCAGCGAAGCCGAAGAAAATAGCGTTGAAATACCAAAGGCCAAGCAACTAAAGCCGCCACCTATTTATGTGCGTCAAGCAAATTGTACAGATTTGGTTAAAAAACTCAGTAATAAAATTGGCGAAAACAAATTCAATGTTTCGTCGATAAGAAGAGGTAACATCAATGAAATTAAAATACAAGTCAACGACGAAAAAAACTATGGATCAGTGGCCAAATAGCTCAACGATGAAAAAATGAGTTACTACACGTACCAACTTAAAAGTAGCAAGGGACTACAAGTGGTCATCAAAGGAATAGAGCCAACGGTTCCAGTCGAAGAGATAAAAGATGCACTAAAAAATAAGGGCTTTGAAGTCAAAATGGCCATGAACATAATAAACAAAAATAAAATTCCCCAACCAATGTTCAAGGTAGAATTGACACCTGACTCCATGCCTAAATTTATAAACTGCAATATCTACTGCGCCGTAGAAATGGACGCATAAGCGAAATGGACCTGTCCAATGCACAAACTGCCAGGAATATGGGCATACAAAAACATATTGTACCCTACGTGCAGTTTGCGTTGCCTGCGGGGATGTACACCCCTCTGAGCCCTGCCCCGTAAATAAGGAGGAGCCATCTGCGAAGAAATGTAGCAATTGTGGGGGAAACCATACTGCCAACTATAGAGGTTGCCCTGTGTGCAAAGAGTTAAAAAGTCGCATAAGCCAACAAAATACCGCAGCTCGAAACCCTGTCATCCGACAAAACTTGCCGTATATCCCACCAACTACGATTCCAGGAGTATCTTTTGCTCAGGCGTTAAGTAACACTAACGAGTCGTATGCCTCAGTTTCTAAACCGATACAATGGTAGCAATATAACAAACGATGCAGGAAATTATGCGCAATCAAAATCTCCTCCTGGAATTACTTATCAAACAGAAATCTAATTAAATGGTCTCTCTAAAAATATGTTTCTAGAATGCAAATGGTATTTCACAGCACAAATCCGAGTTCTTGCAGTTCCTCGATCATCATGACATTGACGCCATGCTCATAGAAGAGACTCACCAAACGAACAAAAATTATTTTCATCTCAATGGCTTCAACTTCTATGCGACAAACCACTCCGATGTTTAGGCTCATGGAGGTACTGGCATTCTTATAAAGCATCGCATCAGACACTATCCGCTGCCATCATTTGCTACAACTTATTTACAGGCCACAACAATTCAAATCGAAACTCCGCCTACCGCACTTCTCTGTTTCTGAAGCAGAATTTGTAAAATTCTTCGATCTATTAGGTGACCGGTTATAGCAGCAGGTGACTACAATGCCAAACACACCCATTGAGGATCCCGTTTCATCACCCCGAAAGGAAGACAACTATATTCCTCGAGTCTCAGTAGGAGCGGTCCGCAATTCTTCCAACGCAGCTCAAAGTTATTCTATTCTTTTAACCGGCAAATTAAAAAGTTCTAAAAGATGGCCAACAAGATTCGTGCTGGACCCGTCGTCGATGTGCTGGGTGATGAAATGACCCGCATCATTTGGCAGTCGATCAAAGACAAGCTTATCCTGCTCTTCCTCGACATCGAACTCCATACATACGATCTGGGTATTGAGTACCGCGACAAGACTGAGGATCAGGTCACCATTGATTGTGCCGAAGCCATCAAGAAGTACAATGTAGGCATTAGGTGTGCCACTATCACGTCCGATGAGAAGCGTGTGGAAGAGTTCAATCTGAAGAAGATGTGGAAGTCCCCCAACGGAACCATTCGTAACATTCTCGGCGGCACTGTCTTCCATGAGGCTATCATTTGCAAGAATGTGCCCCGCCTCGTCTCGGGCTGGCAGAAGCCTATTGTTATCGGTCGCCATGCCCATGCTGATCAGTACAAGGCTGTGGACTATGTTGTACCCGGCCCAGGCAAGCTGACGCTGACCTGGAAGGGTAACGATGATGGTCATTGATGAGGTTATCAATGACTTCAAGGGTCCTGGCGTTGCCCTTGGAATGTTCAACACTGATGATTCGATTGTAGACTTCGCGCATGCGTCCTTCAAATTTGCTTCAGATCGCAAGCTTCCTCTGTACATGAGCACCAAGAACACCATTCTAAAGAAGTCGCTTTAAGGACATCTTCGAGGATCTGTACAATAAGCAGTACAAGAAGGATTATGAGGCTGCTGGCATCTGGTACGAACATCGTCTCATTGACGATATGGTTGCTTATGCCATGAAATCAGAGGGTGGCTTTGTCTGGGCCTGCAAGAACTACGATGGTGATGTCCAGTCCGACTCAGTTGCCCAGGGCTATGGCTCTCTGGGTCTGATGACGTCGGTGCTGTTGTGCCCCGACGGCAAACCCGTCGAAGCTGAGGCTGCCTATGGAACTGTGACGCGTCACTTCCGTTTCTATCAGCAGGGCAAGGAAACCTCCACCAATCCTATTGCTTCCATCTTTGCCTGGACCCGTGGTCTACTGCACCGTGCCAAGCTCGACAACAACGAGCCTCTGAGGCAGTTTGCCGAAACGTTGGAGGAGGAGGTGTGCATTGACACCATCGAGAGTGGTTCAATGACCAAGGATTTGGCCATTTGCATTAAGGGTAGTATCAATGCTGTTAAGCGCAGCGATTACCAGGAGACTTTCGAATTCATGGACGCACTAGCCAAGAATCTGGAGACAGCGCTGAGCAAGAAGGCCATTGTTTCAAAGTGACTAGCCGAAGGAGATCATCAGACGTCGCATCTTTAGGCAAAGATCTTAAGCAAAAAGGAAAACGAACACCACTCAGACTCAGTTGTGCTTGACGTCGCCGTTTCTACCCTCTTCCTTGTTCACCTTTTGTACAGTAGATGTGCATGTGTGTCGCTTACTGTGTTTTAAATACTTTTATGCATATATTTGTTCTTTGTCTCTGGGAGACATCATCAGCATTATACGCATACATACATATATCTACATTTATATATACATATATTTTTTAAACGCCTGTCAAGTCTCAATGTCGACTAACATCTTTGTCAACTGTAATAACGGTAAAGAATTGAATATACAATATAACACCAAGAAACAAGCTTGATTTTATTTCTCCAGGCTGGCCTACTTTATAGGCCCACAGATCCAAAGAAGCAACCCGACTTGATAGATTTTTCTGTTACAAAAAGAGTGCCACAGGCTCAGATTCATGTGGAGCACTTATCAGACCTGTCATCGGATCACTCGCCGATCCTTCTGCACCTTTGTGACCATCCACAGTTATTGGAACGCCCACATTTTCTAACTTCTAGAAAAACAGATTGGCTTAAATACAGAAAGTATGCTCCCATATTGATGACTGCCCCAGCATTTATTGTAAAAATGACATAGATACCTCAGTTGAAGCATTAGTGTCTTTAATGTCACTGGCGGCAAAACATTCGACTCCAATAACTACACCTAATAAACTTCACAAATGCAGCCGTGTCCCCAGGCACGTTGAAGAGCTGCTTCGCAATAAGAGAAAACTTCGGCGGGAGTGGCAAGCCCACAGATCACCTGAATCGAAGGAGCGGTTAAAAATAGCCAACTACGCAAAGCCCTAGAAGATGAAAAACACCGATCTCAAATGGATTATATGGAGCAACTCTCCCCAAATAGCAAACGATTCCCATTGTGGAAAGCTAAATCAGGCGTATGTCCACCAATCGAAAGTGAATCACCATTACGTACACAAAGAGGAAAGTGGGCTCGCAGCAACGAAGAGAAGGCAAATGTATTTGCCGCCCATTTAGAAAAAGTCTTCAAACCACATCCAGCAACAAATAGCTTTGTGCTCCCACTAACCAATTATCTTGAAACTACCACGCCTATCGTATTTCAAGTTGGAGAAGTTACAAGTGTCATTAAGGACCAAGTTTCAAAGCAAAAAAAAGCGCCGGGCCACGATTTAATTTCCCCCAAAATGATCATCGAATTGCCGAGCTGTGCAGTATATCTTCTCACCATTATTTTTAACAGCATGATGAAATGGGGCTATTTTCCTCAACAATGGAGAAAATCGGTTATCAAAATGATCCATAAAGCTGGAAGGACAAGTCTCAGCCATCATCATATAGACCTATCAGTCTCCTGCCGTGTCTATCAAAGATATTCGAAAAACTGATCCTGAATCGCATCAAACAGCACCTACACACCAACAGTGCAATCCCATTGCACGAATTTGGTTTTCGCGAAAAACATGGAACCGTTGAACAAGTCAACCGAATAACTTCTGAGATACGAAATGCATCCGTGCAATCCGTGCTTGGACCAACACTGTATATTATATACACAGCAGATATACCGACAAACAGTCGTACAACAATTTCGACATTTGCTGATGATACTGCCATCCTAAGTCGCTCCAAGTGCCCAAAAAGAGCTACAGAACTTATCTTATCTCACCTCGTGGACATAGAAGAATGGCTAGCAACCTGCCGCATACATGTAAACGAGCAAAAGTGCAAACATGTCACCTTTACCCTAAACAAACAAACCTGCCCTCCATTGTCGCTAAACAACATCAATATTTCACAAGAAACCGAAGTATCATACCTTGGTGTCCATTTGGACAGACGGCTTACTTGGCGTGAGCACATAAAAAAGAAGAGAGATCAACTAAAACTAAAAGATATTAATCTACATTGGCTGATAAACATCCGTTCACGACTAAAACTGGAGTACAAAGTACTCTTGTACAATGCTGTTCTGAAACCAATTTGGACATATGGCCCTGAGTTATGGGGAAACGCTTCCATTAGTAATTTAGAGAACCATCACTGGGGCACCCAGGTATATAAGAAGTGATAATATCAGCGAAAATTTTAATGTGGGATCTGTTAAAGACAAAATCGCCAAGGTGAAAGCAAAGTACCAGCTTAAGCTTCGGAACCATCCGAACAGACTTGCACAGAATTTAACTTGTCAGGCTAGCCATACACGACTCCGGCGAAGAGACCTCCCCACCCAGCTATAACAGTTAGGGTCGTAAAAAAAATATTTAATTGTAATTAATTAAATAACTGTATTAGATTAAGATTTTACTACTTATCGTAAGTCTCCTAGAGAGAAGATCCGATAAATAAAGAAAGCTTAAAAAAAGAAGCTTCTTACTACTTCATTCCGCATCACTGCGTATTGAGATCTGACAGTCAAACTACAAAGTTAAGAGTAGTTTTCGACGCTTCAGCCAAGACTTCATCTGGGACGTCACTGAACGACATTTTGTATTCTGGCCCAGTCGTCCAAAGCGAGCTTTTTTCAATATTGCTACGATTCAGATCACATAAATATGTGTTCACTGCCGACATTGAGAAAATGTATAGGCATATATGAATCCCAGTGGAGAGACAGCCCAGCCGAAGAAATAAAATAGTACAGGCTGAAAAGGGTCACATACGGCACCACACCGGCACCATTTCTGGCCACTAAATGCCTTAAGCACCTGGCAACACAAAACACTCGGAAATATCCACGTGGAGCTTGGAGAAGGATTTGTATGTTGACGATTGCCTCACTGGAGCAAACTCACTTCCGGAAGCGCTGCAAATTCAATCGAAGCTTAACTTAATGTTTCTGAAATCGGGCTTTAAATTAAGGAAATGGTGCGCAAACCATAGCCAACTTACGAAGAGCTTTAATAAAGAGGACATCGAATGATGTGGATGCCAACCACCGACAATCTGTGTAGTCGAACACAAATCAAACACAATCGGCAAAAACAACAAAAAGAGTTGTCTGTTCGGAACTGGCTCAAATTTGGGTTGTTAGCTCCAGATTCATCCCTCCACGTGTACCTCATTTTGGTGGCTTTTGGCATTTGGGAAGCAGCAGTGACGTCAGCGAAGCACCTATTGCTAAAAAATGTTTCGACCGCATCCTTGACTGCAGAGGAACTGTCAGTCATCGTTGAGATTGAGGCCATTCTCAATTCTCGACCACTAATTCCGCTATCAAGAGACCCAAACGATTTGACGGCACTAACTCCAGGACACTTCTTGGTAGGAGAGCCTCTAAAAACGCTGGTTCGAAGATGGGAACTCGTGTCGAAATTAAAACATCTGTTTTGGGCTCAATGTTCGCAAGATTATTTGCAACAGCTGCAACAAAGGCAAAAATGGAGAAAATCGTCAGCTAACCTAAAAGAAGGAATGATAATTTTACTGAAGGAAGACAATGTGCCTGTCCTTCAATGGCCTTTGGGACGAGTCGTCAAGACCTACCCAGGTCCAGATGGTTATGTACGGGTAGCAGACATCAACAGGAATATACAAGAGGCCAATCCACAAACTAGCGCTGCTTTTCCCTGATGAAGCACCCACACATAAACACCCACTCGACGAGTACGACTAGGAAAACAGAGCTGACGAAAATGCCGAACCAAAAAGGCGCCAGCTCACAAACATCGAACTGGATGATTTCAATCGGCAACCAAACGAGCCCCAGCACACTTTCACTGTCAATATAATTGAAGGTTAAACAAATGTTTAACTGCCGGTAGTATGTTGTAGTATGTCATATATGTCCCATAGCGCTGAAGTTCATCGTACTGTCAATGTCACACGTACTTGAGCGTATCATGAGCGTATCATGGGGCACGCATGCGCATATGAAGCTGAATACCCAGCTACTAGCAAACAACCGAAGTAACATACTGTGGTGTCCATTTAAATAGAAGGTATACTTGGAGTAAACACATCGAAGCTTACACAAATGTACTGAGATTTAATGCTAGTAAAATACATTGGATTATAAACGTCCGCTCACCACTAACACTAGAGTACAAAGTACTCGTTTAAAATTCAGATCTCAAACCAATTTGGACTTATGGCTTTGAGCTTGCATTAGTAATTTAGAAATAATCCGAAAAGCTCAATCAACCATCACCTGGGCACCATGGTCTATACGGTGTAACGACGCCTTGGCGACCGTCACTGGGTGTCGTCACTAGAGATGGACGGCGAGGTGTAGTTTTAAAGAAAAGGGATGATATAGACGTAAGAAAAGAATGCTAAAACATGGAGTATAGTGGGGAGGCATTCCCCGCGGCCCCCTACGTGAAGGAGTGTCGTCGAGTGGCGTGGGAGCGGTTCCAGTGGGAGTTCGAGCCGTCAGCGGTGTACATGCTCATGCTAGCGCATACTGGACACAGCTGAGGCTTGAAGACCAGAAAAGTCTGCAGTCGGAACGCAGCAGTGTCAGCGTCGCGGTCGAGGAGATCCGTACGATGGCCGAGTAGCATTGGTCATAGAGCGACGGGATAAGCTAAGACCTTAATGCACTCACGGCCGCCGCCGCGGGAGTCCCAGAAACACAGAGTCTAATGGCACGACATGACCTGCAGGCGCTGCGGAATATTGGGGCATGATTGCTGAGCTTTGAAAACATTGTTGGCATGTCGTCAGTGGCAACGCACACGATCCGCGTTAAAGACGGCAGGATCATCAAACAGCGCTACTATCCAAAAAACCCTGCAAGCGGTGATTGACCACGAGCTAGAAGAATTTCTGGAAAAAGGCTGCATTGAGCGGTCCGATAGCGTGTACAGCGCACCCATAGTGCTGGTATGCAAGAAGAATGGGGCGTCGCGGATGTGCGTGGAGCCAGACGCATACCCCATTCCGTGAATCCAACATATTCCCGATCAGCTACGGCAGGCGATGTACATCAGCAGCATCGAGTTGCGATACGGATATTGGCAGATCCTCATGGAGCCTGGGCGGGGCCTTTTCCAATGGCGAGATATGCCATTTGACTTGCACTCAGCCCCAGCCACCATCCAGTGGGCGCTAGATAGCGTCATCGGCGCGTATGTGGCGCCACATTCGTTTGCTTACCTAGACGATATTGTTGCCGTGGGGAAAACATTCCAAGACCACCTATGCAACCTGAAGAAGGTGTTCCGAATACTGAGAGTGGCAAATCAAGATAAATGTGAGTTTTTTCGCAGATCCATACGCTACATGGGGCATCTGGTGAAAGGTGGTTGAAACCCCCAAAGAACCTAAAACAGCTGCGGCAGTACATCGGCATGGCCTCAAGATACTGGCGATTCGTGCCGAACTTTGCGACAATACTCGGGCTACTCACCGAATCGCTGAAGAAAGGCAAGAAATGGGCATAGGAATGTACTCAACAACAGGCGTTTGACAATTTTCAGGAACAACTGATGGAGGCTCCTATTTTGTCCCGACTTCAGCCAACGCTTATGTTTACAGACAGGTGCTAGCGAGTACGGGCTGGGCGCAGTGCTGACACGCCGAGCCGAGGGCGCCAATAATGGGCAAATGGCCTCAGTGTCTGATTACAGCAGTGGGAAAATGTCCGGAGTACTATTATATGGGCACTTGCCGCCGGCCAAGGGGCAGCAGGTGCTGAAGGAGTGCCATGGCGACGTGGCGGCTGATCACATGGGTGTCCGCAAAACATGCGCGCGCGTTGCAGATCATTATCACTGGCCAGGCCTGTATGGAGATGTTGCCAAATATGTCTACAAATGCTTACCATGCAAGCGCTTCAAAGCTAAACAATGACAGGCCGCTGGCAAGATGCACTCCCGGCAGGCTGCACCAGCATTGGACGTCATATGCGCCAAATATTAGGGGCCATTTCCCGTACCCAGAAGGGACAATGCATATCTGCTGGTGCTCGTGGATAAGTTCAGCAAGTTGACAGAACTGGTCCCAATTCGTACTGCCACAGTGGCAACAGTTAAACTGGCTCTGCGAAAACGGATTCTGGCCCAGTTTGACACGCCGCGAAAGCTCATCACCGACAATGGCGCATGTATTGTATGTATTTATTGAATATTTTTTATTTAATTAAATTAATTAATTAAATTAATACAATTTTTTAAATTTATTTTCTTTGTAGCTTTCTCTCTTGTTCTTCACTGCGGAGCCCCACTGCCGGTATTTGTGTCAATTTCCTGAAGAATAATTCAATGGTATTGAAGGATTGCTTTCCCGTGGCAATAATTGAAGACGAGCTGGAAAAGCCACAATTATCACTGTCATGGAGTCAGAAAATATGGGTTTCCATGTGTCCATTGCTGAGAGCAACCTGGAAGGAAGGCACCATAATTCGTGGAAAAACCGTCGACGATTGTTTGAAAAATATGAAGATGATCTTTACAAATATATTTATGCTGGAGCCTATTTTGAATCCGGCTCAGGGCGCGTATAAAACCACATGACGCATTGTACATTTCATGTACAGAATGTAAAAAGGACCGTTGTGCAAAACAGGTTTTGTGGAGAGCATCTACGACTGAATAGTTCAAAGTGTCAGAAATGATCGTAATGAAAAATAAAAATGCTTTGGAACACAAAAACACTTATCTGGATGCTGCTGACGCAATTGTCGTACACTTATATGCGAATGAAGAAGAATCATTGATAATTACCAAGGATATACTATAATTATTGTACATAAACGAGTCGGATTTGAGAAGTTAGTGTCGACTTGAAATGCCTGTAATGACACCATCGGCGAGGGAGTAGCGGACAATCTTCTGAGCCTTAATAGACATGATTCGTCGCATAACCAAACAGTCTGAAGAATGCACTGGTAATACGCAAACAGACAAGTTTGGGCTTATATTGTATTTTAACAAAATAATTATGCATTTTTGTTCTTTGACAGAGTTCCTACGAATAGAAAGGTCTTGTGAATAGTTATGTCGATCTTTATTACATTCGGCAATGTGCGTTGCTGGCAAAGATGCTCCTGCAGTCAACATGGCGTAAGACGACCGATTGGGATCAGAATGGCCAACAACAAGCAGTAATGATCCACAGTCTGAAAATAGGTTATGTACGAGTATGTTCCTGTTGATCTTTGAGGAGATAGCGAGCGTATTCGAGTGATTTTCGTCATTCAATAGACTAGTAAGACCATTCAGGCATGGATTTCTCGACTCACTGGGAAAGAAAACCGAGATCATTACTTGAAGTCAAGCGTGCAGAGATAGTCCTGTTTTCAAAATTTTGCTGTGGTAAAATGTAGCAGCCTGATTCGGCTAAGCGCATCTGCGGTACATTAATGCATGAGACGGCCAATAATATTTCCACAGAAAAATGTCACAAAGTTAATAATAATACATTACCACAAGAAGCAGAAGCGCCAAAACGAAAATGCATTTATGTAAGAAATATGGCGCAAAATATTCCATTTGCGAGAAGAAATGCGCCGAAAAACGAGATTGTGCCCAGTGTGTAAGAAAGAGAGAGACCGCACGTTGTCCCCTCTTATGGGACAATTAACTGAATATATATCCATACGTGAGAACATTTACTTATACCGTAATTTATTGCATGGGCCCATTCAAATTGATTATAGGCATAGGAATTGAAATAAGGTGGTTCTATATACTCACATGTCTAACTGTGCGTGCTATATAATTATAAATTGTCCGAGATTTAACAACCCACACATTAGGGTAATGCGTAACTTTATTAACAGGCGAGGAGTACAATGGGATGTTCGGACAATGGGACGACTTTGTAGGGACCGAACGTAAGATAAGGCAAGATCTTCACGAAAGGATATTAGTGGGCTTTGCTACAGAGAGGATAATATGGCTGTTCGACTATGAACTGAACAAACATGTAAGCGGATGTTGGGAATACCTGATACGTAGTGTTAAATGAGCCATTGGACATGCGATGCAACACAAGAACGCCAGTAAAGATGTGCTGTACAGTTTGATGTGCAAGGCTGAAAACATGATTAAATCCCGTCCTCTCACACACACATTGCTATTGATAGCACGACACACAATTACCCCAAATCATGTTTTCTTAGGTACAGATAACTCGAGCCAAATACCAACCTACAAAGAAGAAGTAGCGTGTTACTCAATCATTCATTCTGACGCAAGTGGATGATTATACCAGATTTGTGTCGACGCACCAAATGGTTCCCCCCGGTGAATCCATTGGCTATCTCCTGTCGTACTGATTTGTGACACCGCAGTACATCGCACAAACTAGAGCATGGGCAGGGTTACAACCAAAGCCACCGGACACAGTGGATAAGTTCGCTCGGGTAGTTTGTAGACCAGTTCGGGAAAATTTCTTGTGTGTTGGCTAAATTGGACTTTGGTGAATCAGAGATGAGCTCAATTCTTGAGGCGAGAATGTTGCGCATAAAATGCGCTAATTTAAAAACAACAAATGCTTCACTAACTGCCATAACTGCTACATTCGCGTTTACAAACATCAATTATTAATACTGATAAGATATCAAGATAAAACAAAAATGGAATGCTAGACTCGAGCTGGCTCAACTCTTAAATACACTATACCCATCCCATCCCAAAAGCAACTTCAGAGCAAGAAAGGAATGCTAAAGTCGAGCAGGCTCAACTCTTAAATACCCTGTACCACCCCTCAAAAAAGAAATTAAATTAATTTAATTAATTAATTACATCAAAATCATGTCTATGCATGTTTGTGTACTTCTATATATGTATGTGTGCTTTACATAATTATGTCAAAGCAGCAACAAATACAGCTTGGGTCTGGTTATATGGCTATAACTTTCTTTCTAATCAATGAAACTTGGTATAAGGATATATAATCACTAACTGGATGTGCCTACCAAATTTTAGTTCAAAATTCCCGGTATTATGGGAGTTATAGAAATAGAGAATTAATTAGTTAATTAATAAAATTTTGTTAATTAATTTTTATAGCCTGTACCCAAAGGGTGAAAGGCTATACTAGTTTTGTGCGCATGTATGTAACACACAGAAGGAGGCGTGGCAGACCCCACAAAGTATATATATTCTTGATCAGGATGAGAAGACGAGTCGATATAGCCATGTCCGTCTGTCCGTCTGTCCGTCTGACCGTCTGTCCGTCTGTCTGTATGAGCGCAAGGATCTCAGTAAGTACAAGAGCTAGGATAACCAAAATTGCTATCAAGGTTCCTATAAGCCCTAGGCAGAACGAGTTTGTTTATTTTTTCTGATACACCCCCCCCACTCCCCCGCAATCCGTATTTTTTCTTATAACTTCCGGAATTCTCGGAATTTAAAAATCAATTTTGGTAGGTACATCCAGTTAGTACTAATGTGTCCGTGTGCCAAATTTCATCATGATAGGTCAATTCTGAAGAAAGTTATAGCCATAAGTAAAATCTGTCGGCAGCGCTGCCCGCAGCTGTTGTTGTTACTGCTTTTGTTCAACTTTGTGCTGCATACATACACGCATATAAACACGCATAGGTACGTGATGTAAATGTGTGCTGTTAAAACTGAACATAAATATGTATTCTAATTTAATTTAATTGATTATTTTAATTAATTAATTCATTCATTTTTTTTAATAATTTATTTTTAAAAAAATTTTTTTTTTTTTTAATTTTTCCTTTTTGTGGAGAGTACAGGGTATTTTATCATCGGACTTGCTCGACTATAGCATTCTATCTTGTTAAAAGAACAATAATTTTTGACCGCCTGCAAAATTAGATAAATGTTAAAGGAAAATATTTTAAAAATACAATAAAATTGGTTTTGCTGAATTTTTTAAAGTGTTCCTATGCTTCCAGAAACATGTGCAGCTGCCCTAGTATTTGAAGTGAACTTACATGGCGGTTTCCATAGCTGCAAGTAGGTTCGTTGACGTCGTTTCTGCTGGAAATGAAATTATAATAGATAACTATTTTAAAAGCAAAGAGTAAAAAAGCTAAAGTCGGGTGTCCCGACTTTGAAATACTCTGTACGTATGTTTAGAATAAATATACAAATTAAAACAAGATAGAACGCTACAGTCGAGCAAGCCCGACAGTAAAATAGCCTGTAATCTCCACAGAAAAGAAAAATTTAAAAAAAAAATATTAAAAAAATTATTTAAAAACAAGATAGAAATAGCCTCTACTCTCCACAAAAAAGAAAAAAAAAAAAAAAAAAAAAATTTAAAAAAAATTTAAAAAATGAATGAATTAATTAATTAATTTAATTAAATTAGAATACATGTTTATGTTCAGTTTTAACAGCATACATTTACACCACGTACATATGCGTGTATGTATGCAGCACAAAGTTGAACCAAAGCAGCAGCAACAACAACAGCTGCGGGCAGCGCTGCTGACAGAGCTGCAGGCAGCGCATGAGCAGCGATTTTACTTATGGCTATAACTTTCTTCAGAACTGACCTATCATGATTGATGATGATTTGGCACACGGACACATTAGTACTAACTGGATGTACCTACCAAAATTGATTTCAAAATTCCGAGAATTACGGAAGTTATAAGAAAAAACACGAATTTCGGGGGAATGGGGGGGTGCATCGAAAAAAACTCAAACTCGTACTTTCTCGGTGTTAGGAGAATATGGAAAACAAGTTTGGTTATTCTAGCTCTTATACTTTCTGAGATCCTTGCGTTCATACGGACAAACGGACAGACAGACGGACGGACGGACAAGGCTATATCCACTCGGCTTCTCATCCTGATCAATAATATATATACTTTGTGGGGTCTGCCACGCCTCCTTCTGTGTGTTACACACATGCGCACAAAACTAGTATAGCCTTTCACCCTTTGGGTACAGGCTATAAAAATTAAATTAATTTATTAAATTAATTAAGAAAATTTATTTACTACATACATAAAAGACATATTTATGCACAGTTTTATATTTACATCACGTGTCTATTTGTATTTATATGCGTGTATGTATGCAGCACAAAGTTGAACCAAAGCAGCAACAACAACAACAGATGCGGGCAGCGCTGCAAGCAGAGCATGAGCTGCGATTTTATTTATGGCTACTTGTATAACTCTCTTCAGAATTGACCTATCATGATGAAATTCGGCATACGGACACATAAGCACTAACTGGACGTAACTACTAAAACTGATTTCAAAATTCCAAGAATTACGGAAGTTATAAAAAAACCACGAATTGCGGGGGAGTGGGGGGGTGTATCAGAATAAAAAATAAGCTTGACCTGCCTAGGGCTTAGGGGAATCTGGATACCAAGTTTGGTAATTCTAGCTCTTGTACCTTCTGAGATCCTTGCCCTCATACAGACGGACGGACGGACGCACGGACAGACGGACATGGCTAAATCGACTCGGCTTGTCGCCCTGATCAAAAATATATATACTTTGTGGGGTCTGCCACGCCTCCTTCGGTGTGTTACATACATACACAAAACTAGTATAGCCTTTCACCCTTTGGGTACAGGCTATAAAAAATTAAAAAAAATTAGATTATTAAACAAGTAAAAAAGATAAAGTGGGGTGTCCCGACTTTGAAATACTCTGTACATATGTTTAGAATAATTATAGAAATTAAAAAAAGTAAGAGAATTAACAAAAAAAAGACGGAGAGACGGACATGGCTATATCGACTCGTCTTGTGGGCGAGGAAATTCCAAAATACATATTTTCTGCGTATTTACATAAGGCATCTGGGACTAAAATTTGGTGTCCCTAGGTCTTATAGTCTCCGCGATATAGGTGATTATACGAATGGAAAATCGGGAAACACCCATAGGAGGAAGTGGGGGAGAATCAAAAAAATAAAACAAACTTGCACAGCGTACACTCATAATGCTTTTTTGTGCAAAGTTTGGTGTCTCTACCTCTTATCGTCTCTCAGTTCATACGGACAGACACTAGGCTAGATCGACTCGTCTCATCATGGTGATCAAGAATTTATATACTTTGTGGGGTCTGCCACGCCTCCTTCTGCCTGTTGCATTTTCAGCTCCCGCAAACCTAATATACTCTTGTACATTTTATGTACAGAGTATAAAAATACTTCGACTTTTGCAGCTTCTCAATTTTTTTCATTTGCAAAATATATTCTTTGAATGTCTCTTTCCGTTTTTTACGTCCACGCAACTCAGCATGAATATCGGCGCTACAAACTGATTGTCGATCAAACTCCTCTTCCAATATGGCGCGGAACTCCTCATAATTATAAATCACAGCAGACTCCAGTACAAGTTTGTACTGTACTATACGCGTCTTTATTGCTCGTGTGTTATATGTTGGTCCCACTCTCACCTTGGTGCTACACGTCTTTACCTTGGCACCAGAAATCCGTGCGTCTTTTGAATTCCCAACGGGTTTTGTGACTGCCTGTACCGCAGCTTTTGTTCTACCCATTAACTTTTCAAGGCCAGTGCGTTTGAATCTATTGTACTCTAATGTACTCTCTTCTTAAGCAACTCCAGTTATGCTACTTAATTGCACACAACTTTAACGCCCCTTTTTTTATAACACGCACCAATAGTCTATGAGCACGGACGGGCCCCAAATGTAAGATAGGATATATATTCCAATCAGTTTAGCTAACAATTCGTGAGTATTGGTATGTATATTCAAATGTGTGACAACTATTAGCGACAGCTCGTTTAACAACAACTCGATAAACAATTACAACCCGACGGTACAGCTCTATATGTGGATCAATTCATACTATGTACGTGCGACTCATGACGATGCTACTTGACGACTCCCCTACTCGCTGGTCTTCCTCTCCTCCTCGTTACTGCCAGTCCTGCCAACCGCTGTCACTCATAGATGCTAATGCCTCTATACCATCTCACATATATATACAATTATGTATATATATTCTTGATCAGGATGACAAGACGAGTCGATATAGCCATGTCCGCCTGTCAGTCTGTCCGTCCGTCCGTCCATATGTCTGTCAGTCTGTATGAGCGCAAGGATCTCTGAAGGTACAAGAGCTAGAATGACCAAACTTGGTATCCAGGTTCCCCTGAGCCCTAGGCAGGTCAAGTTTGTTTTTATCGCCTGTATCCAGAGGGTGAAAGGCTATACTAGTTTTATGCGAATGTATGTGACACACAGAAGGAGACGTGGCAGACCCCACAAAGAATATATATTCTTGATCAGGGTGACAAGCCGAATCGATTTAGCCATGTCCGTCTGTCCGTCCGTCCGTCTGTATGAGCGCAAAGATCTCAGAAGGTACAAGAGCTAGAATTACCAAACTTGGTATCCAGATTCCCCTAAGTCCTAGGCAGGTCAAGTTTATTTTTATACCCTGTACCCAAAGGGTACAAGGGTATATTAGTTTTGTGCGAGTGCACATGGAACACACAGAAGGAGGCTTGGTAGACCCCACAAAGTATATATATTCTTGATCAGCATGACAAGCCGAGTCGATATAGCCATGTCCGTCTGTCCGTCTGTCCGTCTGTCTGTCCGTCTGTCTGTCTGTCCGTCTATCTGTCTGTATGAACGCAAGGATCTCCGAAAGTATAAGAGCTAGAATAACCAAACTTGGTATACAGATTCTCCTGAGACCGAGAAAGGACGAGTTTGTTCATTTTTTCTGATCCACCCCCCCACTCCCCCCCCTATTACCGATTTTTTATAACTCCCGTAATTCTTACAATTTTGAACTAAAATTTGGTAGTCACATTAGGTTAGTAATTATTTATCCGTATACCAAGTTTCATTATGATAGAATGATCGGAAAGAAAGTTATAGCCATATAACCAGGCCCAATGCACACATACATACATATGTACAAGTACACAAACACGCATAAGGCACGATTCTGATGTAAATGTAAATGTATGTATGCATGCATGAAATATTTTATATTTATTTAGTTAATTAATTAAATTAATTTAGTTAATTAATTTAATTAAATTAATTAATTAATTTAATTACTTTTTTGTGGGGTGGTACAGGGTATTTAAGAGTTGAGCCTGCTCGACTTTACCATTCCTTTCTTGTTTTATTCTGATACACCCCCACCCCCACTCCACCGCAATTCCATAAGTCCCGTAGTTCTTGGAATTTTGAAATCAGTTTTAGTAGTTACGCCCAGTTAGTGCGTATCTGTCCGGCCAAGTTCCATCATGATAGGTCAATTCTGAAGAAAGTTATAGCCATAAATAAAATCGCTGCCCATGCTCTGCTTGCAGCGCTGCCCGCAGCTGTTATTGTTGTATATATGTATACATGTATATAAACAAGCATAGACAAGTAATGTGAATGTAAAACTGTACATAAGAATGTCTTCTATGTATGTATTAAATCAGTTTTCTTAATTAATTTAATAAATTAATTAAATTTTTTTAAATAGTTTAATTTTTTTTAAATTCTCTTTTTTGTGGAGAGTACAGGCTATTTTACTGCCGGGCTTGCTCGTTCTCTCTTGTTCCACATAGTGAGTATGAGTCCGTATGGTAAGTTTCATTATGATATGCTGATTTCAAAGAAGTAATATATAATTATATATGTAACCTCTGCCCAAGCAGTTTCATTATGATATGCTGATTTTCAAAGAAGTAATATATAATTATATATGTAACCTCTGCAGCTGTTTTTGTTGTGGCTGCTTTGCAAAGGCACATGAGATACACACAGAAACATGCATAGACACTAGGCACGCTATGTTAGGGTTTTTATACCCAAAAGGTGAAAGGCTATACTAGTTTTGTGCGAATGTATGTAACAGAAAAGGAGGCGTGGCCGATACGAAAAAGTAGAGATGGGCATAGGACGGCTATTTTCGGCCCGACATGACACGGCCACGAAATGAACTTTTGGAAACACGCACGCACACGCACGACGAAAATATTTTTAACCACGGCCCAACACGAACCTGTTATAACCATTAAAAACGAAAAATATATCCCTTAATATCCCTTCAAATTTGTATTAAAGAATATGTACTCATCTATTTTTGAGCTAAGAGAAGCGGAGCTCGTCGCTTATCTAAAATCGCTCCAGAAAAAACTCGTTCACTTGTTTGAAAAGCTTTCAGGGATGTTGACCATATTTATGTTTGCCTTAGAAATTCAAAATTTTTTGTTTATTTTTTCCCTGTACTTTAACACACAAATTCTTGGATCAACAGCACTACATATATTTCAAAATCTATTCTTGAGCTGCCCAGAAAATTGTTTTTGCATTATTAGTTTCCAAAAATTAAGAAAAGTCGCGTTGACTATTTTTAAAGCCTTTTACCCTTTGGGTACAGTTTAGTGAAAATGTATGTAACACCCAGAAGGAGGCGTAGCAGTTTTGTAGTTACATCCAGTTAGTGCTAATATGTCCGTGTGCCAAGTTTCATCATGCTTGGTCAATTCTGAAGAAAGTTATAGCCATACGTAAAATCGCTGCCCATACTGCACCTCTGCCCGCAGCGCTGTCCGCAGCTGTTGTTGTTGTTGCTGCTTTGGTTCAACTTTGTGCTGAATACATATATGCATATAAGCACGAGACACGATTATGATGTAAATGTATGCTGTTGAAGGTGTAATTGTACAAGGTGTCTCCACTTTTGTATTGAATAATTTGTATTTAATTTAATTAAATAATTTAACTAATATAAATTTAAAATTAATTAAATTTTTTTCTTTTTTTTCTTTTTGGTGGGAGGAACAGGGTATTTAAGAGTTGAGCTCGCTCGGCTATAGCATTCCTTACTTGTTTTTGTTTAAAACCCTTTACATGTGTTCGAATGCCAAAGCGATCAAAAATTTATTTACTAATTATATTTTCTTAATTTTTATACTCTGTACATGAAATGTACAAGAGTATATTAGGTTTGCGGGAGCTGAAAAATGTAACAGGCAGAAGGAGGCGTGGCAGACCCCACAAAGTATATATATTATTGATCAGCGTGACAAGACGAGTCGATCTAGCCCTGTCTGTCTGTCTGTCCGTCTGTCCGTCCGTATGAACACCTGGATCTCAGAGACTATAAGAGCTAGAGACACCAAATTTTGCACAAAGATGCGTTATGTGTGTATTCTATACGAGTTTGTTTTATTTTTTGATTTCCCCCCCCCCCCCACTTCCCCCCTATGGGGGTTTTACCGATTTTCCATTCGTATAATCGCCTATATCTCGGAGACTATAAGACCTAGGAACACCAAATTTTAGTCCCAGATGCCTTGTGTGAATACGCAGAAAATGTGTATTTTGGAAATACCCCCAGTTGGTTATTATGTGTCCGTATGCCAGTTTCACTATGATAGACCGATTTACCAAGAAGTTATAGCCATAAATATATTTGCAGCTGCAGCGCTGCTGCAGCGCTGCTCAAGCGCTGCCCGCGGCTGTTGTTGATGTTGCTGTTTGGTTGACTGCGAAAATGCTTACACAGACACGAATAGATGCGCATAGGCATACATACACTCACACAGACGCAATTGCTATGTAAATGTGCAATTATACACCCTTTACGTGAGTTCGAATACCGAGAAAGGTAAAATCGATCAAATTTTTTTAAATTTTCTTTTTTTTTCTAGTAAATTTTTTTAATTAGTAAACATATGTACAGAGTATTTCAAAGTCGGGACATCCGACTTTAGCTTTTTTACTTGTTTTAAGTTCAATAATTATGCTACACATATGTACAGAGTATCTCAAAGTCGGGACACACGACTTTAGCTTCTCCACTTGCTTTTTTTCAGGGGGTGCGTAAAATATATTACTCTTTTCCATATTAATTTGACTACTTATTATTACAATAACGTACATTCATGTGTTCGACATTAATGTAAAAACGATCAATTGTATACAAAATACATAAGACGAGCTAAACAAAATCTGCTTGTTTAGCTGTCGAGCTATAAATGTGCTTTCAACATGAACCCAATTTGCTAACAATTTTAGCATAGATTCCACTGAAATCTACAGACAACGACAACAGCGAAAACGCCTGCAACAATGAAAACACGAAGCGAAACAAACAATAAAAAGACCACAAACAATTTAAATGGATTATGTGTTTACACTTAAACCCGGAGGGTGGGACGAGGCTGTGCGAGCAGTGGTGTGGGAGTCAAGTGGACAGTAGTGGTGTTGCAAATTGATGGTAGCTCTTCGGCAACAAATGAACAAACAGGCAGACAAGCAGAATGCGTATATGGGCGGCGGACAAGTAGGCTAGCTTGGTTGGCAGGACGTCAGTCGAGAGAAGGACCGGACAAGTTCAAGGCAGTAGTAGTTTCGGGGCGGTAAGAGCAGTACCAATGGACGTTAGCATTGTAGGGATTATGCATCAACACAAGCACATAACGCGAAAGGCTCATGTGCTCCCCCACTGCCACAGACTTGTTCGTTTGTTTGTTTTTACAAACGGAATTGTTTTTAATGAGATTTCGGGCTCAAATCTTTTTATTTGAATTTTTATTTTAGGCCGTCGGAAATCCTCGACCACACCAGTTACTTCTGATTAAAAATTGTGGCGAGTCGAATTTCGCATTTCGAAATTCCACATCCGCAGCCACGCTGCTCTTACTCTTTAGTTGAAAAATACATACATGCACACATACATACATAGGTACATATTCGTGGATGAGATGTGTATATTCGTGCCATTTGTGTATCTACATGCGTTCGTATACATATTTCCATTTGCGGCTACTGCTCCCTTTGAGTGGTGTTATATTTGCATCTGCGCTCGTATATGAGAACAGTACTCGGTCCTCGCTATGGGCGTATCGAGGGCATAATAAGGGTATATTCTTCTATTAGTAACAATACAAATATTTTCACAATTGAATGAATTAAAGGAAAGAAGAGAAACTAATGTAGTTATATGGGAAGTGTAATTGGGAACGTATGTACAAATTTATTAATTTTTTTTTTTTAATATGTTTTTAAAACAAAGTTGTCCGATTCTCTCTGCTGCCCCTTATCTTCAACCAAATAACTTTGGAACAAATTTAATAAGAAATTTTATTTATTTTTAAGTATTTCAAAGCAGTTTTAAGAAAGCGAAGAGAAATTTAATGAAACACCTCTCACTCTTATGTTTGAGCAAACGAGAATGTGCATATGCTGTCTTTTTATTTAATTCGAACAAATCGTTTGGAAATTTTAATAGATTAAGGTTAATTCGAGGTGGGTGTATTTATTATTGTCTTGAAAACCATGCCAAGAAGATTGAGTCTAGACTACAATCTACCTATGCCAGGAGCATGGCTGCTGCCAAACTAAAAGAAGATGAAGTACATCCCCCACAGCGAATACAAGGCGAGGAACACTGATAATCGCGCACTTATAAGTTTCAAACGTTCTGCATTCAAATATGATAGTCAAGTCATTGTAGCTCACACATATGTATTTATTATTTGTTATATGGTTCAATGAACAAAGTCTGCGAATATTGCAATAACTCAGGACTGAAATACCAAGTCAAATTGTTTGCATTGAATTACCCACCAAAACCATTTCATTCGATGTTTTCACCAGAATCAAAGGATTTCTTGAAAAGTATTCAGGCATAAATTTTATATTTTCAATGTTAATACGAACCTTACAATGTTTAATTTATTATACCCTGTACCCAAAGGGTAACTAGTTTTGTGCTAATGTATGTAACAGGCAGAAGGAGACGTGGCGCACCCCTCATAGTATATATATTCTTGATGAGGATGACAAGAAGAGTTGACATAACCATGTCTGTCTGTCCGTCCGTCTGTATAAACGCAAGGATCTCAGAAAGTATAAGAGCTAGCATAACCAAATTTGATATATAGATTTTCCTAAGTCCAAGAAAGGACGAGCTTGTGTTTTTTATACCCTGTACCGCAAGGGTAAAAGGGTTATTAGTTTTGTACAGGAATGTACATGTACCACACAGAAGGAGGCGTGGCAGATCCCACAAAGTATATATATTCTTGATCAGGGTGGCAAGACGTCTGTCTGTATGAACGCAAGGATCTCAGAAAGTATAAGAGGTAGAATAACCAAACTTGGTATCCAGATTCTCCCACGGCCGAGAGTGCATGTTTGTTAATTTTCCCCGATGCACCCCCCACTTACATATGTACAAGTACACAAAACACATAGACACGATTCTGATTTAAATGTAAATGTATGTATGTATGCAAGCAAGGGCGTGGGCAGCTTTTACCAAAGGGGGGCAACGGGCCCCCCTGCCTACGCCCTTGTATGCAAGTATGGCATAATTAATTAATTTAATTAATTATTTTTTTTAATTTATTTTTTTTTGTGGGGTGGTACAGGGTATTTAAGAGTTGAGCCTGCTCGACTTTATCATTCCTTTCCCCACTCCCCCAATTGTGTATACTATTATGATAGGCCGATTTATCAGGAATTTATAGCCATATATATAGTATTAGGCCAAGCGCTGCCCGCAGTTGTTGTTGTTGTTGCTGCTTTGGTTTAACATTGTGCTGCTTGCATGCTCACACATGAAATCTATGTAAATGTCTAATTATACACCCATTACGTAAGTTATAATACCAAGGATGGTAAATTATTTTTCTAATGTTCTTAATTTTTAAAATTTATATAATTCTTCTATTTAATTATATAATTAAATTAATTAATTTTTTTTACTATATTTTACCTTTCTCGATATTCTAACTCACGTAAAGGGTGTATAATTGCACATTTACATAGTAATTTTGTCTGTGTGAGTGTATGTATGCCTATGCGCATCTATTCGTGTCTGTGTAAACATGTGTGCAGTCAACCAAAGCACCAGCATCAACAACAGCCGCGGGCAGCGCTGCAGCAGCAAATATATTTATGGCTATAACTTCTTGTTAAATCGGTCTATCATAGTGAAACTTGGCATACGGACACATAATAACCAACTGGGGGTATTTCCAAAATATTAGTTCGAAATTTCAAGAATTACGAGAGTTAGAGAGGGAGGGACGGAAATTCCAAAATACACATTTTCTGCGTATTCACACAAGGCATCTGGGACTAAAATTTGGTGTTCCTCGGTCTTATAGTCTCCGAGATATAGGCGATTATACGAATGGAAAATCGGTAAAACCCCCATAGGGGGGAAGGGGGGGGGGGGGGGGGAAATCAAAAAAATAAAACAAACTCGTATAGAATACACACATAACGCATCTTTGTGCAAAATTTGGTGTCTCTAGCTCTTATAGTCTCTGAGATCCAGGTGTTCATACGGACGGACAGACAGACAGACAGGGCTAGATCGACTCACCTCGTCATGCTGATCAAGAATATATATACTTTGTGGGGTCTGCCACGGCTCCTTCTGCCTGTTACATTTTCAGCTCCCGCAAACCTAATATACTTTTGTACATTTCATGTGCAGAATATAAAAATGGAATTAATAAAGAAAATGGATTTAATACATACAAAGAAGACATATTTATGTAAATTTTTAACTGCATACATTTACATCATTGTGTCTTTGCGTGTTTATATGCCTGTACGTATGCAGCACAAAGTTAAACCAAAGCAGCAACAACGACAACAGGTGCGGGCAAAGCTACAAGCAGAGCATGGGCAGCGATTTTATTTATGGCTATTACTTTCTTCAGAATTGACCTATCATGATGAATCTTGGCATACGGACACATAAGCGCTAACTGTATGTAACTACAAAATTGATTTCAAAATTCCAAGAATTACGGAAGTTATAAAAAAATACAAACAGCGGCGGAGTGGCCTGTCTAGGACCTTTTGGCACCTAGATACCAAGTTTGGTAACTCTAGCTCTTGTACCTTCTGAGATCCTTGCGCTCATACAGACAGACGGACATGGCTATATCGACTTGTCTTGTCATCCTGATAATATCCAATAATATATACTTTGTGGGGTCTGCCATGCCTCCTTCTGTATGCTACACACATTCGCACAAAACTAGTATAGACTTGTACCCTTTGGGTACAGGCTATAAAAACAAATATGCCATTTGCATTCATATTAGCCACCGATCTAAGTTTTCCCAAGCACTTAACATTTTGTTTCGCTGGTATGATTGTATTTATAAATTTCGGTTTATTGCCATTCATATTTTCACTAACACACAAACCTGCCACTTGACGACACACAATTTTCGCCAAGTTTGTTTAATTAATACACAATTATTTGGTGCTTATTTGAAACAAAAATTGCGTCCAATATATATTTTAGTTTTAATTTTCATTTGACTCACAACTTTAGACTTAACCCAGCGAAATGTTATGTTCGAAAAATGTAATGTTCTATTTGGGCCAATGGGGCATCTCTATTGTGCTTTTGTATTAAGTATACATTGAGTAATTTGCTATTTTAATAATATTTACATAGGATATGCAAATTATGTTTGATGCAGATTGATCAGAAAAACCATAAGGCTTATATCCCAATGATTTTTTATGAGGAACAAGAAAGGAATGCTAAAGTCGAGCAGGCTCAACTCTTAAATACCCTGTACCACCCCACAAAAAATAAATAAATTTAATTAAATTAAATAATTTTATTTTATTTTTTATTTCCTTTGTACTCCACTTGGGAGCTTAGGGCTACTACAAGGACATTTTTTCCAATCTCAACACTCTAACTTCTAGCCGTCTGTCTGGCTGTGTCCCATGTGGTGTTGTTGTTTCTGGGAGAATTCCTGAAGGGTGCATCCGCCGCCAGGTTGCCGTCTTTTTTAGGTCTGCCGATCCCGTCTGCTTCCTTGGGGGTTCCAGCGCCATCCTTGACATCAAACATCGAAGCAGTGGGAGTCCTTTTTTGGATTCAGTTGTCTTGTAGTAGTTTCTATAATCATGTAGTTGTCAGTCGACCTGGTGATTGGCCAGATGCGACTTATCCCAGTGGTGGGGCTGCCACCTGTCGTCGCCGGGGAGAGGCGTCTTGGGGGGTTTAACTATTGTGTAGTCCAGATAGCGTGGATGGATGTGTTTTTGGGTGGATAGATGACCACGACGTTCAAGGCATGAGTTTAGGAGAGTTTTTTCGAGAGGAGAAAATTTAGGTCATGCTCTCGCCATGAGTGGGGCTCGAACCCACGACCTCTTGTTTGGTGTGCGCATGCGCTATCCACTACGCCACCGAGGCCCCCAAATTAATTAATTAATTTAATTTTATTTAATTAATTTAATTAATTAATTAAATTAAATATAAAATATTCCATATATGCATACATACATTTACATTTACTTCAGAATCGTGTCTTAGCGTGTTGGTGTACTTGTACATATGTATGTATGTATGTATGCATTGGATCTGGGTATATGGCTATAACTTTCTTTCTGATCAACCTATCATAAAGAATCATGAATAGGGGGGGGAGTGGGGGGTGCATCGGGAAAAATGAACAAACTCAGGAGAATCTGTATACCAAGTTTGATTATTCTAGCTCTTATACTTTCTGAGATCCTTGCGTTCATACAGACAGACAGACATGGCTACAAGTATATCGACTCGGCTTGTCATGCTGATCAAGAATATATATACTTTGTGGGGTCTGCCACGCCTCCTTCTGTGTGTACCCTTTGGGTACAGGGTATAATAATTCCGCCCGATGTCAAATAGACATTTTCCAGACGAATTTGAAATGCATATAAAAAGGGATGTATATTATATAACTCATATCCTAACATATAACATTGATGATATCTGTAAAAATAATATCCGATTGAATTGCCCAGATTAATTACTCATCTGAAACAAAGGTATGGGAATTGTTGTTGCTTATATTTTAATATATTAACTATTCTTAAATTTTAAATTACTGAAAAACTTTGAAATTCTACAAAATATTAATAAGTTTTCGGTCGAAAATGTGTTTCGAACAATCAAAGAACTTATTCTTTTAATTTTAGAGTCCCGACTTTGAAATACTCTGTACATATGTTTACAATAATTATAGAAATTAAAAAAATTAAGAGAATTAAAAAACAAGTAAAAAAGCTAAAGTCGGGTGTCCCGACTTTGAAATACTCTGTACATATGTTTACAATAATGATAGGAGATAAAAAAAGATAAGGGTGTATAATTGCACATATACAAAGCAATTGCGTTTATGTGAACACTCTTACATACATACCCTGTATGTATCAGCATCAACATAGTGGTGTATTGGGCGGGGGGGGGGGGGGGGGGGGGGGGGGGGGGAGGGGGAGGAAACTCGTATAGAACACACATAACGCATCTTTGTGCAATTTGGTGTCTCTATCTCTTATAGTCTCTGAGATCCACGTGTTCATACGGACGGATAGACGGACAGACAGGGCTAGATCGACTCGTCTCGTCATGCTGATCAAGAATATATACACTTTGTGGGGTCTACCATGCCTCCCTCTGCCTGTTACATTTTTCAGCTCCCGCAAACCTAATATACTTCTGTACATTTCATGTACAGAGTATAAAAACAATACCGATACAACGCAAGCAAGCATAGAAACAGTGAAACAAAAACCAAGCAACAAACAATAAGAAGACAATAACAGAACAAAAGAAAGAAAGTGAGCAAAGATGAATCCAGAAATTCAGGGTGAGTACGTTCCAGTAGTCACTAGAAACCCAGGGGTGGGAACCGGCTGGATTTATGGCCGGTCACAAGAGGAACTCGAAGAATTATCAGTCGAGTTCGGGTTCAACAAGGCGAACCAGCTCGACGATTTAAAGCAGAACTTCGCAAACGTTCATTGTGGGGAGAGTACTAAAGCGCGAAACGTGGGCTCGGTTAGCGGACCTTGAATGGCATTATACGTCGAAGAACGGGCTGTCTCCTACGACATCGAGTTCGACGACCTGCCACGCGCCATGCCAGAGGTTCTAACTGAGAAAGCTGCGCTCTGGTTTCGCACAAGCCGGCTACAGAATGCAACATGGGCAACTTTCCGAAAATAATTTTTAGAATTTTTCTTGCCCTCCAAATATTTTGAGCGGTTAGAAGACGAGATAAGAACTCGCTTCCAAGTAGAGGGGGAAAATTTTAAAGATTTCGTAGTAGAGCTCATGCACCATGCAGGGTACACAGAAGCCCAAGAAGTAGATCGCATCTATGAAAATACTTGGCAGAATTTCAGCTATATGTAAGCCGCCATGAGTTCCGGACGCTGCCTCATCTGATCCAACTCATCCCTTTTCGACAGCGACCGATGCCGCAGCTTGAACCACTATCGATGACGTTGGTGGTGCCTGGTATGCAGCAAGGTAGCAGTTGAGAGGCAGCGAACCAGATGATGAAGCAGGACTCGCATGTCCCGGGCGACGCTCGACGAGCATGCAGGAATTGTGGCCAACAGGGCCATTTCCAGGATCAGTGATGTAACAGGCGGGTACTGTTCTGCTGGGAATGTGGTCGGCGAGGCGAACGAACCCTTGCCTGTTGCTCACAGCGAGCATCAGGAAACGAGCAGCGTCTCCGCTCGATTGGGAACCCAGCGGAGACAGCACGAAGAACACCCCAAGCCTAGACAACCAGATGTACATGTGTGAAGGACGCATCATGGCCAGAGTCCAGATAAGCGGTCAAAGTATAGTTCCCACAATAGACACCGGGGTAACTCGCAGTTTCATCAGCGAAACGTGGCTCAACAAGTTGAGATCCGCAGCGTCAGCACGAACATTCGGCTGGCCGATGGATCCAGATGAGAGATAAGCCGAGCCTTACACACAAGCGTACGCCTAGACAATCGCGCTGTTCGCATGACATTACTGGTTACGACCAACATGCTCGACCCCGTTATCCTAGGCATCGATTTCCTACAGACCATTGGCACTATGATACAATACGGGAACGTTTGCCTGAAACTTGGACCAGGTGAACCAGAAGGCCCTAAGTACAGCGCGAATCCTGATCTACCCGCTAGCCGGAGAAGAAGCACAACTAAGACCACAGCGCCGTGCCCCGCAACGGCCCAGAATACAAACGTACCAGCTACTAGCCTGCAAGCCATAGAGAGGTGTAACGCATATGGCGAAGCACTCAATCGTCATGAGGGATAATCGCCCAATCAAGCAGCGATACTTCCCAAGAAACCCGGCAATGCAACGTATAATAAATGAACAAGTGGATGAACACTTGGAGGAAGGAATAATAGAGCCTTCTCGGACTACGCACTGGACTTAAAGAATGGCTATTGGCAAATACCCATGGCTGATGACAGCCGTGAATGTACGGCTTTTACCGTACCTGGTCGTGGTCTATTCTAATGGCTCGTCATGCCGTTGGGACTACATTCGGCGCCTGCTACGTTTCAACGCACTCTCGACACAGTCCTGGGAACAGACATGGAACCCAACGCTTTCGCCTATATGGATGACGTCATTATAATCGGCAAAGATTTTGATGACCACATCAGAAACTTGTGCGAGGTCTTCAGACGACTATGTCAGGCAAATCTCAGAATTAATCCAGAGAAATGCAGTTTCTTCCAACATAGACTAAAATACTTGGGCCATGTGGACAAAGTTTCTGCTGTACGAAACCTAGATCCGCCAAGGAACTTGAAGGACATTCGCCAGTGTATTGGGATGGCATCCTGGTATCGCAGATTTGTTCCAAACTTTGCTGCAGTTGTGCAGCCAATGTCCCAACTACTCAAGAAGGGAAGAGTATGGCGTTGGGGCGAAGAGCAGCAAACAGCCTATAATAATTTGAAATCTTGACTCACCACAGCTCCAGTGTTAGCATGCCCGGATTTTAGCCACAAGTTCGTACTCCAAATGAACGCTAGCAATCTCGGGATCGGTGCGGTATTAACGCAGGAGATCGATGGGCAGGAGCGAGTCATTTCATACATCAGTCGCAGACTGAGCAAAGCTGGGCAGAATTACTCTGCTACCGACAAGGAATGTCTAGCTGTCTTTTGGGCAATCCGGAAGCTGAGGTGCTACCTAGAGGGCTACCGATTCGAGGTGGTGACGGATCACTTGGCTAAATACACTCGAGAGTCCCCAAGGGAGAGTTGCACGATGGGCGCTGGAAGTGCAACAATATCAATTCGACATTCGCTACAGAGCCGGCAAGCAAAACGTCGAGGCCGGTGCACTCTCAATGCAGCCTCTGGAAAACATGTATCGAATTGAAGCAGGAGAATCATCTTGCCCGTGGATTACACACAAGATCAAGCAAGTACAGGAAGATCCACAGAAGTTCTCGGAGTACACTCTGAAAAATGGACAACTGTGTCGGAACCTGTGGCGCAGGCCAAACGACGACGACTACGTCCCGTGGAAGCTCTGTGTTCCCCGGAATCGTCGTCGCCGTGTTCTCGAAGAGTGACATGACGCTCCAACAGCAGGTCATCAAGGCATCCGCAAGACAATCATCAGGCTATCCCAGCGATACTACTGACCAGGAATGTATCGAGACGCCACGTCCAGAAATGCGAAAGCTGCCAACGATTCAAAATCAACCAACAGCGGCCAGCGGGAAGAATGCTCACGAGACAAGTTGATAAGCCATTCACGACACTTTGCGCTGATTTTGTCGGGCCTCTACCTAGATCCAAGCATGGGAACACTACACTGCTCGCCTTCTTCGATTTTTTCTCGAAATGGGTCGAATTGGTTCCCCTTAAAAAGGCCACTGCCACCCATTTGGTACGAGCATTTAGAGAACGAGTCCTCAGTAGGTTTGGAGCCCCAAAACTCTTCGTGTGCGATAACGGCACACAGTTCACGAGTCGGATATTTAAGAACTGCCTATAGGAATGGGGAGTCGACGTCCAGCATACAGCGCCGTACTGCCCCCAGGAGAACCCAACAGAAATGCAAATCGGAGAATCAAAACGATGATATCGCAGTTCATAAGCGGCGATCAAAACACCTGGGACGAGTTGCTGCCAGATATTATTCTGGCCATCAACTCCAGCGTCTCAAACTCTACTGGTTTCAGTCCAGCCTTCGTAGTACAAGGGCGAGAGCCAAGACACCCAAACGCACTATACGACGAGGTGACGCCAGCCACTGGAAGCGAATCTCAAACGCCTGTCGAGAAAGCAGCCCGTTTGAGGGAAACATTCGCCATAGCACAGTCGAACATGCAACGAGCCACGCAAGACCAACAACGTCACTACAATTTACGCCGCAGAGAATGGCGGCCGAAGCTAGGATCCCTCGTTCTAATCCGACAGCACCACTTTTCAAAAGCTGTCGAAGGATTTGCTGCGAAACTAGCACCGAAATACGGCGGACCATTCAAGGAGGTCAAGTTCGTATCCACATACATCGTGCGCATCCAACGTGTGGAAAGCCGGAGGACACAAGTGGCCAACGTGACCGACCTCAAAGAGTACCACTCGGATGCAGCAAACAACGACGACGACGACGAAGACATCCTCGAGGCTACCAACAACCCTCAGGATCAACCAAGCGAGCTCTAACCAAACTTAAGGAGTGACCCACTTCCTGAATATGAGCCAGGAAAGGCGGCGCACTTACTTGGAGGGGGCTAAGTAGTTAATAAATGGGTGTACTAATCAGAGGCCCTACACTTACAATCATCGCTTACCAATCAAACAGCAGCGTCAACTGCCAGATGGAGAGAGAGAACGACCAGGACGGCCAGTCACTGGATGACCAGTCCCCAGCCAGCAGTGCCCGCGGCAACGAGTGGCTCTCCTCACCGGAGCAGGAGTTAGACGACGGCCAGCCCCACACAAGATTTGAGCCCGTATTAAGATGGGACGAATGGGACTGGCAAGAGTCGCCACCCCCTCGCAGCCCAGACAGTAGGTTTCTATGTCTCTTACTGGTTGGGATTGCCTTTGGTCAGCAGGTTTCTGTGTCTCTTACTGGTTGGGATTGCCTTTGATAGCTTGCAGAGATTCGTGCTACTAACTGTTATAGTGAGCCCATGTTGTTTTTGCCGGCTACTCATTCTGCATCGATTGCAAATCTGTCCATTAGTGCCCTCTTATCGGTTCTGGCGGACTTCTTTACAGCTTTACACAGTTCGCGATGTTCATCACGATTGTGGCTGTTTTGGTCTGCCATAGCCTTCAGATTGTTTCTCCTGCTAATTAGGTCGCATGTTCTTTCGGATATCCAATTGGTTCTTCTGCGTTATTGCGTGCCAATAATTTCTTCTGCGGTCATCCTTAGCGTCCTGCATGCTTGTTCCCATGGGTGATTTTGTTGCGGTGATAGGTGTGCTCGTAACGTAGATGCCATTCTTGCAGGGATGTAGTTGTCGCCGAATAGGTGAAGGTTGAGTGGGAGCGGTCGGTTTGTGTTGGCGATCTGTGGTCGTTTCCGGTTCAACTTAATTGAAAGTTCGCCTATGACCAGCTCGTGATCGCTGTCTATCGATGCTCCTCGCTTGTTCCGTAGATCTAGTAGCGAGTGTCTCCATTTCCTGCTTATGCATATGTGGCCATTTCCCGTTTGGAGATGTCCAGGTGTATTTGTGAACATCTTTGTGAGGGAATAAACTGGGAATAAAATGACCAGTTGGAATGTCGGGCAGAGTTCTGTCAGTCTTTCCGCATTGTTGTTGCGAGTCCCGATTCCATGTTGGCCCATGACTGATCTCAGTATTCGGTTGTTGTTAGGAGCAATTTTTGCGTTCAGGTCACCCATGAGAATAGTGATGTCACCTCGGTGTATTTCCGTGAGAGTAGTTGTGAGAGCAACGAAGAAGTCGTCTTTGGTGTCGTGACTGGCGTCTTCTGTTGGGGCATAGCATTGCACGATGGTGATGTGCCTAGCTTTGCATCTAAACCTGGCCTTAATGAGTCTATCAGATACGGGGACCCAGGAGAGTAGTGTCGTCTTCATCCTCCTCGCCAAGAAGATTCCTACCCCGTATTTTCTGCCGTTACTGTTGCCACTATGCAGAACTATGTCGTTGTTTGATGTTGTTGTAGTACCATTTCCACTCCATCTCATTTCACTGATTCCCGCTATTGCTATCTGCAGCTTGTCCATTTTTCCTTCAAATTGTGATAGCCTGGATGGTTCCTTTAGAGTTCTCACGTTCCATTGTCCGATTCTTGTCCGTTTCGAGATGCCTATGGTCGTCATCGAAGTGGTGCCGTTTGGATTTATTTCTCTTGTATCAATTTCGGTAATCAGTGAATTGTCAATCGAACTGGTGATTGGCCAGATGCGACTTATCCCAGTAGTGGGGCTGCCACCTGTCGCCACCGGGGAGAGGCGTCTTGGGAGGTGTTACTCTTGGTGCTGTCCAGATAGCGTGGATGGATGTGTTTGGTGGTTATTAAAATGACCACGACGTTGAAGGCATGTATTTCGGGGAGTTTGTCGAAAGGAGAAAGTTAGTTCGGGGGTGATGCTCTCCCCATGAGTGGGGCTTGAACCCACGACCTCTTGTTTGGTGTGCGCGTGCGCTATCCACTACGCCACCGAGGCCCCACATTGCGTAGATTATCGTCGATTAAATAAGAATAAAATCCTAATAACTCACATCTCAAAGCTATACAGGAATACCCGGAGCAACTCACAACTAAATCCTAACACTCATGCTTAGAATTATTTTCCTATTTCCGTAAGCTCGTTCCCAAATTTTCAAGTGTGGCAAAGCTGTTAACAGAGTTGCTGATAAGGGAGGCCCTGCAAGAGCTTGAATTATGTGCATTCAACACACTTGTCTATCTTTAATCCCAATTATATAAGTAAGCATACGGACGCTAGCTCACATGGATTCGGTGCTGTGTTGATGCAACGGCGGCCCGATGGCAAGTTTCATCCAATGTTCTTCTACTCCAGAAGAACCACGGCCACCGAGTCATGTTATCATAGCTTTGAGCTCTTATGGTCTTATATTATGCGCTGCGTCAATTCCGTGTTTATTTGGATCAACGTCCATTTCTAACAGTTACGAACTGTAGTTCGTTGATGCAGACTTTGAGCATAAAGTCGATAAATCCACGAATTGCGCGATGGTCGTTGGAGTTGGAAAATTATATTTATTCGATCACCCACCGGCCTGGTTCAAATATCGCTCATGTGGATGCATTGAGTATATAAACTGAACTTCTACAGGATACTTCTGGGGATGTAGTCGATCTGGGTGGTATGGGTGCGAATATACAAGGTAAAGCACAAATTGCTATCCTGGGGATAGCTAATTTTGCGATCCTTGTTACTGGTCAAACCAAGATGTCACATGGCCTCCACGCGGCGCTGTTGGATAGCTACTCAACACCCGCAGAGAGCGAACTAACTGTGTGAGGAGTGAAATCAATGCTGATACCAGTAAGGTTTTGATCAAGCATACGTATGCAGTTGGTCAGTTGCATTGAAATCGTTCATGTAAGAGGTTATTTAGCTCCTTGCGACTGTGTTTATGATAAATCTATTCTTTTTTTTACAAATTCGTATGGATTTTTTTGGGTAAATTGACTTTTTTCCAGTGAAACTGTTTAGCGCTAGTGATATTGTAGTGTATTTTTTGATCCAGTGTACACTTCTCCCCCTTGATGTGTATCGGAGTACAAGGTGCGTTCCAAAGTAAACAGGACTTTTTAAAGCTAGCGCCCCCTGGTGGCGCTATCTATATGTCGACTGGTGCGTTAGAATCTGCTATCTTTATCGATTGTCCAGTGAGAATTTTATGACATTTCATCAATTGGAAGTGAAGTTATTGCGTTTTAAGGGTCAGTATGTTTGTGTTATCGGTGCGAAAATGAGCTTCGAAAAAAAGAGCCAACATTAAATTTTGTTTTAAAATTGGTAAAACTTTTACCGAAATTGATGAAACAAGTTTATGGCGATGATTGCCTATCCCGTAGCAGAGTGCACGAGTGGTTTCAACGTTTTCAAAGTGGTCGTGAGGACATAAATGACAATCAACATGTGGGCCAATCAAAATTCGTGATCACCGAAAAATACATCGAAACTGTGGGTGAATTCATCAAAAATCAACCGAAATCATCATTGAAATTGATGGAAATGGAATTGAACATCTCCAAAACATCGATTTATCGCGTTTTGACCGAACATTTGGGCACGGTTTGTTACGCACAAATTGAGTGACGACCAAAAATTTCTCTCAGCGATCGAACCTTGTGACCGATTATTTGACCAAAAATCACATTTTAACCATTAACCACTCGCCGTATTCACCTGATATGGCACCGTGCGACGAAAGGAAACCGCTATGCTGACGTTGATGTCATCCAACAGGCGGCGACCGCCATCCTCAACGCTATACCGACAAATGACCTAAAAAAGTCGTTCGAAGGCGACCAACAAATTTTTCAAAAAAAAAAAAAATAGTTTTCGTTTTTTAATAAAAGTCCTGGAACTTTTGAATTGCATGTGTAAGTACGTTGCAATTTTAATTTTTAGTAACGGTAAAAATGAACCCCTTTATTATGCTTGCGCATACATACATATGATGATCCGATAAGATAAGATAATTAATTTAATTAATTTAATTTATTAACTAAATTAAATATAAAATATTCCATACATGTATATATGCATATACATTTACATTTACATCAGAATCTATGCGTGTTTGTGTACTTGTACATATGTATGTACGGTATGTATGTATTCATTGAGCCTTGTTATATGGCTTCAACTTTCTTTCTGATCAACCTATCATAATGAAACTTATTATACGGATATATAATCACTAACCTAATGTGACTACCAAATTTAGTTAAAAATTCCAAGAATTACGGGAGTTATAGAAAATCGTTAATTGGGGGGGAGTGGAGGGGTGGATCAGAAAAAATGAACAAACTCTTTCTCGGGCTCAGGAGAATCTGTATACCAAGTTTGGTTATTCTAGCTCTTATACTTTCTGAGGTCCTTGCGTTCATACAGACAGACGGACATGGCTACAAGTATATCGACTCGGCTTGTCATGCTGATCAAGAATATATATACTTTGTGGGGTCTGCCACGCCTCCTTCTGTGTGTACCCTTTGGGTACAGGGTATAATAATTCCGCCCGATGTCAAATAGACATTTTGCAGACGAATTTGAAATGCATATAAAAAGGGATGTATATTATATAACTCATATCCTAACATATAACATTGATGATATCTGTAAAAATAATATCCGATTGAATTGCCCAGATTTTGAATTGCCCAGATTAATTACTCATCTGAAACAAAGGTATGGGAATTGTTGTTGCTTATATTTTAATATATTAACTATTCTTAAATTTTAAATTACTGAAAAACTTTGAAATTCTACAAAATATTAATAAGTTTTCGGTCGAAAATGTGTTTCTTTTAATTTTAGAGTCCCGACTTTGAAATACATATGTTTACAATAATTATAGAAAATAAAAAAAAAAAATAAAAAAAGAAAAAAAAAATTGGATCGATTTTACCTCTCTCGGTATTCGAACTCACGTAAAGGGTGTATAATTGCACATTTACATAGCAATTGCGTCTGTGTGAGTGTATGTATGTCTATGCGCGTCTATTTGTGTCTGTGTGAGCATGTCAAGCAGTCAACCAAACAGCAACATCAACAACAGCCGCAGGCAGCGCTTGAACAGCGCTGCAGCAGCAAATATATTTATGGCTATAACTTCTTGTTAAATCGGTCTATCATGATGAAACTTGTCATACATAAGCACTAACTGGGGGTATGTGCCTTATTCACATAAGGCATCTGGGACTAAAATTTGGTGTCCCTAGATCTTATAGTCTCCGAGATATAGGCGATTATAAGGTACTAAAAATCGGGAAAGCCCCTATGGCGGGAAAGTGGTGGAAGGGGGGGGAAACAAAAAAATGAAATAAACTTGCTCACACTTTACACACATAAGGCATCTTTGTGCAAAATGTCGTGTCTCTAGCTCTTATAGTCTTTGACATCCAGGTGTTCATACGGACAGACAGACAGACAGACAAGGGTAGATCGACTCGCCTCGTCATGGTAAGAATATATATACTTTGTGGGGTCTGCCACGGCTCCTTCTGCCTGTTACATTTTCAGCTCCCGCAAACCTAATATACTTTTGTACATTTCATGTGCAGAGTATAAAAATGGAATTAATAAAGAAAATGGATTTAATACATACAAAGAAGACATATTTATGTAAATTTTTAACTGCATACATTTACATCATTGTGTCTTTGCGTGTTTATATGCCTGTACGTATGCAGCACAAAGTTAAACCAAAGCAGCAACAACGACAACAGGTGCGGGCAAAGCTACAAGCAGAGCATGGGCAGCGATTTTATTTATGGCTATTACTTTCTTCAGAATTGACCTATCATGATGAATCTTGGCATACGGACACATAAGCGCTAACTGTATGTAACTACAAAATTGATTTCAAAATTCCAAGAATTACGGAAGTTATAAAAAAATACAAACAGCGGCGGAGTCGCCTGTCTAGGACCTTTTGGCACCTAGATACCAAGTTTGGTAACTCTAGCTCTTATACCTTCTGAGATCCTTGCGCTCATACAGACGGACGGACAGACGGACATGGCTATATCGACTTGTCTTGTCATCCTGATAATATCCAATAATATATACTTTGTGGGGTCTGCCACGCCTCCTTCTGTATGTTACACACATTCGCACAAAACTAGTATAGACTTTTACCCTTTGGGTACAGGCTATAAAAACAAATATGCCATTTGCATTCATATTAGCCACCGATCTAAGTTTTCCCAAGCACTTAACATTTTGTTTCGCTGGTATGATTGTATTTATAAATTTCGGTTTATTGCCATTCATATTTTCACTAACACACAAACCTGCCACTTGACGACACACAATTTTCGCCAAGTTTGTTTAATTAATACACAATTATTTGGTGCTTATTTGAAACAAAAATTGCGTCCAATATATATTTTAGTTTTAATTTTCATTTGACTCACAACTTTAGACTTAACCCAGCGAAATGTTATGTTCGAAAAATGTAATGTTCTATTTGGGCCAATGGGGCATCTCTATTGTGCTTTTGTTTTGGATGCTGTATGTGAATACTAGTGTATTAAGTATAAATTGAATAATTTGCTATTTTAATAATCTTTACATAGGATATGCAAATTATGTTTGATGCAGATTGATCAGAAAAACCATAAGGCTTATATCATAATGATTTTTATGAGGAAAAATGTCTTTGGCAATGTATTTAATCAAAACTCCTGGCAAAACAAACGAGATTTGAAACCTCCCAAAAAGACTTCTGTGGCACTGAGATTTGGTTTTGAGCCGAAACTTGCCCGCAGCTGTTGTTGATGTTGGTGCTTTGGTTGACTGCAAACATGCTCACACAGACACGCATAGCCATGCATACACTCACATAGACGCAATTGCTTTGTGCAATTATACACCCTGAGTTCAAATGCCGAGAGAGATAAAATCGACCCAGCATTTTTTTTAATTTTCTAAATTTTTTAGAGACTTTAGCTTCTCTACTTGTTAAAAATTATTATTGTTATTTCTATTTTATTTATTTATATTTCTATATTATTTTATATTACATATTTTATTTGACATATATTTATTTTACATATAATAAATGTATTTAAAATAAGATGCTCTGACTGAGTAGATCTGTATCAAATAGAGCCGAATGGCAAAGACAGAGAAACCAGCTCAATATATCAAATTTAGAGTATAGGCAAACCGAAAATAGTATTTCACAGAGAGCTCGAAGGGAAAATTTCCAGTATAGAGTAGCTGAGCGTCTTCATAATAGTCGAAAATTTCAGATCGGTCAAATAAGTAGTGCAAATCGTAGACAGGACTCAATAGTCAGGAAACTGGAGCAATTAGATAACAGAAGTCCGACCATTCGATGCTAGAACAGACCCAGTTTGCAGAATTAAAGAGCAGGCGATCAACACATTTGCACGACGAAATTTACGTTTGCATGCAAAGCATGATGGCTTCATCGCAAACAGGAATTTAGTGCGACGTGTGACACAGTTCAGAAACATTGAACAAAATAGAATAGCATACAAAATGCATCTCGAAATAGAGAAGAGCGAGTGAATACTCAACAGAATGTCCAAATAGTATCTTCAACTTCTCTTATTCGGGCGTTTAATATGACAGTTAAGCATGGACCCGATCATCTAAATCTTTGCTGTAAGGGCTTGTGGTTTCCAAAACAAGTCAAACAATTAAGCCGCAATACCATTAATAGAAACCATTTTAGTTCGCAAATATTGTTTCTATCTTGTCAATTTCCGGACGGACTTCAAATTTCTCAAAACCAGATGGTCATAGATTTGACAGCCAATAGGATGGGAACTCCCATCAGCTCCCATCCCATTGCTGCTAGTGCAAGTGGAGACCATCCGACAAGCCAATCGGTTGTCTCAGAATCTGGAGAGCATCAGACCCCCTTCACTTCGAAGGCGAGCCAGCTAAGCCAAGCTGCAAAGCAGTCGCAAGGGAGGTGGCTGGTAACTCTGCAGAGCCAGGCGATGTTACCACCAAGAACAAAAACGTCGTTTCAAGGCAAGAGGTGCGCAGCAGACATACTGCAAAAAAACCATACTGTCCCGAGACGTCACCAGACGGTCACAGAATGGTAGAATGGGCAAAGAAAATCTTACCGGATTTCAAGCCAGGTCCGGTAAGAAAATACAAAAATGCCCCGAAAAGGCAGAGGTCGGGAGAAGATATGCCGCCACAACCAGCGAAGCGAACACGACCTCCGCAGCCTCTGCATCGAACCTTCGTTGAAGTGGGGAACGATAAGATCCTCATTGGTGTCCTTGACATGGGCAGTAAAGATGGTCATATCCCGAGACACAGATGGGCAGGAGTCGAAAATGAGCTGCAAGGCCATTTTCTGACGGATCTGGCAACGAATGGAGCACCACCAACAACATGCGACGATGCAGGATGACATCAAGGCAGAGTGAAAGCCACTGCTGCAAGCAATCGGCCGAAGCCTATAAAAATCAGTCGGACCACTTGGAGAGGTGTATCCAGTTGCTAAATTGGTTGCGGTGGATTGGTGCGACATACCCAGCAGACCACGCGCCAGGGTCAGGGTCTCGGCCACACCAGAAAAGCCAGATGAGATCTTGAAGTTGTTCCAGATCTGCAACCCAAATTTTAAGACTGCCAACTGGACCGTGGTCAAAGTAGAGGAGACTGAAGAGAGCACGCGCCAGATCGTACTAGTGGTCAACAAGGAATCGGTGGATGAGTTGGCCAAAAGTGGAAATCTGGGAAGGATGGCTACAAATCGGTAGCCATACGAGTCTACCGAGGAGACACAGCGGGTGGTAAGCCAATCACACAAGACGCTGAATTAGCAGACGCAGAGCCGGTCGTTCCAGGAAGTCCTGAAACAGAGGTCGCGTCGGACGATGAGGATATCCTAGAGGGATATGAAATTTGGCACACGGAAACATTAGTACTAACTGGATGTACCTACCAAAATTGATTTTAAAATTCCGAGAATTACGGAAGTTATAAGAAAAAATACGAATTGCGAGGGAGTGGGGGGGGGGGTGTATCAGAAAAAATAAACAAACTCGTTCTGCCTAGGGCTTATAGGAACCTTGATACCAATTTTGGTTATCCTAGCTCATACACACAGACGGACAGACAGACAGACAGATGGACATGGCTATATCGACTCGTCTTCTCATCCTGATCAAGAATATATATACTTTGTGGGGTCTGCCACGCCTCCTTCTGTGTGTTACATACATGCGCACAAAACTAGTATAGCCTTTACCCTTTGGGTACAGGCTATAAAAACAGAAACATTTTTCTGCAGATAACACAGCGAAAACCATTGAGGCTAAGTCTATGAGAATATGCTCTGCTAATAAGGCAGATCATAGTGGACAGCAGGCAGAAAAATATAGATCTGCTCATAGAATGCGACGCCAACGATCACCACACTCAGTGGGCTAGCACTGATACCAATGTACGGGGTGAGTCCATTTTTAACTACATCCTGTCTACTAACATACTCTTATGTAATGTTGGATCAGATCCAACTTTTGTGATAAGGAACCGAAGCCAACTTCTTCACCTCGCTTTGGCGTCAGACGCACTTTACCATCGTTTTTCCAAGAGGAGAGTTCTATTGGAACACTCATTCTCAGACCACCTATACATTCAATACGAAGTATCTCTAAAGAACGAAAGATCAATCGCACCTAGAAATCCTAGATGCACAAATTTTTCCTCGTATGTAAATCATCTAAGTAATATACTACCTGACTACCCCCCTGAGGGCCCAGACACAATCGAATTCACTTCGACCCTAATAAATAAATTCATTTTCACAAATGCAGCCGTGTCCCCAGGCACGTTGAAGAGCTGCTTCGCAATAAGAGAAAACTTCGGCGGGAGTGGCAGGCCCACAGATTACCTGAATCGAAGGAGCGGTTAAAAACAGCCAACCATCTACTACGCAAAGCCCTAGAAGATGAAAAACACCGATCTCAAATGGATTATATGGAGCAACTCTCCCCAAATAGCAAACGATTCCCATTGTGGAAAGCTAAATCAGGCGTATGTCCACCAATCGAAAGTGAATCACCATTACGTACACAAAGAGGAAAGTGGGCTCGCAGCAACGAAGAGAAGGCAAATGTATTTGCCGCCCATTTAGAAAAAGTCTTCAAACCACATCCAGCAACAAATAGCTTTGTGCTCCCACCAACCAATTATCTTGAAGCTACCACGCCTATCGTATTTCAAGTTGGAGAAGTTACAAGTGTCATTAAGGACCAAGTTTCAAAGCAAAAAAAAAGCGCCGGGCCACGATTTAATTTCCCCCAAAATGATCATGGAATTGCCGAGCTGTGCAGTATATCATCTCACCATTATTTTCAACAGCATGATGAAATGGGGCTATTTTCCTCAACAATGGAGAAAATCGGTCATCAAAATGATCCATAAAGCTGGAAAGAATATCAAATATCTAATATCTAGGTTTGATACTGGATAGGAAGCTGAACTGGAACTTGAACATTGAAGACAGAGTGAGAAAAGCCACAATCGCACAATATACCAGCAGGAAATTCATTGGACTGAAATGGGGCATGGCCCCTTTATGTGGTCCACTGGCTATATACTGCAATATTCAGACCCATATTGTTATAGTGATCAGCTGAATGTTTTGCTCATGTCAAAATCCTGAGAGGGAATAACACAACCCCCTCAGTCACTGACTACTGTATCCCCGAGGAGTATCCCCATACTTCCTTTCACACCATCGATCCCTCTAGGGAAGAATGGAATTCCGGCACTCCAGGCTCCACCAATTCAATCAAATTTTATACATACTGTTCTAAATTAGACAACCGAGTAGGCGGGGGCGTCTTTTGCGAAGAACTTGGCATCAAAAAATCCTTCAGGCTACTGGATCACAGCAGTGTCTTCAGGCGGAAATCAAAGCTATTCATGAAGCTCTTCTAATACTGCCAAAACCAGCCACAGGCATCAGAGAAATCTGCATATATTCGGATAGCCAAGCGGCAATAAAATCCCTAGACAACATAACATCGAAATCGATGTCAGTACAGAACTGTCGCAAGCCCCTTCACGAGATGGCAGTACAGCTCTCAGTCTACCTCATTCGGGTCCCAGGCCATACGAATATTGAGGGAAATTGCATAGCCGACGAACTGGCAAGACATGGTACCACCGCCCCCTCCTTCCAGGCAAGAAGAGCGTCGGTATACTGATGGCTAGCTCTAAACTGTCTGTTCGGAACTACTTTGATTCTGTTGCTAGCACTACAGACTCCTCTAAAATCGCAGATGTGGCCCAATCAGAGCTTTGCAAACTGAGCAGAAGCCAATGCTCAGCCTTAGTCAGAGCCATCACGGGGCACTAGCTGGTCAGCACTAGGACTCTATCACAACGACTTCTGCAGAAGCTGCAGAGACGTGGAAGATGAGGAAACCGTAAACTACCTCTTCTGCGACTGCCCAGCCATGTCAAGGACAAGACAATGCTTTCTACGATCTAGACTCCTCCCAAATCTATCGGCACTAGCAAACAGAAAGCTGATAGACATTTTCAAGTTCATCCAGGCAGCTGGATGGATGTAATACTTGCGCAGACATGCAGATAACCACGGGTTTTTATACTCTGTACATGAAATGTACAATATTTTGGAATTTCCCTCCCTCCCCCCTCTCCCATGCAAATCGCGATTTTCTCTAACTCCCGTAATTCTTGGAATTTCGAACTTAATCTTGGCAAATACCCCCAGTTGGTTATTATGTGTCCGTGTGCAAAGTTTCACTATGACAGACCGATTTAACAAGAAGTTATAGCCATAAATATATTTTTTGCTGCAGCGCTGCTCAAGCGCTGCCCGCGGCTGTTGTTGTTTGGTTGACTGCTAACATATTTACACAGACACGAATAGATGCGCATAGGCATACATATACTCACACAGACGCAATTGCTAAGTAAATGTGCAATTATACACCCTTTACGTGAGTTCGAATACCGAAAAAGGTAAAATGGATCCAATTTTTTTTTTTATTTTGTTAATTTTTTTTTATTTTCTATAATTATTGTAAACATATGTACAGAGTATTTCAAAGTCGGGACACCCGACCTTAGCTTTTTTACTTGTTGTGAAGTGGACTAGTCCACGCGGTATCACAACGGGCCAACTTCTAAGGCCTAAGTGAGTCAGGGTTTACACCCTAGCTGCCGCACCTACCTACCTAGACAATTTCCTTCTTCTGACGACACTTACACTTTTTGCAAAACATGCGCAGCGTCTAATAATAGTCGCAGAACAGTACCGTTAGAAGAAATACTAATTTCACTTCGCCTTTCATTTATGATAACTAAAGCGCTAGGGTATGAATGCCAAAAAGGCTAAAAGGAGCTATTGTTAACGTTCCCATCTCTGTTGCAAACGAAGTTTCTTCTCTTCCGAGAGCGTTTAATGAAGCCGAGGCTGTTCAGCGCCACTTCAAATTCAATATGGAATATAGTTTTTGTTTAGCTTATAAGCTATTTGATTAACACATGGGTTTGTAGAAATCATGTAGTTACCATTAATGAAGAATGGGTGGCTTTTTTTAAATTCTGATATAGTTCCAGTTATTGCATCACCACTTGATAGGGACTTAGTTCAGAAGAAAATTTTGAGGTGGTGAAGGTCCATGGCTTTTGAATCTTATTACAGATTCCCATTCCAAGGATTTTGCTTTTTTGACAATTTATGCCGGTTGTGAACGGAAAAGCTCTAGAAAAATACTCGCCATGATACGACAATTCGGCCTTCCTACGTTTTTGAAAACTTTGTCTGCCGGGACTAGATGGCCTGAATTCTTACTTATTCTTTCTAAAGTAGTAGATAATATTGTTATAACAGAAGAGACAAGATCAGGATAAGGTTTTACGGAAAAGGCGCGATTAATTAGAATAGACCCAGTCACTTGTGTTAGATATTTTGATTTTCGTTATAGAGAAGTTTTAAAATGGAGGTTTATTAGGTAGTCATTTTGTTACAAAGTTTAACTGGCGTGTTGAGCTTCAACATAGATGTTAACATCATATAGATGGTAAGTTTTGGCTTGAAAATGCCCGAAAACTAAATTTAAATGATGACATTTTAATTGCTCCAGTTACCGAATTCATTTATCAGTATATTACTACTGATGTAAGTGATCAAGCCATTACTCTGCTCATAAGTTACCAAAACCATAAACAAAGTAATTCGTGTAGGCGCAAAGTCAGAGAACAGCTAGCTTTTCATTTTGTTTACCTTACCATCCCATGCCTACTTGTAGAACAGAAATTTTAGTTCCGCTGTCGAAGATTTCCAAGTACTTCATAAGGCCATTTTTGAAAAAATTAAAGAAATATTAAATGCTGATTTGGATTCTGAAATTGTCAATTATCTTGATATATTTGACAACTTTCTTTCTGAATTTTAAGGATTACAAATACGCGCTAAGGTCGAATTTTAAAAAGCCCCAAATTTTACTAAAAAGATCCTTTGAAGCGTAAGACTAATGCTTACAACAAGCCCCTTCTCTCCCTTTAAAACGCACTCAAGAGTGTTAATAAAGATAAGATTTAATGTTTCAAATTTAGCAGAAAATAATTAGAATTCCTATTTGTCTGTTATTATTAATACCCGAATTATAAAACTTCCATCTTTAATTTCTTCGGAAAATGAATTAAATCTTTTTAAATATCTTAATTTAAAGCAAAGACTCTACTTTACCCACGTCTTCAACAATATTAAATATAAATCCATCTTTCTGCAGTTCTTTGGTGGTGGTGGAAGCGTGTGAAAACGTCGTATTATTTCAGTTATATTTCAAGCCCTTTCCATATACAAGGTGTGTTCCAAAGTAAACAGGACTTTTTGAACCTAGTGCCCCCTGGTGGCGCTATCTATATGTCCACTGGTGCGTTAGAATCTGCTTTCTTTAACGATTGTTCAGTGACATGACATTTCATCGATTGGAAGTGAAGTTATTGCGTTAGTATGATTGTGTTATCGGTGCGAAAAGGAGCTTCGAACAAAGAGCCAACATTAAATTTGGCTTTAAAATTGGTAATACTTTTACCGAAACGTTTCAATTGATGGAGCAAGTTTATGGCGATGATTGCCTATCCCGAGTGGTTTCAACGTTTTCAAAGTGGTCGTGAGGACATAAATGACGATCAATATGTGAGCCAATCAAGATTCGCCATCACCGAAAATTCAATCGGAACTGTGCATGAATTCATCAAAAATCAGCCGAAATCATCATGTAAATTGATGGAAATGGAATTGAACATCTCCAAAGCATCGATCTATCGCGTTTTGACCGAACATTTGGGCTAACGAAAGGTGTGTGCACGGTTTGTTACGCACAAATTGAGTGACGACCAAAAATTGCTCTCACCAATCGACGCTTGTGACCGATTATTTGACCAAAAATCACATTTTAACCATTAACCCCTCGCCGTATTCACCTGATGTGGCACCGTGCGACTTCTACCTTTTCGAAAAAATGCATTTGCTCATGAAAGGAGAGTGTTATGCAGACGTAGAGGCCATTCAAAAAGCTTGCACCGGCATTCTGGCGGCCATACCGGCCAACGAGCTAAAACACTCGTTCGACATGCTTTTGGATCGTGCAAAAAGCTGTATTGAAGCAGAAGGAGACTATTTTGAATAAAATAAATGGATTTTGCCGAAAAAAAACATTTGTTTTTTTTTTTAAGTCCTGTTTACTTAGGAACACACCTTGTATTATAACAACAGGCTAGAGCGCAATCCGACATCGACAAAAACTTTACTTTGTGCGGCCTTTGGCATTAATGGCTCCACATTGCACTCAATGCTTTCTCACCCGGTTAATCAGTCCAATTCCACCTTAATATCATTGAGCTCCAACTTCGTTAATACCTTCCATTTATTCATTTATTTAAATCAACAAGTGGATCTGTCGATTTATTCAATAACAATATATAAGTATTAACATTTTATATATAAATTACTAGCAGGTATTGCCCGTCTTGACCCGGCTCAATATGTTTCCAATTGTATTTATTTTGTGTGTGCATAACCTACCCATATGTTTTCACCTTTTAAGTTACCAGTAGGAAGGCATTTAAGGTATTTAAATGAACATTTTCTGTTCTTGACAAAAAATTGTTCAGTAGTCCGTTACATTTTTGTTCTTGCCAAACTATTTCGTTAAACGAACATGACCACTATAACTAATATTTTTTAAAGCTCGTTTTCCCCCCGTTGGAGCTAGAATTTTCCAAAAGCCTTTCTTAGTGTGCTCCTACACTATGATGGATACTATGAAAGGATACTTGAGTCCAAATTTAAATTCACATTTGAGTCTTTTCGTGCCATATTGAGTCAATACGGCCACGCACAAACTCGGAATATGAAACACGGCACTCGTGTCAATGCCGTGCAGCGATGAGCCACGATCAAAAAGCACTGGCACCGATACCATCAAAATATCGAAGTTTGAATGCAATAAGCAGAATATTTAAATAACAAAATCTAATTATTTATTGACATCAATAAGAACAAATCATATACATACATACATCTTGTTTGTTCTCTCTGCTTTTGTAAAATGCATGTTTTGAAAATCCTTAAATGCAAAGTTGTAGATTTAGTTACGTAGATTACATTATCCAAATTTTAAATCGATTGGACTAAATTTATAACAAAAACTTTTCATTTGAAATAGTGAATAAATATAAAAACCCCAATAATTCAAGCTCCAACACAAATTTCGAGTATGCAGTTTTGTTTGTATCCTTTAATTGATTTTAGAAACTAAGTTTTAAGTCTATCGGTTGAAAAATGCGGATTTTTCAAACAAACTTTGGAGCTCGTTTTCCCCCCTTTGGAGCTCGAATTTTCCAAAATCCCTTCTTAGTGCGCATCTACACCATGATAGAATATTCAAGTCTAAATTTCAGCATCCTAGCTTTTACCGTTTGGGCTGTGGGCTGTTGACGCGGTTTCCTTTTGTGCCCCAAGAAAACCCCAATAATTCAAGCTCCAACAAAAAATTAAAAAAACCGAGTATGCAGTTTTCTTTGCATTCTTTAATTGATATTAGAAACTAAGTTTTAAGTCGATCGGTTGAAAAATGCGGATTTTTCAAACAAACTTTGGAGCTACTTTTCCCCCCTTTGGAGCTTGAATTTTCCAAAATCCCTTCTTAGTGCTCATCTACACCATGATAGGATACTTGAGCCCAAATTTCAGCTTCCTAGCCTTTACCGTTTGGGCTGTGCGTTGATCACCAATCAGTCAGTCAGTCAGGATTATATATATAGAAGATTTAAAATTAAGAATTCAAATATGATTAATATAACATAGTCTCAACTTAAAAGATAAGAAAGCCTACGAAAAAGCTGTACAATAACGTCTATAAGTGCCCCCGACACGTTGGGGAAAGGAGAAAGAGGGAAATCTCCAACTAAAACTAGCGCTAAATATATAATGACGGTCAATATAGACACTGCAGATGGCCTTGTTAATGGAGCATTAGGCATCCTAATGCAAATAGATTTCAATGAATTCAATAGTCCTATTACATTGCGGATAGACTTTTTGGAAGGAAAGCTAGGTGTGCAGTTTCCAGTTGTATCTGCAGAAGGTATTACTATTCATAAGAGTAAGGGAGCTACATATAGCATACATGTGCTCGTATGCAACGTGCATCTTTTCATAATAGGAGATTTTCATCCTCCATCACCTTTTCATGCTGAAGATAAAGTGGAAAAAGAATTAAGTAAATTGCGTTCATATAAATTGTTCCATACACACTTCGACTATTTAATAAATAATCCCAATTTCAATATTATTTACCACAATATATAAAGTCTTCATTCAGCCTGAACATCGCTAAGGTCATAAGCTTATGCTTAACGTGTCCATTCTATGCTTCTTTAAGTCTTCCACAATCTTTAACGAAGTACACGAAATTCCTGGTATAAGGCCTGCCGCACGTCTAGACTGTCCTGTATCCTATACAGTACGACAGTACAGACCTAAAAGAGGCCTTTTCATTTTTATAAAAAACTAGCGTTTCGTGAGTGTTTTTTAAGCTTTGCGGCGTCACATCTTTTTCAATACCTCCATCGATTTTTATGGCTTCGATTAGATCCTTGAAAATAGTTGAGTACCCAACGTCGTCCGTTATTGGTTCTCTAATGTATATTGCACTATCTACAAGGCCGGACATTTTGCATTCCGTATGCAAGCTGTCAAAAAGAAATGCTAATCCGCATAGTGAGCATTTTTCAGCAGCCAAACAAGCATTGCGGTACCTGAAGACAACAGTGGATCTGAAGCTAAAATACGAGCAGACCGGTGAGCCTATCTGTGGCTATGCAGATGCAGATTGGGCAAGCGACTCTATGGATCAAAAGTCATATACTGGATATGCATATATGTGGGGCGGTTCTGTATTCTCATGGGCATCGAAAAAACAGAAGTCCGTCACCCTAAGTAGCACCGAGGCAGAATACGTGGCTTTATCCGAAGCAACCACGTAAATTACTTACGTAAATTAATCAATGAAATGTATTTAAAATTTAAGCTTGATTCTGTTGTAATGCATGGTGACAATCTTAGTGCTATAAATCTTGTAAAGAATCCAGTGTATCATGCTAGAAGCAAGCATATTGATATTAAGTATCACCATATTCGTAATTGTTATGAAAAAAATGAAATTGATTTAAAGTACTGCCCAGCAAAAGAAATGGTTGCTGATATTCTTACAAAGAACTTGTGAAAGAATATGCATCAAAATTGTACTTGCTCGGCTTAAGTTAAAGAATTGTATTTGAACATATAAATATTGAGGAGGAGTGTTGGTAATTGGTAACGCTCATTAGTATACAACCATATGTAATACAAGTAGTACCGATCTGGTAACACACAGTAGCAGTTAAGTTACATATTTGTCCTCAATAAAAGTAGTCTCTCATAAACTTTCAACAGAAGCAGATCATTCTTTCTTATTTCCCCCTTCTATGCAACTTGAAATTACCAGTAAATTCATATTAACAAAAGAATTTTAAAATTACTTTCTGCTAAAAATGCTTCTATAGAAAAAAATATATATAAATAATAAATAAAATATAATTACATACATTATTGAAGAGTTAAAAACCAGTAGTGAAGACAAAAGAGTTTAACACATATTTTATAATTATATAAAATGGCACCCACATATCGGGATTGCTCGTATGGAATTTTGTGCTCATTTGGCAAATACCTCCAGTTAGTGATTATGAGTCCGTAAGCCAAGTTTTATTACGATAGGTTAATTATGAAGAAAGTTATAGCCAGAAACATATTCTCTGCAGAATCTCTGCTTGCAATTGTTGTTGTTGCTGCTTTGACTTATTCCTGTACTGCATACATACATGCATATAAAGACGCATAGACATGAAGATGTAAATGAACGCTACTGAAACTGTACTTTGTATGTATGTACAAGTTAACAAGTAACCCTCGCACCTAATTGTTTGGCGGCCCTTGCACACTTGGACACATGAATTCTTAAGTTCGGCGACCTAGCTGCAACACTTAGCTACGGTAACCTGATGCTCTTGCTATGTTGCAAGAGATTCCGTTATCGTCAGCAATTCTGCTGAGTCGGCTTGCCGACCATGACTCTTGCAGCGTCTTATCTAGAATTAAGCTTTCAATTATTGTCTTTAGCTTAAGCCGTACCAAGCGTTAAGAGAGTGTAATACTCATACTATACATTACTCCGGCATCGCCGTGAAATATAGTACCGTTTGTTTTATTGCTGCGCCACAAGGCCAGCTATTGGAAAGCTTTCGCTAACCCAACATATTAATAAACGTATCAACTAAAAGTGAACTGCATAGCGCAGTACATTGATCGTCGAGAAAAGAATAACTGCCGCATAACGCAGCATATTGCTCGTTAAGAGGGAAATAGCTGCACAGCCCAACATATGATCAACGACAAGAATAACTTACATATCAGAGAACTGCAACGAGTATGTTCGCGTATGTTCGACCACCCTTGCTAAAAATTCAATCAAATCAGATCTTTGCTTGGCTGCAAACGAGCTCGAACGAGTTGAGTACTCTCAGCATTTTTCTTATGATCGAACTTGCATGACCAATCTTTCTATTTTTATTTTTATTTTGGCTTTCAAACAGTTCAGACTCGGTCTCTTCGTTTAAGATGACTGGGTCCTGGTCGAACGAGTATAGTGCCGTTATTGGTCGAGTATTGTTTGGGTATTGCGCGAGCTATACTCGGGTATTACTCGAGAGTTAGAGAGGAAGGGACGGAAATTCCAAAACACACATTTTCTGCGTATTCACACAAAGCATCTGGGACTAAAATTTGGTGTTCCTAGGTCTTATAGTTTCCGAGATATTGGCGATTATACGAATGGAAAATCGGTAAAACCCCCATAGGGGGGAAGTGGTGGGAAAATCAAAAAAATAAAACAAACTTTCACAGCGTACATACATAACGCATCTTTGTGCAAAATTTGGTGTCAGACAGACAGACAGACAGGGCTAGATCGACTCGCCTCGTCATGCTGATCAAGAATATATATACTTTGTGGGGTCTGCCACGGCTCCTTCTGCCTGTTACATTTTCAGCTCCCGCAAACCTAATATACTTTTGTACATTTCATGTGCAGAGTATAAAAATGGAATTAATAAAGAAAATGGATTTAATACATACAAAGAAGACATATTTATGTAAATTTTTAACTGCATACATTTACATCATTGTGTCTTTGCGTGTTTATATGCCTGTACGTATGCAGCACAAAGTTAAACCAAAGCAGCAACAACGACAACAGGTGCGGGCAAAGCTACAAGCAGAGCATGGGCAGCGATTTTATTTATGGCTATTACTTTCTTCAGAATTGACCTATCATGATGAATCTTGGCATACGGACACATAAGCGCTAACTGTATGTAACTACAAAATTGATTTCAAAATTCCAAGAATTACGGAAGTTATAAAAAAATACAAACAGCGGCGGAGTGGCCTGTCTAGGACCTTTTGGCACCTAGATACCAAGTTTGGTAACTCTAGCTCTTGTACCTTCTGAGATCCTTGCGCTCATACAGACGGACGGACAGACGGACATGGCTTGTCTTTGTGGGGTCTGAAGTTTGATTATTCTAGCTCTTATACTTTCTGAGATCCTTGCGTTCATACAGACAGACGGACATGGCTACAAGTATATCGACTCGGCTTGTCATGCTGATCAAGAATATATATACTTTGTGGGGTCTGCCACGCCTCCTTTTGTGTGTACCCTTTGGGTACAGGGTATAATAATTCCGCCCGATGTCAAATAGACATTTTGAAGACGAATTTGAAATGCATATATAAAGGGATGTATATTATATAACTCATATCCTAACATATAACATTGATGATATCTGTAAAAATAATATCCGATTGAATTGCCCAGATTTTGTTACCGAATTAATTACTCAGCTGAAACAAAGGTATGGGAATTGTTGTTGCTTATATTTTAATATATTAACTATTCTAAAATTTTAAGTTACTGAAAAACTTTGAAATTCTACAAAATATTAATAAGTTTTCGGTCGAAAATGTGTTTCTTTTAATTTTAGAGTCCCGACTTTGAAATACTCTGTACATATGTTTACAATAATTAAAGAAAATAAAAAAAAATTAAGAAAATTAAAATACACAATTTGATCGATTTTAACTCTATCGGTATTCGAATTCACATAAAGGGTGTATAATTGCACATTTACATAGCAATTTCGTCTGTGTAAACATGTGTGCAGTCAACCAAAGCACCAGCATCAACAACAGCCGCGGGCAGCGCTGCAGCAGCAAATATATTTATGGCTATAACTTCTTGTTAAATCGGTCTATCATAGTGAAACTTGGCACACGGACACATAATAACCAACTGGGAGTATTTGCAAAATTTTAGTTTGAAATTCCAAGAATTACGGGAGTTAGAGAAAATCACGATATGCGCTGGAGAAGGGGAAGGGTGGGAAATTCGAAAATACACATTTTCTGCGTATTCACATAAGGCATCTGGGACTAAAATTTGGTGTTCCTAGATTTTTTAGTCTCCGAGATATGGGCGATTATACGAATGGAAAATCGGGAAAACCCCCATAGGGTGGAAGTGGGGGGGGGGGGAAATAAAAAAAAATAAAACAAATTCGTATAGAATACACACATAATTTATCTTTGTGCAATATTTGGTGTCTCTTTATCTTATAGTCTCTGAGATCCAGGTGTTCATACGGACGGACAGACAGACAGACAGACAGGGCTAGATCGACACGTCTTGTCACGCTGATCAAGAATATATATACTTTGTGGGGTCTGCCACGCCTGCTTCTGCCTGTTACATTTTTCAGCTCCCGCAAACCTAATATACATTTCATGTACAGAGTATAATTATTTAATACATATATATAATATTTATTTACCAGAGAACTGCAACGAGTACTACATTTTCGGTCATACTCGGTATGATTAATTCATTTGGGTATTATTATTATTATTATATTTGGCATAAACAACCCTATTGGGACTCTGCCTGATGCACAATTTGCCTCCACGCGCCTCTGCTTTGCGCGCGTCTCCTCCAATTGGTAACACCAAGTGATGTTAGGCCTTCAGTCACTTGGTCCTTCCAACGTATTCGGGGTCTTCCTCTCCTCCGTTGTCCTCCAACTACCGCATCAAATACTTTTCGAGCTGGAGCTTCTTCTTTTATACGTACGACATGACCTGTCAGTGTCACCGCACAGCTCATACAGCTCATCGTTCCATCTGATACGGTATGTATCGCCAACGCAAATAGGACCGAAGATCTTGCGGAGAATTTTCCTCTCGAACACCCCAAGAGCAGCTGCATCTGATTGTGTGGTGGTCCAGGGCTCAGCCCCATATAAGACCACCGGAAGGATGAGCGTCTTGTAGAGCGTTATTTTCTTCTGCCAAGAGAGAGCTCTACTGTTCAATTGTCTACTGAGCCCATAGTAGCACCTGTTGGCAAGGATTATTCTCCGCTTAATCTCCAGGCTGATATTGTTGCTGTTGTCAAGAGCAGAGCCAAGGTATATGAATTCCTTGACAGATTCAAAGTTATAGTTCAGATGATAATCAATTCTCTGCTAGAGCACACCATAAACTTTGTTTTGCTCATGTTTACCGCCAGACCTACTTTGGCCGATTCCCTTTCGATCGCTCCAAAAGCACCAGTGACATCACGCTTGGTCCGACCAATGATGTCAATATCATCGGCATATCCAAGGAGCTGGACACATCTGTTTGTCAATATTGTGCCCGTCCGATGTACTCCGGCTTTCCTTATAATGCTCTCCATAAGAAGGTTGAAGAGCATACATGAGAGCGAGTCACCTTCGGAGAGGTCGTTTCCTACCTTAACGGAGCTGATGGTATTGCTCAACGTCATTCTGCAGAGCCAAATTAGCTTAGCAGGGATACCACGCTCAGACATGGCAGCATATAGGCGATCTCGCAGCCTTGTAGTCAACAAAAAGGTGGTAGGTGTCGATCTGACTTTTGTAGGTCTTTTCCAGGATCTGGCGTAGTGTGAAGATCTGGTCAATGCAGGTCTGAAACCGCACTGATAAGGTCCAATCAGTGTCTTTGCATGTGGCTTCAATCTCTCACACAGTACGCTCTTATATGCGATTGGAAGAAGGCTAATACCACGATAGTTGGTATCATCGTGTCATCATCCTTCTTCAGAGTAGGGCAGATCGTACTAAGGCTCCAATCTTCGGGCATATTCTCCACAAGCCATATCTCGCAGATGAGTTGGTGCATGGACCTTACTAACTCATCACCACCAGATTTAAACAACTCAGCAGGCAGTCCATCAGCACCTGGGGCTTTGTTGTTCTTAAGCCACTGTATTGCAACCTTAACCTCCATATGGCTTGGAACCGGTACTTCTATACCATCGTCGTCGATTGGGGTTCTTGGATCGTCATTTCCGTCTGCAAGTAGACTTGAGAAGTGATCCCTCCATAGCCTTAGCACATTCTCTGCATCCGTGACCAGGTTTCCGTCATCATCTTTGCAGACAAATGCGCCCTACCTAAAGCCCTGGGTCAGACACTTAACCCTCTGGTAGAAGTTTCGGGCTTCATTCCTGTCTCTGCTTCGCTCCACAATCTCACACTCACGCTTTTCAAGCTCCTGTTTTTTCCGTCTGAAAAGTCGCTTTTCTTCTCTCCTCTTTATTCTATAAGCCTCTACTACAGCTCGAGTACCACCAGCCTGCAATGTTCTTCGGTATGCGACGTCTTTTGCTGCTGTAGCTTCACGACACTCCTGGTCGTACCATGGATTCCGTGGTGGAGGGCGCTGGAACCCAAGTACGTCTTCTGCTGTAGCACATAGGGAGTGGGATATGTGCGCCCACATATCACTGATGTTTGCAGGCATGGGAGAGCGCTGGCTGAGCATGCCAGAGAGTTGAGTGGAGTATGCGTCCTCTGTCTGTAGTGATTGCAGCTCCCCGATGTTCATCTTATTCATCATACTTCGACGCGGCGTTTTGGGCTTACATAGCCGCGTGCGTACCTTGGCTGCAACAAGATAATGGTCCGAGTCAATGTTAGGACCCCGAAACGAACGAACGTCGAGTATGGTGGATGCATGCCTTGCATCGGTCACAACGTGATCAATCTGGTTCCGCGTTAATCGATCAGGAGACAGCCAGGAAGCCTTGTGGATGTCAGGATGACAAAATCTGGTACTACTAACTACCATGTTATGCGCTGCAGCAAAGCCGATTAACCTCGGACCATTGCTCGAGGTGGTCTCGTGGAGACTTAATCGGCCGACTGTTGCTCCAAAGACACCTTCTCGCCCAACCTTGGCATTGAAATCCCCAAGAAGGATTTTAATGTCATGAGCTGGACAGCGGCCGTAGGCACGGTCGAGCTCCGCATAGAAGGCATCTTAGGTCCCGTCGTCCTTTTGGTATAGTGACAAGAAATGACTGGTTGCAAACAAGCCCTCAATGAACACTCAGTTCGAATCAAAATCGCAAAACTCAGAAGTGAGCGGTTGTGACCGAAACTTCTTGCATGAATGCGAGCAATGACCTCTCCCATGCAAATCGCGATTTTCTCTAACTCCCGTAATTCTTGGAATTTCGAACTAAAATTTTGCAAATACCTCCAGTTAGTTATTATGTGTCCGTATGCCAAGTTTCACTATGATAGACCGATTTAACATGAAGTTATAGCCATAAATATATTTGCTGCTGCTGCGCTGCCCGCGGCTGTTGTTGATGCTGGTGCTTTGGTTGACTGCTAACATATTTACAAAGACATGAATAGATGTGCATAGGCATACATACACTCACACAGACGAAATTGCTATGTAAATGTGCAATTATACACCCTTTACGTGAGTTCGAATACCGAGAAAGATAAAATCGATACATTTTTTTTTTTTTAATTTTCTTAATTTTTTTTATTTTCTATAATTATTGTAAGCATATGTACAAGGTATTTCAAAGTCGGGACAGCCGACTTTAGCGTTTATACTTGTTTTAATTTAATTTTTTTTTAATTTTCCTTTTTATTTTACACTAGCAGGTATTGCCCGTCTTAACCCGGCTCAATATTATGTTTCCAATTGTATTTATTTTGTGTGTGCATAACCTACCCATATGCTTTCACCCATTAAGTTACCAGTAGGAAGGCATTTAAGGTATTTAAATGAACATTTTCTGTTCTTGACAAAAAATTGTTCAATATTCCGTTACATTTTTGTTCTTGCCAAACTATTTCGTTAAACGAACATGACCACTATAATATATATATATTTTTTAAAGCTCGTTTTCCCCCCTTTGGAGCTAGAATTTTCCAAAAGCCTTTCTTAGTGTGCTCCTACACTATGATGGATACTATGAAAGGATACTTGAGTCCAAATTTCATCTTTTACCGTTTGGGCTGTGCGTTGATCACCAATTAGTCAGGACAAACTGTTTTATATATAGAGATAACGCAACGTTTTAAGATAGACTATGTGCAAAAAGGGGAATAATTATAAGGGTATATCTTAATTTTGAGTCTTTTCATGCCATATTCAGTCAATACGGTCACGCACAAACTCGGAATATGAAACACGGCACTCGTGTCAATGCCGTGCAGCGATGAGCCACGATCAAAAAGCGCTGACAATTCTCATCTCAATTTGCTAGAGTAAGACTTTCGATAGTTGAAGCCACCGATACCATCAAAATATCGAAGTTTGAATGCAATAAGCAGAATATTTAAATAATAAAATCTAATTATTTATTGAGATCAATAAGAACAAATCATATACCTACATACATCTGCCCGCAATGCGAAACGGAATATGCGTAGCTCCGTTATTCGGTTTTTGCCTTACTATCGCTCACGCAGTCGTTGCCTAGCGACGGTAACTGTAAACTTTTGGCGTTTTGCCATTTTGCTTTGGCTATTTCAATCGTTTACACGCAACTACACGAACAGCTGTTTGCATGTGTGTCTGTGTGTGTATGTATACTTAGTTGTCCCCAACTGTTTGATATTTTGTATTGTTTGTTCTTCCTGCTTTTGTAAAATGCATATTTTGAAAATCCTTGAATGCAAAGTTGTAGTTACGTAGATTACATTACCCAAATTTTAAATCGATCGGACTAAATTTATAACACAGACGTTTCATTTGAAATAGTGAATAAATATTAAAACCCCAATAATTCAAGCTCCAACACAAATTTCGAAAATCTTAGTATACAGTTTTGTTTGTATTCTTTAATTGAGTTTAGAAACTAAGTTTTAAGTCGATCAGTTGAAAAATGCGGATTTTTCAAACAAACTTTGGAGTTACTTTTCCCCCTTTGGAGCTCGAATTTTCCAAAATCCCTTCTTAGTGCGGATCTTCACAATGATAGGATACTTGAGCCCAAATTTCAGCATCCTAGCTTTTACCGTGGGCTGTTGACGCGGTTTGCTTTTGTGCCCCAACATTTTTTTTACAGGACAACTCCCATATTTTAGGCCCCAAAAAAATTATCAAAAAACAAAGTATACAGTTATTCTTTGTTGTTCTGAGAGTATACAAACTAAGTTTGAAGTTAATCAGATGAAAACTGTAGATTTTTCATACAAACGTTGGAGCCTGTTTTCTCCCCTTTGGAGCTCGAGTTTTCCAAAATCCCTTCTTAGTGGGCACCTAGACTATGAAAGGATACTTGAGTCCCAATTTCAGCTTCCTAGCCTTTACCGTTTGGGCTGTGCGTTGATCACCAATCAGTCAGTCAGTCAGTCGGTCAGTCAGGACAAACTGTTTTATATATATAGATACAGGCTATTTTACTGCCGGGCTTGCTCGACTCTGACGTTCTCTCTTGTTATACTCTTTATGAAATGTACATAAATATTTTACTTCTAGTTAATGATTTTCTGTCCATATACCAAAGAAGGCACGGGCGTGGCCAGGATTTAATCCTAGGGTGAGGAGTCACAGATTGTTTTAGCCGATTTTTAACTATTACTAGACTAAAACAAGTGTTTCTGGGTTCATACAGACAGGCAGACGGACAGTCGGATGGGCGAACAGACGCGCATGGCTATATCGAGTCGTCTTGTCACCCTAATAAGAATATATTTATACATTGTGGGGTCTGCCACGCCTCCTACTCTGTGTGCAATCTACACAACAATTTTTAACAAATTTTTGATTGATTTTACCTCCCTAGGTAATCGAACTCACGTAAAAGGTGTATAACTGCACATTTACATCGCGAATACCTCGGCTTTTTACAATTACCTTGGAAACGAAAACTTGCCCAAAATCGAACTAAGCACCAATGATAGGGCTACTTAAGAGTTATAATTTGAGCCTATTTACACAATAAAAATTCGTTTGTAATCTAGCTAATCAATTAAGCATAGCTATAAAATGGATATGTATTGGTTTTTAGTGAGAACCTGAATGGTTTGGTCACTCCATGAAAGGAGGTAAAAGCGATTAAAATTATTTTTACTTTCTTTTAATTTTCTTAGTTCTTATACCCTGTACCCGTAGGGTAAAAATAGTAGATTAGGTTTGTGCAAAGTATGTAACATGGAGAAGGAAGCATCTCCGACCCCATAAAATATATATATTCTTGATATGCATGACAAGACCAAACCAAACCAAACAAATTTCCCTCCAGTACTACTACCACAAACTGCAGCATTAAATTCGCTCTCCTTCTTCTTTTTTCTTCTACTTAGGGCGCATATAACTCAGTGACGCAAGTTTGTCTGGGTACAGGGTATTTCACTGTCAGGCTTGCTTGATTGTAGCGTTCTCTTGTTTTTATTTCTATAATTATTCTACACATATGTGCAGAGTACTTCGTAGTCTGGACACCAGACTTTAGCTATTCCTCTTGTTTTAACATTAATTTATTATTTTATTAAAAATTGAAATTTGAAAAATAATGTGAACCTTGTGGGTTTGGATACTTATGAAGTGGGCCCGCTCAACTTTAGCATTCCTTTCATTTGTAAAATTTGTATGCGACCTTTGCAATAGTTTAACAGTTTCTCTAATTCATAATTAAAGAAGGGATGAATATAAATTAAGAAAAAATTGTTGATCTAAATATATTAAAATGTTTTTATGAAATACAATTACTATATTAAAATACATTATTGAATAACAAATAATCGGGTGGCATGACTTAAACGAAAGAGAAATAATATGGGGACTTATCAGATTATTATTTATTATATATGTATGTATATTTATGCATTTTAGTATTATTTAATCTTAATTAATATTACTCATAATATTTCATTATGAAAGTATACTTGTTTGTACACACTTTTACATGTATAGAACAAATGAAGCGCAGTTATTAGTATATATATATTTAGGTATTAAATTGACTATATATATGAGTTGATTCGCATACTGCAAAACTTTTTAAAAAAAAGTTTTTTGCTGTTATTATAATTTTTTTTGTAATTCTTACTGAGTTTGATAAATTTGTATTCCGCACACAATTTCTTGCATATTAATACTTTAATAATATTTATAGATATAGACATGTATATATGTTTATATATTGAAACATAAACATAAAAAGGGGGTTTGTTTAACTATATATGAAAATATATATATACGAGCATATATATACAGATTTCACTTATAGTTAAATTAACACCCTTTTTAAATAGTTTGAATTTTGTACGTTTGTTTGTTTTATGTATGTGTGCTCAAATTTACTGCGTGCTTTCCTCTTTACATGACTTGTAGTTTGGACATAAATAAGTACAAGAATTTTAAAAAGTTCCATTACCTCCACCTCTAATTACCTTTTTGTGCTCCCCATTGTTCCATATGTCACCAATGTTAAAATTAAATGCATCAATTTTATTATGACGGCACATTTAGAACACCCGTTTGGCTTAAATGCCACATTACCGCATAAAACACTTTTATTTTTTGTATTTACAAAACCACTACAACTATTAAGATCACTTTGGGAAAATTAAAATAAAAAACCAAACATTAACGTGCGATTTAAAATAAGTTAATTTGCTGATACTAATGCACTTCCATGTGAACGTTAACTAATTTTCTGTTAAAGTCTAGACTTCACGTTGAAGTTGCATTTACTTCAACTCCCGTTATCCGTTATTCAGTTTGGCTCGACCGTAGCGCGACAGGCTCCGTTGGCGACTAAACATAGTTATAATGCTGGAGTAATCGGAAATGACAGTCGGGTTGCTCCTGTATAATATTCTTGCTTCACGAGGAAAAGGAGCCGAAGTTCGTGCAGATTCGTTCGGTCGTACGATGCTCAATTTTTTTCCGGTGCCCCCATTGGTGGCGTTTATAGAAAGGGGTTGGAGAGACTGTTAGTAAAGTTTCACCATGAGAGAAAGCGATGAAATGGTGCAATGGAATCCACCACGTGGCTGTGGCTATTTCGTTGCTGTTTAATTTCGTTGCTGTCATTGCCACTTTGTACTATACAGTATATAGAAATCCCTAACATTAATTTTACTGTTGCATTGCTTTTATATCAGGCGCTCGAGGAGAAAAATGTATTACTTGTTTTGAATAACATTTTTAGGAACTCCATACGCACTCACTACCATCAAACTAAGATATGCTTTCGTTTTATGTTTTCTATTAGTGGAAAATCAAAAATGCTTTGTCATTACCAACTGTCACATAACATTAAATTGAATACATTTCCGAAAATAATATGAATCATTTGGGCCAATTGCTCCGGGTTTTCACAATTTCTTTTGTATTTAGTTATTTTGTATTAAATAAAAATAATACAAAGAAAGGAATGCTAAAATCGAGCAAATCTTAAATACCCTGCACCTCCAATCACAAAGGAAAAAAGGAAAACAAAAATTTTTTCATTAATTTAAAAAAAATATTTTAAATAAATTATTTAATTAAATTAAATACAAATTATTCAATACATATATACAAAAGTGGACATATGCTTATATACAGTTTCAACAGCATACATTCACATCAGAATCGTGTCTCTGTGTGTTTATATGCGTGTATGTATGCATCACAAAGTTGAACCAAAGCAGCAACAACATCAACAGCTGCGGGCAGAGCTGAGAATAGCGCATACGCAGCGATTTTATTTAGGGCTATAACTTTCTTCAGAACTGACCCATCATGATGAAACTTGGCATACGGACACATAACTGAATGTAACTACCAAAATTGATTTTGATTACGGAAGTTATAAAAAACAAGATAGAAAGCTACAGTCGAGCAAGCCCGACAGTAGAATAGCCTGTACTCTTCACAAAAAAGAAAAATTAAAGAAAAATATATATATTAAAAAAATTAAATATATTAAAAAAATTAAATTATTTAAAAAAATTTAAATAATTTATTAAATTAATTAAGACAAGAAAGGAATGCTAAAGTCGAGCAGGCTCAACTCTTAAATACCCTGTACCACCCCACAAAAAATTTAATTTTAATTTATTAACTAAATTAAATATACAATATTGCATACATGCATACATACATTTACATTTACATCAGAATCGTGCCTATGCGTTTTTGTGTACTATGTATGTATGTATGCATTGGGCCTGGTTATATGGCTATAACTTTCTTCCTGATCAACCTATCATATTGAAACTTGGTATACGGATATATAATCACTAACTGGATGTGTCTACCAAATTTTATTATAGCTCTTATACTTTCTGAGATTCTTGCGTTCATACAGACAGACGGACAGACAGACGGACATAGCTATATCGACTTGGCTTGTCATGCTGATCAAGAATATATATACTTTGTGGGGTCTGCCTCGCATCCTTCTGTGTGTTACATGTACACTCGCACAAAACTAATATACCCTTGTACCCTTTGGGTACAAAGTGTGAGTGTATGTATGCCTATGCGCATCTGCATGTCTGCAGTCAACCAAAGCACCAGCATCAACAACAGCCGCGGGCAGCGCTTGAGCAGCGCTGCAGCAGCAAATATATTAATGGCTATAACTTCTCGTTAAATCGGTCTATCATAGTGAAACTTGGCACACATAATAACCAACTGGGAGTATTTCAAAAATTTTAGTTCGAAATTCCAAGAATTACGGGAGTTAGAGAAAATCACGATTTGCACGGGAGAGGGCGAAGGGTGGGAAATTCGAAAATATACATTTTCTGCGTATTCACATAAGGCATCTGGGACTTTGGTGTTCCTAGGTCTTATAGTCTCCGAGATATAGGCGATTATACGAATGGAATCGGGAAAACACCCACAGGGGAGAAAATCAAAAAAATAAAACAAACTCGTACAGAATACACACATAAGGCATCTTTGTGCAAAATTTTGTGTCTCTAGCTCTTATAGTCTCTGAGATCCAGGTGTTCATACAGACGGACAGACAAACAGACAGGGCTAGATCGACACGTCTTGTCACGCTGATCAAGAATATATATACTTTGTGGGGTCTGCCACGCCTCCTTCTGCCTGTTACATTTTTCAGCTCCCGCAAACCTAATATACTTCTGTACATTTCATGTACAGTGCCTAAGATGTTAATGCTTCTGGCGTGCCGATGGTGAATGTCTATTGTTGCTAAGAGTGTTCTCGTGTTATAAGCGAAACAATTTCACTCCGGTACTACGCGCACAAGCTGCAGCAGCAACTTCGCTCTTCTTCGTCCTTTTGCTTCTGCTATAGGCTCATATACCTCAGTGTCGGAAGTTAGGTATTTCACTGTCGGGCTTGCTCGACTGTAGTGCTCTCTCTTGTTATACTCTGTACATGAAATATACAAGAGTATATTAGGTTGGCGCTAGCTTAAAAATGTTACAGGCAGAATTATGCGTGGCAGACCCCCAAAGATATATATATTATTGATGAACACCTGGATCTCAGAGACTATACGAGCTAGAGACATACAATTTTGCACAAAGATGACTTTTGGGTGTACGCTGTGCAAGTTTGTTTTATTTTTTAAATTTTCTCCCCTACTTCCCCCTTAAGGGGGCTTTTCCGATTTTCAGTTTGTATAATCTCCACACACTTTAAGAGCTAAGGACACCAAATTTTAGTTCCAGATAGCTTATGTGAATACGCACTACAAATAATGGGTTTTCATAACTCCCTCTTGGAATTTTTCATTTTAATTCGGGAAATACCTCCAGTTAGTGATTATGAATCCGTATGCAATGTTTCATAATGATAGGGCGATTTAACAGGAAGTTATAACCATATGTACACATGACAAAGCTGTGCCCGCAGCTATTGTTGTTGTTACTGCCTTGCACACGAGACATACACTGACACACACAAACACATAATTATTGTACACATAGCTTTTTTACTTGTTTCATCTAATAAAGATTCAGGTGTATTTATGTATTAATTGTATACTAAACAACACTTAATTTATAATTATTTGTATTTTACTTAATTTTTATAGCCTGTACCCAAAGGGTGAAAGGCTATACTAGTTTTATGCGAATGTATGTAACACACAGAAGGAGGCGTGGCAGACCCCACAAAGTATATATATTCTTGATCAGGATGAGAAGACGAGTCGATATAGCCATGTCCGACTGTCTGTCTGTCCGTCTGTCTGTATGAGCGCAAGGATCTCAGTAAGTACAAGAGCTAGGATAACCAAAATTGGTATCAAGGTTCCTATAAGCCCTAGGCAGAACGAGTTTGTTTATTTTTTCTGATACACCCCCCCCCCCCCACTCCACCACAATTCGTATTTTGTCTTATAACTTCCGTAATTCTCGGAATTTTAAAATCATTTGGAAGGTACATCCAGTTAGTACTAATGTGTCCGTGTGCCAAATTTCATCATGATAGGTCAATTCTGAAGAAAGTTATAGCCATAAGTAAAATCGCTGCTCATGCGCTGCCTGCAGCTCTGTCGGCAGCACTGCCCGCAGCTGTTGTTGTTGCTGCTTTTGTTCAACTTTGTGCTGCATACATATACGCATATAAACACGCATAGGTACGTGATGTAAATGTATGCTGTGTAAACTGAACATAAACATGTATTCTAATTTAATTTTTTTAATAATTTAATTTTTTTTTCAATTTTTTTTTTTTAATTTTACCTTTTTGTGGAGAGTACAGGCTATTTTACTGCCGGGCTTGCTCGACTGTAGCGTTCTATCTTGTTTTAATTTATCTAATTATTGTAAACATTTGTACAGAGTATTTTAAAGTCGGGACACCCGACTTTAGCTTTTTTACTTGTTTTATTTAGATTTTTGGCGGTAACTGCAGAATTTGCCACTACAAGTAGATGGGACGACAACAGTATGGGATTCTCTAATGTCAGTATGGAATTATATATTAAGTAATATTTAACGCCAAAATTATGATGTTCATTTGTCATTTAGCAATGTAGCAGAAATATGGGAAAATTTAGTAGAGATGCTCGCATATTTCTACCACATTTTGGCCAATTCTTTTGGATGCCCGTTTTTGATGAGCTCAATGTTTTTTCTTACAGTTATAATTTTACTTAAAATATGCTTGTTCTCTTCCGACACTCTCTAAAGTTTCTAAAGGAACTACCAACAGCAAATTACTTTGGTACGTTCCGAAAGCTATAAATAATTTTAAAAAATTGTATGGAAACTCTTGCATTTCACTTAATAAGACTGAACAAAAAGAACATTCGTGCTCTTCTGGTCTCAACTTTCCTTTCAGCTTCCCCAAAGTACAAGTGCATTAAGTTGCACGTGTACGACTCTTAGCTACTACAAGTAGTTCAATACTAGGCGCTAATACATCAACACATATGTATATACATACATACATCCTTAGGTTAGGTTGAAATGGCTGGGGTGATGGTTCACACCCGCCCACTTTTTGTTCACCAGTCTTTAGCCACCCGGTGATATTCAACAATTTTACAAGATCCACGAGCTCTACACTTTTTATTTCCGAGAGGTCGTTTAAAAAGTTTCCTTAGGGTGCGTAGTCTGTTCCTCTCCAGCACTGGGCAGTGGGAGAAGAGGTGCTTCTGCAGAAGGGATGTCAAGGGATTGCCATGTAAGCCTTGCTCGAATGCACGAGCTTGTGTTATTCCAGCGCTGAGGTGTCATAGAACGTGCATGGGTGCGCGAGCCGAAAGGACGCTAACGGCATTCTCATACCTTTCCTGTCGCGAAGGATGTTTGCATTGGTTCCCTCCCGTGCATTTTGAGCGCCGCTTGGCTGTCGGAGTATATAAAAATCGATCTGCCACCTGCTATATCGCAGCCCCTTCTGTCTGGTAGATGCTGCAATGATCAGGGAAACGAAAAGACAGTCGTATCTCCGTAAAAAAGTTGATGGCATTGTTTCTTATGTGTGGAAGGTTATCCCACTCTGTTCGAGTGAGAATCCTGAGAGTAAGTTTTGGTCATCATTTTCGATATTAAAATTGAAAGCAAGCGTCCCAATCTTTCTTTGTTTTTAATAATTTATATAAAATAATATAAATTTTCATTGGCGCCCGAGCAGGGACTTGCTTGTTTTTTTTTAAATTAAAACTTTAATTTGTGCGGAACCGCGTCGGTCGTGTTGTTGTTGCTGCACTGGGGATTCTATTGTGTTGCTGCCACGTCAACTGGATTTGGAGGATGAGTCAAGTCGACCAAAGGGAAGTTCCTGAGCCAAAGTCGACTTCACAGGTACTGTGCTAAAGTTTGAAAGTGAAATTTAACCAGCGAATTGCTTATTTCGGCCTTCAACTTTTAACCTTTGGCACATACGTGACCATAATATAATACGGTAGATAGTTGAGCATAATTAACACAAATATAAATCGCATGTCGTACTAATATTAAATAATAGTGAACCGCTATAGGCAATTATTTAAAGTGCCAATTTATTGTCGTTTGATTTTGTTATACATACATACATACATAAATATACATAGCCACTTTTACATACGGCATCCCCCCCCACGTCAATATCAGCCAACCGTCGGCAGTTTTCGTTTGTTGCTTGCTCTCGTGGTTCTCATCAAATTCGCCGTTGTCGTTGTTACATATGTACATATATACCGACATACTCGCATACATAACTTAGCTAATACATTGCTGTCGTGTTCGCGCTTAAGCTGCTGCATTTTTTGTTTGCCTGCGCTTCGCATAATACATGCATAAGAATTAGCTGTTCTGCTAACGCACACAAGGCATTTGTATTCGAATTATTCTTTTCGTTTGTCGCCACTTTCGCTGCTGCTTCCAAAAGTATTGCCTTCGACGGTCAGTCAACTGCAGTTATTCTCGTTTTCGTTCGCACTGCTAGACGACCATCTGTTGCGCTCCCCTACACTTGCTGAGAACAGCATATTGCTTTCGATTTCTCGTTTGTCACTCGACAATTTTCGTTCGATCAAAGTTTAAAACCTTAAATCAATATGAGTAAGGACTTGATCGAAGAACTTAAAAGGAAGCGCGAGGGCTGTATGAGGAGTATATGTCGTATGCAACGGCAATTAAGAGAAGGCTCGATTTCGTTAGAGCCAATCGAGTTAGAATGCTGGTTAGAGCTTCTAACAACTCATATAGAAACTGCAAATATATTGCAAAGCAAAATTGAAGCAAAAGATACAGAAGATGACTACTGTGAAGAGTTGGAAGAAACTTGCATTATGACCAAATCCTTATTAAAAGGCCAGCTGGAAAAACTAAGAAGAAAAAGCATCGACAATTCAAGTTCGGCAAACGGTATTGCACCGTCTACTTCAAAAAAGCCAAGGTGTCGATTGCCAGCGGTCGCTCTTCCAACTTTTAGCGGCAAGCATTCTGAATTTAAAAACTTCATGAGTCTTTTTGAAACTTTTGTTCACAATGATGACACACTGCATGATATTGAAAAATTCAATCACTTAATATCATGTTTGGCTGGTGACGCTTTAGGCACAGTTCGCGCCTTCCAAGTGACGGAAGACAATTATAGCAAAGCCATTGAAAGTCTAAAGCGGGTGTACGATAATGACTGCCTAATATTTTTCGATAACATATCGACACTTTTCAATCTGCAAAAGATTTCCCAGCCAGCTGCGTCAGCTTTGAGAAGCCTGATCGACACTTCTGTCAATTGGTGACGACAAGAAAATCGCTAATGCCATTTTAATTTATTTAGTTATGGGCAAAGTCGATCCTACCACAAAAAAGAAGTGGGAAGAGCAGCTCGACTACACAACGCTCCCACTATGGCGAGATTGTGAGACTGCTCTTAACAGGCGCTACCAGCATATTGTTGCTGAAGAAGCTAGTAAAGCTCAAGCGAAGGGCAGCCAGTCGAGCAATAACACTCAGACTCAAAAAGTCAAAAATGCTAGCAGGATAAATCATTTGTTCGTTGCTGCCAAAAACGAACAGAATAACCTTTGTCAATTTTGCAATTCAGCTGACCATTCGATTGGCAATTGCCAGGCATATATTGCCTTGTCAGTGCAGCAAAGGTTTGACTTCGCTAAAGGTGCGCCTTTGTGCATAAACTGTCTTCGACGAGGCCACACAGTAGCGAAGTGTAAGGCAAAGAAATGTAGCGTGTGCCAACGTTCTCATCACACACTGCTACATATTTATACTGCTAGCACAAATCTTGCGTTACTACCACCCTCTCAGCCACCCCATCTTCAAGATAGCTCTTCCACTTCGCATGCCATGCATGCGACTGCTTCGAATAGAGTGGTTCTTGCAACAGCAGTCGTGAGCGTTAAAACGAAAAGTGGCGATTTCGTTTTAGCAAGAGCATTGTTAGATTCGGGGTCACAAGTCAACTTTGTGACTGAGGATCTAGCTCAAAAGCTACAGCTCAGACGAGAGGATACGTGTATGGTCTTGCGCGGCATTGGAGCCACCAATGCGCGTGCCAAGAAAAGAATTCATACAGTGGTGAAGTCGCGTGTCAATTGTAGCGAGTTTTCCGCAGATTTTTTGATCTTGGGATCGATTTCTGGTTATCATCCCGATCAAGCGGTGAACACCAGCGGGTGGAGGTTCCCCAAAAATATTCAATTGGCCGATCCTCAATTCCATAAACCGCAAAAAATTGATATGCTAATTGGAGCAGAGCCATTCTTCGAATTATTGTCGGTAGGCCAAATAAAGTAGCCCAAATGAGTTTCCCACATTACAAAAAACGCTTCTCGGCTGGATAGTGTCAGGCAGATGCTCTACTCAACCTACAACGAGTATAGAGGGAGCAGTGAATTTAAGTTGCCAAGAAGAACAATTACTTTCGATAGACTCAACGATACAAAAGTTTTGGTCCATTGAGGACTTGCCTAATAATTCGAAAGTTCTCTCACCTGAGCAACAGCTTTGTGAACAACACTTTGTTGATAATACAAAAATCTTGTCGTCTGGTCGATTTCAGGTACGGTTACCTTTTAAATCTGACCCAAAAAATCTTGGCTCGTCGTATGAAATTGCGAAACGTCGTTTTTTGTCGCTTGAAAGGAGGTTGTCAAAAGACCCTCAAATGAAAAGCATGTATCTGGAATTTATGGACGAGTATGTTTCGCTCGGTCACATGTCCTCAACGGACAACAAAATTCCAGATACTCCACACTATTTTATTCCGCATCAGTGTGTCCTGCGGCCTCAAAGCACGTCAACCAAGTTGCGTGTCGTTTTCGATGCCTCTTGCCGCACGTCCACTCAGATTGCGTTGAATGATACCTTAATGGCCGAACAGTACGTTCGTGCATCCTCTGCTTCAAATGGAAGCCCCGGTTGGCCTCCCAAGTAATGGGAAATCTTCCGGCAGACAGGCTTCAGCCGTTCCACCCGTTCGAAGTATGTGGTGTTGATTTTTGTGGCCCAATAAGCACAACGCTTCGCATCCGTGGCAAGCCACCGTACAAGTCGTACGTGGCTCTTTTCGTTTGTTTTGCCTCGAAAGCGGTTCACTTAGAGCTTGTGTCAGATCTAACCACTGATGCTTTTCTCTTGGCTTTTGAAAGGTTCGTCGGCAGGAGAGGCGTTCCTCGCAAAGTTTACTGCGACAACGCAACGAACTTCGTGGGAGCCGACAGGAAGCTGCAGGAGTTCCGAGCGAGATGGGAGAAGGAGGCGGAAGGCGTACGCGAATTCGCATCAAGAAAATGATGCGAGTTTGCGTACATACCACCCAGAGCACCTCACTTCGGCGGTCTATGGGAGGCAGGTGTCAAGTCTGCAAAGCACCTGTTCCTACGGACGGTGGGCAATGCGCTCCTGACCGCAGAAGAGCTCGGAACACTCATGGCGAGCGTCGAGGCGGTGCTGAACTCTCGGCCACTGGGACCACTCAACGCGGACCCCAGCGACGGCGAGGCGCTAACCCCGGGCCACTTTCTAATCGGGTGGCCTCTTCTGGCGACTCCAGCTCCACCGCTCCCGGACATCGACAGCCAAACCTGCTTAAGGCGATGGCGCAATGCCTCGTGTCTCAAGCACAGGTTTTGGCAGCGATAGTCCCGGGAGTACATTTCGAGCCTCCAGGTGCGAGCGAAGTGGTTCCAGGAGGAACCCAACGTCGTCGTGTGACAAATCGTCGTGGTGGCCGAAGACATCGTGCCGCCACAAAAGTGGGTACTTGGCAGGGTCACCACAACTCACGCCGGGACAGACGGGAAGGTGCGGGTGGTCGACGTCGCCACGAGTAGCGGCAATCTTCGAAGGGCGATTCATCGGCTGGCGCCATTGCCCGTTGAAGGACGATGTCCCTCCAAGGGGGCCGGTGTTGGCGCAGATGCTGTTTTAGATTAGGATAGTTTAAGAGAAATATTTGAATTTTAGTTTAGGGCGAAAAGAGAGCGCGAGAGCGGCCATTTGACGTCGCCTTAGGCTTAGTTTAGCATGTAAGCCTAATTTTGAAGTTAGTTGTAAATAGAACTAAATAGAAGCACAATCGCCACCGTATCGTTTCGTCATTTTCGATATTAAAATTAAAATTAAAAGCAAGCGTCCCAATCTTTCTTTGTTTTTAATAATTTGTAGAAAATAATATAAATTTTCAATGCCCTATGTACGCAGTGCAAGTTTTTTTTTATTTTTTTTTTATTTTCCCCCACTGTTTTCCCCACCAAATTCCCAGATGCGGAATATGAATACGCAGCAAATGTGTACTTTGAAAACTCCCTTCCTTCGCCCCTCCTCCTCATACACTGATACACAAACACACATATACGCATAATTATTCTACACATATGTACAGATTATTTCGAAGTCGGGACTCCCAACTTTAACTTCTCTACTTGATATAAAGTGTGCTTGGGCAGGCTTTCTTACGCACGTCCGAGCAAGTTTTTAGTGAAAAGTATCTCCCCAGATGTCCAATTTCTCTCCCGTACTGGGTTCAGAGTTTTCTAGCGGGGTAGTTTCTTTATGAGCAATCTCAGATAGTTCCCCAAGTGGGTTTTCTTAGATTACGATTTTTAATAGCGGCAGGAGTGTGATACCGCAGCCTAAAGTGTATGAGCCTGTGGTCTGAGAATAATTTCGGACCTTCCAGGCAAGAATTCTATGCGGGAGAAATTTAGAAGCTAGTGCACAATGGTTGCATCCATAGGCCAAAAATAAAAAACTTCACCTAATATTTAGACAAAATGTAAATAAATTGGCTCATAAATGTCCAATCTTCGTAACGTGAAACCATTTTTTTCTGGAAATCTAACGGGACTTTGTAAAAATAGCATTGAAATCCTGAACAGGCGTTAATTTGTACAACGTAGCCTGAGAAAGCATTTTTCCAAAATAAAATTGAAATTTAAAGTGGTCAAATGTTTGCTAAGGTGTTCCGAATGAAATTATTTAGAATACATTTTGAAGCTGAAGGTATTTACTTTATTTAGAGATATTTATAGTTAACTTACTTGTCTAATTCTTCTAGTGAATGTAATTGGATCGAATTCATCTTTTTTGTGTATTTTATGAATGAATTTTTTATGTTTTGGTCAAAGTTTTAGTTGTGATCCGAAAAAAATCCAAAATTTTTTTGTATGTCACTATTCACAAAAGTGAACATAGTCCTAGTCATCAGTGATTATAAGGTTTGCTCTGTTCACAAAAGTGAACAAGAGCTCAGGAATTAGCATAGGCAACGCAAGCAGTAGGCAGGCTTAACAGAATCTCGGCCTCCCAAACGACTCTATGAGCCTGTGAGCATTTTCAGTGTTTTAAACTATGTATTTGTTTGATTTTAAATTATATTAGTAATACTAATATAATTTTATAAACATATACATATTCAAGTCCTCCCCCCTCCCTTCTCTCATCACGCTATACAATTTAGTCAATACAAAACAAATTCAATTCAAATTCAGTACTACGCCCACAAACTGCAGCATCAACTGCGCTCGCTTTCTTTTTTTTTTTTGCTTCTGCTTTGGGCGCATATAACTCAATGGAAGGAGTTTTTTTCTGGGTATAGGGTATTTCACTGTCGGGCTTCCTCGACAGTACCGTTTTCAATCAAGACTCAAAATTACCATCAATTTCACCAGTCATGTTAGAAGCATGCCAATTTGACTGTTTTTATTACATTTCTCGATTCTTTTCGATTACAACTTGGCATATGCTTTTTAAAATAACTGGCGAAGGCGTATACTTTTTCCAATATCAACATAATATTATATTCATATACGGTTTTTACTTAAATTTTCTGCAACACCAAAGTAAACAGGACTTTTTGAATCTATCGCCCTATACGTCGACTGGTGCGTTAGAATCTGCTATCTTTATCGATTGTCCAGTGAGAATTTCATGACATTTCATCAATTGGAAGTGAAGTTATTGCGTTTTAAGTGTCAGTATGTTTGTGTTATCGGTGCGAAAATGAGCTTCGAACAAAGAGCCAACATTAAATTTTGTTTTAAAATTGGTAAAACTTTTGCCGAAACGTTTCAATTGATGGAGCAAGTTTATGGCGATGATTGCCTATTCCGTAGCAGAGTGTACGAGTGGTTTCAACGTTTTCAAAGTGGTCGTGAGGACACCCCTAAGGGTGTTTTCCCCACCAAATTCCCAGATGCGGAATATGAATACGCAGCAAATGTGTACTTTGAAAACTCCCTTCCTTCGCCCCTCCTCCTCATACACTGATACACAAACACACATATACGCATAATTATTCTACACATATGTACAGATTATTTCGAAGTCGGGACTCCCAACTTTAACTTCTCTACTTGATATAAAGTGTGCTTGGGCAGGCTTTCTTACGCACGTCCGAGCAAGTTTTTAGTGAAAAGTATCTCCCCAGATGTCCAATTTCTCTCCCGTACTGGGTTCAGAGTTTTCTAGCGGGGTAGTTTCTTTATGAGCAATCTCAGATAGTTCCCCAAGTGGGTTTTCTTAGATTACGATTTTTAATAGCGGCAGGAGTGTGATAACGCAGCCTAAAGTGTATGAGCCTGTGGTCTGAGAATAATTTCGGACCTTCCAGGCAAGAATTCTATGCGGGAGAAATTTAGAAGCTAGTGCACAATGGTTGCATCCATAGGCCAAAAATAAAAAACTTCACCTAATATTTAGACAAAATGTAAATAAATTGGCTCATAAATGTCCAATCTTCGTAACGTGAAACCATTTTTTTCTGGAAATCTAACGGGACTTTGTAAAAATAGCATTGAAATCCTGAACAGGCGTTAATTTGTACAACGTAGCCTGAGAAAGCATTTTTCCAAAATAAAATTGAAATTTAAAGTGGTCAAATGTTTGCTAAGGTGTTCCGAATGAAATTATTTAGAATACATTTTGAAGCTGAAGGTATTTACTTTATTTAGAGATATTTATAGTTAACTTACTTGTCTAATTCTTCTAGTGAATGTAATTGGATCGAATTCATCTTTTTTGTGTATTTTATGAATGAATTTTTTATGTTTTGGTCAAAGTTTTAGTTGTGATCCGAAAAAAATCCAAAATTTTTTTGTATGTCACTATTCACAAAAGTGAACATAGTCCTAGTCATCAGTGATTATAAGGTTTGCTCTGTTCACAAAAGTGAACAAGAGCTCAGGAATTAGCATAGGCAACGCAAGCAGTAGGCAGGCTTAACAGAATCTCGGCCTCCCAAACGACTCTATGAGCCTGTGAGCATTTTCAGTGTTTTAAACTATGTATTTGTTTGATTTTAAATTATATTAGTAATACTAATATAATTTTATAAACATATACATATTCAAGTCCTCCCCCCTCCCTTCTCTCATCACGCTATACAATTTAGTCAATACAAAACAAATTCAATTCAAATTCAGTACTACGCCCACAAACTGCAGCATCAACTGCGCTCGCTTTCTTTTTTTTTTTTGCTTCTGCTTTGGGCGCATATAACTCAATGGAAGGAGTTTTTTTCTGGGTATAGGGTATTTCACTGTCGGGCTTCCTCGACAGTACCGTTTTCAATCAAGACTCAAAATTACCATCAATTTCACCAGTCATGTTAGAAGCATGCCAATTTGACTGTTTTTATTACATTTCTCGATTCTTTTCGATTACAACTTGGCATATGCTTTTTAAAATAACTGGCGAAGGCGTATACTTTTTCCAATATCAACATAATATTATATTCATATACGGTTTTTACTTAAATTTTCTGCAACACCAAAGTAAACAGGACTTTTTGAATCTATCGCCCTATACGTCGACTGGTGCGTTAGAATCTGCTATCTTTATCGATTGTCCAGTGAGAATTTCATGACATTTCATCAATTGGAAGTGAAGTTATTGCGTTTTAAGTGTCAGTATGTTTGTGTTATCGGTGCGAAAATGAGCTTCGAACAAAGAGCCAACATTAAATTTTGTTTTAAAATTGGTAAAACTTTTGCCGAAACGTTTCAATTGATGGAGCAAGTTTATGGCGATGATTGCCTATTCCGTAGCAGAGTGTACGAGTGGTTTCAACGTTTTCAAAGTGGTCGTGAGGACATAAATGACGATCAACATGTGGGCCAATCAAAATTCGTGATCACCGAAAATTCCATCGAAACTGTGCGTGAATTCATCAAAAATCAGCCGAAATCATAATTGAAATTGATGGAAATGGAATTGAACATCTCCAAAACATCGAAACACCGAACATTTGGGCTTACGAAAGATGTGTGCACGGTTTGTTCCACACAAATTGAGTGACGGCCAAAAATTGCTCAGAATCCAACATTCGAAGGACATTGTGGTGACGCGGCATAAACAGTGCAGGCAATTCAGTGCACCTGCATTTTACGTGAAGTGACCATCCAGGGTACATGACGGCGTATACTAAGCAGAAGAAATGCGATTGACAAGCCATATTCACGCACCATACGTAATAAGTTCATAAATTGCAAAAGGTCGCAATTTAAGGGGGGAGAATGTTGCGACGCGAATGAGTATATTACATCTCATCAACGCGACGCAAACAGACATTCAATAAAATAGCTTGGCAATACATATCATACATATAAACCTGTACACCCATATTGTTTTAGCATAGATAATATTGGCACCATAGTCTACCCGCGTATACGAATAACAGGTGCATTGACACTGGCCAGCCAACATAAGCAATAATAAGCAAGAATAAAACACATATTATTCTGCTACCTGAGCATAAGACCAACAATCTGGTCATAGTTTATGAACCAAATTGGGCTGATACCAGCATAAGTAACCTTATAATATATGCTTGGGCACTATAATTGCGAAATAGAAATAGTAAATGTAAGTAGTCATAAGCTAGTTTTAAGCATGGCTATATAAGCAATGATTTGTCACAATAAAATCAGTATGCAAATTATCAACGAACGGCCTGTTACTTTGGGTCAGGAACCGCTGATCTTTATCACGCCGACTACCACGTTGCTAAATGCTCCCAAGGATTGCCATCCGGTATCCTTGGTCACTACAAACGTCCTGCGTCGTTTCACTCAAGCACAACTAGGACAACCGGTGTTACTCGCACCTACTGGACCACGAGGGTCCCTTGAAGCAGCAGGGCCACAAGTGCCTTTAATTAAACGGACCACGAGTGTCCACCCACACATCAAGCCGGACCACTAGGATCCCGCCTTGATCAACAGAAGGACAATAAGCGTCCTTTAGCTTAACTCGTCAGGACCACAATCGTCCTGCCGATTCGCACTACCGCACGTGTGCGAATAAACATTAGTGTCCCCGACGTGATCCTTGATCACAATCACTGAGTACGTAACTCGTTTCAAGTTGAATAAACTCAACGGCCAAAATGTCGAGAATTGACAATAAACAAGCTGTACAATCACAGCAAGAAGAAACTACAAATCCTAAATCACCCGAGGTAAACTTATTCAACTATGAGTTGAAAGCGTTTGAGCTCCTGGTGCAGGAGTGGTTGGTACGACCGACACAGACAAGAGGGCAGGAGATCGTATTGGCAGCATGGAACCAAATCCAGGATATGCGTCGTTAGCTCAACATCGACTGGGAAAACCCAGAGTACCAAGGCTTTGATTCCGTACGCTTCTTCGAGGCCTAAAGTCTACTGAATGAATTTCTTTGCAAAGAAGAGCCACAAGAACGAACGCCATCTAGACAACCTGCGGACATCGCCGTGCGGCTACCACAAATTACAATTCCACCGTTCGATGGACGCTATGTAAGCTATCCCGTCTTCAACGACCTGTTCCAGGAACTAATCCATAGGACCGGTCTACCGGACGTACAGATGTGCTATCTAAAATCTTGCATAACGGGATAGGCAGCGGACCTCATCGACCATTTAAGCGGAACAGCTTCAAACTATTCAGTGGCCTGGGAGACATTAGTGCAACGCTATAAAAATCCCAGGGCTATCACCACTGCCGTATTGGAAAGGTTAATGGAGCAGCCTTCAGCAAGGCCATCCGGCTGCTCCACGTCACCACCGTTAAAACGCTTAGCGCTTTGAAGCAAGTGGGCCTGGATCCAATCGAACTCAAGTGGGACAGCATGCTGTTGTAGATTCTAAGGAAGAAGTTGGATAGATTCAATTTAGCCTTACTGGAGCAAGAAACTAAGGACTCAACTGAATTGCAAGCTGTTAGTTCGTTCCTGGACTTTCTTAACCGTCGCTTCCGAGCGTTGGAGGTAACAAGGACCAGCAACCGACCAGCCAAAGCCACCACCGGAGCGGCACTGACCAGAGAGCTAAGGTCTTAAAGAGTCTGCTGCTACTGCATGCTGACTGGGCAGTATACAAATGCGCGATGCGGATTCGAGAAACTAACCTATGCCCAAAATGCATCATCGCCACGCGCAGCTCTCGGGAGTGTTCAAGCACACCATGTTTCCGATGCCAACAGCCGCATCATACATTGTTACACAAGGACAGCGGAATAACGGCGGCAGCAGCCTTCAGCCAACCAGCGATTTCCAGAACTAAGAACCAAAATGTGTTATTGGCCACGACACAGGTGAAAGTAGTAGCCCACAATGGTCAGCACAAAATCGTGCGAGCATTACTGGATTCTGGATCCCAAGCCAACTTTGTATCTAGTCGCTTATTGACACACTTGAAGATCAGGCCACAGCGAATAGAGACTACATTGCAGGACATTGGATACAACAATCTACCAGCTTCAAAACAAGTAAGTCCGCAGGTGTCATCGGCAAACTGCAAGCATGACATGCAAGTAGAAGCTCTGGTTCTGAACACAATTGTGCCCGACCAACCGTCGACGACGATCACCAGAAATGAAGTACAAATTCCGATGGGAATAGAGCTAGCTAATCCTGAGTTCTACCGGGCAACCGAAATTGACTTGTTGATTGGAGCCGCATTTTACCACCGTCTGATGCAGCCTCATCAGATACCACTAGGAATTGGCCAGGTCATATTACAAAGTACTGTACTCGGATGGATTGTGTCGGGACCAGTAAACGTTCGGGAAACATCCAAGACAGTCTGCGTTGGGGCTGTTACAAAGGGTCAATCAGAGCAGGCTGCCACAGTAGCAGAACATTCAGGGCAATACTACAGGAAGCCTAAACGGACTTCTACACCGGTCATCAAAACCGACAAATCAAGACCTGCAAAGGATTACAACATGAGAGTCAGACTGACCGCACCAATCAGTTTATCACCCATAAGATGGATCAACGTAATGCTGTTGGTAGTCTTTATACTACTAGCGTCAGCCGAGCATCCCAGCGTCAATGATACTCAGCTTCCAAATGCACCTGGACTTTATTGTAAAGAATGGGCACCCATGGCCACAGCAGTGTCCCAATGGAAATTCGTTAGCTACTATGAACTGCAACTGCTATGAAGATTGCCAAGCAAGGCATTGAAATGTTACAGCGGTTATGTAACACCCACATGAAATGGATGCCCTCCGGTACACGAAGGCACCTATAAAAGGAGGCAGCCAATGCAGATCGGAACGAGAGATCGATAGAAAAACTACCGCCGGGCTATTTGAAGAACGGGACTCAAGGTATACGGTACCCCTGGCTAAGCCCATCATCCAGATTATGGTAAAGAAAAATCACATGAAAGACGCGGCCCGAAAGCAAGCCCTGATTCAAGACAGCACGCTGAACATTGCACAACAGAACGAAATCGACAGCAATGCATGGCTAGAAGCAATTCAGATGCAGGTCAATGAAATCAGCAACGGCAAAGCTGACTACAAGGCGTTTGACTGGCAGCTCATAAACATGAAGACAACATCTTTCACCCCCACTGACCCTGTGTGCTCACTAACCAGTTCACATTACTTCCTACCGGAGCACCTTACATTTACGTCGCAAGTACTAGAAGCATAGCCGGCCTGTGCATCCATCGACATGGAAGAACCTAAAAGGCAATCGAGGTTTAGTAAGCAGTCACAACGAATAACGCTAAGTACAGACCAAGTTACCATGTTGATGCAGCAAGCACAACTCACCATTCTGGCAAATACACTACTTGAAGACATAAATCCAGTTTCACTTAGTATCAGTCATCACCACCATTGGCACCTACGTAACCCTGATCATCTCGATCAATGTATGGCTCCGACGTCAGCCACTGAGCAATACCCATCCCGATTCCAATCTGGCCTACACCGCAACCATCAAATCGGCATCACTTTCCAGACCGAGACGACAACCAATCCGCATCAGCTATCGGAATAAATATACAGGGTGCGCCATCTTTTATGTCGGTATGTAAATATTGAATAACTTTGTCATTAGTGAACCGATTGACTTGAGTAGACCAGTGTTGAAAACCTCAGTTCAAGAAATTGTACAAAACCAAATTAAATAAAAATATCTCATACTTTAAAATCGGTTGTTTATTTTCAAAGATATTCAATGTTTACATACCGACATAAAAGATGGCACACCCTGTAAGTATACAAAGATTTAACACAATGACACCTATACATACATACCAGCTTACTTTCCCTAAACACTCACCATAAGAAAGGTCAGCAGGTACTCAGAAGCAAACTACATTAAGAAGTAGTAGAAGAAGAAGCTTCAAAAAATTTTCTTCTGGAATAGGTTTTTCTACCAATGCACAACACCAACCGCCGGCTAAATGCTGACGTAACACTCTCAAATGCATACATATAGCGGTATTTGCCACGTGCGCATGTATTCTAATTACTACTCCAATATTAGCCAGCAGCAATATTGCCTAAACGGCACTACCGGTCGCCACAAATCGCGTTTGTGAAATTTGATCCTGACTTCGCCTCAACGGCCGGTCATAGTGACCACCATGCGTAATAAGTTCATAAATTGCAAAAGGTCGCAATTAAAGGGGGGAGAATGGTGCGACGCGAATGAGTATATTACATCTCATCAACGCGACGCAAACAGACATTCAATAAAATAGCTTGGCAATACATATCATACATATAAACCTGTACACCCATATTGTTTTAGCATAGATAATATTGGCACCAGAGTCTGCCTGAGCACACGAATTACAGGTGCATTGACACTGGCCAGCCAACATAAGCAATAATAAGCAAGAATAAGACACATATTATTCTGCTACCTCAGCATAAGACCAACGCGTTACGTAGCTGGCAGCCGTACGTCGTTACGATGCCTATGAGTATTTTAAGTAGGTGTAAGTAGAGATAAGAGAAGAGAAGTGAGTGAAGTTTTTAGTTTTGTAGATAATTTGCCTAAGAATTAAAAGAAAACCACGTGAAGTTTATTTACTCGGCGTACCGCCTTCTTTTGATTTGGTGGACACCTCGGCACTTTGGGGTGCCTAATTTATTATTTATTCCAGCAAACTCTGACCGGCGAGCATACCCGCGGTAGAGTAACATTACAAGGTCATAGTTTATGAACCAAATTGGGCTGACACCAGCATAAGTAACCTTATAATATATGCTTGGGCATTATACTTGCGAAACCGCCCACACATAGAAATAGTAAATGTAAGTAGTCATAAGCTAGTTTTAAGCATGGCTATATAAGTCATGATTTGTCACAATAAAATCAGTATGCAAATTATCAACGAACGGCCTGTTACTTTGGGTCAGGAACCGTTGATCTTTATCACGCCGACTACCACGTTGACTACATGCTCCCAAAGATTGCCATTCGGTATCAAAAAGGACAAAAACTTTCTTTACAATATTGTGACTGGTGACGAAACGAGGTGTTTCCAATCCCGAAACGAAACGCCAGAGTGCTGAATGGAATGCACCGGACGAGCCGAAACCCAAAAAATCACGCATGGAGAAGTCTAAAGTGAAGACAATGCTGATTTGTTTTTATGATTCCACGGGTATTGTCCACAAAGAATTTTTTCCACCCGGCCAACACGTTAATGCGGTATTCTACCTTGGAGTTTTGAAGCGTTTGATGCGCCGTATTCGACGTGTTCGGCCCGAATATCGCGAAGATGAAAGTTGGCGTTTGTTGCACGATAATGCGCCGTCTCATCGATCGACACTTGTGACCGATTATTTGACCAAAAATCACATTTAAACCATTAACCACTCGCCGTATTCACCGTGCGACTTCTACTTTTTCGAAAAAATGCATTTGCCCATGAAAGGAAAGCGTTATGCAGACGTAGAGGCTATTCAAAAGGCTTGCACCGATATACTGGCGGCCATACCGGTCAAAGAGCTAAATATTCGTATAATCGCCTATTTTTCGGAGACTATAAGACCTAGGAACACCAAATTTTAGTCTAAGATGCCTTTTGTGAATACACAAGAATTGTGTATTTTGAAATTTCCCTCTCTCCCCCCTCTCCATAGCAATCCATAACTCCCGTATTTCTTGGAATTTCGAACTCAAACTTATCAAATAGCTTCAGTTAGGGATTATAAGTCAAAATGCCAAGTTTCGTAATTGGCCGATTTAACAGGAAGTTATAGCCATATATGTACATAAGGCCAAGCAGTGCCTGCAGCTGTTGTTGTTGTTACTGCTTTGCTCAGGCACACGAAACATACACAGACAGACACAAACAAGCACACTTGTTTTCTCTACTTGTTTTTTTTAAGTTTTATTTATTTATCGAATCTTCTCTCTTGGAGACTTACGATAAGTAGTCAAATCTTAATCTATATATATAAAACAGTTTGTCCTGACTGACTGACTGATTGGTGATCAACGCACAGCCCAAACGGTAAAGGATAGGAAGCTGAAATTTGGACTCAAGTATCCTTTCATAGTCTAGGTGCCCACTAAGAAGGGATTTTGGAAAACTCCAACTCCAAAGGGGGAAAACAGGCTCCAACGTTTGTATGAAAAATCTACAGTTTTCATCTGATTACTTAGTTTGTATACTCTCAGAACAATTCCAATAAAAACTGTACACATGGTTTTTTGATAATTTTTTTGGGGCCCAAAATATGGGAGTTTTCCTGTAAAAAAAATGTTGGGGCACAAAAGCAAACCGCGTCAACAGCCCACAGCCCACACGGTAAAAGCTAGGATGCTGAAATTTGGGCTCAAGTATCCTATCATGGTGTAGATGAGCACTAAGAAGGGATTTCGAGCTCCAAAGAGGGGAAAAGTAGCTCCAAAGTTTGTTGGAAAAATCCGCATTTTTCAACTGATCGACCTAAGACTCGAAATTTGTGCTGAAGCTTGAATTATTGGGATTTTAATATTTATTCACTATTTCAAATGAAAAGTTTGTGTTATATATTTTGTCCGATCGATTTAAAATTTGGATAATGTAATCTACGTAACTAAATCTACAACTTTACATTCAAACAGGTGTTTGAGTAGTTGCGTGCAAACGATTGAAATAGCCAAAGCAAAATGTGAGACACTAATGTATGAATGCATCTACATATGTATGTATGTACATTCGTCTTGCATCGACAGAGCAAGAAATGTTAATTAATTGAAAATTATATAACATTTTTAAAAGTAATTTTTTCTTTGTTTAGTGCATTTGGCATTAGGGTTTTCATTAATAACTTTATGCAGCAACAACAAATATCAAATCGTTGGGGACATCACATACACACACTCACACACACAACAAGCAACAGTTCGTGTCTATGTGTGCGGTTCTCTCCGTACGGTTGAAAAAGTAAAGAGAAATATACATATGTATGTATGTATGTATGCCTGTGTATGAATATAGCATGTACATTCGTATTAATGTATACATTGGGCAATCGAACACAGTTGTTTGATTGTAAAAAAAAAATAATGCTCTAAAAACAACAACAACTGCAAGTCATTGGCTCGCACATCTTCTTTCGTTTTGACCATTTAATGTTAATTGCAAAGGCAAAACGCCAAAAGTTTACAGTTACCGTCGCTAGGCAACGACTGCGTAAGCGATAGTAAAGCAGAAACCGAATAACGGAGCTACTCATATTCCGTTTCGCATTGCGGGCAGATGTATGTAGGTATATGATTTGTTCTTATTGATCTCAATAAATAATTAGATTTTATTATTTAAATATTCTGCTTATTGCATTCAAACTTCGATATTTTGATGGTATCGGTGGTTTCAACTATCGAAAATTTTACTCTAGCAAATTGAGATGAGAATTGTCAGTGCTTTTTGATCGTGGCTCATCGATGCACGGCACTGACACGAGTGCCGTGTTTCATATTCCGAGTTTGTGCGTAACCGTATTGACTCAATATGGCACGAAAAGACTCAAATGTGAATTTAAAATTAGGATATACCCTTATAATTATTCCCCTTTTTGCACATAGTCTATCTTAAAACGTTGCGTTATCTCTATATATAAAACAGTTTGTCCTGACTAATTGGTGATCAACGCACAGCCCAAACGGTAAAAGATGAAATTTGGACTCAAGTATCTTTTCATAGTATCCATCATAGTGTAGGAGCACACTAAGAAAGTCTTTGGAAAATTCTAGCTCCAAAGGGGGGAAAACGAGCTTTAAAAAATATTAGTTATAGTGGTCATGTTCGTTTAACGAAATAGTTTGGCAAGAACAAAAATGTAACGGAGTACTGAACAATTTTTTGTCAAGAACAGAAAATGTTCATTTAAATACCTTAAATGCCTTCCTACTGGTAACTTATAAGGTGAAAACATATGGGTAGGTTATGCACACACAAAATAAATACAATTGGAAACATAATATTGAGCCGGGTTAAGACGGGCAATAACTGCTAGTCTAATATAGTTATTTAATTAATTACAATTAAATATTTGAATTATGGCCCTAACTATTATTGCTGGGTTGGGAGGTCTCTTCGCCGGAGTCTTGTATAGCTAGCCTGCCAAGTAAAATTCTGAGCAAGTCTATTTGGATGGTTCCGGTTAAGCTGGTACTTTGCTTTCACCTTGGCGATTTCATCTTTAACAGGTCCCTCATTTAAATCTTTCCGGATATTTTCACTCCGTATGTACCTGGATGCCCCAGTGATGGTTCTCAGTATCTTCGATTGAGATCTCTCGATTAACTCGAAATTACTAATGGAAGCGTTTCCCCATAGTTCAGAGCTATATGCCCAAATTGGTTTGAGGACTGCATTGTACAAGTGTACTTTGTACTCCAGTTTTAGTGGTGAAAGGACGTTTATAAGCCAATGTTGATTAATAGCTTTTAGTTTCAGTTGAACTCTCTTCGCTTCGGTGTGTTTGCACCAAGTAAGCCGTCTATTCAAATGGACACCAAGAATATTGATATTGTTGAGCAGCAATGGAGGACACGTTTGTTTATTTAGTGGTAAAGGTGACATGTTTGCACTTTTGCTCGTTTACATGTATGCGCCAGATTGCTAGCCATTCTTCTATTGCCACGAGGTGAGATAATAAGAGTTCTGTAGTTCTTGTTGGGCACTTGGAGCGACTTAGGATGGCAGTATCAGCAAGTGTCGAAATTGTTGTATGACTGTTTGTCGTATATGATATACAGTGTCTGTTCAGGCACTAGCATGAACATGAGAACCTGTCGTCACGGACCTGCAGCAGATAGACGCCGAGGCTATCTGGTGACATGTGCGATTGCCACATGCGGCGATCCTCTGTTGGTTTAGGCGATCCTTTGTGCAGCAATAAAATTTAATGACGGCTGCACACAGGTCACGTAGGCGACGGAAAAAGGGTCTTAGAAACGCGATAGTACTTATAAATAGAATTAAAACAACGCTGAGTCCTACAAACTCAGCGATAGCATAAGTAAATTTAAGATAAAGCTGCGCCTTACAAACACAGCATAGCATTAAGGGATGAAAAATAATTAAATAAAAGTATGCAGCTAGCAATAGCTTCGTGTCAGAATATTCTACATCGTAAAAGTGTACGCACGCGTTTTAGTGTAATCATTTTTTGGTCCTTCGAGCCTTAACAAAAAAAAATCTGCAAAGTTACCAAAGCGAGCGTTTCTGTGGCTTTTAAACAACAGAAGGCAAAGTGATTTGTGAAAAAAGCTTGTGAAGCTTAAATTTTTCTTTGGCTAACCACCACTAGCTGTGAGTCGAGGCACGGTACGATCAACCAGGCGGTCAAAACAAAAACACCTCCAACGGGCTAAGCCAAACAAAAAATTAAAAAAAAATAAATAAATAATGCTATCTGAACAAACTCTGGCGCTGTTGAAGAAGCAGAATGCAATGCGCGACCAAATTCTGGACGCCATAGCGAGGGGAGGAAATGCACCCATCGTGAAAATGTTGGCAGGTGATTTTGTTGCCCAGAACACGACGCTATTGAAAATCGGTCTCGTCGATCATCAATATTTTAATGACAAAATATTTGATTTAACAATGGCAGTCATCCGGACATACTTGGATTCGGAGATGAAGGTCGAAGTTGCCGACCAAGCCAAGAAAGACGAAAGACCCGATGCCGCTGGAAAAAACGGACATAAGGGAAGTGCTGCACATCAGACCAACTACATCTAATGGACTAGATGATAATCAGTCGACAGCATGGTAGACCTAGTGGATAGGAGAGCAGAAAAGGTAAGGCAATACATAAAAAGCGTGTATGCCTGCCTAGACCAGAGCGATTTGGAAGAGATCCTTGACCACAAAGTACAAATGAAGTTCCTGTGGTCAAAAGTTCAGTCAACGCTCAATAAACTGGAGGCAAAATATGAAAAATTTGCCTTTGATGTCGACGAGATCAAAGATCTAGAATGCAAAGTACACTTATTATCTGAAAAGATTTACAGAAAAATAAGAGACTTGCAAAACAAAATAGACGAAACACCCGAGCTACCTAAGCGGAACTTCCTCATTTTAATGGAGATCCCAAAGAGTGGCCAACGTTTTTTGAAAATTTCTCCGAGGTCATACACTCGAGAAAAGATATCAGCGATATTAAAAAGCTGAACTATTTGAGGTCTTGCCTTAAAGGCGAAGCCAAAATGGTCGTCGGACACCTACTGAATGGACCGGCGGCAAACTACAAGGCGGCATGGGAACTGATATGCAAGCGTTATGAAAATCAGCGCAAAATATTTTCCGACCGCTTCAACCAGCTAATGGACTTGGAATTGCTGAAGAACAATGATGAAGGCAATACCCGAAAGTTCTTGGACACAGCAAGAGAGAACATATACATCATAAAAGAAAAAATTGGCCAAGATCCTGATGTATTGTTCGCTCAGATTTTGCTGCGACCTTTTTCTACTGGAGTCCTACAACTTTACGAGCAACATGTTAAAAAGGCCAGAGAAATTCAGTCCTTGCAAGATGTGCTGGGGTTTATTGAGCAGCTACATACCTCAATAGACTCTGTTCAAAATAATGCCATCTATAAAGAAGCACAGAAAACGACCAATAGAAGATGTCGTTTTTGGCAGATAGATGGACATGAAATAGCCAGATGTCAAAAATTTAAGGCCGAGCCAATCGGAAAGCGCAGAGAGTTTGTGAATAAAAACTCCCTGTGCTACAAATGATTAGGTGCTCATAGCGTGAAAGATTGCAAAAAGAATTGGACATGCAATCGATGCTCTAAGGCACATAACAACTTGCTTCATGATGATGGAGCCAGAAATCAGGTCCTAACAAGTACTTGCTTAAACCACAAAGAGCAAGATACGCTACTGGCCACGGCTCTGATTCTGGTAAAAAACATAACTGGAAATTATGAGCAGTTGAGAGCGCTACTTGATGGAGGCTCACATAAAACACTTATATCAGAGGAAGCGGCACAACTTTTGAAACTTCGGAGGACTAAAAGCAATGTGGAAGTCCAGGGGATATCAGAAGGTGTCGATTTCATCAAAAATAGTGTCTGTTTGGAAATAAAACCAAGGTTTGCAAGTAGTTTTGAAACCACAACGCAAGCCTTGGTACACCCCAAACTGCAAAGAGCTCTACCTAGTAAAAAATAGACGTGGATGTCACCAAGGATTGGAAGGGTTGCGAACCCATACTTCAATGAACCCAGCAGGATCGATGTTATTATTGGAGTTGACCTGCTTCCATCAATCATGCTGGAGAAAATTAAAAGAGTCAACGAGACCTTGGGACAAAAAACCAAGCTGGGATGGATTATCTCCGGCAGCATATCCAGAGCTTCTACAAATAAAGTCATCAGCGCAGCTACAACAATATGCTTAGACGATCTCGAGCGCTTTTGGGAGTTGGAAAGGGATACCAACGAAACAGAAGAAACTGCTGAGTGTGTGTGTTCCAAAAAACAACTACGTGGGATAGTGACGGCCGGCTTGTAGTCTCCATACCATTCCGCAAAGAATTTGAGCTCGGAGACTCCAGAAAGCAAGCCATGGCAAGACTCCTCCAAATGGAAAACAGATTTAAAAGGAACCCGCAAATTTTCACCGAATATAGTGATTTCATGCAAGAATACTTAAGACTGGGACACTTGGAACCAGTCAACACAATTGGCCAAGGAAAATACTACTTGCCACATCAATCGGTCATCCGACCTAACAGTCTAACTACCAAGTAGAGTAGTGTTTGACGCGTCCGCAAAAACCTCCAATGGGTTAAGCCTCAATGACGTAATGTTGGTCGGTCCTAAAATTCAAAAGGATATTTTTGATATCTTGATAAAATGGCGACAATGGCAATACGTGATGACAGCTGACATCGAGAAAATGTATCGCCAAATTAAAATAGCCAAAGACGACCAAGAATACCAATATATCCTCTGGAGAGATAGTCCAAAAATGGCAGTGAAAGAGTTCAAGTTGACTACAGTAACGTATGGAACTTCAGCAGCACCATTTTTAGCCGGCCGATGTCTTCAAGAGTTGGCAAACTACTACTGCAAGGAAAACCATCGATTGCTGACAACAATAAAAGAGGACTTCTACATGGACGATCTTATCACTGGTGGAGACTCAATAAGCGACTGCATTAAAGCGCAAATTTAACTTCGAAGCATCATTGAAAAAGCTGGACTACATTTACGTAAATGGGTTTCTAACGATGACAGAATCCTCGCTGGAATTCAAGGTGGTGACTCAACTGAGAAATCACTATTCACGAGGACGAGGCAGTAAAAACTCTTGGCCTACAATGGGACCCCAAGAAGGATGTCTTCACATTTTTCGTCGATTGTCCAAAATTAAATCGCATTACAAAGCGTTTAATTCTATCACAATTGGCAAAAATCTTCGATCCACTGGGATGGCTTACACCTGTAATACTACAAGGAAAATGCTTTATTCAGGAGCTATAGAAACTGCCGCTTACATGGGATACACAGTTAAACCCCAATCTGGCAAAACTCTGGCAAGAATATGCAAGCGAATTACCAAATTTGGTTAATATCAGCATACCCCGCTGGTCTGGAAACTCATCTACGGATGACATCGAACTACATGGGTTTTGCGATGCCTCCAAAAAAGCATATGTAGCCGTGGTGTATACCAAAATCGGAGCTAAGATCACCTTGCTGGCAGCAAAAAGTAAGGTGAATCCGATAAAAAGACAATTCCCAAATTGAAACTATGCGCAGCTCATTTGTTGAGTAAACTTCTATATAAAATACAAGCTATAATAGGAGATCAAAGCAAATTGCAGGCATGGAGTGGAAAGGACCACACTGGCTGGCAAAACCTTCAAGTCAATGGGTCCAACCTGAAGAACCGGAATCCATTATAGTTTTAACTATAACAGAAGAAGAAAACAGCCTCATTCCATTACTAAGGAAGTATTCCTCAATCAACAAGCTAAAGAGTGTAATAGCTTATGTATTACGCTTCATAGCTAAACTACGAGGAAGAGCCCGGCAATCGACACACCTGAGTGTAGACGAATTTAAAAATGTCAAAACAGTTTTTGTCAAATTACAACAGCTAGATTTTGGTAAAGAAATTATATTCTCCAGAAGAAAAGACCACTAGAAGCAAAGAGTAAACTACAGGCGCTCAACCCCTTTTTGGATGGAGAGCGTGTTACGAGTGGGAGGCCGGCTTCAAAACGCTTTACTGCCATATGATGTAAAACATCCAATAATTATTGGAAAGTCACATTTGGCTTGGCTTCTTATAAATAAAGCACATAAGGAAACCTTGCATTCAAGGAGAGTACTGGATCTTTGGACTACGAAACTCCTTGAAAAAGTATCTACAAAAATGTATTACCTGCATAAGGTATAAAAACGAAATGGCCAGCCAACTAATGGGGAATTTGCCAGTGTATCGAGTAACAGGTGATCATCCGTTCCAAAATACTGGCATCGACTACGCTGGACCCTTTAAAATCCGATGTTCAAAAGGTAGAGGACAAAAAGTGTTCAAAGGATACATATGCCTTTTTGTTTGTATGGCAACAAAAGCTATACATTTGGAAGCCGTTAGCGCGCTGTCAGCTGAACGTTTTTTGGAAGCATTACGGCGATTTTTCGCTAGACGCGGGAAAAGTGAGCGCCTATACTCGGACAATGGCACCAACTTCGTGGAAGCAGCCAGAATATTGGACAAGGAGCTTGTTGCCGCAGTAAAAAGCAACAACAACCTGGCGCCGGTTCTCGAAAAAGAAGGCATCCATTGGCACTTTATCCCGCCGGCAAGCCCCCTTATGGGAGGATTATGGGAAGCTGGAGTTAAGTCGGTGAAACACCATCTCAGGCGAGTCAGCGGCGAAAGCAGTTTCACGTTCGAAGAGTTTACAACATTGCTTTGTCAAATTGAGGCAGTGTTAAACTCACGCCCCCTGCTTAATCTGAATAATGATGACAATGGAGAAGAAATTTTGACGACAGGACACTTTCTTGTGGGAAGACCACTAATTGGAGCTCCAGATCATTATGATGAATATCGAAGAATTGGATCTCTGGATAGATGGAGACATTTACAACGCATCAGAGGGGAATTCTGGAGAAAATGGAAAGAGGACTATCTGGTGTTACTTCAACAACGAACAAAATGGCGTCATGAAAGGCCGAACCATAAAGAGGGACAGCCTGTTCTTATTAAACAAGAGAACACGCCCCCAGCCAGATGGCCTATGGGACGAATAACTAAAACTACTAAAGGACAAGATAGTAAAGTCCGAGTAGTCATAGTTAAAACCAATAATGGAGAAGTCCAAAGGTCGTTAGATAAAATTTGTCTGCTGCCAACTCAAGACAGCGTCGAACAAGTTAACGAACAAAACAACGAGCCAGCCGATGGAAAAAGGCAGCGATGCAGTAGGGCAGCAAAAATTACGCCAACAAAAGCAATTATTAGCCTTCTTATGATCCTGTAAGTTGCAAGTACCGCTACAATACCTACAACTAATACAAGTAGGTTAAGCATTCAACATATGGAACATCGAACCGCAATAATTATGGACAAAATTAAGAAGGTGGAAGACGTCTCGTCAAGTTGGGAACTGCTATTTTTCTACAATATGCAAGCTTATTTCGAATTTCTAAATCAAGCCGATGATTTCCTGCATAAAACAGCCTCCATTTGTGAAAAACTGGGAGAATTCACAGAATATTGTACATCAGTTAGTAGTACAATGAAAGCAAAAGTAGTCAACATACATGAAAGAAACAAAATTATAACACAATCATCGGAAATTCGACATCGGTACTACAGAAAGAATAAAGGAAAACATGGAAACTATCATCAAAAACGAGAAGCGCCTCAACGAGTACATGAACAACCAGACCTCAGTCATAAATGCAACCGCGGATTTTATACGCACGACCACAGAAGAAGTGAATAAGAACTTTTAAAGGGTCACAAATGAAATAAATAGGATGCAAGACACATTGAAGAAGAATTTTTTCAACTTTAAATAAGCTATAAGGTGATAAATCAAAAGCGAAGTTGGATAATCAAGGAGGGGTGTACCTTTCTATGACAAATTGCAGTTAATATACAAGCTAATGAAGGCCCAGGCAATATTCAAGGACAACGTGCTTATAATAGATGCAAGGCTGCCCATATATGTAAACCATCATGCCAGTCTCTTCAAGATCGTTCCAGTGCCGCTTCAAGTCAAAGAAGGGAGGTGGATGCCGCAAATCCAAACGGAGTTTCTGATCTATAGTACCGAGGCAAATGCATACCACCACATGACAGACACAGAGGTGAATCGCTGTCAGCATGAAAACAAGGATACTTGGCTATGCGAAGGAAGCTGGGCATGGAAAGATGCAAATGACCAGAGTTGTGAGTTAACGCCAAATAAACCGATCAACAAACAATTATGCAAAATGGTCGAATACACAGGAGATGTAAATTACAAAAAACCGCTGGCTTGTAAAAATATTTAAAAACACGTCAGCTCACATTTTTTTTTTTTAAGCTTTCTTTATTTATCGGATCTTTTCTTTAGGAGACTTACGATAAGTAGTAAAATCTTAATCTAATACAGTTATTTCATTTATTACAATTAAATTTTTTATTTTTTTTTCGGCCCTAACTGTTTTTGCTGGGTGGGGAGGTCTCTTTGCCGGAGTCGTGTATGGCTAGCCTGACAAGTTAAATTCTGTGCAAGTCTGTTCGGATGGTTCCGAAGCTTAAGCTTGGCGATTTCATCTTTAACAGATCCCACATTTAAATCTTCGCGGATATTATCACTTCTTATGTACCTGGGTGCCCCAGTGATGGTTCTCAGTATCCTCAATTGAGCTCTCTCGATTAACTCTAAATTACTAATGGAAGCGTTTTCCCATAAGTCAGAGCCATATGTCCAAATTGCTTTGAGAACAGCATTGTACAAGAGTACTTTGTACTCCAGTTTTAGTCGTGAACGGACGTTTATCAGCCAATGTAGCTGATAGCTTTTAGTTTTAGTTGATCTCTCTTCTTTTTGATGTGCTCACGACAAGTAAACCGTCTATCCAAATGAGAACCAAGGTATGATACGTCGGTTTCTTGTGGAATATTGATGTTGTTTAGCGACAATGGAGGGCAGGTTTGTTTGTTTAGGGTAAAGGTGACATGTTTGCACTTTTGCTCGTTTACATGTATACGCCAGTCTGCTAGCCATTCTTGTATGGCCACGAGGTGAGATAATAAAAGTTCTGTAGCTCTTTTTGGGCACTTGGAGCGACTTAGGATGGGAGTATCATCAGCAAATGTCGAAATTGTTGTACGACTGTTTGTCGGTATATCTGCTGTGTATATAATATACAATGTTGATCCAAGCACGCTCCCTTGGGGTACGCCAGCTTCAATTGGATGGTATTCGGAGAGGAAATCTTTGCATCTAACTGCGAAACTTCTTTGCTGTAGGTATGACTCCAGTATTTTGTGGATGTTCTGTGGAAGTAATATTTTGATTTTGTGAATTAAGCCATCCAGCCAAACGCGGTCGAAGGCTTGGGCGACATCCAGAAAAACAGCGGAGCAATACTCTTGTTTTTCAAATGCATTTCGTATCTCAGAAGTTATTCGGACTTGTTATACGGTTCCATGTTTTTCGCGAAAATCAAATTCGTGCAATGGGATTGCACTGTTGGTGTGTAGGTGCTGTTTGATGCGATTCAGGATCAGTTTTTCGAATATCTTTGATAGACACGGCAGGAGACTGATAGGTCTATATGATGATGGCTGAGACTTGTCCTTCCAGCTTTATGGATCATTTTGATAACCGATTTTCTCCATTGTTGAGGAAAATAGCCCCATTTCATCATGCTGTTGAAAATAATGGTGAGAAGATAAACTGCACAGCTCGGCAATTCGATGATCATTTTGGGGGAAATTAAATCGTGGCCCGGCGCTTTTTTTTGCTTTGAAACTTGGTCCTTAATGACACTTGTAACTTCTCCAACTTGAAATACGATAGGCGTGGTAGCTTCAAGATAATTGGTTGGTGGGAGCACAAAGCTATTTGTTGCTGGATGTGGTTTGAAGACTTTTTCTAAATGGGCGGCAAATACATTTGCCTTCTCTTCGTTGCTGCGAGCCCACTTTCCTCTTTGTGTACGTAATGGTGATTCACTTTCGATTGGTGGACATACGCCTGATTTAGCTTTCCACAATGGGAATCGTTTGCTGTTTGGGGAGAGTTGCTCCATATAATCAGCTCACATAGCATGCTGAGACTACCATGAAGTGGTAGCATTACCGAGCCTTGGAATTTTGGACATACCTTCTGGATGCACGACTAGAATAGCTGATATCACCATAATCACCCCACAAATAACAACATCGACTGACACAGCAACGTTTGCTCCACATATCCTAAAATTACTAAATGAAAAGGAAACTTGGATTCCATCAACACTTCACCATGACGTGGTCAACAACTCAGTCAAATTGCAACGAGTACAACAAAACCTTAAGGAACTAGAAAGCAAGAGGGTGCGCATCGAGGATCTGGTGTTTCACACGGTAAATGGACACACATCGTTAGGCTTGGTGATAATCATATTAGCTGGGATAATAATTTACGCGAAGAAAAAGAGGAATCAGAGACAGGAGCTACTAGCTGTCGTGTTTCCTGGCTCCCCGCAGAATGTTTAGGCACTAGCATGAACATGAGAACCTGTCGTCACGGACCTGCAGCAGATAGACACCGAGGCTATCTTGTGACATGTGCGATTGCCACATGCGGCGATCCTCTGTTTGTTAGGCGATCCTTTGTGCAGCAATAAAATTTAATGACGGCTGCACACAGGTTACGTAGGCGACGGAAAAAGGGTCTTATAAACGCGATAGTACTTATAAATAGAATTAAGACAACGCTGAGTCCTACAAACTCAGCGATAGCATAAGTAAATTTAAGACAAGAGAGAACGCTACAGTCGAGCAAGCCCGACAGTATTATACCCTGTACCCAGGTAAACTTCCGTCACTGAGTTATATGCGCCCAAAGCAGCAGCAAAAAGATGAAGAAGAAGAGCGAACTTGTTGCTGCAGTTTGTGGGGGTAGTACTGGCGAGAATTTGTTTCGCTAATAACTTTTCTTATAATTGACAGAATTGAATAAAATGTTTAACAACAGTAGATAATTATTTATAAATTACTAGCAGGTATTGCCCGTCTTAACCCGACTCAATATAATGTTTCCAATTGTATTTATTTTGTGTGTGCATAACCTACCTATATGTTTTCACCTTATAAGTTACCAGTAGGAAGGCATTTAAGGTATTTAAATGAACATTTTCTGTTCTTGACAAAAAATTGTTCAGTAGTCCGTTACATTTTTGTTCTTGCCAAACTATTTCGTTCAACGAACATGACCACTATAACTAATATTTTTTAAAGCTCGTTTTCCCCCCGTTGGAGCTAGAATTTTCCAAAAGCCTTTCTTAGTGTGCTCCTACACTATGATGGATACTATGAAAAGATACTTGAGTCCAAATTTCATCTTTTACCGTTTGGGCTGTGCGTTGATCACCAATTAGTCAGGACAAACTGTTTTATATATAGAGATAACGCAACGTTTTAAGATAGACGATTTGCAAGAAAGGGGGAATAATTATAAGGGTATATCCTAATTTTAAATTCACATTTGAGCCTTTTCGTGTCATATTGAGTCAATACGGTCACGCACAAACTCGGAATATGAAACACGGCACTCGTGTCAATGCCGTGCAGCGATGAGCCACGATCAAAAAGCACTGACAATTCTCATCTCAATTTGCTAGAGTAAAACTTTCGATAGTTGAAGCCACCGATACCATCAAAATATCGAAGTTTGAATGCAATAAGCAGAATATTTAAATAATAAAATCTAATTATTTATTGAGATCAATAAGAACAAATCATATACATACATACATCTGCCCGCAATGCGAAGCAGAATATGCGTAGCTCCGTTATTCGGTTTCTGCTTTACTATCGCTTACGCAGTCGTTGCCTAGCGACGGTAACTGTAAACTTTTGGCGTTTTGCCTTTGCAATTAACATTAAATGGTCAAAACGAAAGAAGAAGAGCGAGCCAATGACTTAAAGTTGTTGTTGTTGTTTTATATGTACATGCTACATACATATACAGGCATACATGCATATGCATGTACATATGTATGTATGCATGGGCACACATAGACACGAACTGTTGCTTGTTGTATGTATGTGTGAGTGTGTGTATGCGATGTCCCCAACTATTTGATATATGGCAAGTAAAAAACATATTGCTATATTTTAATCGTTGAATGCCAATTTGTTGATATAATGTTGATTACATTACCCAAATTTGAAATCGATCGGACAAAATTTATAACACAAACTATTCATTTGAAAAAGTGAATAAATATTAAAACCCCAATAATAAAATTAAATGCGATATATCGAAAATATCGATACTTGTGTTGATATATCGTAATACATGTCGAATACAAATACATCGAAAAACATCGTTTGAGAGTTATTGATTATAATACTGTATTCGATTGTTCACTGTACACATATGTACATACATACATACAAATGTATTTGTGTGTGTACGGTAACTGTAAACTTTTGGCATTTTTCGTATGCAATTAACAGCCGTAAATTATCAAAACGAAAGAAGTTTTGCGAGCCAATAACTTGTTGTTGTTCTTTTAAAAATTTTGATTTGAAAACATAGAACACTATTTATTACAATTAAACAACAGTGTTCGATGGCCCACTGCATACATACAAACCTATATATGTATATAAGAATGTATGTACGTACATACATACTTATTGATGTACATATGTACATACTATACATACAGACGTATGTATATATGTATGTACGTATGTAATACATATGGTGCTGGTGTAATTCATAATGCGAAATTCTTTCTAAGGGGAGCAATGTCCCCCCTGCCCAACCTGCGTACGCCCTTGTAGTCCGTTGTCCTAAAATCCCTTATGCCAAATGTACTAAACAAAGAAAAAATAACATAAAAATGTTTGTTATAATGTTAATAATTTTTAATTAATTAACATTTCTTGCCCTGTCAGTGCAAGACGAATGTACTTTTATACATATGTATGTATGTATATACATATGTACATACATTTGTACAAATGAACATTCACACATTAGTGTCTCACATTTTGCTTTGGCTACTTCAACCGTTTGCACGCAACTACACGAACAGATGCTTGCATGTGTGTGTGTATGTATACTTAGTTGTCCCCAACTGTTTGATATTTTGTATTGTTTGTTCTGCCTGCATTTGTAAAATGCATATTTTAAAAATCGTTAAATGCAAAGTTGTAATTTTAGTTACGTAGATTATATTACCCAAATTTGAAATCGATCAGACAAAATTTATAACACAAACTTTTCATTTGAAAAAATGAATAAATATTAAAACCCCAATAATTCAAGCTCCACAAATTTCGAAAAACCGAGTATGCAGTTTTGTTTGTATTCTTTTATAGATTATAAAAACCAAATTTAAAGTTGATCGATTCAGAAATGCAGAATTTTCAAACAAACTTTGGAGCTACTTTTCCCCCCTTTGGAGCTCGAATAACCAAAATCCCTTCTTAGTGCGCATCTACACCATGATAGGATACTTGAGCCCAGTTTTCAGTTTCCTAGCTTTTACCGTTTCCACGGAAAACCCCCCCTTTTTCATGCCCCAGGGAAAATGGTGAAAAACCAAGTATACAGTTTTTCTTGTATTCTTTTTGAGAGTATACAAACTAAGTTTGAAGTTAATTGGATGAAAATTGTAGATTTTTCATACAAACGTTGGAGCCCGTTTTCCCCCCTTTGGCGTTCGAATTTTCCAAAACCGCTTCTTAGTGCTCACCTACACCACTGAAGACAACATGTGTCCAATTTTCAGCCTCATAGCTCTAACCATTTGGGCTGTGCGTTGATTGCACATAGCTTTTTGTTTACCGAATTTTCCACCGGAAAATCATTATTATTCAGGCCGCAGGAAAAATATTGAAAATCCAAGTATACAGTTTTTTTTGTATTCTTTGTGAGAGTATACAAACTAAGTTTGAAGTTAATCGGATAAAAATTGTAGATTTTTCATACAAACGTTGGAGCTCGTTTTCCCCCCTTTGGAGCTCGAATTTTCCGAAACCCCTTCTTAGTGCTCACTTTCACTATAAGGGGGATCTTGTGTCTAAATTTCAGCTTCCTAGCTCTTACCGTTTGGGCTGTGCGTTGATTGCCAATCAGTCAGTCAGTCAGTCAGTCAGTCAGGACAAACTGTTTTATATATATAGAGATAGATGTGTGCAAAGTTTGGCTTAGGACGCTATTGACGAAATTCTGCAGCGGGGGAAGGGGGGGAAAATTAAAAAAAAAAAAAATAAACTCGTCCTTACTCGGATCTAGGAGAATCTGGATGCCAACTTTGGTTATTCTAGCTTTTATAGTTTCTGAGATCCTCGCGTTCATCCAGACGGACAGACGGACGGACAGACGGACGGACAGACGGACGGACATGTCTAGATCGATTTCTCTCGTCATGCTGATCAAGAATATATATACTTTATGGGGTCGGAGATGCTTCCTTCTGTATGTTACATACTTTGCACAAACCTAATATACCCTTTTTACCCTACGGGTACAGGGTATAATAACGCTGCGCCTTACAAACGCAGCATAGCATTAAGGGATGAAAAATAATTAAATAAAAGTATGCAGCTAGCAATAGCTTCGTGTCAGAATATTGTACATCGTAAAAGTGTACGCACGCGTTTTAGTGTAAACAGTGTCGGTCCAAGCACACTCCCTTGGGGTACACCAGTTTCAATTGGATGGTATTCGGAGAGGAAATATTTGCATCTAACTGCGAAACTTCTTTGCTGTAGTTATGACTCTGGAATTTTATGGATATTCTGTGGAAGTAATATTTTGATTTTGTGAACTAAGCCATCCAGCCAAACGCGGTCAAAGTCTTGGGCGACATCCAGAAAAACAGCGGAGCAATACTCTCACTTTTCAAATGCATTTCGTATCTCAGAGGTTATTCGGTTCATCATGCTGTTGAAAATGATGTTGAGAAAATATACTGCATACCTCGGCAATTCAATTATAATTTTGGGGGAAATTAAATCATGACCCGGCTTTTTTTTTTTTTTGCTTTGAAACTTGGCCCTTAGTGACACTTATAACTTTTCCTGTTTGGAATGTAGCTTCAAGATGATTGGTTAGTGGGATGTGGTTTAAAGACTTTTTCTAAATGGGCGGCAAATAGATTTGCCGCCAGTGACATTACAGACACTAACGCTTCAACTGAGGTATCTATGTCATATTTGCAGTTAATGTTTGGGCAGCCTTCAATATGGGAGCTTACGTACTTGTATTTAAGCCAGTCAGTTTTTCCAGAAGTTAAAAACTCTTTCTATACAGGGCAGCCTCTATAGTTGGCAGTGAAGTTTCCCCCACAGATGCTGTATTTTTTAACAGAGAGGTCAGGGCAGGCCTCATTGATATGTACATCCCCGCAGGCAACACAGACGGCGCGTAGGGTACAATAGGTTTTTGTGTGTACATATTCCTGGCAGTTTATGAATTGGCAGGTCCATTTCGTTTGTGCGGTTCCTCAACGGTGATTTTACGGTGCAGTAGATATTGCTGCTTGTAAATTGGGTGAACTTCGTTTTTATTTATAGGCATACAGTCAGGTGTCAGTTCTACCATGAACATTGGTTAGGGAATTTTATTTTTCTACTTTGTACATGAAATGTACAGAAGTATATTAGGTATGCGGGAGCTGAAAAATGTAACAGACAGAAGGAGGCGTGGCAGACCCCACAAAGATGCCTTATGTGTGTATTCTATACGAGTTTGTTTTATTTTTTTGATTTTCCCCTCACTTCCCCCTATGGGGGTTTTCCCAATTTTCCATTCGTATAATCGCCTATATCTCGGAGACTATAAGACCTAGGAACACTCCCGTAATTCTTGGAAGTTCGAATTAAAATTTTGCAAATACCCCTAATTTTTGTTTTACAGAGCTTAGGCTCTTACTCGTTGGCATTACTTTATTTTTTACACAAAATTTAGTTCGATTTTCTTAATGCTAATCACAATATATGATCAATTTACATGGGTCACACGAACATAAGTGCATACCCTGATCGTTTTTTCATGAATTAATTTGGTTAATTTGTCGTTGATTGCACTATATTTACGGCGGAGCGAAATAAAAATACGTTCAGCATCTACGACGTTCACGTTCTAGCTGAATATTTGGCAAAGTTTTTTTTTATAAATCTCCTATAACAGTTGCAGAATGCTACGAAACGCTTTTTCGGTACTAGTAAGATTGGACTGTTATAATCTGATAGTGATGGTTCTTTTATCTTATCTTTTATTACTTAGTCGATTTGTTTATTAATTTCTTGTTTCTGTACTTCTGGTATTCTGTAGTTTTTAAGGTATACTGGTTCTTCTTCGTTAAGGTAAAGTTTTTGTTTGTAGAGATTGTTGCGTGTTATTGTTTCTTCCTCCAACCCGAATATATCTGTATACTTTTACATAATTTAGTTAGTTTACCTTTGTAGGCTTCGGCGAAGTTCTGTTGTAATCAATTTGTAATTTTTGTTTTTTTTAGCTTCTTTATCCGAATTGTGCTGTATAATGTTTTTGTCATTTTTGAATGATTCGAACGCTATGTTTTTATAATTAATTACATCTGTGCTGTCATTGGTATTGATAATGCACACCATTGCCATTTTGGTATACTTGCAATAAATACACCCGGACGAACCTCTTGATTGGGGATCAAGACTTCGTCTTCGTCTGTGTTTGTTTTCAACCGTCTGATTACTTCAGATCTGGGTGGTAGAGCTATCTCATTTGTTTTGCAAGTATTTGACAATTGGATTGCTATATCTTCCTTGAAACAGTTTGTTCAAAGTATAATAACGTTTTTTGTTCCGGAATAATCTAGGAAACAATTGTATTCTTTAATGAAATTTAATCCTAATAGACCATCTGACGGTATCGAAAAATCATCGCCCACTACGTGAAACGTGTGCGGTATTTAAATATCTTCTATTTGTAGTGCAATTTTGGTTGTACCTAGGGATTTTATTGCTCCATCTCCTATGCCAGATATTTTGCAAATTAAATTTGCATTGATTCTTCTGCCACATACATTCGCACAAAACTAATATAGCCTTTGGGAACAGGGTATAAAAATAAAATCAAATTAACCGAAATTGTAAATTATAAAAATCTATAAGTCCTTTTGCTTTCGTGACAATAACTGAAACTGGCTTGTGTGTCAAGGAGTGTTTTCCTTGCCAACATGAAACTTTAGGTGTGGGCGGTGTACGAATTAGTTTGCAAATAAATTAACCATTGACACATAACCAAATAATACGCGATAGTCAGTGGTTCTTCTTCAAGAGTTGATTACAAACTGTTTATTGATATCTTAGCATTGATGCATTATAGTTCAAAAAACAGTGTGGTAAATTTAAATGTAAGAATGTAGGAAGAATAAAATAACAAATAGAGAAGTGATATTTCCAGTTGCGAGGGTGAATTGACTGATTATGATATGAGAATATTTCCAAATTGACAAATATGCTATTAAAATAGGCTTTAAAAAATATAATGTTATTTAACTGCAAGAGTGGTTAGTTTGACCCACATCCCGGCCCCTTTCAAAGGACCCTTTCAACACGCACGTAGTATCGCCAGCACGAATTCGACCCAATTTCCATCGAAGCGAGGGGAGATTGTCTTCGTGTATAAGATCCAAAGAATCCAAATCAGCATTTAATATTTCTTTAATTTTTTCAAAAATGGCCTTATGAAGTACTTGGGAAATCTTCAGACAGCGGAACTAAAATTTCTGTTCTACAAGTAGGCATGGGAGGGTAAGGTAAACAAAATGAAAAGCTAGCTGTTCTCTGACTTTGCGCCTACACGAATTACTTTGTTTATGGTTTTGGTAACTTATGAGCAGAGTAATGGCTTGATCACTTACATCAGTAGTAATATACTGATAAATGAATTCGGTAACTGGAGCAATTAAAATGTCATCATTTAAATTTAGTTTTCGGGCATTTTCAAGCCAAAACGTACCATCTATATGATGTTAACATCTATGTTGAAGCTCAACACGCCAGTTAAACTTTGTAACAAAATGACTACCTAATAAACCTCCATTTTAAAACTTCTCTATAACGAAAATCAAAATATCTAACACAAGTGACTGGGTCTATTCTAATTAATCGCGCCTTTTCCGTAAAACCTTATCCTGATCTTGTCTCTTCTGTTATAACAATATTATCTACTACTTTAGAAAGAATAAGTAAGAATTCAGGCCATCTAGTCCCGGCAGACAAAGTTTTCAAAAACGTAGGAAGGCCGAATTGTCGTATCATGGCGAGTATTTTTCTAGAGCTTTTCCGTTCACAACCGGCATAAATTGTCAAAAAAGCAAAATCCTTGGAATGGGAATCTGTAATAAGATTCAAAAGCCATGGACCTTCACCACCTCAAAATTTTCTTCTGAACTAAGTCCCCATCAAGTGGTGATGCAACAACTGGAACTACATCAGAATTTAAAAAAAGCCACCCATTCTTCATTAATGGTAACTACATGATTTCTGCAAACCCATGTGTTAATCAAATAGCTTAGAAGCTAAACAAAAACTATATTCCATATTGAATTTGAGGTGGAGCTGAACAGCCTCGGCTTCATTATACGCTCTCGGAAGAGAAGAAACTTCGTTTGCAACAGAAATGGGAACGTTAACAATAGCTCCTTTTAGCCCTTTTGGCATTCATACCCTAGCGCTTTAGTTATCATAAATGAAAGGCGAAGTGAAATTAGTATTTCTTCTAACGGTACTATTCTGCGACTATTATTAGACGCTGCGCATGTTTTGCAAAAAGTGTAAGTGTCGTCAGAAGAAGGAAATTGTCTAGGTAGGTAGGTGCGGCAGCTAGGGTGTAAACCCTGACTCACTTAGGCCTTAGAAGTTGGCCCGTTGTGATACCGCGTGGACTAGTCCATTTCACAAAAACCCGTGGTTATCTGCATGTCTGCGCAAGTATTACATCCATCCAGCTGCCTGGATGAACTTGAAAATGTCTATCAGCTTTCTGTTTGCTAGTGTCGATAGATTTGGGAGGAGTCTAGATCGTAGAAAGCATTGTCTTGTCCTTGACATGGCTAGGCAGTCGCAGAAGAGGTAGTTTACGGTTTCCTCATCTTCCACGTCTCTGCAGCTTCTGCAGAAGTCGTTGTGATAGAGTCCTAGTGCTGACCAGCTAGTGCCCCGTGATGGCTCTGACTAAGGCTGAGCATTGGCTTCTGCTCAGTTTGCAAAGCTCTGATTGGGCCACATCTGCGATTTTAGAGGAGTCTGTAGTGCTGGCAACAGAATCAAAGTAGTTCCGAACAGACAGTTTAGAGGTAGCCATCAGTATACCGACGCTCTTCTTGCCTGGAAGGAGGGGGCGGTGGTAACGTGTCTTGCCAGTTCGTCGGCTATGCAATTTCCCTCAATATTCCTATGGCCTGGGACCCGAATGAGGTAGACTGAGAGCTGTACTGCCATCTCGTGAAGGGGCTTGCGACAGTTCTGTACTGACATCGATTTCGATGTTATGTTGTCTAGGGATTTTATTGCCGCTGGCTATCCGAATATATGCAGATTTCACTGATGTCTGTGGCTGGTTTTGGCAGTATTAGAAGAGCTTCATGAATAGCTTTGATTTCCGCCTGGAAGACACTGCTGTGATCCGGTGGCCTGAAGGATTTTTTGATGCCAAGTTCTTCGCAAAAGACGCCCCCGCCTACTCGGTTGTCTAATTTAGAACAGTATGTATAAAATTTGATTGAATTGGTGGAGCCTGGAGTGCCGGAATTCCATTCTTCCCTAGAGGGAACGATGGTGTGAAAGGAAGTGTGGGGATACTCCTCGGGGATACAATAGTCCACTGGCTAGCCCACTGAGGGGATTGTGTTATTCCCTCTCAGGATTTTGACATGACCAAAACATTCATCTGACCACTATAACAATATGGGTCTGATTATTGCAGTATATAGCCAGTGGACCACATAAGGGGCCATGCCCCATTTCAGTCCAATGAATTTCCTGCTGGTATATAGTGTGATTGTGGATTTTCTCACTCTGTCTTCAATGTTCAAGTTCCAGTCCAGCGTCCTATCCAATAACAAACCTAGATATTTGGCTCAGCTACTGAAGGATAGTGGTACCTCATTCAGTAATGGGGGACGAAGAGGTGGAATTTTATATTTCCTAGTGAATAACACCAGCTCTGTTTTGCTGGGGCTCACACTTAGGCCAGTTGACGTCGCCCAAGTTGACAGTGTGTTTAATGCATCGGTCATGCGTTCGCACTCAGTTTGAGGAAATTTGCTCGAGAAGGAGATGGTCACGTCATCTGCGTAGGCTACAGCGCGGCATCCTCTATTCCCTCCAAGGACCGTAGAAGTGTGTTCCATAGGAAGGGTGAGAGGACGCCTCCCTGAGGTGTTTCGCAACTTACGAATCTGGATATCGTGGACGACCCGAGCGTAGACTTGATGGCCCGCCTGGTGAGAAGCTGTCTTAGCAGTTCTACAAAGGAATTGTTCGTCCCCAGGTCCCTAAGTGAGCTTGTGATGGCGCTAGGAGACACGTTGTTGAACGCATCTTCTATGCCAAGAAGGCGATAAGAGTTTACTGTTTGATATTGAGAGCTTCTTCGATACCCGAAGTAACAGCATGGACTGCCTTTTCAGTAGGCGTGTTGAGAGCATGACAGCTTGAGAGCGAGGTCTTGCTTCTTAAATGGAGACCCAATAGTGTCACTTCGTCTTTAATATAAAAGATGAGACACTTATCGGTCTGACATTTTTTGGAGTAGTGTACGAGGCTTTACCTGCTCTTTATGGGGCTTCAAGGTTTTTATCGCCCACCCGATATTATTCCCAGAAAAAGGATCGGGCGACGGTCTGGATGGATGGTCAACTCTAGTGACTCTTGACTCGAGGTCGTCCGAGTCTTGCCTGGCTTTTGAAGGTAACCCAGTGTTGATGGAGTTTTTGAGAGAACTTTCCTTAACCTTGAGGCGTCGGATGTGTTCTCGATATCTGAGCAGAAGATCTGCCACTAGGATCGTTTAACCTGTCTGACAGGCCCTCTTGGATGCACACCAGTGTTGTTCTCCCCCTTGGGATCTGGCTGCGTAGAAGAGTATCCTGGCCTTTTTTCTTGACTCACTAGCTTGTGGAATCCACCAGGAAGGCTTGAGTTTGCCCCTTGGTTTCCCAATGCAGTGAATTTATTTATTAGGGTCGAGGTGAATTCGACTGTGTCTGGGCCCTCAGGGGGTAGTCAGGTAATATATTACTTAGATGATTTACATACGAGGAAAAATTTGTGCGTCTAGGATTTCTAGGTGCGATTGATCTTTCGTTCTTTAGAGATACTTCGTATTGAATGTATAGGTGGTCTGAGAATGAGTGTTCCAATAGAACTCTCCTCTTGGAAAAACGATGGTAAAGTGCGTCTGACGCCAAAGCGAGGTGAAGACGTTGGCTTCGGTTCCTTATCACAAAAGTTGGATCTGATCCAACATTACATAAGAGTATGTTCGTAGACAGGATGTAGTTAAAAATGGACTCACCCCGTACATTGGTATCAGTGCTAGCCCACTGAGTGTGGTGAGCGTTGCCGTCGCATTCTATGAGCAGATCTATATTTTTCTGCCTGCTGTCCACTATGATCTGCCTTATTAGCAGAGACGGAGGATTAGCTTCTTCGTAAGCCATGTAGGCGGAGCATATTCTCATAGACTTAGCCTCAATGGTTTTCGCTGTGTTATCTGCAGAAAAATGTTTCTGTTTTTATAGCCTGTACCCAAAGGGTGAAAGGCTATACTAGTTTTGTGCGCATGGATGTAACACACAGAAGGAGGCGTGGCGGACCCCACAAAGTATATATATTCTTGATCAGGATGAGAAGACGAGTCGATATAGCCATGTCCGTCTGTCCGTCTGTCTGTCTGTCCGTCTGTCTGTATGAGCGCAAGGATCTCAGTAAGTACAAGAGCTAGGATAACCAAAATTGGTATCAAGGTTCCTATAAGCCCTAGGCAGAACGAGTTTGTTTATTTTTTCTGATACACCCCCCACTCCCACTCCCCCGCAATTCGTATTTTTTCTTATAACTTCCGTAATTCTCGGAATTTTAAAATCAATTTTGGTAGGTACATCCAATTAGTACTAATGTGTCCGTGTGCCAAATTTCATCATGATAGGTCAATTCTGAAGAAAGTTATAGCCATAAGTAAAATCGCTGCTCATGCGCTGCCTGCAGCTCTGTCGGCAGCGCTGCCCGCAGCTGTTGTTGTTGTTGCTGCTTTTGTTCAACTTTGTGCTGCATACATACACGCATATAAACACGCATAGGTACGTGATGTAAATGTATGCTGTTTAAACTGAACATAAACATGTATTCTAATTTAATTTAATTAATTAATTAATTCATTCATTTTTTTTAATAATTTAATTTTTTTTGATTTTTTTTTTTTTAATTTTTCCTTTTTGTGGAGAGTACAGCCTATTTTACTGTCGGGCTTGCTCGACTGTATCGTTCTATCTTGTTCTTCGTTAGAATGCAGGTTCTGGTTTGGCCTGTGCTTTTAGCTGTAATCAGCTTATACTCCTTCATCCCCAAAGGTTTCTGAATGAGGACTACGTCGATGTCGTCTTTACTCAGCCGATATAGTAGGGCAGCTGCTGCTGCTTTGCAGTGGTGGAGATTAATCTGTAGAAACCTCAAGGGTATCTACATCCATCTCCAACACTGTCCTGTCGGCCTCATCGACGTGTTTCAGGACTTCCTGGAACGACCGGCTCTGCGTCTGCTAATTCAGCGTCTTGTGTGATTGGCTTACCACCCGCTGTGTCTCCTCGGTAGACTCGTATGGCTACCGATTTGTAGCCATCCTTCCCAGATTTCCACTTTTGGCCAACTCATGCACCGATTCCTTGTTGACCACTAGTACGATCTGGCGCGTGTTCCCTTCAGTCTCCTCTACTTTGACCACGGTCCAGTTGGCAGTCTTAAAATTTGGGTTGCAGATCTGGAACAACTTCAAGATCTCATCTGGCATTTCTGGTTTGGCCGACACCCTGACCCTGGCGCGTGGTCTGCTGGGTATGTCGCACCAATCCACCGCAACCAATTTAGCAACTGGATACACCTCTCCAAGTGCTCCGACTGATTTTTATAGGCTTCGGCCGATTGCTTGCAGCAGTGGCTTTCACTCTGGCTTGATGTCATCCTGTATCGTCGCATGTTGGTGGTGGTCCTCCATTCGTTGCCAGATCCGTCAGAAAATGGGCTTGCAGCTCATTTTCGACTCCTGCCCATCTGTGTCCCGGGATATGACCATCTTTGCTGTTTATGTCGAGGACACCAATGACGATCTTATCGTTCTCGTGTTCACTTCGCTGGTTGCGGTGGCATGCCTTCTGCCGAACTCTGCCTTTTCGGGGCATTTTTGTATCTTCTTACCGGACCTGGCTTGAAATCCGGTAAGATTTTCCTTTACCATTCTGCGACCGTCTGGTGACTTCTCGGGGCAGTATGGTTTTTTTGCAGTATGTCTGCTGCGCGTCTCTTGCCTTGAAACGACGTTTTTATTCTTGGTGGTATCATCGCCGAAGTGCCTGGTTCTGCAGATTTGCCACCCACCTCCACCTCCAGCCACTTGACCCTTTTGGCCTTGTAAATCCAATAACAGTGACAGCTAAGATTCCTGTGCAAGAATTGTGGAACTCCACAGTGCCTGAAGAAAATTCAAAAACTTGTAACGACGCACAGCTGCCAACTACGCAACGCGTCGTCACGATGCCGATGAGTAGTTTTTAAGTAGGTGTAAGTAGTTGTAAGTTGAAGAGAGTTTTTGGAGTTAGTTCGGTTGGAGAGAGAAACGAACGCGCATTGAAGCGCACCCTCCTATTTGTTACATTTGGGAAATAAAAGACAAATTGTATACACGTCGAGCATCATATTTGAATGGTAACTGCGGGCTCACTTCATTCCTGGGGAACCAAACAAAGAATTTTGCAGCGGCTCTGGCCGACGAGTATACCCGGGCCAGAGCAACGTTTTAAGTAGCGCCCGAGCAGGGACCCCAAAATAAAGTGAGGTTAAACACGACCGCAACCACGCGGCGAGTTGGAACTGTTGACTCGTGATGGTGCGAACGAGCTGGGTGCGAGCGTTGAGGAAGGAGGAGCTGATCGAGCTGCTGCAGGAGTTTGGGATCGACGACGCGGGCACCGTGGAAACGCTGAGAACACGCTTCGCCACGTTTGTGAAAGCGGCGGGGCCGGAACACCAGTCACGCCTAGAACTGCTAGCGGTCCACTATGAGTCACGTCCGGTGAGTCCTGTACCGCCAAAGGCACAACTGGAGGTCCCCAAGCGAGAGGAAGGTTCGCCCGGCATGCACCTGTCGCCTACGGAAGCTGCGGCATCGCCAAGAACACCGACCGAGCATCCCAAGACACCATCAACGGAGCCATTAGCGGCAACAGCACCAGCTGGGGCTGCACCAGTGACCGTGACTGCCACCACCACCTATACGACAGAAGCGCCAGCGGCGCCATGCGTGACCACAAGCCAGATCGTGGCCACGACGTTGGTAACGACCCTCGCCACACCGTCGATGGTCTCGACGGCCGGGCCAGCCTTGTCAACCGCATCCGCGGCTGGTTCGGCCCACTCGACAATGTCACGAGCGGAGCGGAGAGCCCTGAGCACGGAGGTGGCACAGTGGTGAGTGGTGAGCTGGGACCCACGGGCATTCTTGCGCAGGCTAGAAGAGAAAGCGGAAGTGAGTGGGGAGCCGGTAGATAATTTGGTGCCGATGTTACCAAACATTCTGGAGGGCGCGGCACTGACGTGGGACCGCACAAGGCGAAGCCCGACCCAGTCGTGGGCAGAGTTCCGCGCGGAACTGCTAGAAGCGTACCCGGCCGCTCCTCACGTTGAGCGGTGGCGACAGAATGCGCAACGACGTTTTCAGGGCGAGTCGGAGTCCACTGCGACCTACGTCCAAGCGATGCTGGAATTGATGCTCGATGCAGACATGCCCAGAGAGGAGCAGCTGAGGCTCATCTACCGCAGCAGCCGACCAGCGATCAACATCAGGATATGACATCAGGATGTCCATACTGTGGCAGAATTCAAACGGCAAGCAGCAGAGCTGGAGGAGTTGGGCCTGGTTCCGGCCTGTACCATTGGGGCAGGGCCATCCCAGCCAGCGTTCATTGGCCCACGGGGGTTTCCGATCCGACGTCCGGAGCCAACGGATACGCAGCCCATATCTGGTGGTGAGCTAAACAGGCGAGACTTTGTCACTTTACAGACTGCACCCGCGCGAACAACAGCAACCAGGCCCGAGATGCAGAGCTCGTCGGCACACCAGGGTCGGTCTTGCAAACGCTGTGGTATGGCGGGGCACGACAACGAATGCTGCCCAAACCAACAACAACTATACTGCTGGGATTGCGGTAGGCTGGGCATACGAGCGAACGAGTGCTGTCGCCGTAGAGCGGGAAACGCCAGGGGGGGCTCGCCACATACAGCCAATAGGCGAGCCCACGCAGGAAAACTAGTGGCAGAACCGCAGTGGGAATACCGCAGCAGGAGGCATTTGATTGTATCCAAAGACAGCTCATGGAAGCGCCGGTGTTAGCGTGCCTCGATTTCACACAACGCTTCTGCCTACAGACTGACGCCAGCGAGTATGGGCTGGGCGCGGTTTTGACACAGAACGTAGACGGCCAGGAGGAAACTGCAGAAAGCCGAGGTCAACTACAGCGCCACGGAGAAGGAGTGCCTGGCCATTGTTTGGGGAATCCGAAAGCTGCGACACTATCTGGAGGGCTATCACTTTACCGTCGTGACCGACCACTTGGCGTTGCGATGACTCAACTCAATAGAGAGTCCCACTGGTCGCATTGCACGCTGGGCCTTGGAGCTACAACAGTATACATTCGATGTCCAGTACCGAAAAGGAGCCTTGAACGTGGTGGCCGACGCGCTGTCACGGCAGCCGCGCGAGGTGGCCGGCTGCACACACGTGGAGCCAGAGGCAGCGCCAACTTGTAAATGGCTACAGCGGCTGACGGCAGCGGTGTTGGAGAGCCCCGGCAAATACCCAGAACGACAGGCTGTACCGCCGCATCGCCAACGTGCTGGGAGAAGATGAGGTGTCACCATGGAGGCTATGCGTGGCCGCGCCTTTACGACGGGAGGTGTTGAGAGAATGCCACGATGACGCAACGGCGGGCCATATGGGAGTACGCCGAACATGTGCGCGCGTCGCAGACCGATACCAAGCTGGCGCCTCGCTTCGATGGGCCATTCACAGTGCGTGCATTTATATCCCCAGTCATAGTGCGCTTACGACCAGTGGCGGGCGGCAGAGGTAGAACAGCACATGTACGAGATCTGAAGGCGCTGAATACAGACGTCAGCGTCGCCGACGAGTGCAGCGACAGCGGCAGTTGCGGCAGTTGGCGGCGACGCCAACACAGCCAGGCCAGCGGGCAAGCGTCGGGGCAACCAAAGCAGGCGCTAGCTAAAGAATAACGTCCACGAAATCCTGCAGACATAATCGAATTTTATTATGTGCACTGGTGCACTGGTTGCAGTCGACGCAGTATAAGATGTACACCGTGCATGCCGCTGGCACATAATTAGCCGTTGCGTGCTAGAGGTAGTCCATCAGCGGCAGGCCATGCAGGCTGGAAAGTATAGTCAGTACTTTTGCGAGATACAGCTCGTTGCCCTGCAATCACCAACAGATTCCGCACCCCAGAATTTGAAATTCAAACACGTGGCGGAAATGGAGAGCGAAGACAACGATGCGACAGAATGACAGCGCGAGCAGCTGACTGTGAAGTTACAGGTGGCGTCGACAGGTGGTCAAACGCGAGGGGTGGCAGCGCTGCCACCCAGCTGCTACACATCTGCCTTTCGATTATGGCGCGATGCTAACAAAATTTGAAACACCATCGATCGGCCCGATCCGATCGGCCCGATTCGACCCTTTGGGGAAAGGGGGAGGTGTAACGACGCACAGCTGCCAACTACGCAACGCGTCGTCACGATGCCGATGAGTAGTTTTTAAGTAGGTGTAAGTAGTTGTAAGTTGAAGAGAGTTTTTGGAGTTAGTTCGGTTGGAGAGGGAAACGAACGCGCATTGAAGCGCACCCTCCTATTTGTTACATTTGGGAAATAAAAGACAAATTGTATACACGGCGAGCATCATATTTGAATGGTAACTGCCGGGCTCACTTTATTCCTGGGGAACAAAACAAAGAATTTTGCAGCGACTCTGGCCGGCGAGTATTCCCGGGCCAGAGCAACGTTACAAACTTGGGAAAGAATGAACAAAGAACTTCCACTCTTAAATCAATTTAAAATACCCCGCAATCCAATTTCATATAATGTAATGTTAATAAAGCAGTAGGAAGAACGAATAGTGGACTAAGGCATCTCTATTTGTCGCAGCATTTCTTCCCAGCCAAACTCAAGCTCCTTATTGCAAACTCATACGTGATACCTTCTTTTTTTTATGGGTTTGAATTATTCGGAAACTGCGATGTCGCAAGCCAGATTAAATTAAAAGTCGTCTTCAACAGCATTGCTCGATATGTCTGTAACATTTTAATAAGAGACTACATCCGCTAAGAACATTTTTAACTCTAATTTTCTTGCATAGAATCAATAATCGAAAAGAACCAAATTATCTGTATAACAAAATTTCATTTAATTCATCAAAAAGAACAAATAATATAGTTTGTGTAAGATATAAATTATCCTGTTCAGGAAGACACTTTTTCATGTTTGTTCGTCTTTGGAGCAAGTTACCACCTTCTGCTGCTGCTCTGCTATCTATATTCCTCCTTTTGTGTCGCGATCCGCTTGAGCAGTCAGTAACAGTCCGACCCAACCCATGCACTAGGGTTGAGCAGCGGTTCGTTGCAGTTTTATTGCACAGCGCTGCCAGCTGTCCTCTACAGGTGTTATGATGTCACGATCGCCGCCACGTGTTGATGTGCAATTGAATTGTTATTTTTGCAGCTTTTATTTTATATGTCGTGTCGTTTGTGCAGAATGGTCTTTTGCGCTTCCCCTCATGTTCAGTTTGTAATTTTATACGTCTGAAGGTTGGGGAGTAGGTGGTCTTTCGCGTCATGCCTGTAATTAACTATGGGACAAATATACGATTAATTGGTTTCCCCTAGGCAGAACTCCTCCGCACTGGCGCTACTTTCGGGATACTGCTGTGCATGGGCAGCTGTGGTTTTTAGGTATGGCGCGTGTGCGGCTCTGCCCCGTCCTCCTGCTACTGGCCGTAGCCGTACGATGACTGGAGATATGAACGCTTTCACTGTGTATGCAGCGTTGGAGGTTGAGGTTTGACCAGAACTTCGTCTCCAATTCGGGGACACCCCCACGCTTACTCCAGTTGAATTGGTTCGTTTGGTCTTCACTGGCCAGCCCTCGGTACCTTCGGACCATCTGCGCAACAGCGGCCTCTGGTGCAACTGGATCCTCCATGTACAGCATATATGAACGTCTTGGTCCCCTTATGAACAAGATTAAAGATGGTGAATAGCCTGTGACTTCAAATTTAGCGTAGTTAATTGCCAATTGATTTTCTCGCAAGATGCGTTTCTGGTCAGCAGCGGCCACACGTCGTTGTTGGGCTCTGGGACACTGGTACGATGGCCATTTACGGTACTTTTCGGGGTACTCCAGCCCTGATATCTTCAGGCACCTCCGCTTCGGCATGGACTTTGCCGGCCACCTCCCATGGTTTTCATGACAATTTATCGGCTGCCTTAGCAGTTTGTTCTTCTGTCAGTTGGACCGCTGTTGGAGCCTCAGTTGGCTCTTTTGTCACCGACGCCGCACGACGTGCTCTTCGGCTCCTCCGACGCCCTCTTCGCCGCTGTCCTTCACAACCGTGGGCCTGGTTGACGTAGTCTAGATCCAACGTGAGCTCATCTTCGCAGCCCGGCAGTGTCAGAAGAGGCACTGTATCCACCAGAGGGTCGACGGACAGACCATCGCAGTCCACTATCAACACCTCGTGTGCGTTTTGCTGCTAGTTTTCATGCACCGTGTCGTTGGCATGGACCAAGCGCGCCATTGGATGCTGTGATCCTGGGACTCCATCGACGACAGGCAACGGCACTCCTCCATGTGTGGTGTCGCTGGGAACGCAACTCCTCAAGGAACTCCGCCCACGGCCGTACCTTGCTCTTGAGGATCATGGGAACATTGGTTTTAGGTTATCCAGTGACTCCTCACTCCCGCTTCCAGTAACAGCCTCTTTGTGGCGTCCGCTGAGACCATCGCCCTCGTTGCTCATTTCGCCTCATTAAAATTATGCAAACCACTTCTCAATGGTTGATTTTCTTAGTGCAAAGTCCGAATAATGTTTATCCAGGCAAGCTGTTGCGACGCGAATGAGTATATTAAATCTCATCAACGCGACGCAAGCAGGCATTCAATAAAATAGTTTGGCAACACATAACATACATATAAGTACAAATATATGTACACCCACTTTTTTTCAGCGTATATAATAATAGCAGGTCTTGCCCGTCTGCTGGGCTAAATAAAATCTGCTTATAATTATAAGTTTATTTACTATACGATATTCTTCTTTCGACGCTCTCTAAAGTTTTTTTTACAGAAATCATTTTCCAAATAGCAAATATAGTACAATAAGTACTATGTATGGTTATACGTACATACATACATATGTACATATCTTCGTTACGCACCTGGCGCATGCCAGTCCTGACTTAACTGTGTGCTTCCTCAGCACGTTGTACGCACGAAAAGTCCGGCGCGGGACATTTAATTTTGATTTATAAATCGGGACGTCCCTCCAAAATTGGAGCGTTCGGCAACGCAGTTTTTCATGCAGGCGTTATTCGCCTATATACATACATATATATGTGTAATAAATTTTTTAATTCATTACTAATTTGTGTCTTCAATTCCAAATATGATTGTTGTGAATGTAAAAGGTGAATTTCTGCTTTTGTAAATCGCATGAATACACTACAAAATAGGCTTAACGGTAAATGACTCTTAGATTTGTTCAGAATACATTTGTAGCGTTGTTAGCTAACACAGTAAATACGCAGTAAATATGCATTCAGCTGAGATGCTAGAGATGGGCATGTGTCGGATGCTCTATGTGCTAGAGCATCAAAACTATCGATAGTTGAATCCGTCGATACAATCAATAATTCCATCGAAGTTTGAAAGCAATTAATAGAAAATTTAAATAATAACATCTTATAATTTATTAAGATCAATTAGAACAAATCATATACAAACATACATATGTACATCTGCCCGCAACGCGAAGCAGAATATGCGTAGGTCTGCTTTCGGTTTCTGCATTACTATCGCTTACGCAAGGCATTTGCCTTTGAAATTAACAGGCGTAAATGATCAAAACGAAGGAAGAAGCGCGAGCCAATGACTTGCAGTAGTTGTTGTTTTTAGTTTTAAAAATTTAACTTAAAACCATAGAACATTATTTATTACAATGAAACCACAGTTCTCGATTGTCCAATGTATACATACGAATGTACATGCATGCTATATATATGTACGTACACAAGAATACATGTATACATATGTATGTACCTATGCATGCATGTTTCTCTTTACTTTTTCATACATAGACACGAGCTGTTGCTTGTTCTGTGTGTGAGTGTGTGTATATGATGTCCCCAACTATTTGATATTTGCGTTCTTTGTAATTTGTTGTTGCTGCATAAAGTTATTAATGAAAGCCCTAATGCTAAATGTACTAAACAAAGAAAAATTTACTTATAAAAATGTTAAATAATTTTTAATTAATTAACATTTCTTGCTCTGTCAGGAAGGGCGTAGGGTGGGGGGCCGTTGCCGCCCCCCCCCCCCCCCCCCATAAAAAAAATTTTCCGTACAAAGTCGACCACACGTTCATTATTATAACGCACTATTTCGCCTTAGAATGGAACTGATTTGGATTGGTTGAAGTTTTTTCAATGATCATATGCAAAAATTCTTTTTTAAATGCATCGTGCATTATTTATTCAAAATTTTACATTTTTGGCTCCCCCTCCCTTTGGTAAAAACTGCCTACGCCCTTGTCTGTCACTGCAAGACGAATGAACACACATATATACATAGATGTGTACATGTACATAGATGTGTACATATGTATGTCTGTGTGTACATTCACACATTAGTGTCTCACATTTTGCTTTGGCTATTTCAATCATTTGCACGCAACTACACGAACAGCTGCTTGTCTGTGTGTGTGAGTGTATTTATACATCTGCCTGTTATACTACTGTCCCCAACTGTTTGATATTTTGTATTGTTTGTGCTGCCTGCATTTGTAAAATGCATATTTTGAAAATCCTTGAACGCAAAGTTGTAGACTTAGTTACGTAGATTACAGTCCCCAAATTTGAAATCGATCGGAAAAATTGTATAACACAAACTTTCCATTTGAAAAGGTGAATAAATATTAAAACCCCAATAATTCAAGCTCCACCACAAATTTCGAAAATCCGAGTTTGGCTTGTATTATAGATTAAAAAAAAATCAAATTTAAAGTTAATTGGTGGAAAAGTGAAGAATTTTCAAACAAACTTTGGAGCTCGTTTTCCCCCCATTGAAGCTCGAATTTCCAAAATCCCTTCTTATCGCCAGCCTTCACTATGAAAGGATATTTAAGTCCAAATTCCAGCTTCATAGCGTTTACCGTTTGTGCTATGCGTTGATCACCAATCAGTCAGTCAGTCAGCCAGGACAAACTGGTTTATATATATAGATGGGCACCATAGTCTGCACGCACACACGAATTACAGGTTCATTGACACTGGCCAGCCAACAAAGGCAATAATAATAAGCAAGACTAATTATTCTGCTACCTCAGCATAATACCAACAAGCAGGTCATAGTTTATGAACCAAATTGGGCTGACACCAGCATACGTAACCTCATAATATATGCTTGCGCATTATTATTGTGAAACCGCCAACACATAGAAATAGTAAATGTAAATAGTCATAAGCTAGTTTTAAGCATGGCTATATAAGCCATGATTTGTAAGAATAAAATCAGCATGATAATTATCAACGAACGGCCTCTTACTTTGATCTTTATCACGTCAACTACCACGTTGAACTACATGCCCCCAACATGTCCACTGAAGCAGCAGGGCCACAAGTGCCTTTAACTAAGCGGACCACGAGTGCCTACCCAAATATCAAGCCCGACCACTTGGAACCCGCCTTGATCAACAGAAGGATAACAATCGACCTTTATCTTAACTCGTCTGGACCACGATCGTTCTGTCGATTCGCACTACCACACGTGTGCGAATAAACATAAGCCCTGGTATATATCAACTATATATATGCCTACCACATTGTTTTTGGCTTAATGGACGAGGAATATGCGGATGAATTAGTCCAAAAAATTAAGCGGATCAGATCAAATGAAGACTACTTCCTCGCATTGCTTCGCAATCAAATGGGTGTTCGGGATGCTACAATCAAAATGATGCGGATACAAAACGAATTAATATGGAATAATTTGGAAGTTATTAATAGCACCATGTATTCTTAAGCAGGTGCCTGAAACACTCGAGTCAATCACGATATTTTCCTATCCGCGTTTGAAACGTTATCGATGGAAATGGGTGCATTTGAACAGCTTCAGCGAGATATCATTGGGGGATCTAGAATAACAAGGGAAACTTTATGGACAGTCTGCTCCAGCTTAATGAGTTCCAAAAAGATATTCAACAAGAGAGAACGCTACAGTCGAGCAAGCCCGACAGTAAAAGAGCCTGTACTCTCCACAAAAAGAAAAAATTTAAAAAAAAAAAAAATTAAAAAAAAATTAAATTATTAAAAAAAAATGAATGAATTAATTAATTAAAATAATTAATTAAATTAAATTAGAATACATGTATATGTTCAGTTTAAACAGCATACATTTACATCACGTACCTATGCGTGTTTATATGCGTGTTTATATGCGTGTATGTATGCAGCACAAAGTTAAACCAAAGCAGCAACAACAACAACAGCTGCGGGCAGCGCTGCCGACAGAGCTGCAGGCAGCGCATGAGCAGCCATTTTACTTATGGCTATAACTTTCTTCAGAATTGACCTATCAGGATGAAATGGCACACAGACACATTAGTACTAACTGGATGTACCTACCAAAATTTCAAAAAAAATGATTTTAAAATTCCGAGAATTACGGAAGTTATAAGAAAAAATACGAATTGCGGGGGAGTGGGGGGGTGTATAGGAACCTTGATACCAATTTTGGTTATCCTAGCTCTTGTACTTACTGAGATCCTTGCGCTCATACAGACAGACGGACATGGCTATATCGACTCGGCTTCTCATCCTGATCAAGAATATATATACTTTGTGGGGTCAGCCACTCCTCCTTCTGTGTTACATACATGCGCACAAAACTAGTATAGCCTTTCACCCTTTGGGTACAGGCTATAAAAATTCGTCCTTAACATGCCAGTAGGAGTTCAGCTGCCAAACACGGATCCTTTGGAACTAAGCACAGGTAAAAAAGCTAAAGTCTGGTGTCCCGTCTTTGAAATACTCTGTACATATGTTTGGAATAATTATAGAAATTAAAACAAGAAAATGATAAAGTCGAGCAAGTTTAACTCTTAAATACCCTGTACCTCCCACCAAAAAGGAAAAATTGAAAAAAATGTTTAATATTTAAAAACAAGAGAGAACGCTACAGTCGAGCAAGCCCGACAGTGTAATACCCTGTACCCAGGTAAACTTCCGTCACTGAGTTATATTCCCCCACAGCAGCAGCAAAAAGAGGAAGAAGAAGAGCGAACTTGTTGCTGCAATTTGGTGGGGGTTGTACTGGCGAGAATTTGTTTTGCTAATAACTTTTCTTAGAATTGACCGAATTGAATAAAATTTCGAACAACAGTAGACAATTATATATAAATTATGTGTGCAAAGTTTGGTTTAGGTAGCATTTGAAATGTGGACGCTATTGACGAAATTCTGTAGCGGGGGAAGGGGGGGAAAATTAAAAAAAAAAAAAACATAAACTCGTCCTTACTCGGACCTAGGAGAATCTGGATGCCAACTTTGGTTATTCTAGCTTTTATAGTTTCTGAGATCCTCGCGTTCATCCAGACGGACGGACAGACGGACGGACATGTCTAGATCGATTTCTCTCGTCATGCTGATCAAGAATATATATACTTTATGGGGTCGGAGATGCTTCCTTCTGCATGTTACATACTTTGCACAAACTTAATATACCCTTTTTACCCTACGGGTACAGGGTATAACAAGAGAGAACGCTACAGTCGAGCAAGCCCGGCAGTGTAATACCCTGTACCCAGGTAAACTTCCGTCACTGAGTTATATGCGCCCACAGCAGCAGCAAAAAGAGGAAGAAGAAGAGCGAACTTGTTGCTGCAATTTGGTGGGGGTTGTACTGGGGAGAATTTGTTTTGCTAATAACTTTTCTTAGAATTGACCGAATTGAATAAAATTTTAAACAACAGTAGATAATTATTTATAAATTATGTGTGCAAAGCTTGGTTTAGGTAGCATTTGAAATGTGGACGCTATTGACGAAATTCTGTAGCGGGGGAAGGGGGGGAAAATTAAAAAAAAAAAAAACATAAACTCGTCCTTACTCGGACCTAGGAGAATCTGGATGCCAACTTTGGTTATTCTAGCTTTTATAGTTTCTGAGATCCTCGCGTTCATCCAGACGGACAGACGGACGGACAGACGGACGGACATGTCTAGATCGATTTCTCTCGTCATGCTGATCAAGAATATATATACTTTATGGGGTCGGAGATGCTTCCTTCTGCATGTTACATACTTTGCACAAACCTAATATACCCTTTTTACCCTACGGGTACAGGGTATAAAAAAACATTAATTAAATTAAATACATGTTCACGTACAGTTTCAACAGCATACATTTACATCAGAATCGTGTCTCTGCGTGCTTATATGCGTGTATGTATGCAGCACAAAGTTGAACCCAAGCAGCAACAACAACAACAGCGGCTATAACTTTCTTCAGAATTGACCTATCATGATGAAACTTGGCATACAGACACATAATCACTAACAGGATGTAGCTACCTAATTTGTTTGAAATTCCAAGAATTACGGAAGTTATAAGAAAAAATACGAATTGCGGGGGAGTAGGGGATGTATCAGAATAAAAAAATAAACTTGACCTGCCTAGGGCTTATGGGAATCTGGATACCGAGTTTGGTTATATAGCTCTTGTACCTTCTGAGATCCTTGCGCTTATACAGACGCACGGACGGACATGGCTATATCGACTCGGCTTATCATTCTGATCAAGAATATATATACTTTGTGGGATCTGCCACGCCTCCTTCTGCCTGTTACATTTTCAGCTCCCGCAAATCTAATATATTCTTGTACATTTCATGTACAAGTACAGAGTATAAACAAGAAAGGAATGCTAAAGTCGAGCGAACTCAACTCTTAAATACCCTATACCTTCAAAAAAAATAAATGAAATTTTTTAATTAACTTTAAAAAATTATATAAATTGAATTATTTTCTTATATTCTGATATTCATTATACCAATCCCTATTGGTGTTAATGAACTATAACCGGTGACATGATGGAAGCTAAGTTTTCTTAGAGTTATGTTCTCCTTTTTTTGGTTTTCTAATAATTGCTTCAGTAATGCTATGTCCGTAGTGATACTAATCGTAACGGTCGCGAACGGTTTTATTTCAATAGTTTTTGTTATTGGGAATGCTATCTCTAATTTGTCTTGAATAACAATCTCATGCCCTGCTATTAGCAAATGCGTGAACAACCTTGTTGGAGTCGTAAAATACCCTGTTATGGTAATCCTAATGGCAAGTTTTGCTGGGATCCACAATTCCATTCTAAAGCTATATTATCAAATGACGTTTAAAGCCATATATTAGAAGCTGCTAGTTCAATCCAAATGTTTTCTTGCTTTATTTGTGAGAACTCACATTTTGGTTTCGATGTTTCCCTTACATAATAGACGACTGCTGATTTGATGGAAGCATCTATTCCATTGGGCTGTGTTAAATAAGTCATAGGCGTCTAGGCAAAATTGTGTACTATATAATTGCTTTGAATATTTGCTATTATGGTATTACCGTTCCGCATAAATGGTATTGGGATCATTTTATAAATTGTTTATGTCTCTTGCTTGAATAGGGAATTTCTGCATTTATGTCTAGTTTAATAAGGGCATGTGTTTCCAAAAAATTATAAACCTCTCTAATTTCAGTGCCGCTATATTTCCGGTAATTTCATTTTTGGAGGCAACTTCCCTCTGATTGTGTATATTTCTTTACCTAATTGTTGAACGGTTAATAGTCTTAGGTTTATATGGCCGTGATTCAAATCTATTAGTAAGTCGATTATTGCGTTCAGGGTTTCTTCACAATAGTCTATTATTAGATTGACCTGTGCTACACCTATCTGAACTGCTGACAACATCCTATCCTCATTTCTGCTTTTTACTATTCCTTTGCTTACTGTATTTAGTTGTGCTTCCAGCCTCTTCAATTCGTCGTTGACCCCAATCGTTGCCTTTTGAATAAGATTTACAGTTGCGTCTATTATTGATTTTTGCTTTTTGTGCAGCGTGACTGTGTCTTCTTGGTTTTTCAGTATGTTTTTCGTTATTGTTAAGTTGTTCGCTTTAATTTCCTTCCGATGTAGGTACCCAAATATTTCAAGCGGTGCTCTTTCAGGTCGACTGCTTCCTTTACTTCGAGAATCGACCAATATTCCACTAGTTTCGTTTAAGCGTTGGAAACGCCGATTTGCTGTGTTTATAAGTGCCGAGCATCCTTCATTATCCTAGCATTATTAGATTGACCTGTGCTACACCTATCTGAACTGCTGACAACATCCTATCCTCATTTCTGCTTTTTACTATTCCTTTGCTTACTGTATTTAGTTGTGCTTCCAGCCTCTTCAATTCGTCGTTGACCCCAATCGTTGCCTTTTGAATAAGATTTACAGTTGCGTCTATTATTGATTTTTGCTTTTTGTGCAGCGTGACTGTGTCTTCTTGGTTTTTCAGTATGTTTTTCGTTATTGTTAAGTTGTTCGCTTTAATTTCCTTCCGATGTAGGTACCCAAATATTTCAAGCGGTGCTCTTTCAGGTCGACTGCTTCCTTTACTTCGAGAATCGACCAATATTCCACTAGTTTCGTTTAAGCGTTGGAAACGCCGATTTGCTGTGTTTATAAGTGCCGAGCATCCTTCCATCTGGGGTCATGTTTCCTTACACATCTCATATAACTGTTATGTTCTTCCCTATATCCTGCATATCATCAAACAACGTTTTTGAATCAAAGAAAATAATTAATGTCCATTTTGATGATACGATGTCCATTTCTCCTACTCTAGCCATGCAGATCATGGTGTTATCTTCCAACTTTGTTATTCTTTCTTTTCTGGGCAGTGGAGTTGCATTAATTTTTTCCGGCGGTATCATGCTTGCCGCCATGACCAACAATAAGAAATTTGCTAGCATTGTTGTCCACTTTTTCTGTGGTTTATTTATCTTCTTTTCTTCACCCTCTGTTTCTAAAGGGCACAACTTTTGTATAGGCCTTTTTATCGTTCCATTTTGAGTTTTTATGGAAACTACCCTCACCTTTCCATCGTTTCCCGGATGGATTTCCTCTATTCCTATTGGCCATCTTGCGAGGCTCGTTTTCTAATTTTTTATAAGCACCACTAGACCTGCTTTTATATTTGTAATGTACTTTTCCATTTAAAGCGTCGCTGGAGTGTGGTCAAGTATTCTTCTTTCCATTTTTTCCAAAATCGGTCTTTCATTCTTGTTAGCAATTTCCATCGGTCCAATGATAATATTGTTCTGTCATTAATTGGATCTGGCACGTCCAATATGGGTTTTCCGATTAGGAAATGTCCTGGTGTCAATATGTCCTCCAATTCATTGCTGCTGTCTATCCAGTACAGCGGCCTAGAGTTCAATATTGTTTCTATCTGCACTAGTAGCGTACTCATTTCCTCGTACGTTAGCGTGCTGTCTCCAATTACTCTCCTTACATGATACTTTACCGATTTGGCCCCGGCCTCCCAGATTCTTCCGAAGTGAGGACTTCCCGGGGAAATAAAGTGCCATTCTATCTGCTCTGACTCCCATATTGGTGCTATGCTGTTTTGCTTAATGCGAAGTCTGCATGCAACTTTATTTCATTTATGTTTGTTCTATTATCGTGATATGAACCTTCTGAATGCTGCTAAAAATGCTTCTGATGTCAAATCACTAACTGCTTCTAGATGTATCGCTTTGGTGCTCATACAAACAAATACCGCAATATAACCTTTGAATGATTTTTTTCCTCTGCCTTTACAGACTTTCATTTGAACTGGCCCGGCATAGTCCATTCCTGTATGTGTAATGGAGTGTGACATTCTAACACTATACTTTTGCATTTGCCCCATTATTTGTTGCATGTTTTGCTGCCTTGTGCATTTAACACACTGCCTAATGCTTTTCTTTATTTGATTCTTCAGTTGTACTATCCATAATTTACTTCGAATTCTTGTTTCTACCAGACGATTACCTCATTATGTGTTTTTTCGATTAACATTTTTGAGAGATTTGTTTAAAAATGTTGTTTTTGGTCGTAATTTATTTCCGCAAATTTTAATCTTCCTCCTACTCTCATTAACCTTTTCTTGTCTATGAATGGACATAGTGATACTATCTTACTATTTGTTCTTATACAATGTCCATTTGTTAATGCTGTTATTTCCTTTGGGAATTCTACTTGCTGCTGATATCTATATATTATCGTTTCTGCTGCTTTAATTTCGGATATTCGGAGTTTTTCTGTCTGTACTCTTTTCCTGCATAAATCTGCAAATTTCATCACGTTCGCTACTACTCGTACTAATTTCCCATATTTACTAAATTTGTTTATTAATTTGCCTAACCTGTCTTCTATAACCGAGATGTGTAGCGTGGTTATTTCCTTCATTTGTTCTATGTTGGGCCATGATTCCTCATTATTTTTTAAAAAACTCGCCCCCCCCCCCCCCCCCTCACCATAGCTCGCTATGCTTTAATTTCGAAGGTTGAATTCCTCTCGATGCTATGTTCGCTGGATTATCTTTCGTAGGGTACATGTCTCCAGGTAACATCTGCCAAACACTTCTGGATTTCCTCGACTCTTGTTCGAAGAAATTTTCCTTGTTATCCGAATTCCTTATCCAGCACAGTGTTATTGTTGAGTCACTCCATGTACATATAAACCTTTTCTGACACTTTGGTCGACGACCTTTGGTCGTTTTCACTTATATTACAGCAGCATATGCTGATTCGGACGCGTCCCATGAATTTCCATGGGTTCTTCTTCTGTTGCATTTGGCCATCTTGGTAATGCAATCTTTTTCACATGCGGTAACTCTTTTATTATAACTATTCCACTCATCTTTTACTTCCTTATCAAGCATGCTGTCCCATTTATACTGTGACAGTCATAACTTGTGTATAAATAGTTTTGCCACTACCGTCACTGGTGCAGGATGGTTAGAATCAAAAATTCTGGGTAATGTTGACAGTGTTTTTCATATCGTGACCGTCTGTGATAGGTTTATATTAATATTAAACAAAAATTCGTCCTTTTTCTGATATCATTTCAACCCTAATTTTGTTATACTTTCTTCGACTTTTATTTCAACATGCTGGATGTCATTTAGACTCTTTCCACTGCTGGTTTTTGCCGAAGTATCGAAGTAGCAACTTCGTGGCTATGCTTTCCTCCCAGATTACTGGCTGATGGGGCATATTTTCCTTTGCCGCTTCTTCCATGTGTCGCTTTTTTAAATAATAAACGGGTCAAGGCCTTTTTCCGTGATTCGACCAGCTCTGTTTCATCCTCAAAGGGTATTTTGTCTACAAATTTCCCATCACTATCCGTAGTTGTGGTGTCCTCAAATAGATTCATGCATTTCTCTTCATACCTTTCTGTTGTTTTTTCTGAAATTTCTTCCAACTCCCAAAATTTTTCTAAATTTACTGTTATGGCTTCTACTCCATCTGTCTGTGGGGTCTTAACTGGCCCTGATAAAATCTATACTAACTTCGTTTTTTGCGCCAGGATAGACCCATCTTGTTTCACTCCTTGCATCATTATTTCTGGCAACATATTGCTGCCTATTAAAATATCGATACTATTCTTCTTATTGAATAGTGGATCTGCTAGCATTTCATTTTGCCATTGGGTCTTGTTGAATTCGAAGCTAGTTTTGTGGCTGTGGATTTAATGTCCGTGGCTATCACTAGGGCTTCCGACTCAATTATTACTGTGCTAGGAAATCTTGGCCAAATTTTTATATTTATTAGTGAGTTTGAGACTCCAGCCAAACTATCGCCTATACCAAAAATCTGGGTTTTCTTTTTTATTTGCGGAAGATGCAGTATTTGTGCAGCTTCCTCTGTTATAAACGTTGTTTGCGATCCATGGTCTACTGCAGCCGTCTCCCGTATAGGATCTTACTTTCACTAGCGCTGTCGCAAGGATCGTTGCTGTTGATGCCTTTGCAATCAGCGTTCCTGTTTTCCCTTCTTCCTTCTGCAACATTACATGATGTCTACCATGACATTTCTCGCACTTCTTTCCACGATCCTGACATTCGGATCCAAAATCATACTTTAAGCAAGAGAAGTCCGATTTCCCTTCATGCAGTCCATCTCTCTTCTACCGAAAGATTTATGAACTTCCTATAACTTTCTAATGGATGTCCTATCCTATGGGCATGTTGTTTGTGGGTAGTTCCTAATTGCTTCCTTTAGATAACTCCTGAATGGTTCTTTAAATTTTGTTTGTTTAAATGTCTTTGTTTACATTGTTTTTATTGCCTGTAGATTTTGTTCTAAGAACTCCGAAACATCTTCTAAGGTTTGGATTTCTTTTGTTCTCCTAGTGTATTGTTTATACTGTTGTAGCCCTGTCCTATCGAATTTTCTTAAAATTATCCCATATTATATTTGCCTCTTTTATTCCTGTATCCATGCCGTTTATGGCATTAATACATTGCCTAGTATTATCTAGCAGGGACTGGACACTTTTCTCCTACTCACTATTCATTGTAGGCTGATCCAGCAACGTATCCATATGGTAGGAGAATATTTGTCGTCTATTCTCGAACCTATCTTTCAAAATATGTACTGCTGTTTTATAATTCTCACTTAAGATCTAGCTCTAGCTCTTTTAACCTTATAAACTTCTCCCCCTCATGTAAACTTTGGTTTTGGTGCACTAGATTCTGAAAAAGATATGCAAATGTTGTCCACTGCGCTATATTCCCAAAAAAAGGATGAATTTCTATTTCTTTTAATTTCAACGAGCTACCCGCACTTTTTTCATTAATCTCCCTTGTCTTGCGTGCGTAAGCTACATCTACCTCCTCCAACATTTGTCCCATTTCGTTTTCATTGCTTACAGGGTTTTTTTTCTAATGTTTGTATGTTGTCTTTTATATCTTCTAATTTCCCTCCTAGTTATCTCTTTACTTCCGCTGCCTCTAATTCTTTGTAAAGGCCTTACCTTATCTGTCTGCAAAATCTTTCCGCTTTAGCTATAAGCCCAATTCTTCCCTTCTCCCACCTATTTCTGTCTTCCTTTTGGAATTGAGGTGCTGCTGGTATACTCGATTCTATTGGAGCAGATGGTAACGGTCTTTTAGGCTTATACCTAGCTAGGCAAGTCATTATATCTCCTCTAACCTTCATCACGTTCGCACACATGCTCTTTTGGAAATATTCCCCAATACTTTCTTTTGTGGTCCTCTAGGATTTGATGTCTTTCTTCAAACATTTCCCAGAGCTTCTCTAGCTCTGCTATGTGCTGTGGTTGCTCACAAAACGCTTTCTCCCCTATCTTCGTTATATTCTCTATCTCCCTATAAATCGTCTGCTGCTCTACTAAGAGATCTTTTAATTGATCCCTTGTGAAAACCATCTTGACACTTTTTATTACTATTCTTTTTAACAACAAAATTTTTGAATTATTATTTGTATTAAATATTTATTTTTCTTAAAAGACTTTTTTTCAATTATTCTTTTTTATTTAATCTTTTTTTAATACTATATTTTTTTTTTTTCAATTAAAATTTTGATTATTTATTTTTTTTTTAACTCTAGATTTTAATTCATATTTTGATTGTTTCTTTTTCTTACTGCTAGTTACTTTTTTATATTTTTCATCCTTTTTTTCTTTACTTCTTATATCTTATATATATAACTTCTTCGCTTCTATTAGATACTTCTGCTGATCTGTCCTTTTTGATATTTGAGTTAATTTATATAGCTCTCGCAACTGCTCCCTATATCTTTTCCGTTTGCCACCTCTTGATCCTATCCTCTTCTGTTGTTCAGGCTCTATTTTGGTTGTTTTATTCCTTTCCCTGTACTGTTCTATAGTCAGCTTCTGCGGCCCTGCATTGGGTTCTGCTGCAGCTTCTACATATGGCCTTGCGACCTTAATAATTCTACTAAAAATTCGGTTAAATTCATCCATATGTATCTGATTGTCACGCAGTCTCCCTTTTGACCCAACCTTGTCGAGTGTTTCTGGTTGTGGTTGCCTTCCTTTGATGTTACTTCCGGCCCAAGCCCAATAGAGGTTGGGCCTTTCGCTGTCTTCTTCGCCCTTTGGTCGGTCTAACCTTTTAGGGGCTTGGCTTCCGAGTTTTCTTCGTCGATCGGCCCAAACTTTATAAGAGTTTGGCCACCGATTCCTTCTTTGGCCTTCACTTGGCCTGGTGTAACCCCTCCATTTATCTTTTAAAGGCAATGGCCTATACTAATAATAATATCAAGTGGTTTTCCCTTCCATATGTATTTGAAGCCTTTCTTATCTAGTGAGTGCGCACCCTTAACTGCTGTCGCTCCTGTTCACTTTTGTGATCGCATTCAAAGAACAGCAGCTGCTTCACTGCTCTTTCATATAAAGATTCCACTCATAAACCACACAAAAATGAGAGCGTACAAAATCTATCCATATCCAACGATGCATGGACGCACTGTAAGCATCTATACTGAATTCAACCAAATACTGAATGATGACAACTTATCAGTGTTTGATGGTTAAACTGAAGACAACTTGCATCACTGCCAAAGTATACGAGCGATAATGCTGTGCCTCCAACTCATCATTTTAAAACACCAAGACTACTAAAAACTGCGGAATACTGCTTTTACTTCAAATGACGGCGCTGTCAGAAACCGGCAAGGTCAACGTGATGACTCCCAGAAAATTTTGGATTCAAATTAAGTATTAAATTAGTATGCAGGCTGCCAATTGTTGTCGGAAGAGGTAAATTTATGGGCATACGACGATCCAAACACAAATATCAACTACCAGATTCAAGGATGCCTGATATCCCTCGACTTAAGCACACTATGGTTGGCAAAAAATCCTCGAGCTGAAGCCTCCAAGGGTGCCGACTGGAAATGATACTACAGTCTGTCCCGTATGATTCGGTTGACGGTGTCCAACTAAGATTAGCGACCAGAGCCACACAACCTTACTCCTCAATAGTTACGTTGTCTGGCTATGGTCCCTAATCATGGCTTCGAGGTGTCATGCGACCCGTGCCGAAAATCAGCCTGGCTGGGGGCCCTCTTAAAAATATCCCCGTCGCTCATGGAGCATCAGGGGTACCTGGTGATCCCTTAGCCTCGCCCGGGTATGCGGATCTCTGCCCGGGTGGTCGAACCCTTTCTCCGCCAATTGTGGCAATCACAATTGAATTTAAAAATAAATACGTCAACGCCAAAACAGCAACAACAGCAGAGAAGCAAAAAGCTGGACACCATCCCTCAACAATGAACTAAAAGTTCCGCAACGAGAGGAGCCGTGTCTCTACCACGCTCCGATGTTACAAAGACGAAGCAGAGCCAAAACGGCAAGCCAAGTCACTATGCTCAAACCTCCATCGCCAACCAAAAGACCGTTCCGAGCATATTATCCACCAGTGACCCCTCGGCTGCTGGCGCGACGGACGCGCCCGCTTCGTCGTCAAGCCGACACTACAATCACGCCGGAGCAAACGTCGAAGGAAGAATTCGGAAGAATCCAAGCGCACATTCGATGGGCGAAGCAGGTGTTACCCAACTTCGTATATAAACTTGAAGTTAGCAATTCCAAGAGACAGTATTCGATGGATGAGGAGCAGCATAAAGCGCCGAAAAGACCGAAGACGCAGGGCAAGTCCTGGTCCAAGTCATTTGCGGAGGTGGCCAAAGACTGCAAGGTCGTAGGGGTCATTGACCGCAGCAACGAAGAAAGCAGGATCCCAAGGAACCAGTGGCGATGGGTCCAAGTAGCGATAGCTACGGTCGCAGTGGAGGTGCTGAAGGACAATCCTGGTGAACCTCCTCAGTGCACTGATGCTGTGTGGTACCAGGGCGGTATTTAGCTCATAGCTTGTAACGACGGGAGGTCGGCTGAGCTATATAAGCAGGCGATCAGCATAGTGGGGAGGTATACCCGGGTGCACATCTAACGATGGTCCGAGGGCCAGGGCCTGGATCCCGGTTAAGCCCGCATAGCCCGCGAAGATTTTGGAACGCATCCAACTATTCAACACGAGGATCCACACCCAGGGTTGGAAAATCATAAATACGGAGGCGACAGAAAGAGCTAGAATGCAGGTCGTCCCCATGCTCAACAATGAGTGCGTAGAGCAGCTGAATGCGGCGGAATTTCGCATCAACTACGGATTTGACAAGATCAAATTAAACATTTATAAGGCGGTCATGGTAGCGATATGCGCTCTCGCCAAATGCAATAGAGCCGCCCAGTGAAGACGAGATGGACATCGACGCAGAAGAAGACCCCTCTGGGGATCTGCGTGACGACATCTCGACCGACTCCGATTACGGAAACACGCTGGGCAAGCTCTATTCCGAGCGGGAGCTTCTCGAAGACAGCAGTGGAGAAGCCGACTCGACGCTAACGGAGGAGAGTGCAGAGAACACCGGAAATGCAGGTCCTCCAAATAAACCTGCATCACAGCAGCAACAGCTGCTTTAATGGTTCTTCTGGCAGAAGGCGAGGCGGAACTAGTCCTAATCCAAGAGCCCTGGGTACACAACAGCACAATCCGGGGTCTTGGATTACCAAGCTTCACCCTATTGTGTAGGAGCGGTAAGGGTAAACATATAACTTGTATTCTAAGTAAGAAACAACTTAGCGCCATTCTAATTCCTTAATTCAGCTTGGGGGGGCAAAAATGGTAAGGATGAAATGGAAAAATACCATACGAATGACTTCTGTCTACATGGCCCAGGGCTAAGAGGGCAGCCCCCCTCGCAGCTTCTAAGAGCCCTAGTCGCTAATAGCAGTGACAACGAAATTGGCACGATCCTAGGCGGAGATGCCAATGCTCACCATACCCAATGGGGTGGCAGTGACATTAATGAAAGAGGTGATTCTATACGAATATATAATAAGTAGTAACCTACTGTTGTGCAACGTAGGGAACGACCCCACCTTCGTAACCAAAGACCGCAGCGAGGTGTTAGACATCACACTGGCGTCTGACTTTCTTTCGCATAGAATCCTGGGCTGGAGGGTCCTGAATGATCTCTCACATGCTTAAACACTTTAGGCTTGGGTACCATACCCCGGCTAAAATTAAGAATTTGAATCCAAGAAAACCAACTGGAGGGACTGCTTGTCAAGAAACTCACAATTCTTAAATACCACCGGGTGGCAGAAGGGTGACCAACAAAACTACGGATTATATGGTGTCACAAGCAGCCTTCTAGGCCTAAGTGGGGGGTGATTATCATCACTTCCGCCATTTCAACCTAACCTAACCTAAGCACACTATGGGATTCCCTATTACTTTAGACTCACACATTACAGCGTTGTATGGAATAAGCTTAACGTCATGGATCCTGCTAGTTGGTATATTTTCCGCGATCATCATACTATTTAAATGGATGTATCAGCTATCAACCCAATTTCCTCCAGCAAAAATTGCCTTACCCCGCCTAACATACTTCTCGATACATAATATAATGTACCCAATTTAAATATACGGCTAAAAGTTAACTATTGAAGTGGTTGAAAGGTAGTCCTTTTAAAGTGGGGAGCATGTTCACTATATAATAATGAGTCCGTCCTGGCCGAGCATAACCAATCTTATCCTAGCTACGATAAGAGCAAGCATGCATCCTGAAGCTACTGACCGATTACAGCTACCTGTTAAGAGCCGCACATACAAGATAAGGTGAACGTTAATATCATGTAAATAGCATAAGAATTAGGATAAGAATTTATATAAATAAAGCTGTCGAACCTATGACCATTGTCAGTTACTATTGAAGTTATGTTGTGTTATTATTGTGGGCAACCTCTGCGCTCGTAAGTATATGTATAAGCTCCGTCCGTCTGTCTGAATTAACGCCTAGATTTCGGAAAAGGCTGAGCATAGATTAACCATACTTGGTACGTAGACGTTCCTAGTCTCTACGCTCTACAATGTTTTATTTTATTTTTTGTTTATTCCTCCCCTCTCCGCGCTACAGCATTTCCTCAATACCAACATAAACCAAACACAAGTTATTTATATACAACTAGCAGGTATTGCTCGTCTTAACCCGGTTCAATATAATGTTTCAAATTATTTATTATTTATTTGTGTTTTTATATGTTTTCACCTTATTTGGGACCAGTAGGAAGGCATTTAAGGTATTTAAATTTAATAATCCGTTACATTTTTGTTTTTGTAACTAATATTTTTATACCCTGTACCCAAAGGGTGAAAGGGTATACTAGTTTTGTGCGAATGTATGCAACAGGCAGAAAGAGGCGTGGCAGACCCCACAAAGTATATATATTTCTGTCCGTCTGTCTGTCTGTCCGTCTGTCTGTATGAGCGCAAGGATCTCAGTAAGTACAAGAGCTAGGATAACCAAAATTGGTATCAAGGTTCCTATAAGCCCTAGGCAGATCGAGTTTGTTTTTTTTCTGATACACCCCCCCATTCCCCCGCAATTCGTGTTTTTTCTTATAACTTCCGTAATTCTCGGAACTTTGAAATCAATTTTGGTACATGGTAGGTACATCCAGTTAGTACTAATGTGTCCGTGTGCCAAGTTTCATCATGATAGGTCAATTCTGAAGAAAGTTATAGCCATAAGTAAAATCGCTGCTCATGCGCTGCCTGCAGCTCTGTCGGCAGCGCTGCCCGCAGCTGTTGTTGTTGTTGCTGCATTTGTTCAACTTTGTGCTGCATACATACACGCATATAAACACGCATAGGTACGTGATGTAAATGTATGCTGTTTAAACTGAACGTAAACATGTATTATAATTTAATTTAATTAATTATTTTAATTAATTCATTCATTCATTTTTTTTAATAATTTAATTTTTTTTTTAAATTTTTTTTTTTTTTAATTTTTCCTTTTTGTGGAGAGTACAGGCTATTTTACTGTCGGGCTTGCTCGACTGTAGCGTTCTATCTTGTTTTTATTTATATTGTGTTGGTTATTTCGGTAGATGTTTGTTGCATCAGCTGCATACATACATGCAAACATAGCTTTGTTGTTGCTTGCGCCGCTAGCGTAGCAAAAGAATTTTGTCGCTCTCTCTTTTGTGCGCGCCTTTTTTGGGCTACACTTGTACAGAATAAACTAGTACAGAATTTGATAAGGTTAGCGCTGATATTGCTCGTATGAGAACAGCATTTCAGTTAAAGACAATTTCGTTTGAACAAACAGAACTCGAGTGTCGTCTCGAGCTGTTAGAAGGTTACATAAAGAAAGCTATGGCGCTTCAGGCAGATTTGGATAGTCTCAATCCAAGTAACGATAGTAGAGGGCCACTTGAGGATTTGTGCATTTCAACTAAGGCGTTGTATGTGAAGGCAACGAAACAAAAAGTTGAAAGTCAGACTTCTCATGACTGTTCTATGATGGCCAGTCAACGGTCACAGTTACCCAAAATGCGGCTGCCTACATTCAGTGGAAAGCATGCCGAATTTAAGAATTGTATGTGCTTATTTGAAAGCCTAGTTCATAACGATCATCCTTGACCAACGTCGAGAAGTTTAACCATTTGGTGTTTGGTGTCGTGCTTGTCAGGTGAGGCTGTAGGAGTTGTGAAACCGTTTCAGTTAACGGACTGCAATTACTCGAAAGCCATTGCTAGCCTCAAGTCTGTGTACGACAACAAATGTTTGATATTTTTCGACACTATCTCGCAATTGTTTGACGTCCCAAGTATGACCAAACCTAATGCGTCTAGTTTGCGGTCCATCATTGACACTGTTTCTGCCATTTATGCGTCTTTAACTTCGTTGGGAAGTGAAAAGGACATCTCAAACGCAATGGTCATACATATGGTTATGGCCAAAGTTGATCATGTAACCAAATCTAGTTTTGAGGAACAGCTCGATTATGACAAGTTGCCTTCTTGGGATGACTGCGCTAAGCAGCCGAACCTGCAAGAAACAGTAAAGCTTCGTTTTCTTGCACAAAGGGTCCTTCAAAGCCTTCAAAACCGATCTCGAAGTGCACATACTGTAGTTCTGCGGAACACAATATTTATACTTGCCCTTCTTTCGGATCTATTCCCGTTATGCAGCGATTTGAGTTCGCCAAGACTCAAAAAATGTGCCTCAATTGCTTGAATGTGGGTCATGTAGTTTCCAGTTGAAAAGCTTCCAAGTGTCGGGTGTGTTCAAAACCACACCACTAATTGTTGCACAGATACTCTGTAGCTGTGCCAAACTCACCCGTTCTACAAGCGGTCGCACCTCCAGAAGCATATTTAGGTCATGTCTTGAGTGCCGATCAAGTAATTCTTGCCACAGCATTGGTGAATATTAGAGATAGATTCGGCCAATACCATCCTGCACGTGTGTTGCTTAACGGCGGCTCACAGTTGAATCTCATGACTGAGAACCTTGCGCAGCGCTTGCGACTAAAGCGTGAAGACACGGCAGTGAGTATTGCAATGGCAGGTGGGACCACAACTGATAGTAAGCACAAGGTGTGTGCTGCTATTCAATCTCGTTTGAATGCACACAACTTTGCCACTGATTTTTGGGTTCAACTCCACTTGTCAACCTTGTAACCTTTTGCCCACAACGAGCTGGAAAATACCCGGAAATCTCGAGCAGGCTTACCCAGAGTTTTACAAGCCAGCCTAGGTTGACATTCTTCTAGGCGCTGAATTCTTTTACGGCTTGTTGTGTGTTGGGCAAATCGAGCTCAATTCTGGTCTTCCATTGTTGCAGAAGACCTTGCTGGGATGGGTTGTTGCTGGTAGGTACACAGGACAAATACCTCGTCAACAACTTAGTGTTAATGTTGCCGCTCAAGTTAGTGATTGTTCTCTCGACACATTAGTTCAACGCTTTTGGGAACTCGATCGGAGTCCAAATGAGTCAAAGGCTGTGCGCGAGTAAAACGTCAACGGCTCTATCATTAAATGACACTTTAATGGTTGGGCCGACCATTCAGAGGGAGTTTTATTCAAAACTTGTAAAATTTAGGTTGAATAAATACGCAATTACTGCCGACATCTCCAAGATGTACAGGCAAATAAACGTGTCTGAAAAAAGACAAAAATTACCAGCTCATTCTCTGGCGAGAAAGCGCCTCTCATGAGCTGCAGTCCTTTAAGTTGAACACTGTTACATACGGGACTGCATCAGCGCCATTTTTAGCTGTGCGCTCGTTGTTTGAATTGGCAAATATTTATGCTCGATCTCACCCTGTACCTTCAAATTTCATTAAAAATTGTTTTTATGTTGACGACATGTTGGCAGGAGCAGATTCTTTAGATGAGCTTAAAGAAATCTGTAATCAAGTACGAGAGGTACTAGATTCAGGAGGGTTCCCTTTGGCAAAGTGGGCATCAAATTGTCAGGCCTTGTTCGGTGATGATGGCAACATCATCGAAAAGGCAATTAAGTTTGACGACTCCACCTCAGTCAAAACGCTTGGAATGCGCTGGGCCCCTCAAGATGATGTATTTCGGTACCATCTAGATGTGGATAGCTTTATTTCGTTAAAGCCAACAAAACGAAACATCTTGTCGGTAGCGTCTCGTCTCTTTGACCCACATGGGCTGTTGTGCCCCATCGTCACAAGGGCGAAAATTCTGTTGCAAGAGTTGTGGCGGTTAAAAGTAGATTGGGATGAAACTATTCCAACGAGTATGCATACTTCGTGGAATAAGTTCCTTGAGACTCTGCGTGATCTACACAAAATTCATATTCAACGATACGTTTGCTTAAACGTTTATGAGACAGTGCAAATTCATGGTTTCGCAGACACCTCAAGTCAGGCATACGGTTGTTGCATATACATTAGGACTTGCAACAATGATAGCGTAAGTGTTTCGTTGCTTACAGCCAAATCCAGAGTGGCACCACTCAACGTTGTAACGCAGTAAAATTCTGCGCCACAAATTGTATTAGCTCTAAGATTTTTCTATTTGTATTATTTCTTGCACGGTTCTGAATAGTGCCAACTTTTGTTACTAGTCTTAAGATTCCACTACTGTTATTAGATCTAAGGTTTCACATTGAAGTTTCTATGCTACTAGATGTAAGTTTCAATTATATTTCACCACACTACATACAGAAAGGGTTACGCAGTAAAGATCTTTTGAATAGGGGAAGAATAAACGAGCTGGCATCACCGCCCACGCGTGTATAGGGATTTTAGAAAAAGAGAATTAGGTCACACGAACGAAGGCGAGAAGGGCAAACGAAAACGGAAGCTCGCTCTCTTCTTCGGCGACCATCGAGACGACCAGACGTGTGTTAGCAGCGAGGCATAGGATCAAATCCACGTAAGTTCTGGAAATCAGCCAATAAACGTGGTGCAATGTAGGGCCAATGGCAACGAAATCCCGAATAAAAGGCAATTTTAAGAATATTTAAGAAAGCCGCCCACGCTATGAGCGCAACTTACATATATACCAGGCTCGAGTCCGAATATATGTAAGTTGTGACTGAAAAAGCGAACAAGTGTTGATTGTTATATTGTTGCGTATGAGCCGGCAATATAACGTCAAAACGAGCCCTATTCCGCCCCGCATCCTCCAGCACCAGCGGCTACAGTGGGCCTATTTCATATATTCATAGCGTGTATGAACCGCGATAGATGAAATAGTCCACTCGACCAACGGAGTTTTGGAGGTTAGTTTGCAGCGCATGAGCATGCAGACATAACGCCAAAACTACCGGCCGCAAGGCGACTGACACCCTACAGTGTGCATCGAGTCCCTCTTGTCGCATGGTCCCGTCACATTTATAAATTTTCTTGTAAATGAACCCTGGACAGCTGAGTTATACCCCAGCTGGAAATAAAACTTCTTTACAACGTAAAAACGATTCCTCGACTCGAGTTATGTGCGTCACTCTTACTAGCGAAACTCTGGCAGCATGTTTACGCCACGCTGAGTAAGTTTGCTATAGAAAGTGTAAACTTCTGGTCAGATTCTCAGATAGTGTTGTATTGGTTGGAGAGAGACTCATCCACGTTGTCCACATTCGTGGAAAATAGAGTGGGTGAGATCCAAGAGGCTTCTGAGAATACTGTTTGGCGTCATGTGCCTACAGACTGCAACCCTGCTGACCTAGTTTCTCGTGGAACTGATATAGACGAAATTGTATCGTCACTGTGGTTTAAGGGCCCTAATTTTCTAAAGCTCGGTGAAAATGATTGGCCCAATCTTCACCATGTTGAATTATCGTCAGACATTAAGGCATCTGCAGATAAAAAGAATGCGACTGTACTTACAGTCGTTCGATCAGATGTAGAGTCAAATTGCATACTGGACCTTATGTTGAAACGTTCATCGTTTCCTAAATTATTTCGGATATTGGCACATGTTTTGCGATTTTGCCACAGGAAAAATCGCAGTGATTCTTCAGTTGTGTCAGCTTTAGAACGAAGATTATCGTTTTTTATGATTGAAGTGCTGATTGAAGTGCTGCAAGCTGATATATACAGCCGTGAGATCAAGTCTCTACAAAAGTCGGCGCCACTCCCCCCAAGTTAATCCCTTTATACACGAGTTCGAAGACACTGGGATTAAGTTTCGTTTGGTTCGAGTAGGTGGACGTTTGTTGCATGGTCCAATTCCTTATGACGCAATATTTCCACTATTACTGCCTAAAGATGCATTGTATATTCGGCATTTGCACCTCAAGCACTATCATGCAGGTGCAAAGGTATTAATTGGGTTTCTTAGGCAACAGATCTGGGTGGTGAATGCTCTTAGTGCTTGCTCAGCAGTTGTACGTAATTGTGTACACTGCTTCCGATACCAGCCTAAGTTATTAGGGCAAATAATGGGAAATTTGCCAGTTGAACGCCTTCGAGAAGGTTGACCTAAACGGTTTGTGGGGTTGATTTTTGCGGTCCTTTCCATGAAAACTACCGCATACGAGGAAGACCGCCCGTTAAAAATTACGTTGCCGTGTTTGTTTTGCCTCGAAAGCCGTTCACCTCGAGCTGGTAGCAGACCTATCGACTGATGCCTTTCTTAATGTTTTCAAAAGGTTCATCGGGAGACTCGGCCTGCCGGAGACAGTTTACAGCGACAACGCGACCAACTTTGTAGGAGCGAGCGGCGTGCTGAAGGAGCTGACGTCGGCGTTCGAGAGGAGCAAAGCCGCCTTGATGGACTTAGCGAGGGATCCATTGGCGGTTCATTCCTCCCAGGGCTCCTCACTTCGGAGGACTGTGGGAGGCAGCGGTGAAGGCGGCAAAGGCTCGTCTAGTCAGGGGCGCAGGCAACGCGAACCTGACACGAGAGGACCTGGAAACGCACCTGGTGGACGTGGAGGCGATTATCAACTCCAGGCCTATGGTGGCAGGCGGCAGCGATCCCAACGATGAGAGGTGCTCACTCCGGGCCACCTGCTCATCGGACAGCCGCTTCTTACTCTGCCGCACGAAGGCTTGCAAGAAGGGTCTTTGAGCAGAGCCGGGTCCGGATTTTTGAAGCGGTGGCGGTAGCTGTCGGAGCTCAAACTGCAGTTTTGGCGCAGGTGGTCCAAGGACTACCTGCTCAGCCTGCAGCAACGGACGCAGTGGGCCAAAGGCGAGGCTAACCTGGACGATGGAGCAGTGGTGCTCGTCCACGACGACAACGCCCCCCCACAGAAGTGGCTCATAGGGCGCGTGGTGGGCGTGATTTCCGGTGAGGTGCGGGTGGCCGACGTACTAACCAGGACCGGCACTATTAGGCGACCAGTCCACAAGTTGGCGGTGCTCCCTGTAGATTTAAAAGACCGGGAGTCCTTCAAAGGGGCCGGAATGTTGGAGCACCATGTATAGTTTTTAAGTATCTCTGTTGCGCTCTCTATTGCGCCCCTTACTGCGCTCTCTTTGTGCATTCCTTTTCTTATGCTGGCCCGCTGACTTGACGTTTAACATCGTCTGTACATTCTCCAAGCCATTAAAGCCGTATTAATAATCGGAAGATTTCCGCGTGTCCTCAATTAATAACTAGTTAAATACTGTTTGTTGCAATCGCTAAAAAGCTAGCGATTTTTCACATATGTATGTGCATACATACATTTTTCCTTTGAAATTAAAAGGCGTAGATGATCAACAAATGTGACCGAAAGAATAAGAGCGTGCCAGTTGCCGTTGTTGCTTCTCGTTTTAAAAATTTCATATTTGATTTAAAACCATAGAACACTATTTATTACAATTTATTATTATAAAAGAGAAGGTTAACTATTAATTCTTAACCTACTCAAATTTGGAGCACTAGCTGCCAGGGCTTTCATATCGCTTATGTACGATTTTTATAAAATTTCAGAATAAATGCCTATATTTGTGAGTAATTCTGTTATTGATTGTATGTTGTCTGTTGTTGGTGATCTTAAAGCGGTTTCTGGTGTAATGTTTATTTGGGATCTGTAAGGTGTCAGGTTTGGACAGTTAGTAATAATGTGTTGTGCAGTGATGGTGTAAGGTTGCCGAATTTGCATATTGGAGGATCCTGTTTTTGGAGTAGATATCTTTGAGTGAGAGCAGTGTGTCCGAGACGAAGTCGGGTGAAAGATCGCATTGGCGTAGTTTTGACTTCAGGTGGATATGCAGTATATAATCCCGTTTGGTTGTATTTTTTGTAGTGGTGAGTGGTATTTTCCCAGTTGGACAAGTGTTTTAAATTGATGTGGTTAGAGATGAGACGGAAAACATCGCCTTTCTCTGCTATATTTGTAGGTGGTGATGCATCCAAAGTAGCTAGTTTTGCAATTTTATCAGCAAATTCGTATCCCGGAATTCCCACGTGACATGGGATCCACATCAGTTTAATGTTATTAGTTTAAGCCAGAATATCTCGAATTTGGGATATAATTATGTGTGAATTATTGGGATTTTTTATTGCAGATATTGAGGCTTTGCTATCAGTGCATATTACATGTAGACGTTTATTGGTAGATGCGTGTTATACAGCAAGGAGTATTGCGTAGGTTTCAGCTATGTATATGGAATAATTACTGCTTAGAGAGAGAGAAAGTCTTTTCTTGAGATCTGTGTTTTTTATTATTTTTGCCTTTTAAAGCAGCTTTTTATTTGTAATTATTATTGTTACTTTGTGAAGTTAATGTCTTTTTGGCTGTATTGTGCTCAGTTTAGTGGTTGTGCATTTAACAGGTATTTATTTTATAATTTTATAGTTTCGGCATTTTGCTTTTAAGCAGATCCCTTTGCGTGCATAAGGTTTGTGTGAGTGTTCGCGGTAGCCCTCTCATTGTGCACTTTGCTCTCACTCAGCCTTCTTTTTGTTGTTTGTGTTTGCTGTTTGTCGCAGTACCTAAAAGCTCATCTCAGTGCCGCCCAGTTTTTTGCTCAGGTTTTGCTTACAGCAAGCTTTATCTACGTTATTTACGTCATTCATTATTGTATTTTTTCCGCCCACAATGTTTTGCTGCAACAAGTCTTGCACAGTTACAAGTGCAATTGATTCTGATCAACTTCGGTTTGTTAACTGTTGGTTGTGCAAGAATTTCATGCATTTTTAATGTGCAGGATTAAGTGGTCGTGACCTCGATAAAGTTTACTCACCTAAAAAAGGCTGTGGTGGTTTGAGGTGGTCATGCCCTGTATGCATTGACATCCAATTTAATTGTTCACGTATGTATAATAACGTTCGAAATAAATGTAAGTTAACTAAGCAACTTTCAAGTGAGCTCGACTCTGGAGAATAGCTGCTTAGTCAATATATGTGTGTGTCCGCCCAAACGTAGGTTAGAGCCTCAATTTCTAGAGGTACCGCCTTTCTCGGCGCCGTCAACCTCAATACGCCTGTGGAAGGCAAATGAATGTAAAACCAAATAAAACCCTGACGGTGTGGCAGAATAGTAACAAACGTCTTATTCACTCGATCGTCGACTTAAGACTAAATTCATCGCTGCTCGCAGGCAGCTTTCTCGTTTTCTGCTTCCCCTGGGAATTTGTTTGAAATTTCCCCTGTGCGTTCTCCTACTCAGGTCACCTTAGGCCCGTTGATAGAACCTCCTGCAGTCAGCAAGACAGTAGTGGCCTCGAAAACTTCTAAGAAAGCTTCCTCTAAAAAATGTTCTGCAATATCCCCCACAGTCTCATCACGAGCTGCAGAAAGTGCGTCAGTTGCTGCTCTGCATCAGCCCCCGGCTCTTACTTTTATAGCTCCCTGAAGACAACTTTTTGTATCAAGATTAAGATCAAGTAAATCGACGGCTATTTATTTATTTATTTATTGTTAATTACTTCCTAGCGCAACAAGTAGAGTTACTTATATGTTATAGTACTAGTCACATAAAGAGTTTTACATATGTACTAAACTAGTTAGTTTATAATGAGTTTATATTAAAATTTGAGACAGAGAATTAAAATAAGTTTAATAAAGTTTATATTTTTCTTAAAACTAAATTACATTGTAAAATGATTGTATATGTCATGCTTGTTATAGTGACAGTTTATTAATGCTAATTTTGAAGATATTTTTTTAGACACTTCGAAATTGAGTAGCGTTTCTGATGTTTTTATGTGTGTTGGTAGTCCATTCCAAATGCGAACAGCATATATGAAATATTGTCTGTCGGATAAAAGAAGCCTGTAGCGCTGACATACTAAGTTATGAGTTCTTAGAGATGTGGAAAATTTAATTCTTTGATACAGGTATGCTGGTTCCTTAGTATTTATCAATTTTTGTAAGCATAATAAAACTCGAAAGTTTATCCAAGACATGATACTTAAGTTCAAAAGTTGGTATGCATAGCTGGTGACATGATCAGAGCGTCTTAGACCGAAAACATAACGAGCGACACTATTGTAAGCGACTTTTAGTTTTCGGAATGAAATTGCGTCACAATTTGCATATACCTCAACACCATAGGATAGTATTGGAAGTATGAATGTTTTCGCTATCATCATTCGCAGATTTACAGGTAGGAATTGCTGAGTCAAGTTCAGAAGTCTTACCAACAGCCTTATTTATATGATTGTTCCATGTCAAGTTCCTGTTGAAGCAGAAGCCTAAGTTATTAGCTTGATCGACATATTCAATCGGAGTGTCTCCAATCACAAGGGAGTTGAAGTTTGATGTGTTTAATTGGTTTTTATAGATTACTAGGCATTTAGATCTAGTGGGATTGAGTTTTAACCCATTGTTTTTAGCCCAGTCAGAGATTTTCCCTAGTTCACCATTACTAACACTTATACACTCATTTAATTTAGTAACAGGACGACTAACATACATTTGAACATCATCAGCATACAGGTGGACTTTACTGTTAGACAAGACATAAGGGAGGTCATTCACGTACAAGGTGAACAATAGTGGACCAAGAACAGATCCCTGTGGAACACCGCGACTAACAGGTAACAACGAAGAATGATCAGACGATATTACAACAGCTTGACGCCTATTGGACAAATAAGAATGTATGAAAGTTGTTGCCGTTTTTGAGAAGTAATACATTCTATTAAGTTTAGTGCACATTATTTCATGATTAACACAATCAAATGCCTTACTGAAGTCGAGTAAGCTTTAAAAAAGTAACACAGCCAGTATCCATTTGACTGCCAATATCCTCAACCACATTTAGGACAGCTGTGGTACAACTTCTGTGCTTTCTGAAACCAGATTGGTCATCGCATAAGAGAAGGTTTATGTTTAGAAAGTCACTAATCTGGTTTGCTATTAGATTCTCGAAAACTTTTGAGAGATAAGGAAGAATAGCAATAGGACGGTATTCATTGTTAGTCTTAGAAATAGGACAGATTTTTGACATTTTCCACTTATCAGGAAAGTAGGAAGTCATAATTGATGTGCTAAAAATGTGTGTAATATGCGCTAAGACTTTAGGTAAAATCATTTTGATGAATTTTGGGTGTAGGTCATCAAATCCGACCGCGTTTGACTTAACTTTAAGAACTGATTCTAGGACATCACATTGACTGACACAACGAAAGCTAAAACTACTATCACAGGTTACATTAGGTACAGCGTTTACATATGTATTATGCGTAATGACAGGTACTTCAATTTGTACAAATTTATTATTTAATTCATTCACGTCAACATCGGAGGGAAGAAATGATTTCGTTTTACCAATACCCATTCTACGAAGCTTATTCCACGTCTGATTGCTTGAAATCGCATTGCTAAATTGTGAAGTATGATAAGCTCGTTTGGCAGCATTTATCAAGCAAGATGCTTGCTTTCTGAGGTATTTGAACTAAGAATAGTGATATTCAGATTTATATCTTTTCCACTTTTCATATGCATCATTCCGTTTTTTATAATAATAATAATAGTGTCAAGTGTCAAGAAGATGGGTCATGTTTAGAGAACACAGGTACAGAATGTTGGTCGTATAGTAAGATTTTCTTTAAATTATTAATAAAAAAAAGGTCAAGTAATGTGTTAGAGGTTTGTGAAAAATGTGTTGGTTGTGTTGCATTAACAATTTTCATGCCTAATGCCTCCATATCATCAACTAGACGAGCGTCACACAGAGCATTGGAATTGAAATCACCCGTTAGAATTACGTCTTCATAGTTCATTGAGATGTCAGAAAATATACTGATCAGATCAGTGTAGTTTGTGTTGCGGTGAGGTCGATAAATGCAGCCAATTAAGATGTTTCGGCAGTTTTTTAGGTGATATAGTGAGATAAAAAGGTATTCTATTGCACACCCCCCCGGTTGTTTGCATATAATTCTGGCTTTGATTTTCTTACTTACATAAATTGCAACTCCACCCGCATGGCCTGCACGGAGCGGAAAACATTAAATCCATCACAATTAATCAACGAACTTCAGACACACATATAACATCAACCTTGGAATTTACAAACATATACCTAAATTCTTCTATCTTGTTCGTTAGGTTTTGCGCATTGATATGACAAATATGTAAGCCTGGCTTTCGGTTGCAAAGAACTTTTAGCATTGTATGGCTGCTCGCATTTAAACTACTATTACTAATTTGCATATTTAAGTATTTGAAGTTGTTTCAGAAACGCACTCGAAGTATACGATGTAAAATATAAATAGAAAAAATAGATTAATTTAAAACAAGCATGACAGTTACTACTACAAATAGCTATGTTAAAATTAAAGCATAACAGAAGTTTCTTAAGTGCGAAAGTTACTATTGCTAAGGTGTTCCCATAAAGCTCCAACGCCGTCCGTCTCAGCCGCACTAATGCGCGGCGAGTAAATACTGATAAGAGCAACTTCTGTCTCTTCATTTTCAATTTCGTTTGCTTAGTTGCTCATTTATGTAAATTGGGGTTGGCGAGTCAAAACCTAGGAGCAGCAAGTTTAGTTGTTGTTGAGTTTCTCGCCGGTATGTGCCAATTGCCCGCAAAAGTGAAGTTTTATCGCGTATATGTTCGAGTCTAATTATTATCACCGGATCAACAATGGAATTATTGGTCCTGCTTTGCTTGACCCGATAGATTTCTTTCAACTTGGGTGCCGGAGTTACTCCTAAGGCGAAGCAGAGAGAGTTGAAAATCGCCTTAAGATTTTCATTTTCTACATACGGGACACCGTGGAAACGCAAGTTATTTGCTATATCTGCGTTTTCCTGCTTAGAAAGCTGATGTTGTTAGTGTGTATATTTCGAAGTTTAGTTTTGCTGAGTCCCGTGAAATAGCCTCGTTTAAAATAAGTGTTCCACCTTAGGCTTTTACAATTATATGTGATCTAAAATGTTGGCCTCCACATATGATTGTTCATGAGATTAGGCAGAAAAAACGAGTTTCTGTATCAGAATGTTAGGTGTCTTTTGTCCAAGCTTGGGAATTTATTTCTGAGCTGTTTTTCTTTTGATTATAATAATATTGCGTTATTATCAGATGACTTTTGTATCTTTCGTCATGATCGTCCGAGTCGTCGAGGCGCAGGGGTACTGATTGGAGTCACATCCAACCATCGCACTATGGTTTTTATCCCCGTTTTTTTGGCAGAAAGTCCAAAAAAAATTGTGTCCAAATATAAAAAATTTTATTTTTATTGTATTATAAAATGTTTAATTAAGCGAAAATTAAATTAATTCCTGCTGATATGGCAACACCATTTTCTTGGCGCGCAGTCAAAGTTACCTGATTGTGTGAAACACATGTATTTGTGATTTTGGCAGTAATTTTTGGTAACCTTTCAGAGCATACAGAATTAAGAAAATAACCCACAAAAGTTAAGTTATATAATGGAAAACGTTAATCAAGGTATGTAAAATTATAATCCAAAACTTGTTTTAAGCGATGAAGTGTGTTCGCGTAATTGTGCCATGTGTTGTTTATTTGCTTTTTTTAAATTAACCTTTATAAGTTGCGCTGTGTTTCGTGGAATAGTACTTTTGAGTGGTAAAGAGTTTCAAAAAGTTATAAATGTGGAAATACTAACTAATATATGTTTATTATGGAATTACTAAAAAACTTCGTCCCAATTAGCGCATTTTCTGTAAAATTGCGTTTGTTGCAGCAAAACTATTGTTTGGGCATGCAAACATTGTTGACATTTGTAGCAGCAACAAAGACTCAGAATACGCATTTAAGCAGAATATATTACAGAAAATTAACGTAAGCATCTTAGATGAATACAATACTATGTTAATATCGGTAAAAGTAAAATCCTTCTCCAATTATATTAAAAAACACATGCCAAGTTGTTATCAAACTTTAAAGCCATTCAAAAAAGACACAAATTAGTTCTGCTTTTAACATGATTGTTGATGTTGATGGCGATTTTGAGCCGTGATAGAAAACGCTGTAGTCGAGCAATACCGACAGTGAAATACCCTGTACCCAGACAAACTTCAAGCACTGAGTTATATACGCCCATAGCAAAAGCAAAAAGAGGAAGATGAGGTAGCTTGACGCTGTGCTTGTGGGCGTAGTACTAGAGTGAAATGTTTTCGCTAATAACTTTTCCAAAAATTTACCGATTTGATTGAAATTTAAAACAAAGATGTGCAAAGTTTTGTTTATGTAGCTTTTGAAATGTGGACAGTATTAACGAAACTCTGTAGCCTTGAAGAGTGGGGAGGGGGGAAATCAAAAAAATAAAATAAACTCATATTAAATTATTTATATTTTGTGAACTAAAATATATTGCATGTGAGCAATATAAAGGCCAGTTTCTGGTTCGATACAGTTAAAATTACTGAAGTTAGTGAAAGTCGGCCATATCGGTTATATGGCAGATATATGAAATAGTGGCCCAAACTGAACCAAACTTGGTATGTCGTCTTGGTATGTCCATAGTGCAGAGATTCGTTTGTTGTGCTAGGTGATTTTAAGTTGCCTAACATAGAATGGTCGTTCTTCAATAAGTCCAATTATTTGGTGCCCTCAGCAGAGCATGCATTTTTGGATTGCCTGTTGGACCTTTCTTTGTTTCAAATTAATTCTATAGCTATAGCAACCTAAGGAAAATGCTTGATCTCGTTTATGTCGCTGACCCTAGTAGCGCAGTAGTCTCTAGGTCTTTACCCCTGTCAGTGCATGAAATCTCCCTATAATTTTCAAATCACACCTTTTTCCTACACTTAATTCTAACAAAACACGTCGTTTCTTTCACAAAGGAAATTTTTCTTTGCTTAAAGAACTTATTTAAGCAACTAATTAGTCCTTTTTGTGTAGTGCGGTTTATATCAACATAGCCGTTAAGTTTTTTGCAGTGTGGTAAGGGGGGGCCTATGTTCCTTAAATTGGTTTTGCAAGTGTGCCCGTAGATAAATAGCCAATAGCCTATTTTTGAGAGCATAATTGCCTGCGTGATATTGATTATAGTGTTTCTATGTGTGTGCAATCTTTGAGTTGTTAGATATTTAATGATTTTCAATCTGGCAGCTAGGCTTTTCCTAATAGAGCTACACTGCGCCTTAAAATAAGTTTATTGTCAAACATTAACCCTAGTATTCTTAGATAATTTACATAATGAATAGTAGAATTATTTAACTTAATTTCTAGGCGTTGACATTTGTGTTTTTTGCATATATGTAGCATTTTCATTTATCAAGGGACAGGCAGGCTCCCTAGGTTTGAGTATTTATTACTTCTAGAATGTGCTTAAACATAGTATTTACAGTCATTATATTCTTAAGTTTGGTACAAATCAGAACATCGTCTGCAAATCTGTGTTCCATTTGATTGAAGCGATTAAGGATACCAGAGATCTCGTCAAAAGGTAATATAAATATGGTTACCGACAGTGGGGAACCCGTTGTGTAAGGGGAATATATTTGAGTAGGAGTTGTGAATGCGACGGAGAATTTGCGATTTGTTAAAAACGACTTTAAACATTTTAGTTCCAATATATCTATTCTATGAAAAGCCTTCTCGAAATCAAGACTGGACACTGAAACATGGTTACGTGAGGTTGTTGCTGTAGTTGAAAAGTGTTCGAAAATTAAGAGGATGTCAAGGGCACTATGGTGTTTCTTAAAACCGAATTGAAGCTCACTAAGGGTTCGCTTTCTGGTAGCATAGCACATTATGCGTTGTGCGATATTTTTTTCGAAAATTTTTCCTAAACAAAGTAAAAGAGATATTGGACGATAGCTGTTAAGTTTTGTTGGGCACTTGTTAGGCTTAGGTATTGAATTATTGCCGCATATTTCCAGCATTGAGGAAAGTTACGTTGATTGAAAATGTTGTTGTACAACCTAAGAACTAAAAGCCTAAAACTTTCAGGGAGATTTTTTAACATAGGATACGAAATTTTATCTTTACCAGGAGATGTCCCTTTGAAAGCCGCGATTGCGCATTCAAACTTGAGTTTAGATACATTTGTCTCGATCATGTGGGCAAGTTTACTGGGCCTGGGATTGGTGTATATTGAAATTAGAGTGTGATTTTTGGTAACAATGAAACGGGAATGGAAGTTGTTTTTATGGGAGTAATTGGACCAAAATACAACAAACGAATTGGCAATTTCCACTTGGTCATAAATAGGGCCGTTTTGGGTGTGAAAATTGATATGATTTTATATAAATTATTACAATAAAGAAAATGGGACGCTTGCTTTTTAACGACTTTAATGCGGAAAATTTAAATGATTCGGCGACAATTGTGCTTCTATTTAGCTCTAGTTTCCAACTAACTTCAAATTCGGCTTACATGCTAAACTAAGCCAATGGGATTTTCCGGTGTTTGGTGGTATTTGTAGGTGAGCCGAGCTCTTTGTTTAATAGATCTTAGTCGATAAAGTTCACTGTTACACCATGTAGAAAATTTTTTTTTGGTATGAAGGTTTGGATTGTGGGATAAAAAGATGTTCTGCTGTACAGATCATTTTATGAATACATGCTGTTCTGTTGTCTGTTTGAGATACAAGAAAAGATTGGAAACTAGACAAATGGCCTTTGTCGGTTAAATATTTGTGGTATTTGCGAGTGGTAAATTTAGTTATTAAGGGAAAATAGTCGCCTTCATGAAGATCATTCAATGTGGAGCCACATACAAATGGAAGCAGGTCAGGAGAGCAAATTGCTAAATCATCTGAAAAAGATTTATGTGTAAAAAAGTGTGTTGGTTGGCCGTCATTTATGCAACACACTTGTAGGTTAAATGATAACAGGATATTTTAAAAAAATTGTACCTCTAGGATTGACGCGAAGGGATCCCCAAAGAGGACTCCAATCGTTTAAATCACCCACAATAACTACAGGCGGAGAAAAAGAATTGAGAATGAGGTTTAGTTCATTGGGACTGAAGTCTTGATCTGGCGGAATGTAAATATTAACAATGCTTAGTTTATTGAAGGTATTTATTTCTATTCCCAGAGCAGAAATTTTGGATTCTCTGCAAATAATTTTATGCGGCAGGTCTTTTTTAATAGTAGGGCTATGCCTATTGATGTTGGGTAGGTTGTGAAAATAGTGGGTATAAGCAATTGAGGTTAATGCGACGGAATTGTGCATTAAATGGGTTCCTTGCAGAGCAACTAATCTGGGTTTTGTTCTTTTGTAAGCACCTGAAAATCTATTAAATTGTTTAGTAAGCCATTGTAGGATTGAAAATGTCAGCGTGTAGATGATTGGTTTTGTTTATGTTTAGCTTAGTTTGGATTGGAGGTGTGAGAAAAGAGAAAAAGCGAAATTTTTACCTCTCCGGGCGAGCGATACATGCACAAAACGATGACAAAATTATTTCGAATAGCCCCGCTTCGCGAGAGGAGGGGATTACATGTAAGCTTTTGTTATTCGGAGGTATCGTCGTCTTCGCAGCTTATCATATCAGTCGAAGAGAGAACACTGGAGTGAGAGGGTAGGGAGTGGTTGTCCATGTATTGGGAGTGGATGTTTAGATCGAGTGAAGGGTTTGGGTTTTGGTTTGGGTTGGTTTTTTTAAGCAACATTTTTGGTTGTTGTTTTTGATATTTTGTTTTACCGTTGTGGTGTTTTGATGATTTGTGTTTGAAGATTTCGTTACAGTTTGCGCGGAGATAAGTGTTTTATTACTTGCTTGATTTTCTAGTATTTGCCTTGGGGTAGACTCGTTGGTGACATCAGCATAGGAGAGTGCAGGGGATTTGACGTGTGGGCGGCTTAACGCGGTTAGTTTTTATGCAGCTTATTTATAAGTGCATTTAGTTTGGCATTGTATTTTTATAGCCTGTACCCAAAGGGTGAAAGGCTATACTAGTTTTGTGCGCATGTATGTAACACACAGAAGGAGGCGTGGCAGACCCCACAAAGTATATATATTCTTGATCAGGATGAGAAGACGAGTCGATATAGCCATGTCCGTCTGTCCGTCTGACCGTCTGTCCGTCTGTCTGTATGAGCGCAAGGATCTCAGTAAGTAGAAGAGCTAGGATAACCAAAATTGGTATCAAGGTTCCTATAAGCCCTAGGCAGAACGAGTTTGTTTATTTTTTCTGATACACCCAACCACTCCCCCGCAATTCGTATTTTTTCTTATAACTTCCGTAATTCTCGGAATTTTAAAATCAATTTTGGTAGGTACATCCAGTTAGTACTAATGTGTCCGTGTGCCAAATTTCATCATGATAGGTCAATTCTAAAGAAAGTTATAGCCATAAGTAAAATCGCTGCTCATGCGCTGCCTGCAGCTCTGTCGGCAGCGCTGCCCGCAGCTGTTGTTGTTGTTGCTGCTTTGGTTCAACTTTGTGCTGCATACATACACGCATATGAACACGCATAGGTACGTGATGTAAATGTATGCTGTTTAAACTGAACATAAACATGTATTCTAATTTAATTTAATTAATTATTTTAATTAATTAATTAATTCATTTTTTTTAATAATTTAATTTTTTTTAAATTTTTTTTTTTAATTTTTCATTTTTGTGGAGAGTACAGGCTATTTTACTGTCGGGCTTGCTCGACTGTAGCGTTCTATCTTGTTAGTATTTCTTTTTGTTCAATAAATTTTGGGCATTTGTTAATTGAAGCGGGGTGTTCTTCGATGCAGTTGGCGAATTGGGTACGGGTACATCTGTTTTTGTGTTACCGGAGGCTACACCCAATGCATATAACTGGTTTGGAGCACCTCTTGGTGGTGTGCCCAAGGAGTTGGTAATTCTTGCATCTCATGGGGTTGGGGGTATATGGTCTCAGTTTTGTTTTGTACCAGGTAATATGCATGGATTCTGAGAGATGGTATAAATTAAATGTCATCAGAGCCATTCCTGTGGGTTTTGGTTTTCCTTCGATGATTTTGATAAATTTATAAATAGCTGTGACTCCCAGAGACTTCAGTTCATTTACAATTTCCTCTTCGGGAACGTTAATAAGACATGGGATATAGATCGTGCCTTTGGTAGTGTTAAATGTTTCGTCAAGGCTGCATTTGATTTTGCATCTCTTAGCAGTGCGAACCGATTGTCCAACGGACTAGGATATCCAACTCCAGTAAACAGGCAGCAATATGGCTATGTGGAAGCCACTACAGTCAACTGAATTCTGTCCATTCGGAAGCAGGCTTTGTACCTGCTAAAATCGGCAGCTACTGGATCTACAGTTGCTACCTGGCAGTTAGCCTGTCTCTTAGCGAGTTTTCCATAATTATGGACTCGCTAGTGAATGATGCTAGGAGTCGCAACCGCGTCATCGTTGCTGGCGACTTTAATGCTTGGTCAACGGAATGGCGTAGCATCTCAATCAACGCTAGAGGCAGACTACTAATGGAGGCTTTTGCGACAATGGATATCGCACTAATCAATTCGGGATCGAGAAACACGTTCAGCAGAGCCGGTGGCAGCTCAATAATTGACCCAACATTTGTTAGCCTCCTCCTCCTCCTCCTCCTGGAACATGGGTCTGGACTACACGGCAAGCGACCACGAGGCTATTTTCTGTGTGATCGAGGGTGAACCCAGCCAGCGGCGAACCAACATACCCACTAGTAGGGTGTTTCGTAGCGAATCGCTCAACACGCATGCCTTTTCAGCAGCTTTGGATGGCCTTGGTGCCTCAAGCAGTGCCCAGAACACGGCAGAGCGGATATCAGCCCGCATAGAGGAGGCGTGCCGGGCTAGTATGACCCTCCGAAAAACAAATCGACGCCATCACAACCCCGTGTAATGGTGGAACAGGCAAATCGCCGAAGCTCGTACCGCCTGCTTACGTGCAAGGCGACTCTACCAGCGCTCGAGACGCTCAGCCTCCTTTATGAACTCCAAGAGGACTATCACCAAAAAAGGAGAGCCCTAAAGCAACTTATTAAGCAAGCGTAGTTGCTTTCTTGAGCTCTGCGACTCAGCCGACCATGACTCTTGGGGTAGAGCATACCAAAAGGATCGGCATCAGCGCGTCAGCAGTACCGTCGGATGCTCCGACCGTAACACGTATAGTAGAAGTGCGGTTTCCTCTCAGGCAAAATGCTACTTCCAGTGCGACCGAGTATGGATTTGGTAGCCCATCCTTCCCAGTAGAAATGGTAACATCCGACGAAGTGCTAGCGATCGCATGCAGCCTTAAACCGTCCAAGGCGCCAGCTCCGGACTCGATATCGAACAGAGCAGTAAGACTAGCCATGGCACTCCACCCAGCTGCTTTCGTGGATCTGTACAACTAGTGTCTCAGGGAAGGAGTGTTTCCGGATAAGTGGAAACGGCATAGGCTTATCCTATTGCCAAAACCTGGTAAACCTCCGGAAGATGCATCATCATACAGGCCAATCTGCCTATTGAACTCGTTAGGGAAGGTGTTGGAGAAAATTATAAGCTGCAGGCTGAGCGTGGCTCTGGAGAAAGCAGGCGGTCTATCACCTAACCAATTTGGGTTCCGCAAGGCGAAGTCAACAATAGACGCCATCAACAACGTGGTAAACATCGCTTCTGAAGCCATCGCGGGATCACGCTGGAGGGGTGGCTCAATGGAATATTGCCTAGTGACAACGTTGGACATCCGCAACGCGTTCAACACAGCAGACTGGAACCGCATTCTAATGGCGCAAAGAAGCTTCTCCGTCCCGGATTACCTTCTCGCAATCGTGCACAACTACTTTGTTGGGAGAACTCTCGAGTTCAGCACGAACGATAGCATGCGCACACACCACGTCTCAATAGGTGTGCCCCAAGGCTCCATCCTGGGACCACTCATGTGGAACACGATGTATGACGGTGTCCTACGACTTCGGCTGCCAAACGACGTGCACATAGTTGGCTTTGCCGACGACGTCACAGTAGCAAAGGAGTTGCACGAGGTAGAAGCATCCAGCTGGGCAGCTATAGAGCTGATCTCTGCTTGGCTTTCCTCGGCCGGCCTGGAGCTAGCACCCCTAAAGACCGATGCAGTCCTAATTAGAAGCCAGAAGAGAGTGGAGGCTGCGCGGATAATGGTTGGTGGAACGGCAGTTAAATCCAAAAGAGCCATCAAGCACCTTGGCGTGATGTTGGACACCAGACTCTGCTTTCGGGAGCATCTTGCGTACGCAAACCGGAAGGCAGCTGAGTCTGGAAGAGCGCGCGCACGGATAATGCTGAATACCAGAGGACCGAAGCAAAACCGCAGAATGCTTCTGACAAGGGTTATGTGCTCGGTCTTACTCATGCTATGGAGACGGGGTCATACAGACGCGGACCCAACGCAACACGTTGGGACGCCTCGAACAAAGGCCGGTGGACGTACCGCCTAATCCCTAATATTAGCACATGAATCGATGCGGCTACGACTCTGCGGCGGAGTACTCCTGGTGTGGTAACGGCGCAATACGGGACGCTGAACACATTTTGTTCAGCTGCCCCAGGTTCGCGGGCATTCGGGTGGAGCTAGAAAACTCCCTGAGATCCACCATTTCGGTGGAGAACATTGTAGGCATTCTGCTAAAAAGTAAGCATGTCAGCATGTCAGCATGTCAGTCAGATTGAATGCCGTCAGCCGTTTTGCGGCTAACACGGTGTGCGAGCTAAGGCGTTTGGAGAGAGCCAGAGCAGCAGCATTGACATAAAAGAGGCCACATCTCATGCGACGCAATGCTTAGCGGCCGTCCCGTGCGAGAAATATGACCTCTTCCTTCATGCTCCTTATACTTAGTATATACATATATGTATATAATGTTAATGTTGTATAGTATCTAATAAAGAGAACATAAAACAAGTAAAAAAGGCAAAGTCCCGACTTTGAAATACTCTGTACATATGTTTACAATAATTATAGAAAATAAAAGAAATTAAGAAAATAAAAAAAAAAATGGATCGATTTTACCTCTCTCGGTATTCGAACTCACGTAAAGGGTTTATAATTGCACATTTACATAGCAATTGCGTCTGTGTGAGTGTATGTATGCCTATGCGCATCTATTCGTGTCTGTGTAAGCATTTTCGCAGTCAACCAAACAGCAACATCAACAACAGCCGCGGGCAGCGCTTGAGCAGCGCTGAAGCAGCAAATATATTTATGGCTATAACTTCTCGTTAAATCGGTCTATCATAGTGAAACTTGGTATACGGACGTATAATAACCAACTGGGGCTAGTTCGAAATTCCAAGAATTACGGGAGTTACGATTTGAATTGTAGAGGGGGGAGGGCGAGAAATTCCAAAATATACATTTTCTGCGTATTTACATAAGGCATCTGGGACTAAAATTTGGTGTTCCTAGGTCTTATAGTCTCCGAGATATAGGCGATTATACGAATTGAAAATCGGGAAAACCCCCATAGGGGGGAAGTGGGGGAGAAAATCAAAAAAATAAAACAAACTCGTATAGAATACACACATAACACATCTTTGTGAAAAATTTGGTGTCTCTATCTCTTATAGTCTCTGAGATCCAGGTGTTCATACAGACGGACAGACGGACAGACAGACAGACAGACAGGGCTAGATCGACTCGTGTCGTCATGCTAATCAAGAATATATATACTTTGTGGGGTCTGCCACGCCTCCTTCTGCCTGTTACATTTTTCAGCTCCCGCAAACCTACTTCTGTACATTTCATGTACAGAGTATAAAAAAAGGTATGTGTATGTACATACATACATATGCATGCACTAGCAGGTATTGCCCGTCTTAACCCGGCTCAATATGTTTCCAATTGTATTTATTTTGTGTGTGCATAACCTACCCATATGTTTTCACCTTAAAGGTTACCAGTAGGAAGGCATTTAAGGTATTTAAATGAACATTTTCTGTTCTTGACAAAAAATTGTTCAGTAGTCCGTTACATTTTTGTTCTTGCCAAACTATTTCGTTAAACGAACATGACCACTATAATATATATATATTTTTTAAAGCTTGTTTTCCCCCCGTTGGAGCTAGAATTTTCCAAGAGCCTTTCTTGGTGTGCTCCTACACTATGATGGATACTATGAAACGATACTTGAGTCCAAATTTAAATTCACATTTGAGTCTTTTCGTGCCATATTGAGTCAATACGGCCACGCACAAACTCGGAATATGAAACACGGCACTCGTGTCAATGCCGTGCAACGATGAGCCACGATCAAAAAGCACTGGTACCGATACCATCAAACTATCGAAGTTTGAATGCAATAAGCAGAATATTTAAATAATGAAATCGAATTATTTATTAAGATCAATAAGAACAAATCATATACATACATACATCTGCCCGCAATGCGGAGCAGAATATGCGTAGCACCGTTATTCGGTTTCTGCTTTACTATCGCTTACGCAGTCGTTGCCTAGCGACGGTAACTGTAACATTTTGGCGTTTTGCCTTTGCAATTAACATTAAATGGTCAAAACGAAAGAAGAAGAACGAGCTAATGACTTGCAGTTGTTGTTTTTAGAGCCTTATTTTTTTTACAATCAAACAACTGTGTTCGATTGCCCAATGTATACATTAATACGAATGTACATACATGCTATATTCATACACAGGCATACATACATATGTACATATGTTTCTCTTTACTTTTTCAACCGTACGTAGAGAACCGCACACATAGACACGAACTGTTGCTTGTTGTGTGTGTGAGTGTGTGTATGTGATGTCCCCAACTATTTGATATTTGTTGTTGCTGCATAAAGTTATCAATGAAAACACTAATGCCAAATGCACTAAACAAAGAAAAAATTACTTTTAAAAATGTTATATTATATAATTTTCAATTAATTAACATTTCTTGCTCTGTCAGTGCAAGACGAATGTACATACATACATATGTAGATACATATGTACATAGATGTGCACATACATATGTATCTATGGACATTCACACATTAGTGTCTCACATTTTGCTTTGGCTATTTCAATCGTTTGCACGCAACTACACGAACAGCTGTTTGTATATGTGTGTATGTATACTTAGTTGTCCCCAACTGTTTGATATTTTGTATTGTTTGTTCTGCCTGCTTTTGTAAAATGCATATTTTGAAAATCCTTGAAAGCAAAGTTGTAGATTTAGTTACGTAGATTACATTACCAAAATTTTAAATCGATCGGACTAAATTTATAACAAAAAAATTCGGATTTTTCAAACAAACTTTGGAGCTACTTTTCCCCCCGTTGGATCTCGAATTTCCAAAATCCCTTCTTAGTGCTCATCTACACCATGATAGGATACTTGAGCCCAAATTTCAGCATCCTAGCTTTAACCATATGGGCTGTGGGCTGTTGACGCGGTTTGCTTCTGTGCCCCAACATTTTTTTTACAGGAAAACTCCCATATTTTAGGCCCTAAAAAAAATATCAAAAAACCAAGTATACAGTTTTTCTTGGAATTGTTCTGAGAGTAAAGTTTTAAGTTAAAGTTAATCAGATGAAAACTGTAGATTTTTCGTACACACGTTGGAGCCTGTTTTCCCCCTTTGGAGCTCAAATTTTCAAAAATCCCTTCTTAGTGGGGACCTAGACTATGAAAGGATACTTGAGTCCAAAATTCAGCTTCCTAGCCTTTACCGTTTGGGCTGTGCGTTGATCACCAATCAGTCAGTCAGTCAGGACAAACTGTTTTATATATAGATGGGTTCTGATTTGTTTATCTTTACTGTTTTAACTGTACGTAGAGAACCGTGTAGGCGTAGTCAAGGGCTTATGCAGCTTTTTGCAAAGGGGGACCAAAAAATTAAAATTTTGATTAAATAATGCACGGTACGCTTTAATAATAATTTATGCATATGATTAATAAAAATATTTAACAAATCCAACTCAGTTCCATTTTAAGGCAAAATAGTGCGCCATAATAATGAATGAGTGGTCGACTTCATATTGCGACATTTTTTAAATTAATTTTTGTGTTATTTTAGTGTATAGAGTTAAGAAAAATTCGATTTTATTTATTAATAAAAACTCGAATGCCAAATGTACTAAACAAAGAAAAAGGTACTTTTGAAAATGTAAAAAAATTTTGTTTTATTTAACATTTCTTGCCCTGTCAGTGCATACATATGTATGAAACCCGTATTTCTATATTTTGAAAATTTGTGAATGCAAAGTTGTAGATTTAGTTACATTACCCTGTAACGACGCGTTGCGCAGCAACCAGCTAGGCGCCATTACGAGTAATTTTAAGTAACAAGTAACAAGTAGTTGTAAAGAATAGTAAGCCATGAAGGCGAAAGAAAGACACGTGGTGAAAATTCTTGGCATACCGCCCTTTTATTTTGCATATATTTGGTGGACACCTCGGCACTTTGGGGTGCCTAATTTATTTCAGCATACTCTGGCCGGCGAGCATACCCGCGGCAGAGTAACAACGTTACAACCCATATTTTAAATCGATCGGACAAAATGTATAACACAAACTTTTCATTTGAAAAAGTGAATAAATATGTAGAGATAAGCTACTTTTCTTTTAAACATTATCCAAATCGGTCGATTGTAAGACAAGTAATTGGCGAAACAAATTCATTACAGACTACCCCCACAAATTGAAGCATGCAAATATTGCCAATTCTGTCTACATTTCTAAAGCTATATAACCAAATATGGTATGTAGACTGTCCTCATATCCAGGCATTACGTGTTGTTTTAGTTATTGGACTTCCTGTCGGGCTTGCCAACTGTAATATTAATTTTTTGAGGCAAGAATGCACTGGTTTTTTACAGCAAGGTCAGCATTAAGAGGCAGCTTGCAGTTTGGCACACGATTTATTCGAGTAATCCCCAAACTGCAATTACCGCAGTGTAGGTTCTACTGACATTTCTTATTAATTATGTATTTATTTATTTATTGATAAATATGTTAAAGCACTAGTCATTTTAGGAACTCAGTCATTAAGCCTAGTTTTTAATATATAAGTACAGATATATTTATCAATTGTATATTAAAAATTGATTACAAAAAACTCTTCGAGCTGAACCCTCCAAGACGGTGCCGATTGGTAATGGCACTACAATCTGTCCCGTGTATTGTCTGTTGACGGTGTCCAGGTAAGAGAGATCAGAGATCGGAGCCACACAACCTTACTCCTTAACAACTACGTTGTCTGACTATGGTCCCTGATCATGGCTTCGAAGTGAGGGCTGGATCAAGGTGTCATTCAACCCGTGCCGGAGATCAACCTGGTTGGGGGCCCTCTTAAATAGCCCAGTCGCTCACGGAGCATCCGGGGTACCTGGCGTCGCGATAAAGACCACTTGCGACAGCCTGTAGGCAGAACCGCGGCGTCAAATCGGGGCCATTTAAAATAGGAGCCTCCATTACCTGTCTCTGTATACCTTCAAATGCCTCCTGCTATGGCGCTCCCCACCAGATACCGTATGGACTTACGAATGGATACGCATCCGGTTCTTAGCGCTCGTATAGCTGCCGATATTCAATGAGCATACCCCAGACGCCCGCCTTCTTGCACACCAACATAATGGGAGCGCTATAGGCGTTGCCGGAGCACTCGATGCAGTCGTTTGCCAGCAGCTCAACTTCTTAGTTGATTACTGATGGATATTATGTTTAGTATTAATCGAAATCTATTTAAGGTATTATTTGTAAAATTAACACCACGGTCACACTCAATAAACGTCATGTGTACTAGAAACAGCGAGTAAGACCCTGCAATTACCGCCTGCATTACGGGGTTCCACGGGTAATATCGCTGCTTAATGAGTCAATCGTCTTTCATCGGGATTGTGTGTGTCACCGCAGATGAAACCCCTATTGCACTATCAAATCCAGTAATCTAAGCCTCGAGAGACGTGGCTCCCGTCTGCGCCTGCTCCACCATCAAGTGGGCTGCTATGGGATCAGCCATCTGCGCTGTCTTCGCCAATGCCGCATGCCGGGCCCTTCGGCTATGCATCTGCTGCCCATGTGCTGGGCCAGCACTGGACTCACGTAGCTGCGTGTCGCTCCCCGTGTCTACGACCGTAGCTACAAGCAAACCGTCTCAGTCTACTTGTAGCACGCCTGCTTACATGCGGTTTACTGCTAGTTTGAGCTTGCCTGGCGTTTCCCGTTACACGTCGGCAGCATTCGTTTGCTCGCACGCTCAGCCTGGCACAGTCCCAACAATTTTGCTGTGGGATATTCGGACACACATCCACGCCGTTTGCTCCCATTCCGCAGAGCTTGCATATCAACAGTCCCCGTTTTGTGCTTCCACTGGAACTGCTGCCAAACACTTCGCCGACTGTTCACACTCGTCGAGCGACCGCTCAACCGCTGTGCGGATCCGTGCAGCAGGTCTTCATGGAGCTCCGCCCACCGCTGGGACAAATGTTTCAAATGTCTCGAACGCGCCCACTTATTTACTTCACCAGTCTTCACAAAATCGTCTCAATATTTTAAAACGCTAAAGCAAACTGGATCTTGTTTTGACTTTTTCAAATACTTTATAGCCAAATTGAACTTTCCCTGAGTCAATTGTTAATGTTTTAAAATTTTGTGAACTCTAAACATAAATCCTCAGCTTTGTCTTTATTTTGTATTTATTGTGTGTATTTATTTTGTGTGTGCATAACCTACCCATATGTTTTCACCTTAAAGGTTACCAGTAGGAAGGCATTTAAGGTATTTAAATGAACATTTTCTGTTCTTGACAAAAAATTGTTCAGTAGTCCGTTACATTTTTGTTCTTGCCAAACTATTTCGTTAAACGAACATGACCACTATAATATATATATATTTTTTAAAGCTCGTTTTCCCCCCGTTGGAGCTAGAATTTTCCAAGAGCCTTTCTTGGTGTGCTCCTACACTATGATGGATACTATGAAACGATACTTGAGTCCAAATTTAAATTCACATTTGAGTCTTTTCGTGCCATATTGAGTCAATACGGCCACGCACAAACTCGGAATATGAAACACGGCACTCGTGTCAATGCCGTGCAACGATGAGCCACGATCAAAAAGCACTGGTACCGATACCATCAAACTATCGAAGTTTGAATGCAATAAGCAGAATATTTAAATAATGAAATCGAATTATTTATTAAGATCAATAAGAACAAATCATATACATACATACATCTGCCCGCAATGCGGAGCAGAATATGCGTAGCACCGTTATTCGGTTTCTGCTTTACTATCGCTTACGCAGTCGTTGCCTAGCGACGGTAACTGTAATTTTGGCGTTTTGCCTTTGCAATTAACATTAAATGGTCAAAACGAAAGAAGAAGAACGAGCTAATGACTTGCAGTTGTTGTTTTTAGAGCCTTATTTTTTTTACAATCAAACAACTGTGTTCGATTGCCCAATGTATACATTAATACGAATGTACATACATGCTATATTCATACACAGGCATACATACATATGTACATATGTTTCTCTTTACTTTTTCAACCGTACGTAGAGAACCGCACACATAGACACGAACTGTTGCTTGTTGTGTGTGTGAGTGTGTGTATGTGATGTCCCCAACTATTTGATATTTGTTGTTGCTGCATAAAGTTATTAATGAAAACACTAATGCCAAATGCACTAAACAAAGAAAAAATTACTTTTAAAAATGTTATATTATATAATTTTCAATTAATTAACATTTCTTGCTCTGTCAGTGCAAGACGAATGTACATACATACATATGTAGATACATATGTACATAGATGTGCACATACATATGTATCTATGGACATTCACACATTAGTGTCTCACATTTTGCTTTGGCTATTTCAATCGTTTGCACGCAACTACACGAACAGCTGTTTGTATATGTGTGTATGTATACTTAGTTGTCCCCAACTGTTTGATATTTTGTATTGTTTGTTCTGCCTGCTTTTGTAAAATGCATATTTTGAAAATCCTTGAAAGCAAAGTTGTAGATTTAGTTACGTAGATTACATTACCAAAATTTTAAATCGATCGGACTAAATTTATAACAAAAACTTTTCATTTGAAATAGTGAATAAATATTTAAACCCCAATAATTCAAGCTCCAACACAAATTTCGAAAATCCAGTATGCAGTTTTGTTTGTATTCTTTAATTGATTTTAGAAACTAAGTTTTAAGTCGATCGGTTGAAAAATGCGGATTTTTCAAACAAACTTTGGAGCTACTTTTCCCCCCGTTGGATCTCGAATTTCCAAAATCCCTTCTTAGTGCTCATCTACACCATGATAGGATACTTGAGCCCAAATTTCAGCATCCTAGCTTTAACCATATGGGCTGTGGGCTGTTGACGCGGTTTGCTTCTGTGCCCCAACATTTTTTTTACAGGAAAACTCCCATATTTTAGGCCCTAAAAAAAATATCAAAAAACCAAGTATACAGTTTTTCTTGGAATTGTTCTGAGAGTAAAGTTTTAAGTTAAAGTTAATCAGATGAAAACTGTAGATTTTTCGTACACACGTTGGAGCCTGTTTTCCCCCTTTGGAGCTCAAATTTTCAAAAATCCCTTCTTAGTGGGGACCTAGACTATGAAAGGATACTTGAGTCCAAAATTCAGCTTCCTAGCCTTTACCGTTTGGGCTGTGCGTTGATCACCAATCAGTCAGTCAGTCAGGACAAACTGTTTTATATATAGATGGGTTCTGATTTGTTTATCTTTACTGTTTTAACTGTACGTAGAGAACCGTGTAGGCGTAGTCAAGGGCTTATGCAGCTTTTTGCAAAGGGGGACCAAAAAATTAAAATTTTGATTAAATAATGCACGGTACGCTTTAATAATAATTTATGCATATGATTAATAAAAATATTTAACAAATCCAACTCAGTTCCATTTTAAGGCAAAATAGTGCGCCATAATAATGAATGAGTGGTCGACTTCATATTGCGACATTTTTTAAATTAATTTTTGTGTTATTTTAGTGTATAGAGTTAAGAAAAATTCGATTTTATTTATTAATAAAAACTCGAATGCCAAATGTACTAAACAAAGAAAAAGGTACTTTTGAAAATGTAAAAAAATTTTGTTTTATTTAACATTTCTTGCCCTGTCAGTGCATACATATGTATGAAACCCGTATTTCTATATTTTGAAAATTTGTGAATGCAAAGTTGTAGATTTAGTTACATTACCCTGTAACGACGCGTTGCGCAGCAACCAGCTAGGCGCCATTACGAGTAATTTTAAGTAACAAGTAACAAGTAGTTGTAAAGAATAGTAAGCCATGAAGGCGAAAGAAAGACACGTGGTGAAAATTCTTGGCATACCGCCCTTTTATTTTGCATATATTTGGTGGACACCTCGGCACTTTGGGGTGCCTAATTTATTTCAGCATACTCTGGCCGGCGAGCATACCCGCGGCAGAGTAACAACGTTACAACCCATATTTTAAATCGATCGGACAAAATGTATAACACAAACTTTTCATTTGAAAAAGTGAATAAATATGTAGAGATAAGCTACTTTTCTTTTAAACATTATCCAAATCGGTCGATTGTAAGACAAGTAATTGGCGAAACAAATTCATTACAGACTACCCCCACAAATTGAAGCATGCAAATATTGCCAATTCTGTCTACATTTCTAAAGCTATATAACCAAATATGGTATGTAGACTGTCCTCATATCCAGGCATTACGTGTTGTTTTAGTTATTGGACTTCCTGTCGGGCTTGCCAACTGTAATATTAATTTTTTGAGGCAAGAATGCACTGGTTTTTTACAGCAAGGTCAGCATTAAGAGGCAGCTTGCAGTTTGGCACACGATTTATTCGAGTAATCCCCAAACTGCAATTACCGCAGTGTAGGTTCTACTGACATTTCTTATTAATTATGTATTTATTTATTTATTGATAAATATGTTAAAGCACTAGTCATTTTAGGAACTCAGTCATTAAGCCTAGTTTTTAATATATAAGTACATATATATTTATCAATTGTATATTAAAAATTGATTACAAAAAACTCTTCGAGCTGAACCCTCCAAGACGGTGCCGATTGGTAATGGCACTACAATCTGTCCCGTGTATTGTCTGTTGACGGTGTCCAGGTAAGAGAGATCAGAGATCGGAGCCACACAACCTTACTCCTTAACAACTACGTTGTCTGACTATGGTCCCTGATCATGGCTTCGAAGTGAGGGCTGGATCAAGGTGTCATTCAACCCGTGCCGGAGATCAACCTGGTTGGGGGCCCTCTTAAATAGCCCAGTCGCTCACGGAGCATCCGGGGTACCTGGCGTCGCGATAAAGACCACTTGCGACAGCCTGTAGGCAGAACCGCGGCGTCAAATCGGGGCCATTTAAAATAGGAGCCTCCATTACCTGTCTCTGTATACCTTCAAATGCCTCCTGCTATGGCGCTCCCCACCAGATACCGTATGGACTTACGAATGGATACGCATCCGGTTCTTAGCGCTCGTATAGCTGCCGATATTCAATGAGCATACCCCAGACGCCCGCCTTCTTGCACACCAACATAATGGGAGCGCTATAGGCGTTGCCGGAGCACTCGATGCAGTCGTTTGCCAGCAGCTCAACTTCTTAGTTGATTACTGATGGATATTATGTTTAGTATTAATCGAAATCTATTTAAGGTATTATTTGTAAAATTAACACCACGGTCACACTCAATAAACGTCATGTGTACTAGAAACAGCGAGTAAGACCCTGCAATTACCGCCTGCATTACGGGGTTCCACGGGTAATATCGCTGCTTAATGAGTCAATCGTCTTTCATCGGGATTGTGTGTGTCACCGCAGATGAAACCCCTATTGCACTATCAAATCCAGTAATCTAAGCCTCGAGAGACGTGGCTCCCGTCTGCGCCTGCTCCACCATCAAGTGGGCTGCTATGGGATCAGCCATCTGCGCTGTCTTCGCCAATGCCGCATGCCGGGCCCTTCGGCTATGCATCTGCTGCCCATGTGCTGGGCCAGCACTGGACTCACGTAGCTGCGTGTCGCTCCCCGTGTCTACGACCGTAGCTACAAGCAAACCGTCTCAGTCTACTTGTAGCACGCCTGCTTACATGCGGTTTACTGCTAGTTTGAGCTTGCCTGGCGTTTCCCGTTACACGTCGGCAGCATTCGTTTGCTCGCACGCTCAGCCTGGCACAGTCCCAACAATTTTGCTGTGGGATATTCGGACACACATCCACGCCGTTTGCTCCCATTCCGCAGAGCTTGCATATCAACAGTCCCCGTTTTGTGCTTCCACTGGAACTGCTGCCAAACACTTCGCCGACTGTTCACACTCGTCGAGCGACCGCTCAACCGCTGTGCGGATCCGTGCAGCAGGTCTTCATGGAGCTCCGCCCACCGCTGGGACAAATGTTTCAAATGTCTCGAACGCGCCCACTTATTTACTTCACCAGTCTTCACAAAATCGTCTCAATATTTTAAAACGCTAAAGCAAACTGGATCTTGTTTTGACTTTTTCAAATACTTTATAGCCAAATTGAACTTTCCCTGAGTCAATTGTTAATGTTTTAAAATTTTGTGAACTCTAAACATAAATCCTCAGCTTTGTCTTTTTCTTTCTTTTTTCTTCAAAATGAAAATGCTAGCAATTTGGCTATTGTTGACTTATTTTTTTAGTTTTTTTTTTTAGTCGACTTATTCATCTATTAGTTTCAATGGTGATTCATACCCTTATAGAATTCTTTATTACAATTATATTTTTTCACCCATAATTAGCAGTTCCTTCATTCTGTCAGGTGTTAAGTTAGTCAAATCTTCATACTGTCCTGAACCAAACAACATTCCCAGTAGTATGCTCAAGGAGTGTTCTACCTCCCTTGACACTGCAGTTTTTCCAACTATTTGGAAAAACTCCAGCAATTTTTCACTCCACAAAAAGGGTGGATGGCAGAAATTTCAAACTACCGAGGTATCGCTATTCCTAAGGTGTATTCCGAGGTGTCCGCCATTCCCAAATTATTTGAAAAAATAATTACTTCCACTTTGCAGCATCTGACTAAGTCGGGTATCTCCCCTACTCAGCATGGTTTTATCAAATATCGGTCAACAACATCAAATTTGCTGGAATTTAAATCATGCATTCCTAGTTAAAATGCAAACTGATTTTTATTGATACTGACTTCAGGCATTTGATTCAGTGAATCACGAGCTACTCCTGTTGAAGCGTGAACGTATTGGGTTTTCTTCAAATTTTTTGCTTTTTGCACCTTAACTGCTCTAATGTAAGTTTATGTCTTTTTATCGGTCCAGACCTTGTCACCAATATGATTGCCAATGAATTATTTCAACGTACTTCTACTGTCGAAGATCTTGGAGTTCTGTTTGATTCAAAATTTAACTTCAATCTTCATATTTCTGGTATCATAAACAAGGCTAAGGGCGTTCTTGGATTCATTAAACGTTGGTCCAAAGAATTTAATGATCCGTATACCACTAAACTATGTACTGTACAGTCCACTGGTACGGGCTATTATAGAATACTGCTCATGCGTTTGGTGACCGCAGTGCAAAACGCATCAGGATCGAATTGAATCTGTTCAGAAAAAATTCCATACTTTTGCTCTTCGCGGTTTAAACTGGGACCCCAATCTTCGTTTGCCGCCTTACTCAAGCAGACTTCTGCTTACGTTTCTTCTTTCATTGTATTTCTCAGTTGCTTACAGAACAACACGAAATTTATTTAATTAATTTATAATTTATTATTAGAATTTTAATTCGCTGTCTCAAATTTCAATATAAACTCATTAAAAACGAACTAATCTAGTACATATGTAAAACTTTTTATGTGACTAGTGCTTTAACATATAAGTAACTCCACTTGGAAGTAATCAACAATAAATAAATAAATAAATAAAAATAAAAAATTGTCTACCCCTTCCTCTTTAAAGATGCACAACGGATTATGCATCACACTAAAGCCAAAGTCAACCAACTCTGCCTCGAGGAATGCATCTGCTTTCTCGGCGTGCTCCTCCTTCAAGTAAGCTGCTATGGGAGCCCCCATCTGAGGTGTAGTGGCCGCTCCTCACGTGGCTGTCACTTGCCCGCATACCGCAGTTCTAGAGTCTGGCCACCTACGATCACCACACCAATGGCTCTATGGACATAGTTCAGCACCAATGTGAGCTCATCGATACAAACCGGGAGTGTCAACAGCTGCAGTATCACACGACTGTCGCCGTTTCTGTTCTTCTACTGAGTCGGCTGCCACCGTAGGATGCGGAGTCGTAGGTGGAGGCGTAGCGTCCACCTCACCGCTACCAGCTGGATGTGCGTCTGCCAAAACTACCTTCAATCGTCGCGTCGCCCGGGTGTATGCTTCGGTCGTTTCTGACTCGCGCTGAAATCGATTACGCGCTACCTGCCGACACTCTTTCACAAGGGGACCCGCGGGGTACGCTCTCAGTAGATCTTCGCGGAACTCCGCCCACCGGTAAGACAGATTGCGTCTCGAATGCTTCCACTTCTTCACCTCGCCCTCGAGGATTACCGGTAACATCGGCACTAAATTGTCCTCTCACCTCTGTCTCCTAGGTTTTGGAGTAAAACTCTTGGGTCCTCGCTGTCATCGAAGTGGATGCTCCATTGCGCCTCCTTTGAGCTCAGTGCATCTCCTTCGACTCGTCCCAGCTTGCACTGTCCTGTTACCGCTTGTGTGTACGCCAGAGGTGGTACCTTTAGCGATGCTGCCGCAGTGGGTTCCCAATTAGCTGGTGGTGCAGTTGCAAACAGCCTCCACTGAGGTGTTAGGGTGGATAGCCACCATGGTATCGCCAGCGTGCCACAAGCTGGCTCTACCACCGCTAGGGCTACTATCGACGCCGTTAGGGCTGTTGACGTTACTGGTGATGCAGAAGACGCCGCGGGGCTGATATTGACGCCACTGGGGATGCTATTGACGCAGTTGGGGCTACTGTTGATGTGGTTGCAACCATTGCTGGTGCCATTTCCGAAGTTCGATTTTTCAATAGTCACCGCTAACGTCGGAGTTAACACTTGTGCTGGAGCCGGGGTTGGTGGCAGTTTTCGCGCGGGGGCTTTGTTGATGCCGCTGCTGGGTGCTCACCCCCTGCAGGCTACACGAGGGCAGCCCCAACCTCTGCATGTCCACGTTTCTGATCTCATAGCTCACGTATTAGTTCGCTGAGCCCGCCTCTCCACAGCACTCGCACCTACCTTGATCGTATCATCAAGGATGTCCGCACGCCTTATTCCCAAATCGCTTTAACATGGAATAACATCAATTTATTTAAGTTTGGGGTCCCTGCATAGGCGCCACTTGCAACAATTCTCTGCCGCATGCATGTTTGTCGGCCAAAGTGTGCTGCAATTTTACTGATGCGCCCCCGAAAGTCCAAATAAAATTCCGATTGGTTTCTTTATAATCTATATATATATATATATATATATAAAACACTTTGTCCTGACTGACTGATTGGTGATCAACGCACAGTCCCAATGGTAAGAGCTAGAAAGTTGAAATTTGGGCTCAAGTATCCTATCATAGTGTAGGCGCACAATAAGAAGAAATTTTTGTAAATTCGAGCTCCATGGCTATATGAGCCATGAATTGTAAGAATAAAATCAGTTTGGATGTTTTAGATATGCGCGCAATGTTTATCTAGTAGTGTTTATTGAATAATAATAATTGCAGCAGGTGAATAATTGAGTTTCGACATCGGACATACTTGGCTCGGTATCACTAGACGATGAAATACTGGCTTCAGTGTTTTTAAGTTCGAGGTCGGAAACATTAGGTGGCATGACACGACTACGAAGTTTATCTTGATGTCGCCGGACGACTCTAGAATCGGATAGGCGTACCTTGTACAATATTAGGCCAGTTTGATCGGTTACTGCATTTATGTCCAGGTGAATAATTACGAACCCAAACTGGACTACCTGTATTGAGTTGTTTAGCATTACCGGGGTCGGCGAGCTTACCAAACGTTATTTCATGCGGCTGTATCTGGTCAAAGTATGACGTGAGCCCACGATTGAACAGTAGCTCTGCTGGCAAGCGATTTGTAGTAGCATGTGGGGTTGTATGCTGATTAAATAAGTATCTCGCCAAGCTCAGATCAATGTTTTGGTGTTTTCCAAACTTCATCGGATAGTTTTTGGTACTCTGTACCATCCGCTCTTCTTGTCCGTTAGTAGACGAGTTAAACGAAGCTGAGCGTATGTGCTTTAAACAGTTAATCTCCATGAATAATTTGAATTCTTCCGACGTGAACGCTGTTCCATTATCTGATACTAGTTCGTCTGGCAGTCCATGGGTGGCAAACAGCTGTCGGAGAAATTTGATGGCGGCAGCTACAGAGGTTGAGCTGACCACGCCGACTTCGAGCGATTTCGACCAAAATAAATACCTTTCCCACGAACGGTCCAGCGAAATCGACATGAAGGCGCTATCAGGGGCGTTTGGCTGACTCCCAGTGGTGAGTCGCAGTTTTCTGTTTCACGTTGCGATTGTGCTGGCATTCCATGCTCCCTTTTACAAGGAGCTCGATGTCTGCATCAATGTTTGGCCACCACACATAACTGCGGGCCAATGCCTTCATTTTCACAATCCCTGGATGTGGCGAATGAAGTGCGTTTAAAATTGCCTCTCTAGCAGGTGGCGGGATCACTGCTCGGTTCCCCCACACAAGGACTCCTCTATTACAAGAGAGTTCATTACAACGGCAGTAGAATGGATATAATTTACTTGAACGGTCAATTTTGGTGCTGGGCCATCCCCTTAACACCGAGTTTAAAACTTTCGAGAGATTGATATCTTTCGAACTTTGAGACGCAATCAGTTGACCACTCACGATTGGCTTTGCTACCAGTTCAATCATTAATACGTCCTCGCTAGTTGCTGTTTCTACTTCTGATGGTAATGGGCAAAGTCTCGAAAAATCTGCATTCCCAATTTTTGATTCAGCACGATGTATCATGTATGCAGGGTGCGCCATATTTTATGTCGGTATGTAAACATTGAATATCTTTGAAAACAAACAACCGATTTTCAAGTATGAGATATTTTTATTTAATTTGGTTCTATACAATTTCTTCAGACTAACTTTTGAAAACAACATGCGCCCTTTTTGCTGCGTTTTCCATCACTTTTTCTAGCATCTCAGGTGGTATAGCGATGATTTCTGCACGAATATTTGCCTTGAGCTCGTCAATGGTTTGAGGCTTGCGGCGTAAACTTTGCTTTTCAAATATCCCCACAAAAAGAAGTCCGGAGGTATCAAATCTGGAGATCTGGGTGGCCAATCAATATCGCCTTTTTTTGATACCAGACGTCCAGGGAATTTTCATTGTAAAAACTGAATTGTATTATTTGCAGTATGGCATGGCGCACCGTCTTGTTGAAACCAGTAACCGTTCAGACCTTTTTCACGCATTTGTGGGCCGAGATAATGAGCCAACATCCACCGATATCGATTCCCATCAACTGTTTCGCCTTCTTTGAAGAAAAATGGCCAATAAGTTCATTGGAACATATGGACGATCTCCCACTGTCCCGTGCTTAACAAAATTTGAAAACAAACGACGAATAGTGTTGTCAGATGGTGCCTGTTTGTCGCGATATTTTCGACGATATGTACGTTTAGTTAACACAACTGAACGACTATTTTCAATGTAAAGCGTCACTATTTCAGCGCGTTCTTTCGGAGTGAAGCGATTTATGATTAAAATTGTGCTGAACTGAGGTTTTCAACACTGGTCTACTCAAGTCAATCGGTTCACTAATGACAAAGTTATTCAATATTTACATACCGACATAAAAGATGGCGATGTATAGTTATACGCATTGAGAAAGATTGACCTTCGCAGCATAACTGATGAAATGACGTCCGGTACTATTTTCGACGCATTGGAAATTCCCAATAGTGGACAATGATCTGTAACCAAAGTCCATACAGATAATTGTAGAATTTTTTGACTCCTACGGCTACGGCTTCTCTATCAATTTGCGAGTAATTCCGTTCAGCTTTTGACAGCGTTCTAGAATAAACCCTTATTGGTTTCTCGGTGCCGTCTGGTAATTTATGACTTAGGACTGCTCCGAGTCCGTAAGGCGATGTGTCACATGTTAGTATCAATGGTAGTTCCTCATTATAGTGCACTAACACGTCGCTCGATGTAACTAAACTCTTTACTTCCATTTCCCATTTCCAGCGCGCATGCTTATCTAGGAGGCGATGCAAGGGTTTCGCTATGGTTGCTTTTTGTGGCAAGAATGCATGGTAAAAGTTTAGCATTCCCAAGACTGACTGGATTTGCTTCTTGTCGTTGGGTGATGGTTCATCGTGAATTGCCTTTACCTTGTCAGTAGTTGGCCGAATTCCACATGCATCGATTTTGAAGCTGACATTTGTCTCTGCGTAGACGCAACCCTGCCTTGTCAAAACGCGACAGTTGTATGAGCCTATCCGCAAGCTCATTTTCTGTCTTTCCCATTACGACAATATCATCAAATTAGGGTTGTTTTGTAGAAGATTCTCGATAAAACTCTGGAAAATCTCTGGCGCTGATGATATGCCAAATTGCAGACGTGCTACCTTGTTTGCTCCATTGTGTGTGCATACCGTTTGAGGCAATGCTGACTTGTCATCGACCACAATCTGTTGGTAAGCTTGTGTTAAATCTATTTTAGCAAAAATCGATCCTCCTTCGATCGAAGCTAATAGGGTATTGACGCCTGGAATTTGATAGAAATGATGTTTGATTACTAACGTTGGATTGTTAACGTTGATTTATAGTCGCTGCAGATGCTTATAGATCCATCCTTCTTGACGACTGGCACAATCGGGGTTGCCCAGTAAGAGTATTCTACTGGCTCCAAAATGCCACCCGCATCGATATGCAGTGTAACTGGCGGCCCGTTATGGAGCCCCAGTTCTGTATCGAATAAATGCTCATACTCACAGAGCACTGATTTCATGTTGACGCCACTGTTGACGGCAATCACGCCTTCGATGCGTATGCCCAGTGCGTCGAACCAGTTGCATCCAACCAAATTTGAGCCTCCTACATTGGCGATGATCAGTGGCAGATTGTTAATTTACGACGGTTGTAACGGATTGACACATCGATGACACCCTTAATCGTAATTTGGTTGCGTTGGTAATCCATTAGGTCCAAGTCACACTTGGCGAGATCTGGCTGTCCTTGAGCCCAGATAACGTGGTTTCTGTCATTAAGGTCACTGGAGACCCTGAATCCACTTCAAAAGAACACGTGCATCCATTGATGACAAGAGAAATTGACCTCTTCTGATTGAGCAATGGCACGATTTGGTTGACAGATTCTCCACGAGACGATCTGTGTGTTGACCAGTGTTGCCAGCACCTCGCCAAGGATAAGGTTAAAGAAACTTAAAAAAGCGTAACAAAAGGGATAGAAAAATTTAAAAAGGACAGAAAAACAGGACATCTTGTTTTTTCATATTTATTTTGCCTTTTATTATTTGAAATGTCAGGGCGTCGTTACAAAAAAATTATTATTATTATTAATTCGTCAATTATAGCATCATTGACGTCTGCGTCATTGTCGTATGACGCATTTGTGGCTATCACTATACCCTGTACCCAAAGAGTAAAAGGGTATAATAGTTTTGTGCGAGTGTACATGGAACACACAGAAGAAGGCTTGGCAGACCCCACAAAGTATATATATTCTTGATCAGCATGACAAGCCGAGTCGATATAGCCATGTCCGTCTGTCCGTATGTCTGTCCGCCTTTCTGTCCGTCTGTCTGTCCGTCTGTCTGTCCGTCTGTCTGTTCGTCTGTCTGTCCGTTTGTCTGTCTGTCCGTCTGTCTGTATGAACGCAAGGATCTCAGAAAGTATAAGACCTAGAATAACCAAACTTGGAATCTAGATTCTCCTGAGCCCGAGAAAGAACGAGTTTGTTCTTTTTTTCTCCCACCCCCTATTCACGATTTTCTATAACTCCAGTAATTCTGTAAATTTTGCACTAATTTGGTAGTCACATTAAGTTAGTGATTATATATCCGTATACCAAGTTTCATTATGACAGGTTGGTCAGAAAGAATGTTATAGCCATATAACCAGGCATAATGCACACATACATACATATGTACAAGTACACAAACACGCATAGACACGATTCTGATGTAAATGTAACTGTGTGTGTTGATGTTTGTTGAATAAGCCCCTAGTAATAAATTAGTAGATGGGTATTTTTGCAATCGGTACGGTTCAAGTGAACCAAGTGTAATTCTGAGGAGCTGAAAGGGAATTTGAGATCATAAGAGTGTTCTTTTGTTCTGTCTTTATAATCGAAATGTAAGGGTTTATATACAGTATTTGAGTTTGCGTTGGTCTAGTTATTTCTAAATGGTGATTCTTAAATAAATCGTTGCGGGGTGTCGTATGCAGCTAGCTGAGGCGTATCCAGGGTTGATGTAGGTAGACGTACGTGCTTGTGACATTGACAGTACGATGAACTTCAGCGCTATGGGACATATATGAACACCAACATACTCCCGGCCGTTAAACAGTTGTTTAACCTTCACTTATATTGACAGTGAGAGTGTGCTCGTCGAGTGGGTGTTTGTGCGTGGGTTCTTCTTCAGGAAAAGGCGGCGCTAGTTTGTTGATTGGCCTCTTGTATATTCCTGTTGATGTTTTTATATCTGCTAGCCGCACATAACCATCTGGACCTGGGTAGGTCTTGACGACTCGTCCCAAAGGCCATTGAAGGACAGGCACATTGTCTTCTTTCAGTAAAATCATCATTCCTTCTTTTACGTTACCTGAAGATTTTCTCCATTTTTTCCTTTGTTGCAGCTATTGTTCTTGCGGCCATTGAGTCCAAAACAGATGTTATCGGCTTCGGCAGTTAGAGGCTCTCCTACCAAGAAGTGTCCTGGAGTCAGTGCCGTCAAATCGTTTGGGTCACTTGATAGCGGCATTAGTGGTCGAGAATTGAGAATGGCTTCAATCTCAACGATGACTGACAGTTCCTCTGCAGTCAAGGATGCGGTCGAAACATTTTTTAGCAATTGGTGCTTCGCTGACTTCACTGCTGCTTCCCATAAGCCACCGAAATGGGGAACACGCGGTGCGATGAATTTGAAATTGACATCCTTTTTATTGCACACCCTTATGATGGCTGTTTAAGTGTGATTAGAGTAAATGGTCTCTTTCAATTCTGCTAGTTTATTTTTTGCGCTAACAATGTTTGTTGCATTGGCGCAGTGAAGAGTTTTGCATCTCCTTCGACGGCCAATGAAACGCTTTAGTGCACCTATGAACGCATCCGTTGATAGGTCACTAACGAGCTCCACGTGAACTGCCTTGGTTGCAAAGCATCAGAATACAGAATATAAGCCTTGACTGGCTTCTGTTAAAGTGAATCCAGTATGGTCCGCAGTAGTCCACTTCAGTGTTGAGGAATGGTTTTGCCTGTGTAATTCATAATGTTGGCAGGTTTCCCATTATTTGTTGCAAAAGTTTCGGCTTAGCTCTTGTGCATTTGACGCAGCTTTGAATTATGTTCCGTGCCATTCTCTTTGCTTTCAATATCCAATACTTTTGCCTGGATATTGCTATCAGGGCTTGTGCGCCGCAGTGCATATTTTCGATTCGCAGCGTGTGTAAAATGGGATTTGAGATTGAATCATTATACGGAAGTGGCATCGGATGTTTTGCATCAAAAGACAGAGTTGATGCCTCAAGCCGTCCTCCTACTCGGAGGATTGAGTCCTTGTCCAAAAATGGAGTCAATGTCAATAACGGGCTGCTATTGTCAACAGCTCCGTTTCGTTTCAATTGCTTAATCTCAGCAGCGAAATCCAAATGTTGGATAACATTTCTTGTGTTAGAGTTGTACTTTTTTGTTGTACACTTTTCCGCCATACTTTGAAACGAAGAATGTAAGCGACGATCCGGGTTAGCTTTCGAAATGAATTGTTGTATTTAATTCTATACAAAACACTTCCAGCATCGGTGTCGATAGTTGCTATAGTAGTTGCGGTAGTTGTTACCATTTGCACCTTTCGTTCTAAACCAGTATTATTAATTGCGCTGCTGATGAATGGTGCCGGCCTACTGTGTTCAGTTCCATGCAGGAATAAAGGAGCATAGAACCAGAGGTTTGTTTTAGATAGGTTGTGGTAGTGTGATGCTTTGGCATTGATCCAGCAAAGGACGACTATGGAGTCCGTCCAAAAGTATGCAGAGGTCGTTTTCAAATCAAGATCCTTCTGCACTCGTGTGGTTAATTCCACTCCAAGAAGAGCACCGCATAGCTTAATTCTGGGTATTGAGACTGATATTAGAGGTGCCACTCTGGACTTCGAGTAAAGAAGTTGCACCGAAATTTTGTTGTGTTTGCTTATGGACCGTAAATAGACAGCGGCTCCATGATTAGATGCATCAACGAACATGTGTATTTCCGTTAAAAGCGGTATCTGGCCATTATATACGTAGCGAGGAATTTTAATGCCGCTTAGCGACTGCAGCCTTCACTACAACTGGAGCGAACAACCCAAGTGGGTCGAAGATTTGTGCCATTTCCGAACAGATAACCCTTTTTGTTATTTTTGCCGATAGTTTGCTTTTTGTTCGACCACACAGATTGTCGGTGGTTGACATCCACATCATTCCATGTGTCTTAATGTTAACGTCGGATCCATCGATGTCGACACTGGGTACGATGTCTTCTTTATTAAAATTCCTCGTAAGTTGGCTGTGGTTTGCGCACCATTTCCTTAACTTAAAGCCCGATTTCAGCAACATTAAGTTAAGTTCCGATTGAAGCGCGCGCTTCCGGAAGTGAGTTTGCTCCAGTGAGGCAATCGTCAACATACAAATCCTTCTCCAAGGCCGCAGCTCCACGTGGATATTTCCGAGTGTTTTGTGTTGCCAGGTGCTGAAGGCATTTAGTGGCCAGAAATGGTGCCGGTGTGGTGCCGTATATGACCCTTTTCAGCCTGTACTATTTTATTTCTTCGGCTGGGCTGTCTCTCCACACAATCATTTGGTGGAATTGGTCATTAGGAAAACTGTGGACTTTCATCCATATCCTTTACATTTTCTCAATGTCGGCAGTGAACACATATTTATGTGCTCTGAATCGTAGCAATATTGAAAACAGCTCGCTTGGTACGACTGGTCCAGAATACAAAATGTCGTTCAGTGACTTCCCAGATGAAGTTTTGGCTGAAGCGTCTAAAACTACTCGTAACTTTGTAGTCTGACTTGCAGATCTCAATACGCAGTGATGCAGAATGAAGTATTAAGAAGCTGGAAGATCTTATGGCAGCACTCTCTTCATGTGTCCCAGATACTCACACTCAGCCATGAATTTAACGTAGTCGGCTTGTAAGGTGGGATCCTGTGCGAGTCGCCGTTCTAAGGCTAAAAAACGTCGCGTTGCAACATTACGAGACTCCCCCAGGACTGAAACGTTTTCAGCAAAGGAAAGTCTGACTATCATTCTTTCATCGACAGCCTTTTGAAGGTTCTGAATGAAATGCACTTCACATTTATTTTCCCTGGGTGTGTGCTGAGGTTTGGTAGCCTCTAAATTCTGAATTTTCCAGAAGCGTTCCATTAACTGATGCAGGTCATCAGTGTTCGTTAGCACCGAGCATGTTGCTGCTGACTGGGAGGCCACATTTACCCTTCCGGCAACAATCCATCCTAGGTGGGAGTTTTGTAGCGATGGTAAGTGCGCTCCAAGTTTCATTGATTCTGGTCTCATCAATGCAAAGAAATGCTCCGCGCCGAGAAGTAGATCGATTTTTCCTGGCTTGTCGAATTGTGGATCTGCCAATGATATACCACTTGGCAAATTCCACGTTGCACCATTTAGAGGTTGCGTTGGCTGGTCGGCAACAATGTGCAATAGCACAAATGCCTCTAGTCTCGTCGTAAAATCATTTACTTTTGATTTTACGATAACATTCGCTCGCGCCTTGGGAGATTTGTGGTGTCCTCCAACGCTTTCAATATTTAAGTTGGTGTCTGCCAACTTTACCACTCTCTCAGAATTCAGGTTTATTTGTGAACCTGAATCCATTTGTCCATTTTGGCCCTGTACCATGACACGAGCAGTTGCTACTGTTTTTGGTTGCATTTAAGACATCCTCGGAACCGCAATTCTTGGGCCTAATGATTTCTGCCCAAGCAATTGACGCAAAGTCTTTGGGTTTGTGCCCAGTTTAATCTCTCTGGGGCTGATTTTGTTTTAAATTTGTCGCATTGAAAAATTCGGTGATTAGGCTGATTGCAGAACGTGCATATTTTATCTGCGTCAGATGTAAAATATGCGCTTGTCTTGTGTTTCTCCTTGTTTTCTTGCTTGCTTCGGATGGCTTCCAAATCCAGAACGCGTTGTTCAAAACGATCCAATTTCTTTGTCAAAATGTGTATCAACATTGAATCCCAAGAATGGGTGCTGATATTCATGTTCTTTAATGCATCCATTGTTTCATGAATCATGTCATGAAACTGTGTTATTGACCAAGCTTCACTCACAACTGGTGGATGGTCTAAGAGTTTTTTCAGCAGAGCTGAACATAAAACTCATTCATTATTAAAACGATCCTGAAGCATTCTCCAAGCTGTCTAGTAGTTTGCTTCAGTGAGCGACAGGTGGCGAATAAGTCCTTCAGCTTCGCCTTGAATGTTGGACTTCAAATACCACATTTTCTGAATCGTGGGAAGTTCGGCCTCATCTTCATCTTCCTGAAGATGTGCTGAAATTGTTGCCACTTGAGATAGTCCCCGTCAAATTAGTGTATTGACATCTTCGATAGCTATAACGACAATTGACTTGTCATTGACGTTGTTGCGTCAAGTGCGTTGTCTGCAGTAGTTGTTGTACTCATCTTCAGGACAGCACTTTCGGCAGAAATAAAATTGGCTACATTATAGCCAAGGCTGTCAGGAATTTCAAAATCTCTATAGATTTGAAAATGGAGATCGGAAATTTGATTCCAATATTTCTCCACCACAGGCCTCAGTTGACGGTAGTTGTTAAGTGTCAGCAAAGCATTTTGTTGCCTTATATGTGGCTCAATGTTTTGTGTTTTAGTTTCAGCATTGTCATTCAAGAGGCTAAGCATGGTTGCGTGCTGAGTAAATTTAATTAGATACTCTTTGGCGATATCTATAATTTTTATATAATAGTCGCTTTCAAAATAGCTGTGGTCTATTATTTGGCCATTTAAGGCAACATTGACAGTACGATGAACTTCAGCGTATGTATGCATGTATGGAATAGTTTAAATTTAATTTAGTTAATTAATAAAATTAATTTAATTTATTTTTTTGTTGGTTAGTACAGGGTATTTAAGATTTGAGCCTGCTTGACTTTAGCATTCTTGTTTTAAGATCTTTTTCTGGATGTTTATACGTATTGCAGCATGCACCATACTGACGTAACCCGAATCTAGTAAATAGTTAAAATTAATTAAAAACATATCTACTTACATATGTAAATGCAATGACAACAAATGATGCCAATTCTAAAAATTGATAATTGCCTGATGAGTCCATATATGATTTGACTTCAGACTATTATGAACGGGCTCGCCGATTTGTCTAATAGCTTCATTAGACATGGCGCGTTCTAAGGCTCGTTGCACAGTCAAATCCTTATCCGCTAGGAAACCTTTCTGCAGGCCTTCATCTCTTAAGCCACATACGAATCGGTCGCGCAGCATTCGATCCAACGATACTCCAAATTTGCAATCGACTGCTAATGTATGAAGTGCTGCCATATAGTTGCTAACGGACTCATCCACGTGTTGGTCTCGTTTGTGAAAGTGGTAGAATGCAACGATTTCGGAGGGACGTGGAGACAAATGGTCGGTAAGAGTTTTGTAAATAGCGGCCAATTTCAATTCACTGACCTGTTTAGGAGATGCCAATGATGTCAAAAGCGCTCAGGCAAGCGTAAGAAATACCGCCTTTTTCCGCTTTTCCTCTTTGACATCAAGAAGAAGAAACTACAAATCCTACCTCACCCGAGGTAAACTTATTCAACTATCAGTTGAATGCGTATGAGCTCCTGGTGCAGGAATGGATGGTACGACCAACACGGACAAAAGGGCAGGAAATAGTATTGGCAGCATGGAACCATGGAACTGGGACCCGCACAGCTCTCGAGAGTGTTCAAGCAGGCAGTGCTTCCGTTGCCAACAACGGCGGCAGAAGCCTTCAGCAAACCAGCGATTATCAGAACTAAGTAAGTCTATTTCTGTCATCGGTAAACACTAACAATTACATGTAAGTAAAGGCTCTGGCTCTGAGCACAATTGTGCCCGACCAATCAGTAACGACGATCACCAGATATAAATCACTATGATAGACCGATTTAACAAAAAGTTATAGCCATAAATATATTTACTGCCCAAGCGCTTCCCGCAGCTGTTGTTGATGTTGCTGTTTGGTTGACTGCAAACATGCTTACACAGACAAGAATAGACGCGCATAAAATACATACACTCACATAGACGCAATTGCTATGTAAATGTGTAATTATACACACTTTACGTGAGTTGAAATAACAAAAGAGGTAAAATCGATCAAAAAATGTTTTTATTTCTCACTTTTTTTAATATATATAATTATTCTAAGCAATGTACAAAGTATTTCAAAGTCGGGATACCAGACTTTAGTTTTTTTACTTGTTTTAATTTCTATAATTATTCTAAACATATGTACAGAGTATTTTAAAGTCGTGACACCCGACTTTAGCTTTTTGACTTGTTTTAATATTTATACTCTATACATGAAATGTACAAGAGTATATTAGGTTTGCGAGAGGTGACAAATGTAACAGGCAGATATTTTTCCGACGCACCCCCCTCCCCCCCCCCCCCCCACTTCCCCGCAATTCATGCTTCTTTTTTTTAATTCCGTAATTGTTGGAATTTTGAAATCAATTTTGGTAGTTACATTCAGTTAGTGATTATGTGCCCGTGTGCCAAGTTTCATCAAGATAGGTCAATTCTGAAGAAAGTTATAGCCATAAAAAAAATCGCTGCCCATGCGCTACCTGCAGCTCTGCCCGCAACGCTTCCCGCAGCTGTTGTTGTTGCTGCTTTGGTTAGCCTTTTTACTGCATACATACATGCAAATAAACACGCATAGTGTAAATGTATGCTAGTAAAACTGAACATAAACTTGTCTTCTATGTATGTATTAAATAAATTTTCTTTATTAATTTAATTAATTAATTCTTTTTTTATTTATTTAATTTTCCTTTTTGTGGAGAGTAAGGGCGATTTTACGGTCGGGCTTGCTCGACTATAGCGTTCTCTATTGTTTGAATGTGTATGTTGTGGGTGTAAAATGCGTGTTTCTGCTTTTGTAAATCGCAGGAATAAGCTTAACGCTTAATGTCTCCCAAAATTCTTCAGAATACATTTGCAGCGTTGTTATCTGACGCAACCGTTTAATACAAATATTGTAAATATGCGATCAGCTGAGATGCTAGAGATGGGCATGTGTCGTTTTTTTCCGTCACAGCGCGATCACGTAATTGGCTGTAAAAATACACGAATCCGTATGCACGGTGAATCGATAAACGAATTTTTCTTTATAAATTGAATAATTAGGAGAATGTCGATATTTAATTTATGATTGTAACATGTAAAAACATGTTTCTATATTTCGAAAATCGTTGAATGCCAATTTGTAGATATACATAGTTATGTTCTTTACGGATCCCAAATTTGAAATCGATCGGACAACATTTCTCTCTATTGTTTTGGATTGATGTTATACACTGCGATTATAAGCAGGTTTCTTGATGCCAGTTGAAGCAGCTGTGGGTTTCGATGTTTGATTACGCTGCGGAGAATCTTTGCATATCCCAGAATCCTTGAGATGGGGGCAAGTTCTACCGTTCTAGGTGTGATATTTTGCATCATATTATCTTCATCAGCGTTCATTTTATCAACCTTTAGGGCAGTGGGTGATGTAGAAGGTTCGTTGTCTCTTTGATTATATGTGTATCTCTTTTGAAAATACGGGGAATTAGTGATGTTTTATAGGGAGAGGTCATTCTCATCATTGTATGTGAGTTTCTGCCTTGACTACCAAGGGTTTGCCGTAAAAGGCGTCTTTCGAATATTTCCCATTTTCTAGATGAAATGCTGAACCATGCTATGAGGCTATACATTATTATGAGTTGTATAAGTTTTTCGAATATCAATAGAGGGATTGCGATCTGGTTGATATTGGTTCGATGGAATGGACTTTTGCTTTTACTTTTTGTAGAGTTTATACTATAATACGAGTAATATTTGGGTTAAAATTGAAAAGGATATGCATATTGCAAATTAGCAGTTTTTCTGCACAGTGTCGGACAGACGGACATGGCTACATCGACTTGTTTTGTCATCCTGATCAATCTCTATATATATAAAACAGTTTGTCCTGACTGACTGACTGACAGTGATTGGTAATCAACGCACAGCCCAAACGGTAAAGGCTAGGAAGCTGAAATTTGGACTCAAGTATCCTTTCATAGTGTAGGTGCCCACTAAGAAGGGATTTTGGAAAACTCGAGCTCCAAAGAGGGAAAACAGGATCCAACGTTTGTATGAAATATCTACAGTTTTCATCTGATTAACTTCAAACTTAGTTTGTATACTCTCAGATTCCAAGAAAAACCGTATACTTGTTTTTTTGGGGACTGAAATATGGGAGTTTTCCTGTAAAAAAAATGTTGGGGCACAAAAGCAAACTGCGTCAACAGCCCACAGCCCAAACGGCAACAGCTATGAAGCTGAAATTTGAGCTCAAGGATCCTATCATAGTGAAGGTGCCCACTAAGAAGGAATTCGAGCTCCAAAGGGGAGAAAAGGAGCACCAAACTTTGTTTGAAAATTCTGCATTTCTGCACCGATCAACTTTAAATTTGATTTTTATAATCTATAGAAGAATACAAACAAAACTGCATACTGGATTTTGGAAATTTGTGTTGGAGCTTGAATGATTGGGGTTTTAATATTTATTCACTATTTCAAATGAAAAGTTTGTGTTATAAATTTTTTCCGATCGAATCAAATTTGGGGGATGTAATCTACGTAACTAAATCTACAACTTTGCGTTCAAGGACTTTCAAAATATGCATTTTACAAATGCAGGCAGAACAAACAATACAAAATATCAAACAGTTGGGCACAACTAAGTATACATACACACATACATACAATCAGCTGTTCCTGTAGTTGCGTGCAAACGATTGAAAAAGCCAAAGCAAAATGTACGACACTAATGTGTGAATATACACACATACATAAGTACACATCTCTGTCTAGCTCCCGGCCTGGCTCTGAACACATGCACTCATAAGGTCTTGTGTCAACCCTCGCATGGCCTCCCTGCATTGCAAAGATAACCATGGGACCAAATAAGGGTAACTACACAACGAATACAAGATAACGGCTACGAGTTGGGACCCAACAGCAAAAAAAATGGAAAAAACAATAACAACAACACTGGCGGAAGTACAGATAGGCTCTAGCCCTCAGGCAGGCGCAAAGAGCGCAAAAGAGGCACTAACGGGAAGCCCGGGGCAAAACCCGTTCCAAAAAGCATCGAGGCTACCACGCTCTCCAGTACAAACCCTGCAGGTGCGGAGTATGGAAAGATCACGGTCATCTCTTCCTGAACTAGAGATCGAACCAATGCTAGTCCAGGTTCCGAAACAAGGGAGAGACCCCCTCACGAAGTTGGGGGAAAAAATCGGTGAGCTCAACGAAATGTTTGGTGGTGGGATAAGGTCTATCCACCAACCAATGCGTTACCTGGTGGCGGTGATAACATCACTATACCAACAAATAGCTAGGGCCAAGGAGTCGCAGGTAGAGAAATCCGTGCGAACAAATGATAGGGGCACACAGACTGCCCGACAGCAAGAGGTACGCGGCACACCAAAAAGGCTAAGAGAAGAGGTAGAGAGACCTAGAAGAACACCGCCAAAAAAGACTAAAACTATCAGACAGGAGAACCAGGATAACACAGATGGCACTAGGACGGCCATAATCGTCATACCGGAGAAACAGGTAGGGAAACTGCGAGTGGGATGGACAGTCTGCAGACTACTCAAAAGGTCTACACCGACAAGATGCTACGAATGCCTTGACTTCGGGCATATGGCAAGAAACTGTAGAAGTCTCAAAGACTGGTCGAAGCACTGCTTCAAGTGCGGGGGACTTGACCACCTAGCCAAAGCGTGCCAAGGAGACCCACACTGCTTACTATGCAGAAACGACTCAAATGCCGACGCCAGGCATGTCACAGGAGGGCCTAAATGCCCCCACTATATATCAGCCCGCAGGAAGATAGTGCGCGAGCAAAAAATCGACCTAGCAATCCTCAGCGAACACTACAGAGCGGATGACTCACAACGATGGACCACTAGCGGATGCAATAAAGCATCAATATGGACATGCGGCAAGTTTCCACTTGAGAAGACGCACAGAGGATACGTAAAACGCACAGTGAACGGAATAACATACTACAGCTGTTAATACCCCCCCCCCCCCCCCCCCCCCCCCCCCCCCAGCATGCCGCTAGAGACGTACAGACATGCACTTGATAAGCTCGTCAAAGACGCGGAAGAAGTAAAGCCCATAGTAATCGCAGGCGACTTCAATGCATGGGCAGTCGAGTGGGGCTCAAATCGCACGAACCTCAGGGGAAAATACCAGCTTGAAGCGTTTGCAACCCTGGATGTAGCACTGCTCAACTGCGGTGAAAAGGACACTTTCTCCAGAGGGGGGAGACCCTCAACGGAATGGCACGTATCGGATGAATACACGCACAGTGACCACCAGGCAATAATATTTGAGATCCACAGACGACCTACGAGACGGAACCCAACAAATGGCACCCGACCCAATCCAGGATGGAGAGACACCACCTTCGACAAAGAGGCATTCAAACTGTCGATGGGTGAGTGTCACCTAATGGGTAGTGCGAGCAACAAAGCGTCCATCCTGATGCGTTGCATTGCTGATGCCTGTAACGCGTCTATGGCCAAGAAAGGCCAACAGGCTAGAAGACAACCCGTTTACTGGTGGAACAGACAGATTGCCGACCTCCGCAAGAAATGCATACGCGCACGTCGAATATTCCAGAGAGCTAGAGGTCGCGAAAACTTTGTCGAACTTCAAGAACAGTATAAGGCTGCGAGAGCCACTTTAAAAAAATCTATCACCCAAAGCAAAAGGAACTGCTACAGAGAGATGTGCGACGACGTTGAGAATAACCCATGGGGCACAGGGTACAAGCTGGTAATGAAAAAGCTAAGCAGATTCCGTTCACCAGTCACAACATGCGCTACGAAGCTCAAGGCAATTGTGGAGGGCCTCTTTCCCCAGAGGGCAGAAATTACATACTCAGTGGCAAGCTGTGAGGCCACAGAAAACATCCCAGGTGTCACTCTTGAAGAATTAGAGGCGGCGAGCAGAGGACTAAAACTAAAGAAAGCACCTGAGGTGGATGGAGTCCCAAACATTGCCCTCAGGACGGCCATCGAACACGAAGCTGAACTATTCAGAGAGACCTTTGACGCATGCATTAAGGAGAGGAAATTCCCCCGGATCTGAAAGAAGCAAAGACTGGTGCTAATCCCAAAAGGAAATAGCGCCCAGGACGCTTCAGGCTACCGGCCGCTCTGCATGATTGACACTGACGGCAAACTAGGGGAAAAATTAATTAGCAGAAGACTGGACGAAGCACTGGAAGGAGATGGCCTCTCAGACCGACAATATGGCTTCCGCAAAGCCCGCTCCACAGTAGATGCGATAGCAGCAGTTATACACACAGCGAAAGACGCCATTAAAGGAGTGCGGTGGCTCGAGGGAGAAAAAGAGTAATGCGCCATTATCACGCTGGACGTAAAAAATGCCTTTAACTCAGCAGACTGGGATGTCATTCTTGCAGCACTTGATGGGAAAAATGTACCAAAGTACCTAGTAGAGATCATTAGGGACTACCTTAACGACAGAGTGCTCCTGTACGACACAGACGAAGGCAGAAAGCATTATGCCGTGACAGCGGGTGTACCACAGGGATCAGTGTTAGGCCCAATACTATGGAACATGTATGATGGCATACTTAGGCTGGAACTGCCCAAGAGGGCAGAAATCACTGGGTTCGCGGACGATATAGCAACAGTAGTGACGGGAAAGCACCTTGACATACTGACAAGAATGTGTAACAAAACTGTAGCCATAGCTAGGAGCTGGATAGCAAGCATAGGACTCAAACTAGCTGACCACAAGACAGACAACGGAAGCAGCAATAGTAATCGCAGGAATGCCACCGCTAGAGCTGCTGGCAGAGGCAGAAAAGCAGAGGTACCTTGGCAGAAGAACCGGCGTAACATACTCCCGGAGGCTAAGTGATAAGGCGATGGAAACATGGCAACACCGCTGGGACACATCCACCAAAGGAAGATGGACACACAAGCTGCTAGGAAACATAAAGGAGTGGATCGAAAGGAGACATGGGCAGGTCAACTACTATTTGGCCCAGCTGCTAACAGGACATGGATGTTTTCGCGCATACCTGCACAAATACAAGCATGACAACAACAACACTTGCCCGGAATGTGCAAGTTGTATAGAAGATGCAGAACACGTGTTCTTCCACTGTTCGCGATACGACCGCCAGCGGAACCACCTAGAAAGGGTAGTAAGGGCGCAGGTTACACACAGTACGGTAGTAAACCTGATGCTGGCATCCATCGAAAACTGGACTCATGTCTGCGACTTCGCCAGAGAAGTCATAAAACGACAAAGGATGGCAGAAAAAGAAAGAGCTGCAACCCTACAGATCAGCACTCGCTGAATCACCACCCCCTGAAGTCATGCTTGACGGCGGTCCCGAGGGGAACACATGGTCTGGAGGATACGGAAAAGGATGGGGGTTTAGTACGTAGGCGCGAGCAAGCCAAAGAGTGAGTCTTGTCTCACATGCGAATCGTGCATATTGGTAGCTCGGGCTACCAATATCTTTCGAAGATTACCCAGCCTTTAGCTCGTATAGCTATAAAAAAAAAAAACATCTATATACATGTACACATCTATGTATGATGTATGTACATTCCTCTTGCACTGACAGAGCAAGAAATGTTAATTAATTAAGAATTATTTAACATTTTTAAAAGTAATTTTTTCTTTGTCTAGTACATTTGTATTTTCATTAGTAACTTTATGGAGCAATAACAAATTACAAAGAACGCAAATATCAAATAGTTGGGGACAACATATACACACACTCACACACAGAACAAGCAATAGTTCGTGTCTATGTGTGCGGTTCTCTACGTACGGTTGAAAAAGTAAAGAGCAACATGCATGCATATGTACATACATGTCTATGTATGTATTGGACAATCGAACACTGTTGTTTGATTGTAATAAATAATGTTATATGGTTTTAAAAAACGAAAAACAACAACAACTGCAAGTCATTGGCTCGCGCTTCTTTTTTCGTTTTGATCATTTACGCCTGTTCATTTCAAAGGCAAAATGCCAAAAGTTTACAGTTACCGTCGCTAGGCATCGACTGCGTAAGCGAAAAAAAAGATTTTGGGATAAACATTAAACATGTTGAGAGATATTTAAACAAGTAAAAAAAGCTAAAGTCGGGTGTCCCGACTTTGAAATACTCCGTACATATGTTTAGAATAATTATAGAAATTAACAAAAGTAAGAAAATAAAAACATTTTTTTATCGATTTTACCTCTCTTGGTATTCGAACTCATGTAAAGTGTGTATAATTGCACATATACAAAGCAATTGAGTCTATGTGATTGTATGTATGTTTTGTAATGTTGTTACTCTGCCGCGGGTATGCTCGCCGGCCAGAGTTTGTTAAAATTTAATAAATATTAGGCACCCCAAAGTGCCGAGGCGCCCGCTAAATAAAAGAGGGCGGTATGCCGAAATCTGTTTCACGTGTTTTATTTCTAAATCCAAAAATAGGAGGGTGCGCGTCAGTGCGCGTTCGTTTAAAACTAGAACAGAACTACCGCTGCTCAATATTCAAAGAACTTAAAACTACTTTGCCTTCATGGCTTACAACTACTTACAAATACTTATTACTACTTAAACTACTTAACGTGACGACGCGTTGCACAGCAGTTAGCCGCGCGTCGTTACACCTCCCCCTTTCCCCAAGGGGTCGAACGGCCCGATCGGTGGTGCTTTCGAATTTTTCTTCACCGCGCCATAATCGAAAGCCAGATGTGTAGCAGCTGGGTGGCAGCGCTGCCACCCCTCGCGTTTGGCCACCTGTCAACGCCACCTGTACCTTCACAGTCAGCTGCTCGCCATGTCATTCTGTCGCCTCGTTGTTTTCGCTCTCCATTTCCACCGCGTGTCGTCATCCTCTGGATTCTTTTGCTACTGGTGCTCGCGCCCTGCTGCTGGGCTTGTTGTTGCATCCGCTGTCGTGGCCGTTGTAAAGGCCGATGCAGAATTGGCCGCTGTCATCGTAGCGGTTGTGCCGGCTGCTGCTGAATTGGCTGCTGTTGCCGTAGCTGTTGTACCGGCTGCTGCTGAATCGACTGCTGTTGTCGTGGCTGCTGTAATGGCTGCTGTGGGACTGGCTGCTGTTGCCGTATCTGTTTAGGGATCGCCAATGGCACCGCCCATCTGCTGCGTTTCTGGTATATTCGGCGCTGTGTGTGTATCTCAGGCGGTGTGGTAATCTATATCGCTTTACATGGCCTGAAACGTAACAACAAGTTTCGTTTAATTATGTTTGTGGGCTTACATGGGCATCTTCTTCGGCTAGAACGACAGCTTTGCTGTTCCCGCTTTGGTGGACGCTGGTGGGGTTGCTGTTGCTGTTGTCGGTGTGGCTGCTACGAAGCCGGCTGCTGCCGTTGTGCTGGCCGATGTTGTGGCCCGGACTGACGTTGTGGCTGCGGAGATTGATGCTGCGGCTGCTGTTGTGGTCGCTGAGCAATGGACTGCTGTGGCTGCTGTGAAGCTGTCGGTGGCGTGGCCCTGGTGACCATACTAACGCTGCCTCTGTCGTCGCTGCCTTCGTCGGCTTCGCTGTCTTCTGCGTTCACCGCTTTTAGACCTCGCACATGTGCCGTTCTACCTCTGCCGCCCGATACTGGTCGCACACGCACTATAACTGGGGATATGAATGCTCGCACCGTGAATGGTCCATCGAAGCGAGGCGCCAGCTTGGCCGCAAACTGCTCGGCTGCGCTGGACAGGTGATGTTGTCGCACGAGCACCTCGTCGCCCAATTTGGGTCGCCACTCGCGTCTCCGCAAATTGTACTGGCGTGCCTGATCCTTGCTGGCCACCCCTTGGTTTATTCTTGCTATACGAGCAACAAACTGTAGCAGCGTCGCGTGTGTTTTTGGGCTACCTGGTGCTGCCTCAGGGGCGTCAGGATCCCTGCCGTACAGTGTGTGTGGATGCCGTGGTTCTCTCCCAAATAGGATGAAAGCCGGTGAGTAGCCCGTTGTGTCTGAAATTGCTGTATTAATGGCCAATTGTGCATCCGGCAGTTGTTCGTCCCACGTGTTGTGCTGCCCGTCCACGTGTGCACGGCCGGCCACCTCGCGCGGCTGTCGTGACAGCGCGTCGGCCACCACGTTCAAGGATCCTTTCCGGTACTGGACATCGATGGTGTACTGCTGTAGCTCCAAGGCCCAGCGTGCGATGCGGCCGGTGGGGCACTCGATCGAGTTGAGCCAACGCAACGCCAAGTGATCGGTCACGACAGTGAAATGGTAGCCTTCCAGATAGTGTCGCAGCTTTCGGATTCCCCAAACAATTGCGAGGCACTCCTTCTCCGTGGCGCTGTAGTTGACCTCCGTTTTCTGCAGCTTCCTACTGGCGTAGGAAATCAGGTGTTCGAGGCCGTCTATGTCTTGCGTCAGAACCGCGCCCAACCCACACTCGCTGGCGTCCGTCTTTAGACAGAAGCGTCGAGAGAAATCGGGGCACGCCAACACCGGAGCTTCCATCAGCTGCCTCTGGATACACTCGAATGCCTCCTCCTGTTCGGTGAGAGGCCCAACCGTTGTGGCGAAATTTGGTACGAAGCGTCGATACCACGAGGGCATTCCAATGTACTGCCGCAATTGCTTTAGGTTTGATGGCGTCTTCAGCTCGTGGATGGCTACTACCTTCTCCGGATCCGTTTGGATGCCCGCCTCCGTCACTAGATGCCCCAGGTATCTAATGGATTTACGAAAGAATTCGCACTTATCTCGATTTATTCGCAGATTGGCCGCCCGCAGTCGCCGGAACACCTTGCGCAAGTTGCTCAAGTGTTCCTCGAACGTCCTGCCGACCACCACTATGTCGTCGAGGTATGCAAACGCGTGCGGTGCCATGTCCGGGCCGATGACGCTGTCCAACGCCTTCTGGAATGTCGCGGGAGCCGAGTGTAGGCCAAAAGGCATCACTCGCTACTGGAACAGCCCGCGTCCTGGCACCGTGAACGCTGTGCATCGCTGGTTTTCGCGCTCCATTGGAATCAGCCAGTACCCATTCCGCAAATCGATGCTGCTTATGTATTTGGCCTGGCGCAGCTGCTCCAAAATGTGCTGGATACGCGGAATTGGGTACGTATCTGGTTCTGAGCGTTCGTTCAGCTGTCGATAGTCAATGCACATCCTCGAGGCGCCTGTCTTCTTGCGCACCAACACAATGGGTGCGCTGTAGGCACTGTCGGAGCGCTCGATGCAGCCCTTTGCCAGCAATTCGTCGACTTCTTGATTGATCACTGCTTGCATGGCCGGATTCCGGGGGTAGTACCGCTGTTTGACGGGACGCTCGTCTTTCATCCGGATTGTGTGCACCGCTGCCGACGAGACTCTTGTGATGCTCTCGAAGCTTGCCAGTTCCCCCTCGAGAAACCTGACTGCCGTCTGGGCCTGCTGCTCCGTCAGGTGGGCAGCTATAGCGGGCCCCGCCTGCTCGCTTGCCACCAAGGCTGCATGTAGGGCTCTGCGACTTCGCCTCCGCCGCCTGCGTGGGCGTTGATCGTCCGTTCGCAGTTGCCTTCGTTTCTTCACGGACCGTCTTCTGTGTCCCGTCAGCCATGGACACAGTCACGCTCACGGACCGTACATTTTCTCCTGGACTCGGGCTCACGAAGCTGCGTGTCGCTCCAGTGTCCACGACCGCCTCTACTAGTACACCATCACAGTCTACTGATAGCGCGGCCGCTAACCTGCGTGTCGTTGTTAATTGGAATCTGCCTGCGTGGGCTCGCCGGCTGTTAGTGTGGGGCCCCCCTGGCGTTTCCCGTCGCGCGTCGGCAGCATTCGTTCGCACGCACCCCCATCTTACCACAGTCCCAACAGTAGAGCGGTTGAGTGTTTGGGCACGCGTCCATATTGTGTCCTCCCATCCCGCAACGTCTGCAGATGGGTGGGCGACGATGCGTGTCCGCTGGGCCAACCGCCACCGGCTGTGGGATCGGCGTAGGGTGTGTGGCGTTCGTCTCATCAATGCCGGCCGCCTGTGTCCGTGCTAAGACTGCTTGGTACACGCCATGTGCCGCCTGTACGTACCCATCGAGCGAGCCCACTTCTTCGCCTGCCAGGCGGAGGTTGGCGCGTATTTCTGGTAGCCCAGAAGCCGTCGCATCGCTCGGACATACTCGATAGGTGCTGGATACTCTTTTAGTAGATCTAGGCGACCCACCGTTGTGCCAAATTGCGCCTTGGCCACTCCCACTCCTTTGCCTCGCTTACCAAGACTTCCGGTAAACTGTCACCAAATCGTCTAGTCGCACGTTGTTCATATCTGCCTTATCTTCCAGGTCCCGAAGGAACGTTCTTGGGTCCCAGCTGCCGTCAAATCGGACGCCCCACTGTGCTACCTGTGTCTGCAACGCGACTCGTCTGTCTCGTTCGGCTGATGTTGGCACCTATTGCTCTGCCACCGCCAGCGCACTCGCGAGTGGTGGCGCTGGAGTCGGTGCTGTTGGGTCATCATTGTCAGGTGAACCACCAGCAGGAGCAGCAGACGTGGTGGAAGGGCAGATCTGGCTCGACAGTTTCTGGAAACCATCCTCCATGGTCTGGGCCAACCGGTGGGTGTACTGCGCCAACACAACTGCCATCGAATCGGCGATTTCTTGTGTCAGGTTTACCGTTGAGGGCACTGGAGCCGCTGAGGCTGTCGTGGGCTTGGCTGCGGACGCTTCAGGCGAGGCCGCGCCAACCGACATGATCGGCACTGACGCTGGAGTTGGCGATGACGCCCGCGCTGGAGTCGGCGATGCGGGTCGCACCGGGACCACGGCTGATGTCGTCTTTGCCTCTGTCGCGACGAGTAGCCCTTCCAGTACGTCCTCTTGTTTCGGGACTCCCAGCCGTCCGCCGGGCACCGGGCTCAACTGGCCTGCCGCCGCGGTACGCGATGACATGTTTTCGTGATATGCCGCTAGTTCTTCCAGGCTGGGTCGGTACTCTTCTTTCGCCGACTTAACGAACGTGGCCAGCCGTGACAGCAACGCCTCCACGTTGCCGGTCTCTTCGATTTCGATCCCGCGCAGCACCGCGCTGAGCTCTTCCTTCCGCAGCACACGTATCCAGCTCGTTCGAAGCATCGTAGGTCCACGCTCTTCTCTCTACTTGGTCAGATATAACCTCAAACTTCTTTGGGGTCCCTGCTCGGGCGCCACTTGTAATATTGTTACTAACTAACTGGGGGTATTTAAATTACGGGAGTTAGAGAAAATCGCGATTTGCGGTGGAGAGTGGGGAGGGAGGGAAATTCCAAAATGCACATTTTCTGCGTATTCACATAAGGCATCTGGGACTAAAATTTGGTGTTCCTAGGTCTTATAGTCTCCGAGATATAGGCGATTATACGAATGGAAAATCGGGAAAACCTCCATAGAGGGGAAGTAGGGGGGAAATAAAAAAAATAAAACAAACTTTCACAGCGTACACTCATAACGCATCTTTGTGCAAAGTTTGGTGTCTCTAACTCTTATAGTCTCTGAGATCTAGGTATTCATACGGACAGACAGACAGACAAACAGGGCTTGATCGACTTGTCTCGTCTCGATCAAGAATATATATACTTTGTGGGGTCTGCCACGCCTCCTTCTGCCTGTTACATTTTCAGCTCCCGCAAACCTAATATACTCTTGTACATTTTATGTACATGAGAGCGGATATTTTGGCCTTTGCAGTTGCATTGTAGCTTGTTTGTGCACACAGTATCAACGTTGTTAGGCTTTAGTAGAGAACACTTTCCGGATTCGTGGTGTTTTGGTACATATATGTATTGCATTTTACAATTACTAGCCATGTGTGTTGTAGTATACACACATACTGAGTACACACTGTACGCAGTGTATTTATGAAAACCAAGCATAATTCATACGCGACGTAACATGATCGCACTTATGCGCCCTAAGCGGCATAAGTGCAGCGTCGGCGTTTTTATCATAATCACTTCATGTGTGCATGTTATTCTCTCTCGCGCTCTCGCTGCCAACAGCGCTGGCGTCACCGACAGCGCAGCTACGCGGCCCTAGCTAAGCTGACTTTAAGTAAAAATGTAACAGATCAGTATGAATAAGGATTATTTTCTGTTTTTCGCAAAGACGTCTTTACATGGCGACCGTGATAGGACCATCGTCCTAATATAGAAGAAAAGAACAAGTTAAAAAAAATCCGCAGCAGAATATGGAATATAATCGAGATGTATACGAAATATATTAATGAACTTAAAAATCAAAATGAACCCTGCCGACAATGAAGAAAAAGCAGTCGCTTTTCTACGGAGGAGAACCTACGGAAATCAAATCAAATGTAATCAAATCAAAATCTACAAATGTAAAATGTAATGTTGTGGAGCTCGAGCCAAAAACCCAACCTCGATGAAGAAAAACACGCAAAAGTCAGTCAACTTTGAAAACTCCAATCTAAGCAGAGAAATAGTTTAGAGTTATAAGCAAAAAGAGAGATTGGCATTATACCGCACTAACCTACTACTACAACGTGAAAAAAGTGTAAAATAAAAACCAACAACACATTGCAAATAAAAAGTAAAACTACAAGTGAAACAACACAAACACGGAAATAGCCTGTGCGATGATCAGCGCCGGCAACGCTTAACGCGTCCAGTTAAGCCTCCATGAGCGACGACTGCGTAGATTCTGCTCCTATTGAGTAAAGGGAAGCACCTTCCATCCAGGAGTACCTGGAGGTGTTTCCAAACGTTGGACCACGCTCACTCACAATAGCTGAGTACCGGGCACGTCAGGAAAAAAAATCTACGGCCAAACCAAAGACGAAACGTGGAGGACAAGTAAGGAAGCTACTCCAGCAAAAACGCTTGCAACAGGATTTGCTTGCGGCAGCTACGACACAAGAAGACCGACAGCGCTACATAGAGCGCATCAATGAATTGAAGGCCGAATTAAAACTTCGCAACCGGGCGAAGCCACGCAAGGGGGCCGCAAATATGCGTAAGCCTTAACTTGCCATAGATTTAAGTCCTACATGCGAATTGATGCACGTCAGTGCAATTCGCAAACACTAAAATCTGTTAGGCTTTTATTACTAACATATGTGGTGAGAGAATTTTTTTTTATTTTTTTTAAGAATTGTAACATTGAATTGTGAGCCTACCACATAATGTAAATAACTAACTTTTTCCACGTCTCTGGCGCTGAGTATTTATATTCAGCAGCGTTTAGAATTTTTGTGAAAATTGATAAACCTTTTAATGAACTCAAATTTTGTTTTCGATTTCCTAAAAGGAAATATATTTTCTTTAATTTTCTTTATAAAATCCCATATAAAATTAACCAATATTATGAAAATAATTAATTAATGAAAATAAAATTAATTTGTCTTTCATGAACGTTTTTTTTTTTAAAAAAAAAAGAAAATTTTTTTTTTTTAATAGACAGAAATAGAATTAGAAAACATAATGGGAGGCTTAGTGATTCTAGTGAGGCAAGAGGCAATACTGCCAACGTTGTAAGCAACGTGAAGATAATTGATCACACAGACGATATAAAATCGTTGTGGATCTTATTATTAATTAACACGATAGTCTCAGTTTTACAATTTCTGCTTACAATCTATGTTAAGCATAATACAATTATTAAGAAAAGATACATGAGTAGGGCAAATGACTTAAATAAGATCTAAAAATGAATAAGGAGAAAATAGGTCACGTTTACGAAAGCTTTCCAAATTTTCGCATTTGGGTAAAATTAACAGGAAAATAAGACCAATATTTAGGTATAGCAACTACATGGTTAGTACGCTTGCCAAAAGTAAGAAAATTCCAGTAAAATAATGGAATGGAACGAAATTGCGAAAAATATAGACGCATTTCGTTACAATTTGATAAATCTTACAAATGCATCAATAAAGATGCAGTTATAAAGGCGGAAACAATAAAAAACCATGTAGAAATATTAGTAAGGGAATACAATAATATAGTTACTTTAGTGAATAGTTATAAAAATAATGTGAATTTTTGAGCACAATAGTAAATGTTTAAGGGTAATAAAATCTCTAAACACAAGATTAATTGCTGTCACCAATAGGCGACATGTTCAGATAAACGTTCCAGAAAGTCTAAATCAATTGGCGGAGTTTGATCCCGACCAATTAAACGAATTAAACGAATCAATACAAACAAGCGACGCTGAATCTGATAGTGACATCGAAACGCTAGAAGAAAGCGAAAATAACCCGGAAATAATATCAATCTCAGAAATGGCACAAACAGTTGTAGAATTTATCAGGCTAGCCATATCTCTGATACCAGAGTTTGACGGTAGGCCGGAAAATCTACAAAGTTTTCTAGATTCTTTAATCTACTAGAAACGTTAAAAGGCACACATGAGCTAACTGCCATAAGCCTTATAAAAACGAAGCTAAGAGGACACGCGAGAAATCTAATAAGTAATGAGTAATTTGCTGCAATCATTACACAACTTTCAAATTCAGTAAAAGGAGAATCGGTAGAAGTTGTATCTGCTAAGCTTCTCAATCTGCAACAGAAAAGTAAAACGGCTAATCAATACACCCAAGAGGTGGAAAAACTAGCAAAAGCCCTTGAAGGCGCCTATATCAGTGAAGGTCTAAGCCAATCACTTGCAAACAAATACAGCACTACAACAGCTGTAAAAGCTATGACCCAAAATTGTTCAATTGATAAGGTAAAACTTATCATGCAGGCAGGCACATTCACAAATATGAATGATGCCGTTTCCAAATTTATCAATAGTTGCACGGAGATAACAGGTCAAAGTAACACTGTCCTGTATTATCGACGAGGTGCAAACAACAATAATAGAGGAGGCCGAGGTTGTAATCGTGGCAGAAATTACAACTATAATAATTACAACAGAGGCGGTAACAACAACAGCAACAATAATTACAATACCTGTGGAGGAAGACAAGCCCGCGGAAGACCCCGAGATAACTACAATCAAAGTAATAATAATAGAAATGTGACAGTGGCGCAAAATGCGTCGGAAAACTCTCAGAACCCTTTAGGAAACAACTAGAAAATACAAAGGTTCATTCCATCAATCACAGTCTTAATATATTTGTCACTTTTTATAACCATTCAACTGAGAATAAACTCACATTTCTGATAGATACTGGGACAGATATCTCACTTTTAAAAATAAATTCAGATAATTTCAAAATTCAAGAAGAAAAAATTATAAACATCCAAGGCATAGGCCAAGGTGTAATAAAATCTCAAGGAACAACTTCAATAGAACTTCGATCAACAAAATATATTATTCCACACGAATTTCATTTAGTAGATTCAGATTTTTCAATACCGTGTGATGGAATAATAGGCATTGATTTTATTAAAAAATTCAATCGTAAATTAGATTTCAAACCAAGTAAAGACTGGTTCCGATAACATACAGTGCTGGCAACAATACAGTCCTTCTGCCAGCCAGATCCCAAGTAATTCGAAAAATAGACATTAATACAGTAAATGATTATATTTTTGTTCCTAATCAAGAAATACATAATGGAATTTATGTTGCAAATACAATAACAGCATCCAAACATGTATACATTCGCCTTCTAAACACAACTAATTTCGACCAATTGGTCAAAGTAAACAAAATCCAATATGAAAATTTAACAGATTACGACATTCATAACACCAATCCAGAAATTAGAAGCGAACAAGTACTTTCAAAATTAAAGAAAAATTTTCCAGATCAATTCAAAAGTCAACTAACAAAATTATGCACCAAGTATAGTGATGTGTTCGGACTGGAAACCGAACCAATAGCGACAAATAATTTTTATAAACAAACATTGAGACTTAAAGATGATGAACCCATTTATATTAAAAACTACAGAAGCCCGCATAGCTACGTTGAGGAAATTCAAAAACAAGTAGGGAAATTAATAAATGACAAAATCGTAGAACCGTCTGTATCCGAGTATAACAGTCCACTCTTGTTAGTTCCGAAAAAATCATTACCAAATTCGGAAGAAAAGAAATGGCGATTAGTAATTGACTATCGCCAAATAAACAAAAAACTACTTTCTGACAAATTCCCGCTCCCCAGAATTGATGATATCCTAGACCAACTGGGTAGAGCTAAATACTTTTCATGCCTTGACTTAATGTCAGGTTTCCACCAAATTGAACTTGAAGAAAGTTCAAGAAATATAACATCTTTTTCAACGAGCAATGGCTCATATCGCTTCACGCGATTACCATTTGGTCTTAAAATAGCACCAAATTCGTTTCAGAGAATGATGACTATAGCATTCTCGGTTTTAGAACCCTCTCAGTCATTCCTTCATATGGATGACTTAATGGTGATAGGATGTTCCGAAAAACACATGATGAAGAACTTAACTGATGTTTTTAATGTGTGTAGGAAATATAACCTAAAGTTGCATCCAGAAAAATGTTCATTTTTTATGCATGAAGTGACATTCTTAGGTCACAAATGCTCTGACAAAGGAGTATTGCCAGATGACAAGAAATTTGACGTCATCAAAAACTATCCTGTCCCTATTGATGCGGACAGCGCGAGACGATTTGTAGCATTCTGCAATTATTATCGTCGATTTATAAAAAACTTCGCCGATTATTCACGGCACATAACTAGATTATGTAAAAAGAATGTACCTTTTGAATGGTCAAGTGAATGCCAAAACGCATTCCAATACCTTAAAGAAAAGCTTATGCAACCCACATTATTACAATATCCTGATTTTCGCAAAGAATTTTGCATAATAACAGATGTTAGTAAACAAGCTAGCGGAGCGGTTCTAACTCAGAACCATAACGGAATTCAACTCCCAATAGCTTATGCATCTCGTTCATTTACAAAAGGGGAAAGTAATAAGAGTACAACAGAACATTGCAATTCATTGGGCAATTATCCACTTTAGACCATATATTTATGGCAAACAATTTACTATTATTAGAGCTTGAAGAATACGACTTCACAGTAGAATACCTAAAGGGGAAAGATAATTTTGAGGCAGACGCACTTTCGCGTATTAATATAAAAGAACTCAAAGATGTGCAACATAAAGTCCTGAAAGTCACTACCAGGCGACAAAGTAGACAGAATAAAAACTGTACTGTAGAAAATTATGAACTTCTGCCAAGGCAAAGTCATAAAAATGTATCTAAGCCCAACGTACATGAAGTCATTACAAATGATGAAGTACGAAAAGTAGTGACCTTGCGAATGACACAATCCAAATGTTTACTTAAACATGGAAATAAAGTTATCGCAAGAATTGAAGTTAGCGATTTATATACTAATGGAATCCTCGACTTAGGTCAGTTCTTCCAAAGGCTTGAAATAGAAGCCGGTATATTAAAAATCTGCCAACTTAGAGTGGCACCGAGTGAAAATATCTTTGAATCAGTTTCAATAGATTCTTTTAAAAATATGGGCAATAAAATATTAAAATCTTTAAGAGTAGCGCTACTCGAGCCGGTGACCCAAATAAAAAATGAAAAAGAGATACAACAAATACTGTCTACATACCATGACGACCCAATTCAAAGAGGTCATAGTGGCATAACAAGAACGCTAGCGAAAATAAAAAGACACTACTACTGGAAAAACATGACACGTCATATAAAAGAGTACGTACGTAGATGTCAAAAATGCCAAACGTCTAAAACAAGGACACACACAAAAACTCCTTTGACTCTCACAGAAACACCTGTGAATGCTTTCGATATAGTGATAGTGGATACAGTTGGTCCGCTACCTAAATCGGAAAAGGGCAATGAATACATAGTCACATTAATATGTGACCTTACAAAATATTTAGTAGCCATTCCAATAAAAAGCAAAAGCGCAAATAATGTCGCAAAAGCTATATTCGAAAATTTTATACTCAAGTTTGGTCCAATGAAGACGTTCATTTCGGACATGGGAACAGAGTATAAAAACCAGATTTTAACTGATTTATGCAAGTATATGAAGATCAAGAATCTCACCTCTACTGCATATCATCATCAAACATTAGGGACAATAGAACGAAGTCATCGAACATTTAATGAATACATTCGTTCATATATCTCTGCAGACAAAACTGATTGGGATGTCTGGATTCAATATTTCACTTATTGCTTCAACACGACACCATCAGCAACGCATGAGTATTGTCCATACGAACTAGTATTTGGCAGGCTACCAAAACAGTTCATAGATTTAAACACAACTAATTACGTAGATCCTATTTACAATTTAGATGACTATTCTAAGGAAATAAAGTTTAGATTAGAAATAGCATACAAAAGAGCTAGAATTATGTTAGAAAAAGCCAAGGCTTATAGAAAATTAGTATACGACAAAAATACTAAGAATTTTGATTTAAAGGTAGGAGATAAAGTACTTATAAAAAACGAAACAGGGCACAAATTAGACCCAGTATATTTAGGACCATATATAGTAGAGAAAATATAAGATAATGATAACATTTTCATTAAAGATAGTACGAATAAGAAACAAAAAGTACATAAGGATAGGTTACAAATATATATTTAATGAAACGTTTCATGAAAAAAAAAAACTAACAGGTCTGATCAACCTAATAATAATAATAAAAAAATAAAAAAATTTTTTTAAATAAGTAATGTAAAACAAATGGGAATAAAATAAAAAAAATTTAAATTCTTCTAAAAAAGTCGAATGACAATTTAAAAATTGAGTGAAGTTACAGTAAAAACTTCAAATATATTAAAACAAATAAAAAATTTATCAATGAACACAAATATTTTAATAAATAGAGATAACACATTTTAATACACTTATAAAATACTAGCAGGTATTGCCCGTCTTAACCCGGCTCAATATAATGTTTCCAATTGTATTTATTTTGTGTGTGCATAACCTTCCCATATGCTTTCACCCTTTAAGTTACCAGTAGGAAGGCATTTAAGGTATTTAAATGAACATTTTCTGTTCTTGACAAAAAATTGTTCAGTAGTCCGTTACATTCTTGTTCTTGCCAAACTATTTCGTTAAACGAAGATGACCACTATAACTAATATTTTTTAAAGCTCGTTTTCCCCCCTTTGGAGCTAGAATTTTCCAAAAGCCTTTCTTAGTGTGCTCCTACACTATGATGGAGACTATGAAAGGATACTTGAGTCAAAATTTCATATTTTACCGTGCGTTGATCACCAATTAGTCAGGACAAACTGTTTTATATATAGAGAAACCGCAACGTTTTACGATAGACTATGTGCAAAAAAAGGGGAATAATTATAAGGGTATATCCTAATTTTAAATTCACATTTGAGTCTTTTCGTGCCATATTGAGTCAATACGGTCACGCACAAACTCGGAATATGAAACACGGCACACGTGTCAATGCCGTGCAGCGATGAGCCACGATCAAAAAGCACTGACAATTCTCATCTCAATTTGCAAGAGTAAGACTTTCGATAGTTGAAGCCACCGATAGCATCAAAATATCGAAGTTTGAATGGAATAAGCTGAATATTTAAATAATAAAATCTAATTATTTATTGAGATCAATAAGAACAAATCATATACATACATACATCTGCCCGCAATACGAAGCAGAATATTCGTAGCTCCGTTATTCGGTTTCTGCTTTACTATCGCTTACGCAGTCGTTGTCTAGCGACGGTAACTGTAAACTTTTGGCGTTTTGCCTTTGCAATTAACATTAAATTAACATTGAATTTTCCAAAATCCCTTCTTAGTGCGCATCTACACCATGATAGGATACTTGAGCCCAAATTTCAGCATCCTAGCTTTTACCGTTTGGGCTGTGGGCTGTTGACGCGGTTTCCTTTTGTGCCCCAAGAAAACCCCAATAATTCAAGCTCCAACAAAAAATTTAAAAACCGAGTATGCAGTTTTCTTTGTATTCTTTAATTGATTTTAGAAACTAAGTTTTAAGTCGATCGGTTGAAAAATGCGGATTTTTCAAACAAACTTTGGAGCTACTTTTCCCCCCGTTGGATCTCGAATTTCCAAAATCCCTTCTTAGTGCTCATCTACACCATGATAGGATACTTGAGCCCAAATTTCAGCATCCTAGCTTTAACCATATGGGCTGTGGGCTGTTGACGCGGTTTGCTTTTGTGCCCCAACATTTTTTTTTACAGGAAAACTCCCATATTTTAGGCCCAAAAAAAATATCAAAAAACCAAGTATACAGTTTTTCTTGGAATTGTTCTGAGAGTATACAAACTAAGTTTAAAGTTAATCAGATGAAAACTGTAGATTTTTCATACAAACGTTGGAGCCTGTTTTCACCCCTTTGGAGCTCGAGTTTTCCAAAATCCCTTCTTAGTGGGGACCTAGACTATGAAAGGATACTTGAGTCCAAATTTCAGCTTCCTAGCCTTTACCGTTTGGGCTGTGCGTTGATCACCAATCAGTCAGTCAGTCAGGACAAACTGTTTTATATATATAGAAGATACAAAAACACGTCATTCTATATAATAAAATAACTTCATTGTATTACGTTATTTTTCAAAAGGAGGGAGATGTAGTATACACACATACTGAGTACACACTGTACGCAGTGTATTTATGAAAACCAAGCATAATTCATACGCGACGTAACATGATCGCACTTATGCGCCCTAAGCGGCATAAGTGCAGCGTCGTCGTCTTTATCATAATTACTTCATGTGTGCATGTTATTCTCTCTCGCGCTCTCGCTGCCAACAGCGCTGGCGTCACCGACAGCGCAGCTACGCGGCCTTAGCTAAGCTGACTTTAAGTAAATATATAACAGTTCAGTATGAATAAAGATTATAAACAAGAGACGTCTGTTTTTTGCAAAGACGTCTTTACAGTGTAAGTCGCTATGCGGCAGTTAAAAAGGGTTTTTAATGAGAGAATTTCGTTGATTAATGTGGATCTTTCTACTTTCATAAGCCTAAAGTTTTTTTTTTTTTTTGAAAGGCCTAACATTGACGATGTTGAGGTTCTTTATTATTTCTTTCACGGTAGTTTTTATGTCGTCGGCATCAAAGACTTCGTGGGGGGTTTTTTAATGATGATGTATTTTACTACCTTAATTTGGACCAAATATATGTTAATGATGTTCAAAGTGAATCGGTCTAGCTTGATAAACTTGCGCAACTGGCAGGTGCCATTTTTTATGCCCTGTACCCGTAGCGTAAAAAGGGTATATTAGGTTTGTGCACAGTATGTAACACGCAGAAGGAGCCATCTCCGACCCCAAAAAGTATATATATTCTTGATCAGCATGATTAGAGAAATCAATCTAGACATGTCCGTCCGTATGTCTGTATAAGCGCAAGGATCACAGAAGGTACAAGTTTTATCATGATAGGTCAATTCTGAAGAAAGTTATAGCCATAAATAAAATCGCTGCCTAGAGCTCTGCCCGCAGCGCTTCCCCCAACTGTAGTTGTTGTTGCTGCTTCGGTTCAACTTTGTGCTGCATACATACACGCATATAAACACGCATAGGTACGTGATGTAAATGTATGCTGTTTAAACTGAACATAAACATGTATTCTATGTATGTATTAAATAAATTTTCTTTATAAATTTAAATAATTAATTCAATTTTTTTAAGTATTTAATTTTTTTAATTTCCTTTTTTTGTGGAGAGTACAGGTTATTTAACTGTCGGGCTTGCTTGACTGTAGCGTTCTCTCTTTTTTTACATAATTTGATTAGGTGCCCTACTGGAGCTATTGCGGCATGTTGGACAACAAACATTGATAGCGCCTGGCTACAAACTTCAATATTTTTCACGTCCGGGAAATTGGTTTTAATTGCCTGAGCTAAAGGCAGCGCATTTTGAGTATTTAGTGTTACTATTAGCACAAATAAATTTTTGAATTCAAGCTGCGTTTGTAGTATTTGCAATAAGATGTGATATTGTCTGGCACGTTTAACCAGCTCTCGCAAAGTTTTTGCCAAACGCGATACTATCTATGAATGGCATAATTAACCGATAGGTCACACCAATACATCTAAATGATTTCAATTACATTGAATTCGATATCAGTTTGAATAAAAGCGATGTCAAATTGTTCGAATTATATATATTTGCACAAATTCCAGCTTTAAAAAAATGCTGAAATATGCATAGTGACCCCAAAAACAGGGATGGAGTTCCGGATAGGAAATCTATATATATAAAACAGTTTGTTCTGACTGACTGACTGACTGACTGATTGGTGATCAACGCACAGCCCAAACGGTAAAGGCTAGGAAGCTGAAATTTGGACTCAAGTATCCTTTCATAGTCTAGGTGCCCACTAAGAAGGGATTTTGAAAAACTCGAGCTCCAAAGGGGGGAAAACAGGCTCCAACGTTTGTAAGAAAAATCTACAGTTTTCATCTGATTAACTTCACACTCAGAACAAAACTGTATACTTGGTTTTCCTGTAAAAAATGTTGGGGCACAAAAGCAAACTGCGTCAACAGCCCACAGCCAACAGGGTAAAAGCTAGGATGCTGATCCTATCATGGTGTAGATGCGCACTAAGAAGGGATTTTGGAAAATTCGAGCTCCAAAGGGGGGGAAAACGAGCTCCAAAGTTTGTTTGAAAAATCCGCATTTTTTAGCCGATCGACATAAAACTTGGTTTCTGAAATCAATAAAAGAATACAAAGAAAACTGCATACTCGGTTTTTTAAATTTTTTGTTGGAGCTTGAATTATTGGGGTTTTCTTGGGGCCCAAAAGGAAACCGCGTCAACAGCCCACAGCCAAAACGGTAAGAGTCAGGGTCTGGGTCAAGTATCCTATCATAGTGTAAATGTGCATTAAGAAGGGATTTTGGAAAATTCGAGCTCCAAAGGGGGGAAAAGTAGCTCCAAAGTTTGTTTGAAAAATCCGCATTTTTCAACCGATCGACTTAAAACTTAGTTTCTAAAATCAATTAAAGAATACAAAGAAAACTGCATACTCGGTTTTTAAATTTTTTGTTGGAGCTTGAATTATTGGGGTTTTCTTGGGGCACAAAAGGAAACCGCGCCAACAGCCCACAGCCCAAACAGTAAAAGCTAGGATGCTGAAATTTGGGCTCAAGTATCCTTTCATAGTCTAGGTGCCAACTAAGAAGGGATTTTGGGAAACTCGAGCTCCAAAGGGGGGAAAACGAGCTCCAAAGTTTGTTTGAAAAATCCGAATTTTTCAACCGATCGACTTAAAGCTTAGTTTCTAAAATCAATTAAAGAATACAAACAAAACTGCATATTCGGATTTTCGAAATTTGTGGTGGAGCTTGAATTATTGGGGTTTTAATATTTATTCACTATTTCAAATGAAAAGTTTGTGTTATAAATTTAGTCCGATCGATTGATAAAATTTGGATAATGTAATCTACGTAACTAAATCTACAACTTTGCATTCAAGGATTTTCAAAATATGCATTTTACAAAAGCAGGCAGAACAAACAATACAAAATATCAAACAGTTGGGGACAACTAAGTATACATACACACACACACATGCAAGCAGCTGTTCGTGTAGTTGCGTGCAAACGATTGAAAAGCCAAAGCAAAATGTGAGACATGTGTGAATGTGTGGGGGAGTGGGGGTGGATCAGAAAAATGAACAAACTCGTCCTTTCTCGGTCTCAGGAGAATCTGTATACCAAGTTTGGTTATTCTAGCTCTTATACTTTCGGAGATCCTTGCGTTCATACAGACAGACAGACGGACAGACGGACAGACAGACGGACATGGCTATATCGACTCGGCTTGTCATGCTGATCAAGAATATATATACTTTGTGGGGTCTACCAAGCCACCTTCTGTGTGTTCCATGTGCACTCGCACAAAACTAATATACCCTTGTACCCTTTGGGTACAGGGTATAATTATATAACATTTTTATACTCTGTACCCGTAGGGTAAAAAGGGTATATTAGGTTTGTGCAAAGTATGTAACATACAGAAGAAAGCATCTCCGACCCCATAAAGTATATATATTCTTGATCAGCATGACGAGAGAAATCGATCTAGACATGTCCGTCCGTCTGTCCGTCCGTCTGTCCGTCTGTCCGTTCGTCTGTCCGTCTGGATGAACGCGAGAATCTCAGAAACTATAAAAGCTAGAATAACCTAGGTCCGAGTAAGGACGAGTTTATTTTATTTTTTTTAATTTTCCCCCCCTTCCCCCGCTGCAGAATTTCGTCAATAGCGTCCACATTTCAAATGCTACCTAAACCAAACTTTGCACACATAATTAATATATATTTGTCTACTGTTGTTCAAAATTTTATTCAATTCGGTCAATTCTAAGAAAAGTTATTAGCGAAACAAATTCTCGCCAGTACAACCCCCACAAACTGCAGCAACAAGTTCGCTCTTCTTCTTCCTCTTTTTGCTGCTGCTATGGGCACATATCAGTGACGGAAGTTTACCTGGGTACAGGGTATTACACTGTCGGGCTTGCTCGACTGTAGCGTTCTCTCTTGTTAAAAGTAATTTTTTCTTTGTTTAGTGCATATGGCATTAGGGTTTTCATTAATAACTTTATGCAGCAACAACAAATATCAAATAGTTGGGGACATCACATACACACACAACAAGCAACAGTTCGTGTCTATGTGTGCGGTGCTCTACGTACGGTTGAAAAAGTAAAGAGAAACATACATATGTATGTATGTATGCCTGTGTATGAATATAGCATGTATGTACATTCGTATTAATGTGTACATTGGGCAATCGAACATAGTTGTTGGATTGTAAAAAAAATAATGCTCTAAAAACAACAACAACTGCAAGTCATTGGCTCGCTCTTCTTCTTTCGTTTTGACCATTTAATGTTAATTGCAAAGGTGTCAAGTATGAGGAGAGGGAGTATCGTTTGAGTCGTGGAAGAGAGCAGACGTGTGCGTGGACAAGAGCACAGCAGAAGTTATTCTTATTTTAAGTTCTTATATATATTGTTTGATTAATAACTTGTATGTTAATAAACTGAAGAAATGCATACAATTAAAGAACCTGACAGTTCAGAAGTGGGATACGAGTTCATCTCTACACGAGAGAATATTTAATTAATAAAATGTATGTATAATAACTTCGACAAAACGGCACGGCAAAGCAAAACGGCACGGTAAAGCAAAACGGCAATGCAAAACCAAACGGTCGATAGTAACGAAGCTCAACGAACGAGGGCGAAAAGATCACCGAAACGGCACGAATTGGCAAAACGGTTGACAGAAAATAGGAAGATCGACGAAACGGCAGGAATTAGCAAAACGGTCGATCGAAAGGGAAGAAAGGTCGACGCACGGCACGGCATAGCAACGAGTCGAGTTTCTAGCAACGACAAAAGGAGAACAAGGAAATATAAAAAGGAAAAGAAAGCTGCACCGAACGGCAGCAACGATGAAGAAGACATACAGTCAGCAACAACGATAGAAAAAGATCACAATTAATAAAGGGAGTCGAAAAGCAAACGGCAACGAGTGCAGACGTGCGTATATTTTCGGTCTCAACGTAAAGGAAACAAATAAAATAACCAACTATGCGAGTGACACTAAATCAATTGCGAATTTGCGATTTGGATATTATTTTGCAAGAGCATAATATCCAAGTCAAAGGAAATAAGGCAGCGAAAATTAACGAGTTGATACAAGTCATAGGCGGAGATGAAATTGACACAGATGAGTACCCGGCATTGGAAGCAAATACAAGTATGCAGAAACAAATCGACGAGTTAAAGCAGATGGTAGCAAGCTTAACGACAACAGTGCAAACGGTGTGTGTGCAGCAACAACAACAAGCGCAGGTCACGCATAGACAAGGGCGCTTGGAAACGGTAACGGCACATGGCAATGCAACTGAGGTAGAACAGCCGCTGCGAAACGAACGTCACCAAGTCTTCAAGGTCATGGCTTTACAAGCATTAAAGAAGTAATTGGCGTACTACCGGAATTTGATCCATTAAAAGGGTTTATAACGTCTGAGCAATTTATTGCGAAAGTTGAATAGCTTCAAAATGTGTATGTGTGGACAAACGAAACGGTGCTTTTTGGCCGTCAGCCAATGGGTATCACAAGGGGATCACGTGTAACCACCAAGCCAGGTGGTACGCGCCGTAATTGTGATACACCATGGGAAGTGCGACCATACTCTCCTCGCGAGGGCGGCTGGAAGCAGGCCCTTGGCACGGTCATGTCTCTGCCTTGTGGTGCTGACTAATGGTGGTCGGGCGAGAGCTGAAAACTCTATAAAATTTTCCCCAATCCAAAGCGGAACAGCTTAGGCCGATGGATGCGTGGCTGAGGGGGTGCTCAGTCTCTACTATGCGAACTCTGGATACCTGCCGACCTCCAGTTTAAATCAGGCTTCCCGTGGTACTCGGGCTATGCCACGGGTGACCCAACCCTTCCCGACTACTCGTGGGACCAATAATGAAACCAAGCACCAAAAACCAAAACAAATTAACAAAACAAAACAATGAGACCGGAACTCGCCATAAGCCGGACGGGACCTCAAATCCCTCTAACCAGATGGTCATAGATTTGACTGTCGCCAGAATGGGAACTCCTAGCAGCTCCCATTCCATTGCTGCCAGTACAGGTGGAGACAATCCGACAAGCCAATCGGTTGTCTCAGAATCTGGGGAGCATCAGACCCCCTCCACTTCGAAGGCGAAGCAGCTAAGCCAAGCTGCCAAGCCAGCAGTAGAATTGGAGGAGGCTGGTAACTCTGCAAAGCCAGAAACTTCGGCAATGCTACCACCCAAAACAAAAACGTCGTTTCAAGACAAGAGACGCGCAGCAGTCATTCTGCAAAAAAACCACTCCGCCCCCGAGATGTCACCAGACGGTCAAAGGATGGTGGAATGGGCGAAGAAAATCCTACCGGATTTCAAGCCAGCTCCGGTAAGAAGAAACAAAAATGCCCCGAAAAGGCAGAGGTCGGCAGAAGATACGCCGCCACAACCAGCGAAAAGAACACGACCTCCGCAGCCTCTGCATCGAACCTTCGCAGAAGTGGCGAAGGATAAGATCCTCATTGGTGTCCTTGACAAGGGCAGCAAAGATGGTCTTATCCCGAGACACCGATGGGCAGGAGTCGAAAACGAGCTGCAAGGTCGGTTTCTGACGGACCTGGCAACGAGTGGAGGACCACCACCTATATGCGACGATGCAGGATGGCATCAAGGCAGGGTCAAGGCCATCGCTTGTCATGACAAGCGGTCAGCCGAGGCCTACAAGAAATCCATTGCAGCACTCGGAGAAGTGTATCCAGGTGCAAAATTGGTTGCGGTGGACTGGTGCGACATACCCAGCAGACCACGTGCCAGGGTCAGGGTATCGGCGAAACCAGAGAAGCCAGAAGAGATCCTGAAGGTGTTTCAGATCTGCAACCCGAGCATGAAAACGGACGACTGGAGCGTGGTCAAGGTAGAGGAGGCGGAAGGGACCACGCGCCAGATCGTACTCGTTATAAACAAGGAATCGGTGGACGAGCTGGCAAGATGTGGAAATCTGGCCAGGTATGGCTACAAATCGGTAGCCATACGTGTCTACCGAGGTGACACAGCGAGTGGTAAGCCCACCACACAAAACGCGGAACCAGCAGACGCAGAACCAGTCGTTCCAGGCAGTCCTGAAACAGAGGTCGCGTCGGATGATGAGGATATCCTTGAAGGATATTCCTCCGAAACCTCCGAACTGGCGAAAGGGTTCGCGACTTTAGGCCACGAGGATGAGGACTTCATCCTAGACGACGACGAGGCCGATAGGACAGTGGTGGAGATGGAGGTAGATGCCCTTGAGGTTTCTACAGATTAACCTCCACCACTGCAAAGCAGCAACAGCTGCCCTAATACATCGTCTGAGCAATGACGACATCGACGTAGTCCTCATTCAGGAACCTTGGGTCCGTAGGGACAAGGTTTCTGGACTGGGGACGAAGGAGTATAAGCTGATCACAGCGAAGAGCTCAGGCAAGACCAGAACCTGCATTTTAATCAAGAAAAACATAAACATTTTTCTGCTATCCAATTTCAGTAATGAAGATAACACAGCCGCATGCATTGAGGCTAAGCCAAAGCCTCTAAGAATATGCTCAGCCTATATGGCTTACGAGGAAGCTAACCCTCCACCTCTGTTGAGAAGACAGATAATAGAGGACAGCAGGCAGAACAACATTGATCTGCTCATAGGATGCGATGCCAACGCTCATCACACTCAGTGGGGTAGCACTGATACCAATGTACGGGGTGAGTCCATTTTTAACTACATCCTGTCTACTAACATACTTTTATGTAATGCTGGATCAGATCCAACTTTCGTGGTAAGGAACCGTAGCCAGGTTCTTGACCTCACTTTGGCGTCAGACGCACTTTACAATCGTATCTCCAAATGGAGAGTCTTATTAGAACACTCCTTCTCAGATCACAGATACATCCAATTCGAAGTATCTCTAAAGAATGAAAGACCAATCGCGATTAGAAATCCTAGACGCACAAATTGGTCTTTGTACTCTAATCACTTAAGTAACTTACTTCCATACTACCCTCCCGAGGGCCCAGACACAGTCGAATTCACCTCGTCGCTAATAAAACAATTCACCACAGCGTGCAACACCGCGCTGCAGAAATCATGCCCCACTGGGAAACCAAGAGGCAAACTCAAGCCTCCCTGGTGGACTCCACAGGTCAGTGAGGCAAGAAAAAAGGCTAGGAAACTCTTCAATGCAGCCAGATCCCAAGGGGGAGACCAACACTGGTATGCATACAAACAAAGCCTGTCAGAGTACAAGAAAATACTCAGACAGGCCAAACGATCTTCATGGCAGAACTTCTGCTCAGATATTGAGAACACCTCCGATGCCGCAAGGTTAAGGAAGGTCCTCTCTAAAACTCCCTCAACGCTAGGGTACCTTCAGAAGCCAGATAAGACTTGGACGACCTCGAGTCAAGAGTCTTTAGAGCTGCTTCTAGGCACCCATTTTCCCAGCTCTACAAGCATCAAACCAACCGGCCGTTCAGCAAGCGCTGGTCCATCTCAAACGCCACCCTATCTTCTATCTGAAAATAATATCAGATGGGCAATAAAAAGCTTCAAGCCCTATAAGTCTGCAGGGCCGGATAATATCATTCCGGCGCAGCTTATTCACGCAGGAAATACTGCCATCAGATGGCTGGCAGATATTTTTCACAAGATCTTCCTGACAAGGAATATTCCAGAAGCTTGGCTGAGATCAAGAGTGGTCTTCATACCCAAAGCAGGTAAAGCCTCGCACACTACCCCGAAAGATTTTAGGCCGATAAGTCTTTCATCTTTTCTATTAAAGACATTCGAGAGATTAATGGATCTCTATTTGAGAAGTAAGATCCCCCTCTCAGAGCTTTCAAGCTCTCAACACGCATACTGCAAAGGCAGATCTACAGAAACGGCACTCCATGCTGTCACTTCGGGCGTCGAAAAAGCTCTAAAAATCAAACATTATACTCTAATCGCCTTCCTAGACATAGAGGGTGCTTTCAACAATGTCTCTCCAAGCGCCATCACAGGCTCACTCACCGATCTAGGGATGGACAACTCCATTGTGGAACTGATAAGACAGCTCCTTACTAGGCGGTCCATTAAGTCTACACTGGGGATGTCCACGGTATCTAGATATGTGAGTGGCGGAACGCCTCAGGGTGGGGTGCTCTCACCCTTCTTATGGAACGTGGCAGTTAACTCACTCCTACGATCCTTAGAAGGGATAGGGGGATGCCGCGCGATAGCCTACGCAGATGACGTGACCATTTCCTTCTCGGGTAAATTTCCCCAAACCTTGTGCGAACGCATGACTGACGCATTAAGCACACTTTCAACTTGGGCAACGTCAAGTGGCCTAAGTGTAAACCCCAGCAAAACTGAGCTGGTACTATTCACGAGGAAATACAAAATCCCATCTCTTCGTCCCCCATTACTAAATGGGGTACCATTAGCTTTCAACAGCTCAGCCAAATATCTAGGCTTGATACTAGATAGGAAGCTGGACTGGAACTTGAACATTGAAGACAGAGTGCGGAAAGCCACAATCGCACTCTATACCTGCAGAAAATCCATTGGACTGAAATGGGGCATGGCCCCCCATGTGGTCCACTGGCTATATACTGCAATAATCAGACCCATACTTTTATATGGTGTCTCCATATGGTGGCCATCCCTTTCGAAAAACTCATCTCTTCAGAGACTTAACAAAGTTCAGCGACAGGCTGAACTAACGATCTCGGGCGCTTTACGCACTACTCCAAATGATGCACTAGATGCAATTCTGGGAATACTCCCAATACATCTCATGGGAAAAATGAACGCCACGCTGGCGGCTCTTCGCATGAGAGAAACAAACCAGTGGTCAGAGGAATGCTTTGGTCATGCCAAAATTCTGAGGGGAAATGACAATATCCCATCAGTCACTGACCACTGCATCGCAGAAGAGTATCCACATACTCCTTTCCACACCATCATTCCCTCTAGGGAAGATTGGAACTTCGGCCCGCCAGGCCCAACCAATTCCATCAAAATATATACAGACGGTTCTAAGCTGGACAACCGCGTAGGCGTGGGTGTCTTCTGCGAAGAACTCGGAATCAGAAAAGCCTTCAGGCTACCGGATCACTGCAGTGTGTTCCAGGCGGAAGTAATAGCCATTCAAGAAGCTCTTCTTATACTGCCAAGCCCAGCCACACATACCAGAGAAATCTGCATTTACTCGGATAGCCAAGCGGCTATAAAATCCCTTAACGCCATCACGTCGAACTCGACGTCAGTACAGAACTGTCGCAAATCTCTTCACGAGATGGCAACACAGCTCTCTATATACCTCATTTGGGTCCCAGGCCATAGGGATATCGAGGGAAACTGCATAGCCGATGAGCTGGCAAGACACGGTACTACCGCCTCCCTCCTTCCAGACAAGGAGAGCGTCGGTACACCGATGGCCAGCTGTAAACTGTCAGTCCGAAACCACTTTGACTTGGTCGCCAATCAAATGTGGACCACCGACACAGACTCCTGTAAAATCACACGCCAAACATGGCCAATCCTCAACAAGAGACGATCTTCTGAACTCTGCAAACTGAGCAGAAGCCAATGCTCAGTCGTAATCAGAGCCATCACAGGGCACTGGCTGGTGGGCACCCATGCCGCCAGACTAGGGCTCCACCATAACGATTTCTGCAGAAGCTGCAGAGACGTGGAAGAGGAGGAAACGGTAACACACCTCTTCTGCGACTGCCCGGCCTTGTCAAGAACAAGACATCGATTCTTAGGAGACAGTCTCCTACCAAATCTATCGGCACTAGCAAACAAGAAGCCGATAGACATCTTCAAGTTCATCCAGGCAGCTGGATGGACGTAATACTCGCGCAGACATGCAGCCAAACACGGGTATTTTGGGAAGTGGACTTGTCCATGCGGTATCACAACGGGCCAATCTACAAGGCCTAAGTGAGTCGGGGTGCATACCCTGGCTGCCGCTCCGACCTACCTACCTATAATATCCAAGTCAAAGGAAATAAGGCAGCGAAAATTAACGAGTTGATACAAGTCATAGGCGGAGACGAAATTGACACAGATGAGTACCCGGCATTGGAAGCAAATACAAGTATGCAGAAACAAATCGACGAGTTAAAGCAGATGGTAGCAAGCCTAACGACAACAGTGCAAACGGTGTGTGTGCAGCAACAACAACAAGCGCAGGTCACGCATAGACAAGGGCGCTTGGAAACGGTAACGGCACATGGCAATGCAACTGAGGTAGAACAGCCGCTGCGAAACGAACGTCACCAAGTCTTCAAGGTCATGGCTTTACAAGCATCAAAGAAGTAATTGGCGTACTACCGGAATTTGATCCATTAAAAGGGTTTATAACGTCTGAGCAATTTATTGCGAAAGTTGAATAGCTTCAAAATGTGTATGTGTGGACAAACGAAACGGTGCTTTTTGCAGTGCAGCATAAAATGCGCGGAGCGGCAAAAACATGGCTCACAGCAGGTATATCAAACTTGGGAGCAATTCAAAATAGCCCTAAGGTTGGATTTTCCAAATGTGGTGAATACGGCCGATGTGCATAGATAAACGACGCAAACGGCGAAGCAACGAATCATTAAGCGAGTATTTCTATGCGATGTTAGCTATCGGGCGTCGAGCGAATATCGATGAGCCATCGATAAATTCATATATTATCAACGGACTCAACCAGCAAGAGACAACAAAGGCATTGCTAGCGATGAACATACGCACTTGTTCAGAGCTTTTCAGATCACTGGAGAATATGAGATCGGCTCAAGGAATGCAACAACACCAACACAACGCACCTACTGTTAACAGCGGGAGGCACCATGACGAAACTGATGGCAAGGCGAAGGCAATTAAATGTTATAATTGCAATAATCTGGGGCATATTGCAGCAAATGCCCAGAGCCCCAACGAAAGAAACGTTGCTCCAAGTGTTCCAAGATTGGACATGAAGAAAAGGATTGTTTTGTGAAACCAGCAAAGGTGGCTCAAGTAAAAGAGACACAATCCAAGGAGTATCCACCAATAATGAAAACAGTACATATCGGAGGATACACGTTTGAGGCATTTATTGACACGGGCAGCGATAACACACTTATCATCAGTACCAAAACGAACATTGCGGTAGCCGTCTACCAAAAGTCTTCAAGGTTTTGGAGGCTCTGTTGTTAGATCAGAGGAATGCATCCTAACGGAGTTCACATGCGGCAACTTAAAATTGTACACGAGAATCCAGGTGGTGCCAGACGAAGTTCTTCCATATCATGTTCTAGTGGGAAGAGATATTATATGCCATGATAATGATCTGCTGGACATGGATGGACCAATTACAAAGGTGGCAACGATGGAACAGGTCGGGTTTGATGTTGGCACCGACATCGACCCCGACCAACGCAATCAGGTGAGCGATCTGTTAAAAAGCTATACAGACTGTTTTGCGAAAGATTTATCAAATATTGGCAGATGCAAAGCAACGGTAATGACGATTGAATTATCGACAACGAAGCCCATTTTGGGAAGGCGATACCAAGTACCATTCGCTCAAAGAGAGACGCTGAACTCTTTGGTCGATGACATGTTAAGCTACAATGTTATTCAGAGGAGCACGTCAACACATGCAGCATCAGCAATATTGGTACCCAAAGCAAACGGAGAGAAAAGGCTATGTGTTGACTATCGAGCTCTTAACGCAGTCACCATAAAGAAGCGGTACCCGATGCCCATTGTAGAGGAGCAGTTGGCCAAGTTGTCCGGAAACGTTTACTTTACAACGCTAGACATGACATCAGGATATTATCAGATCCCGATGAGCGACGAAAGCAAAAAGTTTACAACCTTCATGACACCAAATGGATTATTCGAATTCAATGTTATGCCATTTGGTTTGGTAAATGCGCCGATGATATTTCAAGAGGTCATAACAGACATAATACGGCAATTGAAGTACTAACGAAATATCATTAACTACGTAGATGAAGTCATATTTTCTTCAAAAACTGTGGAAGAAGGGCTGCTCATACTGAACGAATTTATGGAAGCTGTTAGATCTGCTGGTCTAACGCTACGACCATCCAAATGTGCATTCATGCAAACAAAAGTCAAGTTCTTGGGACACGTAATCACAGGCGATGGAATCCAGCCTGGCAACGAGAAGACCGAGTGCATCAAAGACTATCAACAGCCAGGTAATGAAACAGAGGTACGAAGATTCCTTGGCATCACGGGATTCTTCCGCAAGTTCGTCAAGGATTACAGTATGATCGCCCGTTAAGCAAGCTGTTGGAAAAAGATGAGGAGTTCATGTGGGGAGAAGACCAAGAACAGGCATTTCTACAGCTAAAAGACGCCATAACCTCGAAGCCAGTTTTGACTCTTTACGACCCCATGAAATACCACGAGGTGCATACCGATGCTAGTAAGATGGGAATAGCTGACATTATGTTCCAACGAGAAGAGGAAGGCACAAAACCTGTATTCTATTACAGCCGATTGTGTAGCGATGCCGAAAGCAGGTATTCCAGCTATGCATTAGATATCTTGGCAATTACCGAGACACTGGATAGATTCCATGTATATCTGCTGGGATCTAATTTTTTGGTGGTAACAGATTGCAATGCAGTGGTGACACTCAAGGATTCGAAGGAGCTACAACCACCGATTGCAAGATGGTGGCTTAAAGTACAGGAGTTTGACTTTACATGCAAGCATCGTCCAGGAGTTGACATGCCACACGTGGATGGTATGAGCAGACATCCAGGATTACAGTATGAAGAGAAGTCTCAGACAGTTGCAGACAACATCTTAGCGATTGTGCCAATCGATGAGGATTGGGTACACGCAATGCAGAAGCAAGATCCGATGCTAGCTCAAATATTTGACGCATTTAGGATCAAAGAGCAGAGCCCACGATGGAGCCAAGTCAACGAAGATTATGTCATCGAAGCAAGCAGACTTCTACGTAAAACGGCTGATGGCAACAATATATATATATATATGTACCCCAGGCAATTCGTTGGCGTATAACAAAGGCAAATCACGACGATATAGGACATTATGGCACAGAGAAGACAATTCAACGAATTCAACGCTATTTCTGGTTCCTACGCATGAGGAGGTATGTTAAGTCTTACATAGCTTCATGTCCAGAGTGCTGCATTAACAAAGTAAAAGGGGGCAAACCAGAAGGCGAGCTACATGTTCATGATGTCATACCTATACCATTTCGCACGATTAATATGGATCACATAGGCCCATTTCCAAAGAGCAAGAGCGGGAATTGTCATATTTTGGTAATTGTATGTGCATTTACCAAATATACATTTCTGGCTGCAACTCGAACAACGAAGACAACACCTGATATAAGAGCGCTAAGTCAGCTATTTGCAGTATTTGGTCAGCCGATACGCATAATTTCAGACCGAGGAACAGCGTTCACGTCAAAGGAGTTTGAAAGCTTTGCAAAGGAGCATGGCATACAACACGTTAAAACGGCGGTACGTACACCTAGAGCCAACGGGCAAGCAGAACGGATGAACAAAACATTATTAAATACTTTAAAGACCAGCACAGAAAAAACTAAGGAATGGGACCAGCAATTATTCAAAATACAATGGGGCATGAATACACACATTAATGCTACAACCAAATTTTCTCCTAACGATTTAGTATTCAACTTTAACCCACGTGACGTGACAAACAATCGTTTAAAACAGGCTCTTTCAAACGAAGCGATTCCAGAAGCAGACATAGAGAGTAAGAGGCAGCAAGCAGCAGCAAATATAACAGCTGAGCAGCAGAAATGGAAAATTCGATTCGACGCTAAACATACTCAGCCGACGAAGTACAAAGTGAATGATTTAGTTGTCATTAGCTTTGTTACAGCAGCCACAGGAGATTCACACAAATTAGATCCAATATATAAAGGACCATATGTGGTCACAAAGGTTTTAGACAACGATCGGTATATTGTAGAAGACCTGCCAGATCACGCCATTACCCAACGCCGTTACTGCAATGTGGTATCCAGCGACCATATGAGGCCAATGTGTGCCTTAATTCCAAACTTGGATATCGACGAGTAGATGTATGAATACGGCGGATTGTCAGGAGAGGCCGAATGTCAAGTATGAGGAGAGGGAGTATCGTTTGAGTCGTGGAAGAGAGCAGACGTGTGCGTGGACAAGAGCACAGCAAAAGTTATTCTTATTTTAAGTTCTTATATATATTGTTTGATTAATAACTTGTATGTTAATAAACTGAAGAAATGCATACAATTAAAGAACCTGACAAAGGCAAAACGCCAAAAGTTTACAGTTACCGTCGCTAGGCAACGACTGCGTAAGCGATAGTAAAGCAGAAACCGAATAACGGAGCTACGAATATTCGGCTTCGCATTGCGGGCAGATGTATGTATGTATGTATATGATTTGTTCTTATTGATCTCAATAAATAATTAGATTTTATTATTTAAATATTCTGCTTATTCCATTCAAACTTCGATATTTTGATGGTATCGGTGGCTTCAACTATCGAAAGTTTTACTCTAGCAAATTGAGATGAGAATTGTCAGTGCTTTTTGATCGTGGCTCATCGTTGCACGGCATTGACACGAGTGCCGTGTTTCATATTCCGAGTTTGTGCGTGACCGTATTAACTCAATATGGCACGAAAATACTCAAATGTGAATTTAAAATTAGGATATATCCTTATAATTATTCCCCTTTTTGCACATAGTCTATCTTAAAACGTTGCGTTATCTCTATATATAAAACAGTTTGTCCTGACTAATTGGTGATCAACGCACAGCCCAAACGGTAAAAGATGAAATTTGGACTCAAGTATCCTTTCATAGTATCCATAATAGTGTAGGAGCACACTAAGAAAGGCTTTTGGAAAATTCTAGCTCCAAAGGGGGGAAAACGAGCTTTAAAAAATATATATATATTATAGTGGTCATGTTCGTTTAACGAAATAGTTTGGCAAGAACAAAAATGTAACGGACTATTGAACAATTTTTTGTCAAGAACAGAAAATGTTCATTTAAATACCTTAAATGCCTTCCTACTGGTAACCTATAAGGTGAAAACATATGGGTAGGTTATGCACACACAAAATAAATACAATTGGAAACATAATATTGAGCCGGGTTAAGACGGGCAATACCTGCTAGTGTAAAATAAAAAGGAAAATTAAAAAAAAAAAAATTAAATTAAAACAAGTATAAACGCTAAAGTCGGCTGTCCCGACTTTGAAATACCTTGTACATATGTTTACAATAATTATAGAAAATAAAAAAAATTAAGAAAATTAAAAAAAAAAAATTTATCGATTTTACCTTTCTCGGTATTCGAACTCACGTAAAGGGTGTATAATTGCACATTTACATAGCAATTTCGTCTGTGTGAGTGTATGTATGCCTATGCACATCTATTCGTGTCTTTGTAAATATGTTAGCAGTCAACCAAAGCACCAGCATCAACAACAGCCGCGGGCAGCGCAGCAGCAGCAAATATATTTATGGCTATAACTTCATGTTAAATCGGTCTATCATAGTGAAACTTGGCATACGGACACATAATAACTAACTGGAGGTATTTGCAAAACTTTAGTTCGAAATTCCAAGAATTACGGGAGTTAGAGAAAATCGCGATTTGCATGGGAGAGGTCATTGCTCGCATTCATGCAAGAAGTTTCGGTCACAACCGCTCACTTCTGAGTTTTGCGATTTTGATTCGAACTGAGTGTTCATTGAGGGCTTGTTTGCAACCAGTCATTTCTAGTCACTATACCAAAAGGACGACGGGACCTAAGATGCCTTCTATGCGGAGCTCGACCGTGCCTACGGCCGCACGCTCATGACATTAAAATCCTTCTTGGGGATTTTAATGCCAAGGTTGGGCGAGAAGGTGTCTTTGGAGCAACAGTCGGCCGATTAAGTCTCCACGAGACCACCTCGAGCAATGGTCCGAGGTTAATCGGCTTTGCTGCAGCGCATAACATGGTAGTTAGTAGTACCAGATTTTGTCATCCTGACATCCACAAGGCTTCCTGGCTGTCTCCTGATCGATTAACGCGGAACCAGATTGATCACGTTGTGACCGATGCAAGGCATGCATCCACCATACTCGACGTTCGTTCGTTTCGGGGTCCTAACATTGACTCGGACCATTATCTTGTTGCAGCCAAGGTACGCACGCGGCTATGTAAGCCCAAAACGCCGCGTCGAAGTATGATGAATAAGATGAACATCGGGGAGCTGCAATCACTACAGACAGAGGACGCATACTCCACTCAACTCTCTGGCATGCTCAGCCAGCGCTCTCCCATGCCTGCAAACATCACTGATATGTGGGCGCACATATCCCACTCCCTACGTGCTACAGCAGAAGACGTACTTGGGTTCCAGCGCCCTCCACCACGGAATCCATGGTACGACCAGGAGTGTCGTGAAGCTACAGCAGCAAAAGACGTCGCATACCGAAGAACATTGCAGGCTGGTGGTACTCGAGCTGTAGTAGAGGCTTATAGAATAAAGAGGAGAGAAGAAAAGCGACTTTTCAGACGGAAAAAACAGGAGCTTGAAAAGCGTGAGTGTGAGATTGTGGAGCGAAGCAGAGACAGGAATGAAGCCCGAAACTTCTACCAGAGGGTTAAGTGTCTGACCCAGGGCTTTAGGTAGGGCGCATTTGTCTGCAAAGATGATGACGGAAACCTGGTCACGGATGCAGAGAATGTGCTAAGGCTATGGAGGGATCACTTCTCAAGTCTACTTGCAGACGGAAATGACGATCCAAGAACCCCAATCGACGACGATGGTATAGAAGTACCGGTTCCAAGCCATATGGAGGTTAAGGTTGCAATACAGTGGCTTAAGAACAACAAAGCCCCAGGTGCTGATGGACTGCCTGCTGAGTTGTTTAAATCTGGTGGTGATGAGTTAGTAAGGTCCATGCACCAACTCATCTGCGAGATATGGCTTGTGGAGAATATGCCCGAAGATTGGAGCCTTAGTACGATCTGCCCTACTCTGAAGAAGGGCGATGACACGCTACGTACCAACTATCGTGGTATTAGCCTTCTTCCAATCGCATATAAGATTTTTTCGAGCGTACTGTGTGAGAGATTGAAGCCACATGCAAAGACACTGATTGGACCTTATCAGTGCGGTTTCAGACCTGCATTGACCAGATCTTCACACTACGCCAGATCCTGGAAAAGACCTACAAAAGTCGGATCGACACCTACCACCTTTTTGTTGACTACAAGGCTGCGAGATCGCCTATATGCTGCCATGTCTGAGCGTGGTATCCCTGCTAAGCTGATTTGGCTCTGCAGAATGACGTTGAGCAATACCATCAGCTCCGTTAAGGTAGGAAACGACCTCTCCGAAACCTTCACTACCAAGCGAGGTCTCAGACAAGGTGACTCGCTCTCATGTATGCTCTTCAACCTTCTTATGGAGAGCATTATAAGGAAAGCCGGAGTACATCGGACGGGCACAATATTGACAAACAGATGTGTCCAGCTCCTTGGATATGCCGATGATATTGACATCATTGGTCGGACCAAGCGTGATGTCACTGGTGCTTTTGGAGCGATCGAAAGGGAATCGGCCAAAGTAGGTCTGGCGGTAAACATGAGCAAAACAAAGTTTATGGTGTGCTCTAGCAGAGAATTGATTATCATCTGATAACAGGGAACTATAACTTTGAATCTGTTTAGGAATTCATATACCTTGGCTCTGCTCTTGACAACAGCAACAATATCAGCCTGGAGATTAAGCGGAGAATAATCCTTGCCAACAGGTGCTACTATGGGCTCAGTAGACAATTGAACAGTAGAGCTCTCTCTTGGAAGACGAAAATAACGCTCTACAAGACGCTCATCCTTCCGGTGGTCTTATATGGGGCTGAGACCTGGACCACCACACAATCAGATGCAGCTGCTCTTGGGGTGTTCGAGAGGAAAATTCTCCGCAAGATCTTCGGTCCTATTTGCGTTGGCGATACATACCGTATCAGATGGAACGATGAGCTGTATGAGCTGTGCGGTGACACTGACAGGTCATGTCGTACGTATAAAAGTAGAAGCTCCAGCTCGAAAAGTATTTGATGCGGTAGTTGGAGGACAACGGAGGAGAGGAAGACCCCGAATACGTTGGAAGGACCAAGTGACTGAAGGCCTAACATCACTTGGTGTTACCAATTGGAGGAGACGCGCGCAAAGCAGAGGCGCGTGGAGGCAAATTGTGCATCAGGCAGAGTCCCAATAGGGTTGTTTATGCCAAATATAATAATAATAATAATACCCAAATGAATTAATCATACCGAGTATGACCGAAAATGTAGTACTCGTTGCAGTTCTCTGGTAAATATGTATTAAATATTATATATATGTATTAAATAATTATACTATGTACATGAAATGTATATTAGGTTCGCGGGAGCTGAAAAATGTAACAGGCAGAAGCAGGCGTGGCAGACCCCACAAAGTATATATATTCTTGATCAGCGTGACAAGACGTGTCGATCTAGCCCTGTCTGTCTGTCTGTCCGTCCGTATGAACACCTGGATCTCAGAGACTATAAGAGATAGAGACACCAAATGTTGCACAAAGATACCTTATGTGTGTATTCTATACGAATTTGTTTTATTTTTTTGATTTTCCCCCCACTTCCCCCCTATGGGGGTTTTCCCGATTTTCCATTCGTATAATCGCCCATATCTCGGAGACTAAAAAATCTAGGAACACCAAATTTTAATCTCAGATGCCTTATGTGAATACGCAGAAAATGTATATTTTGGAATTCCCCTCCCTCCCCCCTCTACCCCACAAATCGTAACTCCCGTAATTCTTGGAATTTCGAACTAAAATTTTGGAAATACCCCCAGTTGGTTATTATGTGTCCGTATGCCAAGTTTCACTATGATAGACCGATTTAACAAGAAGTTATAGCCATAAATATATTTGCTGCTGCAGCGCTGCCCGCGGCTGTTGTTGATGCTGGTGCTTTGGTTGACTGCACACATGTTTACACAGACGAAATTGCTATGTAAATGTGTAATTATACACCCTTTATGTGAATTCGAATACCGATAGAGTTAAAATCGATCAAATTTTGTTTTTTAATTTTCTTAATTTTTTTTTATTTTATTTAAGGAGGCGTGGCAGACCCCACAAAGTATATATATTCTTGATCAGCATGACAAGCCGAGTCGATATACTTGTAGCCATGTCCGTCTGTCTGTATGAACGCAAGGATCTCAGAAAGTATAAGATCTAGAATAATCAAACTTCAGACCCCACAAAGACAAGTCGATATAGCCATGTCCGTTTGTCCGTCCGTCTGTATGAGCGCAAGGATCTCAGAAGGTACAAGAGCTAGAGTTACCAAACTTGGTAGCTAAGTGCCAAAAGGTCCTAGACAGGCGACTCCGCCGCTGTTTGTATTTTTTTATAACTTCCGTAATTCTTGGAATTTTGAAATCAATTTTGTAGTTACATAAAGTTAGCGCTTATGTGTCCGTATGCCAAGATTCATCATGATAGGTCAATTCTGAAGAAAGTAATAGCCATAAATAAAATCGCTGCCCATGCTCTGCTTGTAGCTTTGCCCGCACCTGTTGTCGTTGTTGCTGCTTTGGTTTAACTTTGTGCTGCATACGTACAGGCATATAAACACGCAAAGACACAATGATGTAAATGTATGCAGTTAAAAATTTACATAAATATGTCTTCTTTGTATGTATTAAATCCATTTTCTTTATTAATTCCATTTTTATACTCTGCACATGAAATGTACAAAAGTATATTAGGTTTGCGGGAGCTGAAAATGTAACAGGCAGAAGGAGCCGTGGCAGACCCCACAAAGTATATATATTCTTGATCAGCATGACGAGGCGAGTCGATCTAGCCCTGTCTGTCTGTCTGTCCGTATGAACACCTGGATCTCAGAGACTAAAAGAGGTAGAGACACCAAATTTTGCACAAATGACCACTATAATATATATATATTTTTTAAAGCTCGTTTTCCCCCCTTTGGAGCTAGAATTTTCCAAAAGCCTTTCTTAGTGTGCTCCTACACTATGATGGATACTATGAAAGGATACTTGAGTCCAAATTTCATCTTTTACCGTTTGGGCTGTGCGTTGATCACCAATTAGTCAGGACAAACTGTTTTATATATAGAGATAACGCAACGTTTTAAGATAGACTATGTGCAAAAAGGGGAATAATTATAAGGATATATCCTAATTTTAAATTCACATTTGAGTATTTTCGTGCCATATTGAATCAATACGGTCACGCACAAACTCGGAATATGAAACACGGCACTCGTGTCAATGCCGTGCAATGATGAGCCACGATCAAAAAGCACTGACAATTCTCATCTCAATTTGCTAGAGTAAAACTTTCGATAGTTGAAGCCACCGATACCATCAAAATATCGAAGTTTGAATGCAATAAGCAGAATATTTAAATAATAAAATCTAATTATTTATTGAGATCAATAAGAACAAATCATATACATACATACATACATCTGCCCGCAATGCGAAGCCGAATATTCGTAGCTCCGTTATTCGGTTTCTGCTTTACTATCGCTTACGCAGTCGTTGCCTAGCGACGGTAACTGTAAACTTTTGGCGTTTTGCCTTTGCAATTAACATTAAATGGTCAAAACGAAAGAAGAAGAGCGAGCCAATGGCTTGAAGTTGTTGTTGTTTTTAGAGCATTATTTTTTTTACAATCAAACAACTGTGTTCGATTGCCCAATGTATACATTAATACGAATGTACATACATGCTATATTCATACACAGGCATACACACATACATACATATGTATGTTTCTCTTTACTTTTTCAACCGTACGTAGAGAACCGCACACATAGACACGAACTGTTGCTTGTTGTGTGTGTATGTGATGTCCCCAACTATTTGATATTTGTTGTTGCTGCATAAAGTTATTAATGAAAACCCTAATGCCAAATGCACTAAACAAAGAAAAAATTACTTTTAAAAATGTTATATAATTTTCAATTAATTAACATTTCTTGCTCTGTCGATGCAAGACGAATGTACATACATAAATATGTAGATACATATGTACATACATAGATGTGCACATATGTATGGTCATTCACACATTAGTGTCTCACATTTTGCTTTGGCTTGCTTGCATGTGTGTGTGTGTATGTATACTTAGTTGTCCCCAACTGTTTGATAATAAATATTAAAACCCCAATAATTCAAGCTCCAACGCAAATTTCGAAAATCTAAGTATGCACTTTTGTATTCTTTAATTGATTTTAGAAACGAACTTTTAAGTCGATCGGTTAAAAAATGCCGATTTTTCAAACAAACTTTGGAGTTAATTTTCGCCCCTTTGGAGCTCGAATTTTCCAAAATCCCTTCTTAATGCACATTTACACTATGATAGGATACTTGACCCCAAATTTCAGCTTTCTAGCTCTTACCGTTTGGGCTGTGGGCTGTTGATCAAGTATACCGTTTTTCTTGGAATTGTTCTGAGGGTATACAAACTAAGTTTGAAGTTAATCAGATGAAAACTGTAGATTTTTCATACAAACGTTGGAGCCTGTTTTCCACCTTTGGAGCTCGAGTTTTCCAAAATCCCTTCTTAGTGGGCACCTAGACTATGAAAGGATACTTGGGTCCAAATTTCAGCTTCCTAGCCTTTACCGTTTGGGCTGTGCGTTGATTACCAATCACTGTCAGTCAGTCAGTCAGGACAAACTGTTTTATATATATACTATAGATGAATAAGTAATAGCTGATAAGAGAGACAAAAATACCATGTACAAGTTATAAGCGCTAGCATGTAAGACTACAAATGTATAACCTAATTTTAATGTAGATCGTAAGTGAAAACTGTACAAAAACCCGGCATTTGCCGAAAATAAATCGAGATCATCCTTAAAAATTCAAGTGTGTGGTTTATTTCTAAGCCTTCTAAACGAGCGTGTGATCTTGCTCTAGTTGATCTCCAACTTGATGCGTATGAACTATGCATCACTCTGCGTGTTTTTTATAACTACAACTCCAAGTACACTTGGCTACAAGTGCCGGTTGGCTTTGAAATAATTATGTACTGCACACATATATGCAAGTACTCAAACAAGCATAGACACGATTATGATGAAAATGTGTGCTGTTGTAATTGTACATTAACATTTATGTATCTATGCATGTGTTGAATATTTTATATTTACATTTATTTAATTTATTGATTAAATTTTTTTAATTATGTAATTTTTTCTTTGTGTGGTGGTACAGGATGTTTAAGAGTTCAGCCCGCTTGACTTTAGCATTTCATTCTTGTTTAGATTTAATAACAAAAATTCCATCGAACTGCTTTGGTGTGCGGTTTCATACATCTGCAAATTTTCTAATGGGATGGCAGGATTTGATTTAAAACCTGTATTTCACAACTGTTCAAAAATTCCTCCTAATACGCATGAACACATACTGAAAATTTACATTATTTTATACAAAAAAATTAAACAAGAAATGGGACGCTTGCTTTTTATAACTGGTAAATTTAATACGAGTACGACAACGATGATGATCTGCGACAATTGCGTTTATTGAACTATACAACTAACTTCAATTTCAGCTTACATGCTAAACTAACCCTAAGGCGGCGAAAAAGGGGCGCGAGGCGACGTCCGCAAAACGGCCGCTCTCGCGCTCTCTTTTCGCCTTAAACTAAAATCCAAACATTTCTCTGAAACTATCCTAATCTAAAGCAGCATCTGCGCCAACAAATACCTCAAAAGACAAAACACAATACAAGGTGTGTTCCAAAGTAAACAGAACAAATGTTTTTTTCGGCAAAATCTATTTATTTAATTCAAAATAGTCTCCTTCTGCTTCAATACAGCTTTTTGCACGATCCAAAAGCATGTCGAACGAGTGTTTTAGCTCGTTGGCCGGTATGGCCGCCACTATGCCGGTGCAAGCCTTTTGAATGGCCTCTACGTCTGCATAATGCTTTCCTTTCATGGGCAAATGCATTTTCCGAAAAGGTAGAAGTCGCACGATGCCATATCAGGTGAATACGGCGAGTGGTTAATGGTTAAAATGTGATTTTTGGTCAAATAAGTGGTCATAAGCGTCGATCGCTGAGAGCAATTTTTGGTCGTCAGTCAATTTGTACGGAACAAACCGTGCACACACCTTTCGTAAGCCCAAATGTTCGGTCAAAATGCGATAAATCGATGCTTTGGAGATGTTCAATTCCATTTCCATCAATTTACATGATGATTTTGGCTGATTTTTGATGAATGCACAGATTCGATGGAATTTTCGGTGATCACGAATTTTGATTGGCCCACATGTTGATTGTCATTTATGTCCTCACGACCACTTTGAAAACGTTGAAACCACTCGTGCACTCTGCTACGGGATAGGCAATCATCGCCATAAACTTGTTCCATCCATTGAAAGTTTTACCAATTTTAAAGCCAAATTTAATGTTGGCTCCTTGTTCGAAGCTCATTTTCGCACCGATAACACAAACATACTGACACTTAAAACGCAATAACTGTTGCGACGCGAATGAGTATATGACATCTCATCAACGCGGCGCAAACAGACATTCAATAAAATAGCTTGGCAGCACATATCATACATATAAGTACACATAAACCTGTAAACCCATATTGTTTTAGCATAGATAATATTGGTACCATAGTCTGCACGCGCACACGAATTACAGGTGCATTGACACTGGCCAGCCAACATAAGCAAGAATAAGACACATATTATTCTGCTACCTCAGCATAAGACCAGCAATCAGGTCAGCGTTTATGAGCCAAATTGGTCTGACACCAGCATACGTAACCTCATAATATATGCTTGGGCATCATTATTGCTAAACCGCCAACACATAGAAATAGTAAATGTAAATAGTCATAAATTAGTTTTAAGCATGGCTATATAAGCCATGATTTGTCACAATAAAATCAGTATGCAAATTATCCACGAACGGCCTTTTACTTTGGATCAGGAACCGCTGATCTTTATCACGCCGACTACCACGTTGACTACATACTCCCAAGGATTGCCATCCGGTATCCTTGGTCACTACAAACGTCCTGCGTCGTATCACTCAAGCGCAACCAGGACAACTGGTGTTACTCGCACCTACTGGCCCACGAGGATCCCCTGAAGCAGCAGGGCCACAAGTGCCTTTAATTAAACGGACCACGAGTGTCCACCCAAAAATCAAGCCGGACCACGAGGATCCCGCCTTGAACAACAGAAGGACAATAAGCGTCCTTTAGCTTAACTCGTCAGGACTACAATCGTCCTGCCGATTCGCACTCCCGCACGTGTGCGAATATACATTGGTTGTCCTGGTTGATTCACTTTCAATCGCTGAAATGTCATGAAATTCTCATTGGACAATCGATAAAGATAGCAGATTCTAACGCACCAGTCAACATATAGATAGCGCCACCAGGGGGCGCTAGATTCAAAAAGTCCTATTTACTTTGGAAAGTACCTTGTACTATCCCATCAATTTGGTTTTCGAAGACAGAATGGAACGATCGAACAGGTTAATGTCATTACATCAGGGATTCTTAGTGCATGCAATCATCGGAAATAATACACCTGCGTATTGATTGCCTTCGCACAAGTATTAAGCCGATTCAGGCTAGACGGCATGATGTAAAAATGTACACAGTTGCTGACTCACAATATGCAAAAATTGCTCAAGTCGTATCTTTATAAAAGAGTATTCGCTTGCAAAATACGCCCACTTAAGTTTGTGCGGATCGGCAGGAAAGTGAGTGACACGACACTACTAATGGATTACTAATGTATTGCTGGAACTCGTGGTCATATTGCTGTTTGCCCAAAGAAGGACACTCATGGATAGCCCTGGTTGCAACTACGCTTTGTTTAGATCTTGTACTCAACACCAAGCTGCAGCAGAATCCTGAACAGGATGGCGGGTAGGCGCAGTGGCCAAGGATATTTGCTGGTGATGCTTTGGAGCATATAGTGTTTAAGGTGATGTAGTAGAGTAACACAATCACTGGTTCCAGTATTTACAAAGTGTATCAGGTCGTTTCAGGTAATTTTCATACCGATGTTTATTGCTAAATTCATGACTTATATAGCCATACTGAAAGCCATCTTTTCACTATTTACAGCATAGTTAGTAGAATCAGTAAAACACTATACCCTTCCTGTTGGCCAAGGCGAAGTGCTCTGGGGGTACTGCGGTTTGCATTTCACCAGAAAGCGCTGGGGGACCCGATCTTACGCTGGCCAGTCCTCACATGGCGTCCAGATGTAAATTGATCCGCACCAACAAAAGTCGCTGTCTGCAAAATCCTGCGGAGAGACACCTCGGCTTTTGAGGTCAGCTGGGTTGTGCTCGGAACGATGTACGTTCCACTACAGACACCGCGGAGACATCGTTTTGACCTTTAACTTTAAGCTGCACATCTTGTTTATGAAGGCTAAGACCATTCGGTTAAGTTCATATAATTGGGATAAGCCGTGTCCGCCTGAAGTATGTTTACGTTGACAGTGTCTAAGAGCACTCCATGGATATTGGACAAAAAATGGGAATAGATTGTATGATTTGGGATGGAGGAAGATGCCGAGGGCTTTTCCGTCCGGGCCCCACGGTTTAAAAATGTTTTGTGACTATTATGTTGGGTCGTGCAGTCTTTAAGCAGATTCTTCTCTGCTCATTATTTTTTTTTTAGTGTGACCACATATGGCTGTGATTCGGCGCATAACGTATTATTATACCCTGTACCCGTAGGGTAAAAAGAGTATATTAGGTTTGTGCAAAGTATGTAACATACAGAAGGAAGCATCTCCGACCCCATAAAGTATATATATTCTTGATCAGCATGACGAGAGAAATCGATCTAGACATGTCCGTCCGTCTGTCCGTCCGTCTGGATGAACGCGAGGATCTCAGAAACTATAAAAGCTAGAATAACCAAAGTTGGTATCCAGATTCTCCTAGATCCGAGTAAGGACGAGTTTATTTTATTTTTTTTAATTTCCCCCCCCTTCCCCCGCTACAGAATTTCGTCAATAGCGTCCACATTTCAAATGCTACCTAAGCCAGACTTTGCACACATAATTTATAAATAAATATCTACTGTTGTTTAAAATTTTTCAATTCTGTCGATTCTAAGAAAAGTTATTAGCGAATCAAATTCTCGCCAGTACAACCCCCACAAACTGCAGCAACAAGTTCGCTCTTCTTCTTCCTCTTTTTTCTGCTGCTTTGGGCGCATATAACTCAGTGACGGAAGTTTACCTGGGTACAGGGTATTACACTGTCGGGCTTGCTCGACTGTAGCGTTCTCTCTTGTTTATTTTATAATATTATATTATAATAAAGAATAAAATGTCAACGCCTTTAAATTGTCATTTACGTTTATTCTCAGCTTGTTAGTAGTGGACTGTATTTATGTTGCGCTATGTGCGTTCAATCTGATCTGCGTGTTTCTGTTTTGAGCATAATTTATATGTTGGCGTATTGACGCAGACGTTTGTCTCAAAAGAGTGAACATTTTTCTCAGCCGGCAGTTTTGAGTGCTCCAGAGCCATTTGATAACCATGAACGGTGATTTGGACATCTTTAATGGCAACTGAATCTGATCTTGAAGTGACTGTTGAAATAACTATTCCAACTCTCTGAGCAGCTGATTTTTATACCCTGTACCCGTATGGTAAAAAGGGTATATTAGGTTTGTGTAAAGTATGTAACAGACAGAAGGAAGCATCTCCGACCCCAAAAGTATATATATTCAGAAACTATAACAGCTAGAATAACCAAAGTTGGTATCCAGATTCTCCAAGGTCCAGTTTATTATATATTTTGAATTTTCCACCCCTTGCCCCGCTTCAGAATATCGTCAATACAGTACACATTTCAAATTTCCTTCATTTCTTCACCTAAAGCGTATTTCACTGTCAGGCTTGCTCGACTGTAGCGTTCTCTCTTGGTATACTCTGTACATGAAATGTACAATAATAGAAATGTATTAGTTTTGCTCGAGGTGAAAAATGTAACAGGCAGAAGGAGGCGTGGCAGCCCCCACAAAGTACATATATATTCTTGATCAGCATGACAAGACGAGTCGATCTATGTCTGCCTGACCGTCTGTCCGTATAAACACCTGGATCTAAGAGACTATAAGAGCTAGGGGCACCAAATTTTGCACAAAGATGTGTGTACACTGAGCAAGTTTGTTTTATTTTTTTGATATTATCCACAACTTCCCCTCTAAGAGGGATTTCGCGATTTTTCATTTCAGAGACTATAAGACCTAGGAACACTAAATTTAAGTCTCAAATTCCTGGAATTTTTCATTGAAATTCGGAAAACCTGACCAACTGGTGATTACGAGTCGTATGACAAGTTTCATATTGATTGGCTGATTTAACAGGAAGTTATAGCCATATATGTATATATGACCAAGCAACGCCCGCAGCTGTTGTTGTTGTTACTGCTTTGCACAGGCACACGAGACATACACTGACACACACACAAACTCACAGACACGCAAAACTATTCTACACGTACAGAGTATTTCAAAGTCGGGACATCCAACTTTAGCTTCTCTACTTGTTATAATGTGTTCATTAAATACTTGTATGCAGGAGTATATTAGGTTTGCGGGAGCTGAAAAATGTAATAGGCAGAAGGAGGCGTGGAAGACCCCACAGAGTATATATATTCTTGATCAGAAGGACAAGCCGAGTCTATATAGCCAGGTCCGACTGTCTGTCTGACTGTCTGTCTGTCCATCTGTCTGTATTAGTACATATTAGTACATATGTACATATTAGTACATATGTACATATTAGTACATATGTACATATTAGTACATATGTACATATTAGTACATATGTACATATTAGTACATATGTACATATTAGTACATATGTACATATTAGTACATATGTACATATTAGTACATATGTACATATTAGTACATATGTACATATTAGTACATATGTACATATTAGTACATATGTACATATTAGTACATATGTACATATTAGTACATATTAGTACATATGTACATATTAGTACATACGTACATATTAGTACATATGTACATATTAGTACACACATACTTGCACTGAATATGCGAGGTCAACACCGCAAATCATACTTAAGTACAAGTACTGCAGCCAACGTTTAAATTATAGAAAATAAAAAAAATTAAGAAAAAACAAGTTAGAACGCTACAGTCGAGCAAGCCCGACAGTAAAATAGCCTGTACTCTCCACAAAAAATAAAAATTAAAAAAAAAGAATGGATGAATTAATTAATTACATTAAATTAGAATACATGTTTATGTTCAGTTTGAACAGCATACATTTACAACACGTACATATGCGTTTTTATATGCGTGTATGTATGCAGCACAAAGTTGAACCAAAGCAGCAACAACAACAACAGCTGCGGGCAGCGCTGCCGACAGAGCTGCAGGCAGCGCATGAGCAGCGATTTTACTTATGGCTATAACTTTCTTCAGAATTGACCTATCATGATGAAATTGCACACGGACACATTAGAACTAACTGGATGTACCTACCAAAATGTATTTCAAAATTCCGAGAATTACGGAAGTTATAAGAAAAAATACGAATTGCGGGGGAGTGGGGGGGTGTATCAGAAAAAATAAACAAACTCGATCTGCCTAGGGCTTATAGGAACCTTGATACCAATTTTGGTTATCATAGCTCTTGTACTTACTGAGATCCTTGCGCTCATACAGACAGACGGACAGAGAGACAGACGGACATGGCTATATCGACTCGTCTTCTCATCCTGATCAAGAATATATATACTTTGTGGGGTTTGCCACGTCTCCTTCTGTGTGTTACATACATGCGCACAAAACTAGTATAGCCTTTCACCCTTTGGGTAAAGGCTATCAAAATTTGATCGATTTTACCTCTCTCGGTATTCGAACTCACGTAAAGGGTGTAAAATTGCACATTTACATAGCAATTGCGTCTGTGTGAGTGTATATATGCCTATGCGCATCTATTCGTGTCTGTGTAAACATGTGTGCAGTCAACCAAAGCACCAGCATCAACAGCCGCGGGCAGCGCGCAAATATATTTATGGCTATAACTTCTTGTTAAAGCGGTCTGTCATAGTGAAACTTGGCATACGGACACATAATAACCAACTGGGGGTATTTCCAAAATTTTAGTTCAAAATTCCAAGAATTACGGGAGTTAGAGAAAATCGCATTTGCGGTGGAGAGAGGGGAGGGAGGGAAATTCCAAAATATATTTTTTCTGCGTATTCCCACAAGGCATCTTGGACTAAAATTTGGTGTTCCTAGGTCTTATAGTCTCCGGGATATAGGCGATTATACGAATGGAAAATCGGGAAAACGCCCATAGGGGGGAAGTGGGGGGGGGGGGGGAAATCAAAAAAATAAAACAAACTCGTATAGAATACACACATAAGGCATCTTTGTGCAAAATTTGGTGTCTCTATCTCTTATAGTCTCTGAGATCCAGGTGTTCATACGGACGGACAGACGGACCGACAGACAGGGCTAGATCGACTCGTCTCGTCATGCTGATCAAGAATATATATACTTTGTGGGGTCTGCCACGCCTCCTTCTGCCTGTTACATTTTTCAGCTCCCGCAAACCTAATATACAAGTACTTCTGTACATTTCATGTACAGAGTATAACAAGTAAAAAAGATAAAGTCGGGTGTCCCGACTTTGAAATATTCTGTACATATGTTTACAATAATTGTAGAAAATAAAAAAATTAAGAAAATAAAAAAAAAATGTGATCGATTTTACCTCTCTCGGTATTCGAACTCACGTAAAGGGTGTATAATTGAACATTTACATTGCAATTGCGTCTGTGTGAGTGTATGTATGCCTATGCGCATCTATTCGTGTCTGTGTAAGCATTTTCGCAGTCAACCAAACAGCAACATCAACAACAGCCGCGGGCAGCGCTTGAGCAGCACTTGAGCAGCGCTGCATCAGCAAATATATTTATGGCTATAACTTCTTGTTAAATCGGTCTATCATAATGAAATTTGGCATACTGACACATAATAACCAACTGGGGTTATTTCCAAAATTTTAGTTCGAAATTCCAAGAATTACGGGAGTTACGATTTGCGGGGTAGAGGGGGGAGGGAGGGGAATTCCAAAATATACATTTTCTGCGTATTCACATAAGGCATCTGGGACTAAAATTTGGTGTTCCTAGGTCTTATAGTCTCCGAGATATAGGCGATTATACGAATGGAAAATCGGGAAAACCCCCATAGGGGGGAAGTGGGGGGGAAAATCAAAAAAATAAAACAAACTCGTATAGAATACACACATAACGCATCTTTGTGCAAAATTTGGTGTCTCTATCTCTTATAGTCTCTGAGATCCAGGTGTTCATACGGACGGACAGACGGACAGACAGACAGACAGGGCTAGATCGACTCGTCTCGTCATGCTGATCAAGAATATATATACTTTGTGGGGTCTGCCACGCCTCCTTCTGCCTGTTACATTTTTCAGCTCCCGCAAACCTAATATACTCTTGTACATTTCATGTACAGAGTATAAAAATTGCCGAGTGCGAGAGAACCCAATACTCAAATGATCGCTAAAATTTGGTGGTGTTTCTTTGTGTTCACCAACCGCATAAGTACAAAAATGAGTGAAGAGGACAGCGAAAGGTCTTGTTGTGATTGCATTGATCTGTGTATAAGAAGGCCATGAGTATACATGCAGGTCTCTCATCTGTACTATGTATTATGGTTTTTCTAATTTGATACTCTAAATTTCCACTAAACTTTTTGGGAGGGTAATAGGTTTTTCAGTAAAAGGTTTCTATCGCCCTGAAAATAGAATGCCTTTGATTTAGCTATGCATTGTCCTTATATGCTCAAAAGTTGGGTATTAGGCTGGATGCGTGCCACACCTTTGAAATCATACAGTTAGATCCAACAAACTTATACATTCACATTTTGAGTTCAGAATTCTGAGTTTTAGGAATAAATCCTTAACGCAACTAATACACATAACGGTAGCAGCTCCATGGCTTGTGCCTATATGTCAGCTGCTGGTACAGGAAAGGTAGAAAGGTAGTTTATTGAGGGGTATGATAAATGACCTAATTTAATCTAACGAGAATATCTTGAAAGTGCCAAAAATTACGGTCGAACTTTCGGATTTATCAAAATAATTGACCAAAAAGGAGTTTAATCCGATCCTAGAGACTGTGTAACCGACCCCACTGACACTAATATTATTGCAATTTTATGGGCAATATTGGATCAACAATTTTGGAAACATAAAATCTTCAATAAACAAGAGAAAACACTACAGTCGAGCAACCCCGACATTAATATACCATGTACCCAGATAAACCTCCGGTACCAAATTATATCCGCCCCTAGCAGAAACAAAAAGAAGAAGAGGAAACTTGATGATGCAGTTTATGCAGTAATGGACTGAAATTTGTTCCCTAATAACTTTTCTTAGAATTTCCCTATTTGGAACAAAAGTAGCTTTTAAAATGTAGACATTATTGTCGAAATTTTGTAGCGTGAAGAGGGGAGCGAAAAACCAAAAAAAAAATATCGTCTTGTAGACTAGGGACTAGGAGCGTTTACATTCCAAGTTTGGTAAATGTGCTCTTAGCCGAGAGAAAATCACTAATTGCGGAGGAGAGGAGGGTGGAGAGGAATTCCAATTGTATGAAATGAAACACCTATATGTTGTAGTTAGTGCTTTGGGGCATCTTGCCTAAACGGGTTTGAGCCAACTGAAGGCCATTTGGAACTCTAAAAGAGTTAGGAGAAGCCATTATTCGGTAATGGGCAAAATTTGACATTCAAATCCTCAAAACTTTGTGGTATTCGAAGATAAAGAAGATAAGAAAAGAAGAAGAAGCGCAGCTTTGCTCTCCTAATGAACTCTTTTAATCTCTTCGGTCACCTTGGATAAAAGAGAGAGAGAGAGCTTTTCAGCAAGTGCAGCTTATCTCTTTCAAGGTCTGCATACGTGCAAGCACGTGGATTTCCAAAGCATTATAATAAGGTCGAGCTTAGAATTAGATTCATTGCTTGAGATCAACTGAATGTGGACGGACAGACTTCTTGACAAATCTCCATTGAATTTTTCTTAAGTGCCCACGTGCAACATAAATCAATTAATATTGCAAAAGTGCAATAAATTTGACAAAGAGATTGTGCGATTTCCGGGAAAGCTTCTGCGGATTAATATTTCCCCCCTTTTTCTTCGGTGGAAAGGATATTTAATTTATTAAAGGCACCAGAGTCAAATTTAGCTTTGTTATATTTATAAAGTCGTTCGTTTCGTTTAGGGATCGAGTTTTGTGACCAACTTGCCAACTTGCTGCGGCCGAAACAAAACCAACTATAACCCCTTCGGCTGTTGCTGAAATAAAAACAACTAGATCTACTTCGGCTGCACCAGAGATATTCAACAGCCACACAACGTAATTTCCTTAGCTATACCAACAGAAATTTCACTTGTGCGGTGCTAAACCAGCAAATTTTCAAACAAATATTACAGACAGTGAATAGTTCGTAATAACGTGCCTATGTTCTTTAAATTTTAAATATTTTTTTTGCCGTTTTATTCGATTTTCTTTTACACTGAAAGTTCGTCTTACTAAAACGTGTGCATAGTTCATAATATTTACCTATCTAAAGTCAAGCACCTCCTTCTGATCAAATAGTTGAATTAAATTAAGTAAATCTATATATATAAAGCAGTTTGTCCTGACTGACTGACTGACTGTCTGATTGGTGATCAACGCACAGCCCAAACGGTAAAAGCTAGGAAGTTGAAATTTGGACTCAAGTACCCTTTCATAGTGTAGGCTGGCGATAAGAAGGGATTTTGGAAAATTCGAGCTCCAAAGTTTGTATGAAAAAGGTACAATTTACATCTGATTAACTTCAAACTTAGTTTGTATACTCCCAAAAGAATTCCAAGAAACTGCATACTTGGTTTTTTGAAATTTTTCTTGGGGCCTGAAATATGGGAGTTTTCCTGTAAAAAAAAAATGTTGGGGCGCAAAAGGAAACCGCGTCAACAGCCCACAGCCCAAACGGTAAAAGCTAGGAAGCTGAAATTTGGGCTCAAGTATTTTATCATAGTGTAAGTGCGCACTAAGAAGATATTTTGGAAAATTCGAGCTTCAAAGGGGCGAAAATTAGCTCCAAAGTTTGTTTGAAAAATCCTCATTTTTCAACCGATAGACTTAAAACTTGGTTTCAATCAATAAAAGAATGCAAACAAAACTGAATACTGGGATTTCGAAATTTGTGGTGGAGCTTGAATTATTGGGGTTTTAATATTTATTCACCTATTCAAATGAAAAGTTTGTGTTATAAATTTTTTCCGATCGAATCAAATTTGGGGGCTGAAATCTACGTAACTAAATCTACAACTTTGCGTTCAAGGATTTTCAAAATATGCATTTTACAAATGCAGGCAGAACAAACATACAAAATATCAAACAGTTGGGGACAGCTAAGTATACATACACACATACAAGCAGCTGTTCGTGTAGTTGAGTGCTATTGATTGAAATAGCCAAAGCAAAATGTGAGACACTAATGTGTGAATGTACACATATACATATGTACACATCTATGACAGAGCAAGAAATGTTAATTAATTAAAAAATTATTTAACATTTTTAAAAGTATTTTTTTCTTAGAGCGCATCTACACTATGATAGAATACTTGAGCCCAACTTCAGCTTCCTAGCTTTTACCGTTTGGGCTGTGGGCTGTTGACGCGGTTTGCTTTTGTGCCCCAACATTTTTTTTTACAGGAAAACTCCCATATTTTAGGCCCCAACGAAAAAAATATCAAAAAACCAAGTATACAGTTTTTCTTGGAATTGTTCTGAGAGTATACAAACTAAGTTTAAAGTTAATCAGATGAAAACTGTAGATTTTTCATACAAACGTTGGACCCTGTTTTCCCCCCTTTGGAGCTCGACTTTTCCAAAATCCCTTCTTAGTGCTCATCTACACCATGATAGGATACTTGTGCCCAAATTTCAGCCTTTACCGTTTGGGCTGTGCGTTTATCACCAATCAGTCAGTCAGTCAGGACAAACTGTTTTATATATATAGATTGTATTGTGTGCATATTGTATTGGGACCCCTGACACCCCCTTACAATACGTACATATGTACATATGTATATTCGTTACGCACCGGGCGAATTATAAAGTTTGCTTGAAAAATCCGCATTTTTCAACCGATCAACTTAAAACTTAGTTTCTAAAATCAATTAAAGAATACAAACAAAACTGCATATTCGGATTTTCGAAATTTGTGGTGGAGCTTGAATTATTGGGGTTTTAATATTTATTCACTATTTCAAATGAAAAGTTTGTGTTATAAATTTAGTCCGATCGATTGATAAAATTTGGATAATGTAATCTACGTAACTAAATCTACAACTTTGCATTCAAGGATTTTCAAAATATGCATTTTACAAAAGCAGGCAGAACAAACAATACAAAATATCAAACAGTTGGGGACAACTAAGTATACATACACACACAGACACACATGCAAACAGCTGTTCGTGTAGTTGCGTGCAAACGATTGAAATAGCCAAAGCAACATGTGAGACACTAATGTGTGAATGTCCATACATATGTGCACATCTATGTATGTACATACATATGTTTTTTTTTTTTTTGTATTCTTTATATAATCTGACAAAGAGTGGAAAGTACAAATATAACAATGTGAAGATAGAAATAACAATAATAGTAATAATAATAATAGTAAAAATAATAATAATAATAATAATAATAATAATAATAATAATAATAATAATAATAATAATAATAATAATAATAATAATAATAATAATAATAATAATAATAATAATAATAATAATAATAATAATAATAATAATAATAATAATAATAATAATAATAATAATAATTTTTATTTATTTTATTTTTATTTTTTTTTTTGTGGGTTGAGGAGGGGAAATGCTTTATGCATCTCTCGATCTGCCGTCGCAGAGAGGTATGTGGGACTCCCACCCACTAAAACCCCCCCTCATCTTGGACCTGTCTCCACTTCGGAAGCGCATTCGCATTACGTCAAAGTGGGGTCCCTTATGCGCTATGCGCTCTCATCAATATACCTGCGTCCAGGCTACCCAATTTTTATACTCTGTACATGAAATGTACAAGAGTATATTAGGTTTGCGGGAGCTGAAAAATGTAACAGGCAGAAGGAGGCGTGGCAGACCCCACAAAGTATATATATTCTTGATCAGCATGACGAGACGAGTCGATCTAGCCCTGTCTGTCTGTCTGTCCGTCTGTCCGTCTGTCCGTCTGTCCGTCCGTATGAACACCTGGATCTCAGAGACTATAAGAGATAGAGACACCAAATTTTGCACAAAGATGCGTTATGTGTGTATTCTATACGAGTTTGTTTTATTTTTTTGATTTTCCCCCCACTTCCCCCCTATGGGGGTTTTCACGATTTTCCATTCGTATAATCGCCTATATCTCGGAGACTATAAGACCTAGGAACACCAAATTTTAGTCCCAGATGCCTTATGTGAATACGCAGAAAATGTATATTTTGGAATTCCCCTCCCTCCCCCCTCTACCCCGCAAATCGTAACTCCCGTAATTCTTGGAATTTCGAACTAAAATTTTGGAAATACCCCCAGTTAGTTATTATGTGTCCGTATGCCAAATTTCATTATGATAGACCGATTTAACAAGAAGTTATAGCCATAAATATATTTGCTGATGCAGCGCTGCTGCAGCGCTGCTCAAGCGCTGCCCGCGGCTGTTGTTGATGTTGCTGTTTGGTTGACTGCGAAAATGCTTACACAGACACGAATTGATGCGCATAGGCATACATACACTCACACAGACGCAATTGCTATGTAAATGTGCAATTATACACCCTTTACGTGAGTTCGAATACCGAGAGAGGTAAAATCGATCAAATTTTTTTTTTTTTTTTCTTAATTTTTTTTATTTTCTATAATTATTGTAAACATATGTACAGAGTATTTCAAAGTCGGGACACCCGACTTTATCTTTTTTACTTGTTTGTGTTCTCCATGTCTCTTGTCTCAGTCCTGTTCCTTGAACAGTGTCGTTCCCTTAGGCATTGGATTCTCGAGTGACTCTCATTACACCAGCATCAAGGTCTATTTTCTTGCTTCTTAGGATGCTTTCGGCAAACCTGGCTATTGCGTTCCAGTTCTCTTCGCTGTGAAGCATTTTCTCCACAAGGTTCTCTATAGTGAGCTGTCCGACTGCCATTTCTACGGATGTTCGTTCTATCCGCCATCTTTCGCAATGGAAGAACGTATGTTCTGCGTCGTCTGTTTCTGCATCACCATAGACACAGGTCGGCATGTCAGCTTTGTTCATGCGGGACAGATATTTCCTGAAATACCCATGTCCAGTTAGCAGTTGCGTAAGGTAGTAGTTCACCTCGCCAAGAAATGTTAATTAATTGAAAATTATATAACATTTTTAAAAGTAATTTTTTCTTTGTTTAGTGCATTTGGCATTAGGGTTTTCATTAATAACTTTATGCAGCAACAACAAATATCAAATAGTTGGGGACATCACATACACACACAACAAGCAACAGTTCGTGTCTATGTGTGCGGTATACATTGGGCAATCGAACACAGTTGTTTGATTGTAAAAAAAATAATGCTCTAAAAACAACAACAACTTCAAGTCATTGGCTCGCTCTTCTTCTTTCGATTTGACCATTTAATGTCAATTGCAAAGGCAAAACGCCAAAAGTTTACAGTTACCGTCGCTAGGCAACGACTGCGTAAGCGATAGTAAAGCAGAAACCGAATATCGGAGCTACGCATATTCTGCTTCGCATTGCGGGCAGATGTATGTATGTATGTATATGATTTGTTCTTATTGATCTCTATAAATAATTCGATTTTATTATTTAAATATTCTGCTTATTGCATTCAAACTTCGATATTTTGATGGTATCGGTGCCAGTGGTTTTTTATCGTGGCTCATCGCTGCACGGCATTGACACGAGTGCCGTGTTTCATATTCCGAGTTTGTGCGTGGCCGTATTGATTCAATATGACACGAAAAGACTCAAATGTGAATTTAAATTTGGACTCAAGTATCCTTTCATAGTATCCATCATAGTGTAGGAGCACACTAAGAAAGGCTTTTGGAAAATTCTAGCTCCAACGGGGGGAAAACGAGCTTTAAAAAATATTAGTTATAGTGGTCATGTTCGTTTAACGAAATAATTTGGCAAGAACAAAAATGTAACGGACTATTGAACAATTTTTTGTCAAGAACAGAAAATGTTCATTTAAATACCTTAAATGCCTTCCTACTGGTAACCTTTAAGGTGAAAACATATGGGTAGGTTATGCACACACAAAATAAATACAATTAGAAACATTATATTGAGCCGGGTTAAGACGGGCAATACCTGCTAGTGTATAATAAACGGTGTCTTTTTCAATAGTAATACACTTTATATCAACATACTTTTTCGAACTACTTTTTGATCGGACGTCTGGGTTCTTACGCTGCTGAACCTAAGACTGAATACATCCTCTTTCTGACGCTATTCTTTTTAAACATGTGTGGTGCCAGATATCTCTTATTCTTTTAAGGATGCCCTATAGGGTATTTTATGATTAGATTTAAATATTAACGTTCGCTTATGAATATTCGATATTTACATGTACGTATATATAGCTTATAGTAAGTAATTACATATATGCATCTTAAGTAGCTATTTACATATATACACATCTTACAGTTCGGCCTATCCTGACTCATAATCGTCCCGATTATAGAGTATGCTTTGTTTAGTCATTGCTTGAACTGCCACTTTGTGCTCTTTTATTTGCAACTAGCAGTTCGTCCTCGATGTCTGAACTTATAATTTCACTGTCATTGTCTGAATTTTCAGCCTCAGTATTCAACCACTTTTTCAAAAATGCAGCTTCCCAAATCGCCTTCCTTGTACTTCATTTCAATTCTTCCTCTGTTTTTAATTCGTTGGCTATATCTCTGACTTTTCACAATACCTTCTACCGCTTTTGATCTTATTTCTTGCAAATAATTTCTTTATTCGATTTCTTTTAAATTTTCTTTCAGATAGTCAATAACGGTACCTCTTTGATTTATACCAAACAATAGATCACTCGGTGATGTTCCTGTACTACTGTGGGAAGTATTATTGATGGCAAATTCTATCTCGGGCAAAATCGCGTCTAAAGACTTTTCTGTTCCGCCGCTAGTCAGTTTTGCTACCATTGGGCCGAGGCATCTGTTAACCCGTTCCACTTGACCGTTAGCCTGCGGTGATCCTGTCCCTACCTAACATGTTTTACATTGTTGTTCTTTAAAAATTCTTCAAACTCCTTCGATGTAAATGCACTACCCCGATCGGATACTATTACCTCTGGTCTGCTATATGAAGTGAAATAATCTTTTAAACAGTTTATCGAAATCTTTGTGTCTGTCGAGCTCGTTGCATAAAATTTAATAAATTTCGTAAATCCATCCACTGCTAGTAAAACATATTTTTTCTTAGCCTTCTTAAGTGCTATAGAGCCAAAATGATCGATGTGAACTGTCCGAAATGGTTTGTCTCCCTTTGGAATGCTATGCAGCAATCCCTCGTGCTTGCCGTGTTTCGGCGCAAAAGCTATGCACTTCAAACAATTTGATATGTATTTTTTAATTTTGTCTGTCATATTCGGAAACCAGTACGACTTTATAATAGCATTATACACCTTCTCACAACCTCGGTGACCCATATCATCGTGGTATAACCGTAAAATATTGCTTTCCATAAATTTAGGTACATAAAATAAAATATTCCCCTTATGTTTTCTATAGACTAGTCCATTCCTCAATTCATAAAAACTGTCTTCCGTTTCTTCTAACTGCTTACGTTTCTTACATATATTTTCGTCCATATTTTGATACAACGAGAGATTTTGTTCAAATGTATTTTCTTCCAAAACTAAAATGTGTGGTATCCTACTTAATGCATCCACGTGCTGCATGCGGCTTCCTGGTCTTTGCTCGGCTACTTAATTATAATTCTCTAACTCTAACGACCATCGTGCAATTCTCGGACTCAGTGTTTTCTTACTCAATGTCAGTGCAAGTGAATTACAGTCTGTTACCCATTTGAATTTCTTCCCGTGTAAATATATTCTAAACCGTTCCAATGAATAGATCAAAGCAAGTGTTTCTAACTCGTAACCATCATATCTGGACTAACAATCGGTAGCTCTCCTTGAAAAATAGAAAATAGGGTGCATATGTCCGTCCTCTTTTTATACCCTGTACCCGTAGGGTAAAAAGGAAGGAAGCATCTCCGACCCCATAAAGTATATATATTCTTGATCAGCATGACGAGAGAAATCGATCTAGACATGTCCGTCCGTCTGTCCGTCCGTCTGGATGAACGCGAGGATCTCAGAAACTATAAAAGCTAGAATAACCAAAGTTGGTATCCAGATTCTCCTACATCCGAGTAAGGACGAGTTTATTTTTTTTTTAATTTTCCCCCCCTTCCCCCGCTACAGAATTTCGTCAATAGCGTCCACATTTCAAATGCTACCTAAACCAAACTTTGCACACATAATTTATAAATAATTATCTACTGTTGTTGAAAATTTTATTCAATTCTATCAATTCTAAGAAAAGTTATCAGCGAACAAAATTCTCGCTAGTACAACCCCCACAAACTGCAGCAACAAGTTCGCTCTTCTTCTTCCTCTTTTTGCTGCTACTTTGGGCGCATATAACTCAGTGACGGAAGTTTACCTGGGTACAGGGTATTACACTGTCGGGTTTGCTCGACTGTAGCGTTCTCTCTTGTTTTGTAATAATACAGCGCCGAATCCGCGTGCGCTCCCATCGGTATGTAGCTCAATTTCGGCCTTCGGATCATAAATTGCTAAAATTGGAGCACTTGTTAATTTTTCTTTTAACATTTCAAAGCACTGCATTTCTTCCTCATTAAACTGAAATTTCGCATTTTTTCTTACTAGGTTGTACAGTGGTTTTGCTAACATTGAAAATTGCATTATAAAGTTTCTAAAGTACGAACAGAGACCTAAAAAACTTTGCACTTCCTTAACATTTTTGGGAACTGGGAAATTGGAAATTAACTCTATATTCTTTTGATCTGGTTGTATACCCTCCTTAGTTACATGATATCCAAAATATTGAACTTTGTCTTCCATAAATTTACACTTATCTAACCTCAGTTCTAATTTATTCCTTGTCAACCTTTGAAATACTTCCTTCAGAATTGCTAAATGCTCATCTACAGATTCTGTTGCAATCATAATGTCGTCCAGATATATCGCTAAACTGCCTTTCCTAATCATGTCATCAAAAACAGAATTCACAAACCGCTGAAATGTTGACGGGGCATTATAACACACAGAAGGAGGCGTGGCAGACCCCACAAAGTATATATATTCTTGATCAGGATGAGAAGACGAGTCGATATAGCCATGTCCGTCTGTCCGTCTGTCTGTATGAGCGCAAGGATCTCAGTAAGTACAAGAGCTATGATAACCAAAATTGGTATCAAGGTTCCTATAAGCCCTAGGCAGATCGAGTTTGTTTATTTTTTCTGATACACCCCCCACTCCCCCGCAATTCGTATTTTTTTCTTATAACTTCCGTAATTCTTGGAATTTTGAAATCAATTTTGGTAGGTACATCCAGTTAGTACTAATGTGTCCGTGTGCCAAATTTCATATCATGATAGGTCAATTCTGAAGAAAGTTATAGCCATAAGTAAAATCGCTGCTCATGCGCTGCCTGCAGCTCTGTCGGCAGCGCTGCCCGCAGCTGTTGTTGTTGTTGCTGCTTTGGTTCAACTTTGTGCTGCATACATACACGCATATAAACACGCATAGGTACGTGATGTAAATGTATGCTGTTTAAACTGAACATAAACATGTATTCTAATTTAATTTAATTTAATTAATTAATTCATTCATTCTTTTTTTTAATAATATAATTTAAAAAAAAAATTTTTTTTTTTAGTTTTTCCTTTTTGTGGAGAGTACAGGCTATTTTACTGTCGGGCTTGCTCGACTGTAGCGTTCTACCTTGTTTTTACTAAGAAGTTCATCCAAAATTACATGTACTTGCTCTTTTTCGTGGAATGATAACTTGCGAGGCGAAAAGTGGAAGGGTTTTTCGGAATTCAAACTCAGCTTAATTTGACATTTCGCTTCTGGTTCATTGGGACGAACGCTGTACATATAATGTTGCTTAAATATGTTTTTGAATTTTGTTTTATCTGTTATCGAAATGTTAGTATTGTTAATAAATGGAAACTGATCAATATCGGTTGCATCTATAGCCATTATTTCTGAAATTTGTTCATCCATTTCATTTAATTCGCATTTAGGTGGACTTAAATTTTTGCTTTCGTTCCTTATTTCTTCTGTTTGGCTTCCACATTTCTGACTTATTATTTTAGTTTGGTTTACTTTAATTATTTCATAGTTAGCTTTCTCCAAAAAATCTGTTCCTAATATAGCTGCAAAGCACATTGTGCTGTTGGGTACAACATAAAATTCTTTCGCTTGACGCAGTCGATTGCAATATGACCCATTTCAACGCAAATAAAACAGGAACCCAGCTCCCGCTTTGCTTTACGGCAGTCTGCCGCAAAGTGCCCTTTGGAGTTGCAATTGTAGCATCGGATCACGGTGTCTTCATTAAGTTGACGGCTCCCGGTATTAGGTGTGATGCTGCCTTTGTAGTTGCTGCATCTGATGACCTCTGGTTCTAAACAGATATCTTTAAACGCATCCAAAAGATCATCCGTCTTTTCGAACCGCTGCATCTGTGCCTGCGTACGCAGAATAGGGTTTGGTATTCCATTTATAAGATGTTCCAACAGCTCGACATTAGAAAAGCTTAGGTGACTCGACAATATTAATTTTTCATAAAAATATTCTCGAAACGACTCTTTGGTGTGCCACTTTCTATTGGTGAATTCCTGTTTTTGAATAAGCTGACTCTTCGTGTTGTTAAATAAAGCTGACATTTCCATCAAGAGGTCGTCCACCGCAATAGTCATCAAATCTGGGCGATTTTTCAACCACTTCAATGCCTTGCCCTTTAATCGGTTTGCAATGATTGCACGAACACTGTGGTCATCCAATTCATACGCATTCTGCACGGACTTTATCTGCTGATGGAAATGTGAGAAATTATTTTTATCTTCGTTAGGATCAAACTCAGTAATTAATTCTTTCAGGTGGGCGAACGATATCGAGTTCTTCGTAGGCGGACTGTTGTGTTTAACAAACTGCATTTTCTCTCTGTGCTCTAACTGTAGCTCTCTTTTTAGTAGATCTACTTCACGACGTAAAATTTGAATTTCTTTAAGATACAATTCTTCCATATGGTCATTTAAATGATTTATTTTATTGTTATTAGTGATGTCACTACTCACGCTGCTTCTGTTTTCGTTGTCCATAATTATGCTGCTGCTGTGCGCATCTCTGCCATTGCTGCCGCTGTAAACTTCTCTGCCGTTGTCAATCTCGCTGTCGCCGCTCACATCTCTGTCGTTGCTGCCGCTTTTACTGTCTCTGCCGCTGTTCACATTTCTGCCGTTGCTGCCGCTGTAAACTTTTCTGCCGCTGTTAAGATCTATGTCGTTGCTGCCACTGTAAACTTCTCTGCCGCTGTTAAGATCTATGTCGTTGCTGCCACTGTTAATTTCTCTGCCACTGTTAAGATCTATGTCGTTGCTTCCACTGTTAATTTCTCTGCCACTGTTAAGATCTATGTCGTTGCTGCCACTGTTCTCTAGGTTTACGACGCTATCCTCATATTCTTGTTTTTCCATAGTGCGTAGTAATTGAATTCCGTTTTCTGCCTTGCTCATACTTGCGTTTACCGTTAGTTGCGGCGTCTGTATGACGGCGTCGTCTGCTGACATTGAAATTTCATCAATTCTTGTAAGGTCGCTCTTTGTATGGTTACTCAACTTTTGCATATCTAATGCTATAATATTATAGCATATTATCCATATGCTATACAACCTTCCAAATTTGCATAGGGCTTCGGTAAGAAATTAATTAACTTAATTTATTTATTCAGTATTTGCCAAATCTGAGTATAAATTTTTTAAAATTATAGGAGTTATGGAAAAAACACGAATTGCGGGGGAGTGGGGGTGTATCAGAAAAAATGAACAAATTTGATCTGCCTAGGGCTTATAGGAACCTTGATACCAAGCCCCAGACACACAAAAGCTGTATTTAAACATATGAACGCGTTATAATTTAATTAATATATATATAATTAATTAACACTTTTTTTGTGGAAAGCGTATTTAAGAGTTGGGCCCATTCGACACTATCAGTCCATTCTTGTTTCCTTTCCAATTTACTCGCCCTTACTAAATGTAGATAAGAATATACATTGAAATAAAAATACTATTATTCGATGAAAAGATTATTTTATGAAAATCTTATTTGTCTTCGAAGTACGTAAAACTGACAGTGCATCATTTTACACATCCCTTAATCCATGGCTAATGTTTGGGGAGAAAAAACTACATAATATACATGGTACATACACACATTCAGGCACAAACAGTACAAATGCATTAAACTTGAGTGGTAGTGACGGATATTTTCCGCAACTCAAACATTTTTTCATTCTGACAACCTTCTTTCGGTTTCATATTGACAAGATTGTGAGGTAAGCAGTACTGGGGTGAGATACAGAGAATGTGTTAGCACAAAACATGGCACATTTTTATGGCTGGGTGTCATAAAAAGCTTTGAATCTGACACATGGTGCTAAATGTGGGGGTTAGATTGGTTGAACTTATGGGTAAAGGCATGACACATGCAGGAAAACATAGCGATGTGTGTATGTACATATTAAGCTTCAATAGATATTTTATATCAACGGCTGTCAATGTTTGTGGCAAAATTTCAAAAGCAAATAATTTTGTGCCAAACTTCGGAAGTAAGATAGTTTTCTATGTACATGCAATACCGTTATACATACGCGTTTAGCAGTTATCGTAATATTTATTAAAATTAAATCAATCCTGAATTAATACTATAAACAGTATACAACAACTTTAAATACACGCTCTATAGTTCAAGGCAATTAATAATAATTAATAATAAGGTAACTTTGACCCATTTTGACCCACTTTGACCCGATTTGTTTTACGAGGAAATTCATGATACTGCACATTTGGTCTTGTGTACCGAACCCTCTTTTCATTGCTTTATAAAATTCAATCATATGGGGCTTGTTGTTTTTACAAAATATTAATTTTTTCATCTTTATTACATGAAGATAGCAAATAAACAAATTTAGAAGGCTTTGGCTTATAAGAAAGAAGTGTGAGTTCGTTGACATGAAGACAAGAATGAGCCGAAGTTAATAAGTTAGGGATCGGAAAAAGTAGACCTTCTTTATGTATTGATGTCGACATGAATGAACTAAACAACAAATTTGTACAACTAGCAGTACCTGAAGTCCTTGAAAATACGTACCTGAATTCTACCTTGTTATTAAACTGTGATACTTCTTTTAGTTTTATGTGTGTACGTCAATGTGATGTCTTAGATGCAGTTCTTAAAATGAAGTCCAACGCCATTGGCCTAATTGAGTTACACCCCAAATTTTTAAAATTTTTGCTTCCGAAAGTCTTAAATTATATAACTCATATATTTAACTCAGTGCTTACGACATCGTGCTTTCCGTACAAGTGGAAATCAGGAAAAATTATTCCTATCCCGAAAGGAACCAATGACTTCAGGACAAGCACAATTCTACCATTTCTATCAAAAGCACTTGAACACTTGATGACCAAACAAATTAGCATAGTTTGCACTAGCATTAGCAATCTCGGAAAAACATTTCTTTATTTCTGCTGTTCGTCTGTGGAATGATCTTCCGCATAACCTAAAAACAACAAGAGAGAACAGACGGACGGACATGTCTAGATCGATTTCTCTCGTCATACTGATTCAGAATATATATACTTTATGGGTCGGAGATGCTTCCTTCTGCATGTTACATACTTTGCACAAACCACAAAGGGTATATTAACCCTTTTTACCCTACGGGTACAGGGTATAAAAGATGAACCACAATAACACCCTAAGTTGTTTTCAATTCCGATGGAATTTCCCTCTTATTTGATCGTAAAATATAAAAATATACAAAGTCCTACATTGTTAATTCTAAAGTCACACAAACATTGTTCGTCGTCGGATCGACGAATTTTTAAGAATTTGTAAAACTCCGAATCGTGTCTTTGCGTGCTTGTATGCAGTAAAGAAATAAGTCAAAGCAGCAACAACAACAACAGCTGCCGGCAGAGCTTTGGCAGCATAAAAAAACAAACTCATCCTTTCTCGGACTTAGGAGAATCTGGGTACCAAGTTTGGTTATTGTAGCTCTTATACTCTCTGAGATGCTTCATATGCGTTCATACAGACGGACGTACATGGCTATATTGACTCGGCTTGTCACCCTGATCAATAATATACATACTATGTGGGGTCTGCCACGCCTCCTTCTGTATGTTACATTCATTCGCACTAAACTAGTATACCATTTTACCCTTTGGGTACAGAGAACGCTACAGTCGAGCAAGCCCGACAGTACAATGTACCTGTACTGTGCCTGTACTCTCCACAAAAAAGGAAAATTAAAAAAAAATTTAAATAAATTAAATTATTAAAAAACAAGATAGAACGCTACAGTCGAGCAAGCCCGACAGTAAAATAGCCTGTACTCTCCACAAAAAAGGAAAATTAAAATATATATATATTAAAAAAAAATTAAATTATTTAAAAAAAAATAATTAATTTATTAAATTAATTAAGAAAATTTATTTAATACGTACATACAAGACATCTTTATGTACAGTTTTACATTTACATCATGTGTCTATGTGTATTTATATGCGTGTATGTATGTAGCACAAAGTTCAACCAAAGCAGCAACAACAACAACAGATGCGGGCAGCGCTGCAAGCAGAGCATGAGCAGCGATTTTATTTATGGCTATAACTTTCTTCAGAATTCACCTATCATGATGAAATACGGACACATAAGCACTGGACGTAACTACCAAATTTGATTTTAAAATTCCGAGAATTACAGAAGTTATAAGAAAAAACACGAATTGCGGGGGAGTGGGGGTTTTATCAGAAAAAAAACACAAACTCGTCCTTTGTCGGACTTAGGAGAACCTGGATACCAAGTTTGGTTATTGTTGGTCGCCAACTATGCACGATTTTCTATAACTCCCGGAATTCTTGGAATTTTCATATTCATCATGATAGGTCAATTATGAAGAAAGTTATAGCCATAAATAAAATCGCATGCTCTGCCTGCAGCTCTGCCCGTAGCTGTTGTTGCTGCTTTGGTTCAACTTTGTGCTGCACACACACAGACACGATGCTGATGCAAATTCATTATAAGTGTTTAGAGGAGATTTCGAATATATCACCTGATCAGCTATATTTAATAAAAAACACGGGACGAATTCAATTAAACTTAACTTTATTGTAGCGTGTCTATAATTGGAGTGAGAACAAAACTGGCTGTAGTCAATATGCGAATGCAGCGTAGAAAAAAGCTCGTCAGTATATAAAAGCTCTGTCTGCGAGTGAGAGCAAGAGCGGATTGATCTTTAACAGAGACAGCTGAGCAAGATAAAGATAACATATGTAGTTCTTAACAAGAACTAAACAAACATAAGCCAACACGCATTTACATTTAATTTACATTAAATCAATTGTTCTGCTCCAAACAATATGCATGTGTTGAATATTTTATGTTTAATTAAATTAATTTTTTTAACTTTTTTTAAATAATTTTTTTAATTTTTTCTTTTTTTGTGAAGAGTACAGGGTATTTTACTGTCGGGCTTGCTCGACTGCTCGAGTTATATCTTGTTCTAATTAAATTAATTAATTAAATTAAATATAAAATATTTAATACATACATACATAAATTTACATCAAAATCGTGTCTATGCGAGTTTGTGTTCTTGTACAGTACACAATTATGTCAAAGCAGCAACAACAACAGCTGCGGACAGAGCCTGCGAAGATATTATAATTATGGCTATAACTTCCCCTATAATTGACCTATCATGATGGAGCTTGGCATACAGACACATAATCACTGACAGGAGGTATTTGCCAAATCTGAGTAAAAATTTTAAAAATTACGGTGAATGTGGAAAAAACATGAATTGGGGGAGTGGGGATTTAAATCAAAACAAGAGAGAACGCTACAGTCGAGCAAGCCCGACAGTGCAATACCCTGTACCCAGGAAAACTTCCGTTACTGAGTTATATGCAGCCAAAGCAGCAGCAAAAAGAGGAAGAAGAAGAGCGAACTTGTTGCTGCAGTTTGGGGGGGTTGAACTGGCGAGAATTTGTTTCGCTAATAACTTTTCTTAGAATTGACCAAATTGAATATAATCTTAAATAATTTTTAAAATTTTTAGATAATTATTTATAAATTATGTGCGCAAAGTTTGGTTTAGGACCTAGGAGAATCTGGATGCCAACTTTGGTTATTCTAGCTTTTATAGTTTCTGAGATCTTTGCGTTCATCCAGACGGACGGGCAGACGGACGGACGGGCGGACATGTCTAGATCGATTTCTCTCGCCATGCTGATTCAGAATATATATACTTTATGGGGTCGGAGATGCTTCCTTCTGCTTGTTACATACTTTGCACAAACCTAATATACCCTTTTTTCCCTACGGTTACAGGGTATAATAAAAACAAGAGAGAACGCTACAGTTGAGCAAGCCCGACAGTAAACAAGTAAAAAAGCTAAAGTCTGGTGACCCGACTTTGAAATACTCTGTATATATGTTTAAAATAATTATAGATATTTAAAAAAGCAGGAGAAATATAAAAAAAATGTTGATCGATTTTACCTCTTTTGGTATTCGAACTCACGTAAATGCTGTATAATTCCACATTTACATAGAAATTACGTCAATGTGAGTGTATGTATGTATATGCTCGTATATTCGTCTCTGTGTAAGCACCAGCATCAACAACAGCCGCGGGCAGCGCTTGGGCAGCGCTTGATCAGCGCTTGATCAGCGCTGCAGCAGAAAATATATTTATGGCTATAACTTCTTGTTAAATCGGTCTATCATGATGAAACTTGGCATACGGACACGGGAGTTACGATTTGCGTTGAAGAGGGGGGATGGAGGGAAATTCCAAAATACACATTCACATAAGGCATCTTGGACTAAAATTTGGTGTCCGTAGGTCTTATAGCCTCCGAGATATAGGCGATTATACGAATGGAAAATCGGTAAAACCCCATAGGGTGTAGTGTGGGGGGGGGGGGGGGGGGGGGGGAATGAAGAAAATAAAACAAACTTGCACAGCGTACACATATAACTTTGTGCAAAATTTGGTGTCTCTAGCTCTTATAGTCTCTGAGATACAGGTGTTCATACGGACAGACGGACACACAGACAGACAGGGCTAGATCGACTCGTCTTGTCATGCTGATCAAGAATATATATACTTTGTGGGGTCTGCCACGCCTCCTTCTGCCTGTTACATTTTCAGCTCCCGCAAACCTAATATACTCTTGTACATTTTATGTACAGAGTATAAAAATATTAGTTACTAGCAGGTATTGCCCGTCTTCACCCGGCTCAATATAATGTTTCCAATTGTATTTATTATAACATTTTCTGTTCTTGACAAAAAATTGTTCAGTAGTCCGTTACATTTTTGTTCTTGCCAAACTATTTCGTTAAACGAAGATGACCACTATAACTAATATTTTTTAAAGCTCGTTTTCCCCCCTTTAGAGCTAGAATTTTCCAAAGACTTTCTTAGTGTGCTCCTACACTATGATGGATACTATGAAAGGATACTTGAGTCCAAATTTCATCTTTTACCGTTTGGGCTGTGCGTTTCTCACCAATTAGTCAGGACAAACTGTTTTATATATAGAGATAACGCAACGTTTTATGATAGACTATGTGCAAAAAGGGGAATAATTATAAGGGTATATCCTAATTTTAAATTCACATTTGAGTCTTTTCGTGCCATATTGAGTCAATACGGTCACGCACAAACTCGGAATATGAAACACGGCACTCGTGTCAATGCCGTGCAGCGATGAGCCACGATCAAAAAGCACTGACAATTCTTATCTCAATTAGCTAGAGTAAAACTTTCGGTAGTTGAAGCCACCGATACCATCAAAATATCGAAGTTTGAATGCAATAAGCAGAATATTTAAATAATAAAATCGAATTATTTATTGAGATCAATAAGAACAAATCATATACATACATACATCTGCCCGCAATGCGAAGCAGAATATGCGTAGCTCCGTTATTCGGTTTCTGCTTTACTATCGCTTACGCAGTCGTTGCCTAGCGACGGTAACTGTAAACTTTTGGCGTTTTGCCTTTGCAATTAACATTAAATGGTCAAAACGAAAGAAGAAGAGCGAGCCAATGACTTGCAGTTGTTGTTGTTTTTAGAGCATTATTTTTTTACAATCAAACAACTGTGTTCGATTGCCCAATGTATACATTAATACGAATGTACATATATGCTATATTCATACACAGGCATACATATGTATGTATGTTTCTTTTTACTTTTTCAACCGCACGTAGAGAACCGCACACATAGACACGAACTGTTGCTTGTTGTGTGTGTGAGTGTGTGTATGTGATGTCCAACTATTTGATATTTGTTGTTGCTGCATAAAGTTATTAATGAAAACCCTGATGCCAAATGCACTAAACAAAGACAAAATTACTTTTAAAAATGTTATATAATTTTCAATTAATTAACATTTCTTGCTCTGTCAGTGCAAGACGAATGTACAAACATACACATGTAGATACATATGAACATACATAGATGTGCACATACTTGTATGAATGGACATTCACACATTAGTGTCTCACATGTTGCTTTGGCTATTTCAATCGTTTGCACGCAACTACACGAACAGCTGCTTGCATGTGTGTGTGTGTATGTATACTTAGTTGTCCCCAACTGTTTGATAATAAATATTAAAACCCCAATAATTCAAGCTCCAATGCAAATTTCGAAAATCTAAGTATGCAGTTTTGTATTCTTTAATTGATTTTAGAAACTAACTTTTAAGTCGATCGGTTGAAAAATTCGGTTGAAAAATTTTTCAAACAAACTTTGGAGCTAATTTTCGCCCCTTTGGAGCTCGAATTTTCCAAAATCCCTTCTTAATGCACATTTACACTATGATAGGATACTTGACCCCAAATTTCAGCTTTCTAGCTCTTACCCTTTGGGCTGTGGGCTGTTGACGCGGTTTCCTTTTGTGCCCCAAGAAAACCCCAATAATTCAAGCTCCAACAAAAAATTTAAAAAACCGAGTATGTATTTTTCTTTGTATTCTTTAATTGATTTCAGAAACCAAGTTTTATGTCGATCGGCTAAAAAATTCGGATTTTTCAAACAAACTTTGGAGCCCTTTGGAGCTCGAATTTTCCAAAATCCCTTCTTAGTGCGCATCTACACCATGATATGATACTTGAGCCCAAATTCCGAATTCCTAGCTTTTACCGTGTGGGCTGTTGACGCGGTTTGCTTTTGTGCCCCAACATTTTTTTACAGGAAAACTCCCATATATTAGGCCCCAAAAAAATACCAAGTAAACAGTTTTTCTTGGAATTGTTCTGAGAGTATACAAACTAAGTTTGAAGTTAATCAGATGAAAACTGTAGATTTTTCATACAAACGTTGGAGCCTGTTTTCCCCCCTTTGGAGCTCGAATTTTGCAAAATCCCTTTTTAGTGGCCACCTACACTATGAAAGGATACTTAAGTCCAAATTTCAGCTTCCTAGCTTTTACCGTTTGGGCTGTACGTTGATCACCAATCATTCAATCAGGACAAACTGTTTTATAAAAACAAAAATGTACAAATTTAAATAAGTTGCATGCCTTCCTACTGGTAACTAATAAGGTGAGAACATATGGGTAGGTATGCACACATAAAATAAGTACAATTTGAAATATTATATTGAGCCGGGCTAAGACGGGCATTACCTTCTATTATATATAGTGGGGAAGGAGTTTTATTTATTTATATATAGCTGGCCGTTAGACAAATAAAATTCCCCCACCATGTTGGATGGGTTCTTAGATATTTTTGTCATTTATTGACTTTTTATAGCCTGTACCCAAAGGGTGAAAGGCTATACTAGTTTTGTGCGAATGTATGTAACAGGGAGAAGGAGGCGTGGCAAATCCCACAAAGGACATAAATTCTTGATCAGGGTGACAAGCCGAGTCGATATAGCACTGTCTGTCCGTCTGTCCGTCCGTCCATCCGTCCGTCTGTCTGCATGAGCGCAAGGATCTCAGGAAGTACAAGAGCTAGAATAACCAAACGTGGTATCGAGGTTCCCCTAAGTCCTAGAAACGCGATAGTAGTTATATATAGAATTAAGACAACGCTGAGTCCTACAAACTCAGCGATAGCATAAGTAAATTTAAGATAACGCTGCGCCTTACAAACGCAGCATAGCATTAAGGGATGAAAAATAATTAAATAAAAGTATGCAGCTAGCAATAGCTTCGTGTCAGAATATTCTACATCGTAAAAGTGTACGCACGCGTTTTAGTGTAAACACACGCATATAAACACGCATTGGCACGTGATGTAAATGTATGCAGTTAAAACTGAACATAAACATGTCTTCTAATTTAATTAATTAATTAATTAGTTAAATTTTTTTATAATTTAAATTTTTTTTTAAATTTGTTTTTTTTTTTATTTTCCTTTTTTGTGGACATTACAGGCTATTTTACTGTCGGGTTTGCTCGACTGTAGCGTTCCCTCTTGTTTTTAGGTTAGAAAGTCTACGCGTAAGCCATGGAGGCTTAAGAGAAGACAATGATGCGACGTTATTGGGAACACAGACATCGAAGATTTAATACATGGTGTCATAAAAAAATTTTGAATCAGCATCTATATAAACCAACCAAGAAATACCAATTAGTATTAGAAATCAAACGGTTAAGCATAAAAAAATCACATTTGTGAAAGCCTTTGCGAGGGATGAACACTCAGAAGACCATGAACTAGATCTAGAAAAGGGTAGACAAATTTCTAGAGTAGGATGATATCTTCAGCCAGTGTTAAAGGAGAAGATCTAGAAACAATAACATTAGTGATATCATTACAAACACCTAATCGAGATATCTATGAAAGTGATTGTATATTGGATTAATTTGAAATAAAGAGAGTTCAAGAAGGCAATCTAAAGTCATGCTGTGACGAAGGAATAAGGTGAGGGGAACTATCAAAGAATGACCAAGAAATACTTGGTAAATTAAAGTCCCCCACAACAAACTTCTCTGATACAAGTAATATGGAGCATATAAACTTGAATATCAGAAGAAGGAGGAATATAGGAGCAAGTGATATATAGCTCTATTTCGTTCTACTTAAAAAACAGGATCCAACGAATTTTGCTCAGGTCGCATATCTCTAAGCCCATTTTTGCATCATCAGATGTGGCTTAAAGTCATCATAAGTAATCTTGCCCCTTTTCTTTTTACATTATTTATTAATGATCTCCCCTCTACCTTATCACACTCTCATATACTTATGGATGCTGATGATGTAAAACTTATTCTGTCTTACAAAAGCCCTCTTCATTTTCAACGCCTGCGGGATGATCTGAACTGCATGCAATCTTGGTGCTTAGCAAACCATTTGCACCTCAATTGCTTTAAATGTAAAGTCATGACCTTTTATCGAGCCTTTTAGTCACATATACGATTGACAATGTCTCATTGCAGCGTATATCGACTGTTAAAGACCTTGGGGTTCTTTTTATAACCAAAGGGTAAAGGCTATACTTGTTTTGTGCGCATGTATGTAACACACAGAAGGAGGCGTGGCAGACCCCACAAAGTATATATATTATTAATCAGGATGACAAGACAAGTCGATATAGCCATGTCCGTCTGTCCGTCTGTCTGTATGAGCGTAGGGATCTCAGGATGTACAAGAGCTAGAATAACAAAACTTGGTATCGAGGTTCCCCTAAGCCCTGGGCAGGTCAAGTATATTTTTATACCCTGTACCCGTAGGGTAAAAAGGGAATATTAGGTTTGTGCAAAATATGTAACATACAGAATGAAGCATCTCCGACCCCATAAAGGATATATATTCTTGATCAGCATGACGAGAGAAATCGATTTAGACATGTCCGTCCGTCTATCCGTCCGTCTGGATGAACGCGAGGATCTCAGAAACTATAAAAGCTAGAATAACCAAAGTTGGCATCCAGATTCTCCTAGGTCCGAGTAAGGACGAGTTTATTTTATTTTTTTTAATTTTCCCCCCCTTCCCCCGCTACAGAATTTCGTCAATAGCGTCCACATTTCAAATGCTACCTAAAGCCACACACTTTGCACACATAATTTATATATAATTGTCTACTGTTGTTCAAAATTTTATTCAATTCGCTAAGTTATTAGCAAAACAAATTCTCGCCAGTACAACCCCCCCAAACTGCAGCAACAAGTTCGCTCTTCTTCTTCCTCTTTTTGTTGCTGCTATGGGCTCATATAACTCAGTGAAGGAAGTTTACCCGGGTACAGGGTATTACACTGTCGGGCTTGCTCGACTGTAGCGTTCTCTCTTGTTGATTTTCATATTATATGTAGCATGATTTTATTTCTTAAAAAAGGAACTCAAATATCTTAAAGTTAACAAATTAATATAAATTAAAATATCATAACTATTTTTATTTAAATAAAGAGGAAAGTATTTCTTTTCGCTAATAGTTTTGTTGGATTCAAGTGCACATGCACGCGCCGAGATCATTACTCGGTTGCCATGACTCGCGAATTAGTACTGAGGCGAATATTTCGGTCATGCAGGTATGATTGTAAATATAAAAACTTTCCTGTTTAATTTATTGAAAAACCAAGTAAACCGGTGTTATGGAAAATCAGCAGAGAAAGTTGGTGCCCTCACTGGAGTTGCAGCACGATTAGTCGATGGATCTACATTACACCGTCTGCTAAAATCTGCAAAAAGATGGAGTCATCGTCAATATGCCAATTCTAACTGGTAACTATTTAAGAGTAATGCGTCAACTATGGCAACACGTAGAATTTCTTTTTATATATGAAATTTCTATGGTTCCTTACGAGATGCTCTGTATGATTGACTCTCGTCTGCGACAATTAAAAAATTCAACAAGTCTACATCACAAGGCGCGATTCCTTCGTGGGAGCAGTTCTCCAAATTTCTTTAACGGCGGTGTCAGACCATGCAAAATATGGAGCATGCTATGGCAACACGAACGCCTAGCCCACAGGTTGGAAAGATCAACAAAATTACTAACGCTAATAATAGATCATTTGTTGCTACTAACGACAATCCTCCTGGTTGCTTATTCTATGACGACGCAAGTCACATGATTTATAATTGCTCACAGTTTGGGAATTTGTCCCCTGCGTTGCGCCTTAAAGAAGCAAAAAGGCTTACACTTTGCCTTAATTGCTTACGAAAAGGCCATCAGTGTCGAGTGTGCACTGCTTCCAGTTGCCGTAAATGTCGTTTAAAGCATCACACCATATTGCATATCGGAAATTCTGGCTCGAGTGCATCAAATGCTCAGGTTACCGCCTCAACTGCTCACATGCCCGAGCCAATGCCATCCACTTCTGCTCACAGCGCTACAGATTACCCGTCGTCCGCATATCCTGTTTCTCTTGCAGCCCAGAATCTCGGTAGCGATGTAGCTACATCCATTGTCATGGTGAAAAATCGTTCGGGCACATTGGTGCCATGTCGTGCACTGCTCGACTCCGGATCGCAGTCGCACATCGTCACATCTCGTTTCGCAAATCAGTTTGACTTGAGAAAGTCAAGGTCCATTACACATATCTCTGGAATTGGAGATTCCAGTTTCGCTACGGATGGCTTTAAAGTCAACCTTAACATGCAGTCACGAGTCTCGGGATATTCTGCAAACATCACTGCGTTGGTTGCATCTAAGATCACTGATTGCCAGCCAAGCTTCTCGTTCGATGCGTCAACTTGGCGCATACCTTCAAATCTGCAATTGGCTGATCCTGATTTCTTCAAATCGCCGCGCATCGATTTATTAATTGGCTCAATCATCTTTTTAGAATTGCTTTGCATTGGCCAAGTTAAAACGTTCCTGGATCTACCAGTCTTGCAGAAGACTCGCCTCGGCTGGGTTGCTTCTGGTAGTTGTAGGAAGCCACATTTGTCCACATTGCTTTCTTCGTATTCTTCACAAGCTACAGAAGAAGAAACAATTGCCAGCATTGATAGTCTTGTTCGTCAGTTTTGGGAAGTTGAGAATTATTCAACTACGCAAACCAAGCGTACCAAGGAAGAGCTTGATTGCGAGACGCATTACAAGGCAAACTTCTCAAGGCTTAAATCGGGCGAATATTCGGTGCGTTTGCCTATCAAACTTAGTCTGAATTTTTTGGGAGACTCATATCTACAGGTACATCGCCGTTTTTTAAATTTGGAACGCAAATTGGAGCGTCGTCCGCAGACGAAAGTCCAGTATGCAGCTTTCATCAAGGAATATCTGGAATTAAACCATATGTCGCTTGTTAGCCCAGATTCTCTTCACCTTTGCAAGTACTACCTGTCGCATCATTGTGTTTTTAAAGAAGACAGCACAACGACCAAACTTCGAGTCGTTTTCGATGGGTCGGCCGCCACATCATCTGGATATTCTCTAAATTAGATATTAATGGCTGGGCCCACCATTCAACACACTGCTTAGATTTCGCACTTTCCCAGTAGCTCTAACTGGTGATATTTGTAAGATGTATCGCTGCGTCCGCGTCGCTGAGCCAGATAGCTACATGCAGTGCATTTCATGGCGTGATTCCCCGAAGGAAGATGTGCGAGTATACAAACTGGATACCGTAACTTACGGTACGAAGCCTGCATCATTTTTATCGGCGACTTTTATGTTAACGACCTCATCACTGGTGGCAGCTCTGTGGCGGAAGTTCGCGAAATAATGCGTCAAAAATCTGGCTTGTTAGCTAAAGGCCATTTTGCACTTCGCAAATGGTGTTCTAATGCTCCTGCTGTGTTAAAAGACATTCCCGATCAAGAGAAGGAAACGTTTTTAAAGTTCAACGATGGCAGCGATATCAAAAAGGCATTGGGCCTCGCTTGGGATCCCTCATCTGATAGTTTTCTATTTTCGTTTTCGCCCACTCAATCGGCATCTAAGTCTAATAAGCGCTCGGTCCTCTCGACAATAGCTCGCTTTTACGACCCCCTTGGTCTTATTGGTCCAGCCATAACTAAAGCCAAAATCTTTCTACAGGAACTTTGGAGAGAAAAACTGGACTGGGGTGAGCGCTTACCATTATCTTTAAACGAAAAGTGGCTCAGCATGTGCGATCATCTTGGCAGTATGCAGCGCGCAGCATTTCCACGTTTGGCTTTACTACCAGAGGCTCAACTAGAAGTTCAAGGGTTTTCGGACGCCAGTATCGATGCTTATTGGGCCTGCGTGTACCTAGTTTCGAAGTTTTTGTTGCAAATCGCGTGGCATCTATTCAGCAGCACACAGAGGGCATTAGCTGGCGCTATGTTCCTACTTCGCTGAATCCTGTCGACATATTCTCGAACTTTGGTTTCATGGGCCAGAATTTCTGAGAATGCCAAAAGATTCATGGCCAGAAGCCTGCGTTCCAAATAAGCCAACTCTCGAACTTCGCAAATCTTCTGTACTAGTTACGACGACCCGCATCGACATCACGGATGGATTCAAGTACGTGAACTCGTTTCATACAATGCAGCGGATCTACGCATATATATACAAATTTGTACATCGCATAAAATCGGCTGGTCTGTTTGCCTTTGACATTCGAAATGGTACTCAGCTTTTGCTTAGAGTCGTCCAGAGATCGCATTTGTGGGACGATTTTAAGGCAGTTCAGTCAAGGCAGTCGGTAAAGCCATCTAGCAACCTTGCTTCGCTTTCACCGTTCTTTGACAAATCTGGACTTCTTCGTGTCGGTGGCCGTTTGGAGAACTAATCGCTTAATTTCGCCATCCGATCATACTGCCGAAGCAACATCCATTTACACGCTCGTTGATAGCTCACTTTCATGAGAGGAATTTGCATGCCGGCCCTCGATCGTTGCTAGCCATAATACGGACTCAGTATTGGCCCGTGGGAGGTCGTAAAACTGTGGCAAGTGTCATTAGGAAATGCGTCAGATGTTTTCGTGCTAAGCCTCGCCTCATGGAGCACATAATGGCAGACCTTCCAAAGGAGCGAGTGAACCCATCCTCCGCCTTTGCGATCACAGGAGTGGATTACTGTGGCCCATTCTTTTACAAACCTGATGGTCGTAACAAGCCACCGCAAAAATGTTACGTTTGCATTTTCATATGTTTTGCGATCAAGGCGGTTCACATGGAATTGGTACAGGATTTGTCCACATCTACATTTCTGGCTGCACTGAAGCGGTTCATCATGACTCGTGGTCGGCCAGCCTGCATTTGGTCCGATAATGCAACGAATTTCGTTGGCGCCAAAAACGAACTCGCTGAATTGACTCGATTGTTTCTCAGCGACGAGCATCAGTAAGCGGTGCAACAGTTTTGTCTGATCGACAATATGTCGTGCGGTTTGCACCACAAGTAAAACACGTCCGCTCCGTTTGCCAATCTGTTTAATACTGTCCTTTGGTATTCACAATCATGCGATGATATATATCATATACTCTATACTATATATACTCATACTTATACTACTACAAATATAGAATGCAAATTCATCCCTCCGTGCTCTCCGCACTTTGGTGGATTGTGGGAGGCGGCTGTGAAGACGGCGAAATACCATCCAGACCGCGTTTCCAATTTCAGAAGATCCTGCTGACTTGGATGAGCATTTCTTAGTTGGTGGTCCGATCTGTTCATTCTTGGAGCCAGATGTCTCGCAGCTGAATTTTAACCGACTCGACAATTGGCAGCGTGTGTCGTGCAGACTTTGTGGAAGCGATGGAGCAGCGAGTATCTGACCCTGCTTCAACAACGCGCTAAGTGTCGCACTCCGCAAACAGCCGTCCTTGTCAACGACGTCGTCCTCGTCAAAGACGAGAACTTGCCACCGCTTAAATAGGCGCTGGCAAGAATACAGGAGCTGGTCCCTGGAAAAGATGGCACAGCCCGAGTTGCCATATTAAAGACAGCCGCTGGAGTGACCAAGCAGGCAGTAACCAAGCTATGTCTGTTACCTATTCGAGATGATGTTGAAAGCCCCCGCCTTCCAACGGGGGGAGGATGTTTGGTCCAGCAGTCAACGCACCATAAACCATAAATTTTAACTTAAAATTTGACTAGCATTGCTCTGCGCAACATGAGTGCTTTTAACGTAGTTATCACACTACACTTGTTTGTTTGTACGCACTCAGCTACTTTTCGTTTGTTCTTCCTTTGCTCATTTGCCTTCTGCATAGATTTAATTATGCTGCTGCATTTTTTTTATTGTGTCTGGCTCGAGCGCACGGCCGTCGAAGGGCCGCTTGCATCGCCCACAATATAAAACATTAAATAAACGCGCCTGCAACCGTATTTGTATTATCGAACATCTCGTCTTATTATTTGAAGGAAATAAATAGCTGCTGAAAAAGCTCTGTAGGTCAACAAATTTAATTTAATTAAATGAATTACTTAATTAAATTAAATTACTTTATTTTTTTGTGGAGTGGTACAGGGTATTTAAGAGTTGAGCCTGCTCGACTTTAGCATTCCTTTCTTGTTTAGTTTTTATACCCTGTACCCGTAGGGTAAAAAGGGTATATTAGGTTTGTACAAAGTATGTAACATGCAGAAGGAAGCATCTCCGACCTCACAGAGTATGTATATTCTGAATCAGCATGACGAGAGAAATCGATCTAGACATGTCCGTCCGTCTGTCTGTCTGCCCGTCTTTCTGGATGAACGCAAGGATCTCATATACTATAAGAGCTAGAATAACCAAAGTTGGCATCCAGATTCTCCTTTGTCCGAGAAAGGACGATTTTTTTTTATTTTTTGGGGTTTTTCCCCCATCAATACCGACCACATTTTAAAAGTTACATTAACCAAACTTTGTACACATAATTCATACACAATACTCTACTTTTTATAGGCTGTACCCAAAGGATGAAAGGCTATACTAGTTTTGTGCGCATGTATGTAACACACAGAAGGAGGCGTGGCAGACCCCACAAAGTATATATTCTTGATCAGGGTAACAAGCGCAAGGGTCTCAGAAGGTACAAGAGCTTGAATAACCAAACCCGGTATCCAGATTCCCATAAGCCCTAGGCAGGTCAAGTTTATTTTTTTTATTCTGATACACCCCCTACTTCCCCGCAATTCGTGTTTTTTCCGTAGGTCTTGGAATTTTGAACTAAAATTAGGTAGCTACATCCCGTTAGTGATTATGTGTCTGTGGGCCAAGTTTCATCATGATAGGTCAATTCTGAAGGAAGTTATAGCCATAAATAAAATCGCTGCCCATGCTCTGCTTGCAGCGCAGCCGGCAGCGCCGACCGCAGCTGTTGTTGTTGCTGCTTTGGTTCAACTTTGTGCTGCCTACATACACGCCGAGACACGATTCTGATGTAAATGAATGCTGTTGAAACTGTACATGAACATGTCTTTAATTTCATTAAATAATTTAATTAATATACTTTTTTTGAATTATTAAAAATTTTTTTTACTTTATTTTTTTTTCCTTTTGGTGGGAGGTACAGGGTATTTAAGAGTTGAGCTTGCTCAACTTTAGCATTCTTTTCTTGCTTCATCTAAATAGGTTAATTCTAAGAAAAGTTATTAGCGAAACAAATTCACTCCAGTACAACCCCCCAAACTGCAGCAACAAGTTCGCTCTTCTTCTTCCTCTTTTTACTTCTGCTATGGGCGCATATAACTCAGTGACGGAAGTTGACCGGGGGTACAGGTTATTTCACTGTTGGGCTTGCTCGAATATAGCGTTTTCTCTTGTTTAAACTATAATTTATGTTGCGACGCGAATAAGTATATTACATCTCATCAACGCGACGTAGACATTCAATAAAATAGCAGCACATATCATACATATACACATAAACCTGTACACCCATATTGTTTTAGCATAGATAATATTGGCACCATAGTCTGCCCGCGCACATGAATTACAGGTGCATTGACACTGGCCAGCCAACATAAGCCAGAATAAGATTAATAAGCAAGAATAATTATTCTGCTACCTCAGCATAATACCAACTGTTTGGTTATGCAGTCGCCACAGCCAAAAGTCAACAATTCATCATAAATACATTTGTTTAACTCGATTATAAAAATATACATAATATAAATTAATCAATTTTAAGTTTATTTGATATAAAAAAATATTTATTACAGCACTATGTGCTTCTTGTCGAGTTGATTACAAACTGAACTTAATATTTAAGCTAAGCCCTAACGAAAACTTTGTCCCAACGTTCCTACGTTGACGTCGGCGTCGACGTTGCACCGAGAATCGCTGAGACCACATTTTGGCCTTCTTGAGAACCAATAGTCGCCATCGGTTCCGCAGACTGCTGAGGTTGCGATCCCACGGTAGCTGGCTTGCCAGCGCGTTGACCCCGTATGCACCGAATTGGACACTCAACACTTTATGTCAGCATTTCCCAGCACGTTGATTTGCCACGTTCGTCGGTCAGTGCGACAATTTGGTACTCAATGTTGGCGTTTTGAGTAACTAAAGTGTTAACTTATACATTGTACATAATAGTTTTCTTTTCGCCGCTTAATATTGAACTTGTAATATGGTTTTCAATCGCAACCAAACAGTCGCAAATTAAATCGAACTATTTCGCACAGTTGAACAATTATTCTTGCGTATTATTAGTTATACAAAAGCCTATAACTACACATTTTGGCAACCCCGACGTGATTTATATTCGTGCATATATTACCTAAAATCGGTTGTAATATTATAAAAATTGATGTGCAAATCGGCACAAAGTGACATACATACATATTCACATTATATGTGCAAAGTGCAAATCGTTATACATGCGTGCATGGTACAGTCCAGCATTTCGTTCGCGCTAACGCAGTCAACGCACCTACATACACATAGGTATATAACGGCACGCACGTCAGCCAACAACAGTTGACCGCTGTCACGCGCGCATCTTTCGTTTTTGGTCTCTCTTTAAACACCTAACGGCGCCTGCAGGCTTAGCAGCAGCATCCAATATTATTGTTCGAGAAGTTTCTAACGCACGCATTAGTTCTCGTCGCACGCTTTGATCTTCACTTCCTCGTTGGAATGTCGCTGAGCTAAATGGAAAGTATCGGCTCTCCCACTGGCTTTGCTGCTGAAGTCGCTGCAGAGTCGGCGCCTGCGTCGCAGCCAGGTGCAGCGTCGACGTCAATGTCGACAGCTGTAGACAGCGCGCTGCCTGCTGTTGATAAAAACATGTTGTTTTGCAAGCGCAAGTTGAAGTCACTTTATACATGGGCCCAATCATTTGATGCAAATTTTACTGATGGTGAATTTTATTCAAAAAGTGAACATGAAATTCGTGAGAAGCTGAAAATATTGCCGCGTATACAGGCCACGTTTGATTCGGTGCATGATAAGTTGGAACAGTTGCATTTTGACGAAATTGGAAGTAGTCTGCATCGCAACTTTTCTGTACTTTTGGCCAGTTTAGACGTCCGCATGAACAGTGCCCAAAATAAAATGCATGCGTCAATGCCACCGTCATCAACGCTACGGCCAAAGGTATCAGCAGAATCGTCATTAGGTCTGGCGCACAACAGGTCTCGCCTCCCAGAGCTCCAGTTTCCCACGTTCAGCGGTGGGTACACTGAGTATGCGGATTTCTCATCGATGTTTACAGCTGTTATTGCCAACGACCCGAATCTAAGTGACGTGGAAAAGCTACAAAATTCACGTTCCTGTCTTAAAGGATCTGCGTTGGACGCAATCAAATCGCTTGAGATAAGTAGCGCAAATTATAAAGTTGCAGTGGAGCTACTTGATAAGCGGTTCAATAATACACGTTTAATTTTCCAGGCACACATTCGTGAGATTTTGGGCATTAAAAGGGCCGAAGAAAACTTGTAACTTCGTGAATTGTCGGACAAAGTCAACGCTAACATGCGTGCGCTTTTGACATTGGGCTCTGCGCAGGATATTGCCGGCAGCATCATTGTACATACGGTTTTGGAGAGGGTTGATAGCGCTACACAAGTAAGATGGGAGGAGGCTGCACCTTTGGACGTCATACCATCGTGGGCCCACTTTGCAACTTTTCTGGAGGAGCGCTGCCAAAAATTGGAAAACGTGGAACATGCTATGGCAAAGTATACGCCGAGCTCTTAGGTGGGAAAGAAATATACTGACACCAAACGTTCCTTTGTCGCCACTAACAATCTTTCGAATGGTTGTGCGTTTTGTGATAATTTGGGTCATGATATTTACACATGCCCGCTTTTTGGTAATTTATCGCCGCCCCTTCGCTTGAAGGAGGTAAAACGGATGGCCTTTTGCGTAAATTGCCTGAAGAAAGGCCACAGAATGCGAACATGTAACTCGGGATCATGTAGAGTATGTGGATCCAAACACCATAGCTTACTGCATTTCCACAATGCAGCTTCGAAATTCGTTTCGTCTGAGCAGCCGTCTGTTTCTGGTTCACAGCCTCCTGTCCACTTGCAATCATTCTTGTCGCGCAGCGCGCTTGCTGCTATTTCGCCATCGTTGTCATCAGAGCCTGCCCATAATCTCATTTCAGATGTTGTGCTCCTGGCTACTGCGATTATTAATATAAAAAATAACGCAGGCACCTGGGTTCCTTGTCAAGCACTGCTAGACGCTGGGTCGCAGCTGCATATAATTACCTCACGGTTTGCGCATCATTTGCAATTGCGAAAAACAAAATCCACTTCAGTGTCAGGTTTAGGTGACACTAATTTCGTTTCTGATGGATATGTTTTGCAACTTCGCTTAAAATCGAATTCATCGGATTATTCTACAGACATTTCTGCGCTGGTTGCTCCTGCCATCACGGAAAATCAGCCTAATTTTTCGGTAGACGTTACCAAATGGAACATTCCTAGCAACCTACAGCTAGCAGATCCTGCATTCTATCGACCTCAGCAAATTGACATGCTCATCGGTGCCAGCCTTTTCTATGAACTGTTGTGTGTTGGCCAAATCAAATTGGCTCCTGGATTGCCATTACTGCAAAAGACCAAATTCGGATGGGTAGTTACTGGAGGTGGATCCATACATAATCAAACAGCTTTGGTTGCACCAGCACAAGAATCAGTTGGAGACGTCGAATCTAATACACAAATAGAGGTTCGTAGTTTTTGGGAGCTTGAGGCCGGCCATGATCAAGTCGTCAAACACACAAAGGAGGAGCTTGATTGCGAAGAGCATTTTAAGGGAAATTGCACGCGCCTGCCTAATGGCGAATATTCTATTCGTTTGCCAACCAAGCTTAGGATCTGCTTGGAGATTCATACGTTCGAGCTCATCGCAGATTTTTAAATTTGGAACGAAAGCTTGATCGAAATCCGGATTTAAAGATTAAATATTCGTCATTCATTCAAGAATACCTGGACTTGGGGCATATGTCCAAAGTTGGAACTTGATCGCTCGCAAATTGTAGATATTTTTTACCGCATCATTGCATCCTCAAAGAAGACAGCAGTACAACAAAGTTGAGGGTCGTGTTTGATGCTTCAGCAACTACTTCGTCTGGATATTCTTTGAATGATATCCTCATGGCTGGCCCAACGATCCAGCCAAAGTTGGCAAACACACTGTGACGCTTTTGCACATTCCCTGTTGCCCTGACGGGTATATATATCGTTGTGTTCGGGTCACAGAACCTGACAATTTCTTGCAGTGCATCCTATGGCGGAATTCCTCTCAAGATGATATAGAGGCATTTAAACTCGATACTGTTACTTATGGTACAAAGCCTGCATCTTTTTTGTCCGTTCGCGTTATGCATCAACTTGCTGCAGACGAGTAGACTTCTTACCTTATTGGCACTACGATTTTGCGTCGTGACTTCTACGTAGATGATCTTATTACTGGTGGAGAATCCGTAGAAGAAGTTCTCGAAATCATGCAGCAAACAATAGGTCTGTTGGAGAAAGTGCGATTTATGATTCGTAAATAGTGCTCTAGTGATCCAAATGTTCTAATGGAAATTCCCGATGCCGACAAAGAAACACTTTTAAAATTCGATGACGGCAGCGGTCGCTAAGACACTCGCCCTTGCATGGGATCCTGCGTCAGATTGCTTCATGTTCTCGTTTACTCCCATTCAGTCTGTTACTAAGCCTTGCAAGCGATCCGTACTATCTACTATCGCATGGTTTTATGATCCGCTTGGTCTCATCGGTCCGGTAATTGCAAAGGCAAAAATATTCCTTCAAACGCTTTGGAAGGAAAAACTTAATTGGGATGAAAGTTTGCCAGCTTCTCTAATCACGTCTTGGCATAACTTAATTTCAGACTTTCAACAGAAGTTTCCCAGATTGGTTCTTCTCGCCGGCGGTGCACCTGAAATACACGGATTTAGCGACGCAAGTATGGATGCATATGGAGCTTGCGTATACGTCTTATCTGTTACATCAAAAGGTCGCAAGGTTGAGTTGTTGTGCTCAAGATCGCGAGTGGCGCTGCTGAGGACAATTACTGTGCCCAGATTGGAGCTGTGCGGAGCTGTCTTGTTGGCGCAGTTGGTCAATGAAATCTCGCAGATGGCATTATTTAGCTGCAAGTATTATTGCTGGTCCGACTCTGTCGTCGCATTATCCTGGATAAACAGCGAGCCGTCCCGATATCAAACCTTTGTGTATTGAGCGGAGCAGGATTGGTGGGAGGATAATAATACGCGACAAAGTTTTGTGGATGAATGAACAACGTCGATAGCTCGACTGCTTTATTTATATATAAATTCTTATCCTAGTTCTTATGCTATCGCCTACATACTATCATCGATTCCTTATCTTCTACCATGTGTGCGTACTTTATCAGGTAGCTCATGTTAGCCAGCCGCAGCATGCTCATCCAGCGCGGTGGCGAGCCTGAGCTAATGATTTGTGTACTTACACATCCTTATCTATTAAGCTGGCGCCTGCCAGCTACGAAAATGTTGGTGTTATGTTCGGCATCTAAGGCCGAACTCATTATTATCTGTATAAGAGAGCATGTCTGTTTATCGAGGTTTTATCTATAACAATATGATAATGTACCATTCGTGGTCTAGACAGAGCAAATCTAGCTTATCAATTAATTTACATTTACTTAGGATCTCGTTAGAATTGAACATGCTCCCCACCTTGAAAGGACTCCCTTTCAACTAGTATTGTTTCTTAAGTTTAATTTTAATTATACACGATTACATATATTTTCTTAGTTTTTAGGATAAACGTGGTAAGGCAAATGTTACGGGTAGAAATTGGGTAGAAAGTTGGCACATCTTTTTAAAGATGATAACGATCGCCACGATGAGACAAAATCCGACAATCCAGGAGGTGATGCTGATACCGTAAAGTGCCATTTGATGCGTATCGAGATGAATCGGGAAATCGAAGATTGTTTTGATCCTTGGGATATCGCGTACCTTATATGTTTTGATTTCACCCTCTACCTGCATATGGCTTATTTCAGGCAAATGGCTGGACAGATTTACTGTTGGTAGACGGAAGTTAACATCCATAGTAGTATCCTCGTATGCCCACAAGTTGGCTTCTTCAGTTTGTAGGAAGCATCCTGTATTAAGTTGAAGGATCCCTTGACCAAATATGGTGAGGCTTGTGATATTTTCCTTGCAATGCATTTCCGCTGTTATTTTATTTGGCAGTGAAAATATCCAGGAGTTAGCCTTGTGAAGTTGAGCCCAATAATTTCGCGGGTTCATCACGTTTACCTGGCAGGTAGGCGGTAGCGTTTTTGTTTTTTGTAAAAGTAATATGTCGCAATTTGTAGCAGCGTTAACGTTGTATATTGGGTGGATTTGCGGACATAATAGCAGCCTTTCCATCTTTTGGCAGTAATTCAGATTTCCTTCTGTTAGTCCATAGAAACTGGCTGAGTTGTCATCGACGAGTATTTGAGTAAATTCGGGCTGAATACTGACGAATTTTCCATCGTGTAATGTGGGATATGGATAGATTACATAAGCTCTCATTTTATTGTGATTTATTAATGGGATTCTTATGTTAAATAACAGTGAGGTACTTGTAGCCCTCGTCGTTATTTTTGCAATTTTACCCAGCTCGACGGGATCCGTATCTGGTAATTGGACGCCCTCAGGCATATTTAGAGCCATGACTTGAATCTGCTGCTCAAATTGCTTCAACGGCATCAAGCTCCCCAGAAAATTCCCCTTAGTGTTCCAGACTACTGCGATGATGTCCCGCTGCAACTCTTCGAAGGCATCCATTCCAATTGAAAAGCTTTCTAATGCGGAAAGAATGTTATCGTTGTCTAGTTTCTTATTTATAGCACTTGACAACGTATACATCGTGTTGTTAATAACTTTGAAATTGTCCCAAATGACTTCATTCTGTTTCCGCATAATGGTTATTGTAGAATCCTGCACTGATGACTGGTTACGAATTAGGTCCCGGAGATACTCCTCGTTGTCTCTGCTCTGGTTGATTTTGTTGAGCAATACGTCCGCATGGTCTTCATCCATTAATCCAAATACGGCGTGGAAAACGTTGCCCATGAAACTGAGCGGCGCTCGAGGTTGTCGTTCTTTCTTGCTCCTCTGATTTTGAACAATAATGTCATTATTTTGTTCTAGCCTATTGAATTTGTTTTCTAACAGCTTCATCGTTGAGTCTAGAGTTGTGTCTTTTTGAATCTTCTCCTTAAGATGTAGTAATACGGACCAAGATGCTTCTATTCGATGCTTAAATGCCCAATACTCATCCAGATTTGCGTGAATAATTATATTCCATGATGTCCGCGTTAATCCCACGTCGCCAACGTTCTCAAAAAATATCCCTGCCTTATTTTCTAAATATTCTATTTTTTGACTCTTAACATTGTTAAATATCGACAAAAATGTTAAAATATATAAAATTACATTCTTATTTTTTAACTTTACAGGCTTGGGTTTATACTGTTCATTTTCATAACTATTTTGTATTTTATTTGGGTTACTTGTTTGTATTGCGGTTGTAACTACCGCAGTTGACGAGTTATCCTCGTCTTCGGCAGGAAAAGGACAAACATTGTGCACCGACCTCAGCGATATTCCATTGCTTGTCCTTACTTCTACCATTCTACAAAGGCCATCTTTACCTACAATGGTCTTTGTGACCCTGCCCCTCTTCCAATGCATTTGGGCCAGATTTTCTTCCTTTAATAATACAAGGGTTCCCGGTTTTAAATTTGGCATTACTTTATCCCACTTGTAACGCTTTTGCAATTCGGACAGATATTCTAACGACCACCTTTTCCAAAACTGTTCTTTGTTTTCTTGAACTGCCTTCCAGTGGTCTCGCAACCCTTTATAACTTTTACTGTCTACTGAGTCTACTATTGTAGAAAAAGACTCTCCCAATATAAAATGCCCTGGGGTTAGAACCTGAAGATCATTTGGATCTTCTGACAGCGGAGTTAATGGTCTTGAATTTAGTATCGCTTCTATTTCTATCATTAGTGTGGTCATTTCGTCAAAGGTCATTATTCCTTCTATAGAACGCGTAAAATGTTTTTTAACGGACTTCACGCATGCTTCCCAGAGTCCCCCAATGTGGGGAGATTTAGCAGGAATATTTACCCATTCAATTTGCCGCTCCACACAAAACTTGTCTATTGTATCTATCTGAATTTGGTCTTTGAATAATTTATATATTTCATTCAGACTATTTGCTGCGCCTATAAAATTCGTTCCATTATCGCAGTAAATTTTTTGTGGACAGCTCCTTCTACCTACAAATCTTTTCAGAGCCCCTATGAAGGCTGCAGAAGTCATATCTGACACAACTTCTAAATGCACTGCCTTCGTAGCAAAACAAACAAATACACACACATAGGCTTTGTCAACTCGTTTTCCTCTGATTTTATGATGAATGGCTATGGGCCCGAGAAAATCTATTCCAATATTCAAAAACGGACGTGTTCGAATTACTCGATCTTCGGGCAGGTTTCCCATAAACTGATGTATCTGTCTTGGGTGTGCCTTAAAACAGCGGATACAATTTTTTGTAATTTTGCTGACTATTTGCTTCCCTCTCAAGGGCCAAAACCGCTGCCTGATTATTGCAAGTAACCCTTGAGGTCCTATGTGCAAATGTTTTTTATGAAGTTTAGTTCCTAGGAGCTCCACCCATTTATCTGCATACGGCAAAAGAACTGGATGCTTGGCTTCAAAACACAACTGCGAATTTTGAATTCGTCCCCCTACTCTTATTATCCCTTTGTTATCTACGAATGGAGCCAAGGACTTGATATTTGACTTTCCTGGCAACTCCTTTTTATTCTGCAGAAGAGATAACTCCTTTGGAAAGTGGTTTTTCTGCACAATTTTAATTATTAGTGTTAGCGCTTCCTTTTTATAGCTTATCCATGTTTTTACTTCTGTTTTTCTGCACTTCTCTGTAAACATTATTATCATTGCCAGCACATTTTGTAAAAAATCAAAGTTGTTTTTGTGGTTGATCTCATGAAATATGGATCCTGTTTTAACAAGTAACGCATTATATGTAATTTTTTTTATTTCCGGGATTTCCTTTAATGTAACTGAATTATGTCGAACCTGGTGATTATTACTTTTTAAAAATAATGGCCCTTGAAACCACAGCTGGTTTCCTATTAACTCCGATGGGTATTTACCTCTAGCCACGATGTCCGCTGGATTCTGCTCTGACTCAACAAACTGCCAACATGCAATTTTTGTTTCTGTTTGAATAAAGTTAACTCTATTTGCCACAAATGTTTTTAATGACGCTGGGTCAAGTTTTAACCAGCTAAGCACAATCTGTGAATCGCTGTAGTAGAAAATTTTGCTGAATTTGATTTTCAAACTATCTCTAACCTTTTTCGTTAACTCAACTAAAAGTACTGCGGCGCATAATTCAAGCCTTGGTATTGTTAAAAGTTTAATTGGCGCTACTCTGGATTTGGACGCGGCTATGTTAATTCTAATTTTATTGTTACAATCTATTGATTTAATATAGATTACTGCACCATATGCTTTCTCAGATGCATCACCGAAACCATGCAACTCTATTGTTTTGGCGTTGTTTCCAATTAACATTCTGGGTATTTTCATTTCATTTAGTATTGGGAGTTCTTTTTTTATTTTTTCCCATGCCTTTACACTTTCTTCTGAAGGCGCTTGGTCCCAGTCTAACTTGGATTTCCATAGATCTTGCATCAGAATTTTCGTTGTCACTGTCACTGGACTTATTAAACCTAAGGGATCAAATATTTTCGAAATGTCTGACAGAATGCTGCGTTTGGTTACCTTACTATCACATTCCCAGTTGCATTTAATCGAGAAGTCATCCGTTTCTGGTAACCAGGCAACTCCTAATGCTTTAATGGGATTAGCTTGCTCTATATTAAATTCTACTTTCATCCCTCTATCTGCTACTGACATTGATTTTAAAAGGTCTACGCTATTTGAACACCATTTCCTTAAATGAAATCCATCTTTTTTAAGAGTGCCAGTTATTTGTTTTTGTACTTCTTTTAGTTCTTTTATTGTATTTGCCCCAGTCATTAAATCGTCCATGTAGAAGTCATTTTCAATTGCTTCAGCCGCCTTAGCCCATTTATTTTTTATTTTTTCTGCGGATTTTTTCAAACATTTTACTGCTAAATATGGCGCAGCTTTTGTTCCATACGTTACTGTTTGCAAAGCGTATGTATTTAAAGGCATTCCCTGTTCCCATCTCCAATATATAAGCTGATACTTTTGATCCTCTGGCTTAATCCAAATTTGTCTATACATTTTTTCTATGTCTGCTGTAATGACATAAGTGTGTTTTCGGAACCGAAGTAATATGTTAAACAAATCTTCCTGCAGTCTTGGACCTGCATGCAATACGTCGTTTAATGCTATACCATTAGACGTTTTGCATGATGCATCAAACACGACTCTCAGCTTGGTAGTAGTGCTTTCCGGCCGTAAAATAGCGTGATGAGGGAGATAATATTTTGATTCCAACTTTTCCGCATTTGCAATTATCTTCATATGCCCTAATTCGATATATTCTTTTATGAAATTTGTGTATTGTTCCTTTAGGCTTGGGTCTTTATTGAATTTTCTTTCTAATGCCGAAAAACGTCTTTTTGCTTGAGATTCAGAATATCCTAAGTTTTTCGGTGTATTTTTAAATGGCAGAGCAACAATATATCGTCCATCCGCTCCTCTTGACACATTTTGTTCAAATTCCTGTTCACATTCTACCTCCTCCTTTGATAATGTAATGTTTTCTGTCATTTTTTCTTCAATTTCCCAAAACCTTTTAAGTTGATGTTCAATTCCAACTCCAGAATAGGTCACTACTCGACCTTCTTTTGAAGGACTCTCTAACTCTATTTTACCGTAAGCAGCCCAACCAAAAAGCGTTTCTCGTAAACGCAATCTTCCTTCGTTCAATTGAATCTTTCCGGATTTTTCCGTTTCATGCACCAGATCTATACCGAGAAGCATATCAATACCTTGTGGAATGTTGAACTGTGGATCCGCTAACTCTATGTGATGTTGAATATTTCCAATTTCAAACCTTTTCTTTGGCATATTAGATACAATTTTTTTACTAATTAATACCTCAATTTCGGTGTTGAATTCTGTGGTTTTTGATCTAATCTGAACACTCATACCTTCGTTTATTTGAGAAAAGTTATCTGAAAACCCTTCAATTGTTTCCTGTACCTTTTCTGCCTTTAATTTTAATTTTCGCTTAAACTCTGTAGTGATGAAATTTACTTCTGAGCCACTGTCTAATAATACTCTACAGTTTTGCCATTTGCCTTCTCCATCTAATACTTCAACGACTGCTGTTGATAGCAAAACACATTTTTTCTCCTTTTTGAAACATTTTGAGCTAGTCACTACTGAATTGTCTATGTGTAAAAGCATATGATGTGGACCGCTGCATGTGCGACAAACCCAATTACAGGTAGCAAAGGAATGTCCCATCTGCAAGCATTTTCCACAAATTTGGTTCTTTTTTATTATTTGCCATCTTTCTCTTATTGTTAGTTTTTTAAATTTCTGACACTTATATACGGGGTGACTATAATTGCATTCCAAAACACAAGTCTTTTTTTCTATTTTGTGATATAAACTTGGCTTTTCATTTTTATTCTTCTGCGCATTGCTGTTACCATCCATTTGGCAAGCTTCTAATGCAGAACATTCATGCTCTAAGAATTTTAACAGGGGGTCAATTTTTTGAACAGTTTTAGGATTTTCCAGGGATTTTTCATATCTAGTTCTAAGATTTTCGTTCATTTTTTTTACTAGTAATGTGTTAAAAAGGCTTTGTAGGATGCGTTCTTCAGACAACTTCATTGCTTTTATAGCCTGAATATTTTTGTTAATTATGCATAAAAATTGCTTTACGCTGTTTACGGACTCACTAACCGAGGGAGCTTCAATTATGTTGTTCAAATAAATAGCCAATGTTGCTCTAGGGTTGGTAAACTTGCTATCTAACAGGGACCATGCTAAATCAAAATTGTTCTCTGTTGACGGCAAATTTTCTATTGTTGCTGCAGCATCGCCCTTTACTTTGGTTTTCAAGGCACACATTTTTTGTGTGTTCGAAATGTTTGCTGAGCCAATCAACTGCATAAAAAGTTCCTTGAACGTATTCCACTCTGTATAGCTTCCATAAAAACACGGTATTTCAATTTTTGGCAAGTCGAAGTTCATATTTTCCTTTTTTAATTCCGGATTCTTATCCAATTCGTAATATTGGTCTGTTAACCTCTCAAACGTTTCTTCTAACTCTCCTATACCCCATTCATTTGAATATTGATAATAAAGATCATCTGCACGGGTTTTAGCTGTTTTGATTTCACTTAAATCTTTTCCATCATATCTTTTTAAGGACATCTTAAAACATTTTAATGCATGTTCTATCTTTCTAACAGCCGTACTTTTTGTATTATCTGGGCCTACTAATGACTGCGATTCTAGCAAATCAGCATTCCTATTTATCTGTTTATTCATTTGCCCCAATAATGAGTAAGTAACTGTAAAAAGTTCACTTACCTTTTCTCCAAATTTTTCTTTAAAATATGGTGATTTCAATATTGTCGCTGAAGGATTTTGCAGTCCGATTTTATTTGCCTCGAACTGGATCCTCAGCTCTTCTACCTTGCGGTTCCACTGGTCCAGCTGCTGACCCGATCCATCCCACTTTGCCGCTGCATTGTAAATGGCCTCCAAAACTCTTCCAATGCCCTCTTGCTCTTTTATTATTTGGGCTTCGTTTGCCATATTGATTTTTAGTGCAGTACTTTTAAATTTCCGCACAATATTTAATAATTTTATATTGGTATAAATGATTTTATTATTATTTTTATATATATATTTGGTTGCTGTTGGTATGGGTGCTGGGTGTTTAAGTCCACTATTTACTTTTTAGGGACACACGGCAGCACAACACAACACAACACTTTTTAATTTTTTGGCTGAAATTCGCACGGGTGCTGGGCTTATAAGTCCTTCTTTTGATTTTTAAGGACAATATAAATACACACCGCACAACACAACACAACACTTTTTTAATTTTCTTTGAGAGCTGGATGTTTTAGTCCACTATTTTAATTTTTAGGGACACAACGCAGCACAACACAACATGACACTTTTTAATTTTCTTTGAGAGCTGGATGTTTTAGCCCACTATTTTTATTTTTAGGGACACAACGCAGCACTTCTTACACTTGTGTCCTTTTTATTTTTTAAGGACAATATATTAACACAGCACAACACAACACTATTTAACTCGCGTGTACTTTTCGAGGGGTCACCAATGTATTGAGCGGAGCAGGATTGGTGGGAGGATAATAATACGCGACAAAGTTTTGTGGATGAATGAACAACGTCGATAGCTCGACTGCTTTATTTATATATAAATTCTTATCCTAGTTCTTATGCTATCGCCTACATACTATCATCGATTCCTTATCTTCTACCATGTGTGCGTACTTTATCAGGTAGCTCATGTTAGCCAGCCGCAGCATGCTCATCCAGCGCGGTGGCGAGCCTGAGCTAATGATTTGTGTACTTACACATCCTTATCTATTAAGCTGGCGCCTGCCAGCTACGAAAATGTTGGTGTTATGTTCGGCATCTAAGGCCGAACTCATTATTATCTGTATAAGAGAGCATGTCTGTTTATCGAGGTTTTATCTATAACAATATGATAATGTACCATTCGTGGTCTAGACAGAGCAAATCTAGCTTATCAATTAATTTACATTTACTTAGGATCTCGTTAGAATTGAACACTTTGTCTCGAATCGGATAGCAACCGTTCAAGAGTTGACTTCGGACATGAATTGGCGATATGTACCTACTCATCTCAACTCAGCGGACATTCTCCCTTTTTGGCCTACTTCCTGCGCACCAGTTTTGACTTTGCCGGAGCAGCGAAAACAGGTGCTTCTGAGTTCCTGCCCATTTCAGGACATCAGCAACAATCTCGATCTATTAAATCATCTAGTAACATCGCTGCGTTATCGCCTTTCATCGAAAATTTTGGATTGATGCGCGTTGGCGGGCGTTTGAGGAACTCGACACTTGACTTCGAGGCCAAACACCCAATTATACTGCCCAGACGCCATCCACTCACATTCGCACTCATAGCTCATTTTCATGAGCAAAATCTACATTCTGGACCACGTTCGCTTTTGGCATCTATTCGAATGCGATATTGGCCAGTCGGAGGTCGTAAAACAGTCGCCCGTGTTGTTAATAAATGCACGTTATGCTTTCGAGCAAAGCCACGTCTAATGGAGCACATCATGGCTGACCTTCCTGAGGATCGCGTCAAGTTATCGCAACCGTTCATGGCCTCAGGCGTAGATTTTTGTGGCCCATTCTTCTACAAGAATGAAGAGCGTAACAAGGCTCCTGTTAAATGCTATATTAGCATTTTCATTTGTTTCTCCACGAAGGCCGTGCACTTGGAGTTGGTTAAAGACTTAACCACTGGACCGTTCCTGAGCGCATTAAAAAGGTTTATTTTGACGCGTTGTCGGCCAACTCGCATATGGTCGGACAATGCAACAAACTTCGTCGGTGCAAAGAACGAGATGGCTGTGCTTAAAAGACTTTTTGAGAGCAGCGAACATTTGAAGGCGCTTCAAGAGTTTTGTTTGGCTGACTACATAGATTGGCGATTCATCCCTCCTCGTTCTCCGCATTTTAGTGGGCTTTGAAGGGCGGCGGTGAAGACATTCAAGCACCACTTCTTCAGAGCTGTTGGGCGTTCGCTGTGTGATTTTGATGGGCTGCGCACGTTAGTTTGCCATATCACAGCTATTATTAATTCACGTCCTTTATTCCTGCTTTCAGAACATCCTGGCGATCTTGATGTTCTGACTCCAGCACACTTTATTGGCACTGCACCTCTGTCGTCCTACATTGAGCCGGATATAACCAAGCTCAATTTCAATCGCTTGGATATATGGCAGCAGGTCACCTACTATCAGCAAGTGTTCTGGGCGCGCTGGCGCGAAGAGTATTTGACTCTACTTCAGCAGAGATCCAAGTGGCGTAAGGACCAGCCTGGCATCTGCATCAACGATGTCGTCCTCGTCAAAGACGAAAACCTGCCATCACTGAAATGGCCGCTGGCATGAGTCGTCAACCTGATCCCTGGAGCAGATGGCGTCGTGAGGGTTGCTGAGCTGAAGACTGCCACTGGACTAATCAGAAGAGCCGTTCGCAAGCTGTGTCCACTGCCGAAACAGGATTCTGTTGAAGGCCCAAGTTCTTCAACGGAGGGAGAATGTTTGGTTATGCAGTCGCCACAGCCAAAGGTCAACAATTCATCATAAATACATTTGTTTAACTCGATTATAAAATCACTCTATTTGTAATCTTGCTCTGCGCAGCAAGTTGAGCCATTTAACGTAATGTAACTCATTGTTTGCTTTGTCGCTCAAATTCCTATTTTTCTTTACGCATTGTTCTTAAATTGCTATAATTTTGCCTAAGGCGCTGCACTGCTGCGTTTACTACATGCTCCCAAGGATTGCCATCCGGTATCCTTGGTCACTACAAACGTCCTGCGTCGTATCACTCAAGCGCAACCAGGACAACTGGTGTTACTCGCACCTACTGGCCCACGAGGGTTCCTTGAAGCAACAGGGCCACAAGAGCCTTTAATTAAACGGACGACGAGTGTCCACCCAAACATCAAGCCGGACCACGCCTTGAACAACAGAAGGACAATAACCGTCCTTTAGCTTAACTCGTCAGGACCACAATCGTCCTGCCAATTCGCACTACCACACGTGTGCGAATAACTAGAGCTGAAGCCATGCACTGCACTTCTGCTTCAAAATATAGTTGTGTGTTAATGTATACAAATGAATGAATTTGAATCTTCATTTTTAAAAGTGATTGTTATATGTAAGTAATTACAAAATCCTAACGTATTTTTATACTCTGTACATGAAATGTACAAGAAGACATTAGGTTTGCGCGAGCTGAAAATGTAACAGGCAGAAGGAGCCATGGCAGACCCCACAAAGTATATATATTCTTGATCAGCTTGACAAGACGAGTCGATCTAGCCCTGTCTGTCTGTGTCTCCGTATGAACACCTGGATCTCAGGGACTATAAGAGATAGACACAAAATTTTGCACAAAAATGCGTTATGTGTGTACGCTGTGCAAGTTTGTTTTATTTTTTTGATTCCCCCCCCCCCACTCCCCCTTATGGGGGTTTTCCCGATTTTCTCATCTTATAATCGCCTATATCTCGGACACCATATAGGGACACCAAATTTTAATCCAAGATGCCTTATGTGAATACGCAGAAAATTTATATTTTGGAATTTCCCTCCCTCCCCCCTCTCCAACGCAAATCGTAGCTCCCGTAATTCTTGGAATTTCGAACTTAAATTTTGTAAATACCCCCAGTTAGTGATTATGTGAAAGATGCCAGCAAAGCGATGGCAAGGACATAGAAAGCGCGATGGTAAAAAGCAACAGTTGTGTGTACTTGTGTTTAATTCAGTCTTAACTCTTGAGTGCAAAGCTGTGAACTACTTTTTATGTAGCTTTAAGCAAGTAATTGCCATGAAGAGCACACTACGTACAGGCTATTGTGGGAGGCCTAGTTTCACTGTGATAGACCGATAGACGTTAGACCGCACTCGGGACATACATACATAGGCAAACACAGACACACCCAAACACACACATACACACACATACACGCATAATTATTCTACACATACTTGTATGTACAGAGTATTTCAAAGTCGGGACACCCGACTTTACCGTTTTTACTAATTAAATAATTTAATTAATAAACTAAATCTATATATATAAAACAGTTTGTCCTGACTGACTGACTGACTGACTGATTGGTGATCAACGCACAGCCCAAACGGTAAATGCTGAAATTTGGACTCAAGTATCCTTCCATAGTCTAGGTCCCCACTAAGAAGGGATTTTGGAAAATTCGAGCTCCAAAGGGGGGGAAACGAGCTCCAAAGTTTGTTTGAAAAATACGCGTTTTTTAGCCGATCGACATAAAACTTGGTTTCTGAAATCAATTAAAGAATACAAACAAAATTGCATACTTAGATTTTCGAAATTTGTGTTGGAGCTTGAATTATTGGGGTTTTAATATTTATTCACTATTTCAAATGAAAAGTTTGTGTTATAAATTTAGTCCGATCGATTTAAAATTTGGATAATGTAATCTACGTAACTAAATCTACAACTTTGCATTCAAGGATTTTCAAAATATGCATTTTACAAAAGCAGGCAGAACAAACAATACAAAATATCAAACAGTTGGGGACAACTAAGTATACAAGGCAAGGCAACATGTGAGACACTAATGTGTGAATGTCCATTCATACAAGTATGTGCACATCTATGTATGTTCATATGTATCTACATGTGTATGTTTGTACATTCGTCTTGCACTGACAGAGCAAGAAATGTTAATTAATTGAAAATTATATAACATTTTTAAAAGTAATTTGTTCTTATTGATCTCAATAAATAATTAGATTTTATTATTTAAATATTCTGCTTATTGCATTCAAACTTGGATATTTTGATACTATCGGTGGCTTCAACTATCGAAAGTTTTACTCTAGCAAATTGAGATGAGAATTGTCAGTGCTTTTTGATCGTGGCTCATCGCTGCACGGCATTGACACGAGTGCCGTGTTTAATATTCCGAGTTTGTGCGTGACCGTATTGATTCAATATGGCACGAAAAGACTCAAATGTGAATTTAAAATTAGGATATACCCTTATAATTATTCCCCTTTTTTGCACATAGTCTATCTTAAAACGTTGCGGTTTCGCTATATATAAAACAGTTTGTCCTGACTAATTGGTGAGAAACGCACAGCCCAAACGGTAAAAGATGAAATTTGGACTCAAGTATCCTTTCATAGTATCCATCATAGTGTAGGAGCACACTAAGAAAGGCTTTTGGAAAATTCTAACTCCAAAGGGGGGAAAACGAGCTTTAAAAAATATTAGTTATAGTGGTCATCTTCGTTTAACGAAATAGTTTGGCAAGAACAAGAATGTAACGGACTACTGAACAATTTTTTGTCAAGAACAGAAAATGTTCATTTAAATACCTTAAATGCCTTCCTACTGGTAACTTAAAGGGTGAAAGCATATGGGTAAGTTATGCACACACAAAATAAATACAATTGGAAACATTATATTGAGCCGTGTTAAGACGGGCAATACCTGCTAGTTTAATATAAAATATTCCATACATGCATACATACATTTACATTTACATCAGAATCGTTTCTATGGGCGAAGGACATGGCTATATCGACTCGGCTTATCATCCTGATCAAGATCCACGCCTCCTTCTGTATGTTTCATGTACACTCGCACAAAACTAATATACCCTTTTATACTTAACTCTAATACTTAACTCTGCACAAGTTATCACACCAAGTACAACACAGTGTAATGCATTTAAAAAACAAGATTATAATGCAACAGTTATAAATTTAAGTTCAAAAAGAACAACCAAAAATATAAAAAAATGCGAAACACAGAAAAGAAACGCGCCAGATAGAACACAAGAGAAAGCTCTCTCTGCTGAAAACAAAAATTATTACCGAAACACACAAGTGTGGCTGCACAAAAAAACGTCACGAATATTTCATTCATTCATATCTACACGTACGTATACATATTTATGTAAATGTTCGCTTATTGCTACTTACGAGGAAAGCAACATAACGTAAAGCATAAGCATAACAAAATATGTACTCCCATACTCGGATTCCTTTGAAAGCATTTTTTGTTGTGAAATATTTGTCGTCCCAACATAAGGGGAGAGAAGGTATATTCCGTTACATACTTGATGGCCACATTTTTCGAGTTTCCTCAGTATTTTCTCTGTAGTCATCGAGCAGTTGCCATTCCCATAACCCTTCACAACCGCACCCACATAATATTTAAAATACTTTCAAAAAGCTTGAAAATTCTGCTACCGTTACGTAGTTGAACGCATTTTACTTTGTGCTGCTAGTCACGCTGACAGAGCTTATTATGCTGTGAGCTCTAGCTGGCGCTTTTCAATGTTTCAAAAATTCAGTTCACGCAAGAATTCCCTTTGTTCTAATAACAAATTTCAAATTAGTTTAAAAATGTAGCAGCAATCTTGTGCCAGCGATTTCAGTGTTCTATTTTACCTTTCCCATGCAAACTAAAGCTATACTCGTACAATACGCCAGTTCATACTTACATTCGTATGTATGCATACATATGTATTATAAAGTAGAATGTTAGCTGCATATAGAAATTTATGAATTTTATATCTCTTTCTTAAATACATACATACTATATGTATTGGAAATGTAACAGCTGTTAACATTAGAAATAAGCATCCATATAATCTGGCAGCATTGTATCAAGCATCAGACGATGCTTCTTCCTTATTTTGTTATTACTCATTCGTATTCAGTTCCTAATAAACGTTCGACCGAAACACTACGCACTCGTATATTATTCTGATATACCCTCCCAACAATATGAATGTACATTTATACTCTGTACATGAAATATAAAATAGTATATTAGGTTTGCAGGCAGATATTTATTTTGTGTGTGTGCATGACCTACCCATATATTTTCATCTTATTAATTACCAGTATGAAGGCATTTTAGGTATTTAAATGAACATTTTCTGTTCTTGACAAAATATTATTCAGTAGTTCGTTACATTTTGGTTCTTGCCGAAATATTTCGTTAAACGTACACACACTATAACTAATATTTTCTTATACTCGTTTTCCCCCCTTTGGAGCTCGAATTTTCCAAAAGCCTTTCTTAGCGCGCACTTACACTGTAATGGATACTATGAAAGGATACCTGAGTCAAAATTTCAGCTTCTTAGCTTTTACCATTTGGGTTGTGCTTTGATCACCAATCAATCAGTCAGTCAGGACAAACTGCGTTACTAAATCTACAACTTTACATTCAAGGATTTTCAAAATATAGAAATACGGGTTTCGCTTTACAAATGCAGGCAGAGCAAACAACATAAAATGCATATCAAACAGTTGGGGACAACCTAGTATACATACACACACATACATACAAGCAGCTGTTCGTGTAGTTGCGTGCAAACGAGTGAAATATCCACAGCAAAATGTGAGACACCAATGCGTGAATGTATGTATGTACACATGTATGTACATTCGTATTGCACTGACAGGGCAAGAAATGTTAATTAATTAAAAACTTTTTATACCCTGTACCCGTAGGGTAAAAAGGGTATATTAGGTTTGTGCAAAGTATGTAACATACAGAAGGAAGCATCTCCGACCCCATAAAGTATATATATTCTTGATCAGCATGACGAGAGAAATCGATCTAGACATGTCCGTCCGTCTGTCCGTCCGTCCGTCTGGATGAACGCAAGGATCTCAGAAACTATAAAAGCTGGAATAACCATAGTTGGCATCCAGATTCTCCTAGGTACGAGAAAGGATGCGTTTATTTTATTTTTTTTTAATTTCCCCCCCTTCCCCCGCTACAGAATTTCGTCAATAGCGTCCACATTTCAAATGCTACCTAAACCAAACTTTGCACACATAATTTATATATAATTGTCTACTGTTGTTTAACATTTTATTCGGTCAATTTTAAGAAAAGTTATTCGCGAAACAAATTCTCGCTAGTACAACCCCCACAAACTGCAGCAACAAGTTCGCTCTTCTTCTTCCTCTTTTTGCTGCTGCTATGGGCGCATATAACTCAGTGACGGAAGTTTACCTGGGTACAGGGTATTACACTGTCGGGCTTGCTCGACTGTAGCGTTCTCTCTTGTTAACATTTTCAAAAGTAAATTTTTTCTTTGTTTAGTACATTTGGCATCAGAGTTTCGACGGTCCCAGAATTTTGAAATTAATTTTTTTTGAAAGTAAAAAAATAAAATAAATAAATCGAAAAAAAAAATTAAAATTAAAATGATAACAAGTAAAGTGAAGAGACGGTCTACTACGACCAATTTGCTGGAATTTACTTCCTTGGTAAATGAAGCATTTATTCTAAAAATGCAGACTGATGTCGTTTACACTGACTTCAGTAAAGCATTTGACACTGTGAACCATGATCTTCTGCTCTTTAAGATAAGTCGTATAGGATTTCCCTCCGATTTTTTGAGTTGGATTTCGTCCTATTTAAAAAATAGGACCCAACGGATCTTGCTTAGGTCGCACATTTGTAAGCCTGTGTTTGCATCATCAGGTGTGCCTTTGATTCCAAATTGAACTTCAACCTTCACATATCTAGTATTTTCAATAAGGCTAATGGGTTACTTGGATTCATTAAACGTTGGTCCAAGGAATTCAATGACCCATATACCACTAAGGTTCTTTACACTGCACTAGTACGCCCTGTGCTTGAATACTGCTCATGCGTTTGGTGTCCGCAGTATAGAAAGCAACAGGAACGTATTGAGTCTGTTCAGAAGCAATTCCTTCTTTTTGCTCTACGTGGTTTAAGCTGGCCGCTTGCCATCGTACTCTAGCAGGCTGATGCTTATAAACCTTCCTTCTTTAGTTAATCGTAGGACTGTTCTAGGAGTAGTTTTTCTCCACAAGTTGATTATCGGCGAGGTTGACTCCTCTTCCCTCTTAGGTCGCCTTAATTTTTCCGTTCCTTGTAGGCCAACAAGGAATTATTTGCCATTCGTCTTGTCTAGGTGCACAACCGATTACGCTGCGCACAATCGTTTTCGAGTCATTTGTTCCAATTATAAAGAGCTTTCTCATTTACTTTCAACAGAAATCTCTCTTTATTCTATAAAAGTTCTTCTTTATAGTTATCTCCGTGGAAATCTCTGACCACATACTGCTGTGAGTCGGGGCATAGCTGGCCGGACTGGCTTAAAACTTCCCCCACCGGGTTGGAGATTTCCCTCTTTCTCCTTTTGTCTTTCTTGTTCCTTCTTTCTCTTTCCCTGTTTCTCTCTTCCCCTTTCTCTTCCTCGTCCTCTTCCTTTCTCTCCCTCTTTACCTCTGTCTCTTTCTACTCCTTACTTTTTCTAATTAGCTCCTAGGTAGAATTAATTTTCCTCTTCTACATACTATTTGTTTAGATTGTCAGGTCTATAATGTCTCTCACCACATATGGCTGTGAATCGGGGCATAGCTGGCCAACTGGCAAATAAAATTCCCCCAACGTGTCGGGGGCATTTATAGACGTTATTGTACAGCTTTTTTGTAGGCTTTCTTATCTTGTAAGTTGAGACTTTGTTATATTAATCATATTTGTATTTTTAATTTTAAATCTTAATATATATATAATATGTTAATACATATATATTGTTTTTGAATAAATCGACAGAACTACTTGTTGATTTAAATAAATAAATAAATAAAAAAGGTAAAGCGGGTGTCCCGACTTTGAAATACTATGTACATATGTGTAGAATAATTATGCGTGTATGTGTGTGTTTGTGGAGTGGGGGGAGGGAGGGAAATTCCAAAATACACATTTTCTGCGTATTGACATAAGGAATCTTGGACTAAAATGTACAGAGTATAAAAATAACTCAAAAACAAGATAGAACGCTACAGTCGAGCAAGCCCGACAGTAACATAGCTTGTACTCAAAAACAAAAAAGGAAAATAAAAAAAAAAATAACAAGTAAAAAAGCTAAAGTCGGGTGTCCCGACTTTGAAATACTCTGTACATATGTTTAGAATAAATATAGAAATTAAAAAAAATTAAGAAAATAAACAAAAAAAATTTGATCGATTTTACCTCTCTCGGTATTCGAACTCACGTAAAGGGTGTATAATTGAACATTTACATAGCAATTGCGTCTGTGTGAGTGTATGTATGCCTATGCGCATCTATTCGTGTCTGTGTAAGCATTTTCGCAGTCAACCAAACAGCAACATCAACAACAGCCGCGGGCAGCGCTTGAGCAGCGCTGCATCAGCAAATATATTTATGGCTATAACTTCTTGTTAAATCGGTCTATCATAATGACCGATTACCCCCCAACTGGGGGTATTTCCAAAATTGTAGTTCGAAATTCCAAGAATTACGGGAGTTACGATTTGCGGGGTAGAGGGGGGAGGGAGGGAAATTCCAAAATATACATTTACTGCGTATTCACATAAGGCATCTGGGACTAAAATTTTGTGTTCTTAGGTCTTATAGTCTCCGAGATATAGGCGATTATACGAATGGAAAATCGGGAAAACCCCCATAGGGGGGAAGTGGGGGGAAAATCAAAAAAATAAAACAAACTCGTATAGAATACACACATAACGCATCTTTGTGCAAAATTTGGGGTCTCTATCTCTTATAGTCTCTGAGATCCAGGTGTTCATACGGACGGACAGACGGACAGACAGACAGACAGACAGACAGACAGACAGACAGACAGGGCTAGATCGGCTCGTCTCGTCATGCTGATCAAGAATATATATACTTTGTGGGGTCTGCCACGCCTCCTTCTGCCTGTTACATTTTTCAGCTCCCGCAAACCTAATATACTCTTGTACATTTCATGTACAGAGTATAAAAATTAAAAAAAATAAATTATTAAAAAAATGAATTAATTAATTAATTAATTTAATTAAATTAGAATACATGTTTATGTTCAGTTTTAACAGCATACATTTACATCACGTACCCATGCGTGTTTATATGCGTGTATGTATGCAGCATAAAGTTCAACCAAAGCAGCAACAACAACAACAGCTGCGGGCAGCGCTGCAAGCTGAGCATGGGCAGCGATTTATTTATGGCTATAACTTTCTTCATAATTGACCTATCATGATGACACTTGGCATACGGACAAATAACCACAAACTGGATGGATATGCCAAATTTGAGTTCAAAATTCCAAGAACTACCAGAGTTATGAAAAACACGAATTGCGGGGGAGTGGGGTGTATCAGAAAAAAACAAGTAAAAAAGCTAAAGTCGGGTGTCCCGACTTTGAAATACTCTGTACATGTGTTTACAATAATTAAAAAAAAAAAATTATCTATTTAACCTCTCGTGGTATTCGAACTGACGTAAAGAGTGTATAATTAGCGTGTATGAATGTCTATGCGCGTATATTCGTGACTGTGTGAGCATGTTTGCAGTCAACAAACCCACAAACATCAAAAACAGCTGCGGGCAGCGCTTGGTAGCAATTATATTTATGGCTATAACTTCTGGTTAAATCGGTCTATCATAGTAAAACTTGCCATACAGACACATAACCAGTAACTGGGGGTATTTGCAACATTTGAGTTTGAAATTCCAGGAATTACGGGAGTTAGAGTAAATCCGATTTGTGTTGGATAGGGGGGAGGGAGGCAGTCTTCCGAATGCTCACCGGGCTTCGGTAAGAACTGAAATTTTATATATGGCTATAACTTTTTGTTAAATCGCCCTATCATAATAACTGGTGATATTTGCCAAATTTGAGTTCGAAATTCTAAGAAAAATTGCCAATTGTTAATTGAAGGGGAGGGAGAGGGAAATTATAAAAACACACATTTTCAGCATATTTACATAAGGCATCTTGGACTAAAATTTGGTGTTCCTAGGTCTTATAGTCTCCGAGATATAGGCGATTATACGAATGGGAAATTGGGAAAACCCCCATAAGGGAGGGGTGGGGGGTCGTCAATCGAAAAAAAAAAACAAAACAAACTCGTACAGACAGGGCTAGATCGACTCGTCTTGTCATGCTGATCAAGAATATAGAACATTACAAGAAACTTGCCTACATAACCTAAATAACATTCCAATTCCTGCTTACTATTCAATTTGCTCTTATAACTACTCACCCAGTTTTGGAGGTAACGCTATTTTAATACACAATTCAATACAAAATCAAGAAATATTACTTCCTCACGACTTTGATGCAAAAGCCATTGAAATTAAATCCAATAAAAAATGCAATCTAATATCTGCCTATATTCTTCTTCACAAAACCTTTAATGAAACCAACTTACATAATGTACTGAACTTCAACAACACATACACACATTGATATCTCCTTTTGTACTCCAGACTTTTTATACCCTGTACCCAAAGGGTGAAAGGTTATACTAGTTTTGTACGAATGTATGTAACAGGCAGAAAGAGGCGTGGCAGACCCCACAAAGTATATATATTTTTGATCAGGATGACAAGACGAGTCGATATAGCCATGTCCGTCTGTCTGTCCGTCTGTTTGTATGAGCGCAAGGATCTCAGTAAGTACAAGAGCTAGGATAACCAAAATTGGTTCCTATAAGCCCTAGGCAGATCGAGTTTGTTTTTTTTTCTGATATAAGCACGCATGGGTAATTAATTAATTTTAATTAATTAATTCATTCATTTTTTTAAATTTTTTTTTTTTTTAATTTGTCCTTTTTGTGGAGAGTACAGGGTATTTTACTGTCGGGCTTGCTTGGCATACCCTAGATGACCTACATGGTAGCGACCACTAACCAATAGTTATTCAAATTAAGCCAATTTTCAAATTAAATGACTGGACAAAACTTAAATACATAAAAATGGAAGTATTTATGTATATATGTACATATATACTCTTATGTATATTTCCTATAGACTACGAATCCGCTAAACTGATTTTGATTACATTTTGTGGTAATATTCAAAATAGGCCAATGCCTGTGAAGTTTCGTGGCGATCTTTCATACCGTCGTTTTCTTATTTCTGCTCATTTTCATTTGTTTGACAGTAACTTTTTACTCAGTTTGTCAGTGTTTCATTCGTAAATAAATAAGATTGTAAAATCGAATTTAAAAAGATGCCACCAATAAAGCATTTAATGGTAGAAAAACCGCAAAATCAGAAAATATAAGCGAAAAAAGATCGACTGAAAATGTCAATGAGCGCGAATCACCTTTGCAAGATCTTCGCGAAAGGGCATATTCATCTAGACCCATAGAAACGGAAGAAGAACGGGAGTCGCGGCTTCAGCAATGCGCGAAAGGGCATTCATATTTAGAGCCATAGAAACTAAAAAAGAACGTGAGTTGCGGGTTCAGCAAATGCGCAACGGGGCATCTACATCGAAAGCCATAAAAACGAAACAAGAACGAGAGTCGCGACTTGGACATTGCGCGAAAGGGTATCCACATCTGACCCAAGAAACACGAACAGGAAGCGATGGATATCTTTTGTACAGATGAAGAAACGTGGACGGCGGTGGGTACGCAACTATAATCAACGATCTAATCTTAGACCGAAACAGCTTGGGAAAATCAAAAATTTCATGAACGCTTTGAGAACTATAAATACACATCTCGTCTAAATTTTTCACAGATTAAGAAAATCTTACTCTTAAAGAAATCGGAATTATAGTTAATTAGATATATGCATTCAAAGTTGATTCTTTTTTTTAGCCCGCAATGAATAATTCAATTTATTCAAATACTTCATCTTTCAGGTATAATATTAGCTTAATTATGTGACTTTTGCAATGGTAGTTTTCTAGAAAACGGTTTTTAGCAAACTACCTGTTTTTAGGGTATTTTTCAACTTTGGTGGAAAATAAAAAAAGTACCCTCTAGTACCTCTCCTATATTTTCAAAATATGCTCCCGAGATATTCCTTTAACTAACCCTAAAAACTTTCATCCGCCCGGGTCCGCTGGTGTGCACCAGAGCAAAAAAAGTGCCGCAACTTCGGAAAAAATCAGCAAAAATTAAGAAATTAAGAAAATTCAAAAAAAAAAAACAAGATAGAACGCTACAGTCGAGCAAGCCCGACAGTAAAATAGCCTGTACTCAAAAGTAAAACTTAAAAAAAAAAAATTTTTTTTTTAAATTAAATTATTAAAAACAAGATAGAACGCTACAGTCGAGCAAGCCCGACAGTAAAATAGCCTGTACTCTCCACAAAAAAGAAAAATTAAACAAAAAAAAATTTAAAAAAAAATTAAATTATTAAAAAAAATTAATGAATTAATTAATTAAATTAAATTAGAATATATGTTTATGTTTAGTTTTAACAGCATACATTTACATTACGTACCTATGCGTGTTTATATGCGTGTATGTATGCAGCACAAAGTTGAACCAAAGCAGCAACAACAACAACAGCTGCGGGCAGCGCTGCCGACAGAGGCAGCGCATGAGCAGCGATTTTACTTATGGCTATAACTTTCTTCAGAATTGACCTATCATGATGAAATTTGGCACACGGACACATTAGTACTAACTGGATGTACCTACCAAAATTGATTTCAAAATTCCGAGAATTACGGAAGTTATAAGAAAAAACACGAATTGCGGGGGAGTGGGGGGGGTGCATCGAAAAAAAACTCAAACTCGTACTTTCTCGGTCTTAGGAGAATATGGAAACCAAGTTTGGTTATTCTAGCTCTTATACTTTCTGAGAGTCTTGCGTTCATACGGACAGACGGACAGACGGACAGACAGACGGACAGACGGACGGACGGACAGGGCTATATCGACTCGGCTTCTCATCCTGATCAAGAATATATATACTTTGTGGGGTCTGCCACGCCTCCTTCTGTGTGTTACATACATGCGCACAAAACTAGTATAGCCTTTCACCCTTTGGGTACAGGCTATAAAAATGAATGAATGAATTAATTAATTAAATTAAATTAGAATACATGTTTATGTTCAGTTTTAACAGCATACATTTACATCACGTACCTATATGCGTGTATGTATGCAGCACAAAGTTAAACCAAACAACAGCAACAACAACAACAGCTGCGGGCAGCTCATGAGGCACACGGACACATTAGTACTGACTGGATGTACCTACCAAAATTGATTTCAAAATTCCGAGAATTACGGAAGTTATAAGAAAAAACACGAATTGCGGGGGAATGGGGGGGTGTATCAGAAAAAAAAACAAACTCGATCTGCCTAGGGCTTATAGGAACCTTGATACCAATTTTGGTTATCCTAGCTCTTGTACTTACTGAGACAGATGGACATGGCTATATCGACTCGTCTTCTCATCCTGATCAAGAATATATATACTTTGTGGGGTCTGCCACTTCTCCTTCTGTGTGTTACATACATGCGCACAAAACTAGTATAGCCTTTCACCCTTTGGGTACAGGCTATAAAAAATTGTTTACTTGTTTTTTTGAAATTCGTTTTGGAGCTTGTATTATTGAGGTTTTAATATTTCTGCACTATTTTTTCAAACGGAAAGTTTGTGTTATTAATGTTGTCCGATCGATTTCATCCGTAATCAACATAACTATATCTACAAATTGGCATTTAACGATTTGCGAGGTATAGAAATATGTTTTTTACTTGTCATATGCAGCAACAATAAACAATAAAGAACGCAAAATGTCAAACAGTTGGGGACATCACATAAACACACCTACACAGTCACACACTCATAGACACAAAAGATATGGGCAAAGTCTGTGCTTTTTATCGTGGCACATCGCTGCACTGTGTGGACACGAGTTCCGTTTTTCATATTCCAATTTCGTTCGTGTTCGTGTTGATTCAATAAAGCACGAAAAGACACGAACGTGAGAAAATGCAAAAGATCAGGACCAAAATATAATTTAAAGTTTGGAAATACTCTAGTATGTATTCCAGTTTTTCGCACTAAGTCTATCTTAAAACATTGCGTTATGTACATATAGTTTTAGTAGTAAAGTCAGGTCTTTAAATATATATGTTTGTAAGTATTTATTTACACAAAGCACTTCACACAACTGTCTTGTACAAAGAACGATCAAAAAGTGATGTTCTCTTTATTAATTATGTGTTGTGTACCTCTGAGAGCGGGAATGCTCTCAATGTGTACACTAATGCTTATTAAACTAAGTCCAAAAGTGTATACATCCTTACTTTCTACGGTGATTAGAGTAACGGCCTGCTACAACTCGGCCATCCTTACGTCTAGATCTCCTGATCGTACAGTTATTATTGAGAACAGTATTTT